>NC_046190.1:21891521-23215021 GCF_011004875.1 Balearica regulorum gibbericeps | reverse complement strand
TCCAACTCCTCTTAAAATAAATCTTAAATAAAAACACTGGTAAGATGACCTTCACTTCTCACTTGACAAGATGCCTTGCAATTTATAAATGTATCTTCCTGTTCCAAAAAAAAAAAAAAAGAGAAGTCTGGAAGAGGGAGAGGAGGACCTTCAGTGCTATGTATCAGTTGTGAGCACTTCTACAAGCTTCATGTCAATATACACTGTAAACTTGCCTTACTGTTCTGCTTACTGATCTCCAGGAAATACATAGATAACCCTTCTGCTCATTGTCTCTGCAGTATCTAATATTAATATGTTTTAAAATTACTTCAGGAGACTGAGTATAAAATACATATATATATATATATATATGTGTGTGTGTGTGTTTCCTTTCAGATAAAATTCAGAAGGCTATAGTGAGTAACCTGCTCTTTCATTTCAAAAACACTTGGTGAGCCCTCAAGGCTTACTCCTGTAATCTGCAGTGTTCAACATTGATACCAGCCTCTTGAGAGAATTTGTGAGATTCTGTAGGTTGAAGTCCCAGGAGAAATCGTACCCTACACATTTTCCTGTCAAATAGAAGTGAATTATGCTCTAGCCTTGTTGATATCCAGAGTTTTCTACACTAGTATACTTTTTTCAGAATGGCCTTTTTGTCTCTCACTAAGTGTAGCTACAGCTTCTTCTGGATTCCTCAGTGTTACCAGATAGCCGCTGCCCATAATTCAGAAATGAGTAGAAATTGCTTATTCTTAAGTTGTTAAGTTCAGGCAGAATACTGTGATTTTGTCAAGAGAATCTTATAAACGCATCTAACCACACCAACATCTGACAGTACAAATTATGGAGGAAAGATTTTCAAAGGTGCTGGTGTGAAATGTTGTGAAGCTAAGTGCATGCAACTCCTCTTAATGTTTTGTTGTGGTTTTTTTTTTTGTTGAATAAAGACTTCAGTTACAAATTATTTTCTAGTACTCAGTTCCACAGCACTGGTTCCTGTTGACTACATTCACCTTTCTTTCTGTGACTGTCATCTCTGTTAACAGCTGTATTCTGTATTTCTTTACACCAATAAGATTTTTAACCAGTAGGGAGGTGGGGTGAAGTTTCTGACTTCAGAAGTTGTTAGACATCCTTAAATAAAACATCAGCTACAGGACTTGCTCTCACCAAAAGCATGAAGTTCCCTCAGGCTGAGTGTTTGTGATTAAATAGAAGAACTACTTTCTTCTTTAATTTCTCTTTTCTTCATTAATTTGTCTGCTGAGGAACAAGTATGAAATTAATATCCTGTGTATTCAGAAGTGTTTACCTCACATATATAAAATGGCCAGCAGTCTTCAAACTATTCAGATTTCTAATTTTATGTACTGAAAGTGGTGAGAGGAGGCTGTCTTTTTCTCCTCTTTTAATGAGTTTAGGAATTACTGTACTGAAGTTGAATCATGATGGTTCATCCTTTTCAGTATCCCACTTGTGTAGTGGACCCAATGCTAGCTTCTTGAGAAGGAGCAGGTTACTTTGCTTTAGATAATGTAATTTCAGTATAAAGTTTTACTATATAAGCTTTTGATTCATAGTAGGTGAAGTGTGTTAATTGTTATAACTTGCGATGTTCTTGTTACCTTATTAATAGTTTGTACTTGACTATTTTTTAACTTTGACTTCTCCTGAAGCAGTGTATTTCATATTTTAATGATACTTGACAGTGTCGAAATTTAATAAGGAATAATTTCAGTGTGATACCAATGTCAGTCCAATGGATGTGGTTTAATTTTGCCTAATAAAAGGATTTGATAAATTTTCAGTTATTGGAGAGAAAGAAGTAAATGTTTGCAGAAAGAATGAGACTCCCCCCTTCCAAAGGAGAGGACCTTTCCCATAAGCTCTGGCATCCTTGAATCTGAGTTTGTATGTTTGGTAGTCTCTTTTTCTGTTGACTTCTGTGTAGTTTCTTCCGTTCCGTTCCTGTTTTCTTTTTTTAGCCTCTACTTCCTTTCAGAGTAGCCCAAAAAGATTGAAATTTGACATTGCTTCCTTCCCTAGGGAGAGAACCTTCCATCTCGAGTGATACCAGGACAGATTCCTCTACAGATAGCTATCCTTATAAACAGGCACACCATGAGTCTGTGGTCAGTCACTTCTCCTCTGACTCACAGGGGACGGTCATCTACAATGTGGAGAATGATGCAGCTTCACAAAGCAGCAGGGACACAGGTATCAGATACCATTATATATCTGTGTGATCATTGTCATTAAATATGATGACTGCAGTGGATTCCAGTGACAAATCTCTATATACTAAACAGCGTTCGCTATTTCGTTACAGGTTGTATCCTAAATGTTTTTGGTTTGTAGTGAACCATTGGCATTCACAAAAAATGAGCATAACTTCAAATGTCATGTTGGCTTTTGTAAACTTGTATCTAGCCAGACAAACATCTACAGGCATGTTTTCTGTTATCTACAATCCCACCTGCTCTCTTTGTTATATAATTCTGTAAGTTGGAGTCTGTTGTACACTGCCATTGTTTGGCTTGGTAAGTGTTACGTGTGATACTCATCTACAGGCAGTTACTTCATTTCAGGAGTTGCAGCTGTCTGGGAAAGGTGCTTTCATCACCAGAAACTCCCATACTTGAGCACTAAGGACTTTCTATGTGAGTGGGTGTTGGTAGTATTTACTGCACCAGGGAGGAACATAAGATGATTTTCTGCCCCTGCCATGGAAGCAGGTTAAGTGAGAATCTGCAATGAGAAGACAATCTGTATATGTATTCCTTCAGGCAGCTGAATTGTCTGCCTGAAAATTCTTTAGCTGAAAAGAGCTTAACTGGAAGTCTCTGAAGGCTTAGATCTGCTCTATTACTCATGCCCAGTGACCCTAGTGAGCCTGTTTCTCTGTACACTACTAACTTCTAACATCACTTCTGAAGAAGTAATGCATGAGTTAAGGTTAGACTTTCTCAAGCATCAGAAATACAATCTGCTATAAGTCTGTGTGAAAAGTTACTTTATTGTGCCTTAAATAGACTTTCTAAGAGGACGTAACAGTTGAATCAACAACTGCTTGTTGCACCAGAGCATCAACAGTTATCATATTACTTTGTCCTTTTAGTTGCAAAATAGTTGGTCTCTTTTATTGTGATGATATACGTATATTTATTTCATTTGAAACAATCATGGTGCAAATATTTTTCACGTCAAAATCCAGAAAAAAATGTTTGAAATTGGTTTTCTTCAGTACTCTTTCATTCTTCTTCAGAGGTCCAAGTAACTGTAATGTATGGTTTTAGATAGCCTGACAGTACTTTTAATGTTTTAGCAGGTACTGTAGGTTCCAGTCATAGTCCTAGGTAGAGTGTTGAGAAAGAAGGGAAAGCTGAAGCAGATTTTGAGTGATGAGGAGACAAAATTTATGTTGATTTTCAGAGTGCGAAGCCTAAATTGAAAATGTTAGTGGAATGTTGTTTATATAGTCTGCAAAAGTGGTACAGAATTTATTGGATTAGGTTCCTCTCTGCAAAAGTTGCCATGCAAAAGTCAGTAGAAAAGGGGGGGTATGGGAATGGTTGCAGACATCTAAGCATGAAGTTCAGCATGTAACCTTTTGTTCGTTCTGTCATTTTTAGTGACTTTCTCCTTTTCTTTTTCTTTCTTCTCCTACTAATTCTATCCTGTTATTCCCTTCAGCTTAGTCCGTCTCACAACCTAAATTCAGTTGTCCTTCTCTTCCCCAATTCAGCCTTAGCTATAGTCAGTCTGTCCCCTTAGCGAGCCACCTGTCTGGGCATTTCCCCCCCTTTTTTTTTACCTACCCAAAACCTTTCCAAAAAGGTCAATCTGCCAACTCATACAACTGCTCAGTCATCAAATGCTGATCCGTGGGGCTATAAAGAAGCCATCCACATTGACCTGTCAACTGAATCATTCTGGGCAGAGCAGCAGTCTTCATTTAGTGGCCATTTACCCACTACTCCAGCCCAGAAAATTATGGACCCTATCCCACATCGTCCTCCAGGGAAGGACCACCATTGGGTCGTACGACCTCAGGGCACCTGGGTACTTCAGAATGGGGGCATGAAGGGTGGCTGCATAAGCCCTCCTTTGCTCCTACCAACCTGTGCTGCTGAGAAAAATGTGCGTATTCTGGCTGCCCTATTCATGCAACTGAGATTACAGTGGGAGGGAGTAGGGGATGTTGTGTCTTAACCTGTTTGATTTCATTCTCTTCTCTACCATATTCTTAGGCACGTGCACAACCCCTATGAGAACAAACTTTTCCATTGATTATCACGGTTTGCTTATGAAGCCATCCCATCTCTAGAGGATGAAGTATTTAAGTGATATGTTCAGCGAGGGACACCTTTTAAGCATATGATTAAGCACCTGAGCAGAAATTCTGACTTGTTATTTTAGTGAATTAAAAAAAAAAACCAAACCAAACTGTAACATGTTAGCTAATATTTCTGGGATTGTAATTCCTATATTCATGTATTATGTTTCATTTAGTCTTTACTCTAGAGGGTCCAGGTAAAGACAGCAAAGCCTGTGTCCTGCAAACTTTTGATTCTTGGCATCTCCTCCATGGCTATGAAATGTCCAGTGACATTAGGATAAAATTTGCTATTTATGAAAGGAGGAGAAAATATTTATGCGACACTAGCAACGTTCATTCTACAAGGCTAAGTTGGGCTCTAATTAGTCTGTGCAGACTCTAAGCTAGCTCAAGCAGCATTAAATCTCTTTAAATAGTTTCTGTTACAGTACTTGAAGGATGGTAACCAAGCACTCATCAGGTCAAAAGAACTTTGGGGGGTCAAATATTTAACTGGAGAAGTTGTACACGCTGAAGTAAAACATAAGCAGCTTCTATCTTGAGGGGAGCCACTGAAAGGTATAAAATAATACACTTCCTTCAGTCCCTAAAAGATGTGTGACAGTCCAGTCCGTGCTGTGCAGGAAAAAAACTTCTCCCAAAGCATTGACTCGTCCTCAGTCACCTAAATGCTGCACATCCTCTATCTTTACTGCCAACATTTCTCTTTTACTTCCTTAATTTCTTTTATATAATCTGCTTGTTTCTAAAGAATTTGGCTACAGAATCACTCTCCACTTTGCAATGAATAGAAATGTGAGTCTTGTGTAGCTTGCTTTTTGTTGTTTGGATTCCTTCCCACTCATTTATTGTTGTATCTTTGTAGCAATTGTAGTTGAAGTGAATTATTTTTTTTTCAACTGTTGGAAGTTACAATTTTGCATGTAAAATCTGCTTTAAATGTTGTTGGTTTTTATGCTGATTTCTAAAGAAGAGGGAAGGCTCAGAACAGCCAGCTACTTAGTCTGGGGGCTGTTAATCCACTATTGGGTAGTAGGAATTTTCCTTTCCTATCATCTTGTGCAAGGTGAAAGTTGGTGATATAAGGCTAGAGAAAAGTCTTTGTAGCTTATTCATAAATTCCCTTCTTATCCTGCATCTCTGCTTGGGACTACTCACGTGAGTAAAGCCATGCGTGTGTTTGTGTTTGCAGGTTTAGGACTGTGAACGTGTGAGAACCATAAAATTAGGAAAATAAAAGGCAATACAGAAAACTTGTGATGTTGAATACTCTTAATTCATGTTTGGTGTGAGGAGATAGGGAGTAACTTGTGTGCAAGAGACAATATTAGCACTCAGACACATGAGCTATAGTAAGGGAATGTTGTCATGTGTCAGCTGATCCATGTTGATGGTTTGTGTGTATGTTCTTAGTTTGTGGCAAATGTGAATTAGCTGATTTAGCCCTTGAGAGCCACCTGAGGCTTCCTCACTGTAGACTAAGCTAACTCAGATTACTTAGTATTTGCTACAGGCGAAGAGAGTGCAGATGGATAGTTAGTGCAGGGCAGCTGATCATGTGCGGTAATTTACTATTACGTGGTAACTCGTTCATGTGTTTGAGTCTTCATTCAACAGAGTAATGTCAAGCAAGCTGTCTTCAGGAGTTTTGTGATCATGGCCGTTAAAATTGAAAAAGTATTCAGACAGCAAGGAAGTGGTGTCCTTAGACAAGGCAGAGTCAACTTTTTCCTCTCCCTGTGGATGAGCTCGCATTAACCAGAGTCCTTGGAGGGGCTGTATTGCTCTCTTATGACTCTTAAAAACAGAATACCCTTCCCTCCCCAAGACAAAACCAAAAACTTTTGGATACAAAAACTTACCCAGATCTGCCAGTTAGCGTTGGAGCATCTGCAGCTCCTCAGGAGCAAGAGCGCCCTGCTGCTCTTAGTGTACAGCACACTCGGTCCAAAGCCTCTTGTCATCTCTGCTGTGTTCTTCTGTCCTTCCAGGGCACCTGACTGACAGTGAGTGCAATCAGAGGCATGTTTCCAAAAAGAGCTCGCTGGCAGACCGCAAGAGGAGTTCTAGCCGGTCTCGGCGAAAAGGAGATGAGGCTCAATCATCAGGATACCATAGTGAAGGCAAGAGATGTTATTTTATTTCAAGTATTGATACCTCTTTCTGCATCTTTTTAAGATCCACAGTGTGTACAAGCATTTTTTTTCCTTGTTTCTTATATCTTTGTCTGTATTTTGCCCTGTCTTTGCTTTTTTTTGTTTGTTTGTTTGGGGGGGTGTTGGTTGGGATTTTTTTATTTTGTTGGGGTTTTTTTGTTTTTCAAAGTCTGCATGGAGATGCTGCAAGTAAGGCTGCTAGTTTAAGCTGAAGTTATTTTTGTGGCTTTTGCTGTCTCTATAAACTTCAGGAGAAACCTTGAAGGAGAAACAAGCCCCCAGAACTGCCCCCAAACCATCCAGCAGCACCAGCAGGCTGAGGGAATTTAAAGAAACAGTGAGCAATATGATCCACAGCAGACCACAGCAGATGTCTCAAACCATCCAGAATTCCCCTCGTGGAGGGAGTGGCGTGGATCAGGCAGAAACACGATCCTCAAAAAGTCTGTCTGCACACTCTCGAGACTGGGAGGTGGAAAGTACCAGTAGTGAGTCTAAATCCAGTTCATCTAGCAGGTACCGGCCAACCTGGAGACCCAAAAGAGAGTCTTTGAATATAGACAGCATCTTCAGTAAAGACAAGAGGAAGCATTGTGGCTACACTCAGCTTAGCCCCTTCTCTGAAGAGGCAGGTAAGACTTTGAGAAGAAAGATTTATTTCAGAATGTGTGGAATTTATAATCCTCCAGTATCCTGTTTTGTTTAAGTAAAGTAGGAGAGTGAAATTTTGAACATGGCATTTAGGTCAGTGGTGAGTCATGTCCTTGAAAGCTGGTTTCTGTGGGGGTATTCATGTTGCACGTGTGGTACCTCTGTTTGCTTTCTGTGTGCTAAATTTCATATGTAAGGAAATAATAAGAGAAACATTAGTGTCTGCACTGCTTGAATGGTCACAGGACTAGACTGCTAAGTATCTGGAAGTTTATCCCGTGGAATGGCCTTTTGTATTGGTCTGTTTTTCTCTGGCTCATCATGGTATTTTTGCATAATGGCTCAGACTGTGGTGCGGCGAGTACCTCATGTATCAGTGCTGAGTTCTTGTTGTGAGGGTAAGAGCCTGGCAGCCAGTGATGATTTACCTGGGGCTGCTTTACACCATAGCAGCTATGCAGCTTGTACCTAGAGACTTTGTCCTCAGCTTTGCTGGTTTTGAAGGTAATAAAAACTGTAAAAGATGTGGAGAGCAGATGTTTACCAGTGCCTGGGTTTTATGCTGTTATGCTACTGGAGCTGCTGTGCTCCCGTTTTAGAGTGCTTGAAGGGACGGTCTGTGGGATGAGAAGGAAGAGGTTTGCGTGACTGGCAGTAGGGTTGTGGTTATTGAGGATGCTGTTGCAGACCTACTAGAAGGAGCTAAAGGTTGAAAAGAATTGGGAAGCATAAAGAAATATATGTAAGCAAGATAAAGGGAGAAGAGAACACAGGTCTAGGGAAGGGAGCAAACGAGGCAAGTGGGAAGATGGTGAAATCAGTCAGCAAGAGTTAAAAAAAGAAGAAAATTTTTTTCTATCCTCTATAAACTAATGTTATATAAGCCTCATCAAATCATAAATGGCAAAATAAACAATGTAAAAAGTGCAGTGTCTGAAGTAGATATGACAGAGTACAATAACAAATATAAACTGGAAATACAGTTGGGTATACTGTAAAATCATCTCGTACAATACGTATTGTATGAGGAGGAAGAGATTTTCTTTCCAGACTTGATTGTTACCTGGGGGGAAATATGGCAAGTTATAGTAAAGGGGAGAGATTAAAAATAAATTTGTTGGATAGATTATTGCTTAATATTACTAGGAATGCTGTAAAATTGTTTGGGGTTTTTTTTCTGCTTAATTTTTGCTAGCTTTACACTAAATTAAAGGCACCGCTTCTGGTTTAAGCATGGTTGAGAAGCTAATATATGTATGGATGATTTGTTGGTATTGAAGCTTGGATCATCTACCAAGCTATATTCTTTTGTCTTGACAGGTAAAGAGCTTATAGAGAATGAGGTGAAGGAACGCACTGTTCAAGAAACAAGATCAAGCCAGTCAAATGTCAGATACAAGCGAGGTGTGCTAGGCCGGGGCACCCAGCATCACATGGTGGATCAACATCCTCACCTAATACAAAGGATGGAGTCTGGCTATGAAAGCAGCGAGCGCAACAGCAACAGCCCAGTTAGTCTGGACATGCCCTTGTCTGAGAGCTCAAGCACCCACAGGTAGATTTTAACAAACTTCATTTTTGGAGTGGTTGAAGTCTTGATTTCTTTTTTTGTAGTGACGACATGGTGTAGAACAGTTTTTTTTTAAAAATATGAAATGGTGCTGCTAGCTTGTAATACATTTGGGGGGGGCAGGGGAGAAATAGAAAGGAAGTAGGAGTCTGAGTGAGTTCGATTCATTCTCTTGTCAGTATATTGATAGCTTACTGCTAGTAAGAAGGAAAAGAAATGGGGTTCAGTTGCATGAGAAATGTTGACTAAAATGATGCATCTGAAATAGTCGTACCCGTATTCTATGATTTAAAAATTCAACTAAAATATCAAGTTTTATGATTGTCCTTTGAACGGGTCATAGACCTTTTTGTTTCAGTTAAACCATTGCTTAATAGAAGTCTTGTAGAAAATCAGAAATCAACAGTCTTGTATAGAAATCTTTGACATTTTCAGTTTGAGAGGTTTGTTGAAGACTTGCAAGACGCTTGCAATATTTATATGCAAAAATAAATATGCAGCACAATGTGTTTCTCTCCTTGGCTTAGAATGCTTCAGGCAATCACCAACTGAGACTGTTTAATGCCAGAATAGTAGATTTTCAGCTATAAGAATTTGTTGAACAGTTATCAGACCATGGGTTTTAATATACATTGTAGACTCTTAGGGAGGAGTTTAGAATTGTTGTCCTCCCCTGTGTTAACTTTCTCTTCCTCTGTTTCCCCCAAGATTTTCTTCTGGTAGACTTTTTAAAAAAATGAAATTAAAATGCAAGTAAACATTCACGTGATGGTTAAAAAAAAAAAAAGGGAAGATGTAATTTCTCCTGGAGATTAGTAAAATGGTAAACTATAATTACTCTCTTCTTGGAGGGATGCTCATATGAAGCGAGCAAGTGGATTGGTTTCCTGCCTGGCGTAACATCCCAAAGTCTCACAGTAGCAGCATCTTGGAAGTGGAGTCTACTTCAACAACTGGGAGCTGGACAAACAGCCCGCCACACATTGGAGATGGTAAGATACGCTTCCTCGGTAGCAGTGGCCTTGCAAGGTAAATTGTATTGGAGTTATTCTTTTCTTTCTGGAATTGTTTATCCTCACAGTGAAATTATGAGGAAAGGGAAAAGAAACATGGAGGAACATAAACACAGTTTTACAACTTAATAAGGTTTACCAAAAGGGGTTGCAAAACACTTTGGAATATTTCTTTGATCATGTTTCTCTGGCATCTTTTTTGAGTATTCACTTAACTGATAACGTGAAGCCTATTTTTCCTTTTTCTTTCCTGTAACTCAGTGTTCTACTATCAGTGGAAAATACCTTTCCAAGCATAACTCATGATAACTTAGTAGGATGACAAGTCCTGAAAGAAGCTCATAATGCTATACAAAATTCAGAATTGTCAGAAATGAGAATAAATGTTTACAAGATGCTTGGCTAAGGTCTGAGCTTTTCTGCAAAACATGCGTTCTGCTTTTTTATTGTTCTGAGCAAATACTTTATTTCAGAGAATGTCTGGGGAAGGGAAAGTGAGGAGGGGAGACACTTTTTGAATGCAGGTCATATTTGAAGTGAGAATAATGACCGAGTGATTTTCTGCTGTGTTGACTAGGATATTGATGTGCTTTATTTTCCTCTCATTTTTTTTAGATGAAAAGCATCTCAGTTGGAATCCATTTTATTTACTAAAGCTAATGATCTGACTAATTTGACATAGAATTATTTACAAAATTATAAGCACAGTAAGAAGCCTCAAGATTTCAGTATCAACTTAGGGTTATCTTTCCAGTGATTCTCTCTGTTCCATTTGCAGTTGCTTGGGTCATTGAATCCAGGGATGGATGGGCTGTGCTGCAGGGGAGCTTGAAGCAATACTGCAGCATTTCTGCCAGTCGCTGACACAGAGAAGGCAACTGGAAACCAAATGGCTCGGGCAGGGTTTTAAAAGTAAAATTTAACAAAGCAAAACTTTGATTTGAAATTCCGTGATCTTTGCTTGGTCAGTTTGTTATTTTCTAATGTTAATTATATTCTCCATTAATATTTCTTTGTCTTTTAAGGGACACTTTAAAGAGATTTTACTATCAAAAAATGTTTCATTGGGGTTTTTTGGGGTGGGTTTTTTTTTTTTTTTTTTTGGAAGGTGGGGAGATGTTTGTCCCTTTAAAGAGTGAACTGGAATGATTGCAAGAGGAGGTGGCAAGGAGAGCGCATGAACAAGAACTACGCAGAAAAAGAGAAAAGGAAATGGAGGCAGCAATGGGTTTTAATCCCGTCCCAGCAGGTTCATGATCTAGATGACTGCAGAATCAGGGTAACTTTTTGAACGTAGTATGCTTTGCAAGGTTGTAGTGCTGAAGTTTTTTGAACCTTTGTACTTAATTTCGTATTTTAAGTCTCTCTCTCTCTCCCCCTCCATTACAATTTTGTACCTTCAGTTAGTGAAAGACCATCAATTTCAAAGCTGTAGAATGCAGAAAACCAGTGTTTGGTATTTTGACTAAATTCCTTCTGAAATGAAACAACAAAGTAATGCAGAGATGTCCTTAATATATCTGCACCTTTCAGTTTTCATGTGGTGATGTGCACCATTACTAATATTGGTATCTAGATTTAGCTAAAAGGCTTCAACCAACATCTCGCAATGAGCAGGGCTGTTTCTACCTTTCAGACAACCTCGGGTTGACCTGCAGTATAGCTTGTCCATTTACACCATTGTTTTGTTTCTGGTAGCATCACTGCCCTAAGCAGTTCTGCTTGTTCCTGCCCTTGTATTTTCACTCTTTTTCTCCCTGCCCCACTGTGCAGCCGCAGGGGTGGGAACAAGTACTGTGGCAGGCTTAAGCTGGATCTAATGTTGAAAATCTGAGCTGGGTTTAGTTACATATCTTTTCTGAGGGGAAAAAAAACCCCAATAAAACAGTCAAATACTAAGCTTGATTATCTTTTCCATGACTTCCTCATGTTTCTGGCAAGGAATGGCAGCGGAAAAGGTATAATCGGAAGGATGAAGCTGCAGCAGAGGGAACTTGGTGACAGGAACCACGTGTAGTGCCTTTGTTTTAGCCCTCAATCTCTGTCAGCCAGTAAGGGGAGTCAGAAGGTGGGATGAAGCGCACTGACCCAGTGGAGAGTGAAGGCTGAAGCCTGGTAGAGCATTTTAACTGGGGGGTGGTTGTTGGGTCAGCAGAGCCAAGGAAGGTGTAGTGAACGCCTGGGCTCAGCTCCCACAAATGCATGCATGATTGGGGCAAGCCCACTGTGGCCTCCTGTGTTGTCAGGCCTCCTGCCATGGCCTCTCCATGCTGCTTGCTCAAACCTCTTGTAGATAAGAGTTGAGGTGCTGGTTTGCTGCTACAGGACAGAGAGGAAGGAGAGGGACACCCCACAGCAATGCTAGCTCTGGGCACAATGCAGCCAGTGCTCTGCAGTCATGCCAACTGCCAGCATGTCACTGTGCCAATGGCAGCTGAAAAATATGATCTCTAGAAGAATGTCTGACTGTGGGAATATTTTTATAATTTTTGCTGACCATCAGTGAGCCATGTGGTTATCCTTTACGGTGCTGCTGTGATGTGCCAGTAACCAGGTGAAAAATTCTGATGTACCAGAGTAGGTGGACATCTTTAATATTAGTGTTTTACTTTTGTAATATAAATGCTAATGATGTAAAAATTGAAAAGTAAACCACTATTGTTCAGCACGAGGATGTTGTCTTCTCTGCTGCTTCTGCCCAAAAGAAAACAGCATATTCTCCAAGATATCACCCTGCTTTGATCTCTTGTTGTATTAGTTGGTAGAAGCAAAAATTGCTTAATTTCCTTGTTCAAAAAAAAAAGTAGCTAGAATAATGCTTAATCAAAAAAAGCACTTCAGTAGAATGTTTACAGAGTTTACAGGCGTTGACTTGAGATCTGAGAAAGTTTTTGTTTATTCCTTTTAAGCCTTTCCCCACCCCAGTCAGAGACGTAATAGCTTAGCATTAACAGACTGCTTGACTGCCTGGAAGGCTTGCTTGTATGCAGAACTCCAGAACACTTGTGACTCATTTTCCCTCAAGTAAACTGCTAAATTCATGCAAAGAAAGCTAACTTTAGTATACTGGCCTTAATTACAAGCCTCAATAGCCTTGATTTTGAAACTGAATGTGCTGCTTGATTAACTCACTGCTCTAACTCCTCTCACTTCTCTCTGCAGTACTTGCTTTTTGTGTGAGTTTTTTGGGGTTTATGGTATAAGAGAGTTTGTGTTTGCATCTGTGCACGATGGTGTCGGGGAGCAGGCCAGGCTATAGCATATGTTATGAAAGTTGAGAAAACATAATTTACTGTTAGCTGATAAAGATACCCATGTTCTCTACAACAATGACAGAGACATTCCATTTAAAAAAGACCCCACCCCTATCAAAACAAAATGTCGAGTTTTATTTTCTGTTTTTCCATGCCTCACTTGAATGTGTACATTTCAGTGCGTAACTTGCATAATGTCTAATAGGTGACACCAGATTGGGTATTTCATCCTCTTGGAGTAGATATTCTGATGCCAGGACGCAGTGTTTCATCTCTCTTGCATCCAAGGATGATTTATCCTTCCCTTAGCCAACACTGTTTTCTAAATTGTTGCAAAAAGAATTCTTGACAATTGTCCCTTTCTTCTTGGCTTCTTAGACCTGTGTTTTTCCTCTTAAAGCTGCAAGACCATTGGGTTTTCATATCCTTGTGTCTCTCTTAGTCATTGAGTGTATGTACTGAACACACATTTGTAGAAGTATTTTGTGCAGGCATTTACACTGTACTCAAGCCTGAGTTTTGTTCCCCAGATGTCTCAGTTTGTTTCATTTTGTGTGGAAGTAATTGGATATCCGAAGGAGAGACAGAAGATTTTTGGCAGGGAATTTAAGATAATGTACAAGGAAAGCCCTGACCTGATATATTTCTTTTACTAATACATTTTGGTTCAGATTTAATTCTAAATTTAGATTAATTCCTGCTTGACAGAAGTCATCTGAAACCGACTCTGTGATACGACCATACCATCTTTTGTACTGATTTAGATTGTTGAAAATAATATAATAAGCCAGTACAACTTTCTCAAGTAGAAAGCAAAATTTTTGGAAAAAATCTGGTTCATGTTGCTTTACTGTGTGGATATCAAGCATGTCAGGTTGCTCAAGTTGTATTCTGCTAGGGAAGCTTAGGTGATGCAGTCTGGGATATGCGCAGCCTCTGCGAGACTCCGTATATGGAAGAACTTGACAATCACTAATGGGATGAGGGTAAGTGAGGGTCCTGCAATGAATGAAACCAAAATGAAGGGTGCTCCCCGTTGCAGGGAGGAGTGATGGCTTTGAGAAGTCGATGCAGGAGGCAGACTCGGTCTTTGAAGAGTCGCTGAATCAAGAGCAGAAGGGGGATTGTGCTGCAGCTTTGGCTCTCTGTAACGAAGCTATATGTAAGTAACTCTAACCGCCTGAGCTTTGCGCTTTTGACAGTTTACTAATATTGTAGAAAAAAGTGTGAAACATCAGAATCACATGAAATAGGTAGTAATATGGGGATCCAGCTGATATTTATGGAATGTGCAGGGTGACTGTCTTTCCTTATTTCAAGCATTCCCTTTTCAGGGTTTTAGTCCTACTCCTCTGCATCTCAGATGTTTTTCATGTTTGCATACGTTTTTGTTGTTTCTCTCCAGCGCAATGTCAGTAAGAGTACTGGGTGCTGATGTGCCCTTTTATGGTGCTAAATGGTGCATTTCAGCAAGCACCTGGTAGGTATCTCCCCTGCAACTTGGTCTTCAATAACAATTTTTCCCAATCCTCAGACCAAATTACAGAGGGTTGGTTAAGCTCCCCTGTTTCTCATGGAGGGTTGTAGCATAGGAAGAAAAAATGGTTATCTCACTCGAGTCCTCTGGATTAATAGAAATGAGCTATGCTGTACCTGATTTTCATGAAGAAAAAAGCATTAGGACATTGAAGTGCTTAAATGCATTGTGACCTTTGAGAATGCGTGCTATGTGATTTTATTTTATTTTCAGTCTTTCTCCATTATGACTGGCTGGCTGTCTCACCCCATGCTCCTCTCTGTCTGTATAGAATGGCTGCAGACAGAGTGGGTAGCTCCTGTGCATTTGCATTTAGAAGTTGGCTCTTACGGATTGCAGAATAAGGGGCACAGCATTCAGCTGTTGTGATATTTTCTGCTCTGTTAACTTCCATTACAGCAAGGTCTATGCTGAATCTCAAATCCCAGCTGGGTATTCCTGTACATAAAGGGAGTCCCAGGTATGGAGGATACAGGATGAGGGTAGATGACAGAATGAATCATCAATGTGGTAGGGTTGGAAAGAGCCTGTGTGAAGGGGATGAGAAGTTGGGCTAAAACATGGATAATTTTTTTTTTTGTTTTACTTTATTTTGGTTTAGTTTCAATTAACGTGTTTGGACACCTGGCTAAGCTGAATGTGCATTAATGGAAACAGTAGCATCCTTGTGAACTCTTTTTTGGCAGTATTTGCATGGTCCATGTTTTATGTTCTTGCTGCATTTTTTTTTTTTTTTTCAATTTTATTCCTTTTTTCTGTTTGTTTTCTTGCTATGTTTTCTTTTGCATTTTAGCTAAACTAAGACTTGCCATGCATGATGCCAGCGCTAGCACTCACAGCAGAGCCCTAGTCGATAAGAAGCTGCAAATCAGTATCCGAAAAGCCCGGAGCCTCCAGGATCGCATGCAGCACCAACAGCCATCGCAGCCGCTGCCGCCGCCAACCTGCCACCCACCACAGGGCGGCACCATGGCCCAGTCTACAAGGTAGTCCAAGTATATCACCTAGACCCAGATCTGAGCTGCATCTATGAGCAGTGCAGTCTGGAAATAAATAGCAACCTATACATATATATATATATTCCCTTGGATAGTCCAAATCCTACACTGTTACTCCCTGTTATTTTCTTCTTTAGGCTAAATCCTATTTGAAGATGGTCAAGTACCACCTTTTTTCTTTCCCCCATTCTTTATAGCATAGTTCAATGTGCATGTGTTCAAAACGTGGTCTGTGACAGAGAATTGTAGCAGTCAGTGCCTGGCAGCATCGATGTTTTATGCACCAAGGGGAAGAGTATAATAGACAATAAGCTGGCTAAAAAGGGGGCGGGGTGTGTGTGGATGAAATATACAACTGTTTACAATCAGGAACAGTGTTGGGACTCAGTAAAAGAGTGAACTACAGGAAAAATCTTGCTATAACTGCTTTAATGTTGGGAACAGCAACCAGCTTGTTTTAGTGCTCAGTAGTTTGAAAAGCGTCAAGTACACTCATCTTTTCTAGTCCACTTCTCTAGTGGTGCACTGGTACAACTCTTGGATCCTGATCCTGTCACCTTGACTACTGTCCCTGATGCTGTATCATTCTTCATTTTCTTTCTGTGCTTCCCAGCATCCTGTAGCCTGCCTTAGCAGCCTCTTCAGTGTCTCTTCATGATTCTTTCTTCCATACTGACTTTAACTATAGCATAATTAACTCTGCTGTAACTGATTCTTTCTTCCTACCCTCTTTAGCATGCAGCTTAATCCTTCTTTCTTCCCATGCCATTCCCTCCTAGCACTAGACCATCCCTATCCAATTTCTAGGCTGTTTCTTGAACTGTTACTTTTCTTCCCTCTCCCTTTTCTTACATGTTGTATTATCAGAAGCTTAGATGAAATCTCAGATGAGAATCCCCCCCCTTTTTTTTTAAATGCCACATAGGGCTATATACTGAAACTCAGGTAATTTGCACACCTGCCAGGCTATAGTTCATAATGTTCTTTTCTTTTCCTGCAGTAGTTGAATTATATGTAGTGAGGGCTGATCTGTTTGTCAGTCAGAGGTCCATTATATCCTCTTTTATAGGAGAAATGCAGTTATACGTTTTGGCAGATTCTGAGAAAATGAAAGAAAGGGACTTCCTAAACTAATTTTGTTAATGCTGAACTTGCTCACTGCTGCTCTGTGAAAAGAACGTTACTTTTGCAAAAAGTTATATCCAACAAATGTTAATATTGTAGCCAATGAAAAGAATCTATTCATAGCCAGAGTTCTGTACTCTTGCTTTCATATAATAACATTGTAGACAGTGCAAAGTTTGCAATTACTCACTGACAAGGTTGTTTTGTTACACGCACCAACTAGGTCTTCATGATAACTTTCATTGTATGCATCTCAAGGAGGGAACAAAGCAATGATGTTACAGGTTTCCTTAAGTTCTCTGTTGGAGCTGTTTGTAGCCAGTCATTTTCTCACAGGCACATGGACTTGGTACTGGTTTTTTCTGTCTGCATATTAAATGCTAACTAAATGCAGAGAAATGCCAAGGACGTGTATGACCCAAGGATAGAATATTCTTGCATTGGTATGTAAAAGAATACAAGTTATTTTTTAGAAGTGTACTTAGAATACAAATTATTACAAAAATAATAGTTACATATTTAGCTTGAACTTTATTTAATGTGTTAGAGAAATATCTCAAAGATCAGATTACAATGATACGAGAGAAATTTCAACCTGTTCCTTCCATTTGTCCAGTTATTCTTCATGAAGTTGCCTGGAGAGAGGGAAATATTGTCAGTTCATGTTTAGATCATGAATGTGTCCAAAGTATTTTCAGAAATATCTAAGACACTAATGTTGGAAACAGTTGTTTTACTTTTATATAAATGCTATTTTTATTATTTTTACAGTTATCCCTACCCACATGCTCAGTCTGCTGGTCAAAGTGCCTAGGGTGCTGTGCAGGAATACTTTATATAGAGCCTAACTGTAGCAAAAAATTCATAAAAATATGATATGGATTCAGTAGATCAGTTATAGTAGGAAATCACGATTAGAAGCAAAGAACTAACATGTATGTATCTACTGAATAAATGCACAGTCTTCATCAGAACACAGTTATCAAAGTGTATTGAGGTTTATGTCACCTAGTGTGAGTTCTGCACCCTAGGGATAAACGTAAGCAATGACTACTGCTAATCATGTACCCTTCTGTGTGTTTTAGTGAACAGACTGGCCCGCTCCAAGTACTGCTGAGCCAGGAGTTACCACTGGAACCCAACAAAGAAGTGGAATTTGGGTCCAGTTCTTTCTTCCACCCACCTGCTTCCTGCCATGAATTGCACTCATCATTATATCCAGAGTCTTCCTCCTTGCCCCCTTCTGAAAGCAATCCATCCAACAGGATCTCTCCAAACTTCCAGTCTGCTTCTGCTGATTTTCATGACCGAGTTCCCTCTTTTCCCTGTAGGCAAGGGCTGACAGAGAGGTCTGCAAGAACTGAGAATGATGCCCACCATAGTGTGGAATTTGCTGACACCACAGTCACAGGGACAAAAGACTATAGGGAATGCTGCAGTAGCAGCAAGTTAGAAGAGGTCCATAACATAACGCCTATTCTCACACCTCAGTACAAATCCAAGGCTAACACAGTAAACTCCGGGTCTTTGCCTACACTGTTTCCCTGTCCGCATCCACCACAAGCAGCATCTCCTGAAAAGGACAGCCAGCACAGTCCTTGTTCCAAATTTGCAAGCTCTCCAGTGCAGCCCAGCATTGATCACTTAGGGGGCTATCATGCAGTGAGCCCTGCAACTTCATCCCCTACACAGCAGTGCTCCTTGGATCCTTTGCAGAACACAAATAAGTACTCCAGAGCAAACAGCCATGAGATTTTATTACCCTCACAGGATGAATATGGCACAGCAGGAGGTTGCAAATCTGAGGCTTTTAGTACAAAGGGACATGTTCGCTCCTTGGCAGAGCAGTTTCAGAAAATGCATGCAGTCTCCCAGAGAAAAGGTACTCATGAAAAAGGCTGGATTGCTGCAGTGTGTCAGGATGAGAAGTCTCCAAAGTTAACACAAAAATCTTTCATCAACCCTTCATCCTCTGGTTACAGACAGCTAATCCATCAAAACCAAGAGAACAAAAACCAGTCTTCTGAAAAATTACACTCAACTGTGGATATTAGGGACAGGGTAGTTTCTTTGGAGGGTTTTAGTGCCCAACATGTTGCTTCTAAGAGTATTTGTTCTCACAGTGAAGAGCTGTGTAGAAGCGGTGGACAGAATGTAGCAGACCCTGCACCCTACCTGGAAAGGCACTGTCATGATGGAGGAATGAAACAGGTGGATGATGGAGCTACTAGTAGCATGATTGCCTCTATGCCTGTGGACCGTTGGGTGGATAATGTCACTAGGTATTACAGTTCTCAGAAGGCTAATAAGAATACTGAATGGCTTCCTGTACCTGGGAGGAGTCCACCCCTTTCTGATCAGAAAGCAGTTGGAGATGACTTGAGCAGGATCCCAGTGCATCTGCATCCACAGTGGAATCAAGACACAGAACAGGAGCTCTCAGAACTGGAATCCCTCTATCAGACTAGTCTGCAGGTATCTCAGGCCACTAGGCCTTTCTTGGGAAGACAGGACAGTGCTAGGTATCCATTTGACCAATCAGGTAAGAATGATGCAGCTATTTTTCTTGCTTGACCTGCTTATGTACTCCAATGTAGGTGGAGGTATGTTTTCCAGTCAATTTAGTTAAACAGGCATGAATTTGTGCACAGATGCAGAAAGATTCAGGCTGTGGACTCTGAAAACATTCTAACTGTACAGGTAGAGAAGCAGTGTGATAGCACTGCCTGGGGAGGCTGTAGAGTAGCTGTTGATCTTGGCAAACAGAGAGCGACATCTGTTAAAGAGTAACGTAAAAATAATTGATCCTCTTTTTAAGTAGGGAGCTAGCTGCTTAGGTCAGGCTGCTGAATTTTGCTGTTTTAAAGTCCTACATCACTGCTGGAATTTATTAAACTGTTTCTATGCCTGAAGTTAATGTTGTCCACTTTTGTGAATTTTAACTGATTGTATTGTATCTGAGAATTTAGTCTGTACCTGGTTGAGGGGAATAACTTTTTAAAAGGGTTTCCAGATCTATGAGAATTGAACTTGTGTTTTGCTAAGGACTACCTGCTTGAAGTTCTGGAAAATTACTTGTGAAAGCAGCACTGGGGGCACACAATCTGCATTAAGATCCTTGAGACCTTGTAGGTTAGTTGGTGCTGAAAGCAAATGACCAGATTCTGTTCTGTTGGTGAGAACATCCAGCTGTTGCTGGAGACGTTCAGTTAGAGTCTGATGACAGCAGTTTGGTTCCACTTAAGCTGATCTAATCTCTTGCCTGAGATAGGGCAACACTGATTCTCTGCTTGGCACAAGTGAGGCAAATTTCTTTATGATCCATGTCATAGCATTAGCTATGAATTTTCTGGTCAAATACAAAGCAGCCTGAAACTTGATTGGTACCAAAGTGATATATATACGTGTATATATATGTATACGTGATATATATATATATTGCAATACATATACAAGAGAGGTTTTCCCCTACCTGCAGCCCTGGAAGCAGAGCCTCCATTGTTTCTGACAAATCAAGCCTGGCTGTGCCCAGAGTGAATACTGCAGTAAACTTTTGAACAGGTTTTTATTCAGCAGCTCCAGTTTTCTATGAAACTCTCTTGTCTTGCACTCCACTAGCAGACCAAGTGACACATCCAAAGGTAGCCATTTCCCATTTGTCCTTTGGTTTTCTTTCAGAGTTAGGCAAGATCTGACCTCACAACCTTGCAGGTACTCTCTTGCATGGTCTTGAATCAGAAGGTCTTACGTGTTCCTACTTAGCATACTGATTCTGGAAGCTCTTTCTGGAAATCTGACAGGATAGAGCCCAGTTGCTTTAGAGTTGGCTGGAACATCAGAGTTCTGTCATCAAGTGCACTGTTTCTTAGGCTGACACTTTTCTTGCCTATTTTCCCAGTACATACATAAAGGATATGAGGTTCAGATATTCTTCTAAAGTGAAGTTTGTGTTTGAGATCTTCTGGTTTGCTGTGACTTTCAGATGCTTCTTCTCAATTTCTGTAAATTCTGTATAAAACCAAAAAATTTGAACCCATGCATCTACTGTGGTGAACTGGATGAAAATCACCTGAGTGGGTCTAGGACAGCTCTTTCTCACTTTTAGCTTGGATTACCTATTCATCTGCAAAAACTGTTTAAGCTTTCAGCCTCATATCAACTGGTTTTGTCAGATCTTTGCATTCAGAATCATGGTGAAAATGCCTCTGTTTGATTACTAGAGCTTTACAATAGAGATTAAAGCAAATACCTGATCCTCCAAACACCAGCTCAATGCAGAAAATGTCGTTACCAGCACATCGCCTTTCTTCCTTTATGGAGAGATTCCCTGTGACCATTTTCTTTAGGCCATTGATCTGCCTGTCTGTTCCATGAGAAATTGTAGGATTATAAGGGTTGGTGGGGATTGCGCTGAAGTGAAGTGAATGTAGTAATCCTAGTTAAAAATAACACTCCTAACTATTTAACCAGCACAAGAAAATGGCTGACAAACTGGCATTGGGTGGGAACAAGCAGGTGAGAATGTGTGGGGAATTTAAAGCTGATGAGTCTTATTTATCCCAAGTTAACTTTAGGTAACTTGCTCCTGGTAGCTGATTTCCTGTCCCTTTAGGCCCCTTAAACTATCTCACCTCTGTATCAAACAAATGCTGGTGCGCAGTTTAATCACTTAACTCTTAAATAGTTCAATTTACTGCTCCCCAGAAGCCTGCAAAAGGGCAAGTGAGGCAGATGTGAGTGTGCTGATAGACTGTCTCCTCTTGAAATGTTGGGAGTTAGCTTATGTATTAATGTTCAGAGGACCTCTGATGACTTCTCCCTCTGTGTGGATAGTCAGTCTGTCTTTCCTGCAGTCAGATGTAAGATAGTCAGAAATATGCCATAATGTGCAATCAAGTGCTGAATTTAACCATAGCATTTTCCTTCCCAGTCTCTGTGAACCTGAGTGTGAGGAAGCCGCATGCCACAGCTGGCATGGGTGTCTCGAAAACCCCAACAGCAGAGATCGAGCGCAGTCTGTGTGGATCCACTGTCTCTTCTGTCTCCAAGGTGACTTGTTGTTACTGAAGATGTGCTAGAGAGATGTGCAAGTGAAAGAATTTATAGTGGGAGAAGTTGAATATATAATGAAACTGGTACTGGGGTCACTGATACTAATGTTGGAGAGAATTTTAAGTGCAGTCTAGTTCAAGATTCATTAGCTAAAAAATGAGTGACTCATGCTACACGTAGTTTGCATGCAATCAGATTTTATAAATTCTGACTGAGGAACATACCCCTGAAAAATTTAAGATCTAGTCTCTTTGAATGTACTGATACGAACTGCCTTGCATCACAACTTACAATAACTACTTCCTGATGTTTTCACTTGCAGGGGCACAGATTTTGGTTTTTTTGCTGTGTCACTACATATCTTGATAGGAGGGGATAATTTGGTATTTGCCACAATTGGTAGTTGGTCACCTCAGAGTGGGAGAAGATGCTTTTTCTCTTCTTCTCTCTTCTTCTCTCTTCTTCTCTCTTCTTCTCTCTTCTTCTCTCTTCTTCTCTCTTCTTCTCTCTTCTTCTCTCTTCTTCTCTCTTCTTCTCTCTTCTTCTCTCTTCTTCTCTCTTCTTCTCTCTTCTTCTCTCTTCTTCTCTCTTCTTCTCTCTTCTTCTCTCTTCTTCTCTCTTCTTCTCTCTTCTTCTCTCTTCTTCTCTCTTCTTCTCTCTTCTTCTCTCTTCTTCTCTCTTCTTCTCTCTTCTTCTCTCTTCTTCTCTCTTCTTCTCTCTTCTTCTCTCTTCTTCTCTCTTCTTCTCTCTTCTTCTCTCTTCTTCTCTCTTCTTCTCTCTTCTTCTCTCTTCTTCTCTCTTCTTCTCTCTTCTTCTCTCTTCTTCTCTCTTCTTCTCTCTTCTTCTCTCTTCTTCTCTCTTCTTCTCTCTTCTTCTCTCTTCTTCTCTCTTCTTCTCTCGAAACTGTTTAAATAACTGGCAGTGACCTGTCAGTGCCTGTACATGAAAACATTCAGGTATTTTCAAGGGGAAATGACACTTCATATAATACTTCCATACTTACTAAAGGGAGCTTAAATGGTCTTGCTTATGTAGAACAGAGGAAAAGAAAGGAGGAATAAACATTTCCCGTGCTAATATAAGATTAACAAACTTCCAGCACTCATCAAATAATCAAATTAAATAATACTAGATTTTTTTGTTGTTGTTGTTATGAGAAGGCTGTAGTACTTTATCATAGGATGGCTGTCAATTGCAGCCATGATTATCCCTGTGGGGCAGTGATGCCTGTAGCAGCAGTCAGTCCTTCAGGTACATTCATCCCATAGAGACTTTTTGTCCAGGCTTCAGATATTTATAAAAGAGTGAATCTCACTTAGACACATCAGTCAGTATATATTTACCAAAGAAAGAAAGGCTATAAGGAATAATATTCTTAATCACCACATCCATTTGCTGTAAGTTTTCAAGGTAGTACCTGAATGAATGATTTCAAAAAAGAAAAGATCACGGAGTTTCATTGAAGTAGTCTATTAGATTTATATTGATCTCTTCTCTATAATTATTATACAAAATTGATATTATGGAGAGCCTTTTTTGAAATGTGTGATGTTATGTGCAGGTCACATATACCGGAGAACATAGCAGGGAACCAGAAGAGGAGGAAATGTACAGTGCAGAGAATTTCCGTCGCATTGCTCGCAGTCTCAGTGGGACAGTCATCTCAAACAGAGAAGAGACCTTGGTCTCTTCTCACAGTTTTGTAAGTAGAATGATGTACAGCTTTCCAAAGAGCCATCGTCTGTGTGTTGGGTTGCTGTTTTCTCTGTCTGCATTTAGTAGTTAACAAACAAGACAGCAGACAACTGAATAATAAGCCAGGATGAAAGCTTGTCTTTGTGAATTTTTGTTCTCTTTTTGGAAGAAGAATGTTCTTTTATTTAATTACCGAAGCCATCTTCTTCAGGAGTCATTGCAGAGTAGTACCTGCTGTAGCTGGTAAGCATGTGAGCTAATATTACGTGCCAGTATACAAAGACATCCAGTATAAACTTTTTTTTTCAGTTGACTTAGAGTATTTTCAAGAAAGCTTCTAATATACCTATGATTTTAAATAGACACCACTAACCATGTGAAAGTTGCAGCTCCCTTGTGGGTATTTTCAGTGAGTAGAGTTTTTAGAGAGTAGAAGTAAGCATAAAGGGGAGACAATTCAAGACTTAGTACATTACATGCAGCCAGTTACATACAGGAAGTAACTAAAAATAGGGAGATTGTTGGGGTTTGGTGGGTTTGGTTTTTTTTTTCTTTGTGATCTCTGTTAAGTAGTCTTAGGTGCAAATTAAAACTGCCAGTGAGGAAAACAGTAACAGATTATTGTTGGTGTTTAGCAACATAGCCAGATACAATGTGAAGATTTGGCTTAGATTGAATTTTGTGCAAACTGTGCTTAAGTTTTGATTTGAAACCAACTGCATAATAAGTGTAGAAGAGTCTCAGTTGTGAAATCTTAGTTAAACTAACTGATTAGTGTGATTCTTTCTGCTGTGTACCACAAACTAAGAATATGTCAACTTCTGAATGTTTGCTCCTCAGTGTGCTTTAGTTGAGGGCTTTAACGCATACCTGGAGGTGCTGGCAGAAGCAATTTAAAACCTCTAGCTGTCCAACACCCCCCTCTGCTGAAGGTTTTATCCCCACAACAGAAGCAGTTGATGGGATGGCTGTCTGTCACCACTCCTCAAGTTAGTCGTTGTGCCATTCAGCCATCCGTGCTTTGTGCTTGGTGCCTCCTAATAGAGGGAATTGGTACAGCACTGGGAAATACTTCAGCTGTAACAGGTCAATCTGGTCATAGCCTGGAATCAGAGCTTTCAGTAAAGCCTGCTAGGAAATAGGAAGGAAGGATCAGCAATACCCTTCTTTACTTCATGGTTTGTGTAGCATGGCAGTTCCAGTGCTGACTGACCTGCCATTGTTCTGTGGATTCAGTTTGTGAACCAAACCTCCATGAGTGGTTTGTGTTTGTTTTGGCTTTTTCTCTGTGGTATATTTCCAGTCAAATGATCCTTCTAAGTAGCCCACCACTGCAGAAAGAGCCTTGCTAGCTTGATGCAGTTTTGATTTGTGTTTCTTTTTCACATACAGATGCATGTTTTTGTTCTGGTGACTCATCCCTTTCCTTGGATCAACACCATCTTTGCTTGATTCAACCCAACTCTGTGTTTACTCATCGTTTTATGTTCTTTTCTTCTTCTTTCTCATTTTATAAAAGGAAGCACCAAATATGAGGAAAATGCCAGTGGACACCAGCCACCGTTCTTCCAGCTCCACTTCCCTTCCTTTCCCCCATGATCCTCCTGTGTTTCCCTTTGATCCCCAGCACAACCCAAAGCAGGTGCAGCACCTACCCCATGATGTACTGATGCCCAGCATGGTGGGCAAGGCACGTAAACCATCAGGTAATCACAGGACTTTTCATCCTCCTTCACGATCAGAAATATTGCTGAAATGCAGCTCTTCAGATCTGATCTTTATAATGGTGTTTCACCATCTGCCTGAATTCTTCCAGAAATCTGGAAGGACAAATCACATTCTTTTTCTTCTATGCCCTTTTGAGTCATTCCATGATCGCATGCTAAGCGGACATAACAGAAGGGAATAATCTTTATGGAAACATTTATCATAATGATAACTTCATATAAAATTGTATTCACATTTTTGTGAGGTATTTTCTTTAGTGTAAAAGTAGCAGTAAGACCCACCACCTTGTCATGTATGAGAGTACTTCCGCAAGCTACTTGTTCCAGCAAATCACACATGTAGTTGTGCCAATAGAAATAACTAATTCCTGCATGAGAATTATTTTCCCTGTGACAGCCATCAAAACCGGTTTGATCCACCAGACTTGAAATATTTTGTTGGGCTCCTCTTTGATGCCACAAAGTCTATTAAAGAAATCATCTGAAGTCTGTGACAGCAGCTCTGGTAGGATAAGGAGGAAATGCAGTGAGGAAAGTGAATGCTGGAAAGAGTACAGCTAGCTTTTGTTCAGAACTGCATGTCAACCAGTAACTGGATGTACTAGTGATTTAGTTTTTCTTCTGTCACCTGTTGGCCACAGCTGAAAGTTCAGAGAGGATGAAACAAAAAATATAACTAAGCAAAATTTGTTTTTATTCCCCCCCCCCCCCCCCAGGAGATCAGAAGAACATCATCCAGAAACTTTTGGTTGTGCCTGACAGGGGTGAAGCTTTCCAAGGTGAAGACTACCCAGGTGTGGTACTGAGCTATGGGAGTCTCCCTTGTGCACCCAAAGGCACCCTCTCCCAGGGGCAAAAGCCTCTTGTTAATCCGCATTTAGGAGGTGGAGCATTAAGTGTCTCTGGCCGTTGGCTGAACACGAGCTACCCTGCCAGGCAAACAGCCACGTTACCAGATAAACGAACAATGCTCTGGGGGAAACATGCTGGCCAGCCAGGCAAGAGTTTACAGGAAGGCTTCCTCCAGCAGCCTTTGCAACATCAAACGCATGAATCTTATGCCATCGGTTGCAGGCTACCAGCCAGCACAGACTACAGCACTTTAAGAATACCATATGAGCCTTCTTGGGATCCCGGTGCCTCTCAAGGTTGTCCTGTGCCCCCTTCTTGCGTTAAGGCCCCGGGTCCAAGGAGAGTTGATATGCCCCCGGAAGAAGACTGGCGACAGAACAGCTACACCCCTCAGCCTGGCAGAAGGCGAATGCTGCCAATGCATGTGATGGATGGGACTTTTTCTTCTGCTTCGGAGGCACACAGAAATATGCTGGCTCGAGCAGCAGCAGCTACTGGCAGCATGCAAAATAATGGCTGGTGAGATCCCATCCACTCCATGCGCCCTGATAAACTGCTCTGAGAACAGTCTATAGCTGTTGCCAGAGCATGGATTACATGGAGACAGCAAACTCTTTCAATCAGTGTCTGTGCCAGTTTTGTCTTAAAATGTAGCTATACAGTATGTGGAAACTAATTGCACTGTATTTCATTTCTGACACTGCTGAACTGCTGTCTGGATGGGGAATCTTAGCTACTCTAGTCCTGGCCTCTCCTAGCAAAAAAAGTGCTATAGGAATGGTGAGCTTCAGGGGCATTGGTTTACGGGTAAGTTCAGAAGTACGTGCGTGTTTTGAAGGAAGATGGACACTAACAAAAGGACATTTTTAAGGACTCTCTCATGAAATGTAGCTTTGGTAAATTCTTTACATAAAAAACCCAATCCTTTTGTTTTCTTCTCCTTCTCCCTCATTTCTTCCTAGGGGAAAAAACCTGACCTGCCTTCCAAGTTCCAGTAAATCTGTACTTGGCAGACTGGCAGTTAGTAAAGCACACCCAGGTTTCAGTGTGTTGAGATCTCAGGCAGAGATCACAGTTGTAGTTGCTGCTGAGGAAGTGGCAGGGAGACCTTGTTCATCAGTAAACCAGAATTTTCCCCACTTCCTTAAGGCAAACTAACAATGCTTCAAACAGAAAAGACTGTTAATGCTGCACGCTTAATTACACCAATGTAAACACAGAATAAGTTTAACTATTTTAGTGTCAAACATACTTGCTTTTGTAAGTATTTTCCAAATAAATCTATGAAAATAGTTCTATTTACCTGTCTGTGTATGAGCTTTCTTTGCTATTTGGCTTTACTCATCTATTGGCCTGAAACTGCTGATTTATTTTCTTATACACTAACAAACAAGAGTAAATTGTTTATTCTAGATCATTAACAAAGTTTATGTAATGTTTAGTTAGATTGGAGGTCATGTGTAATTTTGTCCCTGGGTTTGATGTTTTTCATCACAACTCTGTGCTTAACTTTCCCCTCATAATAGACAGTAGTTAAGTGTCCTTTGAAAAGTACTTTGTGGCTTCTTTGTTGGAGGGGAAACTACGGAATCTGTGCAAGATGGCAGTGTATGCAGGTAGGATTCTTGCACAGAAGAGTCATTACAAATGATTGGTGTAGTGAGAAGTGTCACTTGCACTCCTGCTCTTGCGGACGCTTTCCGGTGTGTGGTTAGAAGTTGTGCAGAAATGTGCAGGAGGGTGCTGTTACCTGCTTGTCCTGAGCGTGGGAGTGGAGCTGCCGTAGTTCTCGCGCAGCCAGTGAAGGTCCAGGCTGCCCTCTAGCGCATGGTACTCCTTGGGAATCGGCTCTAGGTGAGGCTCTTCATTTTCACTTCATGTTTTTGCACCTCAGTGCATCAGCTTTCGCTGTTTAGTCTGAGATTTGAGTCGTGTTCATTTTAATAAATGTCACTTCTCAATTTCTTGTTTCTAAATTGCTGTTATGTCTGTTACAATCTCATGTAATTACATTATGCTAAATTGTGTTTTATGTTTGGGATTGTTGCACGCTGCTTTGTACTTAACTGCCCCGGTAGTTGTGGTTACCAGAACAAAGCACTCTCTTCTTTCATCCCTCCATTCCAAAAAATGGACTTTTTCATGTAATGGTTTTGTCAATTTAATAACATGGAACTTTCAACAGTACTAATTTTTCACTAATTTTATAAATATAAAATGATGGAGTACTATTTTACTGAAACAACTATTTGATTAAGGTTTCCCAACAGATACGGAGTTGTTTCTCTGTCGCTGCACACGGATAGACCATAGGCAACAGCTAAGTTTCTGGCCATAGAAATTATGATTTTAGGAAGTGACTGCAATTCAGAGGTGGATATTTGGACAGAAACATTACTGTTGCAGTTCTCTCATTGGTAGAAGGATATTATTTGAGTAAAGGGACTCTGGGCAGAAGCAGCTCCAGTTTGTTTTTAGCTTTTTGTTACCTTCAGCAGTTGGAGAAGTTACAGTATCCTCAGGATGCGAATGAGAACATGGATAACTGTTTGACACTTTGCTTGACTACAGCTCTAAAAAATTCAGGTTGCAGAGTGAGGCTTAAGTAGTCTTGAACTCAATTATCTAAAAAAATAATCTGCCAAAATAAAGTACAAAGTCACCTCTTCAAGAATTAATATGGAGTATGAAACATTTGCAAATAAAGAAAATGTACATGCTTAGATTTATTATTTATTTATTTTAATCCTAGCTGCCGGGAAGGGGGAAGTACACTTCTGTAAAGCTCTGCAGAATAATCCCAAGTTGATGCAACTCATTTTAATCATTGGTGGTATCCGGTTGTTCTTTGACTGTTGTTTTTATCCCATCATCATAGTTTTGTCTACCAGGTTTCAAAACTGATTTGTAGATGTCCTGTGTATATCAATTACTTACTATGAAATTAACTCAGAGGCCTGAAAAGGGAAGGTTGGGACATAACCTCTGAAACAGCTCCATACCAGCTAGTATGTTAGTATATTGGGACAGGAACAAACAGAAGTAGATTCAGCAATATATTTAACATGGGAGAAAATGTGAAGCTGGAAAAATACCTTTACTTCATCTGTAGCTTGTGCCTGCAAGTCTTAGTGAGGTAAGTTAATCTCTACCTTGTAATTCATTTGTCTGACTGCTAACTTGTAAGTCTCTTTGATATTTATTGGCTATTTAAACCCTAGAAAAATCAATTATGTGTTAGTTTAATAGCTTATTAAAGTTCACTGTTGCCTATAAGAAGGATGAAGAGGAAGCTTCCACAAGGAATTCAGCAGCTATTTTGGAACAGTCTTTCTTCTTAGAGTTTATAAAGTTTGTAAGCTTTAATACAACATAGCCAGGGCTTTCTTTGTAAAATTTATCTGTCTCTAGCTGCAGACTAGGTTAATGGATGGAATTAAGTGAAACACACACACTCTCAAATTTATATTTTAAAATAATTTCAGTTCTCCTCAACACAAATTTCTTATTCTCTATGTTTGTATGCTCTCCCATTGTGTTTGTAATATGTGTTTAGACCCGACTGCGTAGGGTTTTTTTGCAAAAAAGCAATAATAAAATGAAGAGCAACTCGGTGCTCTAGCAGTTGTAGCAGTCGCGAATTTGTGTAAATAGAATCCTTCTGTATATGGAAACAGAACTACCTAGCACAGTTCCTTCTCTTGAAGGCAACAGAGTTTGTGGACACTGTTTGTGGAAATCATACTCAGACTTACTGAGCAGCAGATTTGTTCAAATGGTGTATGTGCTGGAGCGTCCAGCACTAGCGAGTTAACCAGAACGCAGTCCGCTTCGGAGAAGTGCAAGGTAAGTGCCTGGTCCTTCCGAAACAGGCTGCTGCACCCACATTACAACGCGGGGAATTTGGGAGAGGGAAGGACCTGTCTTACTGATGTTTTCTATGATTGCTAACACTGCTGAAATTGGCTTACCAGTGGTGGTTGGGGTAGGATGTATAAAGTGTAGGCAGGGTTCCAGATAACTGGCAGTCATGCAGGTCTTGTGTCTAATGTCATTTGGGGAGAGGGTCAGGGTAGGGTTGTGGGGAGGAAGAGGAGGAAAGCAAAAGATGAAAGGGAGAGGGTGGGTTGGAATAGAAGGGAACAGACAGATAGGTGAAGCAGCCAAATTGAAAGAAAATGTGTGTGTTACATCTCATCACTCAAAGAACACACAGTAATTGATCTGTCTGAATTTTCTTTTTCTTTTAATGGATAGATTGACTGATGCAGAGAGTAGGCAATGTTCTTTATAGGAGTCTTTAATTATGTTCATACAATGGTATAATGAAACTGCAGAAACACTTACATACCACTGCTATGTGTATAAATAGACATTGGGCAAACAATGTAGTTTAAGTTAGTGTTTATGCCAGCTGGGGCAAAGATAAAAATGTGCTTGGGTGTTACAAATACCTCACTTGTTAGATGTGTTCTGGAGTCTCCTACCTCTGTGCTGTCTCCTGTTTAGCACGATGGGTGACAAAAAAGCAAATGTATGAGATTTTCATCCATCTGTGCTTGCTGCCTCTTGCATTTTTATCACTGCATAGTCCAGAACCTTTTCAAATCTAGTGAGGTATCTGTAATGCTCCTTTTATGCCAATTATTCCACCATTACTAACCATCACTGATGGAGTTACCTTTAAAGCTTGAGAAAATGTTTTTTATAAAGCATGTTAATTATTTTTTTTTATCCTCTTGCACTACTGCTGGAATTATTTTCTGTCTGCATCATTCTTCTAGTTCATTGAAGGATTTTTTTAACCCTTTAAAACAAAAAAAAACCTCTTGGAAATGTTTTTAAAATTGCTATTTGATTAATGGAAAAATACTAAGACCAGCTATACTGTCACTTCAGAACACTGAAAAAGTTTGCTAGCGTGTTTGTGGAAGCAGATGCAAATGGATGAGTTCAGCTGAAGAAACCTAAACTTCCTTATTGGCATCAATAGAATTGTTTTAATATTCATTCTTGAGTGAGTGAGCACTGAATATACTCATGAATAAGAAGATCAAGTGTCTATTTATTAACAAACTCACATTAGGTTTATTGAAGGAGGGTTATCTTGAGTTTGGGGTGGCCCAGTCCCAGATGATTCACCAGTGAATCTTAGGCTTGAGAAGCTTTGTGTGTATATATCACTAATCAAAATAATTTAAAATATGAATACATGAGAAAAGTGAGTACAATGAAGCTGCACTTTAGTAATTAAGAATTATTTTATATTGTTAAATTTTAGCTAAACTTTTTTACTACTCAGGCAAAGTGATTTTGATGGCAGTCTAGGGTTATCTGTCATTCCAGGGTTTTTTACTCAAAATTTACGCCAGTTAATTGTTATATGACTGCCAATTGAGGGAGTTGCAAGCACAGAACTCTTGCTAATTACAAAAAAAAACCCCAAAACTATTCAAGATTATTTTAAGTAGCTTAAACTACATTAAAGCATGAGCGTGTTAGCATGCAACATCGATGTGAAGAGTAAACGGTAGCTGAACACAAATAACTTGCTTTGATTTATAAATCTTGACTTACTAACCTTGACTTACTTGGCTGGAATGCCAAGGCTAATTTAACTAATGAATGCATATTTCTACCTCTCTTATCTGACAAGGTGTTGGTTGTGAGATATATAGATACATATATAATTGTATAACCTACCATCATAGCTTACATGCTATTTGAAAAATCTCTGCATTCTGTTTCCTATGGAGCTACATGTTTTATTACTTGAAAATAATTTGCTTTCAAATTCCTGTAGTTCCAACACAGCATACTAAGCTTCAGCTTTTGTAAAGGTTCAGACTGACTTTTTTTTACATATAAAATATGTTAATCAAACGCAAGTTAACATTATACCTTAAGGCAACTACAAGTTTTTAGAAATCAGGTATGTATTTTTAAATACATTTAGGAAGAAATAACTGATTGTTCATGACCCTATGTACTAATTGTTCCTAATCGGGTGAAATACTGCATAATTTTTTTATTTGCTTTGGTAGTTCCGTTAGATGAAAAAAACCTCAGTTGATGTTAACCATTTCAGCGCTGTTGACTAATTTTGGTGGACTGCCCTTAGAGACTTAAAAGAAGCTATTTAATATAGCAGGTAAGTCAGGTGTTTATGACACCTTACTTATCTGAAGAGGGAAAGGTGTGTGCGTGTGAGTCTCAACTGATTTTTCACAATAAACTACTGATTTGAACACAAGGATGTAATTGATATGAAGAGCTGAAATGGTACAGACCAGAAAATAAATTTAGAATATTTTTTCATAGCTTACAGGGGGGTAAAAGCCCACATCTGTCCAGTGTTTTGATAATTTTTTAGTTGCATATAAAGTTACTGGGACAAAATATGTAGTAGAAAAGCTTTTAAATCTTTGTGGGATTATTTTGGGATATCCTTTTCTGCATTCAACTATTAGTCATGACCTCAGGTTTGCCCACTTATGGGGGTCATTTTTTTGTTCAACCCTTTCTTAAGCTATCCAGTCCCAATGGAACAGTTAATTCTTAGTAATACTTGATGGTGTTTGGTCTCAGTAGCTTGGTAAAAGAATACAGAGAGGTAAGCTGGAGGCATAGTTGCACTTCTGTTATCCGGTAATGATGGCCAGATGTGTTTGTGAGAAAAGAGTGCATGTACTGGGTCTCATTTCTCTGGCTTTTGTGGGTTTGTTCCCCCCCCACCTTAAAATTGCTTAACGAGATTTCTCTGATCTGTAGGACAATGTGTTCATGGATCAACATGCTTCATCGAAGTTAAGGGGGAAAAAAATAAAATTTAAAATTCACACTGGTTTACATCATGGTTCCTGTTATAGAGCAACAAGATTGTTGGGTTTTAATAAGATCCTATACGTAGACCTGCTTACCTTGAATACTTTGTCAGTTAAGTCACCTGCTTGTGTAGGCTCTAAGAAAACTAGAGAGAACACAAAGGAGGGCAGCAAAAAGCAGAGTGAACTCAATTTTTAGAGTAGAGGTGACAGGATCGTAGTCTATTAATATCATCAAGGTAGTAAGATAAATGAAGAGAGGGAATTGCTTGGTCTCAGATGGTAGGAGAAAGAGCAATCGCTTAAGGCTAAGGAAGGAAAAGTTTGAACTAGATAATAAGGGTGGGGGAAGGAATGCTTTAAGAAGAGCAAGTGAGCGATGTTTTGAGGAACCTAAGGAAGAGTTTGAGGTACCATCACTCCACAGGTGTGAGATTTAAATTAGAGATGTGGCTGGTAGGTTTTGGTATGAAAAAAAAATCACCTAAAATTCTAGAGTCAGGCTAAGTGGCACAGCTGGGTTGCCTTAGCCTGTGTTTTTATAGTTGTGATATGATGCAAGGAATGACCGTGGCCTTGACTAACTTTTTAAATGTAGTCTGTACTTCCCACAGCCTGTGCCTAGAGGTTACCAGGTAATGAAGGAAATGTGTGCAGGAAGGAGGTGTAACAGCATAGAACTGTAATAGTCAAGTAGCTTGTAACTTATACCAGCAAAAATAATTTGATAATTTGGTTTTGTGGTTTGTTGTTTTGGGGGTTTTTTGTGGTGTGGTGTTTTTTGTTTTTTTTTTAAGTCAGTGCAGCTTCTCAGTACTTGCTGACATCAGTGACCTAGGGTATTGCAGTGATAATGATTTTGTGGTGCCTGAGAAAATGGCTTAAGACCATGCTTTTGACCTTTCTGAATGATGCCCTTGTGTAACGGATAATAAGGTTTGCCATAAACTGGCTTGGGAGAGCAGGAAAATCTTTTGTCCTCTTAAAAGAAAGCTTTCAGGTATTCATATTGAAACTCAGTGCAGCAATGTGTCAAAATGTATTTAAAATAAAATGTGACTTGTTCTGACGCAGTCTCATGGTTTACACCAGCCGCAATACTGTTTCTGGCAATTCAGAAAGGACAATTTCAAGCAGTCACTAGTGAGAGTCAATGAAATGGAACAACCTCTTAAAAGTTTTGTCTTCCTCATCTTATTCTCCTGCTTATAGCACATCTTCCCCTCTCAGACCTGGTTTATCTCTGCACGATTTGGTCTATGCATCTTTCTCCTGGGATCTGGAATATATCTCTCTCTCCCGTGATTCAATTTCCTTCTTAGAGTTTTCAGAAAGTCCTTGTTGGGTAATTGGATGATTCTGGGACATTGTGTTGTGCCAGTTTTAAAGATATGTCGCTGTTACAGTCAGAAGGGACTGATCCGATCATCTGACCTCCTGCATGAGATGGTTACAAAATTTCATGTAGTCGTTTTTATGTCTAACTTCTGTCTGAACTTCAATAAATGGCACTTGTTGTCTGAGGTGATGATCTAGTAAAATATAGTTGCTACTATACCTTGCAGTACTCGGTCAGAAGCGGTGTCAGAAAAGTCTAGGTTTTAACGTAACACCTTTTTGGTTTTGCACACAGCTTCAGTGTGTACAGGTTTGAAGATGGGGCAGGAGGAAGACAGGGATCATTTGCATCCCAAATGGCTCCATTCCCCAGGGTACAGAAGATGGATTGGCGTGGTTATTCCATGTGCTTCTCTTGCTGGATTGTTTCTCCCTTACAAAAGCAGTTTTTCAGAAAGCAGCCCAGTGCTGGCTAATGGTTTGGAGTATCCAGTCAGAATAAGAATCAGGCTCTTTTTCTGCCCTTTTTTTTTTTTTTTTTTTCTCTTTTTAATTATGTATTAAAATCTGTGGAGTGGAATGGCCACTTGGTGGCAAAGCTGAACAGGAACTAAAATGTGACTCTGCTTTTCAGAAATACTTTCATTTGTCTGGCATTTCTGGGAGACTTATAAAGGCACACTAACTTCTACCTGCAAGACCATGTTTCCCTTTGTAATTGTGTTCCTAAGTTCCTACAATCACAATGCTACTAGTGGTGCTAGTGGAAGTTGTCTGATATCTTGAACACAAGAAATCCATCGGTTTTGCTTTCACCATGAGGTGAGTTGGGGCAATGTGAATGCCCTTCCAGGGTCTCTAGCAGACTTAGAGACAATACTACATCAAAAAACTTAAATGACAAGCTAAAGGGCTTAGACTTCTGTAGTTCTCTCTCACTAATGTAGGGTTTGGTATTGTCCTAATGACTAAGGCACACGCCCTGTATTTTCATGAGGCAAGATGGAATGTGTTAGAAAAATGACAACAATAAAGCCCCAAGGTAACAGTGCTAGCTAACTTCTCTTTCTAGCTGTTGTTGTATTTTTTAAAAAATACAAGTCATTCAAATTATTATTTTTAATGTTGTAAGGAGGTGTGGTTTGTAGGGAGACATAACACCATTTATCACATCAACTTAAGGTATTGGGGTGGGGGGGTGGAACCCAGCAAGATTTCATCTGCATGAGCCTTTTCTTCAGGTGGTGCCTGGGTAGAACTGGCAGTGTTCCAGCAGGGCACTAGGTATGCTGCCTAGAAGCTGATAATGTCTCCTTCTGGCACAGCATCATAACAAAATAAAATTATGCTATGCTTTTTCCTCAACCAGAGTTCTGACTGCATCAGCCCGTTTTACCTCATACCCCAGGAGACAAGACGCATGATGGCTGTGGGCTTGTGAGAGAAGCGAGCAACTGAAAGAACTGGCATCTTTCTTGCAACTGCACTTCAGGTGAGATGAGGAGGTGATTCTTGACAACACTCGGCAAAGTCTCAGGCTCCCTGTGTGTTTGGAAATGTACGGACAAATGAATTTCTTTATAACAGGAGAATCTCTCTGCTGTTTCACGCTGGCAAACACTCAAGCTGCATTTATTTACCAAGTTTCTCTTGATTCTAAATAAGAGACTGAATTCATTCCCCCTGCTCCTTGTTCCAGCAGATCTACTTTAAGCAATGCTAAGTCAATAGGAGCAACACTTACTTCTTGCCCTTCCCATCCCATGCTGTTCACTCCATATTCTGAGTGGATACACGTGCATGCTATTGAAGCAAAGGAGCTTTTGTTTTATTTAGAAACAGGCGCTTTAAATTGGTTGTACAATGACAGACATTTGCAGAACATGTGGTATAAAGTAGTAATTCTTGCTTCTGGAAAGCTTAACAATAAATCCAGAATAGTCATCAGGTTTTCTACCATGATACTCTAATGTATTCCAGCTCTCTTTTCGTGTGCACGCACACGTTTTACTTGTGGACGTGGAATTAGTAGAATTCTGGTTTTCCAAAACTTGAAGTCAATAAATAACCCAAGGGTTTATAATTCTGATTCCCTTAAAATTTTCAGTTGCTTCCTTGAATGTCTTTACAGTGATATTTCATTCAAAGTTTCTTGCTTGCACTGTCTTGGCCACAGAATAAAAAAAGCAAGGTCAAACCAAACTCCTCTGTAACCCATCAATTTTAATATATTTTTGCTTGAATCAAACAGCTTTTCGTGCTCAGGATGGCAGGTGCTCACCTAAGATGTCATCCTTTTCCCTGGGACCTGAATGGGGCAAGAATCAAGACCTTGCTGGAAACTATTACCCCTGAATGCCTTTCCTTTCTTAAATTCCTGATTTACTGTGTGAAATAGTTTGCACAGTTCAGTACTAGTAATGCATTAAGAGCTGTATTATTAGCTGAGATGCAAAGCAGCAACCCTTTAGATATACTGCATTTGATTAAATATGGTTATATGTATATATTTAGATGTTTGCTGGAACTGACTGGGTTTGTTGGCAGATATGTAAGTGGTGCCAAATTCAGAGAGTTATGGTTTGGGTTTTTTTTGGGGTGGTGGTTGGTTGTTTGTTTTTAAACTCAGCTAATTTCTGTGATCTCAACAATGGTCCAGTTCTACAGCCAACCTGCACTGGTACAACTGAGGATACGCTAAATTGGAGGAGAGAGGATGAAATTAACAGCAGGAGACAAAGAAGTACTTGGATTTTTTTTTTCATCAGTAAACTTAATGTAATATGGAACAGTCATGAAGAATGACCAGATTAGCTTTAGATTAGCAAAGATCAGTCCTGTGGTGCAGTGCCTCTGCCCTCTTCTCTCCCCATGCAGCTTTGAGGGGCGTTAGGGCCTGGGAGGGGACAGCTTGTGCTGCCTCTTCTGTCCACTGTTGTTCAGCTCCAAGGGTGGAGCAGAGAACTTTGGCTCAATTAGCTGGTGCTATAGGAGCTTGTGGTAAGCTGTGCACAGGTTATCCTTGGAGGGAACTTCTCTCTCCTGCTCTGGGCTGGCCCAGCACCTTAACGCTGCAGAGAGGTGAGGCTGTGGGGGGTCTTCCAGTGGTGCTGTAGGCGAGGGGCATCCTGGTGAGGGAACGGACGCGACCTTCGCTCTGAAGGGGTGCCGAGGGGAGGACTGGGGGCCCCCTGTTCAGCCCGCCCGGGGAAGGCAGCCCCTTGGCGCCCTCGAGCTTCGCCGCCTGACAAAATGGCTCCCCCAGCCGTGCTGCCCCTGGCTCGGGGGGCGACCCTGGGGAGCTCTCCATGGTGGCCGCCGGCGCTCGCCCGCTGAGGGGCCGCTGGGGGCCGGGCCGCCCGCCGCGCCGCCCCTCTCCCCCCCGCCGCGCAGCCCCGTTGCCGCCCCCAAGCTCGGCCTGACGCCCGCCCGTCCCCGCGGGCGGGGTCGCGCCGCGGCGGGGCGCTCCCTGCTCCTCGCCCGCCTTCCCCGGCCGGGGGTGGGAGAGCCCGGAGGCGCGGGGCCGCAGCCTCCGCCCCTGCCCGCGCCCCGCGGCGGAGGCGCCGCCCCGGGGAGAGCGGAGTTTTGCCACGCTCCCTAACGGCCGCGCTACCGGCGCGGCGGAGCCAGGAGTTTCGCCACGCTCCCGTAGTCCCCTCGTGGGGTGGCGGCGCGGTGCATGCCGGGCCCGAGGCGGACTGTCCCTTCGCTGCGCGAGGAGCTGGGAGCCGCGCCTGCCGCCATGTTCCGCTGGGCCGCCGCCGCCCGGGGCCTCTAGCCGCCCCCGCCCCGCCTCGCCGCCGGCCGCCGTGCGCCCCGCTCCCCGCCAGCCCGCCGGCGGAGGAGGCGGACGAAGGCGTCGCCGTGCCCAGCAGCCGCCGCCGGAGCCCGGCAGCGCCCAGCGATGTCCGCCAAGGAGGGGAGCAAGGTGCTGCTGCTGCCGCCCCACGCCACCAGCGAGCGCGCCGTCAAGGGTGAGCGTTCCCCTGACCCGCGGCCTGGCGCGGCCCGGTCCCGGCGGAGGTGTAGGGAACATGGCTGCCTGTGGCGGCGGCCGCGACCCCCGGCGGGGCGGAGGCCGTCCGGCTGTCCGGGGGCGCCTGGGCTCGGGGGGGGGGCGGGGGACGGCCCGCCCGCGCGTGGGGAGCGGTGGGTTCGCCGCGTGGGCGTGTGACTCGTGCCGGGCTGCCCACAGGTGGGGATGGGAGCGGCGTGTCCGCGGGAGGGCTGCCCGGCTCCGTGCGGAGGCGTGGGGTCCCCGCACGGGCGTGGGAATAACCTGGGGTCGGCCCGGTTTGTAGGCGGGCAAGGCCGAGCCGGCCCTGCCCGCGGTGGGCGCCGGGGCAGGCCGTCGCCTGGCGCTGCCCGTGGGGCTGAGGGTGGAAGCAGTGCCCGAGGCCTGCGGCCCTGGCGCATCCCGCCCAGATGCGCTTGCTCGGGCGCTGTTGGCAGGAGTGTGCGTGTGCTCTGCTGGCCGGGGGCCACCGGCTTCCCCGCCTGGGGTCTGGCCCCTTCGTGCCTCGTTCTCTGCGGGGTTTTTTCCTCTGTCTGCGCAGAGGAGATCCTTGTAATTGCAGAAACAGACAGCGCCGGGGAAGAGGGAGTGGGAAGGTGCTGCCGCCCTTTCTATTGGCTGCTGGTCTCTGGTTCCCAGTTCTGATGGAAAAAATTCACCTTGATCTATTTCTTCGTGGCCTTTCTTGGTAGCACAGTCTCATGGGAAGCCTTTAAAAGTCAAACGTTATACTTTTCAGAAGAAAAAAGTAAGACGTTTTAAAGTAGATACATCTGTGTAAAAGTCTAGCAATCAAAATGCTGCAAAATATCAAGATCCTTGCTCTAGAGCACATCAGGTGTGTCATTTTAGCATTTGCGGGGAGAATAATCCTTTGCAATTAAAGTATCCTAAAACATACATGTTAGATCTAAATTGATAGTTAAGGGGATAGCATAGGTAATGCTTCAGAGAGTTTCTAGGTTTTGTTTACTCAAATTACAGATAGTTTTATTTTGATCTCAGAGGTTTTGATATTGAGCTATATTTGACTGTGGCAGCGTGGACATCTGTGGTAGCAGACCTGGGTTATTGGAATTCATGGCTGTACACAAAGTAGTCTGCTTTTACGATTGACATTCCTAAGAACACAATGTCTGACTGATTTGAAAGGGGCGGAGATCTGTTCATTTAACTTTTTATATAATAGGGGGCCTTGAGAAATGAAAAGGATGTTTTTGTATTCAGCAGGTCTTAATTAAAGCCTTGGACTCCCATAGTATGTTTTGGAAATCAGCATGTTTTCCAGTAAGCTGGAAAGCTTTACTCACAGTAAGTTGTTATTCATTTTGGATTGCTTAACCTGTTGATTTGTTTGAACAAATTGCAAGAGTAAAAGTAGAAAATGTTAAAACTAGTCTATTGGAAACTTGTACTCGTTAGTGCTAGTTTAACATGTAGTGTTTAGACTTGCTGAAGTTTTGTACCTTTACTGCAATTTGTTGTAACAAATTACGTTCTTCAAACAGTGCAGGAAAACTAATGGTAAGCGATTAGATGCTTTAGAGTGCACTGGAAAACCTGCTGATTTCTAATCACTTAATAATTCAGCTTGTTAAATGTGACCTATGTATTTGGTTATTTAAAATCATAGTTAAGACTTGCTTCCTTCTAACAGGATTACAGCCTGGGGTTACAGTATTTTTTTGAACCTGGGTGTATAGGATATAAAACTATTGTAAAGGTAATCAGGCTTTGATAGCTTCATTTGATATAATTACAACTAGTTAAACGTTCGTATAGCAGCATTTTTCTATTCCTGTTGACCTGTCCTGTCTGTACCTGTCATGCTGAATCACTGGCTTCTGGAGAAAGCCTGGAGAGCTGTGCCAAGCTATATGTGTTCTTGATATGGTTGGTGGTTTGGTTCCCTGCCCCCCACTCGCCCCCCCCGCCTACCCCATTAGGTGCAGTGCAGTTGGAAATATTTTTTTTAGCTGGTGACCCCAGAGGTGCAAGATTGCAGGTTATGTCACTGCTAAGTGGGAGTATCTGTGCAACTTAAACACATTTGTTGAAACCACGTTAAAACATGACAACTATGTCATGTCCCTGTTCACAAATGGATGTGTTGCCTCTGGCATACCAAGAAACGTTCACCATTCTTTTTCTTACCTACTGTATGATGAATAGATTATAGATGTGGCAATACTGTACTTTTGTCGAGACAGTACTGAGTACCAGGGGACCTAAAACTAATTTTTTATACTGGAAATGTGTGGACCAGGCATGCTGGTGAATCTGAAGACAACAGTTCAAATGGTTATATCATGAGTTATACATTCAGCTTCTGTAATGCTTACGTAGAAATTGCCTCTTTTTTCATAAAAACTTGTATCAATTTATTGATAATTATTAGCGATTTCATTTACTGGAATAAGGTTTGGGGAATCTTTTTAAGGCAATAATTTTTTGTGTTTATTTTCTTTAACTTGATCCACTATAAGAGGAGGAAAAAAGGTGTAAAAGTGTTCTGAAAATGTTACCTGTTTTGTCTGCCAGCTTTGTTCCCAAGAAAAAAACATCCTTGGGGCACCCGGGCTTTGTGTTTCTCCTTGCCGAGACATTTTATTTACAATGTCTTAGGTCCTTGAGAACAATCACAGCAAAAAATGTAGTAATATTTTCTGGTATATCTGTGTATTGATCTGTATTTCAGCTTTCATGCTCTCCATATACTAGGTCTTTTTGGGAGGAAATGTGAATTCAGGGCTTAATGCTTGCTGGTATTTGCATTATTAAATTTCTTGCTTTTATTTTAGCTTTATTTTCTCTCTCTGTATTACTTGAAGAGGGGAAGAAATAACAGAAAACATCAAGTTTCAGAGGCCACGAGAAATTAAATTGTTTATCACTGATAATATGTGTTGGCAGAAATGGGCAAGAGATGCTCACTCAAGAAAACATATGGATAAATTATTGTATCATCAGTAACTAATCTTTTCTGATAAGGTAGGTTAATAATTAGGACATGCCCCCCCTTTATATTTTGACCTGTATATTTAGCAATTACTGGGAAGTGTGTATTTGTAGAAAAATATCTGAAAGGTTGTCGGGTCTAATGGTCACATTAGACATATAATAATAAGCATAATAATGGCTTTAAATATGGAGTCTATACAGTCTAGCTGTATTTGTCTGGCATGCTTTCCCAGATATGAATTGTATCATCAAAGATCATTAGTTGCTTTTAAAGTATATAAAAAGCTCAAATTTTCTCTCTTCATGGCTTAGTTAAATTGTCTAAGTAATTTGTGCTTGCAGAGTTTCCTATAAATTAATGGTTAGGTGCAGAACTGAAATGTCTAAAGTCAGTTTTTGGCATTTGGGTCCCAAAAGGTGTCTTGTGGCAAGGCTTTTGTTACTGCTTTTTTAAATAGAGATAAGAAAATGTACCTGTCATCTTGATTCACTGTTTTCTAAGGTATGCTCTTTGTCTTTGAAGAATGATACTTAGTGTTTTACTGTCTTGTGGAAGATATCATTTTCCTTTAAACGTTCTGTCAAAATCACAGGGGAAAAAAAATCTTTCTTCCTTACACTGCCATCGATATTTAAGTACTGTATTGGGTTCATTTGGGTCTGCCTCTTTTTTTTTTTTTTTTTGTTGTTGTTGTTGTATGATAGTTGACTGATTCCAGTCAGTGCACTTGACCTTTCAGTGCGTGTGACTTTCATGCTTTAAATCTGTCATTGTATTGTGTCTTTTCTACTGAAACAACTGTTTCAGTATCTTGCAGTAGTGTTTTTCACTGATGGGGAGAAATAAGTGCTTGTAAGCTCAGACGGTTTGATAGAGTGGTCCTGAGCATGGCCAGGGTGAGCCTTCATTGGCTTTCCTTTGAGGGAGAAGCACCGGGGCTTCTCTGGCCCACCTGTGAGTAGCTACACCACCAAGTTGTACTTGTAAGTACTCTCTCTTCCCTGGTACTGCACTTTGCCCACTATGGGTGCTACTAGGCTTTGGGAAGCAATCCACAGGACCTTGTGCTGAGCTAGCTGATATTTTTTGCTAAATTTGGAGATGATGTCCTTGTGGAAATGGGAGGCTTCAGTATTCCTTTGTTTTAGATAAAAGTCATGATACAGTCTGTCTGATTGGCAAGCAAATAATTTTTGATATTAAATGGTAGCTCATTGAAACAACTCTTCAGAGAATCCTAAAGAGAAGTAACTCATAGCCTTGAGCAGGGTCCTAAATTGAGACACTAATAGCTACTTTTTAGCATTGATTTCCATGTAGGAGACAAAGAAACCATTGCAGTATTTAACTTTAAAATTCAGAGTCTGGTAAAAAACCCCAAAAACCAAGTAAAAGGATAAATGGTTACAGGCAGTATGAAGGTTGTTTTAAAAAATTATAAGGCACTTAGAATGCCTTTATGCTGCTGGTCAGAAATTATTCTAAAATGATACAGAAAAGCAGCAGAGTAAACAGAGTATTAAAAGGTCATACTTAAAAATAAATTAATAAAAAAAAATCACAGTTTTGTTTCAGGAGAGACGATGGAATGGAACTGAATTATGATAAGTTAGTGTTTAATTGGCCTTGTACTTTTTTTTTTTTTTTTCCTTCTTTGAGAGAGGGGATGGTTAGAGCAAATGAATCTTAAAAATAATAACAACAAAACCCCCAAGTACCCACCCAAAATTGGAAGCCTGCCTTAATTTCACTAGGGCCAATTGGCAGTTGAGGCTTGGGAAGGTAAGGCTAGAGGAGAAAAATCCAGCAACTACTTACACGTGTGTTTATTGTATAAGCAACTAAGGACTCTTTCACACGAGTCAATTCTTACTGCTGCATGGGACCAAAGAATTGTCTCATTGAAATGTAAGTGGTTTCAGAACATATCAACAAAATAAATAATAATAAAAAAAATATTCCAGGACCAGAAGATATTTGTCTACTGGATCTAAAGGAATTCTTTGGGGGTTTTGGGTGCAAAATTGCGACTTTATTTACCATAGCCTGTTGTATAACTCATCTTCTGAGTCTGAGAAATGGATCACAGCAGCATTTTTTTAAAAGCTCTAGAGTAAACTGGAGAGCTGTAGATCATTAAGTTCAATTTAAGCAAACTTATAGCACTTGTATGAAAGAGTGGACTATGTCCCTGGGTAAATATAGCATTAAAGAGGAGTTGGTACAGTTTTCATAGATGGAAATCAAGAGAAATTGTTAGAATATTTTGGAGGAGCCAGTGGGCTGGTTGATCCAGGCAAAACTATTCATCAGGTTCCTTCATCGGAGCCTTTAAAGTAAGCAAAGGAGGAAATATCCTCTTTTAGATCCAAATTAGTTAGGAAAGAAAGGATGTTAATAGGTAATAAAATTCCATAGTTGAGGGAGGTTGACATCTGTCATGTGTGCTTTTAAACATACTCATAAGTTATTTAGAAAACAGAGTGAGTGGCAAATAATAACACTATTTCAGGTTAGTAAACTTCCAGAGATGTTTCAGAAAGCTCTTGTTAGACTGAGTGCCTCGGCAAAGAAGTTGCAGGAGACGCTGTTTGATAAAGGCAGAGTAGACTGTACAAGGGAAAGAACAATTCTTAAATGTATAGACCCTAATGTTTCTTTTTTGAGTTCACCACCCTCTATAGATAATATTGTGAAAATTTTAGTGCAGTGGCAAACAGGCTGATAGGAATTTAGGGATTATAAAAAGATCAGTTTAGAAAAAAGAGAATGTATCATCACACCATTATGTATGCATTTTGTGTTATATGTGCATCTTGAACAGCAGCATGTAATTTTGATCCCCCTTCCTGATTTTTTTCTTTATCTAAAGATATGTTCAGAGTCACAGAGTGGCTTTCATGCAAGGTGGAGCAACAAAGATGAGAAATCTGTGAGTTGGAAAAGGGGTAGCTGAGTAGGGGCTAGACTTAGATACTGTTTACGTCATGAATGGTATTTAATGGAAAAGTTGAATAGGAAACAACTGTAATTCTTGTCTCCCTATGAAAAGGAGAAATGCAGTACTAACTAAAATTTTCCAGAAATGAATATAAAGGAAAGGTGAAATACTTTTTCATATAATGTGTAATTAAAATTGTGGACCTCATAGCAATAAGGTGCAGTGGAGGCAAAAAACTATAAAAGCATCTTTTCAGGGTCTGGTCAAAATAATGAAAAATAGTTCTATCGGTGATCATAAACATGATGGTCTGGGTGAAGCTCTAGAGGAAATCCTTAAACCACTCTGTAAAACAGAGAGTATAGCGAGGGAAAGACCATGAATTCATCATTGCGAGAAGCGCATTTAAACGCTAAATCTTACAGCATGACACACTATGGCCATTTTAATGGGAGGGGCATCTTTAAATACTTTTCTCTCAGGAAAAATACAATTATTTGTTTGAAATTTTCAAAAAGCATCAACCAAGTTAATTGAAAAATTACACAGACAGTGTAAAAGATGAATGCACCATGGCATACTAGGTATATCAGTAGTTTCATTTGAGATTTAAAATTCTATGAAACTTTTCAGACTGCAAGTACATGATAAGTAAGGATAAAATAAATAGTGCCTGCAGTGCTTTTGTAGGGTTTCAAAGTTTATGGGGTCATTTTTCCTTGCTTCTAGAAGGCTTGTTAATATAGCAGGCAGCATGCATTCAAAGAAACTTGGGTAAAGGGATAGTTTTTGTGGCATTTAGGAAAAATACCATATCTTGCAAGAAAGTGACTTTGCTGAATCTGTGGTTTCTTGTTTGGGATGAATAGAGTGACGCGTATCTTTTGACAGCTATTGATTCTAGATTTCTGATTGAAGTAGACGCTGATGTGTATTTGTGCTTAACTAATATTTTCAAGGTTACTGGTCCATAGACAGTCTGTGATGTCTTTATGCTATTTCTTTTAAAATCTCTTCTGCCAAATGCAGGAGGATAATTGGATATATTCTGTCCTCATAGCAGTCATGGGTACTACGTCTCTTTCTTCTGTATAGAAGTTGGCAGAGGCATGAAAGCTCCAGGGACAGACTGAAAGATGTGCTAGGTGTTAGGCTTTGTGTTTTGTTGTGTGAGTGACAGTACAGAGACAGCAATGCATTTATAAAACGAAAAGCCTGGAAAACTTGACCAAATGACAGAAAAACCACAGACAACTGTGCTATTGTGTTAATAAACCTGCTGACAAAATAAAGGATACTGGCATATCTTTTCGCAGAACACCATGGTTGTATTAATATATGATACCACTTAGTGGAGACAAACATTATATACTGTTTCACGTATACCTACCACCACAGCAACAAATTCTTTATAAACACAATGTCTGTGTTTAGTAACCTTAGTATTGTGAGCTGAAACTTTATCTGTGAAATCAAAAAGACTCTTAGAAAATTAAATCTGGGCTCTTAGGCATGCTTTTACAGCCAAAGCTGAGTTCATGGAACATGTCATGGGCTCCTGATTATAGAGGAAAAATGGCTAATTTTCTTTCACTGTCAGAGAAAAAAGAATTATATAAGTTTTAAGGACTTAAGAACAGAAAATTCTTTGCTTGTGGAAGTGGAGTACCTTGTAAGGTTGATGCCTGATACTTTTTCCTACCATTAGTTTTGAAGCTTTGATCTCATCTTGTTTCATGAGCCTGTCCCAGCAGGGCATCTCTGATACAAGCCAGATTTAACCAAGGTTATTAAAATGGGCATATATATCAGCATGGTTTAAATTTACAGTATCTACATGTAAGATTTTATTAGCAGCTACTGTTGTACTCTGTTACTAGGCAATGTGAGATCTGCTTTGGGTCTGGAAGTAACGTGTTTGTGTTAGTTGCCATACTACACCTCTCAGCAGGGATTATTATATTGGGTAAAGTGCTATGCTAATGTAGTTTTTCTACTTTTGAACCTCTTTACAATGTACTGTGGATTTATCCATTCAGAGTGGTGCTGACTTTTGGATCTCTGTAGCATGCTTTGTTGTAAGGTATAAATGTACCCAGAGGCTTGTAGAAGTCAGTGTAGAACTCGGTTTAGAGGTTGTGCTTTTGATATCTCTGTTTTGAATAGTACTGCAGTGTAAAGGAAAGGCTATTTTTTCCTCTTTGTAAATGCATATACAAATCATAATTAAAAACATCAAAACCTTTTGTTAACAAATCCCAAAAGCTACTCAGTTTTTTGCGGCATTACTGTTTAAAATTTTTAATCAATATAGTTAAAATTTTATCATCCATACAGATTTTAAAAGTGAAATTGATTAGTTTTGACTAGTAAGCATCGATTTGTTTTAGAAAAGCTTGTATGTTGTTGTAAATAATGATATCTTTGTTAGTCATATCTATACTAATAGGTTATATAGTCCGTTGTTTTGTACTGCAGTGTGTATTGCTTTAGAGATTCATCTCTAAATGCTCTTCTATTGCTTAGCTTTGCTGGGAATGGAAGAAGGGAATCCTTTAATGACCAACACCATGTTATTTCCTTAGGGTAATTCCTCTTAATTACCATGCCATTACAGTCCCAGGAGCGCAGGTTATGCACAAAGACTTTGAAACGTGGATTATATTTCTGTCTTGGAACACATCATGCTGCAATTCTTTTTCCTTAGGCTATAACGTTCTATTACTACTTCATCAAAGGTTTAATTAAACCCATTAGTTTGCAGAAATTGTCTATGTCCTCCAAAAATTATCATCCTTAACCTATTAAAAGATGTTACTTGTAGTATTTTTCAAAGGTATGAGCTCTAATATAGTGTTAACTATTGTTGAGACAAAAATTGAAGTATAAAATGGAAACAAACAGTTTTTGTAGTAAGTGTTACTGTTCAGCTGGGTGATGCGGATAAAATCTTATGTTTTATTCCGCCTTCTCTGAAAATTATTCTAAAAACATCGTTCATGAGCAGTAAGAAAATACGTGGTTTGTCTGAAAAGGATTTTGTTAAACTGTGAGAAACTAGTTTAAGACTTCGGTTTTTCATGAGACAAATATAACTTTACACATAGTTCTGATACTAACGCTCGTGATTTTTGGACATTATGGATAACCCCAGGATATACAGAGTTTTTAATTTGAATCTCTTTAAGTATATTAATTCAAGTAATTTGAGACAGTTCTTTCCAGACACTGGACAGAAATACCTGTTTTTATAGCCTCCCAGAAAATGTAACTTGCTAGACAAAGCTGCAGTTTTTTAAAATAGAATTAATTTTTGTGCAAATCCGATCTGAAATATATTATGTGGACATGAGAACTTTATTAAGAGGAGAAAATTTCATCTGCCATGTACTTAGAACCCCTTTATATTTAGAAATATTTCTGAACTGCCATAAGGAAGAGGTCAACACTATCTTTCTGAATTCTGCAGCCTTTGCAAGTCATAATAAGGCCGTAATGATTTGCACATAAGAGAATGAAGAACAGCTGGTCACGTCAACAGACCATTCTTTACCACACCCTGCATCTACTCAAAAAACCTCCAAAAAGAAAAAAAAGGTCGTCTTTCACTTAAGTAGATCATTATCTAGGAATACCACTAGAACTAATGAAGCACAGTTCCTACAAAACTGCATCTTGGAGGCGATTGACTTTGATTCTGAGAAGGTATGATCTCAAATGCTTTTGCAACATATCGGGAGAAATCTACTTCGTGAATTGTCCGGTCTCTTTGCATTGCTGAAGGCAGTTGTGGGCCCACAAATAATGTGTTTAAAAAAAATGGGGGAAGAAATGGCCTAAAACTAATTTACAGATGAAAATAAACTTCCAAATAATGCAAAAATATCATCAGGAGAATATGAAGGTTGGAAAGCCAAGTTCAAAAAACCAGTGAATGCTAGAATTGATGCTTGCATGGTCATAATTGAGTGCTTCTAAAAATTAAAGTTAAGGTTATCTTGGAAGAATAGATTTCTCTTTTGATAGATTTGTATTTTTAAACAGTTGTGTAGGGAACAGAAGTGGTTGTCTTGATTTCTTAAGTACGTTAAGTTTATTAACATTTGGTCTACATGGATATTTAACGCTTCCAAATGAAACTTGAATCATTACTAGAGGAGCCTGGAAGAAAAGGCATGCCATTTTTTTTTCTGTTAATAAAATATTTTATGTCCAAAAATAAAGTGCCAAATGTGTTCCACACTGTGTAATGTTAAGACACATTTTTCAGCTGCTTTCTACTTAGAAACTTGCATAAGAGGAAGAATAGACAATTCTCCCGTTTATTTTCTAATATAATTTAATTTCAGTGAATGTATGTGAATTATGCATCAGTTGTTTTATTGATAGATTTTTGTTGTTGCATAAAACAGAAGGGTAGCAATGTGTTGCTAGTAATCTAGAAGTCAATTTAAATGAAGTCAGTGAATGTTTTAGTATTTAAGCATTGATTTTTAGAATGTAAAATTTGATTTTGCAGAGTTAGAAAATAAAGTATGAATAATCTATCTACAAGTGTATTCATACTATTAGTTGTTCTTATCTTCGTTTCTCCAATTTTTCTTTTTAAACGTATTTGAAATAATATTGAGATGGAAGAAATTGAATGGGTTTGCCCTTTTTCTCTTTTATTCTTTCAATAATGATATGCTTTTTTGTTTTGTTTTGGGTTTGTTTGTTTATTTTCAGATTAGTTTTATTTCCTGTAATCCTGCAGGAGCGTGATGATATTCTGGTGCACTACCTAGTGGCAATTTTGATGTATCCCCTGCTTGCATGTCCAACATCTATATTTCTTTTGTGCAGTAACTGAACTTCCATTGTTGGAATTCTTGTAAGCTGCCGGCCATCAAATGTGCTGTCTGGACAGTCGCTGAGCGTGGTTTGGTCCCCAGCCTCAGAGCTCTCGTCTACTCTTCTTTGATGTATGGATTATATATGGTTGCTTTTGGCCCATGAGCCAGGACCCAAGGATTTCCGATACTTCCAGTAATTTCTAAAGTTGTGTCTAGTATACGGACAGCTTCTACTCTTAATCTTTTTAGAGAGAGCACAAGAGGAAAATAAGGAAAACAAGCTCAAAGAAGCAGTTTCAACCTACAAAGGCAATGTTGTAGACTCCCAAAATTACATTTTTCTCTGATAGTGTGAACTTACGGTGCTGCTTAGTCAGTGGTTTGACAGAACTTGAACCTGGCAGAGTCCATCCTGCCCCTTCCTGACATTTAGGGGCCGAAGAGCATGAGTGTTGCTCTCCCTTCACCTTCTCCATTAATGCTGTTATAGACCTCTGTTAGAGTCCCCCTTAGTTTTCATGGGGTTGGGCTGAAGAATCCTACTCTACTTAGTTACTCCTGTAGCAGAAATCATTCTAACTTTTTGATTTCTGTTATTGTTCCTTGAATCCTTTTTTAATTATTCTTTCTTTTTTATAAGGTAGACAAACCAGAGTTACATACTAGATTTATTACTGGCATAATTGCATCTTCTTTTGTTTTCTATTTGCTAATAATTCTTAACATTCAATTTTCTGGGTTTCTTTGACATGTCAGCATTGAGTATTTTCCTAGAAGTATAGGAAAGACCTTGCTGCTGAATAGTATTAATAATTTTATAATATGTGATTTTTATATGTAAAGACAGGATGTATTTCCTTCATTAATTTGCATTTACTGATATTTAATGTGTCATTTTGCTGAGCTATTAAGTGGCATGGATGACTTCTGTAGCTCTTCATAGTCTGTCCTGTTCTTCATTGTCTGGAATATTTACTGTCACCTGAAGGCTGCATCACTCCACAAGTTACTTTCTTTTCAGTGTAGTTTATAGATTTATTAAATAGCAGAGATTCTAGTGGGCCTCCTCCCATGACCTTCTTCCTTTCTAGGTGCTGGCTGTTACCTCCTTTTATTTATAGTCCTTTAAACAGTATTGTATCCTTTTCTTGCTAGCTTTGGATTTGTTTTGGTTGGGGGTTTTTGTTTTGTTTTTTTCTTTTTTGGACTTTGATGATGGGCTTATATTAAAATGCCTTGTGCAAGTCTCAGTGGATATTAAATGGATCTCCTGCATCTCCAATACTTGAGTCCTTCAGAGAATGGCAGTATATTGGAGAGAGATGATGTCCCTTTGCAAAGGCAGTTTTGACTCTTCTAAATGTTGTACATACTATTGTACTAACTGTTTTATGGTTTCTACAAACTTGCACATTTTAGATTTTAATTTTTTTAATACATGCATGGCTAGCACTATTCCATCCACCTTTAATGAGTCATCAAGTTGGTTGACTGAAAGACAAATTTACTACTTTGGATAGCAACTATTCCATGAGAAATCCAATCCTAGATGGAGTGTATTTTTAAAATAGCATTGTTGCAACTACTGTTTCTTCTTTTTAAATTGCAGCTGTCCCTTTTCCACCAACGCATCGCTTGACATCTGAAGAAGTGTTTGACACAGATGGAAGACCAAGGGTTGATATTTTGAAGAACCACTTGATAAAAGAAGGTCGAGTGGATGAAGAAATTGCACTTAGAATCATCAATGAGGGTGCTGCAATATTACGGAGGGAAAAAACTATGATAGAAGTTGAAGCTCCAATTACAGGTAATATTTCTAGATAATTTCTCTCATAATTAAATTTGGGAAAAGCCAGATTTTTTCAGTAGTAGAGTTTGTCTTAAAAATTGCTAAAATAAAATTTCTTAATAATATTGAATTATCCCTCTCAACTGCATTTGCTGAACAGTATTCAAATGGTCTGAAAAAATAGACTGCACATTATTTTGCAAAATGAAGGCACTAAACCTTTTGGAAAAAATAGTATGATTGGTATTAAAATGAAAAGATAGTAGTTAAATGCTGATGAATTTCTAATTCCTGCAATGTTTTAAGTGGGAATAAAGACATCTGTCTGGAATAGAAAAATGAACTCAGAATTATCCGGATATCTAAATATGTGAAGAGAAGCTAATTGCTGTGCTTTGAAGCAAATACTGTGAATTGGAATTCTGAGTGAAAAATACACCTTTATAGTTCCTCTGTAGGTGAGACTGACAATTGCATGTAAAACTGTGTTCTTGAGAGGGTAGTAGTACTGGAAAATGTTGAAAGATTATTTTAGCATCTTTAACGTACTAGGACCACATCCACTGTAATAGAAAACTGACTCAGGAGTTTTTGGAGTATTTTCATGGTTTGACTAGTTCTATTTCTGTTTGACCTGGTGAAAGGTGGAATTGGTGTCCTTTGGTACTTTTATTTATAAGCAATCCGCTCATAGAAAATAGTTTTCGTTGCATATCTGTTACCTGTGATAATGAAAGTAGATTTGATTTCTGTGTTCAAATCAGATTTTTTTCCATTTGAATGTGTTTTCCTCTAAATGGACCCATATAAAATTAGTATCTGAAAAACTTCCTTTAGGGCATCAGCTTGCTTTCATTTGTTAGTATCGGGTAAATGAAAACATTTAAACAGTATATCATTATCATTGACTCTATTTAGTCTAATATTTTGTAGGTCATAATGACAAATGGTCTGCTCCAAGGGAATAACAACCTTTAAAGTGTGGTGCGCCACATCCAATATTTCCTTCCAAAATTAGAACAACTTTTTTTCCCCAAATAACTTTATCAATAAACTCTGAGAAGTTGAAATATACTATTTGTCAGTTGATCAGTGACATTTTGCATCAATGGAAGGCATAGTCTCTTAAATTCCTGTCGTTATCAGCAATAGCTCATGCAGAAGCAAGAAGGCAGCTCCTGACTTCCATTGAGCTGGGAACTCCTGTGGGAATGAGGACTTAGGAGCAGTGGTCTCTTCCATACATTTTTTTTGTTTGTTTTCTAAATTGTGAGGTGATCTGGCTTTGCTGTATGCTCTTCAAAGTCTTCCCATCTGCTGTCTTTGGCATTTCTGCCTTAGGTTGCTGACTGCTGGTCTTGTCCTGTCTCATATTCTAAAAACACAAGAAAAATCCACTGTTGAAATAGTGAACATGGTTATTTGAAGGAGAAAAGTAACTGAGTAAAGAGAAGATATGATGTTAAAAAGTATATTAGTCTGACTCAGAAACAAAAGCATACTCCCTGCTTTTTTCAATCCCACATGAACACAGCAAATTGTTGCAAAGCAGCAGGCGTTTTCAAATATGCATACCAAGGAGAATTTGCAAAGATTCCTGTGAGGTTGGAGAGGAGAGTAAGGAGCTGCTGACAGCTTTCAAGACCTCAGTGCTCAGTCTATTAACTGTGTTTGGAAAATGTTCCACAATCTGCTAGACTCAAACAGGGCTATCATCAGTGTTGTCACAGGTAGTGAGGAGAGCATCATAACGAAAAGCAAAGGGGGAAGCTTCAAAAGTTTCTATTATTCCTGCTTTGTGCCTGTCTTTCCTCTTAATTAGAAGTACTTTGTGGCTTTTTACTTAACTAGAACTTAGTAACTTTTCTGTTAGATTTTTTTAAAATTAATTTGAACAAAATTTTTGCTTGCAGTGTGTGGTGATATTCATGGCCAGTTCTTTGATCTAATGAAGCTGTTTGAAGTGGGAGGATCACCTGCTAACACAAGATACCTCTTCCTCGGTGACTATGTAGACAGAGGTTATTTTAGTATAGAGGTAACTGAATATATTAATCTGTTTTGTCCTAAATTTTTCTATAAGCACACTTTCACGGAGGTTTTCAAATGAAATTTTAGGTCTGCTGTAACATGTGGCTGTGTTCTTCCTTGATGTGCTTTCTCCTATGCCAAAGGCCTGTTTACAGGAGGATATTGAGCAGCCATTTGGACTGTCCTGTTGAAATCACCAGACTTACTCACTTTTCCTCCTCTTTCTTTAGTTAGTTTTTAAAAAGTTGAATTCTATAGCATTATTATACATAATCCTGCTTATCTGGTAATACATAGGAAGGTGTGTTTGTATGTTTTTGGTGAACAGGTGAGTCATGACTGCAAGGTCTTTAATTTATTATAGCTGTTTGTCTGTATAAAGTAGATTGATTTTACTTATGTAATCAAATTTTTTTTTAATAATTAATATTTTTCTTTACTAAAATTCTGAGGGCGATTACAGATATTCCCTAAGGATGGCCTGTGTTTCTGCCATTAATTTTTCAGGTATTTTGAATTCAAATAATTTTTTAATTTTCAGCATGTTTATTAAGTGTGATACATTCCAGAAATATTCACTTATATCAATTAGTTTCAGAGCTATGATTTTTAAGTTAATTATTCTTCTGGAGCCAGCTTGGAAAGTGCCTCAGCTTGGGATCTTGTTATAGATACCACATCTAATAGAGTGGCATACCATTTGAAATAGAATTTTGCAAGCCATGATGTATGATACTTCATTTCTGTATTCAAATTATGCTGTTCTAGTACCATGTGTGAGTATACACTGTGAAGGGCATGCACAATGCCTTTTCGGGTGGTTGGGGATGGTAGACAAACAGGAGATGCAGCAAGAGTGATTATCTCAAAGTCATTTATAAGGAAAAATTTCAACGGACATTCCCTATTATTATTAACTCGATGTTCTTGGCCTGTTCTTGATGATAACAAATAATGTAATTGTCCTTGAAAAGGACGTTTACGTAGCAACAATATATCAAAACATGGTATGAAAACTTTTCAACCATCGCACTTACAAAAAACTTTTGAACAGTGGATGTTCTTGAATATATTAATAAGAACAAGCTCAATTTTTTTTCCTTGTATGATTTTAATTTTAATATTTGGCATACTAAATATACTTGTGGAATATGTAAAGATATGCTAAATATACTCTTGAAAACCACTCTAAGGATCTTAAAAGGCTTGTCTTCATTGAGATAATCTGCCCTCTTCTGCTCTGAGTGGCTGTTGGAACATCACTGAAGTACATGGCAGATTATCTGAGTGAAGTTGAATTGCCGCAAGTGCGTGAAGGCAGGGCTATGCTTTGTGGTCCTGTTGAGAAAGAAGAAAGTGGTACATGAAAATCAGTCATTTGTTCTCCGCTTTAACCTTAAAAAAAATATTTCCTACCTAAGTTGTGGCCTTAATTAACATATAGGAAGTTTAAGTTGACCTCCAGGAATTTTCATTTATGGTTACTTTAAAATCTTAGTAATTGGAAATGTAATATACTTTTGGTAAAATGTTTGACTTCTCACAGAAAAGTGACAGTGACATTTTCTGAAAACATACAAACAATGAAATTTGATTTTTCACTAATAAATTCTTATTCAGTCTGTCCTGAAATGTCTTTAATTGCATTGGTACTTTAGTAGTAACTCATTTCCAATTAAAAATGTCATCACTCCTAATAGGAAAGATACTTACGTGCTACCGTGATTGTATATAACAAACTGCTGAGATCAAGATGGAGTCCTTCACATAAGTGTGTGCAAGTTCTTCTTTTCTGTACCGGAAGCAACAAGGCATGGAGAAATCTGCCATTAGTCTGTTTTTAATAATAAAAACCAAATATACCAGTACAGGAAAGGTTAAAAAAAATAAAATTTTTTTTGTACTTAATAGGTTACGTGCTTCAGAACATGTAAATCTCAGCAGTTTAATCAAATATAGTATCCATTCACTGAAAGGTAGGCACTATTTTGCCGCTTTTCTATTATATGTTTTCAAGGTTGCCAGCTTTTACAAATTTTTCATACAAACTGACTTAAGTAAAACAGTTCATGATTGTAGAATTTGCCAAATTAATTAATGTATTCAGTTGTTTTGTAAGAAACCGATTATGCTGTCTGCTGGGAAACAGTTTTAACGAGTCTGAGGACTTTGCAGTATATCAGGATATTTTAGAGTTATAGAAACATTGGAAAGCAAGTGGTATCATTAGAAAAATTACTGGTTTGCATGTCATTACTAAGAAGCTAAGAAAAAATCAGGAATTTGTTTAGCTAAACTTCACAATAGAAGTCTTTGATGTATTTCTTTGTGTTTGCTGTGGTTTTGAAAGTGTTTCTTTGTTTTCTTTCTTCCTTCATGTACTTAGTATTCCACGCAAAATAACTTTGAAGAAGGATAGCTTCAGGGTACTCATATTGATTAAGAACAATAATAACTTGCAGGTGACTTCAATGTAGTCCTAAACTTCTGAGGTTTTGAGATTTCTGTGTTCAGTTAAAATACAAGAATCAGATTTGAAAATTAAGAAACGTATTTTGGCATTGAAGACTGCTGGGTGGTAACAGACTCTAAACTGAAAAAATGTGCATGTTCTGTAGCTCTGTCCTCACCTCTGTTCACTGCTGATTTGCAATAATAATGTTACATGGAAACTTACTATAATTCTTTGAATTTGCTGCTTGAACACTGAATAAACAACCAGCTTTCCCAGTTTTGGGAGAAAAAAAAGTTTATTCTGTCCACTCTTAGTTTAAAAATGGTCTCCAAATGATGTAGCTGACTTTAATGTAAATAGTTTTATGGGTATTTCTTCTTCAATCTCTATTAATAAAAGTCTACTTTCCTTCTTATGCCAGTATTTAGAATCATGTTATTTTAGGCATAAACGCATGGATTATTCATCTAGATGAAAGTGTTCTGCAGTATAATTCTGCTGAGTTTATTTTATTGTTGAGTGTCTAGTAAATACAAATATTTTTTCAACATTCTGCGCGGCTGTTCTTAAGAAAAGTAATAAGCAATGCATAATTCATGTCCGGAACTGGACTTGGGGAAATAGTGCTCCGTTTTAAAACGGCATATTAAGCTGATACTTGCTTTTGAATCTGTTAACATTCTTACTCAGTGTTTCTCAGTAATAATTTTTAAACTGCTTATAAATGAGTGTATTTTACTGGATATCTTTGTTTTTTCAACAGTGTGTGCTGTACTTATGGGTCCTGAAAATTCTTTACCCAAGCACGTTATTTCTTTTGAGAGGCAACCATGAATGCAGACACCTAACAGAATATTTTACCTTTAAGCAAGAATGTAAGTACTGTCTGAGAACGTAAAATTAGCTTACTTCCAACCTGCTCATCTGCAGTCTGTCATGTTGCTTGAGAGATGCTTATCTGTTAGTTTAATTAAGGTCTTTCAAACGTTTGGAGGCCCCATTGACTTCTGTAGAATTGCGTGCAATTAAGTGTGGTGTTGGAGTGCAAATTATGTAGAAGACTGCTGTCTGTAAAGATACATTATGGAGTAAGTTTTGATGTATCAATCCTGATTTTAAAATCCTGGAGTGAGGAGGGTTATTTTGCTGTCATGGCTATACTCAGGAGTGCACAGTAATGTCCTGAGCACCATTGTCAAGCTAGCAAGAAAATCCTACTGCTGAGTAATTTTTCCATTTGGGGAACTGATTTCAACTATTCTAGTAATATAACTCTTTTGGTGATGTAAACTGCCTCTCTATTTGGAGGCTTGTGTAAGTATTGATCCCATGATAGATGGATTATTTGCCCTGGTAAAACCTGTTTGATTTAGGTAAAAGTGATATAATCTATAAGCAGTTCTTAGCTCTTCACTGTAAATGAGAAATCACAAACTTCTCAGTAGTATTTTACACTGAAGTATGCTGTATAATTGTATAACACAAAATAATTGTGATTTTTTTTTGTTTTGTTTTTTAAACAAAAATAGTTTCTCCACACTTGAGATAACAGAAGGAGAAATGAAAAAAGTTTATAGTTCTGGAAAATAATATGTCTTAGAAATGTGCTTGCCGTTGCGGTGTTTGGAAATGCTCATTGAAACCCAAAAAATATTCATTGCTTTGGGGTTTTTTTAAACATTCACTTTGAGATTTGCTCTTATAATTATGACCCACTAAATTACTTCTTCCATCTAATATGGATTTCTTAATGTTTGATATTTTCTTTCCTACAGGTAAAATAAAGTATTCAGAAAGAGTCTACGATGCTTGTATGGAAGCTTTTGATTGTCTCCCTCTTGCTGCTCTTTTAAATCAACAGTTTCTTTGTGTTCATGGTGGACTTTCACCAGAAATTAATACACTAGATGACATTAGGAGAGTGAGTATTTTGTGTGTTTGAAAACAAGTGGAAATACAGATATTTATATAATGCTATATGAAGTCATGTTTCTGAAATTGTCAGTATATTGTTTTCTGTTCTTGTCTCTTTTGGAAGTGTAAATCAGGAACTGAAATGTAGGCTAAGCAGTATCATAATTAAAAACTCTTGGATTATCTAGTGCATTTGCCATTAGTAGATCTCATTGGGACAGCTGGGACTGTTACAAAACATGCACAAAAAAACCTCTCAAAAACTCCACATAGTTTCCTGAGACAGACAGTATGTGTAAAGAGCTTCGTACCAATTGAAATAGTGCTTTGTATTTCTTTCTAGATAAGAGCTAGCATTCTCATGGCTTTCAGGACAAAACTCAAAGTAGTTAATTGTAGTCTAAAAATTGTTTGGTATATCAAACATCATGTTTCAGTTATTCTTACATTTCTTTGAAAACTGGTTGGTTGGGGTTTTTTTAACTCTCTTATATGGATTTTGGTTTTGAAAGAGTGGAATTACAGTATTTAGTAGAAATTCAGATTGCTATTTAAAATGGCAAATTTTGTAGGCATTTGAGTAACAGCTGTGGAATGCTTCTCACTGTGGTAAATGTGCTGAGTATATCAGTAAGAAGAATGAAAACAAATTTTAAAAATTACACAATGGACACACTAAATAGTGGTGTGCAATTTAAAGCGAAGAAGATTGTGAGGACATGGGGTATCTGTTTCTAATAACTTGGTTTCAACTTGCATGGACTGCTAATGTCAGGTGAAGATTGTATCAGATGGGAATTTTCAAACTCAATTGCTTTTCTTTTTGCATACTCCTTTTTGACTTATTTTAGTTAACTTAGCTGACATCTTGACTGCTGCATTTGGAAATCAAATCCATTCCTGTTATGAATAGTAACACCTAAAGTGTGGTTGATTTCATCTTAAAATATAAATAGGTGGTTCTAAGAAAGCTTTGGGATTATAGGTAAGGATGGAAGAAAAAAGTTGTTTATCCACATATGGAAGAAGGTATGTAGGGCCTGTTTCAGAAAAGATCTAAATATCAGAGAGAAGGGAAATGTGTGTTCCTAATTTGGTTTTATAGTATATAAATATTGATGGCCCATTTTGTCTTTTATCTTCATGTATTGTGTTTCTCGTTTTCTTAGCATTTTCTCCTTTATTTGTGCTCCATTTCTCTCTTTTTACCTCTCCCTCTCCTCAGATTTATAGGCTGCTGTCCAGTTGACTCTCATTTCTGAATTCACCAGGGTTATTTTTTTTGTACTGACTGGACCATTTCAGAGGCTGGAATGTCAGCTTATTTCAGTTACAGATATTACACTGCAAAGCAGAATGATGCGAGAGGAGAAGAAAATGGTAGAAACAGAGAGGAAGCATATTTACAAGCTCAGTGATGTAAGTGGGAAAATGTACTGAGAGGCACATTGCATTTTTGGAGCAAATAACTAATGTGTACAGAAATCTATATGCATTGTGCAGAGAAAGAGCAGTAAGAAAGCAAAGTGAGTAAACGGTGCCATTCTGACAAGGCCGTAACACTTCTCACATTACAGATGAAAAGAAACATGTTCCAAGCTTTTTGGAAGGTAGTGCAAAGGAAGCATAGTCTGGAAAAACACTTTGGAAAGCCGCTGTCATAATAGGATTGTGATTAATTTTTCTTTTAGTCTCAGTCTTGCAGCTAATCAGGTTTCAAAGTGTCAAGTAAATTTAATTAAAAGGTAATTCTATCATCTTGTTCTGTGCTTTCATATGTGCTTCTCTAAGGCTCAAGGCTACATTAGGATGAAATATAAGCTCGTATGTTTATATATATATATGAAAATCTGCATTGTATATTGCTTCTGATGAAAACTGTTTATAAATGTAAGGCAATATTATTAGAACTGTTCTTTGGGCCTTTTTTGTTTTTTAAAGAATCATCTGGTGATGGAAAAGGCACTATTCACAGGTTGGCAGCAGCTTCAATAGCTGCATTAGAGCTTGGCATACACTGATATTGTAAATGTATTTAAATTAAATGGGCGATGTGAAATGCTCTCTTTATATTGAGGAAAATGCATACTTGTGGTACGAGTGTGGTGTGTGAAATTACTTCTGTAAACAGTCAAGACAATTGTATAATATTACAAGCCTTCTGGTTTATTAGCAGAAGTTCTTGTTAAGGAGAGATCTTCTCTACAAACATGTAGGCATAATCATCTGGCATGACAAGGGAAATCACAGCTCTATAAACAGAGTAGAAATCAACTACGAAAAAAAGAAAAACTTGGTGCTGATGTAATTTCTTCTGGATGAAGTCTTTTGTCAGTATTATTGACATGTAAGAAGGTGATTAAATGACACAAATTAAATTACGATTTTTGCTCGCATAAACTTATTTCCGGTAGAGGACAGCTGTCATAGTAGCTATGACAGTTAAACCTCACCAGAAAGATTGCTGCAAGTGCTTCTTATTTCTGGGAAAATGGAAGTTTGTTTGCAGTAACCTGATTTTTACTCTCTGAACTTTGTTTACACAAGTGTTCTGATTGTGTTGGTAAAGAGTGTCTCTTTCAGACACATCCGTCAACTTAGAGATGCTGTTTAGTTGATTTCATTTACACTGCCAAGACTTAAGCTGAAACAAAATTCCAGGAATTGTGATTTTAAGCCTAGTGATTTATAAGAAGGGAAGTGTCCATATAAGATTATGGGGACTCTTAATTTAAAGAAAGGAGACAGAGAATTTTCTTCCTCATTTACAACAGATGGTCATTCTTTTGTTTAGTTCTTGGTGATACTAAGGCTTGATCAGCAAAGTGCCTTGAAACATATGGGTGTGCTACTGGGAATCTGTCTTTATAATACCTTGCTTCCTTTCTGTGGTCTGCTGAAATTTCTTTAGTTATATACAAGATGACTGCCACTCTTCACTGGCCTTCATATTGTTCTAGGGCTTTACTATGTGATAGTTCTCAGGGAAATTAGGGCACATTAATTAAAACTGGTGTCTGTATCTTCAAGTATGTGAAACTTCTGTGAAGGTCTTTTGCTTCAAAAGTAAACTAGTTTTAATTTGCTACCTCCAAAGTTTTGCTACTCTTGAATTTGAACATCCATGTGGAGGTATGATGCACTTCAGTTTAGTAGCCCTGACTGCATAATATCTAGAAATTAATTTAGATTTAAATATCTTATGGTACGTATTAAAAATGTACTATCTGTTTCTGTTTCAGCACCAGGTTTTGTGATTCTTATTCTTGAATAAAATTATCTTAGTTACCTTAATCATATGTAGAAATATGTTAAGCTAATTTGTATTGAGATTCTGTTTTGCCATAGTCACAACATATTCAGAAATAGTCCGTAACAAGCATTTTGAAGTGACTCATGTCCTTTGTTAACTTTCTTGCTGTCCTGATGTAGAGAAACCCTTAAGTTAATTATTTTGATTTGATGTATGCGATCTGGGTTGAGTAGCTTGCAGTGACATTTCCTTAAATTTTGAGATGTCTTGAGAACCATGCCAGTTGGTAGACTGTCTAGTGAAGGAGACACTAATTTGGTGTGTATGTAAGTATATGTATTTTTTATAAATTGAACTCCTTACTTCAAGAAATGGCTACATTATTGTTCCAATGCTATGAGAAAGTAGTCTGGGAGAGATGTGCATTGCTTGCAGCATCCAAAACTTTTTATTTATAACGTCTCTATCCATTTGGCCAAAGTCATAAGGAAAATCCTTGAAGAATAACTCTAGAAAAGTTCTTTGAAATGCTTTCTAGACTTTCAGCCTTCTGTATTGCAGGAAACATCAATCGGCAAACAATTGAATCTTCCTTGTGTGAATGCTTCTGTTAGCTTCTGGACCCAAATTGATTGCTGGAGGTTTAGAAACTTGATGGTTTAATCTACAGAAATTCAGGTACTTGCAGAAGTTGATGGACTGAAGAAATATTCCATACTGGGTTTATCATCCAGTGTGGGAAATGTTAAACCACTGGATTTTTAATATTGAATAAATTCCAACAACAACTTCAGTTAATACCTGCCTTGCCATTATCTGGCAGGAATTTGTAAAGATCTGGACCTCTCCACTTATGTTACAGGTGGCAGCCTCGGGAGCTCTGATTTTCCAGGGCATGAGAGAGCTTGGCACTACTGCTGGTTCCATATTTGAATGGATTCCTATGGACCGTTAGACTCAAATTCACCAGGTGCTCACCAAACCTCCCTTCGAACCTGTCATGAAGAGTTAAGTGTTCTCTAGTACCATCAAAGTCATCTTCTTTGGTATGGGAGGTAAAGTGAGATAAATGCACTGTCCATCAAAGAACTGTTCCTACATTTCTTGGATAAAATCATCTTGTGAACAAACTCCAGCTACATAACGATCAAATAAACTTTACATTGAATCTGGGATATCTAATTTAATTTCTGGGACATCAGCTTGATTGACTGTTACTTACTTAAGCAGGGTATTTTCCTTTTATGTTAACAAATGCACTGTCCTCCTTACCTCTGCCCCTTCTCACTGTGGTTACTAGAAAAGTTGCAGGCTGCTAAAGCAGGTGTTTCCAAGTGGAAGTCTGTAAAGAAGCAGCTAGAGGAAAGAAAACACAGACAGACATCTCCCACAATGCTTATGGCCCATTTCACAATGGCTGTAGCTGAGAAATAAAGCCTGTACAAAAGAAGTCTAAGATGGCTAAGCTAGTCACCTCTTCATTACATTGTTGACTGATCCATTATGGAGATGGGTGTTTCAGGGTTCTTTTTGGTTGGGGGTTGGAGGGTTTTTTGATGATATATTTAGTCTCTTCTAGTCAGTGCTAATTATTCATGCTTTTCTTCTTTCATTCCTGTTTTCTGTACTGTTTCTCTCTGCTAATTCCTGGTAGTGTCTCCAGATTGGTAGATATGGCATGTGCATGAAAAAGTACCATTTTGTTCTTGTCTGTAACTTGACCTTGTATTACACATATCCATCAGTCTGGAATTTATCTCCCTTCTTTTTACAACTAATAAATCTTATTGCTCTTAACAGGTTTGGTTCTTTTGGCATGCCTCTGCCTTATTTCATGAGGAGGAGAGGAAAAAATATACAGAAACTACTTCTCTTTGATATGGTTGGGATTTATTCTAAAAACACTTGGTATTGATGGATATGTAGTTTAACAAATGTGTAAAACTTACTGATTTAATATTCAAAGAGTCTTTGTGCTGTTGCCTTTTCTCAAACAGTTAGATAGATTCAAAGAGCCTCCAGCATTTGGACCAATGTGTGACTTATTGTGGTCAGATCCTTCAGAAGATTTTGGAAGTGAAAATTCACAAGAGCATTTCAGTCACAATACAGTCAGAGGATGCTCATACTTTTATAGGTGAGAGCATGCTATGATCTATTTGATATTTCAATGCTGACACTTGCTGCATATTTTAAGAGAGTTTCTTTTACTCATAGTTGTTTTCATTTCACAGCTATCCAGCAGTTTGTGAATTTTTGCAAAATAATAATTTATTGTCAATCATTAGAGCACATGAAGCACAAGATGCAGGGTAAGTATTTGTGTCCTTAAAGAAATTATTCACAGTGTAGAATAAAAAATAATTGCTTATTGCTGCAAGATGTAAAATAATCTGTTTGGTTTTGCAGTTATAGAATGTACAGGAAAAGTCAAACTACAGGGTTTCCATCATTAATAACAATTTTTTCAGCACCTAATTACCTGGATGTCTACAATAATAAAGGTAAGAACTTGTTATTATAATAACTGCATGTAATACTAAAATAAAAATGTCTTACTAGATATGTCATCTACTATCAACAGTTTTTTGCCAGGTAAGAAATTAAAGGACAAAAAAAATCCATTCATAAAAGTTATGTTATGAGGAAGAGCACAGCATGTGACATAAATGATGATCTCCTATAAGGGTACATTGAAGCACAAGTGTGGGCAAATGTTTCCTTAGTAAGTATTGTTGCTATTTAGTACTTGTGAATGTATCGCCTAGTATTTTCCAGTCAGGGAAGACTTTCCTGTGCGGTGAGTTTTCACTCCTTTGGTTGTCTTTAGTTTGTGACCTAAGGAAGGAAGGGAGGAAGCACTCATCAGCAGCCTATGCATAAGGTGGTTTGTGCCGTCTATCACGGCATCTGAGAGTCTGATTCTGGACAGAAGAAATTACATGCGGATGAACTCCAGGAATGTGAATTGTGGTGACAAAAACCAAAACCCACCGTGCTTATAAATAGGTGGTGGTCACTGGGGAGAAATGAGACATGGAAGGCGTGTGTTTTTTAATGGTACAAGGTCATAATGGCTGTGTATGGGAAATCAAGAAAGAGCAAGTACTGATCTAAATACTGATCACCACTGGAAATGTTATTAGGGAGTTGTACAACAGAAGGAATTTATCTTAAGCAGAGGATGGACAAAAATTAAGTTGCACAGGAGAAGCATGATTAGTAGTGTGGAGACAGATTTACAAGTCAGAATTACAGAGAAGAGCTTAACTGTGAGTTAATAATATTCATAGATGAGAACAAAGTTCGGCAACAGAAATAATTAAAAATAAAGCCTGCTGAAATTCAAGTATGACATTAGAGTATGGCATTTTGATTATGACATGAATGAATGATGTCCAAATGTTCAAATAGTGTTCCTTTGAAACTAAGACCTCTTTTCTATTAAATACATTACATTTTCTCCCACCTACCTCCAAAGAACCATCCCCCCCAACCCATACCACTTATGTAGGGTGATTATAGAGGAAAAGATGGCTGTTGTTACTTGCACTGATTGTAAAGTAAAGGAGAAATAAAAATAGCTTAAATTGGCTTTTTACATTTTTTTCACCATCTGTGTGGATATTGCATTTTAAGAACCCTTTTTCACATCAGCTATTCCCAGTGTAATGCAAGCTGAAGTATGGAAAAATGCACTCAATGCTTATTTAGCTTTAGAATGCTTCTGTTTTTCTGTTTTGTTTCTCTGTGCTTCCCCTTCTTCCTGATCTTCTGTATGTCTATTGTTTTACTCCAGGCTTACAACGTAGGGAGACACATATGAAGAATAAAACCTGAATATGGATATGCTGCTGTTCTGAGTTAGGATTTTGTCTAAGTTGCTGAAATTACACCTTTTCAGGACCTTTTAAAAATTTTTGTTTGTTACAGGCCTATAATAGGATAGCACAGAACTATACTGTCATGTAACAGTACCTTAAACTGCAACATGTGCAAAAAAAAATTCCGAAGTCCTACATTAGAAAGCTGTCCTGTAAATACTGTGAAGAAATAGAAGGGAGTATCTCTGGGATTATTTTGTCTATAGTATAAAATAGAACTAAAACAAACCTATGACTTTAATTTTGTGGTACTCACAAGTCTTAAACATTCTTTTCAAAATGTCTGAATTTTATTTTAGCTGCTGTATTAAAATACGAAAACAATGTGATGAATATTCGTCAGTTCAATTGTTCTCCTCATCCTTACTGGCTACCAAATTTTATGGATGTTTTCACATGGTCTTTGCCATTTGTTGGAGAAAAAGGTAGGCAAAAGTTACACATCAATGAATTTATTTCCCAGCTCTTCCAGACTGATGTTGGGAAGATTTTTTTTTTATTTTTTTTTTTACCAGTGAAGGATTAATTGCATAATTTTTGTGAAAATGGGTGTCTGTATTTGTCTTTACCAGTTAGACTTCTTGGATGCTTAATTACAAAGAAGGTTTGGTAAAGTTATTAAACTGATTTGGAGGGGGGGTTTGGCATCTGAAATTGCCATTTCTGAGAAAGGATGGAATGAAATACAACCTGTTCTACAGGTTTTGGTTGTTTTCTTCACCTTTTTCAGTCAAGATAGTTAAAACTAATAAAGCAGAGGTGTTAACAGACATTATAATTTCCATTGAGGGTATATACTTACATTGTTAAGTAGTTTCTTTGAACTGCATTTGAAGTCAATATGAAAATTGTTCATATTCTGCAAAATGCTAGATTACATATATTATTAATCTTGTATAGTTATAGGTATAAACTATATTGAGATGTTGATGTAAAATTTTTATTTTTCTATATAGTTATAACAGATTGACCTATACTAAAAATAACTTTTTCAGTTATGATTTTTCTTGTAAAAAAGATAATTTAGCACAGATCCTTCTTTCTTTTTTTCTTTTTCTCCACCCCCTCACCCCCCACCCCAAGTTGATAACTGAATCTAGGACACTGGGGCTCCAAGTAGTCTTCAGTTAAAAAGCAATGAGGTTAGAGGCTATTTGAGTCTGTTTAAAATCCTTCCATGACAGAAAACTCTTTAATTTCTTTGAAAAGTATTCTGGAGACAATATATTTACAGCCATATAAACCTAGGATTCTATATTTGTTTATATTGTCTTTAGTGAGCAGTTAAAAGCAAATAATTTGGATGCTGTTCACTGTGGCTAACCACTCAACAATTTTATTTTTAAATGGAAGGACCTCACATTTGAAAGGAGATTTTTTGCTTCTGTCTCTCTTACCTGATGGTGCAGTAGATAACCCTTTGTTGTTGAAAATGTTAGTACTGTTTATTTTGCTTTTGTTATGATGCTGGCAATGAGACACCAAGTACCATTAAGTTGCTCATTGACCCTCTGTATGCTTAAGACTGCTGGAATTGTGACCCTTGTAGTTTGTCTTGCCTTTGGACAAATACGTGCTTCCAGTTTTGATGAAGGATGCAGTGTCAATATTGTCTGGTCTGCAATGAACATATCAAAATCAGAATAATTTGTTCAGGGTTTGTTGCTGGTTTGTTGTTTTGTGTTTTGTTTTTTTTTTTTTAATTAGAATTACTCTTTCCCAAGAATGGAGAAGAATACCATAGCAGATAACAGGAATTGTATGAATTAGTCATGAGTAAATGCAGACAACAATTTAGAGGGTTTTTAACCGTCTGACTGAGCTTCTGGAATAGTTTTCTGAACACTTGAAGGGGAGGAGAAGTTTGGCTGTTTTAAGAAAGAGTCTGACATACATGGGAAAGATTGAGTGGCAGAATAGGGAGATTCCTGGAGAAAGAAAATACAAGCCTTTTGAAACAAGTTTGTGCATCCAGTATGTCAGTGTTTTTAAGGAGAGTTTGAAAAAACATGTAGTTTGCACCATATATGTATATCTCATAATATTTTTCTGCTTCAGTGCTTCTGCTGCATGCCTGCAGGTGCCAGGAATGGAATAGCTTTCTCGTTTTAAACCTAAATTTGAGCAGTCAAAATGTTTTAATATTTAAGTAAATTTTGCATAAAAACTAGTTCAAGTACTTACCATAATGTAAAAATACTAATATACAAGAAGAGAATTCTTATCTAAAAGAACTCCTTGTAAGACAGGAGATAAAACTCTGCTGTGTTCTTTGATTGTTAGGTGGTATAATTTTTAGCTGCTTATTTTTCTGAGCTTTTTTAATTCTGTGACAGTGCACATCAAGAAAACAATGTATTTTTGAAAGCAGATTACTGAGCAATGGCTATGATGTGGGAAGTTCGTTCACTATAGCTGCTGGTGACTAGTTACATCTTGTGTGCATGGAATTCTTTAAAATTCTACAGGGAATTAATTAAGATTTTTTTTTTCCTGTACAGTAACAGAAATGTTGGTGAATGTTTTGAGCATTTGCTCTGATGATGAACTGATGACAGAGGGAGAAGATCAATTTGACGGTAGGGTTTACTTTAAGATATATTATTCTTTTTAATGGTAATAACTGTGAAACGGTAATTAACATAGACTGGTGTAATATTACCCGGAATTTGAAGAAAATTACCTTGAAATTTTTCTTTGGATAATGACACTTTGGGGATTGCAGAGAAGGGAATTGCGTTTTTGTGTTTGTGATCTGGAAGCAGTAGTGGTATCCTTTGCAAATACTGATATCTGATTTCAATTTAAAACTGAAACTTTTCATGGAAAATCAGCAGAATTTCTTGGCACTTGAAATTTGAAACGTACTAAACTTACTTTACTAAAATTTACAATAAATTTATTACAAGATCTTAAATTTCTTAATGACGGCTCTTCAATAAAGAGTTGATGTAGGTGAAAGTCAGATATAACATTTCTTAAGGCAAAGTACTATACGGAAAGTATGAAATACAAATTTAAGTCTTTCTGAGTTTAAAGCATAACAGGAGAACTTTTATATGTACATTGTATCATATGTATTTCTGTAATTAATTATAACATCTTTCTGTCTTGTAAACTATGATACAGTAGATTGTTAAGGAGATGTCTGTAGCACGTTGATTAAGAAGCAACATTAACATGAGGACCTAGCATATCGCACTTTGTTTTGTTGTTTTTTTTACAGTAGTACTTAATGTCACACCTAAAAGTTTCCCAGACTTGCTTCATTTTATACAATAACAGAACTGATTTGATGGATTGTTTGATGGGGGAGAGGGAAGGAACGTTTCAGCAGCCTTTGAGGAACAGTAAAGATATTTATAAAGATATTAGAGACATGACCCCATTCTTAATGTTTGATAACTACTGTGTTTGAATTCGTTGACAGAATAGTGTTGTGCTAAGCAGCTGTGTGCTTTAGACTGGAACGCATTGGTTGTGAGCCACTTGAACTTTGCTGCCATTTAGATTGTTGCCAGAAATGTGAAAACTTAGAAATAGTCTCAAATGTGATCCTACAAACAGTTAATTTTTGTTTTCCATTCAAGTAATCCTACTAGAGTGAGCATAAAGCAATTACACCAAGCATTTGCAGGGTAGAGTTTGGTGGTATAATGAGATGCTGGGATTTAGGTTGTCCAGCATAAGTGCAGTCATCAGTTAGTGCATATGTCCTGTCTTTAGTACAATAGTTGCAATTTCCTAATTTGAATTATTTTATTCTTCTGTCTCCTTTAACAATTTCTTTGCTTGATGCATCTCTTAATGCCACCTAGGTACTGTCTATGCTTTATCTTTCTATGTGAATGGATTTTTTTTTTAACTGTTGATTTTCAAGCTTTCACTTGTTTATCGTCAAATTTTAAAATACACTCAACAATTCCACTTCTTGTTCGACAAATGCATTTTTAAGTGTTGCAATTTTCCATTTTATTTTTTCACATTTCTTCTCCATTTCTTCTTTATTACCACTGCCAAGTTAAATATCTTTATTTTATTTGTCTCACTCACCTTTTTCTCCATCGTTCACTTCCTTTTTTTCTGGACTCTCCATCTGAAGAGCGACTCATATATGGCAATAAAAAAGGTACAGACCAGACAGAGTAGGAATGTTTTGAAATATGACTTCATTGAACCTGGCAGTATGAGTATTAATGCAGAAAATACCTTTCTGTTGAGAAACATATGTAGCATTTTACTATTATTACCCATTTTATTGGGATGTTTATAAAGGCTTGTGTATTGTGTTATCAGAAGTCATATTCCAAGACATCTGTCTTTCTGTGCATGAATTTTTTTCCTCCTTTCTTCCATTCCTTTTTTTGTAGAATTTCATTCTTTACCTATTTCTAAAATTTTATCTTTGGTCCTGCATGTGTAGGGAGCGTTCAGTTGTCTGTCTTGCTCTTTAATAATTTTATCGTGAGCTTTTTTTAAGATTGTGCATGGAATGTGTTTATACAATGTTCCAAAACCTGGTTTGTATAGTACTTTTAGTTCCCTTCAACTGAGATGTCAAAAAGGTACTTTTTGATTGTATGTGCAGTTTTGAAGATGGCTGGATACAAAATGTAAAAAGAAGCCTAATAACTTAAATTCATGGTCTACCACCTGGTGTTTTTTGGGAAATTCCAGGGTAGATAATTGCAGAAAAATTCTTCTGACCATTACTTACCCTAATAATCAATTTGCTTTCTGTATAATTTTGTCACTTCCAAAGAATATTTCAAATACTTGGGAATGCCTTAGATTATAGAGATGTTTCTAAAAGTTATGTGAATTCTTTGGAACATAACAGTATGAGTGCTTCAGAATTTGTTTCTTGTGCAGTCATTGGGAACAGAGAACAGGAGAGTTCTTTGTCATATCCCCTCTAATTTAGGGTGTAATCAAGACATTCTTCTGCGAGCAGTTGCCACCTTACTGTCTCCTCTCTGAACTAATCAGGATTCAGTGGCCACATTAGTGCGGTGCTGCAGCCTGGAGTAATGTGTTTGGCCTTTTGTCTCGGCTGCATTGCTTCTGGAGGGCTGGGGCAATGAAAAAAACCAAACCCAAAAAATGTTAACCAGCAAACAAAATACCAACTCACCAAACAAACACCAAAACTACCCAAACTCAGTCTTTCTCCTTTTAAGGCACAGGGACCTTCCAGAGTTGAGATATGGGCACTGCCTGAAATCTTTTCAGCCTGCATGTTCCAGCTCTGCAGCAGTGTAGCCCTCAAATAGGTGTAGGTAGGGGGGAAATTGAGGGACTTGTAGGGAAATATTGATGGTCCCTCGTTTAGCCCTAGCCTTTTCAAAAACTCTGAGAGTCCCCTTCTCATTCCAGATCCTCAAGCTGTTATTTAATAGTGTTCAAAGAGAGAAAGTAAAAACTTCTAGAACTTGAAAAATTTAAAGTTAAAATTTTAAATAAATTATTTTCACTAAAAATTGAATGTTTCAACCTATCCTGTTGAAAGTTTTTCCTGAGCTTTCTGGGGGTTTTGTTGTTTTGTTTTTATTTAGTGTCTGCAGTTCATTAAAGTTGTTCCTTTGCCTAAAAAAGCTTTACTCGGTAAATCCTGGCTTTTTCATTTCATTTAGACGAATTGGCAGATACTTGTCGTACCCTGAGACACTTCCATTGTGTTCATAGAAAGCTTGTCTCTTGCTCCCTTTTTTCTTTGTAGCTACTATACATTTTCCTCCTTGTGTGATTTTGTTGTTGTTTGCCCCTCTATGCCTTATCTTTTGTATTTTATTTGGTTTGGTGTTCAGGGTGGGAAGTCTACCCACTCTTGTGCAACAGAAGGCCTTGCGTTCTTGCAGCTGTGGTCACAAAAGGGTGACTCTGTTGTGCCAGAGTGTATGTGCTCTCGTGGAAACTAAACCGTAGTAAGCAAAGATGAAAAAAGGCTTCTTCCACAGCTGCCTTTTTTGAGTGCAAGTAGACAAATTTGTGAATATGCAGCTTTCCTCTGCCCACTTCTGTGATCCTCTCTTCTACATTCTTGCAAATTAGTTTGGCAACTTTAATGAGTACCTTTCTCCCAAGGTTGAATAGCAATGATATATGGAAGATCTGGAATACCTAACAGAGCTGTCTGAGTTTGTTCACTTTAGGTTCCCTGGGGTTAAATTCAAAGTATGACTGAGTTACTCTTATCTTGGTGTGATTAATACTCTTCTTCCTTGATGGCTAAGGAGAAGTAAGGATTTTAGTTTTGATACCTCCTCATCTGCCTGTACTGTTTTAGTGGAATTCAGTAGTCAGTAAAAAGGAGGATGAGGGGAAGGATGACTTTTACTTCTATATGTTGAAACAAACCAGCAACACCAAGTGTTGGAGAAAGGAGCTTCTGTTTTTATAATGTCAAGGCAGGCAAAGGTGGCTCTCCTTCCCAGTTGCCTGCCTCCTGCTATATCTCTGCTCTGTGGAATATGCAGTATTTACTCCAGATCTTTGGCATTTGTAATTTCTGCAAATGATGCAAACCTAAGATGATAGAGGACTTAGGCTTAGGTGGTAAGGGAGGTAAACTGCAATTCTTTGGCATTTTATTTTGTGGGGTTTTTTTGTGGGTGTGTGTTTTGGGGAGTTGACACAGAAAAAAAAGCAAACAAATTACTGTTTTCTCTGGGACAGCTGTGTAAGAATTAGCAACAAATCTTTATTTTTTGTGGCTTTAATATTTCTCTGGCTTCTGTGTTGGGCTGCATGCCTACATCTTGATATAGATAGATGTCAGTGAAGAATTATAAGTGTAAAATTTAGGCAAATGAGTTATGATAGTTACTACACTGTAGTGGCTGTAAATTTAGATACTTGCTAGGTTTAAGAAATAACTGTGAACATTCTAAACTTTTTTGTGTGTGTTTTGTGGACACAGAGGTGATGATGGTTTTGATGGCATTCTGAAGCCATAATTTTATAACTTTGTGCCCTTGGGTACTGGCCTCCTGTGAAGAGTACTGAACTGAAACAGTTGTGTTGAATTCGATGCACTTTAAAATGATGCCCCTGTAAATACTCATGAGCTTGAGACTCTCTCTTATTCCATTGAAAGTAGGTACAGCTGCCGCACGGAAAGAAATAATCAGAAACAAAATTCGTGCAATTGGCAAGATGGCAAGAGTCTTCTCTGTTCTCAGGTACTTGCACAACTTCTGCATTCCTAAACCCTCTCTTACTATGTATCTTAGGAAAAGATGTCTCTGTTCCAGGATAGTGGATGCCAAATGTTTTTCAGGGACATCATAGTGCATCAGAATCTTGTTTGGCATATTGATGCACCCCACCAATGTTGGTGGTTTTGGCTAAAGAATATTTTTAAGTTATTTTTGAGACATGTTTCAAGAAATTAGAGAATATGACCTTTAGTTTACAAGTTATTTGTCCAGCCATTAATTACAAGTGTTGGAAAGACAATACCAAAATAGATTGAAATCAAGGGTGTAATGGAGGAGGTGAGGAATGGCTTGGAAAATTTCTGGCACACCAGAAAGTTGAGGACTAGGGTCCTTGGGTTTTTTTTGTTTAGGGTTTTTTTTTGTTTAGGGGTTTTTTTGATTTGTTTTCAGCTTTTAAAAAATACCATTTTCTTGTACCTGTCCAGATCTAGAGGTTTCATAATCACATTTACCCAAAATGTATAGTTTTCCACAGACCATAATTGTTCAAATAGGGATAATTTTTAACAGTTGGTATTTCCTGAAGCATAGACACTTTGAACAGAACTGTGGATTGTTTTATGGCGCTGAGATATATTCAGTACCTCATGAGGCATTCCGTGCTAATTTCAAAGCTAATGAGCCTGCATGTGAATAATTGCTCAGAATTTGGTTCAGAAGTAATCAGTGTTTATAACTCCTGGGCAGAGGAAAGACCAGTATGGAATAGAAATATTTTTCCCTTTCTAGTTGTTTGAATTTGAATTTATATTTCGTCTTGACATGCATAAAGTACCGCAAAAATAGGGTCTTCCTCTCCCTATCCCTTACTTTACTTCAGTACAGGTTATCATGAGTGGATATTGAAGGGTTTGTTGTTGTTTTTTTTTTCTCACACCAGGGAGGAGAGTGAAAGTGTGCTGACACTCAAGGGTTTGACTCCCACTGGAATGTTACCTAGTGGAGTGTTGGCTGGAGGACGACAGACCCTGCAAAGTGGTAATGATGTTATGCAACTTGCTGTGCCTCAGATGGACTGGGGCACATCTCACTCTTTTGCTAACACCACACATAATGCATGCAGGGAATTTCTTATGCTTTTCAGTTCTTGTCTTAGCGGCTGATACGAGCATAGTGTTATGTGTAAATCAGGCAATGTGAAATGGATACTTAACCAGGGTATAAAACTAAAAGCAAATGAGTTCAGCAGTGTCAGGCCACTTTTTTCAGACTTCGAGCTTCCTTAGTTTACAATTTTTCAGGTGGCGCAGATGCCTGGAGTGAGGTGACCTTCTGGATCTGGTATTGAGGCATTTGATCATTACAGATACAAAAATGGCAATGTAATTTTTCATCATTACTTGTCTGCTTTCCATAAAAATGGTTTTATTATAGATGTGTTAGTGTTTTCATTGACAATGTCAAATACTTGTTGATAGTAATATTAACAAACAGCTACAGGCTGCAGAGTTCCATATTACACTCCATTGATAGATTGAAATGTGCTATGTTTTGTACCCTGGTAATTAATGCCAAAGTTTGTTCTCTATGTTGTTTGTCAAATGTTCTATGTATAATTGACCTCCCTGAATTGTCCTTGTAACATGCTGTTTCCTTCCTCTGCAGATGTAGCTGCTTTCTTAGATCTGTCTGTCTCTCTCTAGGTATAGATGTATGTCTGTATAAGTGTTAAAATTAAACCACTATCCCAGACACTTGTCTGTCTCTTGATGTAGAAGCAATGTTGTAGCACCTTGTTTTTGAGGTTTGCTGCATTTGCTGCTGCACATTGTCTGTGCATTTTGAACAATAATGTACTTGAAAAAATATTCAGTAATTGTTATAAAATCAGTTGAGAATAAAGGGATTGAATTTAAAACTTGTAAATAAATCAAAATAAAAGGGTGTTATTAAGTGTGCATATATTTTTTGCATGAAAATAAAAAGAACTCTATACAAAATATACCTGTAATCTGGCTCATTGAATATTTTGTAAAAGGTTTTTCTTCTTTTTTTAGTTTGTTCAATCATTGGATCGTATTTTTCACGAGGCCCGTAAATGATTAACTAGGCTTAGGGCGAATGCTATGAGATTATACCAAATGTATTAAAAGAATGAAGTCCAGGTTTCTGTTCACAATGGTGGATAACTAAACTATACCAGTCTGAAAATGGACTTCATATCAGCAGCACTCTTAACATAAATTATTCAAAGACTTTTTATTGGCCATCTTCAGGCTTTAATAGAAAGTATAAAACTGTTGTATGGGACCACTGAATTTTATAACTATTCAAAGACTATGATATGTGAATACCACTTTTTGCACAATCTCTTTTCCAAGAGTAGCTGTTGTTCTCATTTTGTGATTTAGGCTGATTATTTGAATTTTTAAAATTTTTTAAATTTTCTATGTAGGGTGTTTTTTTTAAAAAGCCTTTCACTACATTTTCTATGAAACTATCAAAGCTGTTTTTTAATAGCTTTGAAACATGAATGTCACATTTTAAGTCATTTTTCAGTGGACATATAATGTCTACAAGCAAGTTTATATGTCCAGTGTATGTATGTGATTGTTTTGTGAATGTCTATAACAAGAAATGGTGTATGTTTCCTAATCCATCCAACTATTCCGAAAGCATATGTTCTAGTTTTAATTTTCATTGTTTAATAAGATACTTTATTATGCTTTAAAAAAAAGCGTCTGCATTCCTCTCACTCATTTAACAGATTTTTATCGATGTTGCATTACAAATATTAGGATCAAACTGACTAGAAAATTTTTTTTAAATAAAACTTAGGACTTGTACCATTGCTGAAAATGTGGGACATTTGGAAAGTATGCAGAATGCATTTTGGATTTTTGTGGGTGTGTGTTTTTTCTTGACTAGAACTTTTGATGGCAATATTCCTTGCTGTGCTATATTAATATACCTCATGTGTTTAGTCATGTTGATTGTTCAAAGTAACTCATGCCAACTGTTAGTTCTCCTTGAATTGCAGGAACTTCTTACTGATGAGAATTTTATTGTTTCAATCTTTAAAAAGTAGAAGTTTTCAAATTACTGTGCTCAACTGCAAAGCTAGAAGTAAACCAAAATAAAATAAAACTTCACTAATTGATAGTTTTCTAAACCATCATAGTATCAGTGAATTCATATTCTTGGCAAAAGTACTATCACTGATAGTATAGTAGGATTTCTAACTACAAATATTTAATTACTTTTTGAAGTATTTATACTATGTTGATCAATATACTATCAATAATTTAAACTAGTCTAGATTTGAGAAAATAAAAGAACATACTGTTAATTGTAGGGGATTTTTAAATCTTTTGTTTGCTTGAAAATTCTCAAAATTTACCAATATGCCCCGGGTTTTCCAGATTTCAATCTTAGGAGTGCTCATTTTTCAATGGCACATTGAGAAGAGGTCTAGTTGTGCTATTAAATCTATAGGAAGCTTTCAAATCCATAAGAAATTGGAGTGTATATCTACATTTCTGATTTTTTTTTTTTATCAGGGCAAGTGTATATATATAGACATATATATATATGTAAGTTACCATTAAGGCAATGCATATGCAAATTTTGCACATATGCCTATTATAATTCTTAATGTCAGTAACATATTCTGTACTAGATCTTAGCAAATATCACTACTGTTGCAGGAATTAGTTCAGCCACACCTGCTGTCTTTGCTGAGGTAGTGCCGTTCTCAGAGGAGAGAAGCCTGTTGGCATTGACGTAATGCAGATTGGGGCACCAAACGTGTTAGTCTAATACAACTCCTTTAGGGGCGATGCTCAAACAAATTCTGACTGCGAAACAGAGCAGTCTGAGGGTAAAATACAAATTCTAACTGTAGTGAAAGGGTTAAACAAGATAAACAAGTTAAAAAAGATAATCTTGGAAAAAAGTGCAAAACTACATCCTATGGAAGAAGTCAATACATGATTATTTTTTTTTGTCCCCCAGAAATATATGGATATATTTTTGAAAAAAAATAGGTCGTTATTAGATAGCTTTAATGTACTAGGATAAAAATAGACTTTGGGAGATCATGGCCTGATATGTTTCTAAATTTTTTTTCATGTAGATTTTTTTTTTTAATTTATGTTGCTTGCATTATAGTAACTGAAATATTAAAGACCATATTAAGTACTCTTCTTTAAAGTAGCATTTCCTGGTGACTTATTCTGTGAAATGAATCCAACACAATTGTTTTCCAAATTGAGTCACCATCTGTTTAAAAAAAAAAACCCAAACACCTAAAGCCATACTCAGAAACACACTAAACACAAGCCTAAATTAAAAATTGTAAGTACTTCTATGGAAATGAGTTGAACTAGCCAAATATGGCTTTCATTGAGGCCCTTGCTATTAGTCAGAGGGGCAGTAAGATAGTTTTTGGGTTTATATTGAAAGTTGGCAAGGATTTTGTACCAGATCTGTCCCCTAAGTAAAGCAGAGGGAGAGCTGGAACTGAGGATGGAAATGCCACTGATTTCCTTGGACCCTGTCGCTTAAAATTTGCTCTCAAGTCGAGAATTTTCTGAGCAAAGACTTCAGTATTACCTGTTACGTTAGTACAATACAGTACTTATTTGAGGTTTATCAGGGTCTACCCAGAACATGGTTTTAATTTAGGTGTACCTGCAAAAGAGAATCCAACAAAATTATTTTCCAAATTGAGTCTTTACAGTGTGGGGGTTTTTAAGTGCTTGTATTTTCCAGTCAGTTTGTTCTTTTATGTCAAGTTGAAAATTATCTTTTTCTTAACTGTGATGTGTATTCCAAGATCTTTTGGAATAATAGTACTACAAGTAGATTGAATTAGGAGTAAATTTTGAAATTTGTATTTATGACCAAGCTACATAATTTACAGAGATAAATCAGTATTCATGATCTTTTCAGGAAAAGATTGAAAACAAAGACTTCACAGGTAACAGGAAATGGTGAAATGAGGTGGCTTTTTTTATGTAGTTTTGTACTTGTATAGCAAATTGATGGTAGTATGAAAGTGTGTATTTGGTGACTTTCTAAAATAATTCTTAAACTGATTTATTTTTAAAATTTGAGAACATTTCTTTCCCTTAACGTAAACATAAATAACCATCCATTCAAGTTTCTTTATTTAATTCTGGAATTACCCTTGTCTCTGTAGATTTAAGGGCAGGAAATGGGGTTTTTTTGATACCATGGAAATGTGCAGTCTGTAAAAGTTAAAATGCTGCATTATCCTTATGTATTCCACATTATTTTAGTAGCAATTAATGAAAGTATCTAACTTTTTTTTTTATGATATCTCAGTGGAAATTATAATTTAATGCAACAGTGAGGTTAAGGAATAATGTAGGCAATTGATAAATAACAACATTGTGTAGGCATAGTGTAGGCAACCGGAATGTTGTGTCTGGTTTCTGTTGGATAGGAAATAAGAAGTAATAAACTTAATTCTTTAAAGAATTCTATTCTGATCTTATGCCATATTTTCTTACATAGCTAGCTTCCCCACCATTCACATGGTCTTGTATGATTTTTGTTGTTAACAATATGTATCAAGCACTACTACTACAGTAGTAGGTTTACTACTCTGTATTCTGTTTTTTGTTGATATTTCTGAAATTACAGTATTAGTGGCATGGCAGATAGTAGGGGAGGTAAAAAGCTGTTACCATTATTGAAACTTAGCTGCAGTTTATGTCTTACTTCTAAGTGGTTTCTTTAGCAAGTCTGCCCTAATCAAAGGTTATTTTGATTCTGATATCCTAATAACCTTACATTAAAGCTTTGACTTTTAGAGCTAAAACAATTGGGAAAGATCTTACACCTAAGAAATTACAGCAGATGTCATGGTTATTTAGTTTGGAAAACAGCTAGTAAGCTAGATTTTTCTTCATATTCGCATTTAATTCACCCACCAAAACTATGTTAATCCAGACCTCTTCCTGCTGTAGAGTTTGTTGTTGATTCAACTAAACAATTTACAAGACTTTGTAAATATGACTTGCTAGGTTTGTCTTTTATGGTTTAAATTTCACAGTTCAGTTCTCAGAGATACCCGTTTTAGCTTAAAATACAGCGTGAAATTGAACTACTAGTTAAACTTCAGGGAGCTAAGCATAAAGAGAAAAATAATTTCTTATTATTAGAACACTGATAGTGTTATTTTTCTAGCGGCCTTCCTGGTAATTCAAAGAAGCTCATAGTACATTTTAATCTTCAGAAATAGTAGTCTCAAATAGATTTTTAGTATTTTTTTTAAAACTGTACCACAACTTTAACATCAAATGAAATTTTCTGTTGCTGTCTTAAAAAAACCCACCAAGCCAAACCCAAAAAACCTTCTAGAAATGTGCAGTTAATAACATTAATTAATTAGTGTTGCTTTGATATATTTGTAGTCGATAAATGGTATTAGTTAAAATTTAGAAGTTTCGCTTTAAAACTACCCCTCAAAACCTTAACTGTCATTTTAAATAACGGTAATCTAATCTGGCGTAGCATACGATATTAAATTGATCATTGCCTTTTCTGCTGTGCGATATTACACTCTTCATCTTTCTCATTCATTTTGCATGCATCTGCTCACTTCTGTACAGCCACTGTAGAGGCAATTGAGGCTGAAAAAGGTATGATCAGAGTCTTTGCCATTGGCAGAGATCTGTGGTGTCTGGGAGGGAATTCAAAAGTACTCTGTGTGGGTGTGTGTTACTTTCAACTTGCACAAGCAGAGATGAATCAACTGCATTGATTCATCCCTTTTACATGTAACATTCATTTCTGGCTTTAGGATGATGATTATCTTTAATATTTTAGGGAAATTCTTGGGGGTTTTTTGGTCTTTCTGTTTGTTTTTACAAAATATGCAGTAGGTTTTTGTATAATAGCATGTTGTGATACGTGGTGTTGTCTTGAAGTCTTTAAAATGGTAGTGTTTAGTGTGGTTTTTTTTTTTTCTACATTCAACTGCAAGGTTTTGTTTGATTGTGTGGGGGGTTATATGTGGAAGAAGGGTTGTTTATGCATGCCTTTTCTCATAGAATCTATTTTAATGGTTTTGAACATACTTTTTTTTAACTTTCCGTAACACATCTGGTAGTGCAAGATGTATAAATGTAATGTTTTTTCTATAGATTTTGAACGTAATTTGTTGACCAAATTTATTTCCAGTATATACGCCATCCTGCCAGTACGAGGCGTATCAAATTCCACAGATTATCGGTGCTTCTGTGCTAAATAAGTTGTATATACGTCCTTTGCTAGTGAGATTGAGCAGAATGTCATCAAATTATTTGGTGGTCAGAGTATTTAATGGCAGATTGTTGTCTTTTCAGATTTCCTCTAGCTCAGTATTCAATGAAGTGAATGACAAACACATAGCAGTTGAGAGAGCTACCTGTGGGGGTTTTCAGATTTGGTCGCAAAGCACCATTTAATGACTGTATTCTTTGTTTTTTAATTAAGGAAGTCAGATCTCCAAAAATATAAACAAGTGCCATATTCTGTTCTCACACACACGTGCAAGAGGTCCTGTTGTTGTGAGTGGAAAGCTGTACTTAAATCTCCAAAGAATTATTTCATCCCAAAGACTTCAGTCTTATTATGTGGTCAACCATTTTCAGGTCTAAATTCAGCTACAGACCTCATTCATTAAAATAATCAGTAGCAAAATGACACCTATTTTCTATGCTTTAAATACATTTGTATTTAAATGGTACCATTGTTTAACCACAGTGCTAACTCCGTGATTGTGGTCGTGTCCATTTCCATCCTCCACGTGATTAGCACAGAACGTGAACCACATCCCGCAGTTTTGCGCACATGAAAACTGCAGGATCGGGCCATCAGTGCGTATGCAGGATGTAAATCTACCGTTACTTTTGTAACCCTTTGCTGCTTTGCCTCCACTGCACTTGCTGTGCTGCTTCGATCTTACTGACATTCCACCCAAGAGAAGGGGGATGTTAAGATAAGCCCGGCGTGCTGGGCAGCCAAAGCAGTTGGTGTTGATACTGGCCACGGCAGGGGCACGCAGAAGTGATCAAGTGGGCTTAAACCCCTTGATTCCTACTTGCAGAATATTTGCCATACTTTGTTCTTTTTGTTATGAACTGAAACCGTGATTGCCGTTGAACATTCAGGAAAGCAGGTTAGAGAAGCTGTTACTAATACAGATGCAGAGCCATAAGTTTGTTTGATTGGCTGATTTCTTACCTGTTTTTAAACATCATGTGTTAGAAAAAGTATATGCTTTCAACTTCTTTTTCCATTACTGACATATCAAATTTGCATTTTGTTAAGCAATACGAGGATTCTCTCCGCAACATAAAATCTGCAGTTTTGAAGAAGCAAAAGGTTTGGATAGGATCAATGAGAGAATGCCACCAAGAAAAGATGCTCTTCAGCAAGATGGTATTAATACTATAAAGACAACCAATGCCAATGGAAACAATGGAACTGGCAACAACAATGCACAGTGACCACGTCAGCTTCTCGTTTACTCACTCATGTCTTGCCTGAGAATTCCTAGATTACTGCTTTTTGATGTGACAACAGAGGAAATAGCCAGGGGGATCGCTTGAAGTGACTACTTAATGCGAGGTGGAGAACCATCTGACTTGATCCCGCTGAAGACAGGCCGTCATGCTTTTGAGACAACAGCCCCTCTCTGTACATGCTGACCTCCTGGGCGCGTGCCTCACCTAGTTCCACAATGCCCATCCCCGGCTGCCAAAGCTCCGGAAGAGATCTGGAGAAAGAATCGGGCTGTTATCACTAAAGCACATCTAGACTAGCATCTTATGCTTATTGTTGTCAACACTTTTAAGTTTACAAATGGGATTTTTCTTTCAGTAGAGGTAGTTTGTTTGTTTGTTTGTTTTTTAAATCAGACTTTCAATACAACCCTAAAAGCTAACTATTTATTAATGGACATTGGTTTCATGAAATGTCTTTAAAATGATAGATTAGAATGGTCTTAAAATATCTGAGGCTGCAAAAAGTGTATTTTGAATAGATGGAAAAAAATGCCAAAAAAAATAATCTCAGTTGGTCATTCTGTAAAATGCTGACCTCAGGTTTACTCCTTAGATGTTGCTAATTCTATATGGTATTCACTGTATTTTTTAGTTACAGCTTATCAGAAGATTTCTATGTAGGAATGTTTATTACTTGAACACAGATTTAAAAAAAAATATTTAATTTAGAAACTTTTTTGCCCAGCTTTTTCAAGACTCTTCCCCACCTTGAATTTTAAAAAAAATTATATATACTAATTTTAAAAGTAAGAAAAATACGGAAGTGTTAATTTTAAGGTACTTTTAATGGAACTTTGTACATTGTTTAAGTAAATTTTGATTCATATCAAGTCTGTAAAGCTTGGCATTGTATTTTGTGTATGCATGTTTTCATTTTGCAAATATTTAATATATAGACCTATGATGTACATCTATAGGTTACCTAGATGTTATGGGTACTTTTAGTTTATTGTGAGTATTATGGTTGCATAAATAGCTGATAATCACTGGGCTGAATAGCTGCAAGCTTTTTATTATTTTTTAAATCTGTAAAGGAAACTGAAACTGTATTGGAAATACTTTTTGTTTAGGCAAAGCAGCGCATAAGCAATTGCTCTGTTCAACTGCTGAGGCATTAGTGAAAGTGTAAACTCGAGACTGCATGTATTTTGGTATCTACAGGACTGCTTGGTTAAAATAAAAATTGAAGCCCTGTGCTAATTTGTTCACAAATAATGGACTGTACTGATTGCCACTGTACTTTGTTATCTATTTTGACATTTGCTACGTGTCCTTTTCATCCCCTGGAACACAACTTGAAACTTCTGTCACTAGAGTTCATCTCCCTTTTTTTTTTTTTTTTTTTTTGTTTGCCATAAAGTACAATCTGTACGTACCCCTAAGTTGGAAATTTTATGCATGTTCTGAACTATTCAAGTATTTTATAAATAGTAGCACACAATAAATTTTGTGCATGGGCTGCGGCTCCTATCATTGTGTATTGGTTTTATTTGGCATACGTAGGTCTAATCTGACCTTGAAATTTGTTTGGAAATACTCTTCAAAATTTAAGCTATTGAAGAAAGCAGCCGCCTAAAAGGTCAGATGTAACTTGCAGAGAACTACTTCAATGTAAATGTTGTTTAATTTAACTGTTATTGCTGCTTCTTTTTTTGCTTTTGAGTTCTCTTTCATAAATAAAATACCTAGGTATTTTCTGTCCACTTAACTGGACATCTGTTGTTAGTTTGTAGAAGCTTGTAAGAGCAGGGTTAGTTGGTTGTGGAAAGGCTAAGTACAGCTACGTTTGGTGTGTGGGTCTGAGCTAAGTGTTCCAGACCCTGGTGTGTATTGGGGCTGCTTTTTGGGCAGAGGGCAAGGACTGTTTTGACAGTCAACACAGATACCTGATTTACTCTTTCTGGTATATTCTTTTTAAAGTAAGGACAAGCTGCTGAACAGGATGAGTATTTAGATAAAAGTAATAAGCACACTAAAAATAATAACCATGCTGTTGCTAATAGAGTTTTAATGTTTGATTTTACTTTATTGCAGATGCATTCTAATTGGAAACTCTTCTGAAAGTTTGAGTACAGAAGATCAAGTTAAAAAATGGTAAGGTGTTTTTTTTGTTTTGTTTTAAATCAAGCACTCCTATACTAGCAAGCTGTGTAGTCTATGTATGATGTCATATTAGAGTAGAATGAACATTCTGATGGTCCCTTTCCTTACTGTAAGTGCCAGTGGAAAATTTCTTGACCTCACAAGACAGTATTTTTCGTGATTTGATACTTAGATCTTAGTTGTGATTAATACTTTGACCAGCTGGAGTTGTGTACATGGAGAAAATACAGGTTTAGTCTTTGGAAAGACCTGGCTGTAACTGAGAGAGCTGGTTCTGATACTGTTAAGTGCCCAGCTGCAGCGATGCAGCTTCCTCGAGAGTTCCCTTTCCATATCCATTTCGCTTTGTCGAGGGTTCCCTTGCAATAGCTGTTGTCTGTAGTAGTTTTTGCCAGATTTGAAAGCAGATGTGCAATAAAGGAAAATTTCTTGGGCAGTTGTTGTTGACCTGATTTCTCATGCTGTGTGTCTCCCTGTCAGCCTTTAAGCCAAGTAGTCAGGTAACAGGATTACGTCTGTGGGTTTTCTTTCTTTGAAAGCAGGTTCTCATTTTTTTACTACTGTGTTTCTGAAAGGTGGACTCTGGAGCTGTCTCTAATTCTTGCATTGTTGGGGAGAAGAAATTACATCCTCCCTTCCAGAAGACCGTAAGTAGTTTTCACGGCTTGTTTTCTGCTTTCGGTGTTTTAAGGAGGGGAGAAAAAAGTCCTTGGTCAGCTGTTCTTGCGTCGGAAGGCTCGGAAATAGCTCTGCCGGCTAAAGGACGCAGGTAGCAAAAGCGGAGAGAGGTCTGGGCAGTCCCTGGTTTGAGATGGGGCAGCGAAGGCTGCCCTGGGCTCAGCGGACACCCCTGGCTCCCAGGGAATAGGGACTGCTTCCCTCAGCCCCCGGATTAAACCCTGCGCTGCGGTGCTCTCGTCGCAGGGGCACCGGCTGGGCCGGGCCGGGCCGTTGAACGCGCGTCCGTGAAACAGCAGCAGCGGCGCAGAGGTTGGGGGCTGAGGATAAAGCCGGACTTGGGCACTCGAGAAACTTGCTGCCACCTGGCGAGACAAACGGGGCAGAGCAGCCTAGTTCCCAGCCTGCCTACGTGTTTAGTTTAATGGCAAGCGCACGTTATTTATAGTGTTACACGGCAGCTCTCCTTTCAAGGCTTATTAAATTCCAGTTGTGAAATGGAAAAATTGCTATAGTCATAACTACTGAATTGCGAAGATTGGCCTCTTTAGCAAAAGGACAAATGGTTGGGATTGGGGCTGGTTTTCTCTTAGAAAGTGGTGAGTCCCTTCTGCGTGGAGTCTGAACACTTTTTGAGAGGAACAGTCTCGTAAACGGCTTTCTTTTTTTCTAGCATTTAATCTTGAAATGCTGTTATGTTACATAGAAAAGTAAGGGTTTGTCAGAGGCAGGACAGACATCTCTGTTCATTCTTCCCTTGCCTACTTTTTGCTGCAGTTTCATTCTCAATCATTCAATTCTTGTTACCCGTTTAACAGTTCTCTGTTACTAGCATGTAATGAAAGTAATTTTTTGCCACGGAACAGATGACTGTCATGAGGACATAGAACCCAATTCATCTCTTCATTTTCTTGTAGCAGTAGTTCTCTATGAGCCAGACATAATCATTGTGCTGCTTTGAATGACAAGCGAAATGGTGGGGGTTTTTTTATTCACATAAAAAGATACAGATGCAATAATATGCTTTAATTATTTAAATGCTAAGCTTCACTTGTAAGGAAGTTTGCTCAAGAGCAAAGAAACAAGAACCAAAGCTTATGAGAATCTTGGTGAAGCTTGGAAAGCTATTGATAGCTATATATGTATGTATCGGTGGATATTTGCACCAAGGATGACCAAAGTAATGCAGAGTAGAATGTCTTTTAGCCTCCCCAAATCAACTTCCATCTGTTGTTTGTATTTGAAATAATTAATTTTAATCTGATCCAGGAATTTTAAACTGAACTGTATATCTAAGTTTAATACCAGAACAAGTCAGATTTAGGTTGCAGAACATGGATGTAAGTGAAATACTTCAGCTTTTTTGGTACGGTAAACTTTTGCAATTTGCAAAACCCTTGATGTACATGCTCTGCAAGAGCAAAAGGTTTGCCATATTAGAATCAACTCTACCAGCCCTAGCTATTTCTGTTTGAGGGATAATAGAAATAGGGCTGTGCTGTTTGTGTGAGGGTAACCTACAATACAATCATTACTTGTTCGAGCCTTGCTTAGAAATGTTAGGAAACACATTGCTAGCTGCTGGCCCTGAAGCTTCTGTTAGGTTTATGTATGGCTGGGGAGATTCACAGCGGCTTTCTAAAAAAACAAACACGCTATTCAAAGCTGTTCTTTTTAAATCCTTTGAAAACACCCACATTTATATTGTCTAGGTCACAATTGCTTTTCAGTTTGGATTTGCATGTGTTCTGTAGTGTTAGCACTTGGATACCAGCTTTTTTCATTGCTCAGGGAGATACTTCAAAATTAGATCAGAGGTGAATTTCTTCTTTCCCTTGCTGCCTTATATGTAATGGTAACTAACTGCTAATGGTAACTAATTTTAAAAATTAAATAGAGGAGTGCGGTCAGATTCTACCAAGGTCCTTAAACTGTCAGTGTAATGCAACTTAACATCGTGATGGAAAGATATTAAAGGGTTGTGGTGTAAAATACATCACAGCCTCAGGCTTTTTTTGTCATCCAGAGTTAGCTCAGCAGTTAAGTTTAGGTATTTCAAGACATGGTTGAGTGCTGGAGATTCAGCTGAGACAAACAGTTTAATGTTGCAAGAGTCTGGCAGAGGGGAGGAGGTTTTGTCTGGGTGAAAAGGACTAAGGCTTAGGGCTAATAGACAAGATAGATACATCTTTTATTATACAATAAAGTATATTATGTGCTGTAAATTAAGGCAATTTTAAGTGCAACAAGCTTATTGAATCATCAAGAAGGTGTATTTGATTATACAAAGTTTAAAATTATTCTTTTACACACAAGGACAGTCATTGTCCGCATAAAGCATGTTACATGTTCTTCGGTTTGTTTTAAAAAAGAAAACAAAAAAACAGATAATCCTCTTCTATTGACCAACAATTGCCAGCAGCAAACGCCGATAATCACCACTTGTATCACTTGCTATCATTGTAGCCAAAGTCTTCTGATACATTTGTGTGAACATCTGTTTAATTTGCACAAGGTCAATCTATGCAAAGAAGAAAAAAAAAAGGCACAAAACTTAAACACAGTGTATGATTCGAACTCATAGACGGTCACCCCACATCTCCTCCCTCACGGCCAAGAGAACAGTGCCAAGGGTGAAATGTGCAACTGATTAACTCGGTGTGCCCTACAAGCCAGCTGGTCCTGCTGAAGTCAGAGGAGCAGCTCCAAAAGCAGGGAGTAGTTGTTCCTTGCTTTGTTAGGGCTGTAGTCTCCTAACTCAGCTGAACCTGTGGACTTGAGGCGCTTATCTGCAACATGGACAGGCAACCACAGTTAAGAAGGAAGACAAGCACCATCTAGCCAGAGACAGATAATTAAATTGCTATATAGAAGCTGGCTTTAAGACAAATTAACACATTCATCTAAATGTAAACCCCATAAAAGCTTCACCTCAAGACATGATCTCTACAGCTGTGAAAGAATGACCAAGTGAAAAGCTGGTCCAGGGTGCACAGCTGTCCCCTACAGGTGACATTTACAGAGGAGAAAGTTTCTTACCTCACTGCGAGTGACTATAATTCTGATGAGGGTAGAATCATCTGTGCCAGCTCCTTTCATTGAATAATAAAGTCTTTCGGCAAAAAAGGCTGGGCGATTTAAAGCACATTGCACTGTGATAAAGGAGATTGTTAGGATTAGTTCCGGTAGTGGATTCTGTATGGCAATACCTAGCAGGATCAATTCAAGATTTTTGCTGTAGACAGCTGTAGGTAGGTCTTGATGAAGATCTAGTTACTGTGGATTACAAGAACTGTTTTATAGAGCTAAGCTTATTCTCAAGCTGACCAAATGAGTTATTCCTTCACATGAAAACCTATGGTGACTTCTCAGGAAGTGCTTTTCAAACTTGGCTGAAACCTCAATTCTCAAACAGGTAATTTACAAGCAGTTCTTCCCCTTGGATGGCTGGTACTAGGATACAGGGATTTTACTCCTGTTCCATTGCTAGAATCTCCCTCAGAAAAGTACAACTGCAAGAAGTTCTCGCTCTAGTAGTTACAGAATGGGTCTTATTTCAGTTAGATCGTTCGCTCTCAAGAGACAAGCCTTTATTCTTTTACATGATTCTTAGAGGTGAATTTTTCCCATTAAACTCCTGAGCAGAATATAATCTGGGAAAATTTTGCTTCTCCATTACAGCTACAGAAACACTGTCATTTTGGTAAGCATTGGTAGGACTGGTGTCTGCAGATTTACTAGTAAATCATTCTGATTCTCACTATCAGCAAGTTGTGCTAAATTTGAACTGCTTTACTGTACCAAGTCAGCAGGAAAAAGTGAATTCAAAACAGGTCTTCTATTTTGCTGAAGTTTTCCTTAGCAAATGCTGAGCTTTTGGGGGGTAGGTGGTGGTGGGGAAGAGGGGTGGATAAAGTAGGTTCATGTTGGTTCTGAGATGATGCGTGAGGGTGGCTCAGCTGTCTCTGCTGAGTTGCCACACAACCAGAGTCACGACTCTGTTACCCTGGTACTCACATCATTTTGTGGAGCTCTGAAAAATACAATTACAAGCACTAACCAGTGACCTGTGTGTCTGCGCAGCCACCTGGCTTCCCAGGACAGTGACAAGTAGTTCCTATGAGGCCTTCTCTTGTTTCAAACTGACTTTGTCATGGTGGATGCTTATTTTCTCCAATTAAGTGTAAAGTGAATAATTTGAATAATTGAAGTTGCTTTTGTGCTAGCAGAGTCTCAGGGTATGTGTTCATTTGCCATATGGCCAGTGTCGAATTGGATTCTTCTTCAATTACATTTAGAAGGTTTTATTGCTAAGGGATAAGCGGAGGGAAGAATGTATCACTTACAAATAGTCTTCAAACCACGTTCCACGTTTCCAGAAAATTCTCGATCAATGCTGCTTAATAAATCACGATTAGCAATCTACAAATAAATGAGATTAATATGTGGATAGTGAAAGGAAGTAACAACTGCAACCTTAATTTAAAATACACTGACCAAGCTTGTTTGAAATCAGTGAAGAACTCCTACCCTGGAGTATGCCTCAACTGTTGCTTTTAGCTGGGGAAAACTTCTGCTTGCCAGAACCATATTAAAGCAAGATTCATCAGTCCCAAGTCTTCCTTCACCTGCTTGGTACAGACGCTGAGCATCTTCTTGAGCTTTTTGATAATCCACAGTTTGATTCTCATCCCGATTACCCTAAAAGCAAAGGCAACAGATGTCAAATGAAATTACACGGAGAAGGCTATTCCTTAACTGCTTGCAGTGTAGACCCCAAGCATGTATCTTCAAAGCTTGAAGCAGAAAGAGTAATACCAGTTGGAAATACATTACATTGCTTCAAAACTACTCTTTGGTTTAGTATTTCTTACAGGCATCAGATACAGAAGTGGCCCAGAACCCTATCTGTAGGGTGTGCTTTAAACTGTAGATACACTGACTCAGATAATGTAACCCCTACATACCATCTGATAGTTGTAATTGAGTTCTGTACTTTATTCTCTATTTTACTTAATAATGTAAGCTTTCTCTTGATTTGTTTGTTTCTAGGCTTCAAGTTGCAAAGAAACTTCCCAAATGAACTAATGAATTATCTTACTGAATATGCACACCTGATCTTTGTTCTATTTAGAATTTGCTAATTTTGAGTAAGAATGTCTCCAGAAAGCACTATAGTTATGTCAGTAGGACTTATACGACATTTTATGGCTTTGGTTGTTCTTTTGGTTTTTTGCTGCTTAGTGCATGGATGGATACTGCTAAATATACTGGCTGAGTAGGCTGAATACATGCTCTCAAATACTGTTGTATCTAGAATGGTTAATATAATATTTAAATGATGTGGTCAATTATTGTAAAATACTGGATTTATCAAAATAAAAATTAGCAGCATGAGCTTCTCAAGGTTTGCTTTCTTGTGGATTTTGACTTTTTAATCCAAATACTTAGTGCATAGCTGAACTCCCACAAAGGTAGAAGCAAATGAGATAGAGAAGTGGCACAGAAACTGATGTGAGAAATGTGGGAAGTTGCATTAGTTCATATTTCTTCCTAAACATGAATAGCTGCAAATTACTATTCTTCAACACAAAAAAAGCCCTAGTAAATGATACAGGATAAGCAAGCTCCAGTGTTCACCTGAGTTCAGCGGTAGCACCTCCCCAATTCTGGTGATGTGAAGGGAGTATGGTGTAAGTTGGGAGTTAAGTTTTGCCCTGCAGTGCCTCTTAGCTTGTTTGTAGGGATTCTCACAGATATTCTACATACCATAAAGGTTATCCTGTCAGATTCATCCAAATTACTTTGTTAACGTTTGCAAAAAATAGAGCAAGATGCTTTTTAACAGCAGCGTGGAGCACTGTTTTGTTGTACCACTTGATCACATCTGCACAATGAAGTATTTACACATAAATTCTCTGAGATGAATACAGGGTGCTAGATTAGGTCACACAATTCATCATACATTTGTAGACAGGAAGTATGTCTTCCTTGAGGACGGACTGAAGCGTCATATCTTGTCATTAGGGAATAAATTAATGGCCCAGGGCTAATTTCTTAAAAACCTGGCTCTTGCTAAGCATACATAGGCAATTTATTTGTGGAGCCATTATGACTACATGCATTGAAGTCAGACTGTACACCATTATCTTACAAAAAAAAAAAAAATTAAAGCTCACTTGGCACATAGATACAAGTAGTCGTTCAAAGTGTCCTGAAGTGTCTGCTCTGATGTCTTGTTCGATGTCCCTTCCAAATTCAGATTTATAGCAGTTCACTATTTCTCGTATTTCCTGGTTTGTCCTTGTGCAAAGGATCTCAATCAGCACTCTCTCCTGGGTGCCTGCCCCCTGTAGGCAGAGGAAAAGAGGGTGTAACTACAAAGCACTACCTACTCAGTTTTCTTCAACTGTGAAATTAAGCAGTCATCTGTTATTTCAAAACTTAATACAATCTACATTGTAAGAACAGTATCCTTGCAGTGTGAAAGCACCAAGTCTGTATACTTAAAATGGAATGACAATTCCTCAAGCGTTCAATTCTGCACCAGTTCAAAAAAATACACCAGAACTATACATCCACAGCAGTGACATCAGTGAAAGTTAACTGGAAAATGGTTTAGGAAGGAAATTCTTTGGTAACCTTATTCTGGAAACATACTGGAGGAGCATAGAGCCTTTTGATAATCATTAAAGCCAACGATACACATGTAAATTCTGTTTTGGCCAGCATACAGGTGTGTTCTGTATTTCAAATGTGGCTGCTTCCTTAACATGGAGCGCCAGCAGGAACTTTTCATAGATGCTTCCCTGTCCCCAGAATAAAAATTAACTGTGAGTTCTGTGTGCAGTCAGCTCTTACAGGCATAGTCATCTGTATTCAGGCAAGGATTAGATAGGAGTGGATCTATGTGAGGTTTCTAGGTAATGTTATATCATGAATATTTTTTAAATGGTCAAGAATAGCTATTGCCTCCACTAAAGCCAGATCTTCATTTAAGCTCCACATTCATACATGGGTTAAGTTACTCTTTTCCAGTATCAGCCACCTGCTGCAGCTCAAACAAGCAAGAAATTCTGGTAAACTGGATGTACCAGTTTACCTGAGTTAAAAGTTTAAACCAGCTAGCTCACCTAATCTTTAATGCAGTTTTAATATTTGAACAGATACGTGCATTGCCTGACCTTAAGGAAATATTTGTTCATTGTTGTCCTTTTGGAAAAAAAAACAAACTGGGATAATCCAAAAATATCTTTCAGTAGCAATGTTTTGTTCCTAGTGAGGAGAGGTATGTACCTTCAATTTAAACTGGTTATGGTTTTAATGGCACCCTGGCCCTTTCTATGTTCTAGCAAAAATTATGACCAAGTGGCAGGGAAGGAAGTTCTGTTCTGCAGCATTTCACCCTCTGCTGGATGGACAGTTACTCTGAATTGGCTAGTCCTGCAGAAATTGGCTGGAACAGCCCCACAGTCCTGAAATTTGTTTGCCACTACAGGCTTTTTCAACAATGCAGGGATCAGGTATTCTCTTTCCTTAGATGAGCATTTTAAGATAGTTTTAAACTGTTTTGTTCACAGGAAAACCATACCTTCATTGCATGACGTAAACTCCAGGCATCATAGTAGGTGCGAGGCATGAAGAGTGCTAGAATCAATTCTTCCACGTTTCCACTTAACTCAGATTTCAGATCTTTAATTAAATCCTGTTCAATTAGAAACACAAAAAGGGCTTTGGAGAGTGTTAGCCATGTAGATTATATACTGAAAAAAGATCAAACTAGAACTTACTTTTGTGACTGATTTCTACCTTTCTGCTATTTTTCTTGCAAAGCTTTGTTTTATTTCTTATAAAGAACTTCCCTTCTGTCCAAAACTTTGATGGCTCAGCTCTTCTCCATTATCTCCTCACTAATTTAGGACCTAGTCAGGTCCTGAAAAATGCCACCACTATAAAATTTCACTTTAAGTTGCAAAAATGAGAGAGGGAAGAAATGAAATTATTTTGGCCTTTTATTGTCTAACCAATCCTCAACCAGTTTCTCAGTTTGTTTCTTATGAAAAAAAACAGATTTCAGTGCTGGTTTGTGTGCATAAAAACCTCAGTAGTTTCAGACACAGGGACAGTATAAGCTTGATTATTTTCTATCTATCAAGCATTACAAAAGTAGAGAAGCTTCTTGTTTGGTCAGGGACAGAGCCAGCCCCCAACCTTCCCCCACCCCTGCTTCTGCCAAGTACTGGGAGAACATGGTGTTAAATACTAGATGTCCCCCACTACACAAGGAATAAAACCAAAAGAAGTGCATTTGAAAAACACCTAAACCACTCCCCAGGACTAAAATGCAATTAAGCAGTTAAAGCTCAAGGTTTGGGTTTGTTTACTAATTCAAAGAACTAGTGAACGTACCTTGCCATACATTGTCTTGAAAGCTGCCTTGATTTTTTGCCTTTGATCATTGGAGCGGTTAGCAACAACATTGATTATGGCCTGCTCATCAGTTCCTTGGAAACAGAAGGGCAATTTCATGTAAGAACTCACAATAATCCCTGCAAGACTACGCATTTTATAATCTTGCATTTGGGCATAGTTACATAAGTGACTACCATTTAAGTCTACCAAATTTTCTGTGTATGTAACTTCATCTACTAAATTGCTCAAGTAATTTTGAAAGTGTGACTTTTGAAAAGCTTGGTGAGAAAAAAAGCATGGTCAAATAAAAATGGAAGAAAAGGACAAAATGGCATTAAGAAGTTAGCTCAATAGAAATTTAAGCTTCTCTTCCTTACTTACCAAACCCCTTCATAGCTTTGCGCAGAACTTCTGCATCCCTTCCAGCATCGAAGTTTGGAGCAGCTTGAATTGTGCCCTGGGTACACTGAGCCATTGCTGCAGCCTGGAAGTAAACAGTGACATGTAATTAGCTATCCCGCACAATACAAATTCAAATTAAAATCACAACTTCAGAATCAGTGCTTCAGGAGTTCCACATTTTTTTCTCCAACATGGAATCAGGGCGGCATTTAGTTGTGTTGAACAGCTTTGGCCCACTAATGTCAAAGCGCGGCTTTTACCCAGTTGTATGGATGAAGATCTACTTGATGAGCGAGTGTACACAGATACAGGGTTATGCTTTTGTTCAGGTTGTACTCTGAATGTAGCTGGGAACTCTTGATGCAGAACACGCTGCAGATTGTGGGAAAACAGTTGTAAAACCACTAAAACTACAGAAGCCACATAAGAGTGATTACAGAAGAGGATACAGCACATACCGGACCAGGCATTGGTGATGGTGCTTGTCCACTAGGATATCCTACTGAAAATAAATTAAAGAACAAGATAAAAGGAATTCATTAGGTGCCCTCTTATTATGTAAAAGCTATCTAATCTGAAAATAAAGCATTTACAGACCTACCACTACAGGAAACCTGTTTTCTATGTAATGCTACCTATCACGGTAAGTAACTGACCTTCTTGCCCTTGGGAATGATGGGAAGAAGCAATCACAGACACGTTCTGGTACATACACTAGCAAGGCAACTCTAAAAATACTAAATTTACTGGTGCTGTGGGAACTGGAAGGATCTCTCCTTAGTAAATATTGCTAGCCTATGCAAATGAAGAATGCATGTCCCGTGTTCAAAGTCATATTATACACTTTTAAGTGTCTAGCATATAAATGATAAATATTAAGAATTCATTGCTGCAAAAAGAATTGAAGGAATCTCATTTTGTGATCAAAAGCACTGTGAATACAAAAGCTACTTTTTTACTGGAATTTTATTTTTATTCATAATACATATGTACAATTGTTAGCATTTTAACAGCAGCTTAGTTATTATTAGAGTTAACAAAGCAATCATTAAAAAACCGGTTTGCTGCAATGAATTTCTTACAAACACAGCTGACACATTTCAGGACAAAAATCATCTAACTGACCACTCAAAGCATTAAAAACACTGCACTGTTTTCAAGCAATTGTGTGCATTTTCCTTTCCACTTCCCCCACTATGCCAGGGATCACTATGAATGCACAGATCTGAAAAACGCATCCACTTGGAGATTAACGAACAGCTAGGTGCACATTGAACGCAGACTCTGGATTTCACGGTTCTTATCAGGTAGTTGCAGTTTGAAGGATAAGCACCTAAAACTATATCATGACCATTAATCAGTGACAGCCATCCCTTTTGGATGTAGCACCTGTAGAGATGGTTCTCATCAGCCCTACAGTGGCCTTGTCAAGAAAGGTGGTAGGAGGTATACAGCATATGAATCTCAACAGCTAAAAGCAACAAAGGTAAGGGCCTAATTTGTTAATACCTGTCCTGGGAGCTCTTGTTTTAACCTTGGATGCTTAAAGTTTCTGGTATATGACATACCTGGAATTTGTGCTGGTCCACCTCCAGCATAGCTTTGGGCAGGAGGCTGTGGATAGCCACCAAAGCCAGGGCCAGCGGGAGGCACACCAAACCCAGGGCCTGCAGGAGCTAGGAGAAAAAGAAAGGCTTAATGTTTTCTTCTTGACTTCTGACACAACATAAGCCAGGTTACTGAGCAGAGCTATGCAAGAGATTGATTTCTCTGTGTCTGTGCAGTGGCACAAAACCATCAAGGCCCTGCCATCAGCATGCAGGTGTTTACTGCTAGATAGCAATCTGCCTGCCCGCCTACATGCTGCTGCTTAAATTGATGGCTGAACAAAGCTGCTTTTCTTTACTGCTTCTACCAAGCACAGGGAGTGGTTCCACCAGAAATCACTCCGGAGGGGTACTCTAACAAAGGATCTTACCTCCAGGATAAGGTGGCATTCCTCCAGCCTGGGGAGCTCCAGGGTAGCTCCCAGGGGCAGGGTAGCCCCCTGGGGCAGGGTATCCTGCTGCCCCTGGATACCCAGCACTTGGTGGTGCTGCAGAATATGTGCCTCCTCCTGCTGGAGGATATCCTCCAGGAACAGTGGGATAGGAGTACTGACCGGCTGGTGGATAGACAGACTCTTGTCCTGTCGGCTGAAACACAAAAATGGAACGTCTGTACACCTCCTAACAGGGCATTGGAGTAAAAACTCTCAAGCTACTAAAATATCAACATGGATAATAATGTGAATTGTATAATTAGATTCAGCACTTGAAGCAGCAGCAGCAGAATTCCTGAAGTCTGGAGGAGGGCCCCTGGTTGGGTTTTCTGATGTGTCTCCCATGTTGACACAGAATCAGAGAGTGCTGCAGGTGGAAGGTCTCTGATCTCATCCACCTTCAAAGCAGGGCCAGCTTCAGAGTTGGATGAGGTCATACAAGGCCTTGTCAAGTTTTAGTATCTCCACGCAACAGTGAGTCCACAGCCTCTCTGGGCCCCTGTTACAGTGTTTGACTACTCTAATGGTGAAAAATGTTTTCCTCAAATCAAATTACAATTACAACCTATGGTTGTTGCCAGCTGCCTTTTCACCGTGTACCTCTGCGAAGAGTCTGGCTCCAATGTCTCTATCACTCCTTCTTACGTAGCAGAAGGCTGAACAGGTCTCCGCTTAGCCTTCTCTTCTCCAGGCGAGCAGCCTTCCCTGGACACGCTCCTGTTTGGCCATGTGTCTGTGTACGGGCAGGCCACAACTGGACACGGTATTCCAGATGTGACCTTGTGAGCACTAAGCACAGAGGAATAATCATTTCTCCTAACCTGCTGGCTTTGCTTTTGCTAAAGCCTGGTATGTTATTAGCGTTCCTCCCCAGGGATACTCACTGCTGAGCCACATTCAACTTGTCAACCACCAGGACCCCATGTCCTTTACTGGAAAGCTGCTACTTCTATCCCGCATAAGTAAGAGGTGAGCTCAGCTAGACTTGCTCTCTGTGAATCATTAGGGGTTCACCTCCTGTTTTTATAGGACTTTTAAGAGCTTAGCATCTTTGAAACTTCTGCCTCTCTTGCACAACCAGTATTTTCAAATGTTCCGTGGTGAGAACATACAAGAGGTGAGGGGGTTTTTTTCTTAATTTCCTTTGGAATCCAGGTTATAAAACATGGACATTCAGTGACTAAATCTGGAATACTGAGTCAGATTGAACACCTGTTATAGGTCAAGTCAAACATTTCTATGCCTTTGTTTTGCTGTGTGGATGACTTACCAGTCATACCACAAAGGTTGCTATCAGCACGTGAATGACCAGGATCTCTAAGGGAAAACCTTACAAGTTAAGTCAAGTCACATACTTGATCTTCAAAAATCAGGTATTTAAAATCAGTTTCATAACAAAGCATAATGTATGGACTCATTACTCACTTGCTGGGAATCATCTTTACTGACTAGCTTTAGAAATATGGGTCACTCATTACATACAGTACACACTCATTCTTGAGCCCAGAAAACAGAAATAAACCCCCAAATTACTGTGCCCAGGCTATATAATATTCTCTTTCCCAGTGGTACAGTCTAACCTTTCTCTGCCAGACTCGACAAAAAGATTTTAACGGAATTCAGATTCACAAATCCAAAATTAGGATCCTCAAAAGCCTTGCTCAGATAACTATCACTATTGCAGAAGAAAATAATTTCACATTGGTTTTTTTGCACTGGTTATCACTTTGAACATCATCAATGAGACTATGAAACCTAGAATCATTGATATTGAATCTAAAGGGTCTTTTAAATTAATCCATTGAAGTTGGTTATATTGTAGATGCTAGCTAAGAAAAAAAATATTTTCAGATGTCGTTAAAAATAAATTACAGCTATAATCATGACAGTTCAGCAGAACCTTGAGGAGGGACAAGAAATCCTGGAGTTAAGAAAGTGGTTTCTAACATGTTTGTCTTTACTGTCTCAGAGAGAGTAAGGGTAAATTGTAGAGCAAAATAATCCTAGTTTATTGCATGTATTTATAGCTTTTCAGTATCTTAATGTGATCCAGGTTAAGCTCCATGCTTAAGTCTAGTTCTGTACTACATAAAACACAGACCATATAAAATTCCCACAATTACAGTATGATCATTGCCATACTAATAAAAGCACACAGTTGCATCTAGCTTTGAAAAACGATACAGACATATCAAAAAGACTGTGGTATCAGCCACATCTGATACATTCCAGCCTTCCATTAAGCTTCACTGGAATTTTTAGTCCATTCAGTCATGAGCCGAAGGTGGAACAAAGTCCTGCAGCTGAAGAATAGGGGGTCAAAGTCAAGATACAGTGTCCTTTATCCTCAGAAAAATATTTACTTGGTGTCGTATGACAGCTGGGCTACTTGAGTAAAGCATTCCAAGCTCTTCCTGAGGGTAGTGGCCACTGAAGTATGTTCAGCATCTCTGTAAATCCTGGGATATGGGTACATGGAATATTTGGTAGAGACGGTGGTAGAGACTGGTTCAGAGATTACCTCTGACCCTGTACGTAAAGACCCTCATATTTATGTAAGAACTACTGACACTTTAAAAAAAATTATTTGTTCATATCATTAGGTATATAAAAAAACCCCAACAACTGAACTCACAAGACAAATTAAAGCAAGACCAAACAATCAAAACCTTTCTGGAATGATAGGCAACATTAAAAAAATAATCTTAAACTTCCTTCTTGGAATTCTTATGAGACAACTGTAAAGTCATCCTCAGGGATATATAGGCAAAAACAAAGACCATAATATCGACAGAATACTGTATATGAACTGACAATGACTATTTACACACACAACGCGTAGTAAGAAGGGGTATTCACAGAATATAAATACATTAGGAATGCAACACATTCAAGAGCCATACTTACAGGATAACCAGGGAAAGCAGGGTAGCCGCCTGAAGGGGGATAACCCGGGTATGACATTCTGGGAAAAAAAGGGTATTTTCACTGTCAAGACACTATATATGAGTTTGTAGTAGTTATTTGCTTGCTAATTACCTGTTAAATCACTTGAACAATATGTTTAGTAGGCTTAGAATTGCTCAGGAGTACTTGTCAGCTATTAAACCCACAAAACCTTTCATTTTGACCATAGCAAGCAAGATTCAGAAGGGAAGAATCTTCCATTTTGTAATTAACTACCACTCTTTTATTTAGGGTCAGATAGAAGACATTGAAGCATAGTAAGAGGCTTGAACCTCTAAAAAGAACTCTGAAATACAGGATGCACTTCTAGGTACCAGCAGGAGGGAGCTGAGCCCTTTGCCAGAACAGAAACAGAATGGTCAGGCTTAGAGCAGGGCCCCAGACCGCACTGCACCAAGCATCTGTCTCCCATCACCCTGCACTCCTCCGCTCACAAGGGTAGTTCCTGGGAGAAGATGTGAGAAGAGCAGTTCCCTATCTATCCCATGTAAAATGATAATTTGATAGAAACGTGTTATCCCCCAGCATTACTTCCTTTGTGTAGATTATTTCTGTTTCCTGCCAGTAACTGTTTATTTTAGTCCCATTTTTAATAGAAGGGCTTGGAGAGTAGGAACAGAACAGGACAGAGATCATTCCCCCGATGCCATGCAGTTGGGCAGGGAATTTCAAGGCCATTAGCCAGGTTACAAAACATTTAATGACAGGAAAAAAAATATCATGTCAATGCTAACCAGCAAGATTCCCTGATCATGGCCTAGGAATTATGGCATCTTTCTAAGATAGTATGCATCTTAGCTGCACAATTCAAAGGACATGGGAAATACAGAAATAAATGCAATGCAATGAATGATTATTCACATTTCTAGGTATTCACTGGCCAAACCAAACGGATTTGAAAGCAGAATTCTTACTGCGTTGGACCATTAAGGCAATAGGTGGTCACAGAATTAAACATGTGAGACTTAATGTGGAAAACATTAAAACTTTGCATAGGTTAGCTCACATAACCAAAACCAACTTGCAGAGAAGCACAGCTATGCAGTCTCACACTGATAAACTTGGATCATCACTTCCAAATAAATAAAGGGGGAAGAAGAACATGAGGTGTATTTGTAAATCTATGCTTTAATTATAAACACTGATAATGGCTATTTATTTCCCTAAGAAGAAACACCCTAAACCAGTACAGTATTTATTACTGACAGCTCTTGAATGGACTTCAAATTTGGCTTTCAACAACACATTTCCTTTGGCATTTCTGACTTTAACACTAATTGTAACTCCTTTCAGGAGCAAGATGACCAGCAACACTTCCTTCTGATTTCAGTTTCACTCCTTCCGCTTACAGGAAAATATTGTGTTAGCAAAACTGAACATTAAAAACCAAACAAACACACACTTCTTCAGCTTTTCAGGTTCATGTAATTCAACTGAAGTTATACCATTAGGAAGACAGGAAAACAGTAAAACTTGTTGAGGTGCACTGTATCATTTCCACTGCACAACTTACTATGTTTTTCATGATGATGGCAACTCAGCTGTTTCAACAGCTGTAAAATGTTTAATTTATACAATAAATGGGACCCAACAATCTTTTAACCATATTAAAATATACCAAATTTTAGACTTATTGGTAAGATACTTAATTTAGAATGAATTTAACTTTTCAGCCATGTCTCTGATTTACTAGCAAATAAATTCTGGCAAAAAGCTTAAGGCATGAGTTTCCAACATCTCATTTTCAAGCAAACAAGCTATAAAGGCTATGTTGTATTGTTGATTAGCAAGTTAACCACCTGTGTAAACCTGTGACTTACAGTGCACCAGTAAATTGTTTAACACTTTCCTTACTTTTGTTGCATTGGTTCCTTTTCTAGGATTCAATTTGCGATGCAAATTCTTTTGGGCCAGGTACTGGGAATCATGGTATTTTATTTAATCATCCCCCTCTTAACAAGACCTTGATTCCTATTTGTCACTCTTTGGAATGACAAAAATGTTTTTGTTGCATTTGCTTGATCTAGACTTTTTTTTAATTATTTGAAAAAAAATAGTAGAGTAATAAAAGGGTCAAGTAAAGACTACTGCTCCAATTACTTCAGGCCTTTCATAACTGGATGGACATGATGCTAAATTGGGATTTCAGACTTGCCTCTGACACCAGTTACAAGGGTTTCTTCAAAACTTGTTATGAATAGACAGTAGTATTTACTGAAACCTCTTTCAGCATTTTAGACGTTTTCCAGGAGATAAATTAAGTCACACAATATTAAGTACTTAGTAAACACTGGACTGCTGCTGCTGCTGTACATGGCCCGACTTATCTCAAGCACAAGCATCCTCAAGCAGAACAGAGGCTCTGATATTACTACTTTTACAACCAAAATAACAATAGCTTTTCCCATCAGATTTTAATCTCCACCCCGTTTACCGGGCCGGGGCGCAAGGCGGGGCCCAGCCGGCGGCGGGCTAAGCCGCGGGCCGGGCGCTGTCGCAGCCCGCCCGGGAGTGAGTCAGCGGCGGCGCCGGCCAAGGGTGGCTGCGGGCCGCAACACTAGCCAGCGTCCGCCGGTTCTCCTCTGCGAGCTGAAATCGAGGGAGAGCTCTTTTTTTGGGAGGTAGATGTAGCTCTGACGGTGTAACATCAGGGGACGCACTAAACTCGGTGTGCTCAGCAGGTAAAAACAAAGAAGTCGCCCTTAGCCCGTTGCCACCCCCAACCCCGCACACACCTGCGCCTCAGCTGAAAACGTCCACACCAGCACCACACCCGCCCCCGGAACCTTTAAAGGACGCCGGTGGGGCCGCCCCTACCCCGCCCGGAGCTGGCCCTGCCCGCCGGGCGAGCCACCGCCCACCCTGTTTCGGAACGGGAAGGGCGGTCACGTATCGCCCCGGTCTCACCCCGCTTGTCAGCCGCCAGTGCCGGGCCGGCGTGGCGAGCCCTCCGGCGAGGCACGGCTGCGGGCGGAGGCAGGTATTACTCTACTTATTTCCTCTGAGGTGACCGAGACCTCGTCACCGCTCCGCAGCTGGAGGCAGACTCCCCGGCCAGGGGGGTGCGGCGCTCTGGGACGGGCCGGCGCATCTCTTGGCCAGACACCTGCCGAGTCCCGAGCTGGCGGGCGGTCTCGGCTCCAGGAACCCTGCCCCGGTCTACCGCCCGGGTCGCCCCGGGCCCCAGCACGCCCGTGCCGCAGGGCGCAGCGGGGCTGGGGCCGAGCCTCCCCCCGAAGGCAGTGTGTGAGGGAGAGCCGGCGGGGCTGGGGCTGGGCCCGGGCCTGAGGTGAGGGGCGCGCGAGTCACGGCCGGCCCCCTCCCACCCCCCGGCTACCTCACCTGAGGGAAACCTGCGGAGCCTCCGGCCTCTCTCCCGCAGCTACACCGCAAAATGGAGGCTGTGGGGCCGGGCGGCACCCGCCCCGCCCCCGGCACCAAGCCCGCCCTGGCCCGGCCCACGGGCCCCGCTCCCCATGGGCAGGGGCGCCGCGCCCGAGTCTGGGCAGGGCCGGGCCGGCAGCGGCTCCCGGTGGTGATCGCCCTGCTAACCCAGGACCCCTTTCCTATCTGTGCAGGGTTGCCCCATCTTGCTGAAGGAAAGCTGCTGTATGCCCAGTTCTCCTTCAAAGCGGCTGAGAGGTAAGTTCAAAGACACAAGTACCACAGAAACACAGAGCGACTTGCTAGCGGAGCTCTGTCAGGGGAAGCATTCAACACGGGGGAAGCACCAGGTGATGCCATCCCAGGGGATTCCTTAGCCACCCGACTAGCAGAGGAAGGGAGAAGTCCACACTGCAATGGTGTTCAGCCCTAATGCATGTAGCTCCGAATCAAGTCTGTTATCAAGTGACACATGAGTCTTTAGATCAAGATCATCATTCAGTAGCTGGCAAGTAGTCAGCCAAGTCATCTAGGCCAGCAGAACAGTGTGTAACAGGCAAAGTATATAAAAGCCGTAGGTGGAGCTGGAGGAGTCGCTCCTTTTTACGTAGTTACTCAAGGATCTAGGTCCCAAGAGGGCATAAAGGTAAGGTTGTCCTGACTACTACATACCTTTTTCCTGAAAGAAATCATAGTCACTTGTATGCAATTGTGGGAAGTGCACTTAGTGTTTTGTTTCTATTGTAATATTTATTCATATTGTACTTAGAACAGACATACACATAGTCCTTCCTTTACCTGGTGGTAAATTATTCATAAGAGATTTTGATCAGCAAGATACTATTTATGAAGGATCCACCCATGATATTATGCACTGGTTACTTGAGGTTATTCAAAGTAACTTCATACTTTTTTATGAGAAACATGTTAGTAGTTCAGAGACCATTAAAATGCAAACAATTTTTTCCTGTAACCTGGTGCAACACTTGAGCTCTAAATGAAACAACAGCCACTGCTCTAGTTGTCTGTAAAACAGCGTTAAGTGCAGGCAGCAGAAAATAGGTGGGTAATAATTTACCATGCTTGCCCGCTTCAAATGAAAAGCACCTAAAGCCACGTAGAATCTAATAAATGACCTATCTTCAGCAAAATGTGGCTTATTCTCCCTTGTTTGCCCAGAGCACATCAGGAGCAGCTTTAAGAATTTAATCCTCACAGCATTCTTCAGCTGACACTCCCAGTGTATGTCTACTCTATTTCACCTCTGTTAAGCACATTTCTTTCAGGACAAGTATATATTTAAATTCCTGTTTCCATGGGAACCAAGTACACTTATAAAATACACAATTCTTTATCTCTTCCATTTAGTGGACTGTTTGGATTTGGGCTATTCAGGAAAGGAACAATCTGTTTTCACAAACAAATGGAAAAAGAAAAAGAGAAAACAATAAAACAGCATTTGTTTGAAGAATCTATGTTAAATGCGTTGCATGTTTATATGTTAACAAGAATATCTGGAATGACTTTTTAAAATCATGGAATGGAACCATTGCAGTCATCTAATTTCCCTCCCTCTATTTAAGGAAATCCCTTGGCTTGTTACTATAACTAGAGCCAGCACATTTAGGGAAGCTACTAAAACCCCATGCAGAGTCAAGACAACTTCTCACTATTAAAATTCAACTTTAATGAAGTTGGGAGACAAACTCTTGCTCCTCTCTTTTGTAATATCCTTGCATCTTATGCTAAGGCATGGTACTGGACAGGACAGAATTCTGGTCTGGAGGGACTTGGCTCTCAACTACACAGTCCTGCTAGCTGAGTGCTATCAATAGAGCCAAACCAAAACTTTTTTCAGGGTAATTTTTTGTTGGTGACATAGGTCACTAAAGCATCACTGCTTCTCTGTGCTATGTATCCTAGGTGAACATTGTTTCCCACTTAAATAATATGAAGCATTACTTTTAATGTTCTATTTCAGCCAATACAGTTAAATTAAAAAAAATCCCGCAACTTTACCACAGTTTGACGTAAGCAACAAGATCTGGTCAGCTTTGAACTGTAGGTCGAAGTATAACAAACCAACAGGATACTGCAGTGATCCAAGTCTAAATTATGTACTAAAAAGACTTCTCCTGTTATCCTACCTTGTGACTGCAGTAGTTAAAATGCAGATAGTCAAAGTTAGCTGTTGAGTTAACCTTCCTTGTGAACAGGGAGCAGAGTGAGTTCAGTTCACTTTAGGAAGATCCACATGTATGATTAGCTGCTCAAGTGAGAGTCACTACCCAGTGAGTCATGTTAGGGCACCACCCACTCTAATCCAAACATCAGGATTTCACGCAAACCTTACAACTGAGTTGCCACTAGGGTCTCTAGTTCTGTTGTGTGGAAACACACTAAAAATAGGAGCTTCACCCTTCCTCAAAGTACAGAAAGAGAACAGCAGGTTGTTCTGCTAGACTATTTAAAAGAGTGGCATGTCCAACATTTTTCACCATCAACTTTTTAATTGCTAGGATTAAAACCATGCATTTCAGATTAGTTACTAATAGATGGCATATGTCCACAGGTTCACAAAATCACACACCAAAACACTACTTCCTCTTTGCATCAGACTTAAGTATTCTGCCAAGAAGAAACTTAAGTGATTCAACTAACAAGGCAAACTTAGTGACCTTCATCCCAGTATATGGAAACAATCAGCAAATGAAATATTGTAATTCTGGCAGTGAGGGTTTGGGGATTTTTAGGTATCAAATTGCAGATAGCAAAATAAAAAGTTTGTTATTCTCAACAATACAAAACAATTAGTCTTATCTCCACTTTCCAAGGCTTACAACCTTGTCCTGGGTTCAGCTAGGGTAGAGTTTATCAAAGATCAATCACTGGACATACCGGGTCACTTTGACACAATGTGCGTTCTAAATGAGGAATTCAGTATAAACCACTTAAATGTCCACAGAAGGCTTCACAAGAACCCATAATTAGTTAAACTACAGAAGACAGGAATTAGCATGAGCATGGATAAAGAACTTGTAAGAAAGAACAAAGGCTGTGTTGAAAAGGGAATTTGTAGAATTCTGTTAAGTTGGTCTGGGATCAATTCCAAGTTTTTTCCTAACTGAGTAGGGTACAAAAGTTAGGAATAAGCTAATGATACCTGCTGACAAAACTGTGAGGTGTCACCAATACTGAGAATAATCCAAACCAGGAGAAATATGTGGATCTAGATTTTTTTAATTAAAAGTGTCATAATGCCAGGTCATGCATTTAAATTAGTAATTTTCCTGGCAAATTGGAGTTCAGCTACAAATGACAGCAGGGGCAAGAGATTGGAGTGCTCAATCACGCTACGTGACAGACACCAAGAGGCAAACAAGGAATTTATAATAGAAAAGTATTAATGTATTCTTATATGCATTGATATATATGCTGATGTGGGTATGGTCTTTACCAACTCAAGTTCAAGAAAGGCTGAAATTAAGTTTAAAGTGGGCAGCTAAGTGATCAAAGCATAAACAGTGTGTCAGAAGAAAGGAGATAAAGCTTAATATGTTTAGTAAAATGAAGGATACAGTATGATGGCTATCTATAACAGATTATGAATAAACACCAGGAAAAGTATGAAATAAGAACTTCAGTAAGGACAAAGGAGTTATATTTAGTTATATTTAAAATAAAATTTAACATATGGTTGGTCAAGACAGGAAAGAACTGAATTTGTGATTCAGGAAACAACTTCTAAGGTAAAGTTAGTGGACATGGAAACCAGAGAAGATGACAACAATGAGGTGTCTGTTAAACACACCAAATTAGCAGCACAAACTTCTTTTCCTCCCCAGAGAAACACATAGCATTGACCCTTTTTTCAGTCACATGAATTTAGAATGTTAAATTTCAATTGCTTTTTAGCTTAACCAGCAAACTAACAGCAATGCAATACTGTTTGCAAGGACTCCCTTTAGGATCTTACTCTAATCTAGTCACCACTACCACCAGAGCTGTTCTGTGCAGCATCAATCCTAAGTACCTGATAGCAGCCATAGGAAACCTGACTGTTGTGTCCTGCCTGTCTACTAATATCTCTTGAAGAATCATCTGTCACCTGCAAGTCTTGCAGCACAACAGAGCACAGGGAAACTAATTACCATCAGGTATCCACAATTTCTATTGTGGTACGCCACCACCTTTCTGCTGCTGAGACTGTCAACAGTTAAGAAACACTGGAGCATTACTGGCTCCCTCCTGCAATTTTAAGAAGGCATTTCTGTCCAAGATAGTTCATCCTGCAAGTATTGATTTTGATAAGTAACACAGAGTACTTTCATGTGTTTGTGGGTTTCACGTACACTTGCTTGAAGTTGTGAACAAGCACAGTCTTGCTATGCTAGGAAGATACCTGAATAAAGTGTAATGTCTGCATGCTAATTAAAATGTGGGTTGTCAGAGGTGTCCATGCTCACTGAAAAACCCACAAGGTTTCGTTGCCTCTTTGTACTGCCAAGAGATGCTTTGCTGAAACTCTGTTCTTTTGTGGAGGCTGACCGAGATGACATGTCTGAGACGGGTCCAAGGCAGCAAGGTGGACTGATTTTATACATTCTTCCAACTTTTGTAACTACACAGTATACCCAAAGGGAACAAGAGAATCAATTGTAACAGTAGACTCTGAATATTGTTATGTATATTGAGGAAAAGAAGTTTTCCAGGAGAATTTCATGCTGAGGTGAAAACTCAAGGTCTGCTCAACTAAGCCAGGATAGAAAAAAAAATCTTATCATTTGAGCAATTAAATACTTGTGTGCTAGGAGCTGGTAACAGACCCATTTAGGCGAGGTATTTTAAAGCCTAATACTTACCAGGAAAATATGCACATTGCCAGAAATAAACATCTAATACAGTAATGTCCAGTAAAATTATACTCAGTCAGAGAAGCCATCTAAGAAAAGAAAAAGGCTGAACATGTTACAGAGGATAGAAAAGCTTTTTATTATATTAGTGAGGACACTGATATGACTAAATACAATATAAGGTGTCTATAGAAGCATACCCAGAAAACTATCTATCTATCATCTTGACTATTTAAAGCTAGACTTTGTCAGTTATTTGGAACAATACATCTTAAACAAAACAGAGGAAAAAAAAAAGGAAAAAGAAGTCCCCTAATAAATCCAAGAAGTCTGTTTTACAAATCAATAGCAAGTTAAAGCTTGAAATCCTTGGTGACGTTTCGTGACTCCCAGGCTTTTCCCACCAGATTTTCTTTTGAACTTCATGGTTTTAGGTTTCCATAAAGTAGAACAATTTGAATAAAATACCTTTAGGAGTTCCTGTATAGATTTTCAAACTCCAGAGGAGGAGTGCCTCAGACTCCTATGTAATAATACAGTCCAGGCTTTACAATTAAGCAAAAGGATGCATTACATTTGTGTTTGCAATATTGTCCTTTGTAAGAGTGGCCATTGAAATTTGAAATCAGGCATTCAAAATTCCAGAGTCAAAGTACGGTTCACAATGTGCCGCTCACCCAGTAGAAAAGGACAGAATGGATGGGATCAGATACAAAGTTTTTAAAAGGGCAACTTTTTCCTACTCCAGTTCCAAGCATTTGTCACTGTGCTGTCTGGCAAACAGAACCTATGGATTGTGGGCTCTTCTGACACCTCTGCTTTGCAATGTATCTTTCTACCTAGGAAGACATAATGTCAGTTCCTTATGACTATCATCATTAGTCTTCAGGGACTTGTAAGGACTGGCAAATCCCACAATACCTTTTCTGTATCAATGATCACAAATTGATCTTTCTTCTCAGAACTTTGCATTTTGTGCGTGGCTGCTTATTAAACAGCATAGCTCTTCTTGTAGAGCATTTGAAATCTTTCTTCTTACATTTTATCAGTTTTCCTAACAAGGAATGGTAAGAGTTTACTGCAGAGGAGAGATCAGGGAAACAGTATTATGCTTCCCCCCCCGCTGCAACTTTTTTGCAGTAATTGAGAGGCTTATCCAGCTTTGTTGCTTGCTCTTTTCCTCCACCTGTTTCAAGGCTTAATTTAAAAAACACCTTGACCTAAGAATTTGTGAAATAGTTAAATGGCCATAGTTATGAATATTAAGTCTAAAAGAAAGAAGGGAAAACATTTTTATTCAGACTAATAAAAAACAAGAGCTGAGTTCTAACACTTATTTAATGCTTACGAATAGCATTTTCAAAGAGATTAGAGTCTTTGCTATACCTTCAGTTTTCATGTACCTTGTCCTTTCAGTTAGAACTTAGCAGTCACTGGGGGAATTCTCCAGATTGGAACAACTAGTACAGGATCTACAGATTTGTAACCTGAGTTCCGTTCTTGGATTTATCTGGCAAATTAGCACCAAAATTATTTTGGGGCACTGACTTTGCAGGCTTCTCTAACATTTCCAATTAATTTACCAAACCAGATGTAAGGCATCAGAAATAGTCATTAGTAATTAGGTGGGAGCAGTTAGTTACGTGTTGTAGAAGAGGGATGCTTTTACTATTAGGCAAAACCTCCTCAGTATAGCTGAATGGACTTCTAAAGGTAATGGTATTAACTGAGACTGTAAAAAATTACAGCTCAGATTGTTCTTGGCTTGCTCTCAGCTAGAACTTATTTAATGTGAAACAGGTTTTGGGGAGAAAATGGAAAGTTTCTGTTCAGATTTTAGCAGCAGTAGAATCACAAACCAGAAAATTCCTATTTGTTGACACCCAACTTTTAACCTCAAAACTTCATGTAGTTTTACTACACTTTCCTCCTTTTGCAAAGATGGCAACTCCAGCAGCCACACTTGCTTCTCAAGCCCTTTTAACCATGAACTCAGTTGCTGGTTTAATTCTCTGAACCCTCCCTTGAATGAGGGGTTAATGCTATTGACCTTGATTTCCTTTCCCAAAGGATTAGATATGCATAGAAATACCACAATGTAAACTGAATTCGTTGTGTCATACTGTCAGTACCCTGCTGAAGAAGGACATATGCACAGCACCACTAGTAAGCCAGTGACCATTCTGTAATCCTCCATGGAAGAGCAAATTATGTGCAACACAGGAAGCCGTGCTTTAACAGTTGGCAAAAAAACCCAGAGTCAGCTGCAGAATTAGAGTTGACTTACATCCACTCATTTTTTTTCCTGATATGATGTTATCCCTGCTTTCTTTCAAAAGGGAATTCATTATACAATAAATGACGACAGCTTTTTCTGGACAGAAGCCATTCTTGCCATTGCAATGGAACTTTTATTTCAAATACATTCTTACAATAAATGCTGTATTTTGTTATACAAGTAGATAAATCCAAGAAACAAGAGATTCATGTATTCCATTTTAAAATATTGGGCTCAACTAAGCTGCAGCTGTTCCCATTTATTTCTTAAACCATCTTGGGGATTTTTCAGGGGCAATGGAAATAAAGATGTAACCCAAGTCATCTAGGTAATTAAATTAGGGTCCAAGGACATTTGCAGCACCACCATAGAAAAGCATATCTGCTCATTCTTCAGGCTCGCTGAAGTGTAGGGTGGCAGAAGTTTCTTTATAAACTCAGAAGTTTTTCGTTGAGAGCAATCTGTGACTGTGTGAGGTTTGCCAAGTAGGTTACCATCAGTAGGTCCTGAGAGGGGAAGAAAAAACAGTGATCAGAAATATTAACAAAGCTGGAAGCCTATTAGGGAGTTGCATTTTTAACACCTGTAAAACAGTTTACAGTCAGCTACGAGAAATATTGTTAGTCCTGAAAGTTCTACCCTGAGGAATGCTTCCCTTGCAGGAAGGTGGTTTTGGCATTCCTAGAATATGAAACACTGCTTGTGAAATTTTAACTCTGAGTTCATCCATGTTAACCAGGCAAGTCAAAGGGTATAAGCACAATTAAAAATTAGTTCTGCTCTTGCAGACTGTAGGTGAACACCACACTCAGAAACTTAGCTTTCGCTTTCTAAAATTCTGTTACAGAAATAAGGTAGCACACGAAAACCTTGTTCATGTCTTAAGTGTTACGTAAGGAGACAGAATTTCAGCTCAGGCAAAGGAAGCTGGCAAGTCATCGGTTATCCTTGAAATCCATGCTGCTTTAAGCTTGGTAATTCATATAGTCCAATTACTCTAAAAGAATTTGTGCTGGCTTCCAGATTACTTGCATAATTCCTAAGTACTTTAAAACGTATTCTCTCATTTGCAGTTGCTTGCAAGATTGTCAGCTCCTTTATCCACCTTCAGCTCTTAAAACATCAAATTATTGACAAGAAAAACCAGTATCTTCTATTAACGTGTTTGTATGAACAGATAGATTATTTTGATCACAAATTTGTGTCTGTACTTTTTTTCAAAATTTAAATTTAACTAATTTTCAAAATTGCTGGCAACATGCTGAAAAAATTAGATGATGAACTTACATTGATATTGCTGTTCAACATCGTCTCAAAGTCCTCTGGTGAAATCTTTGGCACCTGGTTAATAAGATCCATCAGGAATCGCCCCACAGTGTTGTCAGCAGCCACTTTGCCAGACTAAGCATAAGAAATAGACACTTCAATGTGAGTAAAACTCAGTAAGTCTGTGGCCCAGAAAGAGAATATATAAAAAGAAAACCAAGATGCACAAGCTTACATGAAACTCATCTGCTGGCTAATAAAAAGCTGGCCTTACCAATACATCCTCTGCATACTGGAGCACCATGGTCAGGGTATCCTGAATCCTGGCTGACGCTGACCCCACCTGCTGTAAGTCACTGGACAAGCCAATCACTCGATTAGGGCTAAAACAAGTCTTCATGATAAGATCCACTGAAAGCAAAAAGAGAATCAGTGAAAAAAACTGACTGCCACAGAAGACAGCTTAGAATTTTCACCTTTTGAAGATCTTTTATGACATCTTCAGCGAGACAGTCTAATTCCCAGTAGAATGGCAATTTTACCAGGGTAAAAAAATGCATTTAAGCAGTGTCACAACAATGGTTATAACCAAAATAGGAAAAAAACATTCACCTCCTATCCGCTCCGTATCATAATAAACATATTTCACTGTTAGAGGTGTGAACATCACGCCCATAGTTTTACCAGGGACTCCCATTGGGGCACTAGGAAAAAAAAATAAAAAAAAGACAAAACATTTTCAGCGTGGGCATATTTAAGGGAGGAAGTAACCTATTTCCGTCTCAATGATCTCTGTTAGCACTGAAGCATGAACACGAGTAAGTTACTCATTCTCACTAAAATCAGCAATATTAAGACCAAGGATAACTGAGGACAGGAAATCAGTCCTAGCATTCTATTAATTGCTCATTTTCATCCAAGAATATTCCTAGCTGGTCTGATGTTTGTTAGCATGAACGTGTGAAGAGCTAAGTACTACCTTCTTAGCCACAGTTCCTTCTTGCTTATAGAGCAGGTATTCTTCTATCCTGAAATACTCCATGCTGAGAAATCACTTAAGGAACATAAATATGGCAAAAATTCAAGTACAAAGCACTCTCAACACCTTTATTCTCCCTATTATTCAAAGTATTTGAAGTTCATTTATGCTTTAAGTAAGTGAGATGTCATGGAACAGCTTCTTTTTGAAGATGCACAGTCAAGAAGCAGTAGACTTCCACTACAAAGAAAAGCTGAAGTTTTATCCTTAAGGAGGAAAGCTCTTCAACCAGTACTGGGAAGAACACTGAGGTAGAATAGTTTCATTTCTCAATATTTAATCTCCATTATTAATTGATAAAAATGGAACAGGTTAAGGGGAAGAAAGACTGGTCAAGAAGATGGTGTTTCAATTATGTTTTAACTACACTAATCCTCCAACTTGTATAAATAAACTGCTGAGCAATAAAGCCCAGTGACTGCAGGCGAGCATTCAGTGTGATGGAAGTCAGTGACACTAATGCTAGCTATATGAATCCTGTACTATGTCACAAAGATGTTCAGAACAATGTTACAGTTAATTAAGTCACAATTCCCCACTCCAATGAGGTACCAGCTTATGAAAAGTTAGGTTTTTCAATTCAGGTCAAGATATTCCAATGGGAAGCAAGCCATAATCCCTAGCTCACTGCTGTGTTTTAGCTGCTGTGCAGTATTGTCCAAAAGGAGACCCTGCAGCCCACTGCATTTCTCATTACCCTCATGTGGCGTCTCAGTAATTCAGACAGCTCCCCTCCCAGAAATGCAGCATCCAGAGTACCTGACGTAGGCTTTAATGCTCATGCGTGAATTCTGGAGACTCGTGTCCACAGTGAGGTGGATTGGATTGTGCGCTTCCCGGCTGTAATATTCATGGATCAGGACAGAGTGTTCTGTGATGTCATGACCCGTTGCATACCTTCAAAAGAGCACACGTTGAGGAGCCATTCTTCCAACATTCAAATGCCCAGTGTTTGGTGGTGTTGGTATTTAACAGGTTTGTATCCTAAAACGCTGATTTCCAAACACTGAGCTGCAGAAGCATGCTAAACCTATGTATTTTAACTAGGAAATTTGTAGTTTTGTTGTCAGCTGTCCAAGAATTGTAGGAATCACAAACTGAGCACACACATGACTGAAACATGCACAGGGCCAGTGTTGTAGTACCAGCCATAAAGAATCAGTACAGTTGACTTCAGACACCCAAGATTCAACGATCTGTCACTATGGTCTGGACCAACTCTTTATTTCTGTGTAAGCCAAAGCATGCCAAACAAATTTGGACCAATCAAGTAGATCTTCCCCAAATCAAACATCTCCCTGCAGGAGGTAAAACTTGTTAATCTAGCTCCTTTAGCTGCTCTGCAATTAGCTTCTCACATGCCCAGGAAAGCTCCTGTCATTAGAACTGTACTTTGCTGTGCCATTAAAAGGTTGTTGAGGAAGTTTGGTCCACAGGAACAGAACTAAGCTGTTATGTAGGACTGAAGCACGAAAATATTAATGAAGCTATCTATCCACACCCTCACAGACTGTTCCCATAACACCTTGCTGATCTTGCTTAGTGTCCCCCACACAAGTACTTGCACCTTTCCTCAGTAGAGAACTTCTGCGTGCTCAAGATATCACAGATTCCTCCTGAGGCCTTCGGTACTTGAAACTACTCTTTTGCGTTCTCCCTCTTTTCTAACCAGATATCTTCTGTGGTGCAGGTTGTATTACAGGTGGCTAAGTTCTTCTAACAAATCTGTGCAAGTATTCTCTAACTCATCACTCCTCTGTGATACCTTTTCTAGATAGAAACAAAACCAAACCCTGTAAGTCTCTAATACTGTCTCTTCCTATTATGATTTGCAGCACTTTTATAACTCACTCTATAACAAGAGCTGCCTGATCTTAGCGTCACAAGCATTAGTGCTTCTGCTTCTCAACCTGTGACAAGGAGAATTACGTATTTCAGGTAGTTTAAGGGACCAACACAACTGCTTGCATGTTCTTGCGGAAGGAGAACTTACCAGCCCAAGATGATCTCGCTAGGAGACACCTTCTTGTGCAACTCATACATGTTTTTTGCAAATTCCATATCGACTGCCACCTGAGAAACAGAACAGGCCCAGGTCAGCCGGCTACAGGGATGCTTAACTCTGAGCTGCGGCCAACGCGGGCCCAAGCCCTAACACCGCCCTCGGGGGGAGCGCAGGGGCCGCCCCCGTCGGCGGCGGCCACCCCGCCCGAAGACCCGTCGCCTGCTCTGCGGCACAGTCCGGGCGGCCTTGGCCTGCTCCGCCCGTCCGCCCGCCACCGGGGCCGCCTCCGCGGGGCGGCGTGCGGTCCCGCGCTCCGTACCTCATCCTCGGACTCGTTGTGAGGGACGGAGAAGCAGTTGGTGACCTCCACCGAGTGCTTGTCCACGGTCCCTGCGGGAGGGCAGCGCGGTTAGGGGGGCGCCGTGGGGGCGGCGAGCTGCTCGCCCCCAGGCTGGCGGCGGGCGGGGCGGCGGCTCTTACCTAGCAGCGTCCCGATGACCCGCGCCGCGCCCTCGTTGCGCCGCTCGAAGCTGTCCACGATTGAGGCGAGCACGACCGGGTGCAGCCGCACCACGCGGCCGCCAGGGAAGGGGCCCGAGAGCGCGGCCGAGAGCGGCGCGGCTGGTGGCGGTACCGGGGTGGCGGGCGGAGGCGGTGCAGCGGTAGGGGGTGGAGCGTTTCCCGCCGGCGTGGCGGGCGCCGCCGTCGAGCTCTGCGCCGGGGCCGCCGCGGGAGGAGCCGGAGTCGGAGTCGACGCCGAAGCAGGCGCTGTCGCCGCCATTTTGCAAGAGAGAGAGGTTGGGGGGGTGTCCGCGCCGGCAATAATTGGCTGGTCTGAGCGTCTGTCACGCAGCGCTACCTTCCCATTGGGGGAAGGGTGTGCTAAGGCCCTCCTGCTATCTATTAACCAATCTGGGGAGAGCGATGAGGGAAGACGGTCTGATTGGAGGAAGAGCACACCGTCTGTGACTGACGCTTAAGTCTTGTTCCCACCCTCTCGGGGCCGTAAAGTTTTTCGATTGGGTTCTTGCATCCCCAGCCTCCGTGCCTATCTGCTCTCTCATTTGCTGGCATCGCTCTTGCCTCATGTCTGTCAGGGCGGAAAGGCCTATTTATCGGCTGTGGCGCTGCTAGTCGCTCCGCTAGTTGCTAGGAGAAGGCGGGGTTTATGCTTGTGTGGGCAGCGCCGAGCACTCTCTCTGGCGGGGGGCGGGCTCGGGTGATGCCAAGTATGACGTAGAGAGCAAGTGCTTGGATATAATTTGCCTATTACTTGTACTGCCTTGAGCATTCACTCTCGGCCAACGAACCTGCGTGGGTGTGGCAGGTATGGTAAATGAAGCACGTATGCTTTTGGTAGTGGTAAGGTGACCGGATTCCTTTGGAGCTTCCTTTTCCCCTCTGTGGCCGTGTGCTCGCAGCTGTTATCTTAACAGTTGTAGCAACATAGTTACAGATTTGCCTCTAAGTGTCTTCCTTCAGAACCTTTTATCTCAGTTTTTCATATTAGTTTGACAAAATTTAAGGGAGAAGTTCAGTTACCTTTGAAATGTTTGGATATTTTTGGTCTTGAGCTGTTCTTTTTGCACAAGTAAACTGTTTGTATACACATATATAAACTGAAAGATCCAGAAGCATCACCTCCTTGTAAAATGGTTAGTCCAGTGAAACTGCACCAGTCAAAAACTGCATTGGTTCTCTGGCATCACTTGATCTTTGACATCACTCGATCTTTGGCATCACAGCCTGTCAGATGGCTGTTGGAGTAACTGGGAATGTTTCCTGGTAGTTGTTGCCCAGGTGTAGCAGAGAGAAAAGTGCAGTGATGGTTACAATCTCAGGTGCAATCACCTTCACTCTTCCATAGATCCAGTTTGGGTTCCTGATACACACTTTCCTGTATTTGGGTTAACAGTTAAAGGCATTTTAACATAAAACCCAAATTTATCATGACTGGTAGCTTTTGGAGTTTTCTCTGCTTCATTAACTGATGGGTGAACATCATCAGTTGACAAACAGTTTCAACTCAGTCATTGAAGACGGGGTCCTGAGTATAAAAGGAGCAGCTCAGTAAAAAAGATAATTTATTCTACCCATGTGCTAGCAATTTGCTGCTTTTATGTAAGTGGGGAATACCTGTCAAAGCTACAAAGGAAAGCTAATGCATGGGAATGCAAGCAGATTTTTATCTCTTCATGAAAGCACTTCCTATTCTGTGGACCAGTAAAAACTGGATCTTCTATTAGGCTTTCCCTGCACAGCCTTCACTTCTTGTAGGTGTGCCTGGGTCAAATTGCATAAAGCTTGAAAACGTTCCTGTTCCTGGAGCTTTGATGTGTCATTAACAAGTCTAATGTCTGAGGCATTCTTGTTAGAGAGCAGTTGTTTGATCTCATTTTTTGTTTGCATCAAACTACTGTTGGTGCTTAGTTTGACATAGTCAGCTGCAGATTCAGGTGAAGCAAGCAAGGCTCTTTAGGATCTCCCCATCACACCTTTAAATTGGCATCTTTAGAATTGGGCAGCTTAATATGGACCCGCAGTTGTGCTTCAGAAATGGCAACTGCAATAACCTTTTTTTAATACTGCTGGACAGAGTGCCAGATAGTGTATGTAGTGAGTAAAGATGGATAGCCTGTATCTCAAAAGTCAAAGATCAGTGGTTGGCTTATACAAAGGCCACTTAATACAAAGATTGTATAAATCTTTTTGTCTAACGATAAGAAAATCAATCGTGACAGTGCTTGGAGCAGATGTGTCAAGCTACAAAACTGTTTTTCTTTGCTGAATGACTAGTGAAAAATAGAGACCTTCATAATTACTAGTGTTTCACAAATTATCAGTTTACTTTTAGAGGACACACATTAATGGTGCCTATCGTTGAAAACTTAGCATCCATCTAGTGAGATGATTACGATGTTTAGATACTACCCCATTACAGTAAAATCTGTCTGCCTAGTGGAGAAACAGAAGACACATTTGCATGTGAACATGGATCAGCATGGTAGCTCAGGGCCTTCTGATTTTACATCTTTCTTTGCTTGGTTTCCCTGCATCTGACTTTGGTGGTGAATATAATTAACCTCCTAGCTCTGCTCTTGTATGATTTCTCTTTATAGTCCTTACATGACTGAGTCATTATTATTGCATTTACTGTCATGTCAGCTGCATTTTCACAGATGATGTATAATTTCTTTATCAGTAGCTATCTTCGCAACATGCTTGTATTACTGGAAGCTACATCACTTCTTGCTCTAAGGAAAAATATTTCTTGCATTGCATTACAGGTAAAATATTTATGATTTATTTCATTCTTCATCTCAGGATGTAGTTTCATCTGGTTAGTTTCATGGGATTGAATCCAACATTTTTATTCTATTATCATAGGAATAATTTTCTATTGTGCATTCTGTCTAAGAAGTTAGTAGGGTCTTTCAGTTGTTTCTGCCAAGAGAAAAATCAGTCACTGAACATTTATTTTATATAATCATGTTTATTTAGGGAAGAAAATAATATCAGATCTCATTTTCCAAATAATTTTGGGATCATAGGACAGTTCCCTGCCTGGAACTTCCAATCTGTGTCTCCAGCCTTCATTATGCTTACATAGCTCCCACTTCACCTTCTCACATAGTCAAGCTACCAGCACTTTTGTTGTCTATTGGTTATCTGTGTTTTTCAGGATCTGTATGTTCTACCTTCTTTCCAGGACTTTTATATGATGTAGTCATGGGCAGTGCTTTCATTTTTTTGTTTGTTTGGGGGTTTTGGTGGGGTTTTTTTGTTGTTGTTTTTCTATTAAAAAAAAAAAAAAGTTCCCATATTTAGTCTTAATGGTATGTCTTAGATACTCATCTGCTTCCCATGTATTTGGGATTGCCAGTAGATGAAAGACAGCTGTTGGCAGCAGCCAATTCCCAGAGTAATGCATCAGCTGTTTCAGCTTCATATTAGCAGGAAGGATTCGAGCCCTTCAATGTTTTTGCATAATGTTTTCTGGGACTACCTTAATTATCGGAGAAATAACACTGACACATGGGACTACTGAGGTAATGCTAGAGTGAAAGTCCATATACTACCAAAAAATCATGAGGTGTAGTGTTAGTTGCATACCATACTTACATAAGAATGTATCTGCTCTAAATTTAGAGTGGCAATAGAAGTTACCATCAGGTGTTCAAAAATAGCACATTGGGGACTGCCATGTGCTTTTTAGTCACTGTGGAAATACAGAAATCCAATCTAAAGTAAAATAACTTGACAGAATAACTTGCAGTGAAAAGTAACAGAGAAATGTACACAGGCTGGCATACTTAGGGCAACGGATCCTTTCATGATCAAAGTTTTGCACTCATTAATGAAGGGAACATAGAGACGTGTACTGCACAAAGGATGGCTGCGAAATAAAAAAAGTAACTCCAAACCCTAGCAAACCCCAAATGGTACAAACTAATTGGCTCAGACAAGTGTTGAACATTATAAATTTAAATGTTTAAATATGTCCCAAAACAATTTATTTAGCTGTTTGTGATTCTTGTATGTACTAGTTCCATTGCTTCTGACGACCAGCGAGAGATTTGTCAAAAAAGAGCTTTGCATCCGCTATTACCTAGTTCTTTGTACTGGCTGCAGGATATTCAAACACCCATGTCAGGGACTAAGGCTGGTCAAATAATAATGGAAAAGCTTACAAGGCATAATCCCTATGCAGACATTGCCGCATAATACAACTGCCATACCACAATTTGTTGAGGAAAATCAGAAATATTTGACAGCGATACCCCAGCTTACGTGCGTATATTGCAAACATTTGTGTAAGGAGAGATGTTGCTAGACATTACTAGACCAGTCTCCTGGTTTTTGGGCCAATTGTGTATGAGGCATTTTTTGTCATTTTATGCGTTTAATGACAAATCACACTGTGCAGATCATCATGAATGTTTCAGATACGCAAATAGAAAGACGTAAAAAAATAGTCTTACCTGAAGTGTGTAATTGCCTAGGTTTTGAGAATGTAAGAAAAATGAAAGAAAGGAAATAAAAGGATTAAAATAAGAATAATCTATGTGGGACACGGGGAAAAATATTTGGGAAACATGAAACTTCTTGACATGTGAGATTAATGGCCACTGAATGATAGGAGATGGTGCGGCGGCTTGCAGAAGGCAGACCCAGAATAAGTGCTTACGTGCCTGAAAGGCGCTCTGCTTTTCTTTCCAGCAAGATCAATTGATCTAATAAAAGGTACTGCCTCTCCTGCCAGCCAGGAGAACAGTAATTCATCCAGGTGTTTTGTGGAAAACCTTGTTGTGCTGGCCTTCCAGGGATAGATGCGGGAGTCTCTTCCTGGCTCTGTATTTCCAGTTGCCTTTTGCAGACCGAGAGCCGGCTGTGCTTTCCCTCCGTGACAGGAGGTCACGGCCCTAGGGACGCCAGGGCTTGAGCTACCGGTGTGCACCCGAGCGGGCCGGTTGGGTAGCGCGGCCGGGTCGGACCAGGTCCCGCGGGGCTGCAGCGGGCGGCTCCCGCAAGATGGCGGCAGGCGCACACGCACCCGCGCTGCCTCGTACCGGAGCATTGGCTCCAGCCCCTTTGCCGTGCTCTGAAATCATTGCCTTTACATGAGCTTCATGCTTAATTGGATTTACTGATTATTGCTAAGAGATGCAATTTTATTTTCTTCTGATACTAAAGTAATTAGATAGGCATGAATACAAACCACATCCTCTTTATCACTTAATGCTAATTAATGAGTGACTTAACTCTGCCTGGTTTGAAGTAAGTAGCATAAGTGGGAATTTGTGCATAGTACTCTTTCCGCCAGTATTTGTTAGACATATTTGACTTGCCAGTTTCTTTTTTCTGTTGATAAAATTAATGTAGAATCAATGAGGTGAAATTCATTAATTTTACCTGAATTCTACCTTAATTCTTCTGTGCCATTTCACATGAGAATGTCACAGAGAACTTTACTTATGCATGTTATGGTGGTGCAATCCTAAAATGTGCTCTGCAACCCCAAATTTTACTGAAATATATGGTAATTAAAGTTATTTTGGATCTTTGATGAGAGCACAAACTCTTCAACCTCTCAGGTTGTGTCATTATATTATATCACATTCTTCCTGCCTACCCCATGCAGTGAGAACTGAAGAAAACCTACCTATTACTCCTGGCTTTGTTTTTTTCCCTCAGGGAGTACGGGGCAGAAGTGTGGTAGCACTACTATCCTTTCTGTGTAATCAACTTGAATAAGTAGTCTCTGGCCAGCAGCCTTTAACACAGTGTCCCTTTGGTAACTTGCTGCTACCGTGCTTGGTTTAAAAGCATTAGTAACAGAGCAGTGTTGTGTCCTTGAATACCTACTGGCATCCAAATAACATGAAATGTAATGTCACTGGTAGCAGATAAGTGTGAAAGTTCTTGTGCAGGCAGATTTCAAATACTAAAATTTTCTAACACTTGTAACAGCTAATGTACCCATGTGCTACTTGTTGGGAAAATAATCTCTTCTCCCAGTCTCTTGTTCTTATAAAATCACTTTACGGCTTTACTTCTCTTATGAGTAAGCACGTGCTTTCCTTGGTATCATTAACAGCATGGGTTGAAGTCACCAGTTTCCATACATTTGAGCCCAGACCAAAATTGCATATGTCCCCAGAAGCACTGAGCTAGATGCTAGACCTTTGGCACTGGCACTGTTATCTATGTCACTCAGCACAAACATTTGCTTTGGTGTCTTGAGATGGAACCTCATGCAGAAGTGAAGTAACTAGACTGGAAAATACATATTTCATTTGAAAATGTAGGGAAGCCTGCTGAGAGATAGAATGGCAAAAATGTTGTTATTTTGTGAACTCCAAGGATTATATGATTTTTACATTACCAGAGTCTGACAGTGTTGTCTGTCCTTTGACAGCTCTGCGCTTTTTTTTTCCTGTATGAGGCACCTACATCACAATGTGTTGGATGAATAAGGGGGCGATGAGGGAGAAGGTAAGAAGATAATCATTTACATACAGAAATGGGAGCTGAAAAGAAACAGTGGTAATAAAATCTAGGGGACAGTTTCTGTGTAGGAGCCTGGGAGACCTGAGGGCCCATTGCAATTCTGCTACTGGGATCTTGGGCAATGTTAAGGCAAGTCATCCATATAACTGAAGTAATGACAGAGGTCTGCTTTGGGTAGTGTCTTAGCTCTTTCAATGTGAGGTATTTGATAACAACTAAATAGTAGTATTCTCCTCCTGTCTGTGCCACTGACTTTGGGGAAGTCATTTAACATTTAGATCTCAGCTTTCCACTTCTGCAAAATATGACTAATGATATTGTAGCGGCTAGGTTTGTATATAGGACATGCACAGTCTGCTGAGGAAAGGCAGGAAAGACCTTACTGTTTGAGGAAACAGCTTTGAGAGGAAGCTGAAGAGTGCATTTCCTGACCCAGAAACTGTGCACTTCGGAGAGGGAGGAAGTGTTCAACTAGCCTAAGCAGGAGGAGTACAGTAACTGTCTCTGTACTGTTTTCCAGTAATAAATGGAAATAATTCTTTAGCTGAGGTGAGTTCATGCTGCTGAGACCTCAGGTGTAGCAGCAAAATTTGATTACATTTTGTATCAAAACTGTTCATCGTGAAAGCTTGGACTATACTATAGTATTTGCAAGGACTGCTTTTGCTAAATGCTGTTCTAATCTATCTATCTGTAGCACTGGCATATAAATTCACCTTCTATATTCAGTTTGCCACTTTGTCTTTCTGCATCAGAAAGCATGATACAGCATTGGCTGAATGAACTGCATAGGGCTGGTTGGACTGGTCTGCACAAATAGAGAATTGATTCCAAGCTGCCCAGTATCCAGCTGAATCACAAGCCTTTACAGCTCTGCTCAGCTTGAGTTATTGTGGCAGATAGGGGAGTACAAAACAATTAATTAGGCTGTTCAGGTGAGATTTCCAGCCCCTTCTGAAAAGTCAAATTTCTGTTTGTAGCTACAACTTCACAGCTAATTTCTTTAATCCAGTGTAATTGGACCTGAAAAGTTCCGAATTTCCAGAGTTGTTTTTAGATGTTCTGGAGATTTTCTGTTCTAATTTTCTCGAACATTTGGGATTTGCCACTTACTTTTCTGAATGACATCCCTTTGCATCTCTTTTTTGCATTGGAATAAACAACAAGAGCTGATCTATCAGTCACTTATTTCCATAGCTGCTAGTGAGGCTGCCTTCTGCCAATGGCAAAATTTAAGGGAAATATCCCTCACCATGCCCAGTCATCTTCCCTTAGCTAGATCTGTCTAGAAATCTTTCTTTTTCATTCTCTGCCTTCTGAAGTCTACAGTGGATTCTGTCTCTCTCTGAAAATACTGTAAAACTTCTCTCCCAGGTGCTTTTGTTGTTAGGCATTTTCCTTACCAAATATGAATAAATTGTCTCATTTTTAAATGTGCCGGTATCTTACACTTCATTATTACACACCTTGGGATATTCTGTAGAGTTCATTAACAGAATGGTCAGGTTCAGTAAGTACATCTTATCTTAAATACAGTGGAAGTCACAACTTCTTGCATTTTTATGTCTTGTCCCAGTTTAGCAAATCCCTTCCTCATTTCTGAAAGAAAAGATTTTTGAATGGTAGGAAAAACCTACCCAGAAAAAGACATTGCTTTGACTTCCTACTAAGAAGTCTCCCAATGGCTTTAAAATATAAGAATATATAGGTGTTGCAGCCTTACTGTTCAGTTTTCATTCCTCTTATACCTTATTTGATGTTTTAAAAATTAGGTAGCCAAAAAGTTACTAGGTGATACTTTTCTAATAACTTCTGGCCAAGGGACAGACGCATGAGTAATATTTCCATAGTCTATCTTCTGGCCTGGGTGACTGCCTGTGTTTGGAGCCTGGACTGTGTATATTCTCTCTGTGGTCAATGGTAAGAGAAGTACCTCCAGAAGGCAATTCAATCACCTTGCAAACGTATAACATAGATGCTAATAGTTGCCTCTTAAGGCAATTGTATTGATTGTATGGAGAGTCTACAGAGCTTAGATGTCTAATGTAAGCATCTAATTTACCTGCTTAATGCAAACCATCTGAACACAGCCCTAACCTGTAAAAACAGGATGACAGCACAAAACAAAGAACTGAGGTGTCATTGGCTTGTGATAATACTGGCCAGCAGTGGGGCAGCTGAATTCTGCGTATTTGGGAATGAAAGGGAGGCTGGGCTAGCAGCGTGCTTTTCCGTTCTTGCTTCTGCACTCTAATCACCATACTCTAGTTCATGAATGCATTCTATCTCATTCTGAGCATGCTTGCCCCTATGGCTTTGAATATTTCTTGTCTGTATAGCTCAAAAAAAAAAAAAAAGGTTTTATCTCTGTCAAGGGACTATTTTTTGGGGGAAGGGCTTTGTTTGTTTCTGTATTTTTTTACTTTTAAAAAATATTTTTAGTTTTAAGAATTGAAGAAGTAATTACAAACAGAAGAACAGAAGCTAAAGACTTGTTTTGGGGGTAGCACAGCATCACTCCAGCAAAATGAAAGTCTAGAGCATTGGACTTAGAAACTGTCAGAGTGGGAGAGGTTAGACACACATTGCGTCCAGTGGAACCGAGTCAAATTTTACCTCAGTCCCTGCACTGAGTCCTGTATTGGCTGATGTTGCCTTAAGAGATACCTAGTCTGTAGGAAACATTAAACTTAGGGGCATAGATGAAATATTGGTCATCTGAACTGAACATAGCCTAGAGTCTTTCTGCATCAGAGTAAGATATGGATAATAACACCACCTTGCTTTGCAGGAGAATTATGGAGACAATTATTTTAGTTTGTTAGAAGCTCGGATATTCTGTCCTGGGAGATGTATGAGTACTGTAGATAAATAGAGGGAGTGAAAAAAGCTTCTCTGTATTTCTTCTGTAAAACATTTTTGAGGCTGGCGGTCTGCAACCTTTCAGCAGTGTTTAAATTCACTCTCTTGAAAAGAAAAGCATCTAGCTCTCTGTGGTACCATTTGCTGTTTCCCAGTTTGAAATCAACTAGTAGAACCCCAGAGGGTTTCTCAAACAGCTGACCATTAAACACAGTCAGGAACAAAGATCAATTGAAAACACATTTAGATTTAAGCTTCCTGCCCTGCTTTTAATTTCTTCAAATCAGCATTGGGAGTTATTACCAGTTATGATCAGTCTGACCTATTATTTGTTCTGTGGATTATTCATATAAACATTCAACTTCAGGGATGCCCAGCTGCTTTCTGGTGTTTTTTAATTATTATTTTTTTAATATCTTCCAAATATTCCCAAAGTTATCAAAGGATTATGGTTTTAAATGCAGAAAACATGTTAAATAGAAACACGTTATTTGAAACAGAACTATATTTATGAGTCTAGGGGGAGTTTGCAACTCACTTTGCAAGCAGAATTTGGGTCATGGCACCTTAAAGCTTCAGTAGCTTTCTTGAGTCTGGGATATGGATTTGTGGCAACTTAAATTATTATTTCTGTTCAGATGGAGCTATACAGGCACAAAAGGATATATAGCTCCAAAGAGTTTGCTGTTCAGATAGAAATCAGGAATAGTCAGTGGTTTGGCTGAGCTTACTTATGCCTTTAGGGGACAGGAGGGGAATCCTAATGTAGTTTGTAGCAACCTCTGGGCATTAAAATGACTGAAGCACCTGCAGTTCTGTCCATGGCTGTTCTGAGCCCTGAACTCTTTCTCTTGTGTAAGGTGCCATGCTACTGTATTGCCACCAGAAGCGTGATGCCAAACACATCGTTTTGTTGGAAGTCTTGCAATAATTGCTGGTTTTGGCTTTGGGTGTTGTTTCTTTCTTTGCCTTTTTTTTTTTTTTTTTAGACAAGCTACTGTAGTCCTAAAGTGATAATATCAGCTTTTAGAGTTTTGTATTATGCTTTTAATTCTCAATGTTACAAAAGAAAGTTATGACTATAGGAATGGTGTGTCAAGCAAATATTGTTTTGTCAATATGCAAAAACTTTCACCCACTTTCACAATTTTGGAGATCATTAGATAAGATGCTTGAGTGTTGAAAGCCGATGGCGATACAGCATCACTATCAAGAAGAAAATAATAATTAAAACACAAACATACATATGTTTGTGTTATATATGTTAGAAGAAATATATTGGCAAATACATTGCAATGCAGATATACTCAAAATAGTTCAGGCATGAGAAGCCCTAAGGCCAACTTAGTACAGCAGCTTCCCTGGACTAATATACCCTTCACAGTGGGGCCACTTAATTTCTGTGCTCAGTCTGCTATATTCTTTCCCATAACCAAGCTAACTTGCTCAGGTACCACAGCCATCACTGTACAGCAATGTTTGTGATGCAGGCATATAACTTCACAGACAAATATGTGAGAACAAACAGCATCCCCAGTAGAGATCCCAGGCTCCAAGTCAGTATGCTAAATCTTTTTAAGGGAATAGCATTTGTGATAGCTTCAATATACAATAGGGTGTTCCTTATGAATAATGGTAGCCTAGAGCCAGCTAATTATATTTGCAGGGTGGTTTCCCTAAAAAGCAGATGTTGGACAGATGGTAGTCAAACAATCAGTCATGCCACCATCTACAGCAAGTCCAAGGGCTGTGGGGAAAAAGGTAGTGTGTTGAACATACTTCATTTCTGTGGGAGCCTTGTACTTTTTTACAGGTATACAAAGGCTCACAGAAATATGTAAGTTTTTGGTTAAGAATTGTAGAGCTGCTGATGGTTGGCTACAGCAAGTTAGCAAAGCTTCACCTTGATGTGCTTGTTACCCTTGGGTGTCTGTGAATCCTATAACAGAACTCTCCAAAGGTGATGAGACTACACGCTAGCCAGAGCTTCACAGAAACCTTTTTTAGGCTGCAACACTTCTTGCTTCTCTTTTTATTACTTTTCCTTGAAAACTTTTATTTTTGTGTGCTTTTTTTCAGTCTGCTTTCTCATGGAAGCTCTCTGTGCTGTTATGTTTCATATCAATAGCATTGGAAGATTATCACTTCAACAGAAAAATGTTGTTGAATATTCTGTTGCCACTGAGGTACTCAAAGCAAATACAACCACCTGCGTAGATAGTGACTTGTAGCATAGTCCAGTATTTAACAGGGCTTATGTAAGGTAGTGTTCAGTCTTTATCATTTTTGTTCAGCATGGGAACTAGAATTGTATTTCCTATGTAATAGCAAGCCTTTCCTAAGTCACAATTCTGATCATGGATTCATAACAGTACTGATTTTACTTAAAAACGCATTTGTTTTATCAGCTTTTTAAGTGCTATGTCCAGGAGTAGTTCTTTGGGGTTTGGGGTATAACTTTTGCAAAGGCTTAGAACTGCTTCATTAAAATGAAATCTTTGATTTCCATTGCTCTTTAATCAAATGCAAACCAGAGCTTCCAGGGATTGTAGGGGATTATAATAATGTCTCAAGTTGAATTTGGCTCTTTTGCAGCCCATCAAAAGAAGTTGTCCTTGACAAAAACAATATTTTAAATATCTGCTCACCACCAGTACTGGAGCCAAAAGGTTCCTATTTCATTTGGCAAAATACCTTCCCAAGAACAAGAGTGAGACTTGAAGCAGAGCCAAAATAAGCTCTAACAGATGCTTAGCCTAGAAAGCACTAGACTGAATGGCTAAAATTGTTGAAAGAGTATACAGGAAAAGGGAAGGGCAGCTAGCTGGTTCTGCTTCTGACTTGCTGTGTGGGCAAGCTGCATCCTTTCTGTCCTAGCACTCTGCTAACTAGAGGACCTACCTTGTCTGTCTGCCACCTCACTTCAGCTTCTGGGGCTTAATCCATTCCTTGCTGTGAGTATTGCTGTAGTCAACAATAGACCTCCTTCTGTTCATAATAGCTGAGGAGTCTAATCTTGGCGTTTCCTAATGGACTCTGTTTAGCTTGAATAGCAAAAACTTTTTGAAACAAGAGGTTCTGCTGTGGCCTTCCATTCACGCTTTCCATAATACATCTAATACTTGAGCTTGCAAAAAAAAAAAAAAAAAAAAAAAAAAAGAAAAGATTTTCAGATGCTAGTGAGGTTTGAGAATTGCAAAAGCTGTGTGTCTGTGATGACTGAGGTTGACCTAATTGGCCACACAGTCCTCCTTTCCTTCCAGGCTGGTTCTGGCCTTTATCTGTCCTCATATAATGCTGTCTTTGCTCTCAGGTCAGTGAGAAAGTTAGTAACTTTCTTGGTGTCTTTTCTGTTAATGGAAAGGAGTGTGGGACTCTGAGGCAAGGACAGAGCAGGACAGTGGAGGTCAGCAGTTGGATTGGTTCAGGTTGTTGTAAAAGTAGTGCCTGATGATGCTGTTCTGTGGCAATTTCTGTGAAACTACAGCTTAAGTTAGTCATTTTCCAGTTCCTGGCAGTGAGAGGAGGTGAGGACAAACAAGCTAAACAGCTTTCCTGGGGTACAGAGGTGCCTGATCCATAACCAGAACTTGAAGTCCTGTGTTCTTAAGTCAGACTGTAGTCACAGATATCACCAGGATATAAACAGCTAATTGCTGCTCTTCTGGAAACAGTCAGTCAGATGGCTTTGTTCAAGTTAAGAAATACCAAGCTCAGTGCTCAAGGGACAAACTAAATAAATGCTGGTTGTGCTGCAGTAGAGGTTGGGACAGATTCTCATCTCATTGACTTTGATGCATGCCTGGAGTAAGCTTTCTATCTGGTATAATTGATACCAGGGTGTCTTGTGAAATTACAATTTTATAGAGCTTGAGGCAGAGAGGAGAGCAAATGGCAAGGATAGCAGCCCTGTTCATAAATCTCTAAATTCAAAGAAGAAGGTGTTTGTGTATGTGGCTTTATTTATTTATGTAGACTGCCTTTGACACTGGGTTTCTTCCCTAGGCCAAATTCAGAAGGAGCTTTGCCATGACTGCTCCTGTGAAGCCTGCACCCATGGAAATAACACAGTATGACTGATGCTCCTTTGCATAACCTACAGCATGGCTGAATCCAAGGAACAGGTAATCTCATTCCATAACTGTAACTCCTAATATTTGAAATCCAGGATCACAGTGGAGAATAGTAATGGGAGAAAGATAGATTGCTTAAAAAAAAAAAAAGTCATTTGCACTTAAAAATAGCCAGCGTATGCTTTCTCAGAAGCATGCTGTGCTGTGATATGATATATAACAAACTAAGATAACATTAGTGGCCAAAAAGTACTCATAATGAGCAGGAGATATCCTTTGGAAGGTGGTGTTCACATTGATTTCAATATCTTTTATCAGACAAAGGGAGTTCCAAAAGCACTGGCTTGGGCTTGTCACAATCCTGGTAAATTATTGTCCTGATAGTACTGTAATGAGGTGGTACGAGCATGGTGATAGCTGGCAAAGCTCTTGGCAAGTTAGGACCCAAGGGGAGCCATTGAAAATCTCAACTTAACTAAAAGCATCTGAGTCTCCCTAGAAGTCTTACTTTGTACTAAATATGTGGCAGCACTGTGTTACCAAGTGTGCATCTTGGGAAAGAGCACTGCCAGAAAATCTCTTTGCCAGTATTTCCTAGGAATCAGTTTGGTCACGTCCTGAACAAGCACTGCAAACTGCTTGGTTTGTATGGCTTGACTAGAGCTGCTTTTGGGGGACATTTGAGCTTTGATTTTGCTCACTGGTCCAGATCTTTAGAGGTCTGGTAGAAGAAGAGGCTTTCTCCATCCTATATTTAAAGAAACCTTAGTGGGTTGCTCTAAAGAACTGGAGTATTGGCTTCAGCTTCAAGTTAATGAAACCATAGCAACATGCTGTGGGATGCAGCAGTTGACAGGCTATGTATCAAGAATTGTTCAGTCTCTGTGAAAGTGGGAATAAACCTCCAATACCTGATTTTAAAGAACTCCTACAAGTTTGGCTAAGACTCTGCACTTAATAGTGAAGGGTCCAGGACATAAATAAACTATTCAGATTCCATCTAGCAGGAGCTAGGTGTGCTTGCTTTAATGTAACTGTAAGGAACTGTATCTTCACGGAGGGACTAAGCATAATCTGAAACCAGTTGTCTATAAGCATAGACAAAGTCACAACAAGAAAGACATGCTGATCATTGGATAGAAAATGCCATGAAAAAAGTTGGTGTCTCAAGGAGCAGGCATGTTATTCTCTGGGGAGGATTTTTTTTTCCCAATCTGGTTTGACTTCTGTTATCAGAGTGGTGATCTGTAAGCCCAGAGCACCATCTTTTAAAGGGTGTCTGTATCATTTACCACAATTTTTCTCTCCAGTTCATCTCTGACATTGTGAAACACTTCAATTCAACAAAACCTAAATTGCTGAGGTTAACTTCTTTGGTGTGTTTGTGGGTTTTTTGAGCGCTGCCCTTAGGAAGCCATCTGCAATGCCCCAAACACTTACTGATGCTCTACAAAACCAAATTACATGCAGTGTTTACTCGTTACCGTTATTGACTTGCGGTATTTCTGGCTCATAGGAAATCTTAGCTCAAGTTTATCCCGACTCAGAATACAACCAAAGCTTGCAATAATTTGCAAATCAGAAATTTTTACATACCCCCTTGGAAATTGCAGTTGCTGATTGAAATCACCTGTTTGCTTAGTACCCAATGAAGTGTTGAGCAAGGCAGAATAGCTGATTAGAATCTGGAAGATTGGAGGTTTCCAACCCAGAGCTTCTGCTTTGAGAGAAGTACTGGAAGCCCAGAAAGTCTGTGCTTTGCCTTCAGTTCTTTAGGTTCTAGGTTACCTTGGAAGAGAAGCATAAAAGCCCTTACTGTCTGTAGTCTTAGTTGGTGCACTAGATTACTAGACTAGAAATCAGAGTAGATAGGGCTTGAACAAATATGATTTCTTTTTAATTTTTTACTAGATCTGCCAGTGAGGTTCTACTTGCTGCATGGTCCTCTAGCAACTGGCGAAACAGAGGTATTGTGTGTACATAGAAGTATAACAGGATGTGCTGTGCTGTCCAAAAAGGTATCAAAAATCTGCTGGTTTTTTGTGTTTGTTTTATTTTAGGTTTTTTTTTTTTTTCCCTCTGAATTCAGAGATTTCAGCTATTTGATGCTCCTTTGTTAAATCAGATCTGTACTCCAGCTCTACTGATGCTTTCTGTATCCTGTATGTTTTTACTTGAAGAGGTGCTTGGGTTTCTCAGTTCTGCAATTGGGTTGAAATTTATCACAGATAAGTGCACTGGCAAATAGAGAAGAATTAAATGCAGCAATGCCCCTGACTTGGGATGCATGCTTGTATTGGGATCTGTGATCCTGTTCTACTCTCTGGTTTTGGTGTATGGGGCGGGAATGAGGAGGGTGATGACACTAATGCACAGACAAATATAAGGGTTGCTTTGCTATTGCAGCTCATAGCAAGGCAGGGTGTGCTTACGAAGTCTAGTATGACTCAAACCAATTTCTTTCTCAGTTTAAGAGAAGCTAATGACAAATGTGCCCATAAGCATTTTTTCTGATTATCTTCATGCAATTTATGGCTGTAAGTGGGAGATACCTACGTAAGGTCAGCTATTGTGTTGTGAACAGGACAATGTGTTTTAGGGTAGTGAAGTCCTTAGTGTGCTACCAGCTGATCTTGGTCCAACCAATAACAGAGTTTCAACTGCTTTTTGTTGATCTAAGACTTGCCCCTTGTATGAAAACTACTTGTGCTTAGCAGTCTCTAAAACATTACTTCTGAAGTATCCTGTTCCAATATAAGGATTTTTGAAGGCCTGGGCTTACTCATCTGAATCTTCTAAAGCATTGGTCAGGCTCTTCAATGTGTTCCTTGAGTGCTAGCTTAGTCAAAAGTGTACAAGTGTTCTCTACGTAAAATTGCAAGTATGTTTCCATGAAAAGCTGTCATACCTCCACCTGGCTATGTGAATATAACATCAGGGTAAGCCAGCTGGTGGCATTGCATTGAATTAAAACTCTGTTTCTGACTTAAGAGGAACCTGTCTTGAGGTTTTTGTCACTTTTTTTTTTTAAAATGGCAGTGTTTGTGTTGTGTCCTCTGTTTTAGCTGACATTTTCTGGTTTCAGTTTTGCTGGTGGATTCAGTGGTATTTCTGTCCTACAAAGATCAGTTAAGGAGTTCACCTTCCTTTATGTTGTAAGTAAATATTCTCATGTGGTGGGAGTTTAAGTCACTATTAGTTGTACCAAGGAAATAATGAGGGTTATATATCAGCTCTCTAGCTGTCTGTCCACATGACTGAAATAGATGAAAGTTGATGACTTTGTGTTATAGTAATTTTGAGAACTTTATTTGGGCAAGTGACCTTCTTTGTTGGGATTCCTTGCATCTGACAACTGTATGCAGAGCAAGCAAGTGAATAGGAATTACCATATTTGGTTGGTTTGGATTTACAGGCCAGTACCCTTGTCTCCAGTAATACACACTTGCAACTCCTTCTTGGCCATTGCAAGGAATGGGAAGATACTCTGCACCATGACGGTGTCTTCCCAAAGGAATAAAAAAAAGTTATCTAAAGCACCAAAACTAATAGGAAATAACAAGTTCTTCTATGTCATCTGTTGCCTTTCCAAACGGAAGGATGAAGCTTGAGGACTGGCTCCATTAACATCTGAAGAATTGACAGATCCACCCTTAATCCAAACATCTCTGGGTGGCTCCCCTGTGCTCAGAGGGAGGGAACCAATTCCAGGAGCACACTCCCCAATCTGTTATGCAAGCCGAGCATGCAGGCATTCAAAACATTTCTCATAGGTGACCTTGATGTTTTCAACTCCCTGAAGAGACCAAACGTTTTGCCTCCACTTGGATGAACTCTGGCTGCCTTCTCTATATGTCAGGGAGGGCAATGGGAGTGGCTTCTAATCTCGGCAAGGCACTGTGGAATACCATAGTGTGTGGCACTGTTGAGGTCCCACAAGAAGGGATACTTACAGCTAACAGTGGCAAGGCAGAGCTGGCAGATATAATAATGAGCCAGAGGCACTGAGAGGTTTAATCTGCAGCATATGAAGAAGTGTATAAGTTGTGCTTTATGTGTGTAAGGCTAAGCTGTTTAGCCGTGTTTTGTGGGGCTTGTTTTTAGCTATGGCAGGTACTGCTGGAAATATTTGGACAGATCTTCAAAGCATCACCAGATCTTTGAGACTAACAGTCAGCTCAATTGGCCTCAGTTGTGTTGAGGTGGTATTTGATACTAATAAAAATCAATACATGATGGCATTTACAGCAGAGAACACGGCTATGACGGTAGAAAGGTGGGATGTTTCAGTCTGTGAACTTTGTACAATGCCGTTGATTTGAAGATGCATGCTTCCTAGTAGGCCATTTCTCTTCTTAAGATGGAAAAGGGATAAAAAGATTTTTCCGGAGAGCTGGGGGGTTAGGAGCAAGCTGGGAATTGGAGGAAGTGTGTCCAGTCTAATGGATAACTAAGGTAGAAGTAGTGGTGCTAGTGGTAAGACATCAAAATGAAACATTCTAGGCGTTTGTCTGTAAACGGTCTGAATATATCTGGTGAGAAAGATTTCTTCTCGGTTTCAGTGGAGACCCAGGTGCTGAGGAAAAAGCAAAAGAGTAAGAAAAGAAATTGAAGAACTTGTAACCAAGATTGCTTGTGTTGGATTCTGGATGAACAGCAACATCCAGTTTCCATTGCTGTTGGGAATCTTTTAACAGCAAGAAGATGAATCTGTGAAGAAGGAAACATACAAAGCTACAAGATGGAGGTATGCAAGAATTCTTGATGTAGCTAAGAAATGTGAAGTTCATCTTAGTGTATCTATTTGCTAAATCCTCTATTAGAATTCTTGCTGTTCCTCAGAAAATTCTGCCTCTGACAAACCATTTCTGTATGCAGGAAAACATTGTGTTTATAGCTCTGTGAAGAATTATCTTGGGTTTCCTGCAGACTTGTAAACCAGCTGTTTATTTCCTTCAGTCTTAATCTTATGCTTGTTAAGAAAAAAGTGTTTGGAAGCTTGAAGTTAGGCTGAATTGTCTTCCTATTACTGCAAATCATGGTCGCAGAAGCTGGTTCTGATGCTTATTACTAGTTAACCATGGTATCTGAACTGCTGAGTTTGTCTTGTTATCTTTATAGTCAGGTTGCTCTGTTACCAGGCACTGTTGGACTGGAGAAGGGAAGGGTCTGGCAAAATAATGTGAACAATTGTGCTGGTTTAAATATTTAGATCTAACAACCAACTTCTCGTGACCGTGGTGTAACAATGTGTTTTTATTTCCTGTCTGTAAAATGTGACAAATAGTTTCTTCTTCCCATCATATATAAAATTATAAGTTTGTTAGGATAGTGACTTTTCAGTTCATAAGGCTCAAAGGACCTCTTGTTACCTTTAAGCACACCAGTGCTGTCACCAATAAAATGATCTTAACTCTTTGACCACTGGCTCACTAGCCAAGCAGCATGGTCAGAGTCAACGCCTGCAGGGTCCATTTCGTAAATGAGCTCTTGGTGTAAAGGAAAACACTATTTCATGCTATTCTTGACATCAGCTAAATACTATTATGGTGTTTTGTGGTGGGTGTTTTTTGTTTGTTTGGGGTTATTTGTTTGTTTTGGTTTTAGCCAATCTTATTTTGAAAGGTGGTAAGGAGGATGTTTTCTCTATTGTGCACTTCTTCATCAAGTACTCTTGCATTAGCAAGTAAAAAAAAAAAAAAAAGAAGAAAGAAAAAAAAGATCCTGTCTGATCTAGCTCAAGTGTTCTGGAAATGCAATTTCTACTGGCATGAATTCACAGGCTTCCAAAAAATAACTATTACATGGAATATACAGTTCTGTTTTGACATTGCATATATCTAGCATTATATATTTATCTAAAAGATAACTGATGAAATTAAAGTAGCTCAATACCATCTCCAGCTGAAAAAACAAATCTTTTATGCAGCATAGCCCTTGGGAAGCTTGGATTTGTGTCTTTTGGATCAAATTACTTTTCAAAGTTGGAGACTACTTTGGAATTTTGCATCCTTTTTAAGTTTAACATATCAAAAGGGCAAATTTGGCATGTAGGTTCCCTGTGTCTACTGGTTCAGAATTTATTGGTAGGAGTTCTTTTAAGAATCAGTTCAGTATAACTTTTTGAAAATAATCTGATGTTAAAAGAATATTATACAATGAGAATATAAATGGGCGATTTTTGTACTAGACCCCTAAGTGTCCCTAGAGATGAATCTCTAGGCAGTTGTCTGTGTGTTAAAGGAACTGCCTGCAGAGGAAATTGTCTTCTGTCATGATACCTGTCTGTAGGGGATCTGAGTCAGTTTTGGTGGGATGCAGAATATCTTCAGTATAAATACCAGTAGTCACTGCAAAGCTGGTTGGGCATGCTGACAGGAACTGCACAGTTCGGTGTGTACTGCTGAGCACAGAATTCTTCAGAAAATCAAAGCCACAGCCATAGAATGGAAAACTACTAAATAAGTGCATTGTAGAAGACACAAGGATATATACTTAGTATCTAGTCCTTCCTTTCATTCCTCATTTAATCTTCCCTTAGGGTGAGTACCAGTAAATTTTAGTTTAAGTCATGAGTCCTAAATGTGTCAAAACTACTTGAATATTTGATCAGTAAATATAGATCACCTGGAAGATAGAGAAGATTGTTTGTGGTGGGCAAGTGAGAGATCATATTGTGTAATATTGTAATGCAGTTTGTGGTATTTGAGGTTGACCTTTCTCTTTTGGCAGTGCAGAATGTTTTCCAAAATAGGCACAAGCCAGTAAGTTCCAACTCAAGAGCTTTCTGAGCTGTGAATCCATTCCTAGCAAGGGTTCAGATTTGAAGCATCCAGCTTTAAGTTGTCTTGAGATGCAACTCCTTATTCTTTCCAGATAAGGAGTGGTGTTATTCTCTTGTAGTGAATTAAAATGACCTGGAAAGAATGCTTTTAAAAATAGTTTTAATTTTTAGAGTACTGAAGTTTATTGCTAAGTTGATAAATTGTCTTTTTCATTCCTCACCAATCACCATTTCATTTCTCCTGCCCTATCCCCCCCAGATATTCAGGTTTTATTTTAATCAGTATTTGCCTAAAACCTATCTAGCTACAACTCTGGAAATACTAAATATAAGTGATTACTTTACACTGCCAAACTCTGTAATAATTCTTCCTCTCTTCCCACTTAAGATTAAAACATGCAATGCAGTGGCAACGGGGAACATCTTGCATGTTTGAGAATTACAGAATGGCATTTTGGTACACTGGCTTACAGTAGGACCAGGAGTTAACTTTGTTGGAATAACTGACAGCCAGTGGGGCCATAGATCCACTTGATGGCAATCTCCCTGTTTCTGATTAAGGTTATAATGTTTTGCATGCTGTATTTGCAGAAAAGGTAACAATGTGCCCAGATGGGCAGTAGTTTGATGCTTCCCACTGTGTGGAAGACCTGTGCACAGACTACTTCCATGAGATAACATACAAGCAGAAAGAAGATAGTTTTCACTTTTTATCCACCTTTTAAAAGCATCCACTACCTTTTAGCTCAAGGGAGTTATACATGATGACTTTTAGAAAACAAGGAAATCTTTGTTGTTAGTAGAAGAAATCAAAGGACAACAAATAAGAGAACTCTCCCCTTTTAGCCAAGTTCAGTCTATTTCTGAGAATTCCCTGCATCTGTTTAGTCCTTGTCCCTGTCTGTTTTGCCCCACAGTTGCTGGGGACAGCATGATATAAATGCCAGTCTGAATACATATTTCATAGCCTAATGTTCTTGTAAATCTGGTGTCCATTAACCACTGCATAATGGGAGTTTTGATCCAGGGCTAGAGACTATGGCTGATAAAATTCCTTTCTGTTGATGGCTTGTAGTTAGTATTAAATGATGACAAGGGTACTCACCTGCTTGTAAAAAAAAATTAATCTGTGCTGTGGGCTCTGACCAGATGTAAATGGAGAATGTCTAGTTTGGTTCATATGATCCATGTTTCCCATACAAACTCTGAAGACTCCTTATTGTTAGAGAAGTGATAGGTGTAGCAATTACCTTCAAACAGACTGTTAATTAAACTACAGTTTTCTCCCCAAAAGGCACTTAACAAGCAAATAAAAATGAGCAAGTTTGAAGTTACAGGATCGCTTTACTGTTTACAGAAAATATTTCTTAGTAGCAGAAGGAAGCTTCTACAGTGGTATCAAATCTTGTTGCAGGTGTCAGGAGCAATGTGAGTAAACTGGCCATTAGAAGCCAAACCTCGATAGGCAACGTGCTCTGTGAGCTTATGTTTGTGTCTGTATCACTCTATAATTGGCATTCTTCAATGGACAGTGTAGAAAACTGCCCAGGGTGAGCAGAACCTGAAGACTTGGCTTCCTTATGTGACCCCATCTCTGCTATTTCCTTCTCTTTGTTGCTAACTGGTTTGTTCTGGTAGCATGGTACCTTACAGGGCACAAAATGAGAAGGTTCTCTGTTGGTTCCTGGAAACCTGATAGCCTATATTATTAACTTTCTAGTGTTTGATTCCTTCTTTTCTACACTGACTTTTCTAAACCGTTAGTTCACTCGCATTCTGCCAGAAGAAGATATGTTCCTGCAGGCAGTTGAGAGAATAATCTCTAAGTATTGTGGTTTTGGCTAGTGTACCAGGAATGCTGGTTCAGGCCAGGCTGCTCAGATGGGCATTCCTGGGACAGCAGAGCAGTCCCAAGCACACTTTAAAAGCAGTTGTTATAACAAAAGGCAAAGAGCAGTAGCTAGAGATCTAGAAATGTCTCCCCTCCATGGATTTAAAAGGTAGTGCCAATGTAGAGAACAAAATTCCAGTTTCTTGGGAGCTGATTTTTGTTTTGGAGGAAGCAGTGTGTATGTATGTTGGAGGGAGCTTTCTTTATGGAAATGGATGGAGAAGGGCTTTTACAGGCGGCTTTTTTATGCATCACAGCAAACCCAGAGCAGCACATCGAGTAGGTCATCACCAGATTTTTTTTAAGGTCTTCCTGTAAGACTGTTTCAGTGATCTGCATGTACAGCCCAAAATGAGCTGGAAAACAGTCTGGCAACAGTACATATCTGCGATGCCCTTCTGCAGACCCAATGTGAAGGAAGTGATCATCTAGGGTACTTGGTAGTGGCATGAGTTAAAGATCTTGAGTTGCCCAAATTCACAATGTAAGTGAAAGACTACTACAGCAGTAGCTTAACTGGTAATTTGTTCTTGCTTTTTCTTCTGATTTCTTTTACCTTTAAGCTTCCTCTTATCAACCTTATCCCAAGAGGGTAGCTGGAAAGGAATGAGAAAGGAAATGTACAAATAAAGGCTAAGCATTGAATACTAAACAGCATTGCCTTGCTGATACCTATGCTTGCTTAGCATAGTCTGAAATTTGGGAGGGTGCTGTGTTCTTGGTAGGGTTGGGGTTTTTTTGTCACACCTTATATAACATTGTATATAATACATGACATTATTCATGTACTGCAGTTTAAGGAAACTCCAGTAGAGTGATGATTCTAATTATGAGCTACAGCGATGCTACAAGTTTGGGGTTTTCCTATTTAACACTTTCCAGAAATCTGTTGAATTCTGTTAGAAAAACTTATACCACTTGTCAATTTTTTTTATCCACCCCTTCCCTTTTCAGAGGGAAAAAGTAGCTGGGACTATTCAGAACACTTACTACAGCTAGTAACTGATATCCAAAATCCCCTCTCATTCTCAGAAATGATACTTCCAAACTTGACCTGTGACATGAATTCTATACTTGCTGGCGAGCATAAAGTTGCCTGGTTCCCCTGTAACAGAGAAAAGACATTCTGGTTAATGATTTCTACTGTTACTAGGTTCTCAAGTATTTTTCATAGGTTGAGGAGGGACCCTCTACAGAGCCCCAAACTTCAGTTTTCTTTTTCATTCAAGGATCAAACACTTGTCCTCAATGAGTAGTTTTATGTGGGGAAGGGGAGAGGAGGGGAAATATCAGCTGAAAATATTTGCTGTGAATTAAACATCCAAAATTATACCAAGACTAAATAATCTACGGCCCATTTTAAATTATAAATGCCATTATTTTTTCTAATGCAGTTGATCAGGTGGTGAAGCATTGTCTTGCTAAGTTTGCTGGCAACTGCAGAATAATATCACAGTATAAAAGCACAAATTAGTGGTTGGCACAACAAAATTGATTTGCAAATTTTATAGCTCTGTTGAAAGGCTATATGAGGAATCCTTCCCCCCCCCCAAGTTCTGCAGAATATTTTTTCCATTTCTGCAGTGTGACTTAATTTCTTAGGTTTTGGTATTTAAAGGATTGATGCTGCATGCAAAAATCTGAGCACAGAAATGTTGCTTTTGGAATATATTGTAGTTTAAATTGGAGAGGTGCTGAACTAAAAGAGCTATGGCAGACTAGGAAGGAACAAAAGTACTGAACCTTGGATTTGTTAATGTAGTTTCCACTCCATGAAAATAGAGCTGTTCCAGAAACTTAACTACTGTTCAGAACAGACTTCACGATGGATCCCCACAGCTTTAAGCTGGCCTGCGTGAAAAGCCTTGTATTTTAAGGGATATCTCATATTCATATGCTAAATGAATGACTTAGCTGTTCAGTAGTTTGAACTCTGCAGAAAAACACCAAGAAATATAGTTACTGAACACACTCTCTTTTTAGTGTGGATTTCCGCCTGAAAAAGCCTTATGTTTGATCTTAACAAAACTAACTATACTAGATTCAATTATTCCTCTTATGCTGTCTGAAGACTACACTTAAAATAGTAGAAATTGTGTGTGGGGGTAATAAATCATGGATGTATTTGAGTCTTTGCCATTGAAATTACAGGTCAGGGTAATATCATGTTTTCTACTTGTGACCCCAGACACAGAAGTGTCATACCATGTACAAACTTCTGAAAAGACTCTTTAGTGAGTATGTAAACAGCAGGTAGACAGTGATATGTCTTAAATTTTTCAGCTAATAGTATGTGCAGGATAGGGCTTGTTGGAGGCACGGTTTTAGAATAACTCATCTGTCTGGGCCAGAGTTCTAGGTAGAGGCCTTCTGGAAATCCTTGTCTGGGTCCAGAGGCTATCACAGAGGAAAACGGGGGCTTAGTGGTACGATGCTGGTAACAAGTGGCCTGAGGAAAAGGTTCAGGGTTAAGCGATAGAACTGGAAAATGAAGTTGCTTCCTCCAAAGCTGAGCTGAGAGTCAGACCTTGAGGACATTCAGAGAAGCAGGCTATATAGAAGTTTTGGAAAGACGGAAGTACTGAATGCTTAATATCCCAAATCAGTTCTGAATGATGGAACTTCTCTGAAGGTACTTGACTGTGATCTCAAATTATACTTCATTTTGCAGGCTTTGAACATCTGGAAATGATGTATGTGTGTTGTCTTCATTCCCCCAATCCCCTCCCCCCCCCCCCGGGATCTCTTAAAGTCTGTATCTGAAGGGATTTTGAGTGTTTTCCACTGGTTAGAAACATTCTTGTACATTGGATAAGGACTCTCTATTTGCAGCTAAGCTCTTTAAGGATTGCTGAAATGATAGGCAAACTATAATTATGCTACAAATACTAATTATTGGAAAAAATGTGTCAAGTTCTAATTTTAAGACTGCTAAATATTCAAAACTGCTAAATATTGTTATTTCAAGACTGAGCTTCAAATTAACTTCACTTTTAATTCAAGCAGTCTTATGAAATTGATTACAATATTTTGCACTGTTATAACTAGTGAGCTTTAATATTTTAAACTAATTCATAGTTGGAAGCTGGTAAAGACATTTGAATGGGGAGAAAAAACCATAATTCCTTAAAGGGAATACACTTGCTATAAAATATCCCTGAAGAGATGTAGCACCTTTTATTTTTAAAGAAACATACTTGTACAAGAACAACTGCTAGTGACCGACCTTGGTATGGAGCCAGGCGTGCGTGAGCTCTGTGCATCCTTTGCTGTTCCGTTCTCTGCCCCATGCTACTAAAACCTGTGGCATTGCTAGGAGTTATCTGGAGCTTCAGCAGGTGGTTGTGAGATGCAGATAAGTCCTGCTCGCTTATGCCTATGCAAGAAGAAACGAGTGGGGAAAGTAGCAACAGGGACACTCTAGGCACTTGATATCACAAATACTGAACCTGTTTGCTTCTTTTAAATTGTACTTTAATGCATTACTAAAGTTCTGTTTAAAATATTTGGGGTTTCATCTTTGTAATTAAAAGCAGCAGTGTGTGAGAGTACAAAACCCATGTAATCCCTGCAACCCAGCAAATGGCACTTTATATCCCCAAACAAGGAATCAATTAGCTGTAAATTGATAGCTTATGAGGTTTGTTAAATGTGATCTGTAGTATGAATTGGAATATAAACCACATGGATTAACAATTCAGTTGCCATAGAAACTTCTGAAATTGGAACTGAAACTTGCTGAAGAATGCAGCCTGTGACATTTTGTTAGCTCTAAGCCTTTATATGTGATATTAGCTGTAACAATAGCTATGTGATTTTTGTATTATTATTATTATTGTCCTCCTAACTTCCCTTAACACTGGAAATGGATTGCTTATGGTTAACTCTGCAGTTGCTCTAGTCGTTCTAGCTGCCAGGGATCACTCCATAAAAGTGGTAAGTCCAAGTCCTGATGTTGCAGGTATTATGTAGGGAATAATAGGCTGCAATTATGTATTTAATATTTGCATCCAAATGGCTTTGGCAGTCACAGGCCAACTTCAAGAACATGCATTTACCTAGCAGTTACACTCATATATATACAGTTCACTCTTTAAAAGCTATATATAGCTGAATTCACCAGCTTTCACTACTCAGCTCCTGAACTGGATCTAGAGTGACCCTCTATGCAATAACACTTAGCTGATTCAAATGATGGATGACAGCATGTGGACCTTCCATTTCTGGGACAGTATTTTAAATCTTGGCGTCTTCTCATAGGTCTAACCCCTCGGTTTGTTCAGCTCAGTGCAGCTGTGAATTAGACATCTATAGCTTTTGAGAGACGCTACCATGATAGTACGCAGAGGGACATGTTGCTGAAATTGAAGTCCACATTTATATCAAATCCACATTTATATCCACCAGCTGGATCATGGTTAGGGGGATGAAAGGCTGCCCTGCTACTCTCCGCTGGCGTGTGCTGTCTGTAGCCAGGTCTTTTGTCTTCAGAGCCGTTAGTCCAATACTTCTTGTGTGAAAGTCACTTGAAATAGGGATCTTATTGAGCTGCTAGGATATAAAACTAAAATAACTTTGAAGTGACTTACTGCAGGAGAGAATGTCAAACCCTTGTTCAATTCAAAGCGAGGGGATATAAGACAATAGTTTTGATCCGGCCTTTAAGTGGGATTAAAGTCAAGCAGCAAACATCCCTAGCCGTAACTTTGTTCAAAGTTGCTATTTTCAGCAGTTTTGTCCTGGAGAAATCTGAGACTTGGCATGAAAAGAGAAAGCAAAATCTTTAAATGATGACTAGACAGCCAGACCTGGCTAATCCAGATAGCTTTTAAAGCTCCTATAGATTAATAGAAAAGCCTACATTGTTGACCTGTTGGTTTGTTTACACTTTAAGACTTTGGATACCTAGACATCTGGATGAGGTATCCATGGATTAATGAAGTCTCTGTGTAGTAATAGCTAACTGAATCTCTCTTTGACCTTTAGCCTGCTGTTTAACATGTATTTACAAGTGTTCAGTGCTTTGTGCTTGACCAAAATGGAATACGTAGCTGAACCCATTGCTATTAATCAGTGCAGAATCATATTTGAAACTGTACTATCTTGTGCACCCTGGTTCCTCAGTCAAACTAAGTTTTATTCCTTCACTTTCAGCATTTTTATGAGTTGTAAGATCTAGCTTCTTGCTGCAATTTTCAATCTGTTCTTCTTTTAGGACTGTTGTTTAGATTTTAACTATTTATAAGGGTCCTGTGATGTGCATTTTGGCTGTTCTTACCTCTTACTGGAAACTGAGACTGGAGTATTATAAAAACATAACTGGTGCATACAGTCTTGGGCTGCATGCCAAAATAAAGAAGGGACTGGGGGCAGGGGAAGGTAGGAATAACTGGAATGAAAAAAGTCATGTTCTCAGAATAAGTGGCTGCAACTTGGTGTAGGTTTGGAAATTGCATCTCTTTATGCTAGTGATGAATTTGGCATAAAGCAGTTGCCAGTTCTCTTCGATCTAGAATTTAGTTCTGTAGCCCTTCTAAATATCATGTGGAATTCTAATCTTGACCCCGTGAGTCTTGTTTCCTTTATTTCTCTAAAGCTGATGGATTAAAGAGGTTGGCTGGCTAGGTCAGAAGATTTGGAGAATTATTTGCGCATTTAAAGGGGCTGAAATACTGAAGACTCCTAAAGTGAATGTGGTTATAGCAAGAGCCTTTAATAAAGACTTTGCAAAATAATAATAATTTAAAAAAAAATCATTAAAGCTGTAGTTAATGGATATGGTGGACAGAGGTATCAGTCTCTTTTGAGGCCATAGTTCCACTTAGGACATGAATCCAGAAAAAAAAGAGGCTCTGCTATATGAACAATTGATGCAGTTGAGTCTTTGATTCCTTATGGAGGCTTGCAAAAGATGTGCAGTTTGCAGGAGTGGGACATTGACTTCTTCAAGTATGAAATTTTTCTGGTAAATATCCTTTTAGCATATCACCTCTTACTATTTTCATGGATCTGCATAGCAATAACAGCGAGCACTGCTGCTACTGGAGTTAGCAAGTCTGGACTAGTTTCTGTTGTGACATACTGGTGCTGTATCAACAGGAGAAGATTAAAAAACCTTTATTTGTCTGCAGTTGCGTTTCTTTTTTTTTTTAACTGTTCAATTGACAGCCCAGCTGTCACCATGCAATAGAAGAGAATATAATTCCTTAGTGCCTAAAAGCTAGAGAATTGTTTCTAGAGTTTATTTATACTTGAATCTTTAGCAGAAGTGAAGTTGAGGTGGGCGAGGGTGTGGAGAATTATATAACTGTAAAAACAAATACAATTGGAGTGACATTTCATAAAATTATGAACTAGACCAGTAAGACTACAGATAAAGAATGGCAGGAAATGTACACAAAACCTGATTCTGTGGGAATCACTTTCCATAGCCTTCCCCTTTTGACAGCATGTAAAGGGCCTGATTCTCAGTTGGTGTTAGTTATCCATCAGCTGAGTCAAAAGAGCTGCAATGATTACCAGCCTAGGCTCTGGCACAGCCCAACTCACTTCCAGCTTGCACTTGTGCATCTGATAATACTTGTATTGGTGTAGGATATAAACACATGCATGGCAGAAATAGGAAAATGCCGCAACTTTCTTTCTGCAAGAGTAAAGGCTGGCAAACACCTGCAAATCCCCCCTCCCCCCCAACAAACACCACTACCCTGACAACCCTTGAATCTTACTTTACTGGTTTTCTATTAGTATTTATCCATGCAAACTTCTGCTTACAAAAACATTCCTAGAAAGAGAAGCCTAAAAACTTTGCAAAAAGTGCTTGTGTGAGTACTTGTGCACGATTTTTGTGTAGTCATTGTGATTTGAGTCATACAGTCAGCCACAAATCCATACCATATAGGATAGGGGAATGAACATGAATTGTGGGTGATTCACATAAAGCAGCCTTGAGTTGGCTAGCATAAAGCTGTCATTTTACTCATGCTAATAGGAATTCAAACAATGAACAAGCAGCACACTTCTAAATTCAAAGTCTGGTCAAATGTTTTTCTACCAAAAAAAACCAACCCGTAAATGTTCATTGAAGATTTCTGTTGTTGTGAGCAATTATTTACATCAGTTTTCATGCATGTTTTGCAAAATTTATTAGAACCATGACTTCGTAGAAGACTACACTTAAAAATCTGAATTCGAACAACTTTTGCAAATAGATTTATGTTCTATTATTTTTCCCAATGCAGTTGACCACTTTTCAGGAATGGTTCCACTGAATTCAACAGGATCATTTATGCAATGAAGAAACTATAGTCTAATACTGAGACTTTGGTAAGAAAATGTTTCAAATACTATAGCTAAACACAGGTGTGCAACATCAGGTTGAGACAAGTGTTACACATGTAAGGGGATGTGGATCTGCTGTGATCATTGCATCCTCTATACTTACTACAATTTATAATAAACTCTTTTAGTCTTGTGGTGCTTTTCACATAAAGCACCTTGTAACAGTAACATTACAGACTTCCTGATACTTTGTCATAGGATGTTGCTTCCCAACTTTAAGAATTGACCTTGCATTCTCTAAAGCTGAATCTTAAGGAGCACAGATGTTTGTCTTTACCTGTTCATAAAATATGTGTGCCCAAGAATGATGCAAAAGTTCTGGGAAAAATCTTTCTTACCTGCTACATTGAGATTCCCTGAATCCCATTTGCTAGCACCTTTTTGCAGCTGTGAATAGGAAGCCTAAAAAGAGGGTCATGATGTACTCAACTGCAGAGACAAAAATGATTTTACAAGAGACCCTGTAAAAAAATCAGTCTTTTCTGTACAAGTAGTTGTAAATTTACCAGAAGAAAGGACGTGGAAGACTAAAAAGTCCATAGGCTTCCTATAGTACTACCTAATGCACACAAACTGGCAGTCACATAACACTTTTACAGTCATGTTGCTACATTGCTCCAGTGTTTTCAAAGTGTCTGGATCCAACTCTGCCTATGGTTTTGCAATGTTGTCCTTCTTTGCGTGATCTTGCACAAGTATGTCCAACTGCGTAAGATGATATGAATGTTGCCTAGTAACATTGATGCATGAAATAACTATCATAATATTCTCTACAGGGATTACTTGCTTAAGGCTTACTAGACTCAGGGAACACTTAAAATGCTTATTTTAAAAATACATGACTACATTACTATGCTTACTCATTACTTCTAATGTGAGGTAATGCTGAGATGCTGATAACATTGAGATTGCTCTCATTATTTACAATATGCCACTCTGACTGACTCAGCACTAATAGTCACTATATCATTATCTGTGATAAGGGTAGAATGATGGCCATTTTTAATCTTACCTTTTATTTGCAAAAGATGTTCAGTCAGTGCTATTGACATAAATGTTCCAGTGCTGTCTTGTAGAATTCATACAATGCAATAGATGAAAACTTTTTCCTTGTCTTTTGTAATGTTTCAAGCGGCAATTCCTTTGCCTGTTACATGTGTTTCTGAGCATTTGAAACATTGAAAAATGATTCAAGAGTAAAATCTTAAATACAAACCACCTTAGATCATGAGGTTCCTTTTGTCTGGTAAGCCATGATAATCACCATGTACCCCAGGATTATCTTTCAAGAAGAAAATTGGCTTAAAAATTTTGTCTTTGCTGAGTAAGACCTGGCAAGTCACGTGTAATTGTGTTAAACTATACATTAGGTAAACCTTCTAAGCTGACTGTGGAGACTAGTTTAATTTAAAAAAAAAAAAAAAAGTGAAAACCAACTGAAAGCCTCTTACTGGTCTGATGAAGACACAACTGAGGATTCAAAAGCTGAAGGAGAACGTTTGAAAGGCAAGTGATGACTAGACAAGGTCACTGTATTTACAAAAATAAAGCACAACTACAACACTACTCTGTGCATGAGGATATGCAGTCAGTAATGTTTTCTTATCTAATGCTGTTATCAGGCACTGAATTTGTCCTGTTTGTAGCCATTCTGTATCATACATGGGGAATTATGGAGATGGAGTCTCCAAAATAAGCCAGAACTTAGTTTTTATCTTGCTCATGCAGCTGAATTTACTCCCTTATAAAAAAAAAAAAACAAACCAACCAGTTGCACTTCAGTCATCTGTTGGGGTTCCTAGTAACTGCTTTTAAAAATATAATGAACTGAATATAGCTTTTTCAGTAAGGCTCTGAAATTTTATACATTAGGTACAAATCTGATGCAGTTTGAATAATGAAATACGCTTGGCGTTCATGGTTTTAGCTGAAGTTGGCAGAGTGAAATATCTCACAATGGAAAAGCAATCTAGGTAGCTCAGACTAAAGCACAGATAGGTAGTTGTGGTAGGTGGAAGTCAGCAAATTTAAGCTAGAAATGACAGGTAAACTGTTAATACTGTGGATAAACGAACAATTGCAAAATGTGCCTAGAACACAGTGGACTTCATGTAGTTTGACATCCTTATATCAATACTGGCTCTCAATCTAAAGTTTTTTAATAGTGAAGTTATTGCCTTCCTCCCCCTTAACAGCGAGTGCATGGTATTCTTGTGTTGCAGTCATGGAACACCGACCCTGTGGGAAGCAGTGTCACTATCAGCGTTAAGGGAGTGCGGGAAGGTGAATCCCTGAAAGATTGGATATTGGATCATGGTATACCAAAGCAGTGTTGCGGCTTGGCTCTGGTAATTTTTGTTTGCCTAAGTTGATGCTAGCCATGAGAAACTGCATTAGTCTTCTCATTCAGCTTTGTGGTTTGTCCCTAGCTGCCTAGCCTGTGGCCTCCTGCAGATACAGATGTTATGCGGTTTGAAGTATAGGAACTCAGCACAACTTTTGGAGACTGCTTAGGGGTTTTGTGTGACTTGTATACTGGGTGTCTTGGCTGCCAGCTGTCAATAGTGCTTTCTAACCAAAACACAGACCAGAGGGGTCAGAGTCCTAAAATGAGGAATGTCATGGCCTGACATGAGTCCTTGCACAGGAGGGAAGCTTTCTAGGCAAGGCAAACTCAGTGCCTACCTTGGGCTGTGCTGTACTTGGGTTTAGATATGCATTATGGAGGGGATGCAATGTGCTATAGTGATAGGTTTCCTTTTTCTGGCTCCAGTGGGATCAGGCTGAACCTGCTGATAAGGATGCTGAGCTGACTTTTAACCCTCTCAGGAGGAAATGGATTCTGACTCTCATCCTCACTCAGACCCTCTGGACAAGTTCAGCCTGTTAGAATGGGAGATTACGTTTAAGCTACTGGAAGTAAGGACTTTGCCTGCTGTTACTATGTTTTGCCCACAATGAAGTCCTGCACAGAGCACAAATCCATTTTTGTCTTGCCTTCTCTGAAACAAGATTACCTCTGTTTCACCCTAGAGTGAAGAACCTGGCCATTTTAAATACCTGGTGGTTACATGGACTGTTTACCTTACCAGGACTTTCAGCATTTTTACCACTGTATGCCATTTTCCAAATGTCATGCATATGGATTTATTAATGTACCAAAGATAATAAATTTACTTGGGGAACTATTTTCAGCCTGATCACAGCGCTGCTTTTATTGGCTTATGGGCATCTTTATGCCTTTGCCAAAATTCCTTCATGTTTCTGGTCCTTATTTATTTATTTTTCTAATGCTAGTTTCCTCTAATTAATCACTCTAAACCTATACAAAAGTGATTTTCTCATATTACAAGAAATCTCTTATAGGGCATGAACCTAATGTTACTTCCTGAATATACTATAATATCTTAATTAGGCTGCATATTAAATAGCAAAATACTTGATTAGATCACTTACTATTTCTGTCTATGGCAAACTAGTTTCTGCAAGCTTAACCCTAGAGACTGATTCTGGCTAATCATATAGCACATAAATCATGAGTGGCCCCAGTGTAAGCAGCTTTGTAATGCTTCAGCCTCCCAGCCCTGATAGGACTTTTCCCTAGAGGAAAATTCAACACCTGGTTATTATGTATGAAAAGACAGAAGTATGTGAGGTAGGTACATTTGTCTCCCTCTTACCAAGCATAAAATGAGCTGGCTAGCTCTGATTTTTGGGAACCTGGTCTTGGGACAAAAATATGTTTGGGCTTTTTTAGCATTAGGTGACTGAAATACATAAAGCAATCCCTGCAGCAGAAATATGTGTCAGTTATAATTAAGTGTCATCTATATGTGTGTGTGGGAAGAGGACTGAAATGGGTGATTTAAGAGCAAGTTCCTCCCACACTGCATCACCTAGTGAGAATGGGGGTGAGCCGTGCTGCAGTGCAGTGGTTTTTACATCTCTTCTGTTTCTGAGGACCCAAAATGTGGTCAGGAAATGAGTGCCTAAAAGGAGGGGGATTATAGGGAAAGAATCTAAGGTGTTCTTATCCCTCTTGGTAAATCTGTGTCAGTCTATACGGTTTGGGACAACTGCGTGTTGGGAGGATGGTCACTGGAATTTCAGGAACCAGCCCTTGTCGAAGAGAAAAGTGATTTCTTACGCCAAGTTGCATTTTCTGGTTATTACTCATTCATCCCTGTTTGAGGTTTCTGCAAGCAATTTTGGGGAGTAAAGCTACATTGCTTTTAAAATGCATCCTCTTATACTAGATGAGCAGGTATTTTGGAAGGGGGAAGGAGGAATATTGACAGGAGGATCAATCTCATTCCCTGCACTAAGTCTTCAGCGCTGCTTCGGGTTGTACCTGCTGAGCTCTGTGCACAGCTATCGAGTATTCTCAGTGAATTTACTCAAGAGGAGCCTGTCTGCCAAGTGGAGCCACCTCCCTCTTTGGTCCTGTTTATGAAACTGTTGTTTAAATGGGGAAAATAAGAGAAGAGCAAACAGATTCCTTGACCCACCCAGTGCTTCTCTCTGCAGCACAGCCACTCCTACTGTGTGGGATCCATCACATGACAGGGAGATGCTCCTGGGAACTGTTTTTTTTAAAATACTGGCAGCACAACATCGGGCGGGACTGCTCTATCTTGTAACTTCTTAACATTCTCCTACTAGCTACTTTTCCTGTATTATACATCTTCTTGCTCTGGCTGTATCAGCTATAACAACATAATTCTTGTTTGTCCTCTGTGTGACTTTTTTCATAGGTTTGAATGAGGGTTTTTCTGTGGATGATGTGCCAAAGACTGGTCACCAAATCTGACACTTGTGAGTCTCTGGAACCCCAATGAGGAAATGGTCGTCTCCAAATGGCATGGATGGTGTTTAACACTGTATTAGTGCACCTGCGTGGGCCAGAGTCTGTCTGTGCCCAGATTCATAAAGAGGCAGTGTTATTCCAAACATAGATCATCTGTGCAGGGCGTGATAAATGTCATTGTGTGTCCTTGCTCCTACAGTAGTGTAGCCAGAACTTCAGCCTGACTGCAGGTTCCTGCTGCGCATTTTACAGCAGCTTGCACTTAACTCTGAGCCAGGCTCCAGGAGGTCCTGCTTTATAATATCCTGTTCCATTCACTAGACAGCAACCTCCTTCCTTTTTATTGTTTGAGCAGTGGTTGTACGTGGGGAGCGGGAATGACAGAGAAGTGATAAAGCATATGTAAGCCCTTGCATTGTGTTTTTTCACTGTCTTGCTGTTTTGAATAGTAGCTAATGATATTTGCAAAGCTTCTTGCTGTTACACAGGGTTGTACCATTCCAGTGAGGGAGACCCTTTGCTTCTTGCCGGGTGTTCAGAAACAATGGAGCAATCACAAAAGGATTTTGCTTTAGCAGTTGTTTCTCTTGGCTGGCCTGCTCCTGATAACATCTCCTCCTGCTGTGTACAAAGAGTGCTTGAGCTAAGGGCTTTAATATCTTGTATGGTCAAGGTTTTGTTTTAAAGGGTGTAGTAGTTTATTTTTGGAAGGAACTGAGGAGCGGCCACATAGCATTGAACTCTGCTATCCTGTTTATCACCTCCAAGCCCAGCCCTTCTCCCAAAATGGGTTTTCAAGATGCAGCACTCTGCTTAACTACAAGATAAGATTTGGCAGTCATTTTTCTGGTTTTGGCAAAGTATTAGTTGGCACAGGAGTTTGAAAATGGAAATTGCTTGGGGATAAACTACTTAGGCTAATTCACACCTAGAATAATATCAGACACTAGCGGAGTTCATTTACAAGTGAATTTGTTCTCTTCTCCCCATGTGTTGTCTTCAGTCTGCTGGAGTGTGACTGCTATAGCCACCATGGAAAGGCTGATTAAGTCAAAGAAGGTCTAATCTACACCTTAGCTAAAACCACTTTTTAAAAAAAAGCCAAATTTTTGAATTTTCTTATTTTATGTATCTTGTCCTGTCTAGTGTTTTACTTGTGCCCGTGGCAGAAACCTGCACAGGGGCTTTTCTGCATTGCAGGCAATGTAAGAGAAGAAAGAGGGAAAATTACTACTTAAGAGAGCTTTCTACTCTAGAGGTATGGATACCAACAATGCTAATTTGCAGAGTCTTGGAGTTCCAAATCATCTAATTTAGCTATCTGAGAAGTCTAATTTTGCTAGACTTCCAATTGTGTGCTCCAGTAGCATGACTAGAATGCTGCACTAGGAACTCTGGTGCGCCTAAATGCATCGCTTGTATAGTTTCTTGAATGAATACTGAGAAGCAAAGCTGCAACAGCCCAGGTGCTTAGATCTGTTGACTTTAATGAGACTTAAGGTCCTTCTTCTCAGGTGTCCTTCTTGAATTTGTGTCTGACTACTCTAGTACTTTCTAAGTAGTTGGATCCAAGTAAAGAGAACTAAGAAAACTCAAACTGAGCAAAGCCCAACGACTTGCTTCTGTTAAGGGTAGGTGTTGATTGAATACTCTTATTGGAGTGATGGGCAGGAGATAAGGAGTACAGAAGACTGTAGTGTGTTCCCTATTGCTGTAAATGCATCTCTAAAAACATTACCAAAATCCCCTGCCTATCACTTTGACTAATTAATAGAAATAGGGCAGCCTTTTTGTTTTGAGTGTCATCCAGTCTAAGGTAACAGGGTTCCTCTTTGTACAGGCATATCTACAAATGCTTATCTACAGGGTCTGAAATGAGTCTTCCAATTTTAGAAAAAAATCATGAGAGTTTTAATCATGTTCTGCTTCCCTTCTGCAGATGATCTTGTCATATGCATTTGAAATGGTAGTCGAGCATAGACCTCTGTGCCACACTATAACAGTGAACAGATGTTATCTAGTGAAGTTCTGAATTAATTGGAAACACCAGCTCCCTGAAAGACTTGCATCTTACAGGACTGTTTTCTCAAAAGTAATTAAGTGCTGAATGCAGATGGAAGTAGGGTTGGGGACAAGGTTGGGGTGCAGAGAACACAGTAGTTTCCCAGTTTTGTAGCAAACTGTGCTAAACCAGCAAAATTTGTCAGTTTGTACCTTGCTCTAAAAGTTATACCAATGGTTGCTTACCCATTATTCCAGAAGCTGGGAACGGAGGAATTGTTGCTGTCCAGGCCTTGCTAACTTTCCCAGCTGCATTTCCTATAGCAGGACCTGAGGAAGGAACAGCTGCAATTGTCTTATGCTACAAAAGGATTCCCTCTCACAGGAGAAATCTCCTGCTGAGTGGATTCACTAGATTTTAAGCCTGCTTAGTGCAGAGTGTCAGACATAGGGCAGCTGTAACAAGTATAGAATTGGGTCTTTCAAAGATAACACTAGATATAGAACAGCTGATTTCTGAGAAGTATTGTTAGGATACCTTTTCTGATGTTCCCCTCTCCTGGATTTCAGTGCATAGTTCTTGTGTGTCCTGTTAGGCACTATGTATGTGGTTTGCAGTTCTCTCTAGTTAGTACAGTTAATCAGTAACTATGAGGCTTCTGGGTCCCTATAAGTAGTACCATCTCCAACAGTAATGCTCTACTGTCCCCTGGAAAGGATTTATCCTCCTGAGTACTGTATGAAACTATAACTTCTTCCTGAAACTGTTCATCTATCTGTAAACAGTCTCTTTCAATAACTTAATGTATTGCTTTTGTCTTCTCTAGATCCTGTGTGACTGTCTTATTCCTAACAGTGACATAAGTAGCTATCCATATGCACTACATAGGTATTTCACCTTAGTCTTTCCTTCCATCAATGCCAGTGATTTCTTCTTTATTAAAAATAAATAATATTGACTGGGTCTGTTTCACAAAGAATTAGAAAGATTAGTGGCAGAAACTAATGCTATTTCTTCAAAAGGTCAATTTGGCTTGTTAGAAGTGAGAAGCCTCTAGCAGTACCCCTACATCCTTGCTCTTTGGGTACAGATCTTTGGGCTTAGAAATGTTTAGCAGAGGCTTGATATTAGGTTAAAAACAACTGTAATGAAAGTAGAATATTTATGCATATCAGGAAATGTTTTAACAAGTTTTGTGGCTTACCAGTTTCTGAAGGGAGTCTACAGGAAAGATGGGGAGGGACTGTTTATCAGGGAGTGTAGTGACAGGACAAGGGGTAATGGGTTCAAGCTGAAGGAGGGTTGATTTAGATTAGATGTTAGAAAGAAATTCTTTACTGTTAGAGTGGTGAGGCACTGGAACAGGTTGCCCAGAGAGGTTGTGGATGCCCCATCCCTGGAAGTGTTCAAGGCCAGGTTGGATGAGGCTTTGGGCAATGTGGTCTAGTGGAGGGTGTCCCTGCCAGCAGCAGGGGGTTGGAACTAGATGATCTTTGAGGTCCCTTCCAACCGTAGCCATTCTATGATTCTAGGATTCTATGGTAAGTCTGCAGATTCTAGATGACTAGTCAGAGCAATGAGTTGTGCTAAGTCTTGCAATTTTATTGTGTGTTTTAAATAACTAACATTTTAATGAGTGTTTGAATACACATCATGTGGATAAAAATGATCACCAAATTTCCTTTCCTGTGTCATCTGTCCCAGCCAATACTGTAGTAGTTCCTTTTCCTCCTGGAGGTTGTCTTGTTCCTTGGACAGTATTTACTTAAGCATAGAGAATTCCTTAATGTATCCTGATAGTTTGCTTGGAAAGCAGTAGTAAAACCTCAGTGCAAGCCACATAATTATTGCGGTAGTAAACTGCAATATGATGCCCACACGCTTTCTGGTATTTACTTCCTGTAAGCTTTTGTTATGAAACACTTTGTAATGCAGATCAGCACATGCTAGATCAGAGGCTTCCAAACAGACTTTTGCTGTGGCAGCGCGTGTGGCTTCAGAAAGTGCGCGGTGGGTGGACTCCTGATGACAGCACTGGTAGTTAACTTGAAAGTATGCTGGCTGTGCACAGTGTTTCTGTGGCTTCATTTGAGAGATGCTGTGCCAGGCCTGGCATGGCAACTTGAAGGTCTTTAGAACAGTAATTTTCATCCCATCTTTTGTCCTGTGAACTAGGGAAGAGAAATGAGCATGGGGCAAAAGGACTTGCCTAAAACCAGACTGCAAGCCAGTGACAACGGGGAAATAAAATACGTGATGGTGGGGAGACTGCAGTGAATTGCCTCTCCTGCTAGCTTATCTGCAAGATTCTTCATGACTGGGAGGGAGCAGATAGGATTGCTCCAACACCACTGACTGCTCCATTACCCAAGCCAGGTAGCTGAAACAAAATGAAGCAACATTAGGCTAATACTGCTGCAGAAGCATATAGGAACACTATAGGCAAGCACACCCATTTGAAAGAAAGGCAGGTATTGTTGCTGAAGGCTTTATTTTGGCCTGTATCTGTGCTAGCAAGATAGAAAGCCATGTTGCTCTTTTAAAATAGCCCAGACAGGACTCCAGGTGTTCTTATCATCATGGTATCTAACATTATTTTGATATAAGTGTTGCTAAAGGTAACACAGGAAAGATTGCCCATAGTCTGAACTTTTTTCATTGTTGAACAGACCCAGGATCATCTTTGCTGGGGAAAGCCATTCTCTGCAGCCTCCTGGGACATGCTGCAAGAGGAAGAGATTTGGTCTCTGGAATTCCGATAAAAGAGACTTGACTGACAGGTCTTCATCACTGCTAGCAGTCTCATGCTGCAGTGATTTACTACTTTGAAAGTCTCAGATGATTTTAAGCTGAGATTGGATATGCTCGTTAGCAAAATTACATAAACTGTAGGGGCAAAATTCATGCCATTTACACTATGACTTTCATTACTGCTGAAGTTGCTTATGTGTGGACAGATTCCTAGAGGATCTATAAATAGCACAGCTTCCAATGGGATAGAGCTGATTTACGTTCCCTAAGGATTTGGTTCTTTTTTTCTGGAAGACACTGGGCTGTGATGTTTCTGTCAGAGAGGAGCTCTTTGTGGCAGCTGTGTTGGCTGGAGCACTAGAATCTAAGCAGTCACCCAGTAGGCCCCAGTAGCTGCAAGCAGCATTCACTAAGAGGAAAACCCTGAATTTGCCAGACCAGTACCTTTTGCTTAGCTACATTCTGACCTTCACTGTGCAGCCTCCCCTCCAGAACTGATGCTGCGGCATCAGCATCACAGCAGTGATGCGCTGATTTGAGAGACAAGTTTCTTTCCTCTACTGGTTCTGAAACAGATTGCTAGAGTTCATTCAAGTACGACTGCTCTCATTCAGGTTGTGAAATTCACAGAAACTTGTAACAAATGCAAGTTTGCAAAGTGCATTTTTTTTCCCTCCATAACCAGCTGTTGGAGAACAATTTTTTTTTGTTAGGTGCTGTAGTAAGTGTGGATCAGCACAAAGCAAACAGATTGGTCCTTGATCTGCTCTTTGTTGCAATTACATTTAAAGAAAGTTTGTGCTTATTGTGAGAAGCCATGTGTGAGATACGACAGTTAAAAACAATTACTCTTTCATCTGTACAGTCCAGTCTTTACATGGTGTTTGGAATATACAAGTGTGTGCATAACAACCCCCTTCCTCTGAAACAAGACTTTATTTTACTTATTTATTTTTCTCACTCGTATTTGAGAGACTTACAGTCTTCATGTAACAATTGTCTGAGTGAAGACAAGGTGTGCATCTGGGAGATAGGGGTGTGTGGTAATAGGTTACTGGATGACTTTGCCTTTGATATATAACTTTAATGTTAAACATGAGCAGATGAAAACAGGTTAGCGCTGGAGCTTTCTAGCTTTTTCTCAGCAGTTGCAATAAATCAAGAGATCCTTTTGTGAGACGTACATTCTGCTTTGTGATCAAATGGCATTTCTGGGGAAACTTCAATATTCTCCTTATGCTACAGCTTTGTGCAGTGTGGCCTGAAGGCTTTGACAAGGAGACCCTGCACTCTGGCATCACCAGCCAGGGCTCTTGATGCTGCCTTCAGGAAAAATGCTAACAGACATTTTTTCCTGAAGTATGTTTTAGCAGCTGCCTTGAAACAGAAGAATCTGTGAACAGAATACTGTGTGAGATCGAGCTCTATCTATAGAGTGGTGAGGGAAAGAAAAAAAAGTGTCTGCCCAAGTATTACAAAGGAGGAATAAATCTCAACCAGTGCTATGCAGAGGCAGAAGTTGAGTCAGGGAAGGGCCTTTTCTATTGTCACCGAAAAGGCAGTGGCAGATCAGCTTCATTTCCCCATTCCATATTAGCTGTGCTGAACCCACCCTTGGTTTGTTTTACAGCTATTTAGTTACATATCAGGGAGACCAAAATATTGTTGGGCTCCAACTAAGTAATTCCTCTTTGTCAGAGAAACAAAATAAACGAGAGAAATTGCTGAAGATGGCCCCACTGGTGTTAGAGTTGGAAAAAAGAAAGCCAACATTTGAATGAATCCTCACCTCTGGTATATTTCAATTAAAATCTGTATGACTTAAATACTGTTTTCAAAAATGCTTCATACTGCAAACACTCAGCGGTTGTAAGGAAAAAAGTACAGGCCCAAGAAAATTCAAAATGGTCACCTGCAATCAGCAATGACTTAAAATATTTTTTTTCTCTTATTTGCTGCCATCCTCTCTAGTCTTATTGCTTTTCCTTACATAGTACAGCTCTGTTCTTAACTTCCACGCTGCTGCATTCGTAATGTCATGTAAAAAATGCTACAGGACATGTTTCTACCTCACCACATTTAATTTATTTGACATTTATGTCACTGAGATAGTTGATTTGTGCGTTCAGAGTGTCAGCTTTAAATAAACATTTCTCATTTTAATACTTTGTAGAAAGCTGTGTGTTTTATAAAAGACCTCACTCACCAACACTGATTCTTGGAAACTACAGCAGTTGAATTATTGTGATACGCAGTTGTTGAAAAAGAGAGCCCACTATGCGTGATGTTTTTTGCAAAATAAAACTATAATCACATTTGGTTCCAGTTCACACTCTGCCTGCATATGCTGACCTGCAGCTCAGACTAACCAGAGCCAGTGTGTTTTGAGGATCATGATCAGAGGTCAGGAGATACGTGTTACAGCTCTGCTACTTACTGACTGGCTTTGAACAAGTTTCACCTGTTTCTTTAAGGGTTTCCTCATTTGTCAACAAGAACAATTAACAGAATGTAACCTTATCTGTGATAAGAAAACATTTGAAAGTTGAAATGCTGTAGAGGCTCTAAGTTTTGAGGTGCAGAACTAAGTAGCCCTACATTTATATTTTGGTAACAGGGATCTACGGCATTGGCAACTTCTGAAAGAGATAGATCTGATAACAGAACATAAAAAGAAGCCTACATGTGATAGATCACTCGCTTCTTGTGCGCTTGACCCTGCACTGTGTGAAACTTATTACCCTCTCCCTGTAAAGCAAAAAGACCTCTCTATTGATGTAAAAAAGAAAAACGTCTTGGCAAGTGGCAAAGCTATCCCTCTGTGCTGAGTGCTTCACAGATGCCTTGATGCAATTGCAAGAGTATGTGGAAATGTTTGTCAGGAAAGTGAATGCAACTGTATTGCATAGATCAATTATTGCAATTTTATTTAAATTTCCATTGGATAACAACTGTAGTGTATAAATGTGATGTACAGAAAATTTTGTTTAAAATATGCATTTTAGGAAATCAGCAATATTTTTGAAATGAATCACAATTTTCTGATTTACTGATGATTGTTAACAGAATAGGAGAGAGCAGAAATATGAATTACTAGTGTAGTCTCATCTGTCGTTAGAAACATTAAATAGGCCATAAATGATACTGTCACCATGCTGCATAACACTTCCCACTAAATGCAGTTCTGCTAGTGACAGTCCCAACTTTTCGTGGCCTAACAGCTTTGGATAAACACGCGTTCCACAGCTATGTCCTGACCTTTTCGTGAAGTAACAGAACTGGTTTGCCAAGACTCTTCATGTTGGTTTAGATGGCTTTAGTTTCCTCTCCTCTGTCAGGGATAGACCAAGAAAGCTGCATTTGAATTTTGTAAGCTTTTGTCAAGATTTGGATCAGGATCAGACCTTATGAGTTGTGACTTTAGCTGCTTTTTGGTCCAGGTAAGAGAAACTTGCCCTCAAATGATTCCTGCTTTTTGTAGTCTACAAATGGAAAAGGTATTAGCCACATCCAAACTCCTGTCTGACACAAACTCAAAATAGCTGAGGGAAATAGTAGCTAACATTTAGATTTACTCCATGGATGCATGGATTGCATTAGAAGTTTTGGCCTTGTTCCAGCTTGTGTATGAACCTTGCACAACATTTCTGAAGTGCTCAGCATCAGTTTGGACACACCAAGTGGAACGGGGACCTCCTGCGTTTGCCAGCCTTCCTGCTCTGTGCCCTGAATACGTGAGAGCAGCCTGTGGTTCAGCACCCTCCTGGGGAGCTCCTGCATTCTCCCACTCGCAACAGACCAATACAACAATCTATAACTCATCTCACGCATTAAAAGTGCTGAAGTTAGGGTTGGTCATTAAGTAACACCACCAGATACTGCTAGTGGAAGAGTCCTTCTTACCAAGTCACTAATGGTTAGGCACTCGTCCTCTTCTTTGATTTTGTTGTTTGTGTTGGATTATTTTTAGGTAACATTTTTTAGGTAACAGTATATATATTTCAAGCACAGAGAGCTTGTTTGAAGTTTCTCTTTGAACTGTAACACTCAGTCTCTAAACAGTCATGTTGTGAAATCAGCTACATGCCCAGAAGCAGAATCTTTGCCTTGCAAAGGCAGAGCTGGTTCTGTAGATTAGCATAATACTGAAACAAGTCAGTGAGTGGCTCCTAAAACTGTAATGTTTTTTGCTTGGATGCTTGCCCTCAATACGTGGCACTAAGGAAGGTGTGAAATTTCTCTTTGCCTTCCTAGAAGTCTAAGGAAATCAATGAATAACTTTTTTTCTTCTCTTGCTCTTTCTCTGCTGATATTCAGAGAAATTGGGTAATGGCTTGCTAGATCTTCAATATTACTTGAATTGTCTTTGCAAGTGCTCCCTCCTCTTGCTCACTTCCAGATGCAAATGAATTGCATGGTCTCTGTCAGGATCTAAACAGGCTGGGATCCAGTCTTGCACATTTGTCTTAGAATGATGCTTATTGGGGACATCAGATTTAGGCTCCTCAGACAGTAGGTCCTTGGGAACAAACTTTTTCAGTGAACAGCTCCTGGCAAGAACAAATTTGATACAGAAGTAAAGTAGTCTGAACATGTCCATGTCTCACCAAAGACTGTATTATTCTCTGTAGTTGTATTACTAGTAAGTTAAATGGCATATTCAAAGGTTTGTGTCAGAGGATCAGAGAAGGTAAATCCACTGGGAATGATGGAGTGTTTCTGTCAAAGACTTAGGAAGCAGACGTCACCAGAAGCTTGTCTGTTTTTTCTCAGCTGTATCAGTTCATTTAGGAAGAGATATTACCTTTGCCTACAAAAATTGCCTGAAAGGATTTTATTAGTAACATAACCGCTAGCTAGGATTCAGTAAGAACTACCCAAACATAGTATTAGTGAAAGATACTATCTGTTTAAGCAGGGATATGAAGTATTAAATTCTGTTGTATCTGATTGATTTCCTGTGCACCTGGTTTCTTAACAATATACTAGTATTCTCAGCCTTTTGCCACTCTTCCAGTGGAAGTTCTTACTGTTTTCAGAACATGGGTGTTCATTATTTCTCCAACTGGAAAAAACCCCACGCTTGTTAAAGTAATATAAGCTGAACGCCTAAAATCAAACCAAAAATCATGTCTCATTAAAAAAAATACCAGCTTTGGTACTTCTAGCAAAGCCAAAGGAGCAGTTTCTTTTTTCATAGTGAAGACTTCATTTACTATTTAATGCAATACCTGAATTCCTGTGCTTCTGCTGTGTTCCACCAATATTTATCTCTTTATTTGTCTGCATTTTTCCACTCGGGCACCTTCTCTTGTAAATGGGAGGAACTCCTCTGCCAAACTTCAACTACCCCCTAACTGTCCTCCAAAAGCCTCTTCAAGGCCTGTCTTTGCTGCACTGCCTACAAATCACAGTCACCTGGCAGTCTTGAAGCTGGAGGCCATCTGTGAGGATGGTGATTTATGCGAGCACACCAATCTTCATTGTTATTCATGCCAGCTTTTTTCACACATTTTTCCCTTAGTCACTAGATTTCTTGTCTTGGGAATGTAGAGTGCAAAGAGTCTGGGGTGGGAACTGCCTAAAATAATGAATATAAAGTGCAAAATAGATGTAGAGCTTTGTGGCAAATATGTTGAGAAATAATAATGTGTTTGGAGTGCATATTTGTCAAAACAAGATTGTATCAAATATAATTCCAGAGGAGAACGTATCTACCAAAATATGAAGGCCAGAATCACTGATCCAGCTAAAGACTGGAATGACTTCAGTGACTTAAATCACTCATAAACTTCAAAACTAGACAAGCCTCCATCCAGCTCAGGGTAACCTTGAAGCTTTTCTCAATTTTCTCGTCTTTCACAGCTCTCAGGCTGCACCAGAGGTTTGACATTTTTGGGACATAGCCTGTTTCATATGGCTAAACCTCCAGCACTGGTGGCTGAGAAAGAATGGGGCATGGTGTGACAGAGATTTTTCTGGTAGATCTGTCCCGTGTGGGACTCCTTTGTCCCAGAGACTTCTCAAGGGGCACATTAGGAAAGCTTTATGGCTGCCATGTGTCTCTGGAAAGGGGCCAAACATTTACCCTTTTATAAAACTATATTAGGGCATGATAAGAAAATATATAAGGAGGAAATGCATAAATCTGTGTAGAGAAAACAGAAAATACATTGTGTGGGAGAACCTGTGTCTAGTAAGCATAAAATTAATGTAGTGGTAATTCAAACATTTTAGAGGAACATGCTATATTCAACAACAGGAGCCAAATCCTGCCATCACTGAAGCAGTAGTAGAGTGCTGATGTAGTTAGGGCAGAATTCCTAAACTGTTAAAGGAAGATTATTTCTTTTATATAGCCTTAGATGACACATATTCTCCACATTGCCATTGTTCTGCCTTTCTACCTTTCCACATGCCATAGCAGCAATCCGAGCTGACTTTGGAGAAAGCTGGCTTATCTATGCACAGAGCTGTGCTGCAGAATCTGCCTAGCCTTTTTGATTTATTTTTCAAAGCCTTTCTGCATGGTTTCTGTCTTGATTTTCTTGTCAACATGATTTAGTGCAAATCTGTGGGGATGCCTTGTGCATTATATGAAACTGGTGTTATTGTTGTCCGAGCTTCTGTTTGTGGAACTGTTTTATGTTACATGCATTAATAATGTCAAACTTCTAAAGGAAAATCTCCTGGAACAATCTAAAGCTGCTTTTGCAGAGCAATCTCTTCACCCTTCTCTGTAGTCTTAATTTTTCTCCATTCCTTGCTTCTGCTTATGAACTGGTTTTGGTTTGAGACTTGGGTGATTAATAGCTTCATGTCAATGCTTTAATTTGAGCCTGATTTGCTAGCAAGGTGCTGAGCACATTTGGTGAGTCAGTGGGAGTGGCTGGTATTCAGCACTTTTGCAAACCAGGATGCTGTCTTCAATGCCTCAGCATGGGTTCAGGAGCCTGATTTAGGCTCCTGTTTTTATAAAACAGTCATGACATCCAAATGTATTAACTGGTGTGTTCTTTGAATAATTACAGCTTGTATTTTTAAAGAAGAAGAAGTCACTTAACCAACTTTTAATGGGATTTGCATATCCGGTGCCCTGAGCTTCTCTGAAAATCCTGTCCTGTCCCTTTTGTTCAACATAGCTCTGGGCCAGGAGGAAATTCTTTCTTTGCCTATCAGCTTTGCTGAATATGTGCTTGGTACTTCTGCGTGCTTGAAACTGCCATGCCAATGTAATTAGGACATGATAAATGCCTTAAAATGTGGGGACAGTTTGGGGCTGTAAAGGGTGAACAAGGAGGTAACAACAGGAATCTCCATAGCAAGCATTTCTCCAAAAGGTCCTGTGAATCTTTGGTCCTACTGAATCTCTCTTGTTGCATAAAATTGACCCAATGAACATGTCAGATCCTGAAACTTAATAAGCTTTTGCAGGTGGTGTCTGAAGTGAGCTGCAATACAAGACAACCTTTGATAGGTGTATGAATTTGTATAAGCATATGAGGAATTGCTCACATAAATCCCTGTGCTGCTACAGTGATTTATTACATGTGCAAACCTCAGAACATCAAAATGGAACTGTAGCTGTGCTGGCTAACAGCTGGACCTGGAATGAATTAATACAATATCATAACTCACTAAAGGAGCTCTGTTCATGTCACAGAACCAGAGAGCAGCGTATGAGTGTTTTATCATCCTAGTAGTGACCTGAGAGTATAAACAAGTATGTAGTATATACTGCTGTTCTATCCATTGTCCTATGCTTTATTTCTGTGGCATCATACTCAAATTTAACTAATAAATCTGATCCAGGTGGTACTTGAATGAGAGGTATCTGGTAGTACTAATTCATGCTTTAACAGGATAGTTCATTCAAAAATAGTATATGAGTTTTAAAAATTATCTCTCCAGCGCTCTGCACAATGTACAAGTCAGTAAATAAATACAACTGTTTCCACTGGGCTTTAGCTTCTGACAGTGCTCTTTGCCCTGTCACCCAGAGCTTCCCAATTTTTTGCTCTGTGATTCATACTACTCCCTTGTCAAATTAGACCAAACCTGCACTGTGCCCCAGAACTAACGTGCATCTATTCTGCCGATAACTGGGGAGACTGATGGGTCTCAGCCTGGGGAGTCTCTTTTCTAAGAATACCCTGTCCAACGTTTACATCAGGGCACTGCCTTCTTGAGCCATTTCAGTCAGCATGAAAACAAGGTTGTCACACAGAGAAGGAGGTAGTACTCAAACTAATGAAAATATGACCCCCATGCAGCACTGTTCTCCATTAGTTACAATTTCAGAGTGGCCTTTCACTACAGTGTATTTCAGTAGAGTGATTGCACTCTATACCAGCTGAGAGGCAATGAATAATGTCTAATTGGAAAAGAAACAGCTTTTGCTTCTTACCTCAAAAACTAGTAAATGAAATACCATTGACTGCCACAACTATTTGAATACGTTGAAGGAGCCGAAGAGCTAAAAACATATAGCTAATTACAAGTGTAAGTAGAAAAAAAATTAGAAAGCAGGTATTACTTCTGCCATTTCCTTTGACTGTGTTCTTAGAATATCCTATCATTGTCCCTATCTGAACTGACTGATGCACATGGCCAGATGTCTCAAAGTCTCTTTCTAAGCATTAGGAAAGCTGCACAAGGTGGATGAAATATGCTCAAACTCTGGAATGGAATGCCTTCAGTTCTGGGACTGGATAGCCTCATCCTTCTTATCACAGCCGCTAGCAGAGACAGTGAAGTGATGTTGGCTGTGATGTATTGAGAAGCTTATGTGTAATATATATTACTCATACATGTTGCTGTGTTCCATAATTTTCAGGCAGAAAAGAAGTGGAAACCTCAGTTGTGTGAAATGTGGCTTGCTTGCTTGTTTCAGGTTAGTTGTAGTTTTGCTCCTGAAGAAGGCAGCCTGCCTCAGAAAGGTTTATGATTCCATCTCTCCTGAGACCATCTGTGCGTTGGACAAGATGAGTGACCAAATGGTGCCTTGTGCCCCCATGCCAGAGAAAATCAAGGAATCAACAGGAAATTACCCAGTGTTTTGTACTTGGTCTGATCAGACATGAGAAAGGAGAGATATTTCAACAACATTTCCTTCTCTTTTGAGGGAGCCCAGAGACTGGTCCAGCAGCACTTAATGTTTCCTGGAGTAAAGGCCATAGGACTGATTGCTGCTTTCCAGTTCTCCTGTTTTTTCTGCAGACAGGCAGCTGGGTGAGATGGCAGTGCTGCAAGGCTGGGCTGGGCTGGGCTGCGCTGCGAGCCGCATGGCAAGCAAACTCAGCGGATGTGAAAACTCATCTTTTCCCCCATCCATACACACAGATAAGCATAACACTTGCCAATAAATGGAAAAGGAGCATGGCAGGAGGAAAAAGACATGGTCAAGACAACTTGAAGACTGCTGATCCCCACCCTTTTGGCTTAGGCTGATATATTCTTTTGTCCTATATTTTCCTCATAAGGCTGCTGGCATCTTAGGCGACTTTAGAGCCCTGTAGTCTAACCCTGGTGAAAGGGCCAGTTCTCAAGTATTAACACAAAAGTAAGCCTGAATCCTGTTTATCTTGTCAGCTATGACATTCATATCACAGCACATATTTCTGTGCACAGCTCTGTGTTCTTGTACATACATCTCACAATTTGTTGATATTTGTAGGTGAAAGATGCAATCTGCAAAGTAGCATCACAGAACTCTGTGGGTTAACGTAAGGGACACTATTTTTCTTACTCTCCCCTTATTTCTTTATGAACTGCTGCTTGAAGCGCTCTTTAATAGTCTAGTAGCCCTGCTGCCAGTTTGAGAACTGCCAGGAAGCTGATGCTTTTATTATGATCTTTCCAGATATGATATTCTTCATTTTTATTGCGTTATAAATCCTGGTCATAATGTGTTTGTCTAATTTGTTTTCTCTTGCTTCTAGGGGTAGGCTCTATCTCTTCATTTACTCTTACAGTTACTTGTGAATGCAATATCAAACTCGAGGGATGCTTTGTTCTCCTCCATTCTGTGCCCCTTTCAAAGCTTCCCCCATGACTTGGGCAGTTAATTTCCTTCTCAGCCCCCATTAATCATTGCCATGTGTGCCTCATTTTGCAGCCATACTCTGGGCCACTCATGGCTGTTGAGCAAATGTGGCAGACACACATGAATTGCGGGTCGTACTTCACAGAGTGAACAGACCACACACAGACACAACCTCCGAAGGCAGAGAAGTCAAAGGGGCCCGTTAATTTAATACGGACCGGGTTTTTACAGTCAGAGAGAGGGAAGAAACTCTGACTTTTGTTTTTGTGCAGAAACTGATTACATGGTGATTTATTTTAAAAAGAGATCAGGTCAGATCTCTGTTGATAATACATCCCTAGGAATCTCTTTTAATACGTATCCAGCTTGAGGTTAACCTCATCAGTTTAATTGGACTTTCACAAGACACAGATTTGGTCTATTGTTCTTTAAATAAAATATGCTTCACATAGGTGATGTAAATCTATTTGCACATTCCAAGATGTGTATAAATAATGTGTAGCTGCTTTGAGTTGTTCAGTTGGTTCCAACACCCAAGTTGCTGAATTCTATGATTGTTCCAGGTTTGCAATGTGTCTGGCTGCTGCAGCAAAGATGGAACAGCAATAAAACACAAAGAAATGAGATGTAGTAATAAAGGAAATATTTTCAGTGCATGCTTTGCATGCATGCATGCATGCATGCTAATCTTCAGTGCATGCTTTGCGTGCCCCATTGGGACTGCCATTCAGTGTTGCCAAATGCTTGCTTTTGGAGAGGCCTTTCTCAGTGTGCTCTCAATCCGTCCATGTTCTGAGGGTGAAGGAAACTCTGGTGCCAATATCATGTGCCTAAACCCATCAGGGCCCTGTTCAGCACGTAGCTCACATAATGCATTGGGCCAGAGCTGTTGCTAGCTTGGTGCTAGAGGTTTGGAAAACCTTTTGACTCCCTCTCCTTTCCTGCTTCTAGTCTGAGCCTTGAGACTTTTGGCAACACAAACAGTTCAGCCTACAATCCTCCTGCTGTGACTCAAAGGTATGACAAAACACTTCAGAGCATAATCATTAAGTTTGTTGCTAGCATCAGGTTTCAACATGTTCACAAATATTGCTCCATCAAAAATGCTGGCATCAATGGCAGGAGTTGTACTTTGAGGTTGAAAGTTACTCTCCAGAGCAGCCATCAAATCACCATTCCTTTTGCCAAGGTGATCCTTTTGCATTGCATTTTCTTCTATGAACCTTTGAATGTTAATCTCATGAAACCCAGTGTAGCAGGGTTTGTGTCACTGACAATTATTCCTTTAAAATGTCTTTCTCTGGACCATTACCATCTGGTCTAGTAATTTCTATTAACATGAAAAGTGCATTCGAATTAAGTTAACATCTGACATTTTCTGCAAACCATATACAATATGACCTCTTTCTGATTCTACTGCAGTAGTCTCTATTGCACTGTTGTCCTCCTGCCAAAGAGTATATTTGCCTAGTCAGTGAAGGCATGGGATGACTGTTGATGTACCCAACTCATGAAGGGATGTGTGTCTTTTTATTTTTTTGAAGCACTAGGAAACTAGTGATAGTCTTTCTTTACTATATGCAGTTAATTTTCCATACACACCAAGCACCTTTTACAAATTTAAGCTGCAATGAAATAACAGAGAAATGGATTAAATTTTCCAAGACCACGTTTATTACAATCTGTTCATCATAGCAGCTAACATTCAGGCAAATTAAATGCTTAGTGGAAGGCAGGACAATTTCTTTAATCTGTGTAGCTTCAAGTGTCACCAGAAGACGATGTTGACAAAGTATAACAATTTTCCCATAATGTGTTGTGTGGCATGGGAACAAGAATATACATATATACATACATACATACGTGGGTTTTCAAACAGGAATGTACTGGCAGGCTTATATTTGTCCATTCCTTGGGCTATGTCTGTGTCTGACTATCAAAATTGTTAGTGAATGTGTCCTTATATCAATCATAGTAAAGTTCTTGTAGAAGAAAAAAGCAGAGTATGCTCCTTGGACGCAGTGCGATAAAATGGCACATGGCAATGTTCTTAAAATGGTTGTCACAGCCAGTAAAGCAGGAGTGGTCCTGATGCCATATCCAAATATATTTATTAAGTCAAGCTCTATGACTGATGGTTTTAATGCTTGTTATATTTGCATATATTCCCTTAGTTACTATACAGAGGACAAAAATCTGTCCCCAAGCTTCTGGGTAATAATGGCAATGAGACTGACTTGGCACAGGAGATTCATCATTGTAATCCAGCATCTAAATCAATACCCCTAGGCTTTGCCCAGTAGTCCCCAATGTTGTTATCCTCTTGTCACTTCTGGAGAGTGTGTGGTAAATGATGCTCAGTCTCTTTTCCTTTGTCCATCCCATCAGGGTCAGTCAAGCAAGGTGCCAGCTAAGTAAGGGAGCTGCTGATTTGTTAGGAATGGTCTTGAAACAGTCTGAGCACAAAGACAACATTACACCACTGAAATACCCCCGTAGTAGCAATCACTGTCACTATTTAACCCAATGAGGTTTCACATTCATAATCCTTAGGTGGAAGCTCTGTATCTCCCTTCAGCTGCATCATATTACCTGTTTTAAATGTTTATTGATTTATTTGTCATAGATATGGTTTCTATTGATAAGCATTCTCAGACAAAGGCTTTTGTACAGATAGGTTTCCTAAAATAATGTGCAGTCCCAAAGGGAAGCAGCTAATAGTTTAGCAGCTAATAGAAGTGCTAGGATTGCAAAATAAAACTCTGGTTAGTTTAATGGCTTGGAGATAATGAAAGGAGTTTTCAGGGTAAGTCATAGGTATGAAAGGACAGATTTCTATTCTGGAATATAAAAAATGTCTTCATTTGTATTAAGAGAAATGATTACACCTTGCAGTCGGTGTCCCGTGATGGAGCGTTTGGTGCACAGGACCTCAGACTGGGAGTCAGAAAAACAGGATTTCTGTCCCAGGTCCATGGCTTGGTGTTATGTGTGCCAGTCATTTAATTTCTGAGTCTCAGAAATAATGAGCTTTGCTTTCCAGCTGAAACTGCTTTGAAAGCTACAGAGGAAAGTTGACTCCCAGCTTGGTCATAAATTAAATAGCAGAAGTATTTCTATATGCTTATAAGGTATATGTCATGAAGATGTGGCTCTTTGATCCTTTGTGTTTACAATATAAAGCACTGACACTCCCAGAGTGGAGCAGTTTATTCAGTAAACAAATAACAGTGGAAGCCCAGTGACTTAGAGTATGTCTTTCAGTAATTCTCTGTAATTTGTATATGTTTATTTCAAACAAATGCTAGCACAATGACTTGATATTATCTAAACAGTTCAGAATATTAGGGCTTCCATATACACAGCTTAGTTCTCACTCATCAGTTTTAAGCCTCAGACTGAGACAGACTGTGTAGCAGAACACAAATGTGAGGGCTCAAGAGTTTTGGTTGACTAATTGTGATAACTTTTAAAACAGTACTGCCCCCAGTTTTTCCTTTTGCCCCTTAATTGGAATGAAACATCCTTTCAAAGGGGCAGCAGAGCAGGGTGTGTGCTCTGTCCTGGGACTTTAATACTGGTATCTTTGCTTAAGCCACTTGGTAGATTAGCTGTTGGGAAGGAAGTCCATATCTAAGGTTTGTGAACAGCACTTAGTTTACCTCAGTGGGATGGTGGCTACTTAGAAGACAAGAAAATCCTGATTTTCAGTATGGATTGCATTGATAGTTTGGGGAATTGAAAGAGAAAGGGGTTGAGTCAACAAGGCGTTATACTTAAATTTGACATGAAGAATACAAAGGCCTAGAACTAACCTGGGTACTGAAAGCAGGCTACCAATGACAGGCTGAGACTCAGCAGGAGTTAACATTCCCGGCTTCATGTAGATTGGTCGAAGGACAAATACCTGGAGTTACTACTTTACTCACTCCCTGGCATTGTACAGGTTTCATGTTAAATGTCCATCCATTAGGATAAGAGGCTGCCCTGGTGCAATATGGAGTATTTTGGGAGCGTGGGAATGGAGAAGGACTCTACTGCTCTAAACAAGTCCCTGAGAGGATGTTTTGAGTTGGGCTTTTGAGTCAAGCTTTCCAGGTTAGTTTAGCTTAAATTTTAAGGAAGAGAGGGGGAGTAATCACACGATACTGCTTTATTCTTTGATGAAAAAGAAATTTGAAAAAAAATCTGTCTGTGCAATAGCTGGACTGTGAAAATTAGTTCAGTGATGCTCCCAAAATGTCTTTAGAGCCTTTAATGGAAAGCAAGATTATGATGATGATGACAAATATTATTATTTCGAAAACTGAGTGTTAAGTTTACCACTATTTATTATGATTCTTTATGCAAGATAAATCTGAACTTAGACAGAATCATAGAATCAGGGAATTATTTGAATTTTGAAATAATAATAGTCATCATCATCATAATCTTGCTTTCTATTAAATATAATGTTCTATATAAGCCTAAATCTCCATGGTGAAGGAGACATGAATGGATCTGATTCTTCTAATGCTATTTTTTTCTCAACCTTAGCTTTGTTTCTGGTTTTGTTTCTGCCTCTTTGTTTCTGTTTAATGTTGCTGTGCTCAGTTCCTTCGCACTGCAAATGTTTTAGGCTTTCTGGCGATAGATAAAGATTCCTTCATGGTTGACAGAAATACAAACAGAAAGCAAATTGAATCCCAGCAGAGAATAAGTGCTTTGTTGGTCTCTCAAATTGCTTTCAAGACTTCAGTTTTACAAGTGAAAATACTGAGAAAGAAACCTGGCTGCCAGTGGTGCTGAGTAAGAATCCGCAGGTTTGGTGATGGACCTTGGTCTAAAGTATTACAAGCTTATGTTCTCTTGCTTTCTTAATTTCCAAAGATGTTTAGATTGAGCACATCTCTTGGGTTGTTTCTTTACTTATCTTCTGGTTAAAAACAGGTATAAAGAAATGCAAAGAAGGCAGAAATACTAGAAGAAATATCAGAACTGTTCCAGATTTGTACGGTTCAATTTGCATTTAAAATTAAAAATTAGGCAACAGAAGCTGGTTTGGTATTTCATCCGAAGCACTCAGCCTTAAATAGTTCTGAATGGAAGGAAAAAAATCTATCATCACCTGTACTTTTGCTCTTCTTTTTTTCCATGTAAACAATTAAATCTGTCTCTAAACCTACATTCCTTCAGCAATTTCACTTTTAAAATCTGCCCCCAACAACACAGCTCACCTTCTCCTACAGGTTTTAAAAATTTTTTTTATTTCTTCACTCTCCTTTCCCAGGGTGGATGAGGCAAGAATGGGCAGAAGAGCCCTCTCAATACTTCCAGGAGTGGAAGGGAAGAAATTGTCCTGAGCCACAGACTATTTCTCCTCTTTTAAGGTAGGAATAATATCAAATCTTGGAAAGGCGAATCACAGGAAAGGCAGCCAATCTGAGGAAGATATTTTTACAACTAGTCATGGATGTCGCATAGTTTTATTGATTGCTTATAATTTTTGTCACTATTTGCTTTTGAGATCTGGCACACTTTACGCCTTGCGTCGGCTTAAGTTTCCAGCTAGATAAAGGTATTTTGCTACTTATAGAGACAGATGGTAAAAGTGTCCCTACTTCTGAAGCTTGTTGTTTCCTAGGTCAGATATGATCCCTCTTTAGAATGGGATGTCCCTATGAATTCTATACAGAGAAACTGTCCGAGCAGCCAGGGATCAGGTTGGGAAAGCCAAAGCCCTGATAGAAATTAATCTGGTCAGGGATGTTAAGGACAACGAGAAAAGCTTCTATAGGTATGTTAGTGATAAAAGGAGGATGAGGGAAAATGTGGGTCCCCTCCGGAATGAAATGGGCGAGCTGGTTACCCAAGATATGGAGAAGGCTGAGGTACTCAATGACTTCTTTGCCTCAGTCTTCACTGGCAAATGCTTGAGCCACACTGCTCGAGTCACAGAAGAGAGGGACTGGGAGAATGCAGAACCGCCCACTGTAGGAGAAGATCAGGTTCAAGAATGTCTAAGGAACCTGAAGGTGCACAAGTCCATGGGACCGGATGAGATGCATCTGCGGGTGTTGAGGGAACTGGCAGATGAAGTGGCCAGGCCACTCTCCATCATATTTGAGAACTCCTGGCAGTCTGGCGAAGTTCCCACATAACCCCCATTTTTAAGAAGGGAACAAAGGAAGACCCAGGGAACTACAGGCCGGTCAGTCTCACCTCCGTGCCTGGCAAGATTATGGAGCAGACCCTCCTGGAGACTATGCTCAGGCACATGGAAAATAAGGAGGTGATTGGTGACAGCCAACACGGCTTCACTAAGGGCAAATCGTGCCTGACAAATTTGGTGGCCTTCTATGATGGGGTTACAGTGTTGGTGGATAAGGGAAAGGCAACTGACATCATCTACCTGGACTTGTGCAAGGCATTTGACACTGTCCCACACGATATCCTTGTCTCTAAATTGGAGAGACATGGATTCAATGGATGGACCACTCGGTGGATAAGGAATTGGCTGGATGGCTGCACTCAAAGAGTTGTGGTCAACGGCTCAATGTCCAAGTGGAGAGCGGTGACGAGTGGCGTCCCTCAGGGGTCGGTACTGGGACCAGCACTGTTCAACGTCTTTGTCACCAACATGGACAGTGGGATCGAGTGCACCCTCAGCAAGTTTGCCGACGACACCAAGCTGTGTGGTGTGGTCGACACGCTGGAGGGAAGGGATGCCATCCAGAGGGACCTTGACAGGCTGGAGAGGTGGGGCCGTGCGAACCGCATGAAGTTCAACAAGGCCAAGTGCAAGGTCCTGCGCGTGGGTTGGCACGATCCCAAGCACAACTATAGGCTGGGCGAGGAATGGATTGAAAGCAGCCCCGAGGAGAAGGACTTGGGGGCGTTGATTGATGAGAAGCTCAACATGAGCCGGCAGTGTGTACTTGCAGCCCAGAAAGCCAACCATGTCCTGGGCTGCATCAAAAGAGGTGTGACCAGCAGGTCGAGGGAGGTGATCCTGCCCCTCTGCTCCGCTCTTGTGAGACCCCACCTGGAGTACTGCGTCCAGCTCTGGGGGCCCCAGTACAGGAGAGACATGGAGCTGTTGGAGCAAGTCCAGAGGAGGACCACGAAGCTGATCGGAGGGATGGAGCACCTCTCCTATGAGCACAGGCTGAGAGAGTTGGGGTTGTTCAGCCTGGAGAAAAGGCGGCTCCAGGGAGATCTAATTGCGGCCTACCAGTATCTGAAGGGGGCCTACAGGAAAGATGGGGAGGGACTGTTTATCAGGGAGTGTAGTGACAGGACAAGGGGTAAGGGGTTTAAGCTGAAGGAGGGTTGATTTAGATTAGATGTTAGAAAGAAATTCTTTACTGTTAGGGTGGTGAGGCACTGGAACAGGTTGCCCAGAGAGGTTGTGGATGCCCCATCCCTGGAAGTGTTCAAGGCCAGGCTGGATGGGGCTTTGGGCAATGTGGTCTAGTGGAGGGTGTCCCTGCCCATGGCAGGGGGGGTTGGAACTAGATGATCTTTGAGGTCCCTTCCAACCCAAACCATTCTGTGATTCTATGATTCTATGATTCCAATTACAGATGAGAACATATCAGTGAGAGAAAAAATATATTTAGAATTGCTCAAACCAGAACCTGAAATGCACTTGGACTCTGTTCATACATACCCCTTTAATGTCATTGTTCTTGTTGTTTTATTATTTGCTCATAAACATTCTAGTTTGTTGTCGGAACTATTCTTCACAACAAAAAGTTGAAGTAGCAATTATAATGCATTTATGGAAAGCATTTCAGGTTCATAGATTATTACTATTTATATGGAAAACCTTATTCTATGCATTATCTATATCTTATCAGGGAATACAACATTACCCGTTAAAATGATGAGCTGTGTTTAACTAACAAAGATGGCTTTGTGTGTGTACACGTGTATTTGTGTGTGTATATATTAATAGATATGAATGACCCTGCATAGCATGCCAAAGAAGAATTGGTTGTTGAAATGGTTTAATGATTAATTAGGCTGGACAGAAACATATGCTCACACGCCCTGTCACAACTGCACAACAAGACACTCCCTTTGAGGAAGCATGGATTTCTTCCACCTAAGGTCTGCAGTAGACTCAGACAAATAAAAACTTTCTTGGCTTTCTGCATTAGGGACAGGGAACATGTCTGTGGACACTGGTATGTGTGGCAGTCCCTTCTTGAATCGAAGGGGCTGGAAATACGGGCAATGTGATAGGGTGGACAAGTGTTTTGAACAGGGCTGCATGCCGTAGTGGCAAAGCTGGAAACAGAGCCAGGTCTCTGAATGATTATGTCTATACATCATCCTCCATACCACTCTGTCTACCAGATAGAGGGAAGGAATAGGCTGCGATGGTGGAAGACAGGGAAGAAAACCTCAAACTTTATCTCTGCGCAGAAGAAAACTGTCTTGTTTTGCAGAGCCCGCTTGTTCCCTTTACATAGTTCTCAGCAAGAGAAGTGTTAAGCCAGCATTCAGAGCCCTCGTTCCTCCTGGAATTCAGAGTGTAACAACAGATGCTAAGGTTATCTTTGTCCTATCTCTCCAATGAGGCTCTAGAGCAAGCACAAACAGAATGCTGCTTTCTTCCCTTTTTACTATCATCACCAACAACAATGATAGTTCTTTACAGTGATTCCATTTATATTATGAAGAATAAAGGTAGTGGGACTCTCTAGACACTCTAAAATTGTTTAAAAGTAACTCAGACTCTTTTGAGGACAAATAAAGGCTGCTCATTGAATGAGTGCAAATCTTTTTTTCTAAAGGATTTCCAAAAGACAGTGCTGTCTTGACCCCTCCTATATCAGCTGGGAGATTTACCACAGCCATGGTTGAAAACTGTGACACAAAATCCTTGAGCTGTTCAAGATCACCTCATAGCTGAACCTTTCCACCGTGTAGTTTCTCTGCTTCCCTTGTTTGTCTGTACAAAGATGGTATAAATAACCATAATCCTGGTTCAATAATTTGTAATGATTCTTATGCAAAACCAAGGCAGTGCTTTCTAGTGGATGCAGGATGAAATTGGGACTAAGAAAGCCTGGGATCTCTTCTCTGCTCTGCCACTGCTCTGTGGAGTGACCACAGTGATGTTGCCACTCTCTGCTTCAGTTTCTCCATTTGTAAAACAGAGGCAAATTGTTCACTTAGCATTTGCTCACCGTTTTTTTTCCTGTATTTTTGGCCCTCATCCTTGACAGCTTTGTACTTTGTGCCATCATTTCAACTCTGGACTTTTCACACACGACTAAATGGCAGAGGACTTCTTCCTTAATGGTAGCCCATGTGCATTAGCCAAGTTACAATGTCAACAGAAAAAAGCAGGGTGGTGAGGATCCAGGCTGTTCATCCTGACAGCGGAAACAAATGTGTCTCACTTTTGCCCTACTATTTACTCATGCAGAAAACAAAACAATAGAGATGGGAAAAGATCTGAAAGAGCTGTCACAGAACAAGTGCACCATGCCAATAATTTGAAGGATTAAGGACCCCAAGCTGTATGTACTGCACAATAGCCAAGGTCATCCTGTTCACTGGGTTCATGGATTAGTGGGATGTTTCATATGATTCTGGTTTTCTTTTCAACTCTGGTTGAACAAACATAGCCTGTGTGCTTGCAAATCCATTGTTAGCAATGCAAAAAGTCAATACAATTTCCCTTTCACGACGCTGTATGATTTTGCCTTTGGAAAATGTTGCAGTTGCTCTGTCTGGATGCCTTCATGGAACCAGCATGACTTTGTGTCTGGTTTGAATAGTGTGATGGTGAATGGTGGGAGCCCAGAAGAGGGGCCTGGAATCAGCATACCCGCATTGAGGCTGTGACACTGAGACGGACCTGAGTTACACCACATGATTTGCTTGTCTGAGCTGCCGTCTTACAAAGTGGGGTAGTTCACCCTCAAAGTGCACTTTTGCTCAGACTATGGGAGGGTTTGGGATCAGTGGTGTCCCAGATTTTATTTTTAAAATGTCTTTATTTTACAATTAAAAAAATTATGTTGCTTTCGTGCTGTGGAAAGTTTATCTGGGTTTGAGTCAAGCAGAGATTTTTCTTCCTCTCACATCGCTGCCAGCATGCTGCAGGCAAGTTCTGTCCCATCCAGTTCCAGTGCCACCTCACGCAGGGGGATCCCCATTCCAGCACTAAATGGCAGCAGTGGGCCAGTTCGTACAAAGACCCAATGTGTGCTGCCTCTGACATAATCTAGAGGCACAGTTTGGGAATTTCTTGGTCAGCATGATAAACTCTCGTCACCATGAAAGATGATCACAGAAGGCTCACAAACTTCAGTAGGTTAGGTGTATTTATGCCTATGTATTTATTACATATGAACATTTGTCATTAAGAATCTACCAAGTTACATGGTAGCACAGAAAAATTTCAAGGGAAGTATTGCAGTTCCTGGAACCAGCATGTGGACTCAAATGCTAGCTGTGCAGTGAAGGATCACTTATTTTTTTAAACTCACAGTTCAAAATTTCAGTGGAAAACGCAGGGGGTTGAGTGCTTTTTGTCTGTGTTGCCTCGTAATCTGTTTATCTCTGTTTTCTCATACCAGTTATTTAGCCATTACATTTATCTTGGTTCAGTGAGGGTATTTAGATTAGCATTAAAATTCCAGAGCACCTGGGTAATGTCTCAGGGTTGTAAGTGCGGTGCAGTCTTTGTATTTGCAGACAGGACAAACCCTTTAAAGAGAGGGATGCCTGTCAATGGATATTACTGTGAAGGCTATTACACAGTTCTTACAGGCCTCTACCTGAAGTATCGGCAGCGTTAGCTTCCTCCTTGTATGTGTCCTCGAGAGACACCATTCAAGAGAAAAATAGAATTCAGTCCTTGCTCTCAGGGGCAGTTTGCCAAGGGTGCAATCACAGTGGGGAATATTCGTTCATTCAGCCTGAGCTGCCTTTGCATTGGATTCAAACCAGTAAGTTTGTGATGAAAGATTTGCTCCTTCTGGTAACATAGCTCCTCGCAGGAAGAGCTGAGTTCACTTCCTAATGAAACGATTGGCCCTGCTACATACTTGTGTTCATGCTCTCATGTTCATGTGGCGTCTTTATATTACTACTACTAGCTTGGCTGTTAGTAACAGAACAGTCAATTACATGCCTTTTTTTAATACAGCAGGGGCACAAGCAGGAAGGCAGGCTTCCTGCTTTTGAGTGGAGCAGGAAGATGGGGCATTTCAGGAGACAAATGTTTGCTATTTACAAAATGCTTACAGATGGGCATCTGTAAAGTCACCTGCTGACACCAGTAAGGTACAAAGCCCTCTCCTGTTACAGAGGAAATGCTGGCTTCTCGCAGATAGCCTAAATATGGTTTCATGGGGTTTTTATCTGTATGAGCTAAATGGTGCAGCCTTGTTTTTTGAGCATTTTTGAAAGATGTCTGCTCTTAATCAGGTGGATGTTCAGAAAAGTTCAACAGGTTTTGAAAATTGGGTCATGTATGTAAGTATGCTTTCACTTAAAATCATAGTTTCTCCATGGCTTGAGTTGCAGTTGCCTGCTGCTGCAGGTAGGACTAGTTTGGTCAATGCTAAGCTTATATCATGATAGTCCTGACTGTTGCAAGCAGAAAAGACCTTCATTCATGTATTCCCTGTGATCCCGTCAACTCATTTGTAGTGCTGCACAGGGTCCATAAGAAACTGTATAATCTTTCTAAGGATAGCAGGAGTGGTACTTTAACAGTGCAGATAAAACTATGGTCCAGGACTTCTTGCACTGAGAGGTGCTAATGTGGTAGAAGGGCACAGCCAGCTTTGCTTTGTGCTGCTCTGTGGATCTGCCCAGTAGGTGAACCTGCCCTGCTAAGCACCTGGCTGCCTTCCCCACGCAATAGCCTGGAACAGAACAGCTATTCCAGGTTGGTGGATTGACATTCCTGGGTCCAGATACAAACCAGCAAATCCTCAGTCTACTTAAATTAAAGGTATTTGAGCTGGTCCTTAGAAGCACTGTTTCAAGAGCAGAGACAGACAAACAACCCTGAACAGGTCATGAGAGATCAAGACTACAATGATTAACTGGCTGTCTACCTACATCGCACCCTGGGCTGTGCCTCTTTTCCATGAGATTTATATACGCACTTGCATGCATTTTATACTTCAGTAAGTCTCTAAATTGAAAATGAGCGTTTCAGCTATTAGGCCAACCCCAGGCCTTCCTTTGAGTTATTCTTACAGACTGCTATTCTTATGATGCAGGGAGTCTTTTTTTTATTGGAGGGGTGGGAATATCAGTGAATAAAATCTCAACCTTTTTTTTCTCCTTGATGATATTCAGCCTGGGTAATATGAGGTTTTGTGCCTAAGTGTGTTCAGTGCTTTTTGCAGGATGCTACAAATTTTATGACCCTTCTCTTTGTCGGATGAGAGAGAAACGGACATTCATTTTCTGCCCAAGCTGGATTTTAGATTTGAGATTTCCCGGCTGCTCATTCTGCTCTGAGATGACAGTCACGTTCATCTCTCCTGGGGATTGCAAGAAGCAGAGGGCTGCTCGGGATCATCACCACAAACTTCCGGTCCCCATCTGGAAGGCAGCTAGCCTGCCTTTTGTATGTATTCATCTCTCTGAAATGAATGAGGTTTTTCCAGCTGCCCTTGAGAGGTTAGTGTGCTTTTAGATGGAGCAAAGTTTGGTGCTAAACTTCCTTTGTGTCTTCTGGCAATTGGAGCTAAAATATGTTTGATTTTTTGCTAAAACTAATTGACACATTATCTAATTAATTATATTGGCAACTGGTTTGAATTATTTGGGGATATTTTTGATTCGTGGCTAGTATTCAAGTAAAGACAAATAAACTAGATTCCTATGGCTGTCAGTATGTTAAAGACAAAAAGAACTTTGAAGGTGAAAAAGAAAGAAAATAGAACTGTAACTGCTGAAGAAGAAAAAAGAACACAAGATATCATGACAGCCTGAGAAGGATGAAATTCCCTCTGTGTCCACTGCGTTTCTTCCTTACACAAAGGCGGCACAGTCAGGCCTTATGTGGGTTGGTACCTTTATATGTTTTGTGCATATGCTCTTGAGTACGGACTGGCTTTCCCTCACTTTTGCAGAGCACCTAAGTTGATCCAGGAGCAGTGCCCTAAGCATTAACGAAACCAAAATGGTAATATTAATCCCATGAAATGCAGGGGGAATGAGACAGGGATTTGTTAGGGATTTCCCCTCTCCTCTATTTGATCTTTTTTTCCAGATGAAGCATTCAGTGATTAACCAGTTAGAGCCGTCTTTTCCCCGTCCTTCATCTCTTCCTTCTTATTTTTCTGCAATTTGTATTACATACGATCAATGCAACGATGGCTGCATTGAAAATCCCTTCATTTACCACTTGCTAAGTCATGTACCTATCCGCACCGATGAACGGCTTTCCCATCCCTCAATCCTCAGCAAATTTCACTACCCTGGGAACCAACAGCGACCGACACATGCAACAGGTCGGGCGAGGGGCTGCCGCATCCCCCCGCTCCCGGGCCGCCCGTCGGACGGCCGCCGCTCCGCTCACGCCGTCCTCAGGCTTGGGTTTGGTTGAGTTCCCCCCACCCCTCGATAGAGAAGCACAAGCCCTTTTTTTCTTTCTTTCTTTCTTTTTTTCTTTCTTTCTTTCTTTCTCTCCCCCCCCCCCCCCCCCCCTTTTCTGCTGCGCTGGAGCAAGGGGCTCTCTCCGTGCCGGCGCCGAGCGGGTGGTTCCCGCGCCGCTGCCGGGGGGCGGTGCCCATCGGCGGCCGCCGCCTGCCGGGAGCCGCGGCTGCACGGCTCGGGAGAGCGGGGCTGCGGCGTCCCGGCTTGGCGGGCACGGAGGCTGCCGCTCCAAGGTAAGCTCGTCTGCGCGTTTAACTTTTCGGAGCAGCCGGGGCTTTCGCAGCTGTAGCAGCTGGTCAGTCCCCGTCCACCCCTCCCCGCCGCTCTGCATTGAAAATCGCCTTGGCTCCATTTTATTCCTGGGATTATTTATACCCATAAGGACTAGGTGTTTTTTAAAGGGCCATTATGCTGTGGGATATTAGCGCGTCTCTCTCCCTCTCTTTTTTCTAATATCTGGAGACGTGGTTGGTGTTACACCACAATTTTTACAAGCCTTCGTTCAAGCCTTGTTATTTGTGGGTAAAATAGATTGCAGATGTAGAGAAGTAGATTTGGGAAAGAGTTTCTTGTGCTTGTAAATAGAAATGTTATTTTTCTGTTAGTGGTAAGGGGGAGCAGAATACAACATTGCTTTTAAAATGAGAGAGAATGCACATGGGCATTTTCTGTGTGCCTTCAGACTCAGCAAACTGAGTGAATCTGGCATGGGGAGTCTCTATCTCCTTGTCCCAAGAGAGCTAAACCCAGGATGTATGCATTACAGTTGTTCATTCATCAGCGGCTGCAGATAATGCAATTACCAAGTCAGCAGCGCATGGATGCTGCCCTGCGTGTGACATGCTGAGAATACTGTACTTTAGGAAGCCAATACTTGCTGTAGTTTGGATAAAGCAGAAGCTAGGAATGGCAGCGTATGAAACCGTTGTGTCTTTAAGTGGAGAAGAGGCTACTGGTTAGTCTTGATCACTCTATTATTTTTGAGGACTTGTATTTTCTATGCTTCTATACAGAGGTGTAAATAGCTTTTGTAATCTGTTCATAAGAAATTCAGGAGTGAAAAATAATTGGTATCACCAGTGCCTGATGAGTGATAGATTGTTTAGATGGCTAAGAATTTGCAGTAGTTTTCATGAAATCCTATCACAGAAAGGGCTTCATTTAGGTCTCAGTTTTTTATTTACATATCAGATTCTGCAGCCCTGGTATGGCTACCTCTCTCCTAAGGTGTCTTGGAAAGGAAGGAAAAAAAATAATCACCAGCGTAATTACCATGGACACAACTATCCCTTATTTATTTATTAGGCTATTAGGGTAATGAAGAAAAGCCATGCCTGCCCTGCTGTGCAGATCTCATTTCAGCAAAACTGCCTGTACTCCTGCTGTTACCCATGTTTGATTTTTAACCAGTAAGTGCCCTGTGCTCATGTCAGTGCTATGGTTGCTACACCTCCACAGATGGGTATTCATCGTAGACTCCAAATCAAGAGGATCAGAGTGGAGCCCAGATGGCTGTTAGTGGGGTTTGTCCTAAGTGGAGTGTGCTTTTCACTCTCCTACCCAAAGATCAGTGTTTGCTTACTTGTAGTTGCTGCTTTCTTCTGCCTGTACAGCTGTTACTGCTGCTGTTCAGGGGCAACATTTGGTACATTAGTATTTCATTTGTATGGATTATGCTAATGAAAGATTGTTCTCTATTGTATTTGTTGCTACTGTATCATAAAAAGAAACAATATCTGTCCCAGACAGCTTCTCTACCTAGAACGTATGGGAAGGCAAAGGGAAGTTTAGCTTGCTCAGGATTCCTGGCAGAATTAGTATCTCTTGACTTCTAAAGACTGGACCATGTTGGTTCTGCTGCACATATATGCATACATAAAATATATGTGTGTCATGTTAGAGTCCCTGATGACTCCCATTTCAGACTTGTTCAGTAAGTATACTTACTATCTTTAAACAGGAGTATTTTTTTAAAGATAATCCTGTTCTGTAAAGCCAATATTGATTGATAATACCACAAAAAGATAAAAGTAGTGATATTTAGGCAATCAAAACATAGCGAGTATGCCTTCTTTGGAATATATCAGATTTTTTGTAAACAGAAACAGAAACACACGCATACACACAAGCTCATGCCTAAGCTGTCTAGAAGAAGAAAGAAACAGTGCCTAATAAATTTCACATGCTCAGAAGGCTAACCTGAAAGCCAGGAAGGTAAGAATTGTGTGCTCCATATGAATATTATTTGCAGCTTCCCTTTTCTTCAATACATAAGTGATTTGGAGAGTACAAATGTAAGGATTCCTCCAAAGGAAGGTCATGTGATAAACAGGTCTCTTCTTGTGTTTTCTGTTTGTAGGGGAGGGAAAATATTTGGAGTGGGGGGGAAAGGAGAGCTCAGAGAAACTTAGAAGCACTCTGCAAATGTTGAATTACAAGTTTACTGTTTTTGCAAAGGTTGAATCTGGGGAAGAAACAGGAATGTTAAACCTTCGTGCAAATTACGCGTCCTATTTTTAAGAATGTGCTCTGTGTATGTGTACTTGGGTGCATGCGTGCGTGCACAAACACTCGGGTCACTATTAAGAGGTGACAGCAGATGTTCATTACTGAATTTATTCTGATCTGCTACTGTATATAATATGCTAATTAATTGATGAAACTACTACAGAATGCTTTGGCTCAATGGTATCCTGCAGCAGTGAGCTACACTGGTTACTTATCTGTTCCTCTATGTTTCTTCAGTGTTTTTCCAATTTTCTGGTCCTTATCTTCACTAAATGCCTCTTTGGTCTGTTATGGAACAGGGCAGATGGGGATACCAAAGCAGTGATGTTGATGGTTCTGTTTGGTTTGAGTGAAGACTATAGTATATATCTCCTAAGATGGATGAACAATAATTGTGTTTTCTCTTTTTGCTGAGTCCTTTGCAATGAGCCAGAGAGGTTCTGTTGGTCTGATCCTGAAGTCTTCAATCCCTTCCATAATCCCATTAACATCTGTGGAGCTATATATATATGTGAGTGAGCATTACAGAATTAGTTTGTACAATGCGTGTTGTTTGTGGTGCAAGTGTTAAGACGGGGTCAGCACTTTCATCGCTTAGCGTAATTTGTATCAGAGTAGAGGTACCTTTAGGATTATGGAAAATGCTTGTGCCTTTAAAAGTGGACAATAGGTTTTCAGCAGAGAAGTGCTTTTGTTTGGTGAGATTTTTGCTTTGGATTTATTCAGCATTGGGAAATGGCAGCAAGGATAATGTTCAGTGTTCTTAGAAAATTGTTTTTAATTCAGGCTTTTGAAGTTCTCAGTCATGGGTAGGTTGTTTTATTCTTTGCTCTGATAGTGTAAAAGACTATGCCATGGCTTTTACTTGCTGCTCAAGATTTCTGAAGTAGAAGCCTAACAAAAGCCTGGGTTTTCAACAATGTTGGGTACCCAGATGCTTCCCTTCACTTTTTCTTTTTCCTTGGGTGATTGGCACTTAGTCTGTATATCTAAATCAGGATTTATGAACCTGACCTTCAACTTCAGTATGATTTCAGACTCTGTTCCTGTGCAGACTATACTGTGACCCTTCTACATGCCACAATATAAGCAGGTTTTGGACTGACTTGGTATTTGGATCAGTTAGAGGAGAGGGTTTGGGAAGTGGTGATGTCATATCTTCACACTCAGCTAAGACAGTGCTTATCCACGCATGGCAGTAAAGGCAAATGTGCTACTGGAGGTGTCTTTCAAAGAAGGTGTCATACTGATGCCATGTGTGCTTGGGTTCTTCAGCACTCTGCAGTTCTTTTTGTGTGAAGATTTATCCATGCCAAACTGCAGCTTGGATAGTGATGGTCGGCCACTCTGTAATAACTCTGCTAACTAGATATAGTTATGCTTCATTCCTCTTGTTGTGTGTGGTTGCTGAGTGTTTCTAAAACAAACACTACATGTCATGCCAGAGAGAAATGCTATTTAAATACTAGAAGGAATAATACCTTTACATACGTCTTCTCATGGTCTCACTAAGATGTCATGAAGCATGATTAAGTAATTTTGGATCCCTGCATCATAGATGCTGTTCATTGGAATGTATTTAGAAAAACAAATAGTATTAGATGAGAATAATTAGGTAGAAAAACTGGTTTGTGGTGTGATGCTCAGATCAGACACTTCATATCTAAATTTGGTTGTGTGAATGCCTGTATGTCAGTCAGTGTTTTATTCTCTCTCTCTTCCTTTACTTTTACACCTGTCTGATATGTACAATGTAAATCTGGGTTTCCTACCCATTCACAGTAAGAGGAGATGATCTGGAATGATTTTTAGGCAAGCTTGTTCCATATCCTGCGTGAAGTCTCTCTAGCAGCAGAACTATAGTGTAGCACTAAATCTGTTTCTTATCTACAGATGCCAGCATAGGCAGGCAACTCCGCATCACTTTATAGCTGAAGGAAATGAGAAATAAGGAGGTGAAGCAATTTCTACAAGAAATTATCTTTTATATCCATAGCCAATCTCATAACAGTTTATTGATGTTTGCCCTCTTCATAAACAATAAAAACTTTGAAGTAAGTGGCCTTATCTTAGAAAGCAAACTGTTGCTAAAATTATTCTTTGTTAGGAAGACTACTGAAATAATTCCACTTCCTCTTATCCTGAGAACCAAAAGAAGATTATTCAGTACTGTAACGGCTGGGGGGTTTCACTGCCTCCATCAAAATGGGAAAACAGGAAACAGCAGCATGCATGAAAATGTAGTTTGCCTACAGGTTTGATTTATAGCTATTCTGTTTTTTCAAAGAATCAATTATTTACATAATATGAATGAAATATGCCCCAAGACCAGAAGTATATTCTGGTTTTGAATAAACACTGCAACACTCATTCATGTAAGGAGCAGAAGTTATATTTTTCCTAGAGCAAAGTGAACACAATTAGGCTGAAGATGACTGCGCGGAAAGGGAGACTGATAACAGAATACGAGCCCATTTTTCTTTATTTCTATGTATGTATTGATCCTAGCATGTAAAGGTCAAAAGTAGCAGTTGTTCAGTTATTATTATGAGTTTTGTGAGTTTCAGCCCACTTTCCAGCGCCTGCAGCATTGCCGTTACAAGAGACACCAGTGGTGCCCTTGCAGGAAGGCCAAGCTTAATGGTCCTCACAGTCAAATGCTTTTTAAAATCATAGGCATGGTTCTTCTGAGTCAAGCAGGGCCAGTTAGCCACGTGAGACCCTAAGAGAGAAAGGCCAGATTTAGGGACTATGTGCCTGGAATTTTGCCCAGCTACGTCAATAGCAGTAATAACATGTAACATAGTGTTCGCCCTCACCTAGCTCAAGCACACTGTTTAGAAGAGCTAAAAAAAAGCAATGAGTCCTGCATTGGGTCAGAATCTTATTCTATATAAGGTGGAATTATAGCTGTCATTATCCCAAAAATATTGAGATCAATTAATCTGAGAGTTTATACAGAATTTATGGTAATGATATATTTACAAAACTGTCTCAGTGAATTTATAGATATTTGCCCATTTATCATTGGTGTTATTTAAGCAAGGGATAGTACTAGGTCTGTTTCCTACTCTCCATGTTCTTCTTTTTTGTGGTATGTTCTGTCTGAACTCTCTAAATACTGTGAAAAACTATTTGCAAGTGGTTATTCAAATAAGAAATGTCTTTGTGGTTGTGGTACTTCTAACTCCCTTTTATTGGATAATTTTGTGGAATTTTATGGAATAAAGCATTGCTCTTACAAATGGTTATTTTTTTTGAAAACTTGGGTGGAATTTATTTGCACTTGAAGTACCTTTCATCCTCATGGAAAGCCATTCTTGTGGTTTGGGGATAAGTATTAAGAGAGAAGCCAGTCATGCAGCAATGAGCTCCACAAACATTTGGTGGATATTGAAGGGTGGTTAGTAGTCTTTTACTTAACTCAGAGTTGAGAATTGTATGGTCATGATCGGAGGCAGCCAAGCCAGTGCTTGGTAGGGGAGAAAAAATTCAGGAAGACTAATGTGATCTGTCAGTGTCTATATTGTGCCTTTGGAGGCTGACCCAGGTTCTGGGTAATGCACTGGCACCTGGGGTCTGACATCATGCTGTCCCTTGCAAAGTCTGAATTGAGTATGAGTTCAGGCTGCCTAAAAATGCTACAAGTCCTTGCATCAGGTAATGTGAGACTATGGGGTGTTTTCGAATGATTCCCACCTCATCTTGCCCACCTGACATCATCACTGCAAGGGTAGATGGCACGACCAGAGGTGGTACCATGTAGGGTCTCCGGATAGTGGTGGCTCTGTCTAAGCTTTTCTTTGGGAATACCAGCAGGGTCACTGAATGCTCATCCTGAGGTTCCTTCCAGGAAGTAAGTGGTTTCACTGCTCTAGACAACTATAAGGATACAACCTCTGTCTCCAGAAGCCTTAGAGAAGATCTTTATGTTAATTACAATGGAGTCTACTCCATTGTGTAGAGTGAGAGATGCTGCATATAGTATTCTGTATACCACCTTTGAGTCACCAGTCAAATCTTGTGTTGCAAAGAAAATTGTGATGAATTACTGCTTAGCACCCTGCACCAGTATAACATGTGTCTCAAGAAGAAATCTTCTCAGAAACCTGTTGGGCACAAGTCTGCAACATTGGTAAAGAGTATATCACATACACAAACATATTGTGTGACAGTTAAAAGCTGTACATGCCTCAGAGTTACAGCTTCAGGAAAAGATGATTAGGTATCACAGTTTCTCCTGATGCAGTATGACATTCAATGGGCTAGAAATAGCATTCTGATAACACATTTTAATAGGTGACTCAATACTTAGTTTTGTTTCTTCTCTTGAAAGGTCTGGCTGTGTTGTCAGTAAGCTCTTAGGGTGATTAATTATTAAAAGAACCCACTAAATATTTTACACCTTTTTATTTCTTATCTTTTTATCTTATCTATTGATACTTTTCTTCTAAGAGTTTACAACAGCAGAGGAAAAACCAATCACAATATATGCTAAGAACTTACATGGCTTCCTATAAAATATTAAAAAAGAACAAAGATTGTGTAGGTATTTGTTTCCTCACTGTATCTTTGCTTCAATTTCTTCTCACTTTCTCTACAGTAGCTCCCTGAATCTATTTTGTTGGGTAAGTAACCTAATAATTTGGTTGGCTCAGACGCAGAAGGTACTTGGATATGAATTTAGTACCTTGAGCACATCAACAGAATACTTGTACTGTCTTTGCTTGCTGTTTTGACATCTAGATGTTTCGAAGACCTGTAAGAATTGTGTTGTGGTTCTCCTTAAAGTGGTGCTTAGTTACACATACGGCAGTGCTGTAATACAAACATTATCATAATTGTTAGGTGTTCTTGACCTTTTTTGCAGCACGTTCTTTTTTTATTGTTTGGATTCAAACAGCATGGGCACCAACTAAGATCAAAGTCCTCATAACAGGAGACCTTGTGCAAATACACCAGAAACAGCATTGATCCAGCACACTGTTGGGCTAAGTGAATGAGAAGACTGGGAGTGGGAAGGCTAGGAGGAGGACGGAGAAGCAATGGGGTGTAGTGCTATTGGCATGGACTGTTGTGTGAGGTATGAGATGAGCCCTGGTGGGCTGCTGCCTTTTCCTCCTTGGCTTTGTAGCTCTGCTTTGGTCAGGGCCCTGGCATCATTAGACAGTTTGTATATTTGGTAATGAATCCTTCCCTGCCTCAGATAGGTATGAGACAAAGCTAGCCGTAGAAAACCCACAGACTTTCTGACCTCTTCCATAGCAGTCCGCATAGTTTTGTGAGATTTCCTCTGTGAAGACTTTCAAAAATAATACACTGCTCATTCAATCTTGAGATAGATTGTAGAAAAAATGCCTGAAAGTACTTAAGAAAAGAAATTAACAACATCTTCACAGAGAGATGGCTATCTTACAGACTGTAAGACTGACACTCATGATAGAACAGATCCTCAAGCCTGGGTATACTTACTAGCAGTAAGCTCTTACTAAAAGCATTCTTAAAATAGATACTATTTATCACTTCAGTTTGCTAGGTGGTCTCTGGAACGCTGTTCTAAAAACAGTATCAATATTTTAATCACAAGGCTGTGCTTGTTTTCTTAAAAATTATTTATACTTAGAAAGATAAAACAAAGTCCCCAAAGACTTTTTCCTGGGTCACTGTGTCCCATTGTATAACAAATGGCTATGAATGGGGCTGGCCATCGGTCTTTGTGCTTATGGTGCTGAATGAGTGATTATTAGACTTAAAACATGAGCAACATGATTTATTTTTAGTTAGCTGAGAAACATGATGCACATATCTTTACATGATGGTTGTGAACTTCTGTAAAATGCTAGTCTGTCTCTTGGTGCTAAAACCAAACAGTAAGAACTCTAAGAGAAAGGGTTTATCAAGCAAGTAAATGAGCTGGAGATTCTTGGGTTAGAAGCCATGGAGAGACAGAAGGGAATCCTGTTACTTAGCTCTGGAGGATGGAAAGTGGGATAGACTTAGCAGTCAGACATTCCACAAAAAATCATTCTGTTCAGCGCAGGAAATGAATGAGGCAGAGGTGTTCCTTCTCCCTGCAGCTGGCTTTAACTTGTGGCACTCCTGCCAGTAAGTCTTTTTCCTCAATCTACATATTTTGTATGGCTCTTTCTCTTTGGGTGGAATTTTGATTATACAGAACCCAAGTCTCTTGGTTTGCAATCAGATTTCTGGCAGGACTAGAAGGACCTCAACATCTCCCCTCATCTCCTCCATCTCCTCCCTTGGACAGGGGATTGTAGTACTAATGTCCCAATGTGTGCATTTGTAAGGTTAGGAGATGGCTTCTGGAGAAGCACCTGCTGTGTCATGAGAGGACAACAACCCTTTGCAGTCTCACAGCCTTCACTTTTGTTCTTTCTTGCTGTTTTGCTTTGTTTTTTACTAGAACAAACAGGCTATGAGCGCACTCAGTTGTGCGTATTTGTGCTCACTGAAAACCATAGTGTCAGGCATGCGCTCATTGTGTTGACCCAAACAAATGTTCTGCTGCTGATACTGCACTCTAACTAGAACTCAGACACAGTGTGAGCCATGGTATTTTGTGACTCATGCTTCATCAGACTATAATTGTTAGCTGTGTTCCAGCCCTTGCTAGTGCAAGGGACCCAACATCTGATCCAAACTTATTGGAGTTGATGGAAACAATCTCATTGGCTTCCGTGAACTAGATTCATCCAGAAAGATTTTGGGCTGAGCTGTCAGGACAGGATGTTAAATAATTTCTCCCTTTTGGTTTTTAAATTCAAATAAATTGGCCTGAAATTAATGGAGAGTGAGAAAGAACGTGGAAATACTGCAATGGCATTGTAGTTCATTGTTACTTTTGAGCAATGCTTTAGGCTCAATGGATGGAATAGCCATTACTGTCATACTGCAGTTGGCATGACTCACAGCAGATGCCAAAACCTCCTGTTGAAGACCACGCTATTGGCCCTGTGATTCTCCCCACTGCCGCAGAGATTCCCTGCTGTGAAGAGATGACATTTGCAACTTCCAGAGCTGAGCCCACAGGGAAAGTCCAGTCACAAGCAGTTCAGTGTTTCCAGGTGGTCTAGGGCTTGTAAAGATTCCTCAGACAGAGTTGATACAGGAGCTCTGGAGAGGGCCTAGGATATTACCAGCTCACAGTCTGGTAAGAGGAGACAATGTGGGCATCTCCACCTCTCCCTCCCAAAACAGAACTGTTGGAAATCTCCCCAATCTTAACGTGTTTACATGAACATTTTAATTTACTTTTTGATTGTCATTGGAACTAAGTGGGTTTTCTTTTTTTATTAAATGTGACATTTCTCCTCTTTTGTCAAACATTGTCCTGCTGCCTTCTTAGGTGAAGTACTGTGATGTAGGTGTTGTTTTTTTAAAAAAATATAATCTAATTTATGGACCCTAGTATTCATAAAGGCTTGTAGTTCAAGCCTGTGAAATCCTGTGACTAATTCATGATATGCCTTTGTTCTCTGATAAAAGCTTATAGGCCAAGAGATATGATGGATGTTTCTACATAAATAGTTTCTTTTCTTTTACAGGAAGACTAAAATTTTATGATAAATTATTTCATGCCTGTCTATCGTGGGTTTTATCCCTCTCTACTAGTATTTCACAGTAGCGTAGCAGTACCAGGCCACCAGGTCTCCCACCTTTGTGATGAAGATAGGAGAAGTCTGGAGGAATTTCAGGCTGATTACAGGCTTTAATTAAGACCCATGTGCTCTAGTACATTCCCTGCTATGTGAGCTAAAACAAAATTACAGTTAGTGGATAGTGGCTCACTGCTTAGTAAATGGGTTCCATCCAGGTTATAAACTCGTATAAGTCAATTCAGTGAAATTTTTTCAAGTGAAATCTAGCTGTTGAATTAAAAAAAGAATAAAAATCAACCATAATAATTTTATATAGACTCATGACCTTCAAAAATATCACGCTGCTTCTCTGGCACATTAGCTAAGACAAGAATTCAGTCACCTGGCAACAGAAGTCCTTCATGAGTCCCGAGTACAAGGACACCCCAGAGCCTCTGTTTGCCTCGTAGCAATGAGTGACAAGGAATCCTTGCTGCTTGAGCTGCTGGATGTCACAGACCTCCTTATCTTAGGTGACTCCTTGATGCTGCAGTAGCCTCTGGTTGACAGTTTGCTTCTCAGACAAAGCTTAATCCTGTGAAAAGTCTGCTTTACTTGGCATCTTGCCAAACTGTGGTCTGTCCTTGTATTAATTCAGAATTAATTAATTAATTCTGTTTCTCATGGCTTAATAAACTAAGGCCAAGTCTGAGAATGCAATTAATTTTGTATTTGTGAAGGCTTCCACTGAAATGAAGACCATTTTACCTGAATAAGGAGCCTTGGGATCACTGCCTTTCATTATTAAGGCTCTATTAGAAGCGAGTCACTGTTATGTTACCTCGTCTTGTCATCACGTAGTTGGAGTCAGAACGATAAAAAATCATCTCCTGCAAGCTGCTGACTGCATACAGGGTAGATGCAGGGGAAAGCATTCATCAGCCAGCTTAACTGAGCCTGTCTCAGCACCTGTCCTTGCCTCCCTGTGACATTACGCCCATGTTCTAGTTTGAACATGCTTTGGAACAGGGCTCTGTGAAGCACCTGTCATACCTCTTGATGTGGCGTCTAATAGGGGAGGCTTCTATTTCCAGCTCTGTTACTGATATAGAGCAGGGTGACGGGTAAATTACACAACGTTCTTTTATGCTTCCACCCTCCCATCTATGATGTGGCTGGAGTACTTTTGCTGGCCAGTCAGGCTTGCCTTCTACTGTACAGTAAGAACCTTGGTTTATTTGTGCTAGTGCTCAAGGTGATTTTGGGGCAGGAGAGGGGTGTTCTGTCCACATTTAATGTTTTATTTTACATGAAAACATAAATGATGCAGGAAGTAATGTTGATGGCTCAGTGCAAGGCAGTCCTGCTAGGAGCGTGCTGACTGCGATATCATCCACGGCAAGTAGTGGACTTAAAAGAGAAAATGTGAGCAGCAGGTCTGACTGTCTCTGCCTAGCACTTTGCAAGTATACAGAGACAATAACTCTGGTGATATCCCCTCATTTTGGATGTGCCATAGAGGCACAGTTCCAAGCATCTATTGTAACCTACCCCAGAAGTGTCTGTGTTCCCTGCAGCGCGTACAGGAACTTTCACTGTGTGTTGGTTTATGGGAGTGACTTTGAGTCATTATGAGTAGAAAGTACAACAGATATATGAGATGCTATCTTTGTGGGAAAAAAAAAATCATTGTTGGAGTTGACTTAATCATCTTCACTACCATAAGCTTCCACTCTAAATATTGGAGCTTTCTACATTTTCTTTTGTTTGGTCAGTGTTTTGTGCAAGTCTGGTAGTCACAAGATTTTCAGAAGCAGTGTATGTTATCTTTCAATTCTATTTTGTTTTGCCCTCCATGAAACATTGAGATAAACACTTTTATAGCCACTGAGTGGTTGTGGACCATATGTTCCTGTAAAAGCTATAATTTCCCACCGAGGGCTTCTGTTTCCATTAAGCCATTCTGGATATGTTCTACACGCTATAATACCCACTGACTTGGAAGACTGCGTAGTAACCCCAGCCGGGTACAGTGCTGATGCCTGATGCTCAGACCTGAACCCAAAAGCATAGCTGAAGTATTTGGAGCCTAACCTGGGGCGGATCTGAGTCGGAGTGAGAAAATTTCTTCTTTAGTTGTATGCAACAGAGAACATGTGCAAAAAAAGTCCTGGCATGGTCAAGGGTAGAAGACTGTTGTTTATGTTCCCAGAACAGTGATAGCACATGGGGACTCTGGGGCAGATACACAGTGTGATAAAGGAGCAGCTACTCGATCACTAATAATTTAGTATTCACACATAATTTAATTTACTGGATACCCTGGACATTAAAAGAACTAAAATAAGACTGTCACCTTCCACGAGACATTTTATGCCCCAGACACTCACCTTGCATATCACATACAGTTAACAAGTCCCATAGATGTTCCCAAGGTCCTTAATGGTTCCTATAGAAGAGCCACTGTTTCCTGAATTTCAGACTGGGTGATGCTGGGTTCATTCAGTATGCCACAGCATTCACTTCCTTGGCTGTGAATTACCCTTCTAGGGCTTTAGAAGCCCTTCTAAAGTACCCATGGAAGTTTACTCCATTTTTATTAGCATTATTAAGGAAGACCCCTTAAAGGGTATTTGGGTCTATCAGTTTTCATCTGGCCTTTTTGTTGTTTTTTTTAAGGGTCAACTCAGAATCAAGCAGGGGTGTGGATATGGCAGAATTAACTACTTTTTTATTGTCGTTGTGGCAGCTGTTGGCATAGCACGTGGGCTTTTGAGAGAAGGGCTGTACACAAAGTTCACCGCGACTATTAAAATAAGGTGGGCAGTCTCCCTGCTGGGAGTTGGGCTCTCGTTCTGGGGAGCCCCAGGTGCAGACCAGGAGACTCTTGCGCTCTATGCTGTCCCAACCAGAATAAGAGGGCAATCTTAAGAACAGGCCATGGACAAGGAACAGCAGAATGATAAAATGTGTGGGTTTCTTCTTATTTCACTGTAGCCTTCTCTGGTTACTCCAAATGATGAGTTATCCCAACTCCATTTGCTATAGAAGGAATCTACACAACTAGTCCTCGGTTAACTTTTGGATGCCCAAATTAGGAAAGCTGGAACCACAAAAGCAAAGGAGCACGAAGAAACAGAAAAAAAATACAGTTAGCTGAAGGAACAAGAGATTCCGCACACATACTCCTGTCAGCTGGGCTCTTATGCAGCAACTGTTTTCCTTCCTTAATTTAAAAAAACCTTTCTAGATTTTAAAATGTTTTTTAATCCAAAGAAATATAGGGGGTTTTATGCAAGCCTTATGATAATTTTCCTTCCTGCCACTTTAATATTTCATAAGAAAATGTAATTTTGAATCTAAAAATTATTTTTATGATATGATTGTTAGCAGTTAACTGCCTACTAGATGGTTGTCCTCAAGCAGAGGGGTTTTAATTTCTGTAACCCCCCATACGTAGTGGATGAACTAAATGAATGAAATATTTAATGTCCTTCTGGGGAATTTTGCAAGCTATCATTAAGTACTCTCTAAAAGATAAAAAGTACACTTGTGGTCTATTGTGGGTTGTTGGGTTTTTTTTTTTCCCTGTTCTATAAAAAAAAGGCCCAAAGGGTCCCTCTTGTTCTCTGCCTCTGGTCATCTTCTATATGTCTTGTTTCTTTTTTTCTTTTTTTTCTTTTTTTCTTTTTTTTAATTTCTTCCAGAGTGTATGCATAATTGATGATCTGGTAAAATCATCTCAAGTATCTTATCTCAAGTATATTATGCAAATGAAAGCTGACTAACTGTCTGGGAAAGAGGTATTTTTATTTACATGGCTGAAAAGTTTTGAACAAACAAACAAAACCCCCAAGCTTTTGAACACCTGAATAAATATTTGGGAGAAAAGTTGCTGTTTTCCAGAGTGTAAGAGCTTGCTCAGATAGATGGCTGAAGGAGCTTCAAGTCTACATCTAAGATATCTAAGGAAACCAAGGAAACCACAGAGTAAGACAAGTGATATTTTAAATGAAAAGAACAAGTGGCAGTAAAGTCCCAAACACCTCTCTCCCTTATTTTAAACACTTTTCAGGCCTTTAGGAGTTAAAAAAAAAAAAAGAGGGCACAGAACTGGAAAGGTCATCTTTTATGTATTTTACCATGGAAGTCAATGTTGTATAAATTAGACTGTTAAGCAAGATATTATTTATGGTAGTAAATATTGACTACATATGTTGAACAAGTCTTTTTGTATGAAATTAGCCAGGCTGTCACTGTTTGCTGGAAGTGAAAAATCTCTGACTTGCACCTTTTTTTTTCCTCACCAGTAATACAGATAGCTTTGCAATTTCTGTGCCACTGAATATGGAGGAGTTCAGAAAACACCCTTTTTTGCTGCTGTTGATGATTAGTAATTACTCTGGCTTCAGGGAATCATTCCATTTCTTTGTGCAGGAGTGTTTTGTTTTTCATTTGATCAGGTCCTTATCACGCCACTGTGGCTTGCTTTATAAAAACTGACTTTGATAAAGGTTCAGTGTTTATGTGAGTGTGTGACTGGGGGTGAGGGCAATGCACGGGGTGGAAGGAAGGGCCGGGAAGGCTGCTAGGCAGAATCTGTCTGGGAATACAGACCAGGGTTGTTCTCCCTTCCTAGGAAACAAGATAAGTCACAAAGTCACACCCTGTCCTTCAGTTCCAGACAGAAAACAAGCTCTAGACTCCTGCTTCTCTCTTACTTAACTTGTTCTTGTTAATACTATGTATGTATGTCTTCTGGGAAATGTTTTTCAATTGCCTGAACATAGCTAGCCAATTTAATTTATTTGATTCCCTTAGAAGCTTGAGAGGTATAAAAAACTAGGTCTTATTTTTCTTGAACTAATTTATATATCTGAAAGTGTTTCCGATTAGATGATGTTTGGGATTATGAAGTATTCTACTAGTGCTTTGTGATGGGCTGATTTTGTGCTTGATTTGTATGTCTACATACTCAGTGCTCTGCAGGATAAATGGTAGCTCTTTTAACTGTACGTTGTACGTCCTCTGCTCCTCTGCTGCCTTTGGAGTGGCTGTTGGAGAATACTGGAGACCATTATCCTCCCTGCATAGGGATTTGTGCTTTTGGAGCAAGACCATGTACCTGCTGTCGTTGCTGAGGAACTGCAGATGACACGAGTACTGTGTCGTCAATGAAGCCACAGGTAACTCACATATTGTTTCCATAGTTGAGAAGGTTGCACAGCTTTAGTGCAGTAAGATGCTCCTTCTTTGCACAAGCTGTTGGTTTATAAATACCATGGAGAACTAGTCTCTCAGTGCTTCTCTATGGGAAAGAGAGCAACCATGAGAAGACATTGAGGGGAATGCAAAATGCAGGAGGAGAATCCTGAGTGCTTACAGCCTGAGCTCTTCCCCACATTGTTGCTGCTTTCTTTTAGGAAATGGATGAGGTCGTGATACTTTTTTCTGTACTAGTTCACTTTAAATTCAGGCTTAAGTTCCAGGCAAGATTAGAAATAGAGTTTTGATCTGGATTTGAGCAAACTGCTGTCACGAGAGCTGTGTTTGATGACTCCAGTGGAACCTTTCAGGTCTGTGGTTCTGATGGGCACTGACGCTGAATTGGGTAAGACAACCTTGCAAAGCTAATGTAAAAGGACAGTGATGCCTTCTCTGTGCGAAATTTGTCATGCCAGCATGCCGATCTGTAAAATCTCTATTACTAAAAGGAAAAGAAAATATTTGAAAAGGAAAGCAGTGTCCTGAAGCAAGCCCTGCAGCATGCACCATGTTGCTGGGATGCTGACAAGGCTGGTAACTAGAAAGTCTGTCCTTGCTTATGCCATGGTCTTTCTTGGTAGTCCAAGATAGGCAGGAATTCCAGCTCCCTCTTGTCAAGAAGCATAGGAACAGGAGAAGAGTACTGTGGGTTTAGTGCAGTTGGTCCTTAAGGACATCATCATTGTGAGTTTGGAATGATCGCTAATGTGTATTTTCCATACAGTACAGTGCCTGTCCATTTCCTCTGAGGGCAAATGCCTCCACTTATTTTTAGCTCCTGCTTCAAGGAACCTAGGTATTCTACATAGAAATTAAAATTTGTTCTTTCTTTTTCTGAGCCATCTCAGGGCAACAAAATCCCTGTTCTTATACCTGGATAGAGTTCCCATGCTGCTCTTTGTCATTGATTTTCTAGTGCAAGTTCAGGTAAGGCTGCGTGAAGCTCCCGTGAAAGGCCTGCATGGGGTGTGGAGAGGCTCAGTCACCATAATTTCATCCCAGTAGCAGCGCTGCTGTAATTGTAATTGCAATATGTAATTAAGGTAATATGGAGCTGTATTACTCACATGTGCCATTTTTTCATTTGAAATGTATAATTGTATTTAAATTCTCAGGTGACATAATCCAATATAGCCACTGATGCAAAAATGCCAATGTAATCATAAAGATCTTTACACTTGGTTCACTGAACCTGACATCATTTCGCTCTAACTTGTCTTTCAATCTAATCTGTCTGTACTAGAATTTAAATTCAGCATTTTGTTTATATATTGTCATGTTTTCTGTCTGGAACATTAGACACTGGTCGTCTTATTTCCCCTCTTGAGCAGTATGATGGTAAGCAGTGAAGAGCTCAGTAGCGGTAAGAGATTCTTGAATGATTGAGGAAGGCATCTGCAAAAATTCTGTGACTTTCATATGTGGGTATCTCCAGAACTGATGGCCCCCCCCCCCAACAGTATTTGAACAGTGTGGGTGTTCTCAGAATTCTTTTTTTTGTCTCCCCTCTTCTTTCACTAGTAAGGTCTGACCCAGAGTCCCTTATCTGAGCATCCTTCAAGGTTGTATATTTGTGGTATTTTAAAACTGAGATAAAAATTGGCTGGCTCAGATTCAGATGGTCAAATTTAAATTAGTTTATTAGTTATTGATGTTTCTCAGGCATTTAAAATTATTTATTAGGTACTTCAGATGATTAAATGTGGTCTTTTTCTCCTTTCTAACCTCCCTCTTAACTTGCCTGGAAAAGTAAAAATGAAGAATTATTTTCATGACAGTACTGAGATGTCCTAATGCAGGATTATTATTTCTCTGGAAAGCAACAGAAGACATTTTCAGAGGAAAGCATCAATGTATGATTTCTAAAAGTTCTGAACTAAAGAAGAAAAAATGAAGTATAATAACCTCATAAATGATATATTTTAAATCTTTACCTGAAAAACAAAGCAGAAACTTATGATTAAAATGAAATTCTTATGAGTTGAGAGGGCCAGCTCTCCTGTTTTCTGAATGTTTAGCCATAGCCCTGTTTTCAAGGTGGTCATCTTCTAAGATAACCAAATTCTGCAATTTGAAGCTCAGAATCGCTCATGCCACAAAAATCTTAATTTGGAGCTCATTGTTGTAACTCTTGTAAGTCTAATGAGCTATAGTGCAAGTCCTAACAGCAGGTAGTGCTCTGAATGGCTGGTGAGAGGTGCGAACATCATCCATTAAAGTTCTCCAATAATGATAAAATGTATGTCAGACCCAGGCTGGCCAGGACCCATGATTGCAATTTCTGTCTCCAAATGTTCTGCATGAAATTTGTCCTTTAAACTATTACAATTGTGTTTTCTCATTCACAGACTTAAAGTCAAAATTCCGTGCTTGTGTAATTCCTTGCTAATGGGAATGTTCTTGTGTGTGTTTGCTGCTATTTTGAAATTTTAGCTAAAGTAATATTTAGCAATGATTTCTTGCTGGGTCTTGCTATTGTCCTGGCTAAACTTAGTTACTCCGTTTTTCCTAAATGCTTGTCTATCCTGGTTTAGCATATAACCATCTGCTTATTTTTCTCCTTTGTCACCCTTGTTCTGATTTCTTTTTCAGACAGGCTTTTCAGTCTCTTAACCATTATTCCGACGCATCTGAGATGCAGGTTGTGGATGAACAGATCCTGCTAACCATTTCTGTGCATGCAGTACTGGGCTTTGGCATAAAATGTCCCCACATTTCCTATCAGACATGTTCTGGTGCACTATGACATGCGTTGTACAGCGTACTGTCATGTGTATTTCATAGGTGGTAATAGAGAAAGCAGGTGGTCTAATGTTTGGAAGAAGGAACTCTGAATTAGTGTCTGGTTCTGATACCAGCTCTGTCAGAGTCTGACTGCCATGCTGGGCAAATTCCTGTGCCTCATGGTTCATGAACAAGAAGTGCTGTGACTGGCAGGTGATGCAGGCAATTATTGCAGCGAGGCATCGCATTTGCATGCCGTTGTTCTGCCTGAATAGCAGCTCCCCAGCTTGCCAATGCTTCCTGGCCCCCCTTGCTAAACTGTATTCCTACTGATGTCCACCCCCACATTACATCTTCATTAATTCACATGTGAAGTGGGGAGGAACGCTGTTTATCCCACCAAATCCACCCATGCACGTGTACTATGAGTTGAAACGTGTTTTGATAAATGTTTGTGGTGCGCTGCAGAGTTTTCAGCTACAAGGTGCTGCGCCAGGACACCATGAGGAGAGAGATGCATCTGAGTCCTGGAGAAGGGAGTCAGGTGTAGGGAACAAGCTTTATGGAGAGCTGTGTTTCAGGTGGCTTTACAACACTTTCCATTTGTTAATTTTGGTCCTTCAGTTTCTACATAAATCCACTCAGTTCTTCTAGCAATTTTGTTAGATTTTGTTTTCAGACATTCAGAAAAGCTTGTCAAGTAGAACTAAAATACAAAAGCGTTATTTACAGTCTGCCATTATTCTGTGTGTTGCTGATCAAACTTCTTTTGTTTCTCCCCTCTGCTCCCAGATAAAATGAGAATTGCTGTATATAGTGCACCAGGAAGTCGTGAGGGTTAATGACTCATCCCATGGTGCTCTGAACATTACAGAGTTCTTGAAAGGGTTTTTATCTCTAAATACAGATTCTGCATTTCTGATCTAAGCATAAGGATGTAGGCAGGTATTTCGAAAAACATCTGTTTGCATCTAAGTCCTGCACTCCAAGAGCTTTATGTAACTGTTGTTACAAAGCTTATTGGAAAAGCAATGGGAGGATTTCTGCTGCCGTTTAAGTTGCTTGAACAGTAGAAAGGGCAAAGCTTGCACTGTTTTCAAATGAGTAGGACCAAAATTCTGCCCACTTTGCTTGGGCTTGCTATTGTTTGGTGAAATCGAAAATAGATTATAAAAATGTTTGTAGTGAAAGATAAATTTGTAGGAACTGTTGCATTCGATACTTTTCCTTTTTAAGTAGAAACAATATAGAGAGTTTAATTCAGCACAGAATAAATCTCAGTTTTGTTGCACTGATTGTATAAAACTATGCTGCTCTGCTCTACATTTGCCTTTAAACTGTTTATATTACCTAAAATGTCATTCCAGAGAAGAGTTTGGCTTAGGACTGCAGTGAAAGCCATTTTATTCCATGTATGGACCTGGTCTCCCAAAGCTATTTTAGTGAGTAGCTAGAAAATATTTTTTAGTGAGCCATAATTTCATTTGTGTTTATGTGCAATGGGCAGTTTAATGAGGGAGCTATGCTGTTTTCTGCAATTCTGCTCTGCTGTCTCAGGCAACAGACAGGAATTTTCAGGTGCAGGCTGAGGTAGTGGGTTTTTTTTAACACGCCTTATTTAAAAATCATTCTGTTCTCAGTTTAGCTACTGAGGAATGAAACTCTTCTGTGCCTAGAAGAGGCTCTGTTAAAAAAAAAATGACATCCCCTGTTGGTGTTAATCAACATTGCCTTTAACAGAACCAAGCCATTTTTAAACCATTGCAGGTGCTGCTTCCAGCTTTCACATCTCAGCCTTCAGGCACTCATTCATTTCTCTTGTTGGAACACAGTGATAGGTGGGTGAAGAAGATCCGCTGGTTCAGCAGTGGAATCAAAAGTCTTTGTTTAAGCTTTTGTCCTCCTTGGGACTATGTCGTGGCAGTTCTGCGGAAGCCTGATGTAAGGATATGGTATAGAGTCATGCTGGTTTGGGAATGGCAGCTGGGTATTTGCTTGCAGGACAGCTTCCCTTAGGGTGGATCCCCAGAGTGGTAAGGAAAGTATATTTGTTTGACTGTATTTTTAATTTGGCATTATGCCATGCTAAAGAAATAATTTTGAGTCTTTTTAGTTTGAGACACCATTTGGTGCTTGTTCAGGATACTCCCTGGTAATAATTGATATGATGTGATCTTTTAACTTGGAGGAAATGTTATAAAAGTGTGTGTGTGTGTGTGTATATATATATATATACACACAAAATACATGATATAATTAGAAATAGTAGTCTTATGCCATTGAATAGTCCTTTGAAAGTGCAGGACCAGTATCTTCTCCTGCTGTAAGTAGCAGTCATTCTAATATGGCTGCCCAGTTTCCTCCATATATATTCTAGAATATCCTTTACTTCTCTTCCAGGGGGTTTATCTCTGGAATTAAAGGGCAAATTGCACCTCTGAAAAGGCATGCAGCCTTTGCGTTGTTTGTACCAACTGCTGTCATCCATTGTTATAATCTTTATACTTTAAGTGACCTGGAGCCAGATTTTCAAAGGTATTTATTTGCTTAAGAGCCATTAGACTCTAAACGGGATTTCAGAATTGCCTAAGTAAATTAGACTCCTAATTCACACTGTAGATCTGATTAGGAGGCTTCATGTATCTCTAGGTGACTAAATACCTTTGTATAGCTGCCTGCTGGATACCAGGAACTAGCCTGAAAGCATCCCTGAAAGTCATGAAACAATAGTTAGAACACAATAGTTTTTGATAGATTTTTGAAATGAGTAGTATTTAAATTACTGCAGAAGAGGTGAAATGATCTTACTGAAATGATGTTACTGATCTTTGTCTTCCAAAGCACTATGAGTCACCAGCTTGAGTGGGCCCATATTGTAGGGCTGCACTGGAGTGGACATGGGGCTGATCGGACACGTGCATAACCTGTGCCACTTCCAACACCAGCTGGGCTACAGTCTGGAGCCATTTCGTGCTGCTTCTATTGATATGACTAAATACTTACAAGAGATGTTAGCAAGTCAGAGAAATCCATGGTAGATATCTCATTGGCTTGAACCTCAATGTCTCCTCAGGATATTGCCATTCCTTGGATTGCTTTCATTCAGCTTTGAGTTCTTGCAAAAGTAAGTTTGTCTTTCAGGCACATGTTCAGTAGGCAGTCCTTTAGGAACTTCTGTTTGTTTCCAAAGAAATTTCATAAAAATGTTTTAAACTTATCCTTTGACCTTTATACTTACCTTGATCTTTCTCCTCATGGAGAAATGAGAAAACATTCAAAAACTTCAGAAGATGCAGGACTGTAAATCCTGAACAGGTCTTCAAAAATTCAATTGTGCAGCAGTCTGATTTTTAGATATTTGGAGTTAATATGATCATTATTTATTCCATATGTCTTAGAGAATTATTACTAAGTTCTTAACAGTCAATTGAGAAGGTTCTTGCACAAGAGAGAAGTTTCTTTTCAAGCATGTGGCTAAATTCAGCTAAACTGTAAGTTGATCCAGCTCATCTGTCCTTGGCTTTGGTGTTACACCCACTTATATCAGAATTAAAACTCATACAGATTACGTGGGCTGAGAATCTTATGTCTTATCTGGGATATTACTTTGGGCTATATTCAAATGCCAGTGATAGGTATGCAACGTAGACATTATGTTTAATCTCATTTATTGATGGTGTAAGGAGTCAGGCTTTTCCTGAATTTTAGGTAGTCTAAAGTGCTTATTGCTGTCTTGAACTAAAGTGGCGTTGTAGTCATAACACCAAAGTTGGGGCTCATGCAATGGGCAGGCTGAATAATGCCATTTGTCTCAAGGCTGCCGAACAAGTTTGGGAGAGGCTGATCTGTCTCAGATTTGTGTGTGACCATTCAACAAGGCTGTTTAAGGTGAGCAGTGAATTCCAAGGGGAAAATTTTGAGTGGTCTATCTAGGTCTTACATCTTCTAGCATCACACTGTGGCCATGTTTTTTTATTCTCTGTTAAGGCTGCTTTGAAGATGAATGCAAAACTATTCCTCAGAAACACTGTTCAGAGGTATTTATCTACTTTTAAATGTCAAATATTTGGTTTTCCTCTGTAACCCTTGCAAATTATTTCTTTGTCAAATACACCTGGAATTTATGGATACTGAAGAACACTGTTATCATTAAAAAGGGTAAAGGTAGAGAAGCGAGTGAAACCTTCACTAACATACAACAATGTCACACTAGAGTAGCTCTCAGTAATAAAGGGTGGCTCTATGTACCCCAGATCTGGACCACATTGTAGAGATTTGTGTATTTGCTACTCTGAGCTTATGGACAAAGTCTTTTAATCTGAAGCAGCAAAGGTTCCTACTTCTAAGTTAAAGCGTTCCAGCTTTGGCTTCTGTGTGGATGATGGTCCCAGCACATTCTTGTATTGGGACAAAGGAGGATAACTGGTAGCAAAATACCAACAAAAAGTTGTTGGTTAGGCATAGTGATGTTGAAAGAAGCATACCATGACATAAAATTTAAGCCCCAAATTCCAAAGAGCTATTTTGTTTCAAAACCTAACTTTTGAAAAGTCAAGACAAATTCCCTTGTTTCTTTGGCTGGGAATTTCACAGGTGCTGAAAGGCATGACATTCTTAATAACAGTTGGGTTCCCAAATATCTTGGGCCTCTCGGACTATCCTGAGTAAAAAAGTCTCTTCTGAGAACGTACCATATGGAGAGGACACCTGGTTTTGAGCAGTGATTTGCAAAAGGCTGTAAATCAGCTGGGAAAATATTACTGTATTCATAGTTATAATGGCATACTGCTGTCATTTGAGAATGCTGAAACTCTGTAGTAAGCTGTTAAATGGAAGTCCATTAATATACCCTTTAAAGTTTTCCACTGCGGGTTCTTGAATGTATCTGCCTCCTTTTTTGCTACAATAGGCAGTTTTGGTTTGCGCTGGCTTGCATACCAAGTACAGTTAGTTAATGAATATTTAATTGTCGTTAATGCAGAGACTCATGTTACATAGGAAAATATATTGGACAAGAAAAGCCTTAAACCCATCCTCACAGTAGAAACGGAAGCCTGAATATTTATTATAAGTCCACTTTTGGAAAGTTTGCTGGTTTATTCTAGTTTAAGTTATCTTTGAAATGGCTTGGTGTGGAAGCTCCATGTTTACTGGGTTTTTATTGGGACTGTTATGGGGCAAGGTGGAGCTAGATTATTGAGCATGGTAAATGGGGAAGGATCAAATACAATGAAAAGGGTTGTGATGTCTGATTCCTAGGCTGTAAGTCTTTGAAGCAGTACATGTTATGTGTTTGCACAGTGTTTTTAGGTGCTATGATAATACAAACAATGCATAACTCATTCCAGCTTTCATTACTGTCTAGAGACATGTGGGAGCAGGAGAGGAACCGAGTGCTAAAGGCTTAGAAATAAACATGAACAGAAATTAAGATTGTGCAGAATCTGGAACAAGTACAAGTGGATGAAGGGTAAACAAACTCAAAACATTAGAAATATGAATGTACATTTTAATGCCTAAATTCTCATATACATTTGTCCTTCAACATGGTCTTTCTCTTCTGTATGCAACAAAAGGTTGCGCTGTGGTCTAACTAGTCTGATTCACTACTTAACAGGCGTCACATTGCCTGTGAGTAGGGATCTCGAATTAGTCCAAAGTCCTCACAAATAAGATATTCAATGCTCAGACAAACAAAGTATTTTGGTAAATGACATTGCAGCTTGAGAACAGAGTAACTCCTCTGTGTGTTTGCTGAGTGAGGTGATCTGTACAGTGTAACAATCTGTCCATTTGATAGCATGCTTCAAGTGTCCTAAATATTATGCTTATTTGTTTGGCAGGCATTATGCTTTCCTATTGAGAGCTCAAATGGTTCATTGACAATAACAATTCATCTGTAGTAATCCACCTTGAACTGTTTTTTTGTTCATTAAACATGAACTAAAATGATTTGTGGGGGAATCAGCATGAAAAGCCATTTAGTTTTAAAACACTTAAAGCAAAATTGCTTTTCACAGAAGTTCCTTTGCAATGTCTTTCTCTTTTCAGTGCTTTTAGTAGCACTATTCCCAGTGAGATGAACTCACTAACAAGAGACAGGGACTGTAAGATAAGAGTCTAAAGCCTGATCAGATACCTCAGTGTGAGCTGTGGGAAATCTGTGTATCATGGAAAAAAACAGCTTTAAAAAAACCCCCCCACCACCAAAAAAAGCCCTATTGTTGTGAAGATCTGTGGATATTATTCTTTGTGTAGTGCCAAGAACAAGATCCAGACTCAGGAAGTGGTATTTAACTGTGTTATCTTGGAGTTTAAAGTCCATGATCTCTTCTCTGTAGAGACAGAGTCAAAGGAAAAGCAGCTAATTTTCTCAGTAGCTTACAGACTTCTCCAAGACCTGTTTTCCCCAGGTCATTTAATATAACTGCTCTTTGACTACCGAAAGCAAAATGATAAACTGTGTTATACTGCAGCCTGGATGTCTGCAAAGGGTGGTAAGGATGAAGGGAGGTTGTATCTCCTATTTCCATGTACCTACATTTGATGGATGTAGCACCTTGTAGTTCGGAAGAAAAACTGAAGCTATGTTTTCATTACTGCGCCAAAGATGAAGATCTGTTTGCATCACTGGTCTGTCTGTCAGCCTTTTTGCTAGGTCTGCATAATTTTTATGGATTTTACATTTCTACATTTTATAAGGTCAAATTCAGATCTGGTAGAGCTGTTCCTGCAAGTGACCTCCAAGTTCTTGAATCTGATTCCATGGATCTGAAGAGGCAGGCAAGTTTAATTGGGCAAAGTGTTCTGTGATCCTGTCCCCTTGTAAAAAGCACTGCCTAGATGCATTTCAGGTTCCCATCATTAATTCAAGTCTCAGCCAAAGTTAACATAGCCAGAATTTCTTCTCTCTGGGATGTCAGGTACTGTATCTAATGAACTAGTTGGAGCATCAGTATATTGATACATTTCTGCCCTCAGCACTCCATTGTATGGCATCTCAGCAGTCTGTAGCAAGGTTGCTTCCATTGTACACTGGACTGAATATGTTTATAAGGGATTCTTTCTACAAATTAAGTGTAAATAAGCTAAACGAGTGCTAATAAAGATACTGGGCTGTCATCTCAGCTAGAGTAAATCTACATAGTGCTGTGTGTGAGGAAGTTCCTATGAAAATACGGGTATTTCCTTCTTCGATGTGGGTATAGATTCATCAAGCTGGGTCATACTTTAGTTGGTTGTCTTTTATGCACCATTCTTCCAGTTTCTTTGGAACCACTCATTCAAGTTTTGATCAGTATCCATCAGTGAGTAGTGTGTTATGTTATGACTTTCAGGGAGTGGACAACTTTTAGTATGTAGCCTAAGAGGTTTTAGTATGTAGGCAGCTGTGACTCAATTGCCATTGAACAGGAGACAATATTTTAATATTTGTATGACAGTAGTGCTGTTAGGACACAGTTAGGACCACAGCCTCCATTTCTCAGGCTCTAAAGAAAAGTAAATTTAGTTCTTGCCCCAAAAAGCTTACAGTTCAACCAGATGTTGTAGTGCAAACCCATTTTATCTGTGGTCAAATGAAAGTATCTTTTTTTTATCTGCCTAGCTGAAGAATTGTATAATGAAGTGTAAACTTGAGAAGAAGTAGAAAGCAATTTTCACTTAGCCTAAACCAATACTGTGTAATTCTTCCTTATGACATTATTGAGCAGTTTCTTGCACTCTTAAACTGTAGTAATGGCTGTTACTGAACCTCAGTTTATCTGGTTTTGACTCAGACCTCTTCCAATTCATTTATTCTCACTTTGTTGGACATCTGTATCCTGAATCCAAGTTTATCTACCTGTCAACCATCAACGACTATCAAGTTGTTCCTAAAGTAAAATGTTCTATCAGTTAAGCAGTACTAACTCTGCAATGGAAGCTGGATATATTGTGGGTTTGAAAAGAAAAAGAAAAAAACCAAAACAAGCCCAAACCCTCTCAAACAGCAACTTAATATTGAGGTTTTTCCTCATCTTGTTATCTTGGTTCAATCTGCAGTGTATTTTGAGCATACATGTTACAGCATGCGCAGGGCTACAAGACAGATAAAATTATGGGTTGAAATATGGTTATGCTATTAGAATCAGTTTTGCACGGCATTTTTCAGTGTCTCATTATGGGAAGAACATTTAATTCCAGTCATGCATCAAATCTGTTTGACTTACACATTGCACAAAATATACATAAGTAGAACAAAATGACTTCAGGCCTCAGGGCTCTGAGAACTTTCTGAGCAAGTGTAACATTCTAGATACTTTGTGCAACAGTATACACTGAAACAAACATGGTCAGGAGATACACAGGGGAGTTATTATTTATATATTAAATTCACGCAGCAAACTGCATTGACTTCAGTGGGTTTCTTGGCAAATCGCCAAACCTCTGCGATGATTTTAATAAAGAAGAAAATTTTTTTTTTCAGAATTGTAATGTCTTAAGGGGTCAGGAAAAGCGTATCAATGCTGTTTAATGTTGTGTTTTGTTGTTCTGTTACAGTAGCTTCTTAATTGTCATTAAAATTTGGTTATATCTATCTGGCAAAATGTTAAACATGTTTCCGTAGGGAATATGTTGTCCTTCTAACATTGAAGAAGCTTGTTTGGGTTTTTTTTTTTTAATGTAGTTTTTTTTTTAATGGCATAACTGTGTCAGTTGTGGTTTACATCCTGTGAAAGGGCTGAAGCCTTTTTGTTCGAAATATTGAACAGTAAATGCCTCTTTTATTCAGATTGTCCCAAAGCAAAACATAGGAAGATTCTAGCTCTGATGGATTCCTGCCAAGCAAGACATAAAATAGCAACTTAAAAACCCCCAGACCCCAAATTACCCAAATTTTACCCGTTTGGGTAAACCCCAAATCTGTTCATCAGAGTGAACGTTCTCAGCCAGTGCATGAAACCAAGAAATATTCTGATCATCAGAGCTCTTCATGTTAAACCTATAAATACTGTCTGAAACTTAGATAATGTTGATGTACTTTAAAGCACTTTACAGTTTGGTTCCAATGACTACAAGATGTTGGAAGAATTCCAATGCAATATTTTTAGCAAGTCACAAATTCTCTAAAATCGAAATGTGCTTCAGAGATAGCTCAAGTTTAACAAAATGCTGACAGAATCCTAACTGCCAAACACATTTCCTGTCTGGGTGCCTGTCTGGTTCCTTGGTTGTCCATTTGCTGGGATACCTGTCCCAGAGTCACTACCTTAGGGAGATGCTGAGTGACTTGCCTCTGGGCTGCAGGTTCCAGGCTCCCAGGATCCACAGCTTGCCCTAGGCAAGTGCTCTGCACCCTTTTGCAAAGAATGGACAAAGATTTGAGACTCCTTCATTCTAAGGAAGAGGGGAAAATAATTCAAGATGGAAAAATTCCCTACACTTAAGAATTGCCTTTTTGTGCAGTGTTCTAGAGCATGCATCATGTTGGCAAGTAGATGGACAACTGAAGTTGTTCTGTTGATTTAGATTTAAGTCGTTGTCCCTTTGTAGAATCAGATATTATATTGCTGCAACGTAGAAGATTAATGCTAGCCTTAAATTTTAGATGGGGGGGGGGGGGGGTGTGGCACTAGGAGATTAAATGACTTGTCCAAATTATTCAGAAAGCTTCCTTCCAAGGAAGCTGAATTCAGGTCTTCAGCCTTCACCACAGGGTCACTGTGCTTTCCTTTGTGAAACAAAACCAGCATGGTCTTTGGCACTGCAATCTTCCACTGTCTTGCTGCCAGTAATCTCTGTGTATTTGATGCTCTCTTCAGATGTAATGAAATCGATCATGTTGCAAAATGGAACCACCTTCTTTACACTTGAAGGCTGGCTCCAGGTGCCTGTGTGGGTGTGATGATATGGTTTTGGGTGATGGTATGAACTGTAACTAAATTAGAAGCTCTGTTCCTGTGTTCTTCAGCTATAAAAATAGGGATCTTGTTATATGCCTTGGTTCAGGCACAAAATGCTTGAGAAGAGCATGTGGGTGCAGTTGGGGAAGACTTTTATTTTCTTAGCTTTTAAACTAAAAACTGGTAAGCTTAAATCATCTTTTTCTTTAGTATTGTATTTCTTATTTAGCTTTAACACAGCGTGGCAAAACCGGGAAACATCCATAGAAGTTGCTGGCCTTATCTACAATAGTGTTTCCCTTCCTTCAGCTGCGCTAGTGCTCACAGCAATGGTAGCTACGGTATTGTAATTGGTGCCTAGTGCCCTCTCACTGTCAGCACGCCTGGATGACTTGGTAGTCCCAGCTGGTGGCCATGGGCTGCTAGGGTTAATAGGAATGCAGGCACAGCTGGTCTGGGTCAAATCCCGGCATGCTGTAGTTTGTGAAAATTTCCGATGGCCTCCAGTACGTGGTAGAAAGGATATAGCAGTTAAAAGGTATCTTTCATTATCATAGACTAATTAGGGCTGTCCTAACTTCCTGAGGGAATAAGTAGTAATAGCCACTAGTTACAGAAGATTGAAACCAGGCAGGAGTTGTTAGGCTGCGGAGGAGAAAATGCACTAGCTCCTCCTTATATCTTAATGAAATGTAACCTGGATGAAAAACAAAGCTGGGGAAAAAATAAGAAAACATTATCCATTCTTCGGCGCCTGTACACTTAGCCCCTAAAGGAGGTTAGAAGTGTTTTCTTTCTCACTGTGGAAGTGTGATTGCGTGGCAGCCTTGCTTTTTAAAATTTTGGGGTTTGTTTTCCTCCTTTTCCCCTTCATTTTTGTTTTGTTTTTCACTTGCATCGCTGAGGCTGGTGCTATTTTGCCTGCATCTCTAGAGTGAAAACAGGCTTTGCGTTCATGAGCTTCTAATCAGAAGTGATGATAACCCTTGAACGGAGCACTGTTGCCCTTGTCCTCATGAAATATTTTATCCTTTCTGGTATCACTGCACATGTAACTGTAATAAAGGCCAGTTTCTGCCACTGGATATGTGTAGAAGTTGATCTCTGTTATCTTTGTGCAGGAACATCTCACAGTGACATCTGTGGCTGTTCTGAACATGATTTCCTCTATTTCATGGGAATAAGATGATGCTTGTGCATTATTAAAAGGGTCTAACAAGTTTCCTGGGGAGAGCCTGTGAAATGCAGTGTATAACAGTATTTATGTAATTAACTCCTTGGGATTTTAATGAAAAATACTGCTGTTTTGCAACCATAATTTTCATTTTCTGGCAGCCTCAGAGTAACAAGGAAACTGTAAATTGCACAGTGTCCCTAAGCTATTGTTTCTGATAGGAAAGGTGGACAATTTTGCTGTCTTGAAGTGATGATTAGCTGCAATCTAATTGTTATATTAGCATATAATCACAACTATTCAGTGTAATGTCATCACAGTGCCATTCCAAGGATGAGGTGTAGTAAGAAACTTACTTTTTTCTTTTTCCTGAAGTTTTTATTTGAGAAGATATGAAGGAGATTCGGAAAACAAGCAGGAAGAGGTGAAACAAAGTATGTGTGTTGCCTCTGACTTCCCACTACCCCCCCTCCCATTTGGAGTTAGGTCACATACCAGGTTGGGTACGAGGCACTCCGAATGGACTAACTTCTCAAGCTTTCCACTCTACTTTTCAGCCTGGACTGCCAGCTTCCTCTGAGCTGTCTATGGTTGTGGCTGCACAGCTATCCATACCTGAGCTAGCAAAGCAAATGGTGTCCTACGCGTGATGGGTGCAGTAATGACTGAAGTGTATATGTACCCACAACTCCCTCTTCTTTGATCTTCAGAAATGTAATCTGCAGGAATGTTGTATCTCTGTACTGATGGAGTTGTGGCCCCTCCTGAATGCCCTGTCCCTTTGTGTGGGACATGATTTGTCCTCTCCATAATAGGATTGAGCTAAATGTAGTGCCCTTGACCTGACTTAGTTTAGCACTATTGTAAAACAACCAAACAAATGTCCATCTGTCCTCCAAACCTAACCCCACTAAAAGCATAAGTTTCTGTGATGCCCAAAGACTAGCAAAATCATCTTCATTCTGTAGTTTGTCTCTGGTGTGGGACCCCCAGCCCTCTCCAGGAAAATGAACACGGTGTGTCTTCCTACTGCACTGTTCTCATGACAGCAGGGTTTCTGTTTGGGAAACTAACACAAACTGTAATGGTCTACGTGATAGTAGATAACAGACAATTTGCAGTTGTCTCTTAGGAGAGCCCTGATATTTGGCTTCATTACAGAAGTGAGTAAGGGAAGATGAGGAGAAGAGCTAGTTGTTGGTGAACCAGGAGGATAGTCAGGGCTCTCTGGAAATGGGCTGTGTGAACCACAGGCTGATAGAGCCAGAGCAGCCAGCTTAGGAGAGTTGCTGTCAGGTAGAACATAAATTGTGGAGGTTTGTTTCAATAGAGGATGGTATAAAGTCCTAAACAGTCTTGTCCAGGGCATCTTTACAGGTCTTATGTTATGCCTTGTACACAGTGATTACCTTATCTCATACATTTTTCAAATGCTCTGTGCAGTTCATTCCAGGATGTTTTTCCTTCAGACCAAATTTTCGGGGTGGGGGGGGTGGGCCACATGTCATATAGTGACAATGGACAGCCTAGGTCCTTCTGGTCCCAAGAGAATTTCTGGGAGAGTTTCTCAAGTGAATGATTTACTGTCTCTTGCCCTATTCCTTCTCCAACAGAGCAGAAATATTCTAGTGACCTCAAAGCTAATGCACTCCAGTGTCTCTGGATGGAGACAGCAACATTTTTGGCAATGTAATTTTGGACCATTATTCTCCCTTTCATTCCCAACATTTTTGGGGGTGCTTCTAGCAGAAATCATGACCTTAGAAGCATCTGCTGGAAACTAGTCCCTCCAGACACACTGGAGAGATGAATTTTGCTCTTCATGCCATGGTACTCCCTGTGAAGCAGTTTTCTGTACATACATAAATGGAAAGTGTGTAATCTTCTGGCTAATTATGAACCTTTATCTGTATTGTCTTAACCAGACCACTGAAGTTCTTTTATTTATTAAACTATCCCATAGTCTGTGGCTACTGTTATATGTCAGAAGGTTTAGAAACAAGTTTCACTGGGTTATCGCACATCTCAAACTTCTTCTATAGTGAAAAAAAATGGGCTTGTTTCCTTACATTATTGTAGTCTTGTCTTCCTAAATCTTTTGTTCATACAAATATAAGCTTTCTGAGCTGAATATCCCAGTGTTGTGAATATAAGGACTCCACATTATCCTGGCATACAATTCGTAAGATTTGTTGAAGTGACAAATAATTGACTCTGCACTGAGATGGACAAAGAAAGGTGTCAGTTCTTCCCATCGGTGCATTTCCATTGTGTGGGGTGAAGAGTCAAATCTGCAAATTTAAGGTCTGGGTCATGTGGGTTGTATACTACTCCTGTGGTATGTTTGTACTGAAGATTGTTTTACCTGAAATGATTTAAGGAATTAGTCAATGTCTCAGGTATTAATGATAGTGCATCTCATTCTTAATTACACTATGTAAGTCTACAGTAATACTATTTAGAGGGAAGATGTTGGATCCAGTATAATGAAGATCAGAAGCTTGTGTAGGATCTATAGGTAGGAGAAACTCAGGTATTTGAGGGTTTGAAATTCTGATGTTGGCAAATAAAAGCAGAAAGAGAAGAAGTAAAATCATGTGTTAGTACTGGTATTATGGTATTACATTATAAACTGGTGTAACACCATTGAATTCACAAGGTACTCTCACTGTACTTGTTGAGGATCTGGTCTTTTGAGCCTATATATACACCAATTAATGCTGTTAATATCATAATAAGTTATCTTAATTACTTCTAAAAATGTTCTATTCATTTTCCAGATGGTACCCTGGATATGATGGGAACTTGCCCAGTCAATTTTGCCTTCCACGGGCTGATAACAATCTGTTTATAAAAGGTTTAAAATCCTCTCTTCCTATATTCGTGTTCTGCTTTGGCCTTGTTTATTCACAGCCGAATGCCTCTGATTACTTTAGCTGTCATGTGCTTAGTGTTTGATGCCTTGCATAGTAGAACTGGAATAAACTGGCTGTGCTATAAGATGTTCAGTGTATCATTAAGACAATGACCATTTAGCTATCTCATTTCTTTAGCAACATTTTAAAGATTAATCATAGACAGTGGCGTAAGCCAAGGAAGAGATAGTTGAAATAGATCAGAAATTAAGTATTTTTCTTTGTGGTATATTGCTTGGACTCAACATTTTAATAGCTTGGTGCGGAATTCACAACAACCACAATAACTTGTTTGTGTGCTTGAAATTTGGATGAGCAGTGATAGAGCAATTCTCAAATATTCAAGGCTAAATTTGCTGGCTCCGTCTTTGATGAGACTGCAGTAAGCAGTCAAATGCTTAATACCAGTGGCAGAAGTGGATGTGTTTCCCTTGGGGGTTGGAGGGGTGGCCACTCATTTGATAAACCTCAGAGGCCAACAAGTCACTGTAGTATAGAGTTCCAAGCAGCTAAAGCAATGGCCTCCTTCATGTCGGGGAGATGCTGTTGTGGTCTGCATGTGAGAAAGAGCTCCTGTTTCTTTTTCAGTTTACCAACATGCGGGGAGAGGGAGGTCTTTAAAACATCTAGGGGAAGTGTTTTGTTTTCAGGTACTCTTAAGTACAAATGTATTCTTAAAAAGCTTTGCCATTGGAGTTTGGTTTTTAACTGTTTTGATTGTCATATTACTGATTTTATGAGAACCATTTTGTAGCTTGATTTTTATATTAAAAATCAGGGAGTGGCCTCAATATCAACACATTATTGCCTGTGTAAAAAAGAAAACAGAAAAACCCCCACCTCACCAAAAAATAAATGCCCCCACTCAAAGCAACTACCCTCACCAACCTTATTGCTTATATCAAAAGGACATTATATAGTCTCTCTTCCCTTCCTTCAGAGAAACAGGTATAGACACTGCTGCAGGATGCCTCTTAATGAGTCATGGTTCATTCTTGCAGGTGACTTACTAATTCCACCACAGGTGTGAGAGTTGGGAATGGTTTCTGCTTTCTTTCTCTCTGGAATAATAAGTTGGTGTGTTTTTGTTTTGGTTTGTTTTGGTTTTTTCTGACAGGTAATCAATCAGTCTTAACTGAGTAGCTCTGAGTAGATGAATCATGGGATCAACTAAATTTGAGGACAAGGGTTTAGACTGTAGTTTATACAGTTTGTTTAATTGCTTAGTAATACAGCAAGGAAGGACTGGGGAAATTTTGACCTTACCTGGTGTAGAGTTGACTGTATTTTGGGGAAAGACAGTATCTCACGTGCATGCTGGCTGCTTATAATCCGAACTCTATGCATGTAAACCCTGAGTGGAGGAGACATCTGGGAGGGCTCTCTGTCTGAAGCTCAGTGAGGCCTGTATTGCCCACATGCAACTTAAGACAAATCCTTAGAAAAGGTTACCTAGTTACCACGTAGGGGAACAGACCTTTGCCGGGCCATGTTTCTCAACAGTTACGCCTCGGCTGAGTAAATAGGCCCTTTGAGCAAGTGCCAGATTTGACAACTGAAATAGTGTTTTTCATGCTTTCAGGCTCAAGCACAAACTCAAGCCCTCAAATTTGCATCTGAGAAGGTATCAACAATCAGTCTTGTTTCCTAAATGAATGGGGTTTGCGTTCTGTGCTGTTGTAGCTCTTCAAGTATCCTCTATACCTCCTTGGTTCCATATACATTTGTAGTTACTTTCTTGGACCTTTTGCTTATTGCTTGATCCTTTCTATACCAGCATGAAGAGAATATTAAGTTCTGCCACTCTGATGGGGAGTCATTTTCATCTTTAATTACATAAATTCTTTCTATATGTTTATTCAATCATTTGTATTGTAATAGAGTCTAGACTTGTCTCAGTCATGAGTCAAGGTCTCCTTACTTCTAGGATTTTCACAAATGGAAAACAAAGGGACTGTATTGCCCATAAGAAAAACCTTAGATCTACTTTGACCTATCCTGCTTTTCTTGTAGAACTCATATGAAATTACTGTAAGGTACAGTTCCATCGGTTTTGAAGGTGGATTATAGTGCTAGCATCTGAGAGTCAGAGAAGGCATAAAGTGTGTCTGCTTCACCACTTAGTTATTCAATATTGCAGCTGGAGATGGGGAGGCCATATGCAATGTACTGTCCCTGGGTGATACAAAAGATTTCATTTGGCTGGTGCTGCCTCAAGCTGTCACAGGTGTTTTTCTTTCATTTACAATAGCTCCCTTAAAATATAAATGACTGCATTTATTACATCAGCTCTTTTTCCTTCTTTGGAATATCCCAGCTAAAGTTACATTACACATGATAAATGTTCTTGCTCCCTTGAGAATTAGTTTTAATTACTGATGTAGGTGGGTAAAGGATCTATCATGTCTGAGATGTTAATTTTATCATGCTTTAATTAAGAGGTCAAGTGTGAAAGGCTGCTGAATACCTCCCACTTAAAGATGCTGAATAGAATGGTGGGGGATAGAAGGCACTGATATGATGAGGTTTTTACTGTCTGTAGGAGTATCGACTTTCCTTCTGCATCTCATTACAATGAGGCTGGCCTCTGGAAATACATGCTAACTTTATTCGCTCATTGTATTTTCTATCATTAAAGGCTTTTTCAGTCCAGAGTCTTCAAAGCACCAAACCAGCATGTCTCTTCTTTCAAAGGCAATGGTCACTCCTAGGTACAGCTGATTTCCATTAGAAATGTCAGGACCGCATCCTCTTGCCCAGTGTGTTTGCAGAACAGGGCTGTGACTATCCTACACCCCTGTACTGTGGCACAAGGGAGGATGTGGGGCAGGTGTTCACCAGAGGACAACAGGTACTGCCATCTCATTTGGGGAAAAAGCATTTGGGGGAAACATTTGGGGGAAAAAGCAGCAAAAAATGGGCAGGCAGAAGGAAGGGGTATCTCATAGCAAGACTAGAGAAAACTAGGCAATAAGAATGCCTTGTAGTAGGGTGGCTGGGAAATCCCTGACTGAGGTTGTTGTGTTTGCTGGGCAGCTGGAGCAGCAGTGCTATAGATAGGAGCAGGTCTTCCCTGGCCAATGTTTGAAGGTTTTCTTGAGATTGACCTCTTGCACTTTTAGAAATACTGAGTGACCAAGGAAGGTAGTACTGTTGCTCTCCAAACAGCTGTAAGGAGGTCAGCTGATGATTTTTATTAATGTCTTTTTCATCACTTGTTGTCTATGTGAATTGCTGATTCATTAAGATGTTCTTATGATGTATGATACAAGAAGTTTCTTTTCAGAAACTTTTCTCCTTTTTCTTGTATTTTCTGTTGCCGTTTTATCTTTTCTGTGGTGATCACTTCTCTTGCTTTTAAAGGAGAGTAACAGTTCAGCTATGCCACTGCCTTCCTCTGCATCCCTGGAGGAAGACTGATGTAATACTGGAAAAACACAGAGTTAAATATTAACATGTACTACTGAATGTTCTCACTGAAAAGATCAGGAACTTTTCCAAGTAGTGAAAGCACATTTTACTTTCCTTAGTTAAGTTTTGCTGCTTAACTTTTAAAACTACTGCTTGCTTGGTCATTTTAACATGGTTAATAGTTCTAATAATCAGGAGTTCTCTATTTCTCAAGTGCTCTCACCCAGGCTGCTTCTCCTTACCAGGTGATAGGCTTAGGAGAAGAATCTCATGTGGTGAATTAGTGCTGGAGTATATAATAAGTTTTTTCAAGGTAAGAAAGAGGTTGATTTTATTTTTTTTCCTCCCTTCTCTACTTTCTTTGGCTTGGAAATGGAAGTTTCATTGCTCGCCCTTTTAGTCAGAAAGGCAATGTTAATAAATGTTGTGATTTCATATTGATGCTACAGAAACTCCTTAAGGCATACTCAGAATTGAGGTTCCTCTTGGGTTATGAAGGCAGATAGCTGCCCCCATTTGTATTAGCTGAGGACCTAATTAGCTAAGGCTGTAAATGCATCATTTTCTTCTGCTGACTTGAAATGTCACCACCAGTCTCTGCTGAGATAAAAAGGTGCACAAAAGAAATGGCTTTGATGAAAAGGAGTCTTTTACTTTTAACAGTTTGATGTATTCAGAACACGTATTTATTCTGTCTTGCCGATTGCCTCAGGGGTTGAGACTTCTGCCTTAGTGCACTGGGAATCCCTGCTCAAGGTGTTAAAGCTCTAATCTTTGCAGAGCAGCTCAGATATCAGCTGTGGTGAAGCAGGAGCAGTAAAGCCTATGACCCTGAACTGGAAGAGCTAGATCAGTTAATATAATATTTGTGGGGTGGTATTACTGAAGCTTCTCTCTGTATATGTAAAGACTATGCATGATGATATGGAATTAGTCCTTCAGAAAGAAAATGATGGGTTTTGTTTTAATTCCCATTACTTGCATTTGTGCAATAGCATCCCAAAGCAAGAGAGGTCTTGGCATTTGCATGAGGCATGTGCTTCTGCCCGCAAACAGCCAGTAAGATAAGTCAATAAAAACAAGCCATGCAAGGCATGAATTGCTTAGAGGTGGAAGAGACCTATTAGGCTATCTAGCCCTCCTGCATGCCAGGGAAGAATTGCTTCAATGGGATTTGCTTTAGAGGACAGATGAATAGCTGAGTAAAACACAGGATCACATTTTCTGTATGATATGGTGGAAGACCTTCTATGCTGCAGATTTTACATGTGCGTCTAGCTTTGGACCTCATAAGCAGCAATATCCCAGAGAAATTTCCAGGCTGTTTGATTTAAAGTGTAGCAACGGTCTGAACAGAAACTGTTCCGATTGCACAGATGTGCAGTTTTGCTCTGTGGGATGATTATCATCTCATCAAAGGAGAACAAGAGGAAACGGCAAAAATCTGTGAGTATGTCTGTCTATGACAGCGCAAGTGCGCGTGTGTGTGTGTGACAGCGTGAGAGGTCTGTCCATGTTATATCAATTGTGAGAGTAAAATGGCTACTCTGCCTGACTGTAGGGAGGGAATTTTACAAAGGCAATACATTGCAAGGAGAACAAAGGCCTCACTGCGCTATGGCTGTGTGTGACACACGGTTAATACTAAAGCAAGCTACCATTTCCTATTAAAGTAGTGTCTTGCATGTTCATGAAACAGTGGCTGTGTAATGCAAAGTGATTTAGCTTTCTGGGAGCTGATGCATCTAGTTCTGGCACAGACATACGAGATCTCTGTGGTCAAAAAGGCAGACAAACATCTTGGTGCTGGTGTTTTAAGCAGCTTCATCTGGTGACTGGACAGGGAATTGCAGGCACATTTGTTTCATTGCATTCATTTCTTGCATTATTCCCCTTTTGTTTCCTTACCAGTATTTGTATTTGAATAGTAAAAGAGCTCTGTGGTAAATTATGTGCGTGTCCCACTTCTTTCCAGGCCTGACATGTTTATATATACAAAGAATTATGGAGGAATTAAAGAGAGGACCAAAGAAGCTCAGAAATTCTTTGGAAGAGCTTGTCAGATTTTTAATTAATGGGCATATAGCAGAGGGAGTGAAATCTGTTGCTCGGTACCATAATAGGCAGTGCAGTGCTTCTGCCTCTCTCTGTCAGCCTTAACAGACGGATTTATTTTTGGTCATGAGACATTTATCTCCTTTGCATCTATTAAAAGCCAATTCCAGTGTCAAAAATCAGTTGGAAATAACATGAAAAAGTTTAGTGGTGAAATGTGTTTCTTTTGGATGCTTGTCACAGCTCCATCAAGTCCTGGGGATCCTTTTTCACTTTATTTTGGTGTATTTTTGCCTTGCTGCAACTTGCATTTCTGGATGATTTAGGCATGTTCCGATAGCACCAAATAGGGGTGTGAATATTTAGATTGTGTAAAGAGGCTTAATGGAATTACTTTCAGGGAAATAATTAATATACTGTTGGTATAAATAATTGTTTTTCAACACTTTTCTGTGTGTGGACCCTTTAGAACTTTTTTTTAGCTGCAGATCCTTGCCTACCTGACTTAAGCCTATTGAAAGCAGACTTGTTTTTCTTCATGAGCATCCTTGAAGCAATCCACATAAAACCATGGGTAAGTGGCAGCCTGGTTTAACTCACCTGGTGCCATAGAGAAGGAGTCCACATAGAAGCAATTGTGGTAAAAGAATGCCATTAGCCAAAAAATACGGGCTCTGCATGTATTTCTGGTCCTGACGCAATTCTGTTAGGAAAGTATTTTCACACTTGTGGACTGAGTAATTAATGTCATACTTAAGCAGGTCAACAAGCAGACCACTTTCCTTAATGTGTCCGTAGAGAAGCATGTGCGGGCTCTAGTTGAATGCAGTGAGGTTTTTGTAGACATTTGTTTGAAATCCTGTGGCATTTATTAGATGCCTTTCAATAGGTTTTCAAACTATTCTATAGGATTTTGCAAGTGGGATGTAATTTTCCTAGTGAGATCTGAAGTGCTTGGCAACTGGTGAAAAAACAACTGCCTTCTTTTAGGTTTGTAAATAAGATTTCTTTAAAGAAGCTGTATGGTGCCTCTGTGCACCTCCATTTTGTTAGCTATAAAAGAGGGGAAACAGCCAGGTTATCAGAAAGGCTTACTGATATGAAGTGACCCAGGAGCTTATTCCAGGAAGTTTATTTTGAAAGTGTTGAATATTCATACTTCAAGAATCCTTTAAAGTGTTTATGAGTCACACCAGACATTCCTTTCAGTCTTGGTTGATATCCATCTCATAAAGGTGACATAAGACTAAATAGATTGATGCAAGGAATGTTTTGACTTTTTAGCTGATAAAGTGCTAATTAGAAGAACCGCAACCCGTGTAGTAACAGAACCACAGATAACAAACATTGAAAGGTTGCTATTCCAGAGGAGTTATGTCATCCAGCTCCATGGATGAAACATCTTTTCCATGGAAGAAATTGCATTTTACATGGAAGGGATTCTCTTCTGTACTGTACAAATTCTACAATTGTCCTTACCTACCCATTTCCTTTCACTTTTCCGTTCACGCACAGAAGTTATTCTCCTCATTTGGCTCCTGCTGCAGTGTCTATGTCTATGTACTATAAACAATGCTACCCTTTCTTCCCCCTACCCTCCTACACATGCTTTTGAGCAACTCTGGTTGCTAGGATTACAGTTCTTGTAAGGCTACGGGGCGGGGGGGAGGGGAAATGTCCCTTCATCATCAGCCTCCTTTTGTGTTCTGTTTTTCTTTGCATTTCTTAAGTAATTTTTTCAAAAGGCATGTTTGTTGTAAGACCTTTCAACAGCAATGCTGCTGCTGTTCTCCTTGATGCTCTTCCTGCTTTTTGTTTAAAAAGGCATGGAAAGTCAGTGACTAAGTTGGGGAAAATGATTTAATTTCATTATATTCTGTGAGTTAAACCTTCAGTTTAACCTTCAGTTAAACCTTCTAACAGTTAGAAGAAACCTGAAACCTTCTTCAGTTAAACCTTCTAACTTGTTTCTGCTTAAATGCTTAGCAGGTGTGGCAGAAGTATCGGCTGGGAGGTTGAACAGAGGATGAGTGAAAAGTGAAAAGCTCAGGGGGAACAGTAATTAAGAAGCACTGCAAAGGGTGGTTGGGAGGAGGCAAAGAAGAGGAATAGTTATGAATGAGACTTCTGCATGAGATGCAGGGAAGGTTGCCCAGAATATCGTCTACCTCCAGCAGCTTCCAGTATCACAGCATCTTTATTGGTCGTATCTTGGATATGTACTTTTGCTGCTCCTACCTGGATATCCAAACATTTCACACTTGTGAGTCATTTAGAAAATTTACTTGAGTCCTAAAATAGTGCCTCAGTCAGAACATATGTTCTGTACATTTTGCATACTACTTAATTTAAAAGTTAATAATTCAGATACTGTAATCTCATCTTGCTCAAGGTGTTTGGAAGCTGCATGGCTGCCACCTAAGCAAAAGTTAGACCATTGTGCTTGCCAGAAAGGAAATCTGTGCATATTTTGCCCTCACCAAACCATTTTACAGGGAGCTGTAAATCAGTAGTTTAAAAGCAGAATTTCATTTTGCTGTTACTGCCTTTCTGGCTGTTAGGAATGTAGTTGCAATGTGTGTCTGATCCCCAGGGATATCCGTAGGAAGCATGTGTTAGTGATTGAACTTCATTGGACTCTCAAAGAATTTCTTCTCCATTGCAAACCAATGGAAACAACAATCCTTTGGTGTTCTGAGTTAGAATTACATAGGAGTGGTTCATGTCAGAGTTACTTATCTAGTGGCAACACTTACTATTACTGCTATTCATAATAACATTTGTTCCGGTATACTTAGGTATTTTGCCTTACAGTGTATGAAAAGTCCATGACTTTCCTTGAGTAATGTTGCTGGATTCAGGGTATATGTATCTCACTGTTCTCAGCCTTTGACTCTACATTCTAGCCAAAAGCATCCAGGACTTTTTTTTTTTTAAGAGTTCTGACTTTTGTTTTGTTTCTTTTTTCAGAGGCATTTCTTTGTGAAGTGTGGCTGAGGGTAGGGCACAATTTCAGTCAAAAGGTTTTGTACAGGTAAATAATCCAAGTTTTGACACATTTCAGGCAACCTGTAGTCAGCATTTGCCTCTCATAAATTAATACAGGGCAAAAAAATAGTAACCTGTCTTTTCCCCATCCAGAGATAGCTACTGATCTACCGTTTGAGAAGCAAACAAAGAGGGAGGAACTTTTCAACTTCGAAAAGCACCTTCTTCTATATTGAGAACTGGCAGCTTTTCACAGAGAGTTTATAGAAGGCATAAATGTTTTCTTATCAGGATCCAAATACAATGATGATGCAAAACTGTGAGCTTTACCTGTCCTGAGGCTCTGTAGCATGTGGTGAAAGACAGCTTTGAGCATGGGTCCTGCTTGTATCCTTCACGCTGGATTCAGAGTATGAGTTGAATTCTGCCACTTGCTGGTATTTCTAATCATTTGTCCTTGGTGGCAGCAGCAGGGAATGAATTTCCTAGCTGCTATCACCTGGTCTTGAAAACATGTAGAGAAGTGCCTGTTGCAGGTGGAGAGATTGGCAGGTCAAGTCCCACTATATGGCCTTAATGAGGTGAGAAAAACTAGATTTAACCCTGAACAGAGATTCTGAAACCAGATCTTCTGCAGGGCTTAGATCTCATTGAAATACTCTAAGTAGCTTTTGCAGATCTGTCTTTCTGGGCAGCTCTGCTCTCAATTGATTCTGAGGGAGACCTGCAGGACTCCTTCAGATAGGAGGAGGCACTTCCTGGAGAGACTGTGGGATGGAGAAGCAGCAGCATAATGTGCACAGGAGGGAACTGGCCCTGTGACACACCTGCTGTATCCCTACGTATAGCTATCCACAGGCTGTGTCCTCGGCCAGCAGGAAGACACCTGACTAAATAATGATGGCCAAAGTTGGGAAGCAGACTTCTCTGTACATGAGAACTTTTGTCGTAGTCCTGACTCACATGTAACTTTGTATTAAACACAACATAGTAAGAGTAGTGTTAGAGCATTTGGATACATCAATCAAGATGACATTTATGTGACAAACTAGAATTTAACTATTTACCAACTTCCATGGTATTTTTAGAATTTAGAACATTCTTGAAAAATTTCAAATATGATGAGTAGAAGTTACTCTGTATGGGTTGTGTACAGTGTTTTCATATTTGGCTCTATTTGAACCTGTTATGGAATCTAGTACTTTCTTGTCACCAAGTGAGCCTGTCTCTGATGTATTAGATCAAAACCTATTCATGTCTCCAAATGCTAACAGGAGCACATTCAGTTCTCTGGATTTCAGCAGCTAAAGTGGGTGTTGCAGGAAGTTTGGCACTGTTTCTCTTTACGGAATAATAAACACAGATGATGTTGCCTTGGGTTTCATATAGACATGGAGGTTCTTGCCTCATAAAAGCTGATTCATAGACAAATGGTGACTCTTAGCTTTAAAAGATAACAATGCTAGTTGAAGTAGGTGGGCTAGATGTAATTGTCAAATTTTCTAGCAGACCCCAAGATGGCGGGTTTTTTTATTTTAGACTGAGAGAACATTTTATAGTTCATTTTTCTAACAGCTGCATTAGATTATTGTATTCTGTAACACCTACTGCTTTTTTTCTTTTGCAGGAGGAGTCCAGAACATACCTGTAGAGCTGTGGCTTCTCTTTCTCCAAGCTCTGCTAAAGGTATGTAATATACCCACTGTTAACTCTCCCCAGTATTCATCTCAAATGCAGTATGGAAACTTTCAGAAAAGTGAGTTTGAAAGCTATTGGCAGAAGATGACTACTTCCTTTATTTTTGAATGCAATATTTTAAATACAAGATAAAGGTCTTCCCCAGAAAGTTGCACTCAATCAGAACTAAGCTTGAGAATTCAGGTTAATGCGTACAACAGTGGTCGTCCTGCTTGTACTGACAGTTGCAAGTGATGTTCAAGATTGGGCTGCCTGGTAATGGATAAACACTTGGTTTCAGAGGCTGCAGAAAAAGAGCAGAGCTATTTAATAGCAGGTCTACACTGACCTCAAAATCATGGTCAGTGTTTGTTAATTAATATGATTCCCCGAGGAACTCTTACTCACTTATCACTCCTGGGCAAATAACGTGGCATAATGGAAGCACTGTGTCCTTCCCTTGCCAAGTCTGTGAGTCTTCCTAGCTCTCTGCAAGAAGGTCTTGTTTTCTGATTAAGCACTGAATCGAGGTTGTACTGCTCCTCCTCAGCACCTTGGTACCTGAAGCAGTTTTACAAGGAGAATTGCCTGATATGAAGAAAGTGCATTCAGCAGATGTGTAAAATTTTGACCTAAAAATAGGGTAACATAGTAAATAAGAACCTGATGTTCAAAGGTTCAAAGCTGTCCTTGCTGTCTAGTTTGTTGTGTAACTTGGAAAAACTGAAATAGTTTTTGTGGTGATAATTGTTAACATATGATTGCAGAGTTAAGAATAAAGAATAGTGTTTTTCTATAAATGTTACTGTAAAAGCCTATAGTATCGCATGATATTTCTATGTTTTTTCTGAGCTAATGCAAAGAACTATGTAGCCTAGTGATTAATTTCTATATAATTCTATAGGATGCTGCAAAATTGCTGAGTAGAATTCTATTTTCTAATGAACTCTGCATGTCAGCTTGACAGTGTCTGCCTGGTAGCAGACAAAGCAATGTATGATGAGGAACAGTGGGACTCGGGGTTTGTTTTTTTTTTTTTTTTTGGGTTTTTTTTTCCTTTTGAGTAGAGGGTGGAAAGTGATTCCTTTGAGCTATCACACCACATAAGCTTTGACTACTGCAGTTTGTACTCCCCACCGTACCTTCTAAACATACCACCACCCCCTTGTAGCTGGAGCTGATGGTGTGCCAGGTTCTCAATGAGCTACTGGCAGGGAAGATGCTGGTTCTCTCTTTCAGTGGCCCAAGAACCATGAACATTTTCTAGTTCTGCATTTGGAAAGCCAGATATTCCCTGACCCTGTGTGAACTCACCAATGCTCTTCTCCCTCCATAGACCCTCTTTTCAGTGTGGAAGAAAGAACTGAGAATGATTCAGAATTAATTTACACAAAGTTTTCCCAAGTAATTCTTGGCCACCCTTGGGTTTTCCTGGAAGAGTGGTGTACAATAGGCCTTTGTCTCCAAGTGGATTTATGCATTATTTTTGAATCTAAATGCCTAGCTTGACCCCAATCTTAAAGGGCTTTTTAGTCCCTGAGGCTTAGCAGTTCATCCTTGAAACCTTTTGAAGATGTGACTCTCCTGTGAATATACAAGGTATCATAAATCTGTTCAGTATTAGAATGAATGCAAATTATTCTAATTATATCTGAGTCAGAGCTTGTTACATTTTAAAGGAACTAGAGACAAAGCAAAATGGCTATGAAAGAAGTTATATGGTTTCTACAGAAATAAATTTTTGTGAATTAGATCTGGATTCCTTGACAAAACCATTGCTGGGGGAGCGGAGGCATGCTCTCAGCAATAGGTTTGCGGTTCCTACAAGCTGTGAGCTCTGAATTGGTCATGTAAGGTTAGTTGCTCAGTTAACTATTCTTTTAGTTATTTGTTCGGGTACTGAAACAGTGTTCTTTAGAGGCAAAATAAAACAACAGAGATCTCCATCTTATCCTCTTTGCTTTGAATTAGTTTGCGTTAAGTGCAAAGGCATTCTACTACTTGTCCAGCTGGTGATACAACGGTGGTTTTAATTTGAAAATAATGTTGTGCAGATAATGAGGACTTCACCAAGAGGTTTACATTCTTCTGCTTAAAAGTGTGGTGGTTTGGTTTTTTTGGTTTTGGTTTTTTTGTTGGTTTTTTGTTTTTTTTTTTCTGATCTCTGATCAGGTAGAACAAGAGTATGGTTTTAACTTAGTCTGTTTAAACATCCTCTCCCCATTTTAGTTTGATTCTACTATGTAGTTTGGCCTTGTAGAACACAGTTTTCTTGTGAGCTCTGATATTTGATGAGCTGAAAAGTTCATGAAAATGATTATATCTTCAGGGGAAGTGTTCCTGACACCAGTTGCAATAGGCAGAGAACTGCAGCCAGGTTTTGGTGTTTTCTCAAGAGCTGAACACTTGCAACTGAGGGGGAATTTCTGTAAAGGGTTCAGCTTCCAGTCATATGGGGGCAGATTTTCTAAAGTGTTTCTGTTCTGATCTTTCTGAAAGTCTTTGTCCCTAACTCATTGGCATTTAGTAGCCTTGCCCCAAATTGCCCTTTTGGAACTGTAATACCTCTCACTTGATAAATGGTGCACACCTTTCCTCCCAGAGAGATAGTAATTTACACCAAATCTGAACTCTGAAAATTGTGTTGGTCACAGGTAAATAAATTTTGACTAGTACTGAAATCTTGTCATGCATGATCCTTAAAATGAGAGAAAAGAGAGTTATTAGCTCATGTGTTTTACTGCCATGCTGATATAGCTGTGTTCCCTGCAATATATTTTTGTACTGCTTGGTCCAATCTACTTTTAAATGACTGGTGGAGTACTTTTTATACCACTGAAGAAATTGTAAAAAGGCCAATAGATTTCACTGTTACAGGAATTTTTCCTAATAGAATTGTCTTTTGCTTAATTTCAGACTTGCTTCCATTGGATATAGCTCCTTTTCTTTCCTAATGCACATTTACAATTGTGAAAACCTTCTCAATTCATCACTTAGTCAAATCTCTTTCAAGGGTAAAATATCAAGAGTGCTGTTCATGAAACTGTCATAAAATCAATGGGAAAGAGATCCTGATCCTTGGATGCAGTGTTGGAGGTAGGTGGCTGGATGGGTGCCCTCCAGCACTCCTTGTTTCAGAGCCCCTACGAACATGCCACAGCAGTGATTCTGTATATCCCTGGATTTCATGTCAACAGTGTGCAAATTGTTGAGATTATGGGATAAGACTTGTCATCACCAGCTTCACCATTAGGAGCAACCTCATAAAGAGAGAACAAACCCCAAAGATTTCTGTTTGTGCAGGTTGTGGAAATTTCTGATATGGTTTATTTGTCTCCCTGAGTGGTAACCTGAGGCTAGATGGCATGAAGGCCTGACACTCCTGCTGCCCCATTGGGTTTTCTCCATTAGCATCACCATATTTTATTCGTTGCCCCTGAGGCCAAGACATCATACATTCCCTGTTTGTTTGAGCATTCCCTGCTTGTATGGTGTCAGTGATGAATCACCCAGCTACTATTTGGTCACTGAAATAAAAACTATGCATCCAATTTGCTACTGGGGTTTCTCTTTTCACAATTCTACCACAAGACATGATACACTCAAACCCAGAGAAAAATCATGGCAAGAAGAGTGTGGAAAATGGACAGGACCATTCCTGTCTCTTCAGCCAACATTAAAGAGAAAGGGGAGATTGGAAATATTTGCTTAAAATTATGTTAACATGGAGGTCTAGAGCGAGATAACATAAAGGAGATAAGGCACAGTGATTGTAGCTGAACATAGCCCCATGTCCATAGTGCTGAGCTCCCAAACTCTATCCTGATTCAAACAAGGCAAGAGTAGACAGGGCCATTGCCAGTGCTACGATGTTTGGTTAGACCACTTCAACTGTTGCACCCTTTAGCTTTGAAACTGCAGTATCACCAAACAGCTGCATTTTTTTTTAATTCCAGAAGCTTCTGACAGTCAGCAAGGATTGTATCCAAACAGTCTCACTGGATATGAGCACACAGCTTGTTCCAGCAAATGCATTATTACCTATTAAACATTTATGCAGCAGCATAAAGTTAGACAAAGATTCACAACATAAATAAGACCTGTTCTTTGCACTGTAGAGCCTCCAGTCAAAATCATGCCTAGATGATGACATACAGCACAGCTGCTTGTAGGAGGAAGAGTGAGAAATGTTTGAAGGAAAAGTGATTTCTGAGAAGACAGTGACTGGAGAAGAGGATTTGCAGGTCTAAGGAACTAACAAATCAGAAGGTGTTAAAGAGTGAAAATAGGAATTGAAGCAATACAACAAGTTTAGGAGGTAGTAAAGAATGGAAAAGACAACCAGGAATGCATAGGAGAACTCTCTCTTGCCCCTTTTTAATATTCAAGCAGAGATGGCTTCAGTATCCAGATCTGATTGAAAGCATCTTGCAGATTTTGAGGATGGGACACTTTGGGTGGCTTTCTACCAACATTCTCTGCATACCAGCAGAATGGAATAAAGTCTGCGAAAGTCTCTATCTTGAAAAGCAGTAAGTATAGTTTCTTTGGTCTGCCCTGATCAAAATGCAAGTGTTCCTTCATTACCTATTGGTCTTCAGAGCTCTGCACCTTTTTTCCCCCCTCTGTTCTTCACCTGTGAAGCTTCTTTTATTGATTTGGTGCTTCCAGAACTGGATTTATTTTCTCTAGGTTAATAATGAATTCTTGAGGCTTCTCACAGTTTTCCCTTTTCTTTTTTTACAGCAGTATCAAGGAATTGAAAAAGTGTGGTACAGATGTTTTTATCTGTTGCTTGGAATCTGTCCTATATGGGAGCTGCAGGAAACACTCCATAATGAGCTTCCAGCCAAATGGCATCTCAGTAAATCTATAAGTCTAGTGGACAGTATGGAAAGAGAGAAATAATTATATTATTATCTGGGGCTGTCTCTAAGCAAAGCTGTCTAGGGCACTAGATTGGTCTTTTTAAAAAACAAACAAACAAGCAAACAAAAAAACAGGTCCTCTCTGGTCTGGAAAACCAAAACTGTCTGAGAGAAAGAATACATGAAAGAGAGAACTAGTTGGTGTTGAGAAAGGAGCAGCACCTTCCAGCAGCATCAGTTGCTACTTTTCCTCCTTGCTGTCTTCTGGCAGTCCTGGGAACGGCAGGGCTCTGCAGCAATTTTGACACAGCCGGATCCATCATTCAGACGCATTCAATCTTGTCCATATTGCTGGGAACCTTTCAGCCTATTGAAACTAGTGAATGCAAGTTCTTAGTAGTTCAAAAAAATAATTTCATGGTAGTGCTACAAAATTATGTCTGTTTCTACCAATTTTGTTTGTGGTGCCTTGAAATTTCTTTTGAGATCTGGGCATAGTGCAAGTATAGCGAAAGACAGTTCCTACTCTGAGTATATAATCTTGATACATGTTTTTGAAACACCAGAAGATGAAGTGACTCAGCTGAAGCCCTGGAGAGGGACTCTGGTTAAGGCTGAGAATGAAACTAAGGTCTCTGCCTAGGACTTTTCCGTGCCTACGCGCCCATTTTGTGCCTGCAAGAAATCTGCATGTGGCATTTGGAAAGGAAAATTTTTCTTTGCCCAGCACTGCACTTAACGTTCTCAGACCATTACACTTCTCTTTGCTTTCCCTCACCCCCACGCTCATTTTTATTATACAGATATCAGAGGAGTTACTAAACATTTGGCTGAATCCAGCAATTTTTATCGGAGCACTCGCGGAATGTGAGAAATCACACGCTGTAGTGCTACTTGCATACAGACAGCAAATTCAGAAGCAATGCTGTCAGGAAAGGGACATCCTGTCACCAGCTTTTGCTCTCCAACACAGTCGCCGGTGAAGTGAGGGGGCCGGTCATGCTGCCCGTCCTGCCTGCCTACTCTGCCAGCTCCACTCCGTTTGTGAGCTGTTCTGCAGCGTGACAAGCATCATGGCTGTGGGACACAGAAACAGCACAGCTATGGGGTACTCCCTGCTCGGGACTGAGGACGGAGCAAGGACTTTAAAGAGTGAAGTCCCTGTGACAAGTATTTTGTGAGCTGTCTTTGTGTAAGCCGCTATCCAGAGGGCTTTGACCCTGGTTTGGGCAAAATCTGTGTGACTTTAGTTTCTAGTTTCAGGTTTCTGGGTGTTTTGGTTCTACTGCTGATCAGAGCTGTTGGCAGCTGCCTGTATTTCATAGTCTGATGCCGACCATTCTATGCACACCGTTCAGGACTTGGCCTAAAGTGAGTAGTCCTGCTCAGAGAAATGTAATGCTGCACGGGAGGGGATGGAAATGCTGCACCCATCCCTCTCCCCACAAAACCTGTCTCTACATATGAGTAAGCAGAAGTCGTAGTGCCCTGAAATTGGGATTACAATACCAACCCAGCTGGAGTGTGTTCCTTTTAGGCTTGATCTACAGTTAACATAAGCTTGTGGAACCGGGTTGAATGGGCCTGATATTGAAACGACTTTTGGAAACATGAAGCAGAGCAAAGGTAATCTGTACAAAAGTCTAGTGCCACTGCAGGCACTGGTGCCACGGAAGGACAGATGGAGAGAGGGAAATGTCACTGAGAAGGGGGATAGGACCTGTGAAGTATCCATAAACTTAAGATTCAGATCTGTAAATGAGACTTTAGTGGCAGCTGGAAAACAAGGGGATGAGATAGAAGGCAAAGTGGCAAATCATGCAGATATTAATCCTGCTTAGCAGAATATTTCCAGGAAAAGGTATTTCATCCCTGGAAGAAAAACGAAAAATGCCAAATCCAAGGCTGATAGTCTGAAGGTGAAATGGGAACCAAATGCTGTGCTGAGGTTAAACCTTTTTTCTCCTCCCCATGTATTATCATAGGGGAAAAGGCAGAGACTTCTGGTTTTTGCCTGCCCCAGAACCAAGCTGGACAGGTTGATTAAGGGATGCTTGTGCTATTTTAGGATTGGATCTGAAAGATCAAGGAGATAAATTGTTACTTGCATTGGAACAAGTCAGGGCAGGGAAGAAAATAAAGGGTGAAACACATGGGAAACATCTGCTCCAAGGAGACATTTTAGAAATAATCTTCAGCAAGAGGGAAGGAGAAGCAGCTGTGCTGTATGCAGGGGACCACCAGGGCTGCAGTGAGAACAGGAGAGAAGAGGAGGCAGAGCTAGGATAGGGCTTCAGCCGAATCCAAGAAAGAGGCAGAGTGAGGACCCAGACTGCAACTTTGTGGCTGAGACACCTCTCTAGTCTAGACTAAAAGTGAAAATTTGGAGTGTCTGTGAATAACATGCTGTCTTTAGTCTAGACCCAGTTCAGGGAAAGGAACAGGGTGCTTTGGACTTGTGCTGAGAGCAGGGTGGGTGGTATACAAATGGTGTGTCCTTCACAGAGGGGACATATCACACTAATCAGGAAGGAAATAAGCTGTCTGGTGAACATTAAGCCTGCCAAATAGGGGAAGTGCTAGGTTAGGGCTTCCAGGCTCTACTTCTTACTGTGCCACACGTTCTTTAGGTGACCTTGAGCAGAGCACTTAAGAGTACATTCAGATGTTTGATTCTAGGTCTTCAGAGGTGCCAGGAGCATTGCTCTGGAAGTACAATAGTATTTGTTCTCAAATATCTGGTTTACCTGAACCTGACATGTTCTTTTGGCTTTTACTTTGTTGCACTGAACTGTAAAAGATTTCACTTCAAGTTCTTCTATGGAGCTGTGGTTTCGTGACTGGTGTAAACTGATCCAAGTCCTGGCTGCCACTGAAAGAATATGCCCCACTTTACCCCAATTCAACTTCACCCTTACCGTGTATTAGCTGTACTGTTGGTGGGACTTGGTCAGGTAAATTGGGAACTGATCCAGCTAAAAGCTTGCCCAGCAAAGACAAAATGATGCCTCTGACCTGGGGAAGCTGCTTTGTGTCTTCTCAAATAGGAGAGATGCCCAGCTGCAGTTTTCCCAGAATTGCTGGTTGGTTTCTTGTATGTGACCCTGAGGCTTCTGGTACCGATAAAGGCTTTTGGATTAAGTAAATCAGTGGTCTGATCAATCGTGGCATCTCCCAGGTCCTTTTTTCTGGAAAGTAAATTTTTTCCCCAAGATTGCTGAAATTACACTGTCCTTGTTTCTCTAGTTGTCTGAGTTCATATCTTTTTCACATTGCTTATGGGAGACTTATCCAAAGCCCGTTGAAAGCAATAATAGGATTCATGTTACTGATAGCAGACTTTGGACCAGAAAGAAATTCAGTTATTATGTCTGGGGGTTGTACTGTTTATACTCCACAGCTCAGTTTCTATATCCCATGACGTACCACTAAAGACAAATTGGAATAAAATTCATCCTGTGTATCCAGTTATCTCTATTACCCTTTGAATTTATGGGAAGTCCTTCCTATACTTAGAGACCACAGTTGCTCTAGAATTGATCTAATCCTTGATTTCATAAAACCTTTTTTTGGATGAAAACATCTCAAAGTGCTCTACAATAGCTATGCTCAAACCATTACAGTATAACTCTTACTGTGGTTGTGCTACATCACCATTCCCATATTAAGCCACAAGAAATTGCAATTGTGGGATTGCTTCCTTGCAAGTTGAAAAGAACCGTCCACAGATGGGCAGAGTTATTATACAGGGTTTTGGTTGGGACTAATATTTTTTTCCACCCTAGGTGGGCTGGAGAAAGAAAACCAACAAAACTTTCCATGAACCACATTAAAAGAAAGTTTTGCTTCCCTGGTGAGAAAAACCACTCCCAAAGCAGAGTGCTTTTAGGGTGGGTGGGGAAGTTAGCTGGGAGGGATCGGCTTCATGATCCAAAGAACAGATTGAGACTGTTGAGGTTTTCTTCTCAGCATCTCTGATGCTTGATCATGTTGCCTCAGCCCTCCAGATTTCTGAGTCAGGTCAGTTTGTTTGGTTCTATAATGCGTGTATGTTTTGAATGGGTCCTGAGAAATTGGAGTCTTCTGTGCTCAGGATGGATATTAAAATATCCTATGGAACTTCCATGCAGTTGTGTTGGTTTCAGTCAAAATGACCCTTATCTTCCATGGTGATAAAAAATGCTGGTCATAGGCAACTCGCTGATCTCTGTTGAGAAAGTGCTTACTTTTTTAAAAGATAGCACTGCTGAGGAATTTATTAGTACATGTTAGGCTGAAAGTGGGAATTTGAGAGCTTATCCAAAAGTACTCTGCTTAAAATCTAGGGTTGTGTCTGATTTCTGACACTCAGAAATTCTGACACTCACTGATTTGCTTGCAGATGCTAGTTAAGGAGCAGTTGCCCTTTATTATCTTTTAGGGTTTTGTGATGAGAGACCAATCAGGATAGATGTTGTGCACTAGCAGCTTTTCAGTGATCTTTGTGAAAGCATGAAGCTGTTTTTCAAGGTAGACTAGAAATGGCCTGAAAAAGTTAAATGTGACAGAATTTGGGAAAGATCCCATGAATCCTCTGATTATGTCATAGAAACAATGGTCTAAAGGCAAAGTTAATAATCTGGGTATTAATAAAATCATTGGGTATTTTCCAAAGCTAATCCATTCCAGAACCAAAAGCTGAAAGGTCATTGTTTTGATACATTTACCCATCCAGTCCATTTATATTGCAACTCCCCTCCCATCTCCCTCTCAATATTTAATTTGAAATAATTATGAATGTTTCCAGAAAGAAACAATCTCTGATGAAAACTGTAAAACAAAATGTGGCAAAAGAAGATGTTAAATTTTAATGGCAGCATTAGCTGCACTATGTTTTCAGAATGGGACAAAAAATTTTTCACTTTTCAGCTTTGAAATCCCTTCTTTTCCTTGGAAAATTTGTTCTCCCATCCTTTCTGTTTCTCCTTCCCTAACCTAAATACCTTTGCTCTCCTTTCCTTTTCATCTCTTTGCTCTGTCCAATGGAAAAGAGGGTAAGGAGGAAACAGAATTGGGAGAAACTCATTGATATTCCAAACCTGATTTATTACTTTAATTATATTTTTTTTAATTTTAAATGAGACAAGATGAAAACTCTGAGGAACTGCACAGAAAATCTTGTTGGATTGCAGTTGGTGCAATATTGTTTTGCTGTTTAAGTTCATAATGCAGGTGGGCATGCTGAAGGCTATCTGGTTGTACCTTCAAACACTATAGTGGCTTTCCTGATCTGTAAAAACACTTGTGTTTGAAGGCTTTGTGCTAAGGCACTTGTTCAGAGGAAAACATAATTTATTCAACCACCATCTCCCTCTGTAACACCTAAGGGACTTCCTATCCAGCTATTGAATTGTCACAAGTTTGCTTATTTTAGGAGATTTTGATGGAGTTGATGTACAAAGAGGAATGCCTGTGGACACAGAAGCATCCCCAAACATGTTCCATCAGTGTATCAATCTCTCATTCATCTACTGAACAGAGAATCTGATTGTACCTTGGCTGTTGTTTCAGTAGCCAGCATTCTACTGTGTTGCACCTACATGAGTTACTCCACCAGTAATTTCCTTAATGTCTTCTGACATAAGAGGTGTAGTTGCAGTAAGTGAAGATAATGAGATTTTCTCTAAGCATCTCTTGATTCCTCTTGATTTACCATGCAACTTTTAATTAAAAGAGGGAAAGAAGGGGCGGGGAGGAGAGATCTCATCAGTTTTAGTCAAGCCTTGAAGAAAGGAAGGTAAGACTGTGTCTAGGAAAGGCAAATTGTACCAAAGTTATTTTTAATTCTGCTGGTTCTCCAGCAGTAGGTACATGGTAAAGTGAAAGAGAGGATGGACCTGTCAGGAGACAGTGGTGAAGGAGACTCATAATCACAGTTTGCTGCCATGAATGGGTCAAAGATCAGGACCTGAAGATTATTGATTAGGTCCTGTGCAGGAGGAAAGAGAACATCTGTTCTTGTTTTATCATCCCCTGCATGCATTTTCTCAGATAGACCAAAAAGTCTGCAATTTGCTAATTTCCAATGACCACATTTGTAAAAGCATGAAGTCTTGATCTAGAAACCACCTTTCTCTTTGTGAGGCTCTTCTGCAGCTTAAAGGAACTATCTGGCAAAGATGGCATCAGAATTTTCTTTTTAATATGAAGAAAATTCTGACAAAGAGAACAGTACCAGACCTTAACATGGATTAGTTAGACAAGAAGTAACCAAAAATAGGCAGCATCTGTATTCTATGATGTGAACGGAAAGCAGTAAATATTTATCTGTCCTTTCCTTCCCTTTGGAATAAACACTTGGGACTCTGCTGTCATTCAGATAATCTCTGTTTCTATACTAACCCATCTCTTTAAGGGAGACATCTATTTCCTATTACAACCATATAGAGGCCCTGAACTAAAATATTTTGCATGCCTTTGCAGGCCTCCAGGAAACATTAAACACACAAAGACAGACAAACAGCTATGAAGGCCCTGTTTAAAATTACGATTGGAGAAAGGAAACAGAGTTTATGGCTGCTTTTCTCAGACCTGATCTAAAAAAAGATCTCAAGTCAATTTGCTTATTTTGCATAAAAGTATCTTGTTTCTCAATATTAATTAGGACCAGCTGATGAACCAGCAAGGCCAGTGGGCAATTACACCTTTTACCACACAATGAATGCTTGGCCGCTGCAAGGGTATTTTTAAAGTATGTCTCATGAAAAAAACCAAACAAACTCAAAACAAACCCACAACCTTGATTGCACAAACTATTTGCTAGTTGTTGGTATAAGAACAGCCATTACCCAGTGATTGTCTGCTTGTCTTATATTGAAAAATGCTATTTGACAATATATAAAAAGCACGTATGTATTTAAAACAGCTTTGCTACAATAGGATTTCACTATCAGGATGGATTAGTTTTTGGAACTGTAGGCAAAGGGAGAGAGAGCAGAAAATAGGAGTAATAGCTGCTGGAATAATTATAGAGAAACTCCTGTTGATGAACAACTTTGCTCATGAAAGTAGTTCTGCAGGAGTAGTTATACTGGAGTGAACAGGGAGGAGTCACACGTGCAGGGGTTTGAAAACCAGGCCACCTCAGGTGCTGCACTGGACTTCAGAATGACTTTTAAGGGTAGTACCTCCCTGCTGAATTGTGGTTACTGGTCAAAGTTCTCAAAGAGCTGTGCTGCTTTGGACCTTAATGTACATAGTTAATTCCCCCTCTGTGAAATGGGCCTAATAATACATACAATTTCTCATTAAGGACTGTTGTGAAAATTACATAAATGGGAGTAGAAGAACAGACACAGTTGTGGCTCAAAGATCCTTCTAATGCAGTCTGCTGCTTTGATAGTGGTCAGTGTCACAGGTCTAGGGGAAGGGTTAATGCAGAGGGCAAATGCCAATTGCTACTTCACCTGAGATATCTGCAGCTTCTAGTAATTTGTGGTTAATAACTTCTCAAGCCAAGAGTTTTAGCTTAGGATGGTTCTTTCATTTTTTTGAATTTCATTTTTTGAGCTTGCTCACACCATGGACCTCCACAAGATCCTGGGGCAATGAGCTCTGCAATCCAGTTATGTATGATGTGAAAAAGTACTTCCTTTTGTTTGTTTTAAAACTTCTGCCTGAAGATTTCTTTCAGTGCCCCTTAGTTCTTGTGTTACCAGAAGGAATGAGCTGCTATTCCCAGATTAGCATTTTTGGTGCCTTTCAAGATTTAATAGAGCTCTCTCATCAGCTCTCTTCATCTCCTCTCTGCCAACACTTTCTCGGACTGAAGAATCCTCATTTATTCAGTGTCTCTATGTCAAGAAACAGTTGAGGAGCCTTCATTGTTCTTACCACCTTCCTCTGTTCCTTATCTAGTTTTAACTTTGAGGTGATAATCTGTAAGAGGCATGCTATCAATTCTAAATGTTGCTATTTGTGAGCTAGGTTTTGTTGTTTGCTTGGGACTTCTTGGTGGGCAGTCATTCGATTTGAATTATTACATTACATGAAGATTTAAGCATTATAAAGCACACATGTACTTGTACTAGTCCTTGCAGGGAGGAGAGGGAGGAACTTTTAGGGATCTGTTTTCCCCTAGTGAGAGGTAATGATTTTGAAAATGAAGAAATTACTATCCCATATGTTATACTTATTTTTGAGCTGAGAGCTCTTTAAGAGCAATGCAGAAGAATGAAATGCAGAAGAAAAATTGCTTTTCTTACTGAGATTCCAGAAAAAAACATTTTACACCTAAGAAACTTCACAAAAACTGCCTGGACATCCTCTTCCTTTCTATAGCAGCTGTTTCCACTCTGTATTTTAATGAGTGGGCTGAACTAAAACCTTTGGGGAAGGGCTTTCCCCTCCCTCCCCCCCTTCTTGGCATCCCTATGTAAAAAGCTGCACTTAGACTATCATGCTCTGTGCTTCTGTTGAATGAGTAAATGCCTCTGGCTGGACGGTCCAAAGGAAAGGCTACATCATGTTCTCAGATAGTTAAGCTCCTTAATGCAAGGTTTTTAAAATTTTCCTGGATATTCAACTGATGTGATTTTGGCTGCAAGAAGTAAGTATTTAAACCTTGGAAGATTTAAGACCTTTCCAATCTCTTCTAAATTTTCTGCTATAAATAACTTCTGGAGTATCTGTTAGTTTTGGAGGTAGATTCTGTTTTAATTACTTCATTTTACATTTCCTGTTAACTGTTTATATCTTTTCTGAATGATTTATAAATTCCCTAAAGTTGTACACTAAGATTTTTTGAGGAAAATAACTCAAATGGTGTTGTGTATGATGTGTAGTGGAAAGTATTGATTCCCTTTTACTGTATAACAAAATGAGACTTATTTATCACTGCAGATGTTGTTTCCAAACTACTTTTTGAGTCCCCTATTTCTTGGTTTTCTCTGCCTGCTGAGTGACTTCTTTTTCTGATCTTGGTTGTATAGTTTTATTCAATGTCTAATCAGTCCCTCTTATGTGTGCTGAGAACATCTGCTTTGCAAGTTTCTGTCCGCTTTCACAGTAATACAATAATTTCTCTGTCTTTTGTATGCTTTCTCATATGAAGCAGAACTGAGAAAATGGTGAAAGCAGCGGCACTTTTTTTTTCCTCTGGTTTTCCTTCGGCACTAGATTACATTCACTAAACTCAGCAAATAGCAGAATTCCCTCTGGAGTACTGGGAAGCAGCCCAGACTCACTACAGTTGTATTTTGCTGGACTACTCTTGTAGCAGGGTTTTCTTTTTTTTCCTCTCTTTCTCTTTTATGGTCTGCTGAAATTCTTTCTGTTGTAACTGCATTCCTGATTGATTCCATTCTCAGATAGGCATCTCTTGCTTGTTAAATTTCCCCAAATGAACATCCTGAAACAAAAGAGATGCCATGTGTCTAACTGCAAATTCAAGTTGAAAATTTTTTTACTAAAACTAGGAGTAAGATGGTGTCAACTGCAAGCCTTCTTTATCACTTAATTTGGGGCTGAAATTATTGTCTTAATTTAACAGAAAATCAAGGCTGACATTAAGCCTTAGAAACTTAATGTTTGGGTTTGGTTCCAGATTTCTCTGCTGCAGTTGGAACCATTTAGGGCCAGACACAAACTTGATGATTTGACTCAGTGATTAGTAGCACAGTTAAAACATTTTAAATGAGACCTAGAGTTAGTTCTTTCTTGGCTATACTGGCATAAATATGGGAGAATTCCTTTAATATTAAAAGTTCCAGTCTCTGTGAGCATGTAGACACTTGGACTTTAAGACAAAAGTTGTGGTTGATACCTGGGCAGGATCTTCACTCTTGGTTCTCCAATTTTATTCTACTCCAGTAATCACCTGCATCTATCCTTGCAATATTCGTCTCACTTGAGATTTGTATGGCAGCAAATAGCCTGTGCTCCCCCCAAATGGGATATGGCTACTATCAGCATTCCTGTGGCCACAGGTAGCCTGTGTTTTGTAGAGCAGCCCAGCAACTGCTCTTGGGTACCAGAGTTCTTCTATAGCCTTTGGTTTGAGAAATTAAAACTGCAGCTAATCTGGGTTTTATTCTGACATAGCTCCAGGCTATGAGCCTGTCTGTTCTGGTTGGGAAAACTAGGCTTGAATTAGACAGATGAAGGTTACAGTAACTCCAGGATCATTTGAAAAACACTTTGATTTAGATAAATTTGAGTGATGGCTGAAGATAGTATCCCTGTCTCTTTCTCATGATGGACTTTGACTTTAATATTTCCTTTACGCATTCATCATCTTGCTTAGTATCTTATGGTTGTTCTGAAAGGCTGGAGCTATATTATATAGTGTTGCAAATAAAGAGCTAGCTGCTGCTGCTCCCAAGTGGAGTCCTGCTCTGTAGGGCCTTCTCCAGCACCCATGAGTGTCTTCCTAGTTGTCCCATCAGTGACTGGAGGTGGCTGTTAATGGTCTGAGCTCAGGTGGCTGAACAGTACTGAACATCATGCCTCAGTTTCCTGTTAAGCTTTTCCAGATGATTTCCTTGAAGTTTAAGTGACAAAGTTTGTTATTCCACAACTTCCTGAGGCAAACAGTTCAATAGAGGCAGTGATTTAGAGGAAGAGTCAGAACCTGGAGCACGGTTAATAGCTTTTAAAGCACCTCATAGAGAGCTTCCTGCCTGTTCTGCAGGAGAGACTCCTCCGAGGTGACTGAATGGTCTCCCCTTATGCAAAATATCCTCTCTATGTGGCCATAGTATGACGGTTTATTGTCTTGCACGCCTATAGTCCATGGCCAACAAGAGACAGAGAAATAATTAGATACAGGCATAAGTGGGCACAGCAGCCTTGTCCTGCCTGCCCCGTTGCAGATGAAAACGACCTTTGGCAGTGAACTGCGGCTCACTAGGAGGAATAAGTTTAATACCTAACTCTGTGGCACGCACTCTGTGTGATCTCTAGCATGTTATTTCATCTGTCTGCATAAAGTTTCCCCACCTGTGAATTTAATAATGCTTCGTTTGTCTGTATTGGCTGTGAACCACTCTGATAAGGACTATAGTCTTATACACACCTAGCACATTAGGGTTAGGATTTGACTGGATCTTTAGATAATGCTGTAATAAAAATATTGAAATACAAAACCAGATTATTTCAGATTATTATAACTGCATCATCTGTATTTATCCATATGGAAGGCATATGCTGAATTAAGATCTGCTGAAAGCTTCATTAGGAAAGACTCACATCTATCGCATGCAGCATGTCTGTTTCACTTTCCCTTACTCCAAATACCTCACTTCTGTGGATTAATTGTCTCTTATTTTTGGTTGTAAGTTCTGGTAATATCTGAATGGATGCAAGCAGAGATTTATGTGTTGATGTTCCTAATAGGCAAGCTGCAGTAACATTTAACACATGAATATGTTTTAATGTAACTTTCTAACTTATTTTTAGATTCCATTGAAATCTGCTGGCTCTGTATGTGATAGATTCTCCAGGGCCAAGAGCAAATAACTCAGGGGTGTCCCGTCGTACAAGAAACCTCATCCCACCCTGACTTGATTAGTTTCTGAATTCCCATTTATATGTGTTCTGAGCTCCCAAGACTTGTAAGACGTGCTTAATTTTCGCAGAGAATAAACTCTGGAGCTTATTTCGTTTTTGTCTACCTCTCATCATTTTGCCAGGCTATGAGAAGCTCTTGGTACTCAAATCTTTGCTAACCTGTTTTGCAGCTTACTCTCGGATACCTCTTCAGAGTCTTCATCCTCACTCAATGTCCTCATATCTTCTGTATGACAAAATAGTTTCCAACTCTGCTGATTCTGATGTTGAAGTAAAAAAAAAAAAAGAATTGGAGAAAAATGGGTAAACAGGAAATTTGGGTCCTCATTAATGAGTAAGGGAGAGTAGGTAAAATGTGAAAAGAATTGTAGGGAGTATTGTTTAAATATATGATTTTCTGCATGATGTGTGAGTGATTCTTTAAAGGTTATATGAAATGTATTTTATGAAAAATAGAGTACTAATTAGCTGTAATGATATACTTTCTTGGGGACAGTATGCATAGACAGACAGTCATCCATGAAGTAAGTGAAAGATACAGGTGGATTTTTCTTTCAATGTACTCAATATTCTCATTCTTCCCAATTTGTTCATGTTCTGAATCAGGGAATGGCTGGGGTGGGAGGGAAGGTGGGATTCATAGAAGTAAAGGAATCATTGATGATGCCATCAGAAATCAAATGGCACTAAGGTCACTTTGGACCTGTCTTTCTCTGTATTACTCATCCCAAATTTTTTTGTGATTGGGCAGACGAAGGCGCTCTTTCTGGTTGGGATCTGTATGGCTGCAAGTACTGGCATGGATCAGATTCCATGATGAGGACCATAACTTGGATTTACAGCTATTGAACTGAGTTACTGGAGTAACTGCATTTGAAATCAGTTATTCTGAATTGACACAGGAGTAAGTGAAGTCTGTGCTCTTGAGAAGTGCTGCTGTGGTTGAATTGGCGTAAATGTTAGCTGGAATATTCCAGGAGAATACAGCAAATCAATGTCCTAAATCTGGTTGTTTTGGGGTGGAGGGACTGAGTACTTAACATGGTGTAAATATGCAAAGCTTTTATAGAGTATTGATCACTTTTTTAAAGTGCTTGAAAAGGAGACTGATGGGTTTAGTTCTGTTTTTTAATTGAGAAAATGAGACACTGCTCTGTAGTGCAGTGATTGCAGAAGGCTGGGAATAAAGCTCAGATTTCCTGAAGCCCAGTTGCTCAATAAGTTCTTTGAGAATCTGAGTGCTGCTGAATTATCTTTGGGGAGGAAACATCACACTGAATTGTGATTACTTAGCAACACTCTGAATGGGAACATCCTCAAAGGTTTGAAAGTTGAGTGTCACCAGAAAATCTGTTTTTCATAAAGGCAAATCTGGTAGATGTGTGGATAAACATCTTCTAAAAATATCGGGGGGGGGGGGGGGGGGGGGGGACACGACACATATTGATTAATTCTATTTGCATTTTACAGTATTACCAGGAGCAGGATGTTGTCCCTGGTAAATTCCACATGCTTACGGGTAATGTCTTATCATTGTGTAAGCTTCCACACAACATTTCCTGTATCCTGGATCTTTGCTTTGTGTTGTGGTTTGTTTTTTTTTTTTTCTTCCTGAAATGTCTGTTTCTTATAAGGAAGAGGAAGACTGCTGTAATGTTCTCCCAAATAAGTCATGTGCTGTGAGAGGAGATTGTAACTTTAAATTGTGTTAAAGCTTTTCATGTGATCAGCCAGTCCTAAAAATGGCAAAACATCACTGTTTCATGCACACTGAAGAGTTGTAAATGAGAAACTATCCAAAAATACCATAGCTTTTGGCAGGGAAAGAATATTTGGCAGGAAGTTTGTCTGCAGATAACATACAAGACTACTACTTTAAATGTTGGTTGGTTTTGGTTTTTGTTTTGTTTTTGGGGTTTTTTAAATAAGATCAAAAGGTTTCCCAGACCTTTCGACATGGTAACTTTGTATTTGAACTGTTTTGGGGGGTCATTGTGTGTAATTAAGTTTATAGACTTGTCCAAAACCTCAAATCATCAGCTTCTACACATAAATGGTAACTCATCTATCACATCTTCAGTAGCAAGGGAGAGCAGGCTGTCTTAGAGCCATTTGAAATGCTTTTCTTTCATACTTGCCAAGTTCTTTTATTCTCTGTAGGTTTTAATGACTCAGACCTCTGAAATCTCTTCCATACATGGTTAAAGTGTAACCACTGGTTGGGGGTGGAGGGGGAGGATGGAGGGAACAACTTACTGAACTGGTGGAGTTTTAAACAAACTTGGGTGGTTTTCTTGAAACAGCATTTCAGTCCTAAGTCATACATATATATTCATGCACAGGGCATCTCTCAGCCTTAATCGTGCTGGAAATTACTGGAAATAAGTATCCATATACAGTGAAATGCAGTGTGTTTGCATCCAGCACGGGTAGCTAGACTCAATCCTCCATCCAGGCCCATCTTCTTAGCCAGGATCCTTTTCTGGGGTCTTACTTCTACAAGATTCCTTCAGCTTTTCTTTTACACACATGTTAATGAAAGAACTTGGTTAATATCACCTTCTTTTAACAGTGGACGCCCATTGCAGATCTATCTTGTTCTCCCCTTAAAGTAGCTTAGCACAGACAGCACTTACTTTTGAGCAGGTTGGAAATGGATGGTCAGCAGAACTATCAGATCAAATGTTTTGCACCCATTTCTATTTTTTAAAATATCCTCTGAAATAATTTAAGGTTTTCTGTGTGACTGAGCCCTCTTCCAAGCTAGAAACATATTCGGAGGGGCTGATTTGGTCTAGTGCTCACTAGTGTTGGACAAACTGAGTTGTCATACTGTCTCTGTCACAAGCCCCTTGTATCATGTTGGTCAAATCATCTAGCTATTGTGGGTAGGATTTTTCAAAAGCACACAGTGCTTATGTAAATCCTTTCCTATCCAAGCTGATGGAGGCCTAATTCTTATTTCCACTAAGGCTTCGTTACACTGCCTGGCAAGGTCAAGATCCTTAAAATAAGGCTTTTTGCCCTGCCAGAGGGGTATAAAGGGACCCCATGCAAATGCAAATCTGGCATTGGCAATTTTTCCATTGTTTTAGGTGGAAGCAAAATTAAACCCAGCAGCTTTTTAAAATTTTCAATTTGTCCGTCTTATTTCCCAGTGTAGAAATAAACCTAATAACACATACCTACTTCATACAAATATAGGAAAGCTAATTTAATGTTTGCTCAGCAGTTTGAAGGTGTCCAGTGCTACATAACTGTCAACTCACATCATTAACTTGAACTAATTTGTCTGCTGATCAGTGAAAATTTGTTATGGTATCTTACATCTCTCTGAGAAACATCCCCAAATCCAAGTAATTTATTAAGACAAACAATATATTGGTCGTGAATTTAAGAGCCCCAAGTGTGTGGTGTGGACTTCTGATGTGCTGGGCATCATTGTGGGAGGGTGTTTGGTCCTGTGTTAACCATGCTGTAGGTCACAAGACTGTTGATGGGAGCCAATTTCTTTCTGTCCCAACACTACAACAATCTATCAGTTGCTCATGGCATTTTGTAACAGATCCTTGCAAAAGTTCGCAAGGATGTGAGGATCACTGTCTTCTAAATGCCACGTGTATTTTGCAGACAGATAATGGAGCGTTTTGTTACCACGATGAACTGCCTTTTTTTCTACTGTTGACATTCTAAAGCTCAAATTAATGCCACACCCTGTAGCTCAGGATAGCACAGCTGAATTTGTATTAAAGTGCTAATAGAAGTAAAAATAAAAATGTATTTTAAGGGTGTTCTTGTTACATGAGCTGAAATGGTTGTTAGAGACCACAATAGTAAGTATCAATTTAATAGGAACATAAAAACACATACTGGCAGACGCCTGCAAACCCTTGCTTGCAAGAGAAATCCCTGCCCACTTGAGCAACTGCCTTGCTGTCAGTGGACTTGCTCATGAGAAGGCTGTTTGTGTATGAAATTGCAAAATCAGATCTTAAATAGTGCAGCATGGTTATTCTGTGAAAGTGGGGTGTTATCTTGAGGCATAGGGCTTTTGTCGTCTCTCTTATTTAAATGAGTACAGTGCAAAAATGATCATATTCAGGAAACATCTCATTCCATTTCCATTCCTTAGTGCTGTCTCTGGATTTACATGATCAATAATGTACATAAATCTTTCATGGACTTGATCTAGATTTCCTTCTCTTGGAGTTGTATTTTTGTGTCTGTCAACATTGGAATAAACAGGATCTGCCAGAACAGATTATGAAATACAGCTAATAATATTGACTGGTTTTGTAATGCAACCTCATTTACAATTAGAAAAGCTAACTGGTGTTAACACAGGAGCAGTAAAGCAGGTTGGAAATGAGTAAATCAGCACTTTTCTGATAACCGTGTAGCTAGCTGAGAGGACTTCTTACCATCTCTGATGCCTAGTGCAGCATATGTGGAGCATCTTATGTTTAAATGCACTACACTTTATCAGCTACAATATTTTCTAATTGATACAGTTGTCCAGAGCCCCCAGTACTCCAAAGAGGTGGTATCCAGAGACCACCAGTAATGAATAACTATCCTTAGGACTATGGCTGCAGCCAGGGTGCAGATTTCCTCTGAGGAATCCAGACCTGAACTCAGCTTTTAGGAAAAGGGCCCTGGCCTCATCTGTGTCAGAGCAGAGGGGTTGCCAGGATTTCAGTCGCATTTAAACATCCCACACAGCCTCCGTGGGACCTTTGGGAAGGTGAAAGGGTGACTGTGTTATGAAATTGCTGGTTTCATGTTCCAGATCTACAACTTTTACCAAGGAACTGTGCCATCTGGCATTTGCTTAGTTATCTTAATGCCACAGGATCCCAAATACTCCAGCATAAGCCTGGTCTGTATTTTAAGTACAACCACATTTCCAGTCTGGAATTGACACCTTCAGCTGTGGTATTTGCACCAAATGTAGTTAGGTCCAAACAACCTCTCTGCCAAAACACAAACCACAACTTTTAAGTATTACAAGCTGACACTACCTAACTACACGTATGCTGTTCTGGTGGGGGAAGAAATCTGCATGGCTGTTCAGTGCCCGTTGTTCCTTTTCCTTTTGTAAGGGATTAAGCATCTCTCTGTAGCAGGGAATGAGAGCAGAATGGGGGCTACTGACTGTGTGCTATGACCTATGTCTGGTTAGTTGCCATGATCTCAGCTATTACCACCTGGAGCTGTGTTTGTTAGGGGGAGGTAAATCTCACTCCTCTGTGTAAAAACTAGGTTTCCGGTCTCTTTCCGTAGTGAATAGAGAAAGAAAAGCAGTGCCGTGTGGTGATTCATTCCAGCTTATGTGCCTGTCTTAGGACAGGGTGACTTGTCCTCTCAAGGCCCTTGTCACTCACCATTGACTGCAGAGGTAACTGTCTAGATGCCTGACATTTAGTTAACTAGTTAGGTGAAGTGGATCCTGTCGTTACTATTTATCCCCTGTGTTCGTACATGGGGAAATGTCTGTGTTTAGAATCAATGGCATCACTAATTGTTATCTTGAGTGAGGATTATGTTTTACATACATATGTGTATGCTGGTTTGCAAGCCACACTTTGGCAACGTTTATTTGGAAGATTCTCGCTGCTGGAAAGCACTGGGTAGCTGATCTTGTTGGGAAATAAAAGTAGAGGGTCATAAAGAGATAATCAAGACTGCAGCTCTCTGCAAGATCTAAAATTTCTGAAAAATTAAAAAGATTAGAGTTTTGTGGTACAAATGCTTCAGGTGGTTAATTGGAGCTGAATGGATTTTCACCTTTTTGCATGTGTAAAGTTGTTAATTAGGAATGGACAGTTCTGCTCTGAACACATCATGTAATTGTGAAAACTTATTGTTATAAATTTGCAAAGAATGTAAGTATCTGGAGGAAGTTAGGGGCAAAGTTAAATCTGTTTAGTAAAGAACAATGGCACTTGCCAAAGTGGTGTGCTGCCTCAGAAGCCATCTGGAATTGCAGCTGTTTACACCCTTAAAGTTATGGTAATACCTAATTCTGTTTAGTGAAAGTGATCATGTACACAGACTTAAATAGTTGCAGGGATAAATCCTAGTTTTGTATTTTATTTTTTGTTAAACCTGGACCTGCTGGCATCCAAGCTGTACTGGGAGTTCCTTAGTTAACAGCACGTAGGGACACCCAGTTTATCATTCCAGCAGGAGGGCTGGCATTCTGTTTGTATTTATTTTTTGGGGGGTGGGAGGAAAGAGTTGTAGTAAGATACTGTGTCCTTGTCTTCTCTTTTTGCATTGGTGAGGAAAGAAAACCTGGTTTGATTGCCAGGCATACTGAATTCTCTTAATCAGGGGCCTGGTGTACCACAGGTAATAGAATGTCAGATTCCACTCTGCTGTCTGCTGACCCACTTCACTGATGCGACCCGAGCTGTTTCCTGCTAGGGCCAGCTTGGATGGAAGCCGCTTCCACGTGTGTGTGGTGAGTTCCTCTTTGCAAGGCGCTGGGCAGCTAACTTGTTTCACGCAGTCTGACAAAGTTATGATATGGAGGTGACTTCTGTTCCCTCCTGGGCTGCTTTCAAGATCCTGTTGTTGTGGAGCAGTTATTATGTAGAGAGTGATTCTCTTCTGAGTCATCCAATTTCTTCATTATGTTGTTTACGTGCTTCTCTAGACACATCTGTGGAGTGTGTCTGTTGAAGGGTGTCAACACTTCACTGTACAAGTGTATTAATTAACTCTTAATATCTTGATTATAGACGTGAAGCCCCAAGTCACTTCGGTTATTTAGAGAAGCAGAGCCTGGAGAGGGCTTGTTGTACTATTAAGGATGCTCTTTGTTTCACGAGTCTACTGGCGATTGACTGCTCTGTAGACTCAGTTCATCAGGCGGCTTTTGGTTTCCTTTGGAACTTCAGACAAAACATCTTGCCTGTGCTTCAATTTCTCTATCGACAGAGCAGGGAGAACTCTTACATAGTCATAGCAATAGGGACTTCTCAGCTTAGAGTTGCTATGAAGTTGTTGAGATGACCTACATTGTAGAACAAAATGATACATTTCTGACTGAAAAGCAGCGTTACTGTTCCCCTCACAATTCTCTTTAAGAAGAGGGTGCCAGGACTTCAGCACTGATAGCAGTTCTCTTACTGCATCACCGGGCAAGATCTTGCTATTTGTAACAGCATAGTTTCCATTTGTCGTGACAGACTATTTCTAAGCTCTGCTCATTATTTAGGACTGGATTATATCACTTTATTTGTTTCTCTAAATGCTTTCATCAGAAACCAAGTCCAGATGTAGCAGGCTGGCAGTAGATCAGGTTGAACTACCCAAGGTTTTGTTAAGACTAAATAAGGCTTAAATATTTTCATTCTGTTTCCTCTTCACCTTACTTATCGCGCTGGCATTGACAGAAGCAAGGCTGCTTTCCTGAGTGTTGATCACCCTTCTGCCATAGTCAGTAAGTGCTGTTAGCAGTGTTTAAAATACAAGTGACTTGTTGATGCAAGAGAGAGACAGGGGTTTGAATAGCTAACCGTCCTTGTTTTGGCAAGCCTATTAAGATGTCAAGTGGCTCATATGGTGGACAGGATTCTGAGACCTGCAGTAGCACAGCCCTGACATTTGGAACTGGCAGCCAGCCCTGAAGGTAACAGTGCACTCAGTCTGTTTTCACAGTCAGTCTCTTCACAGGTCTATATCTGGTAATAGGCTGCCGCTAGCAATTTGCATGGCAATTTGGACTAATTACCAACAGCATTGTCACCTGCCACAATTAATTTATAATCAAATACTGCCTCTCTGCAACTCTGGGCAACTACCATGTGTGTTACAAGATGTGTTATAACATACCGCAGTCAATAAACAGCAGTGTTGTACTGACTTTTGCCTTCTGCTTCCTGAAGAGTGCTGGTGGAGGCCAACACGCTGCAAGACATGGCTACCTCTGGCCCACAGAAGACATCCTTTGTTTTCTGTGCACAGGAGCCAGGAATGAGGGATGGCTTACACTCGGAGCAGGTTGTGTGGCAAAATACTGCTTTAAGGGCACTGATACCCCCAAAGGGCCTCATGGTGAGGCAGTTTGACCCTAAGTCATCCTCTGAGGGTAAAAGACACGATCTCCAACCCCTGAAACTAAGGTCTTAGAGCAATCTGGGCTTTATGCAAAGTGCTGTTCTGATTTTTAGCAGTTGAGTCAGTAAAACAGCATGACTTGGCGTCTAGTTATAGAAGAGGTTGGGGAAGGATATTGCTTGCCAAATATGCAAAGCGTTTGTGTGATTTACTTCAGCAAAGATGTGAAATACATCCTACTTAGTCTGGGCTATGGAAGAACCCTGGGGCTAGGAAAGTGCAGAGCTTTGAATGGCAAATGGAGGGTGGAAAAAGCTATGAACCTCCAAGGAGTTGCCTTTTCTCCCACCTGCTTGAGGCCAGCCTGTGGTGGTGATAGACCTACCTCTGGATTGAACCCCTAAGACAGTTCTCTCTGTGACACAGTGGAATGATCAGACTTGACAGAAGATGAAAGTGAGTTGAGGCTCCTGTTTCAGAAGAGCTCCTGCAGTGTTTTGTGGAACATGGAGTGCTATTGGAACTTCCTGATGCGGTTAGGGCCAGTGCTGCTTTTCTGCTTGTAGGGAGGTCTTTGGTTTGTGATACAATTTAGTTATGTCAACTGTTCCGGTCTTGTTTGTTTCCTTAAAGCTATCATAGGAAACATCTCAAACACTGCAAGCTAATTAACTGCAGATACTATTTAGTTACCAGTAATCAAATCTGTTGTATCATCTTCTATATATGGACTTTTGACTTCTGAAAGCTGTAGGTTAGAATTTGTCCTTTTACTTATCTGGGGTTAGGCTTCCTGAATATTTTCCCATGAATTATGCAAATGATGAGGAAAATAAACCAGGCCAGTATACATCCAAATTTGGTTCACAGAAATTATTAGAGTAGGATTTCTTTGCATTGCAGAATTCTCTCCTTCCAGGAAACACATGTACCAGTGACCTCAGCAAATCAGTCAGTCTTCTACGGAAGATCTCATTCTGTACAACTGAGAGAACTCACTCTCAGATATTTAATCTAAACTACATTAAAATATGTTTCAATATCCACCTGTTCACAGAGCACACGCAGCATTCCTCTTTCCTTGTTACTACATGACAATTTTCTGAGAGTGAAGCAAGAGAGGATTAATTTGTACAAGAAGTCAGGTGAGGTCCATCTCACTGGTGAAGAACATATCACTGGTACACTGTGACAAAAATGTGTACGTACTGTGTTATGTTAATGTAAGTTATGGAAAAACTGCACCTTCTGGACAGAGATCACTCCACCTCCCTCATTCTCTAAAAAGAAACAGCAGGATCCCAGTGCATGGATATAACTGCACTGCCATAACATTGGTAAAGTTAGTCATGGATCATACTTCATATGAGTACCTCAACAGATCTGTTTTCCCTTCATCAGCTCTCTTTTTTTTCAAGGGTCCTGGTCTTATTCCTGTTAAACAAAGAGCTGCTGCTTTATTGCTTTTGACATGAGGCTCAAGAATTCACTTACCTAAAAATGCCTAGAAATCAGTGGGTGTTTTGCCATAGAGTATGTCTGAATGTAAAAGGTTTGTCATCACTACATCATAAGCCAGACAAAGAGGTGTGATAATTGCTGGCTCAGGGGGCTGTGGAAAACTGTAGGCCTGGCTAAGAAATTCTTCCAGTGTGGAGGTGACTTTGGGGTGAAGCTAAGGCTCAACAGACAGAGACTGTTCATGTAGTTACCTCCATGGCTCAGATGTGCCTTGATGGTCTAAGTAGTGTATGCTTCTAACTGTTAGAAAGCCTCCTTAAGCTATTCTGTTGAGCTCTACTTCCAAAAAAAAAAAAAACCACAAGAGTGTCTGGCACAATAAAATATGGGAAATGAGAAAATTTTCAATAATTATTGTGAAAGTTTATTCAGCTTCTCTTGGCACATAACACAGCTGGGAGCTTCTATACCATGTGCGAGTTATGGAGAGTTTAGGATGAAATAGTTCTCCTTCTAAGGTTTGAACATGTTTCAGGGGTAAAATATGTTGGCCATGAGCACGCATTACAAATGACTGTGTAAGAGTTAAGCACAGTCACCTTCACTGTGTACAAGCCTCGCGGATTTTACCAGTCAAGAAACAAAGAACTGAGTCTGTAATGCTGTGTGCCTCTTGATATTGATCTTTGGAATGGGAATATCTTGCTAACTCATTCCAGTCCCATCGTGCCGGGAGCAGCTCTGTTTGCTCCGATTACAGGGAAATGTGGTGGAACAATGCTGGCTTATGCTTGCTGAGAACAGGAGTACAATGCAATGGAAGTTCCCAGGATCCTGGCAGGTTAGCTAATGGACATTGCATGTCTATGTTAGTGTTTGAACATCTGTCTAGTTAGTAAACCCCAAGACAAGTGAGGACCTTGCTCTTTTTAGGTCAAAGCTAATAATGTTTGAAGAGCTTGTTGAAAATGTTTTGGCCCAGCATCGTTATAGCTAGCCCAGCTGTGTTATAATAAAGCCAAGCCCTTTATTATCTGGATGGATGGGAAAAATATTTCTGATTATATTATAGCCAAATACAAATCGGCTCAGTTACTGGTCTTCTTGGCTAGGACAAGCGAGCTGCTTACGTGGCGAGTGTCTGCTAAATTCCCCACCTTTGTTAAAAAATGCAGGTGTGATAGATGATAGATGGGTGAAAGGAATGAGAAGTGAGTTTATCCTCTTTCTATTAATATGCTTGTTTCTCCACAGCACCGATTTGGTCTAGCCTATGAAGTTCCGTGAAGTTAAAGGAGTCTTTAGATATGAATTTCAGTCCTTAGGTCTGAAGGTAAAGAGGCTCTGCACAAGATCTGGTGCAGTGTTAATACAGAATTCATCTAGCCAAGATGTGGTCTCATAAATGGCAGCACTGTCTCAGGTTGAAAGTTTTGACTTGGATTAAATGTATAAACATTTGCAAAGACATCAGTAAGAGTAGCTAGAATATTATGCAGCACTGAATAAGAAATAAGCTGAGTTTGATCTGGATGTCTAACGTCAGATCAGTTACTCGTGCTTCTCTCAGATTTTAATAATTTTTCTTGTTTTTAAAAATGAAGCAATGTCACCTCAAACATTTTACAAATCTCGAGTACTGTATAATTTTGTCTTCGCCTTACTTAGGAAGCCTTACAGTATCCTTCCTCCCTTTGGAAATTCTGCAACCATATTTGACTGTTCTGTCTGTGCTATCCTGGACATCTTTGCTGCTTTTGTCAAGCACATGGCTTAGTTGTCTCTTGGCACCAATTTGTAATCTGCCATATCTTTTCTCTCTGACTTTTTTTTTTAATGATGTCTGAAGAGTTTAGCGTTCATTTGAGTATTTGTGAGGTGTCCTCATCTCTCAGATATTTAATGGCCATATTAGGGAAGCTCTGAAAGCCCAGGGAATCTAGTTTATAGGATTAGTTCTGAAAGTTTAGTATGCTTACAGAATTTGAAAAATGACTTGACTTGATGGCTTGCATTTCATGTGAAGCTGTAAACAAGAAGAGAGTAAGCTGTAAACAAGAAGAGAGTAATCAAAGCTTGGCTGATTCACAGATATATATACTTTAATAATATCTGACAGGAAATACAAGAAAAGGCTGGTTATTCATGTTCATGGATAGCATCTATTCCAGCGAGTGACCTCTTGGAGTAGGTACAAAAATACATAGGTTGTGCTGTTGTACTACCCTTTCATCAGCCTGAGTGACACCTCTAAAATGTGAGGGCCGCCATACCAGTGCAGGATGAGGAAGCATTGGTGGTGGTGTTAGTGCTCTTCCTGTAGACAGAGAAATTCTGAGATGTTCTGCACAACCTGAGCAATGTGCTCCATTCTTAACTGGATTACCATTATATTTCACATCCCTTGACATATTTAGCTATGAAGTGTATCTGCCTCTGCATTTTGATAGAATCCCAGTGAATAGGACTTTCAAAGCAATAACAAGGTGGTTGTGGTTAATCTGTTACGAGATACTTGGATTTTTAAATAGTACCAGGATCTTTCTGTGCCATTTTGATTTTTATTTTCTTTTGGGCCTTTGATAATGTTCTTCAACCTTATTTTCTGTAGCCACAAAGAAGGCTGAGGTTCTTATATATTCATATGATTCTTTAATTTCTAAAAAATAAACAAAAGATAACAAAAGAGGCAAACGAAAAAGGAAATAGCCCTTTAAGGATGGCTATAGCTACGCAGCAAGGTGATGGAGCCATTACAGCTCTTCTGCAGTGAACGTACAGTGCTCACTTTTGCAGAGAGTGCAGGTAGTTATTGGCTCTGGAGGATGATGCTGACAGCCTGGGCCTTCAGAAGCAATAAATAGGGCCCCTAAAGGGAAGTTAGCCTTTAGGAATGTGAGAAGTAAACACTGCCCAGGCCTCGTGTATATTTACACACCTGGGGATGCAGAGCAGTCTGCCTTGTGCCTGGGAGTACAGCGCTGACGCAGCTAGGTAGTGGTTAGCTCAGGGCTTGCTCGTGTATCTCTGTATAGCCCTGTGTTGTGTGAAGTACATATTCCCAGAACATTTTTTTTTTTTTTTTTTTTAGTTGAAACCTAAGATTCCTGGTTACTGTATGAGCTACAGCAGCTCAGACTTCACAAAAACCCCTGGCTATCGTGGGAATTGCAGTCAAAGCACAAGCATTGGTATTGCTGGGCCTTCTGTATTCAGTCCACACTTGCAACTGGTTAGTGTCCCCTGACTTCACAGGGAGGGAAGCCCTCCTGGGAGGCAGCATCAAATTCTCTTTCATGCCTGCTGTAGGGTAAACCATGAAAGGAGCTGGACCCAAGGAGAGCCACAGTTTTGACTTAGACCTTCTTTTCACTGAGCTCGACACCCTGTTCTCATGTTTCTCAAGTCCTGGCTGACTGAGGCTGTCCTCCTGCACTAGAGGAGGAGGAGAACAGAACTTCCTGTCACACGTTGGTACATGACAGATGGGAAAGCAGTGTCCTCTTTCAGATTCAGCTCTCCCCTCTCTTGAGCTTTTGGGATTACTGGATACATTAGGCTTCAATGCTGAGAGACTGAAGAAAACCTCTGATTTTATCAGATTTGGCTCTTTCTAGCTATGCCTGATGCTTGGCAGGATGTAGCAGCAGTCTGAGGTGTTTGCTGCTCTAGGTTTCTGTGCTCAGGTGGAAGCGACTGAGCTCTGCTGGGGATCCTCAACCCAGTGCAGCATCATCCTGCCCCCAGCACCCAGAGCACTCGTGCAATGATCAAAGGGAGGCGGTGGCTCCTGAGAAATGTCACCAAGTATTTAGAAAATCATTCTGCTTGGCAGCGTTTCAGCTTCTTATTTTATGACTCTCCCCTCCCTTGTCCTTTCTTATTGTAGGCCTTTGTGTTAAAACAAGATCTGTGTTTCCCAAGAGAGATTGCCTAGAGGATGGTGTGAAGTCATGTGTTGTATGTTCATGGTATTGTTCTTGAATCAGCATGTGGCTCCCCACTACCCCAAATTAAATGGCATCACTTAAAGAATCACGAGGGGATTTTGTTTGTCATGTAAGAATATATGTTGGAATGACTTTTATTTGCCTTCTGGTTCTGATCCTTTCTGGTTCTTCACGTTTTTCTTTGTGAGTGCCAGTAACTCTCTGATTTTATTTGGGGGGTTGGTCTTTTATTTATTTTAGATGAAAGCTGAGATTCTCATGCAATCTTGTTTCCATCAGGTGAGGCTTTATGAAAACATCCCACATTGTAAGAGCTGCAGTGCCCAAGGGTGTTTCAAACAGGGAGGTGGCACTTTGTGCTGTGCCCATTCTTAACTGACTGGGAGATTTTATATGGTTTAGAGCAGCTCCATAAGTGATTGTGGGCAATTCTGGATGGGTTCAAGCTTCAAGAATCCCCCAGGAGATTTTTGGTTAAAGACTGAATGTTATTACTTGACTAGAGCTATGTGAGAAGACTTCAGTATTTTTGCAGCAACATTTTGGAACTATTTCATTTACTGGAACAGTGGATGTTAAAAGTCTGGGCTGGTATTTTAGCACCAGGGCTTTGTTGAAGACAGGGTGGCTTTTAAAGCCACTTGACAAGAAACGAATCTCTGTCAAAGTTTGTGCATTTTGTGGTGCTCTGAGTATGAAGACCAAAGATGGAGTGTTTTGGTGCTTATCTTCATTCATAGGAGCAGACTGAGTCACAGCTGGGGCAGACTTTAGGGGGAAAGGGACTCTTGAGCTAAAGTAAGCAACTTGCTGCTGTGCTCATTAGCTTTCCAGCTTGCTAGAGGAATAGAAATACCAGTCATCATACCAGACAAAATGGTAAGCTTGCTTACTGGCATTGGCACAACCCAAAACTTCTGAGGAGAACTTGAACAAGTGCTCCCCCACAGTTTGGGTGCCCATCACACACAAGACCATGTAAGGACCAAATAGGAATTTTACAGCCTTTTTAATTCCAAGAATGACTCAGAAAGGGCAGACCCTGCCTGAAGGCACAAGTACGGGGCTGCGAGTGGAAGGGATTGATGCCTTTGGGCTGATTATCCTTGTAACTCTTCATGTAGCTCTCCCAGCTGTAGGTATTATTTATGTTAATATAATTGTCTAATCCTTTTTGAAAGCCAGTAAAGCTATTTCCCTACAGTATTCCCTCCTTGCCCTGTGGTAATAAATTCCTCAGGCTGATTTTATGCCACCTTTTAAAAATTATTTTTATAAAAGAATATCTATTATATTTACTGCCTTTTTATAGCATGGAACAAGATAAATCAGCACATCCCAATCTTGCTTCACAATTATTCCTTCATTACTTCACTTGCAGCCTGAAATCAATCAGCTTTTCTTCTTTCCTTCTTTCTTTTTCCAGCTAAATATTCCTCTAATCTTTCCATGTAACCTCAATGTATGTTTGTAATTTTTAGTCTCTTAAGCATTGATTTGATTCAGTTTTCTAATCTTTCAAGGTTCCTCAGTATTATTTAATTACACATTGGTTTGGGAGTCAGATTTTCTGATTCAGGAGTTTGCCTGATTCTTCTGTGGCTGTTGCCTGGAGCATTATGAATTCCAGCCCAGGTAACGATGTGGTCCCTGGGACTTTTAACAGCTTCCATGTACCTGGTCCAAGGCTGCTCCTTCCGCTACTCCCTTCCTGTGCTTGAGACAAGCAGGAATTATATTAAATCGTATTTGTGGGGCCCTACCACCATAAGCAGGGTTCTGCATAGTCCAGCAGCAGCCATAGCACCTTGAAACTGCCTCCTGTGTTCCCCCCTTCAGCATCCTGCACCATGTGTGTAGTAGCTCAACCCAGCGTGCTCTGGCCCAAACACTGATCCCCTGAGAGCTGCTGTTTAATCAGTGTAGACTCCTAGAAAGGCTGTCTGAACAGATGTTTCTTCATGAGATGTTTTCACCCATTTTAAGGATGCATTGGTACCTATGTAACTCTTGCCAGCTACTTTGTCACTTGCAGTGTTCGAGCACAAGATACAGAGCTGGCAGGGAATCTCATGAGAGTTTTTCTCATGGTGATTACAATCAATTTTCTTTTCTTCTGTTATGTATAAAGACATCAAAACAACATGAGTTTTAAAGAAATATGAAACGTGAATTTGTTCTTTAGAACAGGAAGCATTTTTCTTTTCCTGTAGTCCTGTTCGAGAGCCTTAGCATTTGCCCTTTGTTTGCCAAGAAAAGATCATGTTTTTCAGGGTCTGAGTCTAATTTCTGAATTAGAAGAGCAATAAAGAGAAAAAGAACTCCATTTATAAAGTCGCAGTGGAAAAATAAAATAGGTACATATGCAAACCTGGGGGTGGGGGGTGTAAGCACATGCACAGACTGGGATGGAAGCAAGCAATGTGACTTGCTTCCATGAGACACTTGTGGTTTCATCACAATATGGAGCTAATGTACAGAGAAAGCAGAGGGGCATTTCACATCAGTTACGCAGCTCAGGGACAGTACGCCTGTGTCAGCTTTTCTGCAAGCTGATAGTGACCCCATGCAGTGCACTGTTCCTTTTCTCATTTCCATCTGTTCAGCATTTCACAGTTTCTTAAATCACTGGAAGTCTGCTATTGATTTTTAGATGTGTCCTAAGTTTGCCATAAATTTTATACAGTGACCTCATACTGCCAGAAAAAAAAGATTTCAGAACACCTTCAGCCCAACATCTACCCTTAAATAAATGAAAGATGTTTGCAAATCATTGCAACCTATTTATAGCCCTCTGGGAATGCCTGAGCTGAAAGAGAATCACCACCACCTTAGTGGTTATTGATCTCTGCAGACTAGGTCTTTCTTTTCATGGGAGAATTCAGCCACTTTACCCTTTGTTCTCTATATTTTGGTGTATGATCGTCTCTCTTTTGGTACATACATGGCAGCACCACATCACAACAGTTGTGTCTGTCTTTGTCCAGCACATTGTGATTTCATTTGCAGGCAATGCAATCTCTGCATTAGATCAGACAGATTCTGCTCTGGCAACAGTACATCTGCCTGACATGCCCCAGTGCTCCTGCAATCTACAACCAAACCCTCTTTATGTCATTCCACTGTTCCTTTTCTCATTTCCATCTGTTTGTCATTCTGGAGTTTCTTGAATAATGGAGACACAGTGATTGCTTCTGAGATGTGTCATAAGCTTGTCGTAAGCATTTTCTTTCTTTTAATAGCCCCCTTTGCCAGGCAATGCAGTTGGAGGATACAGTAAGGGGAATTGACAACTTATTCCAGCTGTTCTGCTGAAGCAAATGCCAGTGGCTCTTCTGCGTGTTTCCTCAGTCGCTGTCCGCATTGATTTTCTCTTATTCTTGGCAGATATACTGAGGCCTGTTATTGCAGCCACTGAAAATTAAGGGGGCCTCGTCCCTTGAAGTGTTAGTACAAGAGAGATTTTAGCTTTAGGGACATAAGGAAAATAAGTGCTTGTGCTTTAAAGGATTATTGATGTAAAATCTAAGGCAAGAAACTTACTCCTGTTTTGAATTTTGCATGCTTCACCCTTTCCGTGTTCATTGAGGTGAAATTCATTACCATGGTTGTTAGCTGTGAAAAATTATATTCACTGTGGATTTAACTATGTGGCCAGATTTAAAGTCCCAGCTTTATTTACAGCCACTTAATGTTTGCCTCAAGCTGTGATAAAGATCTTACACCTTAGGGCTCAAAGTGATTTCCAGAGAGGTCAGGTAGAAATAAAATACTGCCTTTCTTGCACAGTGTTATTGAGACGCAAAGGGAGGATGCGAGGGGAAAAGGCACTTGCCTTCCACAGGAGTACTGGGTGCTGGCTGTGGCCAGGGTCAGAGCACAGCAGTGCTGAGACCCAGGAAGGGTGGGATCCCTGCACCCCTTGGAGCTGCGGCTGCTGTCCCCCTCCCTGCTTGGTGTACCCCTCTCTGACTGCAGCATTTTCATCCTTGGTACAAAGCCCTTTGTGAGTGATATTGCACAGGGTAGGGAAATCATTCACTGCCTTCTCTTTCTCTCCCCCTTCCCTGCTGTGGTTTCTTTTTTCTAGGCAGTTGTATAGTTCTCAGCCTTTATGAACCAAACATGGTGAGTGTGACCTCGGTGAGATTTTTGTTGCATTATTTTCCCCCTCTCCCTGGAATGAGGGGCTATTGTTTCCTCCTAGAGCAGTGTAATCAACACAGTGTCCAGAGGCCAAGTCACTATGTGTTTGACCCTTTGCCTTGGTCACTGACCCACATTTCATTCAAACACGTTGGTAAATAGTGGCACTTCTTTAAGATTTATGTAACAGATGGGGCAAGATTAGAATTGGAGGTATCTCTTACTATTTTGGGGCCTGGGCTGCCTGCCAGTTTTACTTCTTGAAGCAAGTGTTTAGTTTTGTGAGTATGAAGTGTGTGACTCATTCTCCTCCTTGACATGCTTTAATACATGTACTGGGTGGTGATTTACATGAGATGCAGTGAGGCTCTGCTTGAGCTGACAGCACTCGGTGCACTTTAATCTCACATGTGGAAAGAGGAAATGAGTTAATCTGCGGTTAAATATAGAGGTGATGAAAGAGGTGGGGAGGGGAGGGGTTGACTCTAATCTCACTTAGGTTGGGGTCAGTCGAGAGTAACCTCTGTATCTGGATGGTATTACTCTGGGGTAAGTCATCTCTCACCTCTGTGGAGCTGACAGTATTAGCTAATGGAAAATGGTGACAAAGTGAGAATGTGCCCTAAGCTCTGGCGTTGCTGCAGTGTTGTTCTTTCTGGTCACCCTCTGCATATTGGTGACACCTTTTATTTTTATTTTTTTTTTCTTTTCAAGAGGTAACCAATGGATTGTAGGGGTGGGGTAAGCAACCTAACATTGCTGAAATTACATCTTAAGGACCAAATCTGAGAGTGGATTAGTGTTGATCTACAAGCTTCATTCTCTGTGATTGTCATGAAGATGTACCATGACTTTGTTCCTTTATTTTGTAGTGTATGTGTGTTTTCTGTTTATTCCTATCCTCGACTTTGAGCTAGGGATGCAGAAGAATTGAGAAATTGGGGTACCTCCTCTGTAAATCCCTCCTTCTCCTCTCCCTTTGTGTGCAGATGCGTTCTCAAACTCTGTGTTAGCTGCTGCCGTTCATTCTCTCCAGCTTCCTGCATGCTTCTGTGGGTTTTTTTGGGGAAGGCTGCATTATTGTGTGCTTTACTGGTATATATTAGCTGCTTCTGAGCAGTTTTTCTTTGCAAAGCACTGCTGGTGGTATGCTGCCTGGTATGCCCAACCAGAAAGACAGCCACACCCGAGCACAGAGGGGTGCTTTGCCCTGGGCTGGTGCTGCTGCTGGACGGGGCGTGCTGCCTGTGCTGCGAAGCTGTACGTTGCCTGCACTGCTTTGGGGAAGAGGTGACATGGACTTTGCTGACTCATTTGGGCAGGTAAAAGCAGACTTTCGGGCATGGGCAGAACAAACCTGAAAGAGGAATTTCAGTAGTAGCCAAGAGTTGCTTCTTCTGAGAAGGCAGCTTGAGCTAATATGTTATGTGCTGACAGTGTTTTCTCAACAGAGTTGAACCCAAGTAATCCGTGTAAGGAATTTTCATTTGGAGATCACATACTATACGGGTCATGTTTGTTGAGCAGTGGGTGAGGAAAGCCACTGGTTTACGTAAGCTAAGATGAAAGGTCTGTCAGTTAGAACGGTTCATTTTTACATTTTATGTTGGAGAAAATCTAAAACAGTTTTTAGAGATAAAGATCTACAGTGGAATGTACTTGTGCCTCTTTCGTTGACTTCACTGGGAATCACATGCTTTTGCAGGATTTGGTCTGGCACGTATATTAGTAACAGCATCACTGTTGTCTTCACTCTTCCTGTTGGCCCAAAGCAATATTCTGTGAGTCATTCCAGTCCATAGACGCAGGCTGAACTCTGGCCATCTGTCCCTAAGTAGTCCATATAGATTGCATGCAAACAGTTTGTTTGGTAAAATCTAATGAACTATCCAAAAGCCAATAACATTAGACATGGCTTATCATTGACAGGCTGATTCTCACTATTATCATCGATTATAATTAGCAAAAATGTTACCAGAATCTGATCTTTGCTACACTAGCTGAGGATGGCATTTTTGTTGTACTTGATACTTACTAAGCTAGAACTCACAAGATGGAGTGGCTCAGATAAGAAATTTTAAAAAGATCCATTGATAGCTCTTCTTATCTGAACCACAAGTCTTATGACTTCCAGAGTGGAAGAACATAACCATATCTGAGACCAAGGACAAACATCGATGTAGCAAATAGTTGCTCAGGTTGAAGACAGGGACCCTTGTCCTGCCTTCCACACTGCTGCTTGTTGCTATACCAATACTGATGGTTGTAACTTCACTCATAGCTTTGCCAGCTGAAGAGAGTGCATGTGAGCACTGCGTGATCAGCATCAAGAAAATAGATGAGCTTAATTTATCTTCACTGATTGTTCAGTTTAACTTGGTGGATTCTGCGTTCTGCAGATTATGGAGTGCTCAAATGGACACTTCTGCTACCAGCACTACAGGCAGTGGTAACCTCCAGCAGGTGGGACAGTTACAAGCAGTTTTCAATGGAAACACCTTCAAAAGATGGGTGTCGATTTCCAGCCTTAGAGGCAGTGTAGGCCAGCGAGAAGAGCATTGTGCTAGGAAAGCAGGAGCCACAGTTTTTTCCTGGCAGTGATCTTGGTGCTACATGATCAGGTCAAATCACTTTTCATCCATGCATCTGCTTCTTCTTCATCTGTCTTGTCCATTTAAACTCCTTGGAAAAAGGGCTGCCTGTTCTTATGTGGACAATGGCAAAATAATAATATTGTTATCCTGCTAGTCTTAGAGAGCTGCTTAAAATTGTTTTCCAAATGGTCTTTAGATCTGAGTATTGTTTATTGGGTTTTTTTGTCTTTTCAACTCTTTTCCATTGCAAAGCTGGCCCCACACCGATATGTACGTTTGTTTTCATTGCCATTGTACTTGCTTTGATTTTGCAGCTCAGTGCCCAAAGCACAGGGCGCAGTACAAACAACATGATGAAGTCCAGCAGGGTCAGCCCCTTTCTCTTTTTACTTTGAAAACGATGTGAAACTCCTATGTTTTGCTTGGCACCCCCAGTTCTTGAGCTCGGGGCTGTGTGTGTGGCTGCTGCCCTCCTGTTGTGTTCAGGTGTGAGATCACTTGAACAGTGTTTTCCATTGCTGCCTATGGGGGTACTGGAAGCTGTGCTGTCTGCTTGGTTGTGTGTGCGATCAAGCTGTGAAGTGTGAAAAATTAATGCAAGAATAGCAGTGTGCTGAGCTGACGTCCACGTCTACAATGGGTTAGTTGTGACTAGGTGCCATTACCAGGGCTCACAAGTGTACACATAGACTTGTCTTACTGGATAATGTCTGGCCACTTGTCTGGCAACAAGGAGTTTTCTCCTATTTCTCACCTCTCCTTTTTGCTTTTGGCAACGGTCCTTTCTCCATGGGGATGCAGTTTGAGTGTGGCCTGTGTCCAGCCCTTTTAAGAAGTGCCAGGTTACTGGCTGTTGATCTGAGAAAAGGAGAAGGAGCTGGATAGCCCGATTCTGCATTACAATTGTATTGTCAGGCACTGTATCAGCCCTCAGCATGAATAGAGCAGCCTCCAGAAACAGCCATAAAAGTATGGACCTTGGTACTTTTTGAACTTTAGGCTCATCCCTATCTTGTTCTTGCTATTCCCTTCCCATGTCACTCTGAAAAGCCCCTTACAGCAGGTTTGGGTACCAGAACAGACTGAGGCTGTAGCTCGATGCATCAGAACTACACAAACTGCAGCTTGCTCTAAGCCACAGCGATTTATTTGGCTGAGGCTCTGAACACTCTAAACTTAAGGAGTGTTTTTAAGTAGGGGTTTCCCTACCAAAACACCCCCAAAAACCCGAAAGCAAACAACCCTTCAGGAAACCTCTTTACCAGCAGTGTGGTGAGGTTTTTTGGTTAGTGGTGGTTTTTTTGTTGTCACCTCAGTTTGCCTGATTTCAGCACTCGCCTGTTACATTGCTGTGTTCGTTCAAAGTTTCCAGGTGGAAGTGCTGGTCTGGGTGTGTGCTGCTTTTTGTAGCTGGCTGAGCAGTTCAGTCACCGTCGGGGTCCCATTGCACTGGCTGCTTGTGCAGGAAGAGTCCAAGTACCTTTTCCATTATTCAGTGGAAACTCTTTCAGGAGAGTTTCTGTTACAGTGGAAATCAAACTCTAAGAGCAGATAAAGCCAGAACACAGCTGAAGACTAACAAAATTAAAATTGAAAAATGTTGAAAACTTTTTGGCAATGTCCTTCATCTCTGACACTGTCAGCTGCCCTAATTCTGCTGCCACTGACAGGAAGGGAAGTTTTGCCACTAACAGCAGTGGGCGTAAGCTTTGTCCAAACAGAATCCTTCTGTGAATCCTGCATTGATTTTTTCACCAAAATAGCTTCTTATGGTCCTCCAGAAGCTAATACAGGGCATGTTTCCAAGGGGAAAATTCAAATGTTTAGCCGTCTCTTCTAGATTGGGGCACAGACCTGGCATAACCTGCACCCATATTCCTGTGCCTTGCTGCACTCCCTGGCTACGTGCCAGGTTAGAGCCTTTGCTGGAACAACTCTCAGCACCAGAGGAGTTTCTATCGGTTGCTTTTCATGCCATTTACTTCTGTCCTCCCCCTCTCAACCTAGCTCTTAGTCCTTGTGATGAGTAATGAGTTCTCTGCTTTGGGCAGCTTTTGGTAGCTGGGTCTCTGCCCAGCTTCAGCCTTTTGCCAACTCGCAAAGACAGGGCAGGTTGGGAAAGCAAACAAACTGTAGTTAATGCCAGCAGGGCAGCTTCTTGTGTTGCAGCAAAACCAGGGCTTGACCTTGCCACTGGCATATTAACTCTTTCTTGGTGCACATTCTGGACAACTTTATAGGAATTTTTTTTCCCAGTACTAGCCATAAGCCTTTCAAACGTGTCCTTTCACTGATCCCTTTCTACTTGTTGGAGATGGAGAAACTACTAGACTGTTCTGGACAGAAAACTCTAATTTGTTTCAACTCGTGTTTTCCTAGGACTATTCTAGTTTTATTGAAAAACTAGCCTGGTGGTTCTAGGCTTGTTGTTTGGGATATTAGCAAGTCTTGAAAGAGGTCTTGAGGCTTGTAAAAACATTGTACTATTGGAGCTCTGTGAGCATGTTCTGAGATGGCTCCCAGGCAAGGTGTCTGATACTCTATGAGAGTTTTTACCTCTGAGCATCACCCTCTGTTTTCTCTGTGTCATGTTTATGCCCCACCTGCACTGTGATGAGGACGTCTAACTGGTGAGGCTTACTGGCTGACAGGCTGGTCGTACCAGGCCCTTGGAGGTTCTGGTCTTGCATTGCTTGTTGAAAGAAATGTTGACTCCACACTCCCTTCAGAGCTTGAATAAAACACACATGAGAATTTGTTCAGTCATCCAGCGTAGGCATGTAACTTTGCTAGTTGGTCTCTTCAAGTTCTTTTTAAAGTTATTGAATACAGAGAAGTATCAAGAAGGCAGTGTAGAGAGAGGCTGGGCTGCCCTTTGGAAGAACTCCTCTCCATTCCGTATGGAAGAATCTTTAGGGTGACTGGCTGACTAGTTCAGCCTGATAAATGACATGATTAAAGTTGAGTGGTGTCAATACTTACCTAATAAATCAAACTGCAAAGACATCTCACTAAAGCCAGGCTGCTGTTAATGTTATTGAGTGAAACAATAAAGCTGCGCAGCCATCGATCAAATCAATGTCAAATCTAACTATTTAGACTTAATATTGGACTGCAGTTAAATAGTCACATTTAGTAACTGTCAATGCATGCAAAAAAAACAAATTGTCCTCTGTGAATTCTGCCTCTGTGGCTGTTTGTCTAGCTGTGTACCCTAACCAAGGAATTTGTCTGAAGACATCCTGACGTATGTTCTTAGTATGTGTCTACTACCTGCCCTGCCTTCTGAGGGTTTTTATTCCTGGCAGCAGGGAGTTACATTCTGGGACTATTACCCCTAGCTCTCAGCCCAGGCTCTGTATTGGACGAGCCTATTTACGCATCAGGGATAGCTGCATATGATCAGTATTCACTTCTCTCTCTCTGCATTTTGCAAACCAGTATACTAAATTAAGCTGCAATCAGCAGTGATTTACATTAGTAAACAGACGGTAGGTTGTAGGGAGGTGTGAGTATTTGTGCTATTCAGCTGTCCTTGCTGCTTGGGGGGCATCTCTAGCAGAAAGGCAGGAAAATGGTTGTGGTTTCAGCCTTCCCTGGAGACAACTATAAATATAATTTCTCCCATAGGCGATGCTAGGATGCAGATCTGGTCAGACTGCTGCTTATACTAACTATGCTTCCTGCTTGGGGAGCAGAGGGAATTGTTTCATCTAAAAGTAGCATTATTTCTGTGAATGGCTGATTGCTTTGGTACAGCCCTCTTGGTAGTTGTGTTGGTCAGCAGGACTGGTGGCACTAATAGCATTTTTTTTCCTCTTTGACTTCTCCAGGCATGTGCTGTTATGTAGTAGTTGCATGTGACGAGAAGACAGAGTGGAAGTCGCTGTCAGAGGATCCTGTCCTTCTCAGCTGGGCCTGAAGAGTTCAGCCAGCTGACTAGTGTGAGTACTCTGAAGGGGATGGGAAGGAGCACATCACTGGGAGACCTCATCCTGACTTGGGGCACCAAAATGCATCTATATCACTTGCAGTGAAGGAGTTTTTCTTCCTAGTAGCAGCCTACTTGGGTTGTGCAGCAGAATGCTACATGTTGGTGAGAGCACCTGTGTATTATATGGGATTTTTTTGGTAGGTGAGCCAGTCAAAAGCTCCACTTCTTGAAAGAGGATCAAGCCCCAAGCGCTATTTTTGTGTTGAATCATAGATGCATTAGGTAAAACATAGTAGCCCCAGTAAAGACTAAATTAACCTTTGCCACCATCAGTAATGTTCCTGGTTTATTATCTGCATTTGTGACATCCTTTTCTGTTTATTTTGTTGCTGGTGCCAGAAAATATTTAGTGCCTCAGTCTAGGTCAGAAACATTGGAGGTACTGGGATTTTGGAATTGGAGTGAGGGTTAGGTTTTAGGATAAGGATCAAAGTATAGCAGTTGGCCTTGAATAGGCTACAAATCCAGGTTTAGCACTGGTGCTTGCCTGCATGGCAAGAGTGAACTGGATTCATTGCCTCATCCGTATTTGAGTTAAATTTGAGTGGGTGTTGGGATGTGTGACTTGACCTGGTGTAGGTTTAGAGCAGACAGGAACTGTTGGACTGGGATCAAGATTTGGGGGAATTATGAAGTTGATGACATAAGATAAGGCTACTGTACTGGATTTAGGGTAGCTGCAGACAGGACAGCTACAAATACTGGTGAAGCTGATTTGTTTTCTTTAGAGGAGATGATGTGGGGGTTTTGGTACTGTTTGGTCTAAGATTGAGTCCTGGGTTGAAGATGACAGTTCTGAGAGAAGGTTTGATATTCTTACTTGCCTAAGGCAAAAACACCTCAACCTTTGAGAACTCTGCATTGAAGCAGAAATCTTAGATGTGATTGAGGCTGAGGCTCACACGTCAAGCTCTTAAGACCATTTTTCCCCCTCAGGATGACTCTGATATGGAGCCTGTTTATGATCAGGAAGGCAAAGGTCAAAGCAACAGTTACAGAAGACTGAATCTCTGGCATCCCAGAAATGGCAAATACAACTCTCTTGGGCTACTTCTTTCTTTGTTTCTAAAAAGGCTGAAACCATCGGAGGAGCAGTCTCTCCTGTCTCTCTCCTTCCCTTTCCTCTGCATCAGTGCTCTAGTGGTCTCAAATTTCAGCTTTGTATGATCATCTCAACTCCTTTCCCATGTAACACTGTACCTGATGTTTGTGTCCACACCAGTCACATCCATACTGACATTATGATTCTTGAGGATTGCTCATATCTCTCTCCTTCAGTAACAGAGAACCCTTCCAGTAAGGCTGCATCAGTCTCTTGCATGCTGAACATGTGGAAGCTCTTGTCAGCCTGACTGCCCTGTGTCTTTTGTGAAGTAGTCCTCTCTGAGGAATGAAAGTCCAGGCTGTTGGAGAGGAAGCTGGAGAAGCTTTTGGGATGTATCAAGCCAAGTTTTATGTCATTGTCCTCCTGCTGCTTTATAAGCAAAATCACATGGACCCTACTGTCGAACTAGCACAATTACTTGGTCTCTTCTGGAGATGGGCTGTGTTACACCAGGCCTGAACATGATCCTGTGCTTTGGCTGTAAAAGGGAGGGAAGCTCCCTCTGCTCAGTTTGGCTGCTTTGGAAGGAAGAGAGTGCAGTACTTGGTTCTCCTCTAGCCAGAATGACACAGGTATTGATCTGGATAAAGAGCATCTCCAAGAAGCCTTGATTCTGAGAGACATGCCTGGGAGTCGCAGTGCTTCATGCTTGTGCTGTGGCTGACCTACGTCATCAACCAAGTGATGACATCTCCTTTCCTTCTTCCCTTATCCCCAATGCCTGCTCAATCCTACTGGCTGTCAAGTGATATCAAGGCATGGCACATCTGGTACTTCAAGGAGTGCATAGTATTGAGTACCAGGGCCTGGACAGTCCATATAGGAGGTTGGAGGAGAATGGCTTACTCTTTAGCTTCCATTCCAGGTTAGGTGGAGCTCTAAATGGCTCTTTTTATATTACCTTTTTATATGAGAGAAAATATTTGCTTTTCTGTGGTCTGATGACTCTTTTGCTTTAGTTGGAGGCTCATGGGAATGCAGGGAAGTGCTGGTGTACCATGCTATTTTGCACTTTTTATTTTTTCAAGATCTAATTAAGGCATTGTGCTGGTTTTTAATGTGACCTGCAATGCATGCTGCAGATCAGCTATTCACTTCAGGCCTTTAGTCCAGGCATCTGGCACTTAGCAGAGACAAAACAGTTCCAGGACTCTCAAGCTGGACCAAAGGCAGAGAGGGGACAAAAAATACCTAGTCAGAGCACCAGGAAACAAAGTAAGTTTATGAAAACATAACAGGGAAATCTTGACTATATCTTTTGCTGTCATCAGTGGGAGAGGCAAAGTGCAGAAAACACTACGAAGCAGGTGCAAGGCTTCTAATTGTTTCTCCCGTAAAGGAGAAACACTACTGTTAGCGCATGCAGAGACTATTGAAGAGGTTGCCAAAGAGTTGCTGTTTTCCCAGGGCCTGATGGTCAATAGCTGCTGCCTTACTCAGTTCCCAAATTCATTGCTTCAAGTGAATGCTGAAGGTTACTCAGGCTGCTGTAAGGTACAAGAAGTCCTCCTTTCAGTACTTCCCCTGGGGACAAAGCAGGATGTCTTCTAGAGGGAGGCATTACCCAGAATGTCATTTTGGCTCCAGCCAGCTGGTCACACCAGCTCCACATCAGCTCTGCCTATCTTGGGCTATAAAAGAGGCTTAAATGGTGCAGGACTGTGCCAGAAACCAGAGCAGTAATAGTGACAGTGAGTTTATAGAAAGCAGGAAGGAGGAGTTTTCATTTTTTCCATTGAACTTTTGTGAACAGATGGAGAGTCGATGAGGCAGAGATGCTGGAAGGGACAGTGTGTTTCAAATGTTTTCCTTAATGTCTTCCCAATCTGCTCATAGATTCATAGCTCCTGCCTGTTCTGCAGGGCAGTTAGTATGGGATGTGAAAACTTCAACACTCGTGGGCCTCCAGAGGTGGATGTTCCCCAAGGCCTGTTGAGATGTGTTTTTTGGGCTAAGGAACTTTTGACACAAAGGGTCATGGGAGCAGCTCATGGTCTGATGGGCAGTGTCTTTGTTTACTTCGTTCCGAGTCACCACAATGAAGGGTCTGGACTTTGTGGATAGAAACAATGACCCAGGAGCATCTTGACTGAGCCCCGTACTGACACTATAGGCCAGTCCTGCCTCTCTAAATGGCCAATGTTTTGTGTTTTGTTTTGTTTTTAATCTGGTTAGAAGCCAAGAAGAATCTAATCAGAGCCCAGCAGTGCACTGAGGAGCAGTCATTATCATTTCTTAGTCATCCAGTTGTTGTTTCTTTGCTCTGACAAGAAATGTTGGTGTGGTGGGAGGGGATGAGGGAAGATCAGCTTTTGTCTTAGTCTCCTTGAAGAGGTTCAAGCACATTTCCTCTCAATACACCTATACCCAAGTGTTTCCCTTAGAGGACAGATTTAAAGAGGCCTTCAAAACTCTGTAGCAGCCACAGTTTGAGGGAGAGAAATCAATGAGAAGGGGGAACTTAAACCCTCATTAACTCCCAAAGGCAATGACTTTCAGCTGTGAACTGTGAGATACCATTACTGTCTCGTTAGCTTTTGTAGTTACAAATGCAACTGGTTAATAATTTCATCCAGCTGGCCAAGTTAGAGGCAAATCCACATTTCTCTTCAGCTGGGTGTTTAATTATGATTAATTTAATTAATTTAATTACAAACACAGCAAGTACATTGGACAGCACTCTTGGTACTTAATTTGTATGAATGCCCAGGCTTGTCTACTGGAAGACATGTTGCTTCTTTTGGATCTGTAGCTCTGTTCCTGGAGAACAGAGGATCAGCTGTGGGCAGCCTGATTTGATATTCACTTGTCTTTAGCAATTAGGGTGCAGGGAAAAGCATTGCAGGAAAATACTGAGATGGAGAGAGAGCACAGGGAATTTTCTTTGCTGCTTCTGCTAGTTCCCTTCTTTACTGCACTCCTACCTCTCCTTTTTTACCTTTGACAAGCTACCAAATCACTCTCATTGGAAGAGGCCTAGAGATTATGCTAAATATCTGAGTATTTTGAGTCTGAAGAAAAATGAGAAAATTTTACAAAAATCAGCTTCTTTGTGCATCACAGGAGACGATTTTGTCCTGACCGTACCTTAAGGTTAATTTAAGCTTTACAGCACAAACGTTAAGAGCACTGGTAAACAGCTAGCACCATTACAAAAGCTTTTAATATTGATTGGACAGTATTCTGTTACCTTCGCAACCAGCAGTACCTTTTGTTGAATGAGGTGCTGGTTGGATCAGTAAGGATGGCTCTGGCCTCAGCTAGTTATACAAAGTGCCACTGATGGTCTGCTGTAGTAGAGGAGCGGTGTCCGGGCTCTTCTGCCACAAGCAATTCAGTGATCACTGAGCGTAATCCTTGTGTCCCACGCCCCAGTTTGGCACATAAGCCACAAATGACAGCATGGAAGTTTTTCTTCCATTTTGCCTGAGTGTAAGTGGCAGTACAGGGTACAAAGGGCTGGAGATGCTCACGTGCAAGTGAGGATGCATGTTTAATTGATTGTGTGCTGTAACTGCCATTAATTTCCTTAAGACTTGGGTAAGCATAGCTGAGCCCTAGGTTTTTTCCCTGTAGCGTTGTATTTAGCAGGTCCTCAATTCCACAAAATTGCTTGGACCAGGGTCAGCAACTGTTCAAGGCAGATGGGCAAGGTTATATTTTCTTTTATGCATGAGAGTTTATATAGGTTAGCAGATCAGTGGGAGCTGGGAGAAACTGCTGCTCAGGTGACTGCTATACAGCTGATCACTCCCAGTTTGTGTCGGTGTGAGGCAGTGCTTTCCAGCTCCTGCTGAGCTCTGCAGTCAGTAGAAGATAGCAGCAGGAGCCATGCCTCTCACAGACATCTTCCTTAAGATGCTGTAGATCCCAAATCGTGGCAAACTCTGAATTCTACCAGGTAGTAATTTTTCCATTTCCAGATCACCAGCCTACAGCATACCCCTTACCTGCAACAGCCAGAAGAGACACTAGGATCATTCTTCAGTCTTCAGCAAGGAAGCCAAATTATGCATTTGCTGTTCTCAGCTGTTTGAGAAAATTTTCTAGCAGTTTGTCTTGTAGCCTGTGCTGTTCTCTCTGTACACTTAGGTTATGTGCTGTCACTGGATTAATACACATATTATTGTTACAAGGGCTAGCCCTTAGTGTCTTCTGCCCTGCAGACTTGCTCCTACTGGCAGATTAATTTCCTATCTAGAGCTCTTAAAAGGCCTGTATACATCTTTACAAGGAGTTTTGCTCAGTCTCTGGTGACAGTTGGAATGCCTTCATGCCATGCAGATTCAGCTGTAAGTGATTCCTGAGTCCTTGTGTAGTTGCACCAAGCTGCCTGGCAGCAGTATTTCATTCTGTGATGACACTGGTTCCTGTAGCTTTCAGCTAGGGAGGACTGAGCTGCAGAGTTCAGGCTCAGGGCTGAGGCATCCAAGGGGATCTGGGTGTTGGGAGCTTTGGAGCAAGCTAGGGCTCATCTCTGATAGCAGGGAGGGTGCTGTAAAACTACCCTAACCAGAGCCTGGGTGGCTGTTTTGTAACAAAGCAGAAGCTGCAGCCCAGCAGGGTGAGGATGCTGGGTGAATGAGTTTGTGCTCATTCACAGAGCTGGGTGGAACTCTAGCAGCAGCATGTTATTTTAGCTGAGTTTTGTTTTGCAATTGAAACCCCAGAACTCGGAGGGAACCGAACTAAAAGCACGAGCATGATGTAAGTTTGCTTGCCTTCCTCCTCCATCTGCAGAACCAAGTAAGCTCCATCACTTTTGCTTAGCATCTCCTGGATCTATCAAAATATGTCCTTTTCTAAACTGCATGTCACAGCACCTCTTTGACCTCTTCTGGTGGCTGGAAAGCCTAGCCCCATGGCATGTTGGGGTGGCATAAAAGAACTAGTATGGCCGCGTGACATTTATCAAAACATGAAAACTGCACGGATCGTACAGCAAGCTTTCCAGGGTAGCTTATAATTGGAACAACCTACTCCCTCCAGTGAAAGGATTTGTTTGTGACATTGGTAGCAAAACAGATGTGATGAGGGTGGGCTTGTCAAGTGGCTGCAGAGCAGTGGTCCAGAACATCCTAGAACCGGCATCTGCCCCGGTTATGCCAAAGACTTCCTTTGTTATGCAAATTGTGTTGTTCCTTTTGCTATTTCCTTCAGCTGTTAGGTGATGTTGTCTTTCGCAAAGACATGGATATTATGTGGAAAAAATACAGCAATGGTTGTGCAGCAGTAGGTGCCAGGAAAATTGCAGTGCATAGTACACAATTACTGTGAGTTGATTGTAAAACAGCAACACTTCATAAAGCTTTTTATCCTGCACTCAAGGTTGACTTTGGAAACAAGCTGTTTAGCCGTGCAAAGCTTGCTGCCTAGTTCTCCCTTCACTCAAGTGGAATAGCAAATTCTGTGAAAATTCAGTTTTCCATCCAGGTGGTTGTCTGTAGCAGAAACTCCTCCCTCCTTGCCAAGCTGTTTGAAGGTTGTCTAAGCTGGTTCCTGCAAAGACAGAAGTGTTTCAGACTCAATCCTTGACCTGTACTTTCCTAAGTTTGGACCTGAGTCAGCCCCTGGATCCTTCCCTACTTCCTAGGTGCCATTCTTTTGTTCACAAGCTGTTATATTTACAGTATGATTTCTACTCTCTCAACATTTTAATCATGATAATTTTTTTATTACCTGGAGACAAACTATCAGAGGCTTGTTTATAAACCCCTGCTCCACAGCAAGCAGGGCTTCCAGCTGACACTTTCATGTGATCCAAGCTCCACAACAGACTTGAAGGAGATCGAGGAGGTTATCTTTGGGTGGTGAGGGAGGTCTCCTGTTGTGTACTGTTGTATAAACATGTATGTTTCAAGTAATTGGAGCTTGTGATGACTGCACAGCTTGCTTTGGACAATGTTGTGGGCTTTTTTGTTGGCTTTCCTGGTTTGTTTTGGAGAACAAGATGGGGTTTGGGGGGGGTTTGTTGTTTTGGGGTTTTTTGCAGAGAGAACAGTAGGGTCTGACCATTCAAAACGTACTATTTTCCATAATCCTTTATTCTGACTGTTGATATGTCTGAAATAATTTTCTTCCTCTTCCACCCAAACCAAATATACCTGACTTTTAAAGGAGCTGGAGTCTACACCTAGATTTTGCAGATAAGCCTCTTATATCTGCTGGGATAAATGAAACCAAAACCCCAGATACAAGCTCTGCAGCATTAGTCTTATGGGATGTGGTAGTAAATGGGGGCTTGGGGGCCCTTTGTTTACTCTAATTAGAGCTACCAGTGGCAAGTTCACACTGAGGTGTGGGATTGGTCTTAAATGGAGTAAGATAGAGCAGCCTTTTCCAACCTCTTCTGGTCCCTTAACCGATATACCAAGTCAGAATTGTGCTAACAAATAAATGCTTTATTTGGTGGGAGGTAAGTATTGGGATGCTAAAAGGTGTATTGGGGAAGAAAAAGGAGAGCTGCTGTTGCTGACAGAACCCCAGTCATCATTTCACAGTGCATCAGTATGGGTGGTTTATGTGTGTAGGTATTTGGAGACCTTTGTTTTGTGTCCTTCACTAACGTTTTACTGAAACCATCTGAAGTTAGAGTAAGTGTTGACCCACACAGTAACCTTTGCTCTATGCCCTTCTGCAATCAGCAACTCTTGCCATCTGTGTTGCTTTCTAGGTCTTGTTTGGATGCTGAGATGCTTGCCTTGCAATAATTGTCAGTACAGTTTTTTTAGTCTGTGAGTTTGGCAGCAGATCAATGCCTGTACATGCATGTTTGAGGAATCAAAATCCAGAGACAGGCTGTAGACAGAGAGACACTCTGGAGTGTCAGTCAGAAAAGCCAGTAGTGCTTGGTGCACTGGTGGCTGTGGTCTGGTGACAAAGGACAGTACCAAGAGACTTAGAATCATAGAATCGTTTAGGTTGGAAAAGACCTTTACGATCACCAAGTCCACCACTAAACCTCATCCCTAAGCACCACATCTACACATCTTTTAAATACCTCCAGAAGTGGCGACTCAACCACTTCCCTGGGCAGCCTGTCCCAGTGCTTGACACCTTCTTGGTGAAGAAATTTTTCCTCATATCCAATATAAACTTGCCCTAGCACAACTTGAGGCCATTTCCTCTCATTCTACCGTTTCTTACTTGGGAGACCAATGCCCACCAGGCTACAACCTCCTTCCAGGTGGTTGTAGAGAGTGATTAGGTCTCCCCTCAGCCTTCTTTTCTCTAGGCTAAACAACTCTAGTTCCCTCAGCCACTCCTCGTAAGACTTGTGCTTCAGACCCTTCACCAGTTTTGTTGCCCTTCTTTGGACATGCTCCAGCACCTCAATGTCTTTCTTGTAGTGAGGGGCCCAAAACTGAATACAGTATTTGAGATGTGGCCTCACCAGTGCTGAGTACAGGGGGACGATCACTTCCCCAGTCCTGCTGGCCACACTATTTCTGATACAAGCCAGGATGCTGTTGGCCTTCTTGGCCACGTAGGCTGTTGACCAACACCCCCAGGTCCTTTTCTTCCAGGCAGCTTTCCAGCCACTCTTCCCCAAGCCTGCAGTGTTGCGTGGGCTTGTTGTGACCCAGGTGCAGGACCCAGCACTGAGCCTTGTTGAACCTCATACAGTTGGCCTCGGCCCATCGATCCAGCCTGTCTAGATACCTCTGTAGAGCCTTCCTAACCTCAAGCAGATCAACACTCCTGCCCAGCTTGGTGTCATCTGCGATCTTACTGAGGGTGTTCTCAATCCCCTTGTCCAGATCATCAAGAAAGACATTAAATAGAAGTGGCCCCAATACTGAGCCCTGGGGAACACCACTTGTGACCAACCACCAACTGGATTTTACTCCATTCACTGCAACTCTTTGGGCCTGACCATCCAGCCAATTTTTTTATGCAGCAAACAGTGTGTCTGTCCAAGCCATGAGCAGCCAGTTTCTCCAGGAGAATACTGTGGAAAATGGTGTGAAAGGCTTTACTAAAGTCCAAGTAGACAGCATCCACAGCCTTTCCCTTATCCACTAAGCAAGTCACCTTGTCATAGAAGGAAATCAGGTTGGTCAAGCAGGACCTGCCTTTCATGAACCTATGCTGACTGGGCCTGATTACCTGATTGTCCTGTATATGTCATCCTCTATGTACTGAGACTTGAGGGTCTCCTTCAAATTATTTCCACTATTAAGTGACCACTTGGTCTTGCATGAACCAACTTCTAAGGTCTGATTTCAGGAAGTCTTGGTCCCAGTCATTAGTTGTGTAGATATTCACTGTGGAAGGAGGGGAGGCTGATCATGTGCTGCTACTTATCTTCCTTACCATCAGGCTGCCCAGCCCTGGGGATATGTGAGTATACCCTCACCCTCCTAAAAGCTGGCAGCACCTCTGCTCCAGTGTGAGTCTTAGGCTGCCAGAAGGGGAGCCAAGCTGCATTGTGGTGGGGACACTCCACTCTAGGGATACCCTAGTACAGCTTGTGGCTTAAAAGCTCCTTTGATGCCTGTTATGATGCCAATGGAGTGGGCATATAATATGTAATAGCTGTGCAAGCAGTTAGTTTCCCTTTGTGTCATGTCAGGTATTTATGCTACAAATCTCAGCTGCCAAGTGCAGAAACTTTAGCTACCCCTTCGGCTCCTACCATTGAAATAAAATCTGCCATGTCCAATGCTAATGAAAATATTCCTTCCTTGACAAGCAGATGCTGCCTGGTTTAAAATTTTTAAAAAAAAAAAAAAGTGCTTTTTCAAGTACTTTCTCTGTACTTTAATGTTTCTTCAAAGTCTGCCTGTCAGTTCCCTTCTGAAGTGCATCCCATACCTGTGCTATCATGGAGTATCACCCCCAAACTTTCTCCCTGTCCTTTCCCCAGCTCCAGAGCTGCAGGAAGAGTCAGTGTCTTTTGTGGTGACAGTGGCAGGGAGTGACAGGCAGACTGGGTGGGGGTGGCCGATGGTGAGCAAGCCTAGTGACAGGATGAGGTGACTAAGAACCAACTGGCTAATTAAAGCACAGTAGTAGGAGGAGCAAAGTATTTAAGGGTGCCAGAGAGAGAGAGAGATGCCTCCACAAATTTCTTGTTACACCTCAGCAGCCAAGTGACTGGGCAACACAGTGAAAGGTTTCCTTAACTCTTTCGTGCCTCTGATGGAGTGAAATCAAGGGACTGAGAAAATGGCACCATTAACTGAAAAGTCTGAATCAAGGTAAGGACATCCATATGTATTTTAGTCACAGTTAGCCAAAGCTGGCCCTCCTAGAGCTACTGTGAGCTGAACTCCCAGGACTTTACAGGGCACTGGCATATGCTAATATGTACTGAGTGGGTAGGTCTGTTGGGGCAGTACACACTGATTTTCAGATTGCTGCTTTAATTTGGATAGGTATTTCCAGTTGCTGCTTGAAAAGAGAGGAGAGATCACGGTAGTCATTACATGGGTTTGTGTTCTCATTAACGGAAATAGGCAGGTCTTTCTAGTGGCTGGTCTTTCTCCTGACTATTTTTATGAGAAGAAGGAATTGAAAGTAATTCCTGAATGCTGATGCTGACGCAGTTGCTAAAATGAAGGTGATGAAAATGGATGTGGAGTTCTCAGCAATATGTGAATTTGGTCACCTGAGGCTGGAGGAGTCACAGGGAAGTGAAGATGAGGACTGGCTTCTGGAACGTAACTTTCTGCTGTTTCTGGAAACACTTTGAATGTCAGACTGTTACTTAACCCAAGTCTGGTTTTCTCAGAGTGTTTTCAGTACTGAGTAGAGGAACAGTCACTGTGTTCCTCACTTCAGTGAGTAGGTGAATTTAGAGGCGGTGCAGTCCAACGAAGCTAGCAAGCCAGCACTCCAGCCTGAATTCCCTGGCAGGCACAGGTTTGCTGTCTGGCCTTGCATGCATGACAGTGCCCAGCCTTCTGAGTTTTGCTGGGACCTTTTCATACCTGATATTCAGGTAAATGAATCAGTTCCCTGGCAGTTTTTTGTAGTGTAGCAATGCCTATGGATTGGCAAAGGCTAAGGACAATGACCATGTCTAATTTCAACTTGCATCCCTAGGTGTGTCAAAGGTGTGTAGGAACTATTGTATGCCTGGCTCCCCATATGTGTTGGCTAGGCTTAGCTTTGTGTGGTTCCCTGGTGGTTGCTTGTTATATGAGACCAACTCTCAAACTGGTTTTGCTTATTCTGAAAATACAAAAATCAACCTGTAAGACCGATACGTGCACCTTGTTACACTGTGCCCACTCAGCTGATTTCAGATGTTGCATAGGATAGAGGCCCAAATCTTCCATCTCTGCATAAAATAGGAATATCACCTATATACCTTAAAAGTGTTAGCTGCTGCTTAGTGAGTGTTTGTGCAGAGCTTCAAAACAGCGAGCGCTAGCAGAGGTCATAACTAAAAATTAATGTTTGGTGTGATTGCCGCAGTGAACACTTGTTAATGCCTGTGCAATTTCTCTGCCTTACACGACTAGGAATCTTGGGATGTGTCTGGGATGGTCTGTAGCATTAAAGTGTCTGGTTTATATGTCAGAGGTGTATGAGAATCTTCTCTATGCCCTCATTTTTGTGAAATGTTTGTAATATGGATTTGAACTTTGTGACACTAGTCAATCTCTAATTAGTATTTCTACTTAATGCAACTTCTTATTTGCTGCTTCACTGTTTGAGAGTGTGTGACAGAGGTGAAGACAGCCTTTGTAGTCTTTGTTACACAAAATCATGCAAGAGGAGCTGCTGGATGTTGTTTAGATGATCTAATTGATTGTATTTATAGAATGCCATTCACTATAGTAAATGCAATGTAGTGTTTGTGTCCCTCAATTCTGCAGTCAGCTGAATAGATCCATTGTTCTACGTAATTAGGGCTTCTGGAATTTGGGTCTGTTTATTTAGAGCAGTTGTTCTGCAGAGGCACAAGTGGCCCCGTATCGAGGTGTACAGAGAGTTAAGTGCAGTACGAAGAGTACCCCAGCTGCACAGCTCTTACAAGTAGTCTCACAACAGCTTGAACTCACTGAATCTTCTATTTCTTCCAGCCAAAGTATGAAACCAGCATCCTCTTGCTGGGTGTGGTCATTGCAGATTGTCTGAAAGATTTCCCTTTTGCAAAAAGGTAAATCTGGTGTAATTGAATTAATTATCCCTTAACTGTAAATAAATCCCAATTTCAGTAGTTACATGCTCCCTGCCCAAATTCTTGTGAGTCTCAGTTGAGTTAAGTGTCCTGAACAGTCCCAGGTTGCGGTATGCTGTTAAATCATTTACAGCTTTCCTTCTGGAGTCAGCGGCCTGAGAGCTGTGCCCAGTGAGCTCCCTTGTATAGGATGTACATCAGCTTGTTTGTGAAGTGCTTCTGTCTATGAGGTGTTAGCATATGTATCACAGATAAATCTGAGCAGAAATCTCAGCTTCTGCTGCTCTCAAATACTGTGCCTTATGTTTCCTGCTAAGATGAACGTAAGATTTTTAAAATATCCTAGAATTTTTTATTTTTCTTAAGTTTAGAAATGTTCGTGTGAGCTGCTTGGCCATATGGGTGTGGCAGAAAGGCATTTGTTTCTTCAGCAGACACGAATGATACGTGGGCCACAGCTACAGCACCATGATCTCAGCGATCAAATACAAAAAACAGAGGGCGGTCATGACAGACTTGGGAGGAAGTCAAAGCCCAGTTACAGTGTATTTAAAATCTATTGTGATGAGGAGAAGTGGTTTTGGCTGTAAGGCTACTGATAAGAGCAGTTAACTTATCCAGAGGGAACCGGTGATGCACAGCATGTCAAGTTACTCTTCTGTATGCTCTGTGCCAAACAACCCTCTGGACGGCTGTTTTCCAAGCCCTGTGTCTGTAGCAGAGCAGGAGGTTGATGGCTCAAGTGGGACCCACCTTGCGTCCCCACAACCCTGCAGGTATAAGTCATTGTCACTTAATGAAGGTTCAGCAGCTGATGTGAAACTATTCCAGTCTATTTCTTTGCAGGGAGGTCCCTGTAGACATCAAATCACTATCTGAACTAACCCTGACCATAGAATTGGTTTTAGAAGACAGGCCAGAATTAGAATGCACAAAAAAGGCTGATTTACTTTTTAAACCTTGCTTTTCAGCTGCTGGGCTTGTCAGCTGTAGGTTTTGCTCTCTGGTTCTGCGACATTAAGCAGAGTTTAGACTTTGGACTGCCAACCTTTTAAAATCTTCTGCTATTTGCCAGATTTTAATGAGATGGGTGACAACATGTAGACCAATTGCTTTGGAAATGCTTGTTTACAGGCTTGCAAAATGAAGACCCAGAGGTGCAATCGCTTTCTAAAAATGTGTGGATGGGGGTGAGTGCAAGGAGGAGGAGCTGCTTAAACAGAAAAATTGTGTTGGTCCAAAACAATTTAGCTGTAGCTGTTCATGAATTAAATTTAGGTTGCAAATCAGAAACAGCATGCAAGCCATAAGAGGAATGAGTTCTGGAGCAGGCTTCCAGGAAGAGCAGTGGAGGCAGGAAACCTTACCAGTTTTAAGCTGGAACATGAAACCTTCTTGCACAGGATTGTATGACACAGTTGCCTGCAATAGCATGGGAGTAGGCCTGATGACCCAGGAGATCTTTTTCTGCCCCCTGTTCCAAAAGTGGTGACCTTGAACTCAGTTAACTCAGGTTGCAGCTAAACTTTGTTTACTCTGATGTTGATGACTATAAGATGACTTAGTTCAAAAGCATCTCTTGAGTTCTTAAAGCCATATCTCCCAGTTTACATTTCCTGTTTGACTTTTATTATTAAGAATGGCACATTCCTCTTAAATTGCACATATGCCCCAGATAACTTAATTTTACCCATTAGGAAGGAAACAAATGCGCTATATTTAAAAAAAAATATGAAGCAGCGATATTGCATATGAAATGTGCTGTTTGTTTATTCAAACAGCTGTAAGTTCAGTTATTTATAAGGACACCTTATCCAAGCTGGTGTTCTATGCCGCCGTTTGTTTCATTTACTGAGCTTTCACTGCTGCCTCCCTGCTGTCTTAACACTTGCTGAAGAGCATGGGGAGGCTGTTGTCTTGTACAGAATTGGTATGATTCTTCTATGTGCACTGCTTGCTTATTCATAGTCTTTTCTTGACGTTTATTCTTAGGAGCATAATGTCTTCTGAAGGAATGACAGGATGTTCTTTAACCCTTAAAATAAAAATGACAGGCAACGTATTTCTCTCCGTATTTCAGGAGAAGAGAATAATGATACTTGGAGAGAGAGATGATTGCCCAGGTTAACCTGGAGCTGCCTCCTGTATTATAGTTATTTTTTCTTGCCACGTTTTATGTGATACAAAATGAGAAGTACAGAGGAGATGTGCTTTCCAGCAAGTTCCTTTAAGCAGAGGAACCTCCTGGTAGGAGGCACTAGCTGCAGTGCAGCCCTTTGCTCGCTTCCCAGATTTGGGGCTCCACGTTGCTGGCATGGCCAGTTCAGCAGAGCATCTGGGTCAGGGACACTGGTGGCAATGTGAGAAAGGGTCTGAGCCAGGGATTAAACAAATGAGTGTTGTCTGTGATGTGTGAGAGCTGACCAGGTAAAAACTAAGTTTTGTGATGCTGATCATCCCTTAAGTCTGAAAGCTTACCTTTTTCTAAAAGCCTCAACTTCTAGGTTATGCTAATATAAACAAGAATTTGATTTTTTCATTTAAGTGCAGCCACAAAACATTTAAAGCTCTCGTATATGGAAAGAAAACTTTGAAAAAGTAAAAAACTCAGAACTGAGAAGATAAAGCAGGAGTCCAAATCTCCAGAATATAAGGGACCTGCCCAGTAAGTTTTGGATGCTCATCTCATGTTTGGCAATTGTTTTAAAATCCTGTGCGAGTCATCAGAGCTGTCAATAATACAAGAGAAGAAAGAAAAGGAAATTACTTTTCCCCACACGCACGTTAGACCACTGAAAATAACCACCGCCTGTGACTCTTAGCTGAGATACCAGTGACTTAAGAGCGTGTGTCCTTGCTCGGAACTATTAATGAGCTGTTTGTTACCCCCTGCCATTGTAGGGAGAGTACTCGAATGTTTAGAGCATGTGAGATAATCCAGAGACGTGCTGTGCAGAAGTAGTTGCCACTTATCTGCATTCCTCCTAAATAGGCTTCTGAATACACGGCTCTCTTTTCCACACCAAGTAGGGAAGGAGCTGCAGCCTTGGAAGAAATGTATTGGGGCTGAAAGGAAGCCTTAAACGTCAGTCTAGAGGTATGACTGCACTGGCAAGGAGTTGGTAGATCTTATGTATGGACATTGGCATGTTCAGGGTTACAGCTGCTGGCTTATGCCCTGAGGAATTTGTTACCTTTCATTGTGTTTTGAATGTCTGCAGCTTTGAAGCCTTTGTTGCTATGTCTGTCACATTTCAGGAAGGGCACAAATTCCAGTCTGACACTGGTTAGCTGGTTAGAGCAGGAAGCTGGAAGGAGATGCTTGGGGATTTGGGAGTATTATTATATATTATATTAAAAAAATTGTTTTGTTTTGCCTGATCTGGCAGTACTGGTTTCTCTGTTTTTAATATTGACGTGAAGGATCTCGTTTTTGGTTCCCTTTGAAAGAGTCCCTTCTGAAGTGCTGCTGTGCATACTTGCACGTGTGTCTACAGGAACGGCTTGACCGTGTCTACAGGAAGTTTTCGAGGGGAGCTGGGAGCAGCAAATGTTTCCGCATCCACCTGCTCCCACAGCCCAGCCTGTCTGGCCAACCTGGTAGGGACTGCTGCGTCTGAGGATGTACCGTCCAAACACTCATGGCACGCTGACTTCTGGCGTGTACCTTCCGAAGTGTTACAGAGGGCAACGCTTTGCTGTTCTGGGGCCGTGGAGCCAGGTGTGCTGTCTGGCTGGACCGTGTGTCTGGTCCCAAGAGCAGCCTTAGGGCTAAGATAGGCCTAATAGGACTTCAGTATGTGGTTTGGGTTAAGCATATGGGAGGTAGGTAGAATAACTCTGTAGCCCTGATGCAAAGAGGCTCTGAAGTATGTTCTCAACTCCAAACACACGCCATAATTTCCTCAGTCTAAACAGCAGTTATTTCTACCTGCATGCAGCAAATCTGTATGCAGATCCTCAATGGATCAAAATCAACTTTTAAATGGAGTTTGTGGAGTTACAGCAACCCAGGCACTCAGGATTGGTTACGCTCACCCTAAGCGTGCTGAATCCCTTCTGTGTATGGGAACCTGCATGAAGTCTGTGTTCGTTTGAGTGCTCGAATAATGCTGATTAGTTTCACAGTAGGTGAACACTGAATGCTTGTTATTTTAAATGAATTCCATAATTGCTAGTAAGTGTGGGGATATGTGGAACAGTCATTTTTCTAGATCTAGTTCTAATGGGTTTGTACACCTCCATTTAATTTCAGCAAACTTCTTTAATTATCACTTTATTTTTAACCTCAAATCACTTCTTATGAAAAGTAATTTGTTCTTTTAAGGCCAAATAATTTTTTTGGTGTGAATTCTTTCCTTCATGCTTTTCTTAATGCAATGGAGGTCAATGCTTTGCACTGTAAGCAGTGTCAAGACTCTTGAATCAAAAAGACATCACTGAAATCATAGTTTTATGGCAGTTCTGATGTCACTGTTTCTAAACAGAGATGAGATAGTTTAAAAAGTATAAAGCATGAAATCACAAGTTTAACTGCTCGGATACTGCCATTGTGGAAGGGAACCTGTGTTGCTCTGGGATTGCAGCAGCAGTGGACCCTGCCTTTGCCCATGCATGTGAACTAGTGATTGGTGACAGCCAACATGGCTTCACTAAGGGCAAATCGTGCCTGCCAGATTTGGTAGCCTTCTACGATGGGGTTACAGTGCTGGTGGATAAAGGAAGAGCAACTGACGTCATCTACCTGGACTTGTGCAAAGCATTTGACCCTGTGTCTCATGAGACCCCACCTGGATTGCTGCGTCCAGCTCTGGGGTCCCCAACGTAAGAAGGACACAGAGCTGTTGGAGCGAGTCCAGAGGAGGCCACAAATATAATCAGGGGGCTGGAGCACCTCTCCTGTGAAGACAGGCTGAGAGAGTTGGGGTTGTTTAGCCTGGAGAAAAGAAGGCTCTGGGGAGACCTTATAGCACCTTCCAGTACCTGAAGGGGGCCTACAGGAAAGCTGGAGAAGGGACTGTTTACAAGGGCGTGGAGTGATAGGACAAGGGGTAATGAATGGCTTTAAGCTGAAGGAGGGTAGATTTAGATGAGATATTAGGAAGAAATTCTTCATTATGAGGGTGGTGAGGCACTGGAACAGGTTGCCCAGAGCAGTTGTGGATGCCCCATCCCTGGAAGTGTTCAAGGCCAGGTTGGATGGGGCTTTGGGCAACCTGGTCTAGTGGAGGGTGTCCCTGCCCATGGCAAGGGAGTTGGAACTAGATGATCTTTAAGGTCCCTTCCAACCCAAACCATCCTGTGATTCTATTAAGCCCATGGAGAGGGCCAGTGCAGAGTCAAAACTTCTGGGTACCAGCAACCTCCTCAGCTTCAGAATGGCTTTTATCTTAAAGCTGAGTTAAGATTTACTGCAGTACTGCCCTTCTTGTAGTTTTCTTCCTGCCCTATGGAGGGACTTGTGTTTATCTAGTGAGTTTAATTCGTAACAGTTTTCCATATGTAGAAGAGCATAGTATTGCTATAAACCTCTTTAGCCTGGATAGCAAATCATTTTAGGCTGTTTCTTTCTGCTTTGCTTGAAATAAGGCATCTTTCTGTAACTGAAACATATGGAGATCAGAAGGACCATTATTATTAAGTATATTTGTCTAAATTTTCAGGCTATGTCAACTGTTACAATTTCAGGGTACTTGCTGCTAATATAAAATGGTAGAAACAAAAAGCAGATACTGTACAGGCATGCAAAATCAGGCTGAAGGCCTTTAAGTTGAGCTCAGCTTTTGTTGACTGGTTTTAGACTGCGCCCTTCACACTGTCTTCCTGGGATCAACTTGGAGTTAGGCTGCATCCTGCTGAGCCTTCACCAACCCACAATGTAGATCTTATGTGGATATTTTAATGAAGAAAATATTTAAATAATCGTTGGCAGCTGTTGCTGGGATGGCATGCTGGAGAGCCCAGATATTGGCTGATTTTACAGACTGATCTGTTACTATGTTTGCTCGTTGAATCTTCTTTGCTTTTGAGTATCTGTTGAACATGCTCATTATATTCTGGCTGGTGTGAAACAAATGCTAGTTAAGAATGGGGATGCTTGAGGCAAGAGAACAAATTGAATTCCCTGAAGGCAATTTCCACCTCTTACAATGTCCCACTGCTGCCTCCAGTTCATGTAGCAGGAAAACAAGTATCCCCAACTCTCTTGTTTAGTTTCTTGTTTGTCTGAGACACTTTTCCCTACAATTCACAGACTAGGGTCTTTGTTTATGCATGATTTTGCAGCTTCAGATACCTGTTTCTGTTTGTGTCATGGAAGCCTTTGATTGGCTTAGAGTTACACTTGATCTCACTCTCTTTAGCATTAATTTTTGTGGGGGAGGAAAAAGATGGGAACACAAACTTAAAGGGCTTGTAAGAGGTCTCTAGGACCTCTAGAGAGTTAAGAGATCTTGGCAAACATGGACTCTGACTATTCAAACCAAGATCTGTGGTATGACATTGAAACTTGTTCATTTGCTGCAGCTATCAAGTCCCCACAGGAGTGGACACTGGGTACGAATAGGCCCCACAGTTGTTCTCCATAGACTATCATGACCATGAAAATTGACATTTTTCTCCTCTGGTCCCCATCTGGTAGTCTTTCTCTTGGGTTGGTAATTTCACTGCCTTTGGTTCCAGGAGGATTAAAGCTTCTAATTTTAAAGTTTCCCTTACTGGAGTCTGATTCTGAAAATATTGGTGGCACTGCAGGACTCAAAATGATTGGTGCAGAAGTTAATATGCATTTCAACAAGTATATTTCTTCTGTATTGTAACATCTTTCAAAGGAGAGACTGACTTTGATCTGAGCAACAGATTGCCTTGAAATCTGGCAGTGGTCTAAGTTGAGAGTTTTAGCTTAACGCTTTTACTCTCGCTGGGATTTTTTTACTTTTTCTTAAAGATGATGCACATTTTAATGTATTAGAAAATAGCCAGTTTTGCACTTTGCTATATATAGCAAATATATATCTTAGGGTTTAATCAATATCTTAAGATGTAATATTGAGGATTAGTCTGAAAGTAGTAACTATATTGGGTGGAAATACTCTTTAATTTCTGATAATTAGCAGCAAAAAAAGTAACTGGTGGTTGACATAAATCCATTTGAGTTTTGAAACTAATTTTTTTGAAGAAACTGTGACTATTACCATGACTTCTGTGATGAATGTCCAGCATAATTTCCAGTGCTGTCTGGGCAGGCATGAAACACAACATAACTATTCTGCCTTTCACTTCAAACAGAGATAAACAAAATCCAGAAGTGAAAAAGGCAAGTCCCTCCGCCACAATGAGCTCTGGTAAGTCTGTGTTGTTTTCCACTTGCCCTCATTGGCATTCTTTTTTATTACTAGAACTATTCCTTTCTGTTTCTGATGCAATTACTCTTTTTTTTTTTTTTTTTTTTTTTTTTTGACTCTTCTTCTGCCTCCAAGAACAGAGTCAAAGCCCTTGAAAGCTCAGGAAATCTGACTATTAAGCAACAGCAGAATGGCTTCATAGTAAAATGTGTCCTGGCTTTGCATTTGTTGTTTCAATTTGACCCATAATGCTCAAAAAAATGACTAGAAACCTCTTGAGCCATCTTGGGTAGGTCACTTTAGCTTCTTTCACTTTGGAATACCAGAATTCCAATTTATTGATTACCTGGAAAAAAAAATCTGAAAGAATTTGATATAGTTTAGTAGGGGTGAATGCAAAGTTTGACATCTGGATAGGAAAAATCAGCTGCTCAAAGAAAAATGAGGGACCAGGAAATGAGAGCTGGTTGGAAGAGAAAAACTTCTGATCTTGTCTGGGTAACAGGCTAAATCAGAGTGAAAAACAAAGCAGATGCCATACTGAAATGCCGTATGTAGGACCTGTGGAATAATATTCCTACTTGATTTTAGCACCTTATCAAGTCTTGACTGGAGTATCGTGTCCAGTTTTTAGCACCACATTTTGAGAAAAATGTAAACCATTTGGAGAGAACCCAGAGGAAAGCTAGGAGACTAATCGGGGTCTGAAAAACATGAGCTAGGAATTTGGTTTAAGCATTGATAAGCTTCCAGGTTGTGAAGCACTGGATCAGGTTGCTTTAGAGTGATGATGGAAGTTTGTAAGAATTCGTTAGGCAAACATTTGTCAGCAGTGAAAGAGGTAGATCTGTTTCTGCTGTAAGTCAGGAATATGGCTTTAGATGACCCTTGGAGGTCCTTTCTAGCACTATCTTCTGTGTTTCTCTGATTTCACAAGAGCCAGTTCTCTGAATTCACAAGAGCCAGTTTTATTCATGTCAGCTGAAGACATTGCAGACTTGAAAAATCTCTTTTTAAAAGCTCATCACTGAGCTGGATACCATATGCACATATAGAGACAGACCCTGTTTAAAAGAGGCTGTGATCCAGGTAGGCAGAGGGAAAGGAGAAACAGGCGTGTCATCCAAGGGAGATTTGTGTCTCTAAGCAGCATCTCCTGAGATAGCAGGAATACTTCCTAGTTCATAAATGAAATGGTGCTGACCCATGGCATTCCCTCATAGTCAGAGGTTAAATTAGTTCCCTCATAGTCAGAGGTTGCAGAGGTTTTAACCCAGAAGTAATCTGCTTCTTCATTTGTCTTACAGAACACGAAGAAATCGATGTTGCAAAAACCGTTGTCAATGGGCTGAGCAGCAATGGGCAAGAAAAAGGTGGGTTTAAGAGTTTCAGAGACGTCTCTGCAGCTCCCCCTGCATGTTAGCTGCATGATGTGGTTGATTTCCCCGGACATTCACTACAGTAGGGGTTTCCAAATTTAGTTTGCTTGGTGACTGATACAAGAAAAGCTTTGTGCTGCACCGTGCCAGCAGCAGCAGCATTTCTTAGCTGAACAAGTGTTCTTTGTCTCTTAAAGGTGGCAGGCTGGATTTGCCTCTTTGTATGTTTTTAGTGCTGTTTTCAGGAAAGCTGTGCGCTACATGGTACTTGTGAGCACCTGTGAATCACTGTCTTGTGGGTTTAGACAGCATGAGTTTGTGGGTGCCTATGTGTGAGTCCTGTTAACTTCAGTGGGAGGTGAAGGTTTGAGCCCAGAATTAAAGGACAGGAACTAACTGTTTAAGTAATAATTTAAAAAATAAAAAATCTATCATTAGCAACAATTATTTAAAACCCAAACTTATCCAAACAAACCAGTCTTCATGTTAATATCAGCAGGTTTGCAGTGTGCTTTATAGCATTCAATATTGTGTGGTGATGGTGTTTGTTTTGGCAGGGTGAAAGTATGTGGTCATATGGGTTGGTTTTCTGCTGGTTTCGTTTCCGTTCTTTCCCTTTGATGCCTTTTTTATAGTGGTTAGTATTTTGACTGTATTGTGGATGGATGAATTCAGTCAGTTACAGAGCAGAACAGAAATAGGGTTGTTTCCTAAACCACAGGCTGTTTGGATTTGGGATCTATTGTATTCACAGGGTCTCCAGTGCTCAGGAAGAAGCATGGAGAACAGGGTTTGATTTGGGTTCCTCTTTTTGTGTATATATATATATATAAATTTAAAACAATCCCATCAAATTAAAACCTAATGATTTTATGAGATTTGAAAAAATTCTATTAAACTCTTCCCCCATCCTTTTGCTTTTCTAGGTTGGTGAAGTCTGTGCTTTCCAGTTTTGCCAGGGACCAGAAAGATCTGCCACAAGAGGGGGTGTACACACCACCTTGATGCCAATGCCTCCCTCAGGCTGGCCCAGTGCTCGATGTTGGTCTGTGAAGTGTTGGAAATGTGGTTCCTCTTACTCCTGATTTTGCAGGCCTGAGAGAGATGGCACGGAAAGTGAGGAGGCATAAAGCATTTTCCAGTTAATACGTGCAGAAAGCTAATAGGTTTTAATGGAGAAAATCCTGGCTCTGCAAAAATCAAGAGCACAATTCAAGTTATTCTGGTGGAGCCATGATTTACAAGATGTTTATCTTGGTAGATCCTGTTGAGCTTCACCTCTGAGTAGTTTTACCTTTGCCTTTTTTTACTGCCTCACCCCCTTTCTTTTTTCTCTCTCTCTCTCTCTTTTTTTTTTTTTTTTTTTTTTTTTACAAAAAAGAGGGGGTCGTCACATTAGCTGCAATACAGAGTCAGAGAGAGGAAGTACTAGCCGTTTTGGAGAGTTTTGTAACAATTGCTAGAGTTTTGCACAATGCTATGTATGATTTTCCCTTACGTTACTACATCTAGTATAATTGGTGTGCTAGCTGGTGGAGTCCAGTAGAAATCTCTTCAATTTACTGTTTAAATGGATGGGGTTTTTTTCTGAAATGGATATTTTGATGCTACCCTTTGGCATGGGACTATTTTCAAGATTGTTTCACGTTTCACTTCCTTCTGTTGCTGAACTTGTAAAATATGCGCCATAAAATCCAGAATTCATGTAATGTGGCTAGTTTAATGTTCCTATGTCAACCTTTCAGTCCTTGTTTTTTCACTTTATTTTAACTAAGCCATATTAATGTTGACTTACCAATTTTATTTTTGCATGTAGTGTATCTCAGCTAAATGATTACACTAATTTTTTTTTATGGCTTCTAAAAACTAATGCTACCAGATTCTTCTTGCCTGCAGCACAGTGGCAGTCAGCAGTTAGTCAATTCAGTAAGCAGATCTGTATGCTGCATAAAATAGACATGTCCTGAATTAGTGCAAACGAAGGGATATTTTTAACGGTTGCATCATTGCTCTCTGAACTGCTTTTGTATTTGAAATTTCCTGCTATTGTGTCTCCAAGTACATTAGAAAATTTTGTGGCATGCTTCCCAAACTCTGTTCTTCCCTTTTGGATGTGCCATTTACACTTTTGTGTTTGCAGCTGTTGATGTCCCTTTATGTACACGCTCTATTTCTGCCGTTAAAATAATCCCTGTGAAGAAAGTGAAAAGTTCTCCTCACCTAGTGCTGCCTACAGGTATCTTCTTCCTTCCTCCCCCTGCCATGCATTAGTTGGCCATTATTCTTTCCCTTCTCTCTCTCTATCTCTGCTTCACCCACGCGCTTTGGCTAGTTTTCAGCTTCATCCTCTTCTCACTGTTTCCAGAGCTGTAGATTTTATCAGTAGGTAATAAAGTTAGCTCTTGATGGCACAATACACTGTTCTCAATTATGCTGCTCCTCTGCAGTCATAATGGCGTCTGCTTGAATCTGGGATCATTGTAAGCTCTCCTACTAATGCTTAGTTATGAATAATATTGTTATTACAGCCTCATTTTCAAACAAACTCCTGATGAACCAAAGAATGTTTCCTGCATATCTTTAGTCTTTACAAAAGTAAATGAATGTCAGAGATGGTATTTGACAGGTTCAAGCACAGTTCAACATTGGTGGGATGGCTTTGTTTTTCTGTACGTACACTGACTTTATGGAAACTTTATACAGATAAATAGGGACATTAGGCTGTCTCACCCCCTCCCCAGCACATATTTTCCCACTAAAAGTACGAGATTATTTTTGTACTTTGCTGGATTTGGACAGTCGGACTAGTCTAGCTGATACTGCCTGTCTTTCCTAGTCTGCACACATGAAGTTTTCCATCATTTCACCTAAACTGTGAAGTAATTCAACATCTTAGGTATTTGTTATCTTCTCCCAAATTGAAGTAGTCTGACAATACTTTACTTTCAAACTTTTTCAAAACATTTTAATTTTATTTTTTTTAACGTTCAGAACATTTTTCTTCTGCTTCTTATTTTTTTGATTCGGTGTATAGGTTTAATATGTTGTATGAAAATTAAAAAAAGTGGTTTGATTCCCAAATTTGATTCTTCTCCAATATGATGGAGACATTTATGGCATGGTAAATTCCTAAGTGTTTCCATTTCTCTGCGGTGCCTGTGAAGGAAATCTAGGTGTAGGAGCATAGGAGAACAGCTACCCTGCATTCTCTGTGGATGTCTAAATCAGGCTTGGTGACCCCTAACAGCGTGTTCATGCCTCAGAGTTACAGCACTCTTGAAACTGGAGTCCCAGAGCTTAAATCTTTGTCCTCTGGTTTGAAAGTGGGTCTGCAGAGTCCTCGGGCTGCGTGATGTGCTGAGTGGATGGGAACAATAGCCAGAATTGGACTGCTGGGCAAAAGGAATCCTGGTCCTATCTGGATAATGCAGAAATAAGTCAGAGAAGTCAACTTCTATTTCACCAGGCATGTGGGTAACCTTAAGGCACGATCAGTTGTATGGTGTGAGTGCAAACATGATACATTTAAGGATTAAGCAGCATTTGATATGTCTGTTTTGGATAGTCTTTCCCCTCACAGAGACTGCCACAACGCTGCCTAAATTAACTAAAGGTTGAACTGTAGGAAAATATCCTCTGATTCCTTTCTTAGTCCATCCTTTCTCCAGTCCTAAGTGTGCATCTGAAGGTATGCTTTTTGTGAAATCCCTAAAGCATTGGAAGCCCATGTAAAAGCTTGAACTGTGGTGATTCCAGTGTAGGGGGCTTTCAATGTGAGCCATGTGTTTGACATTCATCGAGTCTTTCCCCTTACTGCTGTTATCCATCTGGCACTGTTGATGTTTCCCTATACTGTGGCCACCTCGACTGTAGTTTGCGTGTTTTGCAACCTTAGCTGCGGCGTTGTCATGGTCTATAGGCACTGTACTGGTGTGGATACAATGGGGCATTATCTTACTGAAATCAGCCAGGGAATATTGATCTGCGCAAACATGGACTGTTGTCTGGGCAATAAGCAGCAGCCTTTGCCCCCTCTTTCAGTCTGAAGGCATAACTTTCATTATAATAACAGTTCCTAGAGAGGAGCTGCATCCCTCCCTGTGCAGAGATAGTATGATCCTCACCCCATAAAAATAAAAATCATCATGTTGTCCTTTGTTTAACACAGCACATGCTCAGGACTTCTTGAGGCTCCTTGTGCGGTGCCATGATAGGACTAGTATCTCCATTTAGGTAGGTCAAAGTGAAGTCTGATGGCAGCTGCAGGGTCAGTAATAGTGCATGAGAAAGGGAGGCGATGTGTTTTCCTGTGGAAGTAGCTTGGATAAGTGAGAGACTCTTTAGGCTTATTGTTTCTATAGGTATCTTAGAGGAAACAACTCTCTGGAAGGATTTTAAGTAAGGGGAGGAAGATGGGCTTCAAGTTCTGGTTTGTTATTACTTAATAGGATGATAGGAGGAAAAAACCCAAATCCATGGACTGAAATGCACAAAGGTAAGCCTACGCAGAAGCTGTGCTGAATTGGGCCTCAGCAAGGATGCTGGCGTGATCTGGTGTCTGGCTCACAGGGTGATCTGAATGGGTATATGTTAAATCTCCTAGTTTTTGGGATTTGGGTTCATATGTCAGAAGGTGAAACACTGCCATGGAACAGGGGGAGATGGCAAGGAGGTGGCTTGCAGTGCCCTGCCTTCAGATCATATTCAGCATAGTTACATGATTTTATCCTCCAGTGGTCGTAAGACTTTTCTTCTTCCTTTTTCAGTCCTGCACAGAAGGCATTTTTAAGGCTTCAGCATACAAGTGGTATTGCTTTATACCACTAGAACATTTCTATAGAAGAGTCACAGGTATAATGGTAGAATGTCCTTGCTGGTACAGTATCTCCACACAAAGCAGACCAAATAAAGCAAATGGACCTGTGAAATTTGGTTCAAACACTCATCCTGTTTTCCACCTTTCTTAGCTCTGTTACACTGACTCAGAACTTACTTCTACATTCATCAGTTACATGAATATGAAACTGCTTTGATTTCTCAATGCTTTAAATCCAGAGCTAATCTTCATCTGCATAAACATTGCTAGATTGATTCACCCGGAGGCAGCCATGCTAAAATTACTCCGTAGAGCTCTGATGGCTCCTAATAGCTTTGTATCATCTGTTTCAACGTCTCTCCTCTGTGCATGTGCATTTCCTGTAGAAATGGATCCCACTAAAGTCTGCAGTGGAAAAGGAGCTGTGACCCTCCGGGCATCTCCAGCCTATGAAGAGAACCAGAATATCACTTCGCCATGTCCTCAGGATGTTGAACAACCTGAAAGTGAGTGAGTGGAAGATTAACTGAAATATGCTACTCGCAATGACCTCAAGTGAGGTCAGTCCAGGGTCTTGGGGTGACTTTTTTTAGCTGTGATTTAAAACCCCAAATCCTGTAGCATAGTAAGAAACCTCTTGCGAGAACCAGACCAGTGGAGGAAGACTGGCTCCTGTTCTCTCCTAGTGCAGGTTTCATGACCACTCACTCATCAGCTTAAGTTTGTTTACAGCTCCCTTTTGCTGTCAGGAGCACCAAAAACTCTCAAATCTTTTTTTTTTTTTTTTTTTTTTTTCCTGGCAGGCCCATGTCACCTCCTTTTATCCCAGGCGTGAGGTGGAACAGAAAGAGGCCAAGTGGCGCTACTGCCACCATAGCGTTCACTTGGGTTGTCAAGGGAGCAGGGATAGCGTCCCAGACAGACAGTGTCGCCACAGAGGTCTGCCATCTTTCAATAGCAGACGTGTAATTACTTAATTGTAGGAGACAGGCAAAGCATAACAAACCTGGCCAGTGTCGTGGGTCTGGCAGAGAGGATGAACTCCCAAAGGCAAGATGCAGTTAAGGGGGGAGGGGGTCAAACTTGCTCTTGAAAGCAAATCATACATTGTTTCTGACTGTATTGTTGGAGGAAGGGCAATTCCATTAATTCCAGCCCCAATGTGCTGCTTTCTGCTCTGTCTTCTCCTCCCATTCTGCTGTACCCGTGACCTACCCTCTTTTCATGCTTGCCATTCTCTATTTCTTCACTCCTACCCCCCACCATTGCCTCTCTCCTTTCTGTTGATGGCTTCATAAATTTCCAGCAGCCTGAATGGCAATGAGCCCATTACTATGGAAATCAGCTCGTTAATACTTCCTTTGCTTACTGTCTCAATTGCTTTATGAAATGTACTTTGGAGCTGGAAGAGCTTTTTGCATATAACCTAAACAGCAAAATGGGTAAAGGGGTGGGGAGGAGCCCAGTGGGAGGTGGGTAAATAGGTCATGAGACCAATGCATCTAGCTGCAGGGACTGGGTTGTAAAGTGACATCACATTTTATAACTTCTTTCATGCACACACACTTAGTCTGCAAAACCTGATCTATTTGTTGACAGTCATTTATCTCAGTTAATCATACATGGTGATGTTGATAAAGATAGATATGTCTTCATAGCCTGTATCATGGCTGGATGTGGGGTCCCTACATTTCCAGTAATTGGTGGTGTCTGGACATCAAGCTGCAACTTTAGAAAGTAGCTAGCTGAGCTGCCTTTTTGCCTCTAAAATAAGAATGTCAATGAACAATTGTTTCTTCATTGCTCTGAATGAATTGCTTTGTGTTTACAAAGGTCAGAAACAAGGAGGGCATCGTGTTTAGGGCTGGTCTCTATGGTAATTAGGCAGCCCTGTCAGAAAGCATTTTATGTGTGAAATGAAGTAGCTCAACTCTTAACTTCAATTCGTGCATGTTTTCTGTAAATTTAACGGTTTATTTTTTCCCTTTCTTTTCCTCTGTGCCTATCCTCCACCCCCACCTCTTCCATCCCTCCTTTCTGTGAAACGCTTAGGTCTGGAACCAGAAAACCCAGAAACAGGTACAAACATTGGCTGCTTATGTTGTTGCTTCTGTTGCTTTCTTGGAAGTATTTCTTGCTGCCTGGAAAAAAAAGAAAAGAAAAAAAAGGAAGAAAAGAGTCCTCTCCTTTCGCTCGTGCTGTAGCTGGAGGGAATCCTCTGTGATCTGAGTTTTCCTTGCCCTCGTAGATGATTGGAGGTCGTCGTCTAACACTGATGCCAATGGGGATGCCCAACCATCTTCTCTGGCTGCCAAGGGTTATAGGAGTGTGCGTCCGAACCTTTCCTCAGACAGCAAGCCACAGGTAAGCCTTTCTTCTGTGACCCCGAGGGTGATCTTCTGGGTTCAAGAAATGGATTCATGGTCAGGAGCCCTGGGTTGAACTCCAAACTTTGCTGCAAACTTGGGTAAGTTGCTGTGCCTCAGCTTTTCCTATCTTTGAAATGGAGGCAACACTGATGTCAGCAGAGTACTGTGGAGCTCGTGTGTTCAGGCACGCCACAGTGTTTCCTTGGTGGATGAAGGAGGAGGACAACGCTATTTGTTTGCAAGAAAAAAGGTGAAGTAGTCATCTATTACTGTTTTGTCTTTTGTGTTGGTCTATTGGTCTATTTCCTAGAGGTTGCTGAGGGCTGAAAGCAGAGTTAAACCCTGCATTAAAAACAAGATACTGGGGAAATGCCTTTCAGTTTTAACACTGTAACTGATACAAGCCAACAGGGGAAGGTTATTTGTACCTGAAGGTAAATTGTTGAAGTCAATCTGTTAAGAGAAGTGTAACTTCATCCTTTTTCTTTTGGGTGGTCAGTCTGCACAGAAGCAGTCTGAAAGCTGATAAGGAAACCCTCCATTAGAAACAGCTTTCCTGTGTGAAACAGAGTCCCTTTAAAGACTTGTCCCCTATCAGGGTAACTGCTCTTATCATCAGGGACCTATAGCAGTGCCACAGAACAGACATCATTCCTGAAATTGTAAGTGAAAGTAGAAGGCGGCACAATTGGATGAAGGCGTGGGAAGGAGCGGCACCCTAAAGGAGAGACCCGTTTACTTCCTGATACTGAAGCTGTTCTGTAATCCCTTATTGATCCTGTGGATGAACAGAGAGAGCACTGACGCACATAGTATTTCTTATAGAAGTCTCAAGGACTGCTGTCTAAACTAAGCTGAAATGGAAGAAAATGGGAAATAGTAATTGCAGATGGTGAATTAGTGTTTCCTGATAATGCTATGTAGTGGTAAAGTGAGGCTTCACCTTACCTAGGGAAATGTTGTGGCACTCTGAAGTCTCCAGACTGAAACTACTGTCCTTAAGGTATTAAAAGGAATGAGCTTGTTCCAGAGGCAGAAGCCTTTCAGAAGGAGCACTTACTAACCTGCTTCTACACTCCCTTAGACATCAGAGAAGGGGTAGAAGGAAGAGGGGTAGCATGAGGACAGTAGGTTTCAGGACAACAGCTGTAATTTTATGAAGCTATTCTAGGTCTGTTCTTGTTACATTAATATAGGTGCTGGCCACAACCTGTCATATGTGGATGAATTTTAAAGGAGGTATTTTTTCAGATTTGAATGTTGCAAGCTGTTAAGGTGTCTTTGTTCTCTGGTTTTGGACATTTTAGCAGTGGTTTAGCCAGCCTTTGCCCAAAAACGATGTGAGAACAGGGTGTGTTCTATTTTCATAGTCTCCAGAGGGTTAATTTGAAAGAATGCAGGGAGCTACTGTTCACAAGGTGGGTGTTTTAGTTCTCCTCCTTCCAGTAGTTTATAGTTTTCAGCCGCCAAAGTTGCAACAAAGCAATAAATAAACCAAAAACCTTTCTATTGCTAAGTTATTTTACTTTTAAACAGTTTGACTTTCAGAAAAAAAATCACCATAATTGGAGTTGCAGTTGGCAGGCAGTTGTGGAGTTAACAACCTATACGTTGCAGAGTACCCCAAAACCAGTAAAGGGGTTTTTTTATTATTTACTAGAAGCAGGATTTCTCCATCGGTGATCTTGGTTCTGGAGGCAAATTCTTATGAATTCAGTTCCTCAAGAAACTTTAATTGTTCTGGCCTTCCTGAAAGCTTTTTCAGGACTGAAAAATCCTGAAGAGAATTCAAGAGCTAGCTTTTAGAAGAAGGAAATGCTGACTTTTTACTTAGCCAGCTGTGGCAGGCTATAGTATTCAAATGATGTCTGCTTTCATTAGTACTCGTGAAACTTCGCAATGTTCATTTTTTGGCATTGCACTTAACATGCAGCAGAGATGGCCTAGAGCTCTGAATCTGGCTTTGTGATTCAAATGTCCCCAATACTGGGAAGTATTTCATTACACAGGCATGAGCCTGGGTTTAGTTAGCCGGGATGTTAAATCTTGATTTGGGCTTTCCCAGGGGCGTTGGTGGGTGTTGCTGTGCAGGCCTCTCAAAACAATACAGCACTGAGATTTATTTAGCCCAGAGAGAGAAACATGTAGGCAGGGACTTGAGAGCTGGGTAAAGTTTGCGTGCTCCAGTGAGCAGCGCTGAGAAAGAGAGAATGAGTGAGATGATGTGAGTGAGTTCTGCGCTGGCCTTCCAGATACTGTATTTGCTTTTTGTTCTTGCTGTATTAAAACCTGCTTAACCCAAGTCTAATGACCAAATTCATTCTTTGAATTTATTTATTTTTTCCTTCCTTTTTCCTTTCATTTTGGTGCTGCTTCCTCTCTTCCTTTTTGACTCTGCCTGGGCAGGCCCTTGCTCCTCCCCGTCCTCCTCTTCCCAAAGAGGAAAGCTTTGCATGGCGTCCTCGCACTGACACTAAAGTGACCAACCTCTTGCCAGTGCCCATCATGGACTGTGTGTACCTGAATGCACCCAAGCCTTATACGCAGCGTGCATCACCAAATGCCAGTGCACGGTGTTATTTCTCATCACCTACCCCCTATGGGGCTGTCCCCAGTGGGAAGCAAGGCTTGCCAGCAGGGATTTCTCCTTCCTCAGGTCCCAAAGATGAGGTGCATGCTGGGCAGCCACTCTTGGAAAGTCGCTCCTCATTGGATGCGTCATCTGTACAACACAACCCTGACAGGGCAGATCCCGGTAGTAAGGCTGGAATGAATTCCAGTCATGAGACGAAGGTGGATAAAAAGGTCACCAAACTATATGTAGCTTGTTTATCTAACAGCACTTGCTCGGCCGCATCTGAAAATTCCACTGGCACCACACATGACCCAGCAGCCAGCACCAGTTTGGGTGCTGAGCTCACTCAGGCACCAGCCACCGACATTGTTTCCTCTGTAACAGATACTGGAAAGTCTCTTCCTGCTGCTCCTCCTCCTCCTATTCCTCCCAGGCCGTACTTTTACATTGTCCTCAGTAAAGACGCAGTTAGTTATGGTGCGGGCCAACCTTCCTGGACTCAGTCGTCACCTCCGCAAGCTGTGAGGGACAGAGTGCTAGAGCCCCAGAGCACAGCTGCCACAGAGGACAGGATGAGAAAAGAGCCTTACCTTACTCAGCAGCGACAGCCACCGTACAAGGCAATGGGACGCAGCATGGTACATGTTTTCTCCATAACCTTGTTTTCTTTCAGCCGTGTGAACAGTTCTTTAATTCATTACAATGTTCCCTTAATGCTTTATTCTCTTCCCCCCCACCTAATTTCTGAGCACTTGTTGTGCCACCTGAGTCTTGCAGTCTTCTACTCGGTAATATTTAACACCCCATGCGCCCCCCCCCCCCCCCCCCCCCCCCCCCCCCCCCATGTTGATCTGTGTGTTTGTGCGCGTGTGGTGTTTGTAGGGGGTTGGGTTGAGCTGATGAGGATCTTTCTATTTTAGGGAGGTGTAAAAGGAGCAAACTCTGTAATGCGATGGTTAGTGCTTCTCAAGTGATAGTGAATGCAGAGCTGTTCTGTGGTTTGATTTAGCCTCACTGCACAGAACTGGAGAAGAGGGGTGGTGAGGGGAAGGAAGATTTTTGTGAAAAACTATGTGTGTTCATAGAGGCCAGGGCTGCAAGACTGAAGAAGTATGTCTCCCTAAGGAAAGAAATCTGTTGGGGTTTCATATCGTTTTGGGTGCATCCTTGCATGACACTATATGGCTGCATTAGACTAAAGTACCAGTCTCCCCCATTGCATAACAACACCTTGTTTCCTACAGGATGCCACTGCCACCACCACAGCTCAGCCTGGGGTTATAGTAGTCCCCCTCCTCCAGGTTAATCCAGACAGACAGCAAGAAAGCAGCTCCAGCACTCCACCACCGCCTCTGGTTCCTTTCGGGCAAGGCTCCGTATTCCCCGAGACTGTTTCTCCTGGCTCACCCTTGACTTTTCCGACTCTAGATGATTTCATTCCCCCACATCTCCAGAGGGGTTCCCACCATAACCAAGCACCCTCCGCATCTGGCACATTACCCTCTGTTTACCCGAAACTGCCATTCTTCTCATCACCACCTTCACTTGTCCCTCCAGTCACGGGGGCTTTGCACAGGGGCTTGAAGCCTGAAATCACTGGAGTCATCTCACATACAGTAAGCTTGCCAAGTACCCTCCTCGCCCTTTTCCTAAATTTGTATTCCCAGATTAAAATTACTTTCTCCTTGCAATACTAAACTTGAGAGAGGAGTGATGACTCACTCCCTGCCAGCAGCATGACAACTGAAACCTTGTTTACATCCTGTGCTAGTGCATGCGTGCTGCCTGCCTTGTGCAGCTTTGAACTTTCTTTTGACTTCTCGCAACATTTGACTGACTCCCTTTGTGCCTGTTCTCCTAAGTGATGCACGCCTTAAGAGTCTTCACAGGATTTGCTCAGAATAATGAATTCTGTATAAATAGAATAGCTGCAACTAACTGATCTCTTCAGGCTCTTTTAATAGCATCCTTAATTGTGTTTGAATACCATTTAAAGCAGCAACAGCAGACCAGTTAAAGGTTAGGGCTGGCTTTCTGTTCCACTTGGAGCCACAAGACCGTACGGTCTCTACACAAATCCCTACTGAAATCCGTGTAAGATTGCTGCCAGTATCCAATGACCTACAAGCAATAATATCAGTTGCTGAGCTAAGAGTCTTCCAAGCATGTAGGTACTATGGGATAGATTAGGCAGAGAGTGTCTCTTCAGTTTGGAATTGCTTGTCTTTGAAACTTTTGAAGAATTCAATCCACAACAGTTTTAACTTGAATTCACTGTGGTGTTCTTGGATTAGGTTTTGCTTCTCTTTAAGCTCATCACCTGTTTTAAAAAGTGCTCAGTAAAAAGGAGGAAAAGTAACTCTTGATTCTTTTCTGTCCTCATGAAATGTCTGTGGCCTGATCAGATGCTGCTTGGAGCAAGATCACCTCCATCCAACCGAACAGGATTGCTTTTCCCTATTTCTCCTCTAGGTTGGAGAGACTGTAGATGCTTGCTCTGAGTATGGCCAATTCTCACTCTGATTTATCTCTGAGCTCTGGTGCCAGGCCTCACTCTGGCCCCTGTTCAGCCTCCTGCCTGATCCTGTAAGTCCTTTCCCCTGACGCTGGTGGGTATGAAGGGCACTGAGTTGCACTTGGCCAGAAAAGCCAGGAGTAGGGATTCTTCTGGAGCAGTATTCTGTGCATATTCAGGTGTGGGGTTTTTAAATAGCGATGAAAATCCCCCTGAATGCTGAATGATTTTACAGATCAGTGGCATGCAGCATTTCAGCCTGACACTGGAGTAGCAGGAGTGCAGAAATCTGGTATGCTGTTCCATACTCTCTTTGTTTGGATGCTCATTCCCCATTAACGGTAATTGTGTGTCCAATTTCCTTAAGAAGCTTTTAAAAATCTCAGCCTGAACTGGCACACACAATCTTAGTCATTGTCCCTTCTTTATCTTTTCCCCTTACTGCCAAGAAAAGCCCAGTATCCCTGGACTGAGATGTTTCAAAGATGAACTAGTTTATAAAGTCTCCCTGCTGACACAGCCTCTATTTCTACAGAACAGCCAGAGCTGTGGTGATACCAGAGATGGATTTGAAATAAGCATATAATGGAACTGGGTGCTTTAGGAGTGCAAGAGCATCTTGCTATCCGTGCTCCAGTGGCAAAGCCACGTTGAGTATCTTTCTTGCTAGAGTTCTACTTTTTACCCTCTATCTGTTTGGGGGTTTCTGTTTGGTTTTTATTTCATTATTTTAAACAGGTAGGTGTCACACTGTCTTCTGAGTCATGGTGCTAACCTTATTCCTTGGACCTTCCTTACCAAACCAGCTGCAGTAATGTTTCACTCCAGAATTGCATGAATTTTGCATGTCTGATGTCTTGCTATGAAATGAATACTTTTAAACCAAATGTTTGTGTGTGTATGTATCAGGGGGAAGATGTCTGTGTCTTCCCCCCGCAACCAGACTTGCTCATTTCTGGCACCCTGTGTTTGCTCCAGAGAGTCTGCCAGATGAATTTAGTGCCTTCTTTTGGGGTTGGAGTTGTGCAACCCAACACCAAATAATTATAGTACTGCCTTAGCAAACTAATTGCATTAACAACGAGCAGGGTACATACAAGGAGCAGGGTAACACTTGTGCTTGTGCCTTTTTTACTAAAATTTGCTGTGATTATGCTTCTCATTCAGCTTAAAATGTTTGGGTTTTTTTTTTTTTCAGATTTTCCCAGTGTAGCAGCCTTCTGCATGCCGCTAATGATGTGTTGCTCTCCTTTTCAGGACCCAGGTCCTGTGCTAAATGAAGTGTCCCAGCCTGGCACTGGCACTGACTATCCAACGTCCTTCACTTCAATCAACAAGTCTTCCTCTGCCTATCCCTCTACTACAATCGTCAATCCCACTATTGTCCTCTTGCAGCACAATCGAGGTAAGGAGACTTGCATATAGATATTTGTGGCTCAAACTGAGCAACCTGTTATGCTACAAGGAACTGGAGAATGTGTGCATCATGGACAATTAAGTCCAGGCTAGTAAGCTAACAAAGCTGCTTCTAGAAGGTTGTAGTGACTGGAGCATACAGCAGGCGAGTAAGAGGTTAGAGGCGTGGGACAATGCCTACTTCTTCTAATTGAAACCTGTGGATCAGAAGCCACTCTGATGTTGGGGAACAGCCTTATAACTGGGCTATGGACATATGAATTAGTTATTGCAAGGTAACAGCTTATCCCCCATCAGGAGTCCTGTCATGGTGAAAAAGGATGTTCACTTTCATCTGTCAGTAGAAGCAAGGTAGCTGAGGTAGGTTTTCAGTCACTGGAAAAGGGGATATGTTACTTCTCAGCTACTGCCATGTGAAAGCAGGCACATTTTCAGTTACTGTGGAGTGAGTTGACCTTTGAATTCTCAGCAGAATTAAAGTAAATAATCCATTTGCCCATAAGTTTGAACTTTACAGTTTATTCCTCTATCCATAACTAGATCAACTCAGACTCATACTGCAGTAGTCCTGGAGTTCCAGGTTTACAAAACAACCTTGTTTGAGCACTCCCACATTTACTAATCTAAGCCTTTCTCTGCCTTACAGCAGCTCCCTCTGAATGGACAGTTGCATCTCTTTACCTCTGGCATTGGAAGAAAACTTTGCTTCTCTTTTTTAGTTCTCCTGATGACTGGCATTACCCCAGCCTCCCAGTTCATTGCGCATGACTAAAGACCGTAGCTTATAAAGGGCCACAAAGATGCAGTTCAATTTCCCTTGATTTCCAGTGGTCTTAGGAAACTCCAGGACAGGCAGGTTTCAATCTACAATGCTACAACTTACCTTTAGCGAAGAAAAAAAAATAATAAAGTCAGAAAATAGAGGCAATGCCTGCACTCCTTATATTGTAGTCATTCTAATTACAGGTGTGCATCAATGTGCTTCGTTGCAGCCTCCCACGTATCTTTTTCAGTGCATTTTTAAAACAGATTTCAGTCTTTGATCCTGAAGATAGTGTCCTCACTGTAGCCCAGCTGATAATAGGTGTAATGAGTTGGTTATCTCTTCCTTTTTGCCAGCATCAGAAGCAGCTTTGCTTATGTGCTTCTGAATGAGGGTGTCTGGATTCCTCAACTGCTTCAAGAGGAGGAAATATTATTTGAGGCAGCCTTTTTTATCTCAAAAGTTTTTTGTTGACTTTCTTAAGGCAGGATTCTCTTTTGGTTGGTTTTTGCATTGAATCTGGAGCATTTCAGTGTATACTACGCAAGGATATTTTCTCTCTGTAGATTTTTAAGAGCACGAGAAACAAATCTGTATATGATGATACACACTCACTGGCTCTGAGACAACTGATGTGAAATTGTTCTGTTTACTAATTATCTTCACAGTTAACAATTTGTCCTGTCTGAATGTCTTGCCTCTGACCATTAGCACTTGTGATACTGTATCCTGATAGATTGAAGAGCCTTCTCTCATCACATTTTTGTTGACTGTGATATAGATCATGGCCTGATAAACAACTTGATTGAGTCTGTGATGTATCCCATTCTAATATATATTTTTCAGTCTTTATTAGTCAAACTTGCAATTTGCAAGAATCATATTAAACTGATTTGACAAGGCATCTTAGTCATAAATCTGTATTGACTGATGTTGCATGTGTCATACTATATGTTTATTAGTAAAATCCCATATAAGTCATTACAATTTTTTTTTCCTGGCATTATTGTTGACTTGACAGACAGCTGTCCCAGCCTTCACAGTAATGCTTTTTGAAGGTTGTCACAACATTTGCTTTCTTCCTTGTCTTGTGGAGTCGTCTTTGTTTTCCAGGACATACCGAGGATGAATGTTAATGGTCCAGTGAGCTGCTCTCTTCAATAACTACTCTCTTTAGAGCAGAAAACTGCTCTAAAACTCTTCAGTACAGTTTGTATGAATGTGCTAATTTTCAAGCATCTGATCTCAGTTGTCATTCAGCATACTCCTTAGTTACTGTTGAAGTGGAAAGTATTTCTCCATCAGGGAGTAGGACGTCAGACTTTTTTCTTTTCTTTTTTTCTTTTTTTTTTCCCAAATGCAGAATGGAAATAGTAATCAGATGTGTCATCTTTTCTGCTCTCTTATTAACAGTTCTATTGTGCCTGTTTGGTAAAAGAACAAGATTGCTAGGTTTCTATTTATTATTCATATACCTCAAAACCTATTTTTGAGTCTCTGAGACATTCAGTTAATTCTTTTACTTCATTATAATTTTCTTTCACTTCCTAGCATATGTTACATACCCATAGGTATGCATTTTCTTACTTTTCCATCTTTTTATGTACTGAGGGTTTCTTACTGTTCCTTATGTTTCCATTCCTATCTAGGCTTTATCCCTTAATAGCTTTAAGATTTATTTTTGCTAACTTAATGTTTTTAAATGGTTATCAGATCATAGTTATCTGTTACATTTCTGTCCTGGCTGACATGATTCATATTTGGTTTCATCTTTATGGACTTTATCTATTAAAAACTGGATTGGTCTCCTGGCATGTGACAAATTGTTACTAGGTTATGATCCACCTTCCACCGAATGGTTAATGATTTTTTTTTTTTTTTTTGCTGAAATCAATTCCTTCGTGACAAGATGAGGTTTAATATAAATTCCTTGTGTGCTATGAAATGTCCTCTGAATTAGAAATTTCAAGGTCATTTTAATGCTGTCTGTCTGAGATCTCTAGTAGTTTAGTTAGTCTTCCAGATGGATAATTTGGCTTGCTTTCTCATCAGTGGATTATTGATTACTTTAAGGAGCTGGTTTTCTTATTCTCTAGAGTGACTGTTGTAGCAGACATCACCTACTCTCCTATTTTTTTATCTGCTAGTTCATTAATCTGTAAGCATGTAAGACTCTTTGATTTGGAGCTATCAGAGACTTAGAAGCAGGTAATGGCATTTGAAGCACAGAAACTATACTATATCCTTTTTTTGACTGCTTGATCTTACTCAGAAAGTTGTGATGGGAGATCTCAGAATTTTTTCGACTGGATTTCAGTAATACCAACTGGATAAAATTTATGCTTATGAACAAGTAATTTCAGATCTTCTTGTTCATTCGTAGCACTAAAGTAAGAATTTCTTCCCTTCATGTCTCTTTTTGACACCTTTATTTTGTACTAAACGTACTCAAATATTTGTTTCCTCTTCCCCTTTTGTTACTGGTTTCAAGTCTTATTCTCCTCCAGTGCTCCCTCCTCTGGGAACTCTGAAGGCATCTATAATCATTCCTTCACTGTTGCCAGCAGTTATATTCCTCTGCTCGACCCTTTCTCCGAAAAGCCTACGAGGTTTTGGCCTTTGCAAGCAGTCCCAGAACACAAGATCAAGGATGAAAGCCTGAGTTAGCTGGTGTGTGCCTGGGGCTACAAGCTGTCTCTGGTCAGGCAGGAGAGTGAAATAGCACTGATCCTCCCGATTCTTCTGCTTCTACCCGTCAGCAGCTCTCTCTCCTAGTCAGACACACAAGTGAAAAGGAAACCTCTTCTTCATGTAAAAACATTTTTTGGTTTTTTTTCCACGAAAAGTCTATTCATCCATGATATTCTCTCCTCTGTGGAGGAAGAGATAGGAAAGAGCTCTCAAGCATCAACTCTTTAAACCACATGTTTTTGTCAGGAGACCTTATTGACTGAACACAATTCTCCTTAGTGAAAGTGACGGCTGAAGCTGAAACCATCCTCACTCGCATCTCCTGTTCTTTCTCATCATACACCAGCCTACTCCTGATGGCCTCTTTTGAAGACTGAACCCCACGGCAGGTGGTTCCCATCTGCGTTTCAGGTTCAGATTGTTAACTCTTCCTTTTCCCCATTGCATGTAGGGGTTTGTTTCATATGTTGGCAGCTATCATGTGAGCATAATGCACACAAACAGCTTGCCACTGGTGGTTAGCAGAGCAGAAGCGCTGTGGTTAAAGACCAAAGTTCCTAGATATGGGTGAGGGAGCTGCACTTAGTGAGGAGAAATATCAGTTTCCCCTGCTGAAGTTGATCCACTTAGTACAAATACCTAGTGAAGGGTTAGGGTTCTGTTGGAAAACAGCATACAACTGGAGGATTGTTACCTACTGCAAATTTGCTTGGCAAGTGTCCCACGCCACCCCAAAGCACAGTTATTTCCTGGGCGGCATTGCATGGCATGATTTATTATGAATATATAACAGGTGTGATTAATAATTAAAGTTTTAAATCTTTGTATTAACAATATGAGCTTTCAAGAGTGTATTTTGTAGGTCAGTAAAATAGTTTCTTCTTTTCAAATGGCATTCATGCTTTAAATGAAAGGATTAATTGCTAGGGAGTAGAAAGAGCAGAGAACAGAGAGAGAAGAATCCTGGGTTTACTCCCAGCCATGACTTTGGCAAGTCATTTGGGCATCCCTTTAGAAAGCAGCTGTAAGCATCAACTTTAGGGTGGTCGAGGATACTGGAAGATACCACAAATGTCCTAGTCTGGGAACTCAGTGCTGAAAGGTCCTAAACCAAGGGGACCATTCTGAGAATCAAAGCCTTAATCAAGCTGCGTCTGTGTGCAAATCACTGAATCTGTGGCTCGGCAGTATGTGATGAGACTCAGCAAGGACCAACCAATGACTCAATCCTTTCCTATATCCCTTCAAAATGCTACAGCATTATTGTTTCAAAATGTATTTCATGCTAATGGTAACAGAATTAGTTGTCAAATTGGTTGACTCCGCGAGTCTTTACTGTTTTTCAAATTGTCTCCTGTCCAACTTTTTTCATTCTCTTATGTTAAGAAAAAAATTTAAAAAAAAATGCTCTTTTCAAATGTATCGGTCACTGCATCATGAGATTTATAGTATTCCACAAGGCTGCAGTGTGGAGAAGGGACTGTGGGCTGTCACTTTGACAGGGTATTTGAAAACAGATTCTCTCCAGCAGCTGCTGCCATTCTGTCTACAGCGTATTTCTTGCCTGTCAGAAATGCAGCACAAGAGCACTTGCTGTTTATGTCTCACCCATTTGTTCTGTGTTTCTTTTTGTTTTGTTTCTCCCTTTACCACAGAACAGCAAAAAAGGCTTAGTAGCCTGGCAGGTATGATGTGAAAGGTCTGCTACCCCCCAACTGCTGACTTTGCTGGAGCAAAGCTGCTGCTTTGTTAGCTTGTGGAGTACCTTTAGCAAACACACTTCCCAGGAACTGCAAAGGAATGAGTATAAATATTTGTCCTGGCTTAGTCCAGGTCACTGAATGTTTGATTTCAGTCTTTTCTCCAAATGCTACCTGTGTGGCCACACGTTAATATACCAAAACCCTAAATTACTTGTCTGTTCCTCCTAAGTCATGAAATTTACATACAGTTTGATTGTTCTAGTTAACTTTTGGGGCTGTCTTTTGAGCCTTTAGGTTCATGTCCTTGGGGCACATTCTCAAGTTTCTCTACACAGCCATTAGAATTAGTCTTGCTTGTGGTGAGAGGTGAGAAAGAGAAATAAAAATCAGTATTTGCATGACTCCAAGAGCAGAAGTATTTGTGCCAGATGTCAAGAAATAGATGATAAAATTGTAGTGTGCAACTATGCACGTGTGGTGCTACCCTTCTCTCCCTGGGCAGCTCTCTGCTCTTGCAACAAGTGTGAGAGTCTCTCCTTGAAAGAAGAGCAAGTTGTTTTCCTGGTCATCTTTCCCCCTCCAAACCCCAAATAGAAGTAGCTCAGTCTGCAGTGGGTGTTATAGGAGCAGCGCATTATGCACTGCTTTACCCATATTACTATTCTTTGGTTATGGTGGTGTAAACGGGGAGGTGGGAGAGAAGAAAGTTGCAAAGAGTGCCTGAGCACTTTAAGTATCACAAATACAAACACAGAGAAGCCAACACTGTGTGATCTTGCTCTGCTGCATGGGCCCTGGACTAGCAGAGCTTGTTCCATGAGGCAGCACCTGACCTGGTCCGACTTCATCCACCAGGTTCCTTTGGCTGCGACACCAGCCCGTCCCTCCTCTCTGCTGCCGCCCTGCTGAGGTGTCAGGCTGCATAACAGTTTACACAGGTTTCTCTCAGCTTCTTCCCTTGGTGTAGGCATTGCCTCATTGGACACCACTGTTTAACACAGAGTTTAACGCTTGCCTGCAAGTCTGGAGAGAGGTTTCCTGTTGGTTTTTCCTTTCACAAGGTGTTTCCCTTCATTATCAGGAACTCCTTTGTTTTCTGAACTAGAGGTAGCCACAGAGCACTTTGTTACAGCCCAAATGATCCTTGGTCTGAAAGAGTAAAGTGTGTTGTGGCACAGCTGGGTCTGCACCTGCTCTCAATGGACTGAAACAACCACACAAAGCTGCTGGCTGGCACCTCTCCCCCTGTTTTTTGTGGTTTTTATGTCATGGAAGAATGGTCTAGTTTCAGTTTCTCTTTCCATGCTTTGTTTCTAGAGGCTTAGAAAGGAGTTTAGTAATGTCAATGGACCAAATACTTCCTACAAAATGGGGAGAGCCCTGTACACCAGAGACACAAAAGGACCAAAAGACAGTGCACTCACCTTCACAGGGAGGGGAAATAGGATGAAAATGCTAAACAAGGATTTAATAGATGCTTTGCCCCATTTTGAACATTTATAAACATTATTTCATTTTTCTTAAAGAGAAGGAAGAATTAAAGTGTGATGGTAATTCAAACCAAGCACTCAAACACAAATCTTTCACATACTAAATTTCACAGGGCAGAGTTGTGTTTGCTGAAGGTACCAACAGACCAATGCTTTGTTGTGCACGAGCCTTTCCTCTGCTAACTGCCCCTTTCAAATTTCTGCACGTTTAATGGCTTTGGGCAGTATGGTGATGTGCATGTGAATAAACATATCTCTCTCTCTCTCTCTCTCTTTCCAATGCATGCAGTGATGTGAAAAGGGTAGGATATGGCAAAGTCTTGATGAGGCAGACTGCAAAATCACAGATATTTCCTCTCCAGAAAATCCACATAGAAAAAGTCCTCAGCAGAGCCTAAGTGTTGCTGTGCTGCAACTCTCCAGACCATAGTAGATCTTCAGAACAGCCTGAGCTCCCTCGGTTCCTTGGGTGGTGGTGGTGCCTGCTGCTATGTCTGAGTGTCAGTTGGGCAGCATCAAGGAATTCCAGGTGGAAGCAAGGCAGTCTGGAGCAATTAGTTGTTTCCCCCCATCTTTACGCAGACTTATATACAAGAGGATTAATACTTATGCTAAGCAAGAGAGTAATTTGTTGTTTACAAACTCTGGTTAGAGCACAGAGATGAATTGGAAGCGTCGTATACTGACTATGACAAAGGGGATTGTCAGGCAGGTGAGTGCAAGCTGTTAAAAGTAGTGCCCCACTGCCCTGTAGGGTGCTCCTTTAGATTGAAATCACCAGCAGAAAAAGATGTCTAGGAGATTGTATCAATGATGCTTTTCGATGAAGAATAAGATTGCAGAATTGCCAATTAGCAAAAAGACACAAAAACCCAAACCCCAAACAGCCCTTGAAACCAAAATTTTCCCTTGTCTTGTATACATGACAGCTGAGACTGTCATGAGATGTGTGAAGATGGAGACCTGAAAGATGGTAGCCTGCTTTTGCTGGCACCATTTTCTTGGTAGATTTCCTTTAGTCCAGATGCTAACCACAGCTAGCAGTGACACAGTCTGTCTCATCAACCACTTGCTAGGATTTTTTCTTTCAAAGAGTGGAATATGGTGAAATGCTGGGATAAGAACCCCCCATTTTCATTTCCAGATTCAGTGCCAGACAGACTAGCTTCTGATAAAGTTGATTCAGCACGTATATGGGACAAGCCAGTTCAGGAGACAGTGCCAAGTGAGAAGAGGGCAATGGAGGAGAAGAGAAGCATTGTCAAGAGCTCTAAGCACATGGCTGATACCTCTGTCGATGATATTGGCATTCCACTGAGGGTAAGAAAACACAAAACCTGGGCCAGATTCTGCCTACCTTGGGACTTGTGGAATTTACTAAAGCTCCAGAGACTGCAGAGATTTAAGGGAAGACAGAATTCTAGTTCCAGCATATTTTATTATGAATGCTTCCCTTTGCTATCAATGACCTGGTTCAGCTGCCTCAGGAGGAAAAATTTAAGAATTAATATCTCTTTTCATCATATTTGAGAATACTGTTTTCTGTTCTGTTTCATTCACACTTAGCAGCTAAGGGAGATTCTCTTTTATACATATCACTTATACAATATGTTTAAGTTCAGTGCTGAGAGGAAATTATCATGACAAGAATTACTAACCTATTCTTACAACTAGTGTCTGGAATGACTTGAACACTAAATGTTTCTAACTTAAGAAATTGATATGTGTGACTAAAATAGGCAAGGTGTTTACTTTTAGATGTGAAATCAGATTAATATGCAAGACCTTCCACACAATCTACAGTTCTACACAGGTTACAAACTACCCCTGTAAAGCTTTATTATTAGTAACTTGAGTGAAGCCTGTAGCTTCATTACATATGAAATTATGTATCTGAGTGAAATCATATTTCAAGGCATGAATTTCATGTAGCCTTGATTTTTAGGTAGTCAGTGATAATAAATGAAACAGGAAGCAGAGCGTAAACCTTTTTCACTGCTGGAAGATTCTTAAGAAGTTTGAAAGGCTGGTAGAATTCATGGTTGTGATTATGTGTATATTTGTTTTTTCAATAGAATACAGACAGATCGAAGGACTGGTACAAGACGATGTTCAAACAGATCCACAAGCTAAATAGAGGTACTGTAACACAGATGGTTTTTATTTACTTTAAAAGACCACCTTGATAACGTTTTGTTTCATTCATGCGAAGAATTGTACTGGATGTTAAATAAAAGCATTTTATGTTAACTAGTGTTTGCTCTGCACCACAGAACTCAACCACTGTATTTGAAATCTCTGAAGTCAAAGGTGAGAAAACACTGAAGTCCAAAGAAAGGTCTGAGTTGTTCTGAAAGGTGAACTGCAGTGCCCTCACGAAATCGAGAGTACTATTTGAGATCAGAAACCTGCTAATTCTATACTTAGAGAAAACAGATCCCTGAACTCCAGTTATAGCAGCTAACCTCACCCCACACACTTTTAAAGGATAGTAGGTTATCACTGAAATGGCTCTGTGCACAAAAGAAAACTTTACACTGTAAAGCTTTAGTACCTGCATAACAAAGCTTGATTTGAAGCTCACTGAAACCAAGGTTTCCGTTGATTTTTGGTGAGTTCAGAATCTGAACTCTGCTTTTTCAACACCTCAAATTTTCTCCTTTCAAAGTCTAAATATGTGGCAAGCACTTGCAAATTTTGTAGTGGTGCACTCTCAGGGAATCCCCTACTTTGGGGCACTTCTGTGCCTGGCTGCTGGTACACTCACATTCGTTCTTCTGTGTAAGAAATGACTGCAGTAGCATTTGCAAGCTGAACCCTCTGAACAGCCTGATGTGCAGGCAAATGCCATTCAGAACTGCGCTTATATAATAAAACATAAGAGCATGCAAAACTGGAGCTGTATTTGCTGCTGCAGGTGCTGTCATGATAAGCTTTCTGCATATATAGATGCTGTGTTGGATGGAATGAGAAAGAACTGAACTGTTTCCTAATCCCAGTGCTCCTAACAGAGGTTCTTCAGCTCAGCCAGAGCCCATGCTTCAGGAGGAGAAGAAAGAGTTCAGTCCCCTTGGCTTCCAGGGTCTCTCGCAGGGCCCAGACATGCAAGGCAGCAATGAGCAAAGAGACATCGAGGTTGTGTCATGCTAGAACATCAGCATGAGAGGGACTGTTCTGCAGCTTGTATGGATTCTTGTCTTGCCCTTCTTCCCCTTTATATCTGCCCTCTCTCTTCTCTTTTTGCAAATCATGTTCCTCTCCTTAGACACTCCTGAAGAAAACCCTTATTGCCCTACCTACATATTTCCTGAACTTCCTGAAATCCAGCAAAAACCCGAAGGTACCAGAAGTTTAGTCAGAGTATCTGTTGTCTTGTGCTTTCAGTTAACTGTACTATAGCACCCTAATAGTAACTAGATTCAGGTCTAGATTCCTATTACACATGTGTTACACTGGCTGAAAATTCAGTTATGCCCGTATACCTTCTTGTGTGATGCATAAAATAACTAAATCTTTGCTAATCCATTAATCTTTTTTAAAGTATGATGCCATTTACTCTAGTATTATTGAAGTAGGCAATAAAATCATATGGTGATAGGAAATTGGGGGATGAAGCAGAACCTCCACTTCACTGTGGATAGTCTCAAAATCCACTGCTTTTCTCTGCTGCAGAAGACAATCCTTATTCTCCTACATACCAGTTTCCTGCGTCTACTCCTAGTCCTATCTCTGAAGGTAATAATAAAGGACCATATATATTTTTCTGCACAAATGCTGCCTTATCCATTTATTTTCTTCCTGGAGTTTTTTGTAGTTGCTGAGCATTATGCTGCCTCATAATGATTTGCTGCACTCTAAGCATTGCCTTGACTGTATGATGCCTTTTTGGCTTTGCAGTGCTCCTCTGGCTTTGTAACTAGTATTTGACTAATGCTACAGACTTGGGGTTTGCTTGGGTTTATGCGCTTATCAGTTGTATTTAGCCATGTGCGTGCAGTGATTATTTAACATGCCTAGAATGCTTACTTACATGTAAAGATGCGATATAAATGAAATTTCACCCACCCCCCTTTCGGATAAATACATTTCTTTAATTATTTACTTCTGGGTTTGAATATTAACACAATATTAGGGCCAGACCCAAAATGCCTCTGAAGACTATTGGTAAAAAAAGGCTGCTTGCTTCAGTGGGTTTTGGATCAGTCCCTCAATGTAGTCTTTTAAAATAAATATAACTTGGTAACATAGGTTCAGGGCTGGCCTTAGGTGCGCTTGGCATATCTAGGCAAGGATAGAGTTTGACAGTCTCATTAGCACATCTTGCAACTTGAAATAGCACTATCTTTACCTTATCCTCTTCATGTGCTCAGCAGATTCCTTTCAACTTCATGTACAAACCACAGTCCTTTGCAGTCATGTTTCAGGGATGGTGAAATAGTAGCTATTGCAGTGATAATCCTGTAACTGTGTGATATGCATAAAACCACTTATATATGAGAAACACTGGAATCTGCTGCACACATTGGACACACAGACATTTCCCGATGGGGAAATTGTTGTTGGTGACAGCCTTGTTGGCTTGGTGCTTTGGTATCACTTTAGATCCTAGAGTTTAGGAACTTGCCTACTTAGCCTGTGCCTCAAGCCAACCCTGGTGACATTATAAATTAACTATTTCGTTCAATGTTTATGTTAAACATCTGGTGGGTACTGTGTAGGAAAGCGTACAGTATGGGTTCTAGCTGAGATGCTCAAAGAAGACTAGGAGATGTAAGGTGCATTTCACTGTCAAAATGAATGTGGACTAGTGTCATACAGGTATCTAAAATACTTGCTCATTTCTTGGTGAAACCTGTAGGTGAAAAGTCCTGTCTTGCAAATCATAATGCAGCATACATTATTTTCTATTGACAGAATGGTATGTTGGTATGGAGGAGACAGAAACAAAGAGCCTCAATAACTAGTTGATAAAGGAGTTTCACAGAGATTCAATTTTCTTATTTGTAGTGAAATTTGGAAATCCATTTTGCTTGTTGTCTGAACTAATATAGTTTGCAAAACCAATGATGATAATATACTAAGAGTCTGGTTTCCCATAAATGTCCCCTGTGCAATTACAAAAGTACACATGAAAATAGTTTGCTGGTTTAGGTAGTTGAAATTTTATTGGTCCAAAAACTTGCTCTTTTTTCTCAATACGTTGGGAAATGTTTGTCTAATATCTGCTTGGATTCTTTTGCTGTTAAGGAATCCAGACTATCTGACGATGTAGATGGGTTGGAATGCATGTTTCACGTTTAGAAAACGTTTCAAAGTGGTATACTCAACTGCAAAGTGTTTACACAGAGATGGATCGAAGCCTCAATTTCATACAATCAGTGTCAGAGATTTTTGCTTTGGATTGATGCATAGGATCCCCTAGGAACATCAAGATTTGGGCTCCTCTCTATCTTTAGAGTCTGAAGGTACTGAAATATAGAGATTTTGGCCAATCCTTTTAAAAAAAAAAAAAATCTGCAGATTCTGTAGGAACTACAGGGGAACAGCCTCTTCTCACTAAAGGAATCGGATTTTGAAACTACAAAATGGTGATACTCTGCTCAGTTAAGGAGGGTCCCACAGATGAAATGCAGCTCTGAGGGCCAGGAGATCTTGTTTTAATGCTCATCTCTGATTTACTCTTTAATCTTTATGAAGTCATTCCAGATTTCTGTGTTGCAATATTCCTTGCTGTGAAAAGGGAAGAAATGGAGACACTCCTCTTCATAAGATACTCAGAGACAAAACTTACATGTTCTCATTATTATTCTAGATATTAGAATATTAGCAATTGGAAGATAGCACTTATCTGCAGTGATTTTTATCTTCTGTATGATTTTCCTGTCTGAATGATCAGCTATAATGAATGTTGATATTTCTCTTCAAGTAAGTAAATAAATTTTTTGATTGTTCACCAGCACTAAATAATACTGAGAGGTGAATGGCTGTGAAGATAGTTTTAGACATTTGCTCATCTGTATTTGTAGGGACAGAGTTTTGTGATCTACCAAGTATTTTGCTATATCTGAATAAACCCATCTTTTATATAGCAATACAAGGCAATTTTGTCAACCATTCAGTGTAATAACATTAAATAAATAAATACTTGTTTTCTGTCATTTAGATTTAAAATATGGGAATTGGTCTGGAAATTGACCTTCACTGTTTTTTAACATGAAGGTTATGATAAGCACACCAGAGTTAATAACCATCTGCTTGAAACTTAAACCTTCTAATTCATTCACCAAGAGAACTCAGCAGAGGGGCTAAAAGTTAAGACTTCTTTGTGCCTTCCTGAAAGGCTTGATTAAGCCTTGAGTGCAATTTCAGGTCAGCTGTGTTAGCCAGATTGGTTTTTCCAGCAGATGAGATTGGCTGTAGCAGCTGATTGATGTTCTCCTTGAGAGAAGAACTGAAAATTGTTTCTGTCTGTTGATCGGCATCACTAAATTCACATAATGCTTTTTCAGTATGTTCTTTTCTGTCCTAGTTTTCAGCTGGGATGGAGTTAATTTTCACAAGAAGCTGGGAGGGGACATGGCCAGGACAGCTGACCCAAACTAGCCAAAGGGATATTCCGTACCATATGATTTCATGCTCAGTATATAGAGGAGGGAGCTGGCCAGAGAGGGGGGATCACTGTTCGTGGACGAGCTGGGCATCAGGTTCTGGGCAGTGAGCAAATTTCATCGTCTATCAGCCACTTTGCATTGTTGTTGTTATTTTCCTCCTCCTTTGCTGTCCTAGGAAACTGTCCTTATCCAAACCCATGAGTTTTACCTTTTTCTTCTGATCCTCTTCCCCATCCCACCGGGTAGGGGGAGGAGTGAGCGAGCGGCCAGGTGGTGCTTAGTTGCCAGCTGGGGCTCAACCATGACATTTTCATATCTAGCTTATTCTAGCTTCATCTGTTTTGTTTTTCTGTCTTTTTATCTCTGTTACTTTTAGTGGTTTCTTCACAGAGGTATTAGTAATGCCTTTTCTCACAGTTCTCTCTGCAGTCATTGCATCGTACTTCCCTGTGTTTTGCCTTGGAATTCCTGTAGGTGTCTCGTATATACATCCCTGCAAGTTTGAAGCCTCAGCAGCAGAGAAAGGCCTGTGGGTCCAGTTGTAAGGTCTGGTCCCAACTCCCCCTGCCACTACCTGCAGTTCATTGAGGATACATTCCAAAGCCTGTTGAAGATGGTGAAAAGACACTGCTAGGTTTTTGATGAAGTCAGTCTCTCTGGCCATCACCCGTAGAGTGGGGGGTGGTAAAGCTGCCATCCTTCCACCTTCTTTTTTGGGCACATCTGCCTTGCACACTACAGTACAGCATTCTCTTTGAATAAGGCAGTATGTGGTTTTATGGCCCAAGGCAGCAGTTGTGTCCTGGGAATGCCATTACTGTGTTGGTACAGTGCAGTGCTTTCACGATCAAAGATGGAAAGTTGTTCAGGTTGGGGGCCGTACCACACCATTCAGTTACACTGATGTTATTGCTAGCTCTTTTAGAGCTGCTTGAATATCTCTATCGCATTCTACAGATATCTCTCCTATTTAAAAAGTAAGCTCTTCAGAATGAGGACAGATTCTTAGTGTGAGTATACCTGTGCGTCTCATGCCAGGAATGTTATCTGCACTTAAAAGATAATCTGAGTCGTAATCTGAACATACTTCAACTTGGGGTGCGAGTTAATACAAGGAAGATGTCCCAGCGATTATCCTACGTGATTTGGGAGCAGGACTCCTCAGCTCTATTAGTGTGTCTAGCACCTAATGAGTTATTTTAGGCATATACTACAGCTTTTAGATCCTCAGTTTATCTTTCAGCGGTTGATAAAGTGGATCTAATAACCCTTATTATAGAGGAGTTTTGTGATAAAAAGGGATTGTTTTCTGAAGTGCTTTGAGAGCCTGGAGAAAGGTATTAGTGTAAGTAGTACATTAATATTTATATCTAATCTAGGAATTATTTTTAAATGCAATTTAAACCTCATTGAGATTTTCTTTTTTAGGATCCTCTCCCTGTGGTAAGTATTGGGCGTATTACTCAAATTATGGCCAATGTATTAGTAGAAGAAATGAAAAGAGTCTCTGGTGCTTCTTTGGGGCTTTTTCACCTCACTTGCAAAATGCTTTTGTCTTTCAGATGAAGATTCTGATTCATACTCTCCTCGTTATTCCTATTCTGAGGACAGTAAGTAATTCACATTTCTTATGTAATCTGTCAAAGAGAAAAACATGTAAAGCATGTATTTATTTGCCTCCTATCCAGTTCACCAATATTCCTATATTTACTTATCCTACAGGCAGAACTCAGCTTTCAGTTCCCCGCTCCAAGAGTGAGATGGACAATATTGATTCAGAGAAGGTTGTTAAGAGGTCTGCCACTTTGCCACTGCCGAACCGTACTTCATCACTGAAATCAAGCCCAGAAAGGTGACCTGAGCTAAGATATATTTGGATCAGTAATGGAAGAATCTCTGAAAGCTGTGAATGGGAAGGGAACAAAGGTGGAAGCTTTAGGTCCACAACTCCGGTTTAACTTTTTTGGGGAAGTAGAGATGTAGTTTTGACTCTGTCTCTTCTACTGGGCAGCAGTGAACTCCTTCATTGTCACAGCCCTGTCCCCCATTTTGCCTGTCTTTTTGTTTTTTTTTTACCAGGCTTCACAGAGTCTGTTGCATAATTTCCTGCTTGGGTGAGGAGTGTTTCCCTGGGTGTCATGCCTGTACAGTGCCTACCACAGAGGCACAGTGGAAACTCTTGCCTCAGTGGCACTGTAAAGGCACCTCAGAATACAAGCAAGTAGCAATAATTGTGGAGAAGCAAAATTTGGATTTATGTTGAGCCTTGGTAAAAGTTTTGTTACATTTTCCATCTCTGAGGAGTCCCACCCATATGAACTTTATTGAAAGTAGGTTCTAGTTAGTGATGTCACTTCAGATCTTTCAAGATGATTTCCCTTCTGTTTTTTCGCTTTATTACCGTGTATTTTAAACCTCTTTGTAACAGTAATGAATGTGTTTACCAAATGAAGGGAAAGCAGAATGAGCAATGAATATTTGATGTCCTGCTGAATTCTCCCAGCTCTTGAACTGCTCCTCCCTCCCTCACCAACTTCCACATGTTCTTAATGTTTTTCACTTTTTGCCTCAAATGAGCAATACCACAATTTCAGATTGCTAATTCAGTGAGCATTTCAGGCCACTGGATCAGGAAACAACGCTTCCTGATAGACTGTGCCTTACACAGGAATTGGAGGCATAGTACATTGGCCCTCTGAGAAAACTCTTGCAAGTGAAAGGATTGCAATAATTAGTGCTTTCTGATATCTAGTGACAAAACAATGTTTCACCAGGGAGAAGTTTCTCTGGGGTATTCTAGACAGCAAAGTTCAACCTTGTTGAAATTTGTACACTGTTTTAGGCCAGTCATTTTGACTGTCAGCTTGCCTTACCTTTAAAAAAAAAAAAAATTAAAAAAAATTTAAATTGGTTGTCTCTGTCTCTCCTAAGCTAGTAGAGAGAGAGTTTGGGCAACTCAGTGCATTGTTCCATCCTAAACATGGTCAGTAGGGTAAGTGGGAGGAAACCTAGAGCAGCAGTTTTGGTTACATGCCTCACTTTTGGTGAATGCTAGGTGAGATGAATCCACATACAACATTGCCTATCAAAGGGAACATATCAAGAGCAAGATCACAATTAGTTTACCATCTTAAATGGCCTGATTTCTGAGCTTTTTCAGGGGCATTGGTTATTCTGCATAAGGTGTTTGAACATACTACTTTTCAGAGGAGCTGGATATTGTAGGATATGGACCCTGAATGCTTTGTGACTACTATTGTCTGAACTGTGCCAGTGTGGACACTGCACAAAATTATAGTCAATGGACTGTTCTTAGCTATCTTTAGATATACCAGTCTGAGATAATTCATTCATGTCTCTGGAAAAGATCCCCTCTGGGACCCCAGAATGCCTCCAGAATCCAGAGCAGTGGTAGTCAGGTAATCAGTGATGTGGCTAAAATGAAGAAATTTAGCAAAAGAGATTTAATCTGAGTTCTGCTCAAAGTTTGGACATGTTCATATTTGTGAGCTTAGTTGAAACCTATCACTAAGCTATTTCCAGTCAGGAAAGATATGGAAGCCTGGAAGTTTATTGAAACTACTCGAAAGAAACCCCCTGTGCTCCAATGGTTTCAGCAGCTGAGCTATGTCAGACTCTGCCTGTTACAGATAAACAAATACATGCCTGGAGCCCTGTCTAAACTGTTCTTCTTGCAGCAGGTTCCTTTCCTAGATTAAAAAAAGTACCCTGATTAAACCAGGATTAACAGGGAAAGGCACCTGTCAAAAGGAAGTGCTCGTCTCCATGAAAACCACAGTGTTTTGGGTTAATTGATCTTTCTTTCCTCAGGACTGACTGGGAGCCTCCAGACAAGAAGGTGGACACCAGAAAATACCGTGCAGAGCCCAGGAGCATTTATGACTATCAGCCAGGAAAGTCCTCGGTTCTGAACAATGAAAAGATGGTAATGTTTGTTTTATCCTAGCTGGTGGCTTTATCCTGTGATTATAAAATACTCCCCAAGTGCTTGTCCCGTTCCATTCTAATAGGATTCCTTATGCTTACATTGCAGTGCTCGTGTGATGTATTTCCTGTGTATTTTGTTTTGCATAACTTCCTAACATTTTTGTCTCTATAAAGCAAGATCAAGGGGGATTGAGAGGCTTCTTTCCTTTTGGACATGTTGTTTTCTGTGTTAAGTATGGATCACTAACCCTAGTTTTTAATCCACGTTTGACACTGTGACCTGTTCAGCAGCTGTTTTGCCAGCTGTACTTTTTCTAGGGCACAGCATTAGTTGATGCAGGAGGGCTGAAGGCATTATGCAACAGAGCAGGTTCAGTTTCTATGTTCCTCTGATCCTTTAAACACCGAGCTACTAATTTTTAGCGTGCCTGTAATGTGCCTCAGGAGATGCCTCTGAGGTGCATTAGGACATGGCCATCTCCCCTGGGCTGCTTTCTTCCTCAGCTGGATCCCACTCATGTGGCAGGGTAGCAGAACTGAATGTGAGCTGGCTCCCCAGCTACACCGGCGTGTCACCTGGAGTATTAAGTGAGATGTTACCAATTTCAGCTTGAATTAGTAAGTAATGCTGTGCATTGTGACAGCCAGGGCACGTACAAAAGCCCCATTCTGCAGGCTTGGCTGAGAACACTTGGCAAGGGGCAGGGCAGAGGGGTTGTGCTAACCTTGTCAGCCTGTCCTGCGTAAGTCACCACAGCTCACTTAAGGTGTCCTTCAGTGGTACAAGTTGTGATATTAAGTGCTAGAAAATACTGAATGAGGTTATTAGTGAACAGCCAGTGTGGTACATAAAGATATAATTGTTCTATGTAGACATTAATTTGAAGGATTCAGTTGGAAGTGCTAATTGCATGTGAGGTTCCAAATGTAAACTTAACAGCTCAGGCATTGATCCATGCATAGGAGTAGGTAAAGGAATGGTCCTGAAAAACCTACCGAGGATTTTACACTGAAACACAAGAGTGAACAGCAATTTAAATCAATACAAATGTAAGAATCAAGTCTGATCTGGGACCTGATGTTTCTCCTTAGTATTTTGGTGGCATTTTTTTTCTTCCAAGTGCAATCAAGGTCCATCATGTTTTGAAGATCCAAGCAACCAACTTCTTTTCACACTTGTGTCCCTTCAGTGACTTCATCAAAGTTGCTTCTGATAGGAGCATGATCCTAGTGCCTATTGAAATGGGCAGTGGATGACTTTCTCTTGATCCTACTGGGCATTGGCTCAGCCCATTAGAGAAGTGCCAGTGAGGAGTGATTTGAAGATGGTATGACAACTCCATTCCTGCAGTCCATCCTGGAGCAAGGCTTCTGCTGACTTAAGTGGCAATTTTGTGTCACAGTAAACAGCTAAGATTGAACCTTGTGGGAAAAGGCCTGCCTCATCTGTGTACTTAAGCCTTTGCAAAAGATCTGGCATCACCAGTGGCACTGTTTACCTGTTCAGACTTCATCAGGTACTTAATTGAGCTGTTGAATCAAAGTCTAAAAGCCACGAGCAGGACCCTAATCAGCAAAATTGAGAAAAGTTGTACAGATCTCATCAAAGACAAGAAGAATGTGATAGCTGTGTTACTTCCAGTGTTATTTTTTGAGCCTTAATTTCCAGCCACAGATCACAGAAGAAAGAAGGTTTTGAAATAGTGGTTTCATGGTCTCCATCAGTCTGATTAAATACAACGTTATTACAGTGGTTAGCAACTAGATCTTCCAAGGAGGCTACAGGACATTTGTGGATATCTCCTGGTAATCACACCCAGAGTTGTGACTATCAGAAACCCAATCTGAAACCATTTTGGAGCAATGAAGAGCCTCCCATTGACGTCAGTGGGCTTTTTTGTTTTATGTAAAGGCACTTGTGTAACAAGATAAGTACTGCTAGGAGTGCGATAAAGAAAAAAATGGAAACATTGCTTGTATTTTGCCTTTAAGAAATAGCCAAATGTTCCTCCAGGCCATTGGAGATCAAACGTGGTGTAACCATTTATCTTTCAGATTGAAGCTTTTCAGCATCAATCCTGACCTCTTGTCCTAGAAGTTTTTTTGACTGTGGCAGTGTCTGGGACATCTAGTGCTGTTGGGAACTCCCCCCCTGCCTCAGTAACCCCATCAAGAGGATGATTTGCTTCAGGACACTTTTTGTGTTGGCCCTCTGTGCATGTGTGTGGCTCATCGCTTGTTGGGATGGAGCACTTGGGATCGCGCTGGCATATCAGACATAATGTATTTATATTTTTAATGCACTGAGATGCATTCTGTCTAAGGCTAGGTACACTGAAATGCAAGAGTTAGCTAGATGTCTTTTGGGGAGTGGCACCTTATAACCCTCAGCAATGAACTTTATTCTCTTATCTCACCTGTAGTGTTAAACAGCTACAACTGCTTCAACTTGTTTCATCAAAACAGATTGTATGAACAAAAGGGAATTTTCTTTTCAACTGTACTGTTTTCTGTCCTGTCTGATTTTCTTTCGTTGTAGTTTTGTCTGATTCTTTAACATTTATTTGTGAAGAAACAAGTAATGCTGTCTCTCTATCCATCCCTCCAAAGGTCTTTCAGGAATGTGCTCTCTCTGACCTGTGTCTCCTTTGATTTAGAAGACCACCTTTCACTCTGTTTGCAGTGTATAGAACAGGGTTTCTCACATATTCATGTGCTGTTAAAGATGCAGTATTTGATTCAGGTCTCACTGAATCTCTCTTTTTAACAAAATGAAGATTAATAACAAATTTTAAAGTACAGGCAGCTTTGAACTCGGTGGAAAGTCCTGACAGTAGGACTGAGGGATTGGTTGACTCCCTGCTCTTCCATTGGGTCTCCCTATGACTCTGGGCAAGCTGCATAATGTCTCTCTGTGTGGGTCTCCTGATCTGTAAAATGCAATTCATTCATATTCATGTTGCTCACAATGATGCCATTAGGCTTAACTGATGTTTGCAAAGCAGTTCATGGCGTTTGTGAGAGAGGTGCTATAGAAATTCCAAATTATAAGGCTAAATATCTACATTTTAGAATGGAAATCATGGGATCTGCATCTCTAACAGTCCCTTTCCGTGTATTCTTTGCATAATGTTATCCTTCTCTTTCTTCCATTCCCCTATCACCAACTCCTTTAGACTCGGGATATAAGCCCAGAAGAGATAGATTTAAAGAATGAACCTTGGTATAAATTCTTTTCGGAATTGGAGTTTGGGAAACCGGTAAGTTTGATAGTTGCGATGACCAATGAAGTCAACCTGCCTTTTTTTTTTTTTTTTTTTTTTAAAATGATTGTCACATCTCTTTGCTAGGCCCTAAACCTGGAACAGCTGCCTAACTTATTTAAATAATGTGATTGTTCAAAACATCATCCTGGTACTGATGTAAAACAGCTGTTCTGTGACCACTTTAAGTATTTTTGAAGCCATTTACAAACACTCCCCACTTTCCAGCTATATGTATCAACAAAGCAATTTTTTTTCACACACCATAGTTCAAACTGCATTTTTGTTGTTAATATTAGAAGTAATGCCCTATTCTCACTATTGAAAGTCCTTATTCCTTCTCTGCCTAACAAGATCTAGGATGGCTGATAGGTAGCTTTAAATCAAGGAGAATCATTCATTTATTCCTACCCTTGGCTTGTAAACCATAGGTCAGTAATTTCCAGCTATCCATAAACAGATCATGATCCTGTTTCCTGCTCATTTCCTTATGCATGTAGTTGACGATTGCCTAAATGGGGTGCATCAGTCTGTATTGAATAGCCTTTGCCATTCCCTGAAACCAAAGGAGTCTGAGAACAGTGTGCTTTCTTTTCAAATGGAGCTGTGTTGCTAAGTGTGTGTGTGTGAGGAAAAAAAAAAAGTGCCTTGATTTCCCACTCTGGAAAAAGATGAAGCAAAGCTTAATTATTCAATAGGACAAAGGACATTTTGATGGAGGGACACATCGTGACTACTGGAAAAAATGTGACTTTAAAGCAGTTTATGGCCTAGTTTTTACTCATTAAACACTATTAACTTCATTATTAAATACTGTTTAATAAGCTACTCTTACTGTACTGGAGGGTCAGTATCAGCCTCTTGTGTCTATTCAGCTACAGTGGTTGATCTCCTTTCTCCCTGATGTCAGTTGTCAAATGCCTATGCACACCATTAAAATCTTTGCAATACTATCTATCCCCCTGCAGCTGCTGATCTGATGGATAAGAAATATGTATTTAGTGTTTGCATCCACACAGTGGCTGTCCAAATGTAAAGTGGGACAGATGCAAACTACAGATCCAGGCAGTCTTGAAAGGAATTTGGACGAAGACCCAAGTGTTGTAGCTCAGACTCACCTTTGATAGACTGACACTTGGAGATTCCCTATCAGTGACTCAGAGGCACTTAAATAATCTAGTCACAGAAGTCAGTATGGACATGTAGGATGATGCTAAGCTTGCCAGCCAACAGCGGTTATTTTTGTTTGGAAACAGAGCAAATGTATTCTGATTTCACAAAGTAAGAACAAAGTCTCTTTGAGCCTATCAGTAAGAGGTGTGTATCTGGTGAAATGAGGATATTAATGTGGCATTGTTTGGATAGGAGTGTCAGGACAAAGGTCCTTCACTTTGAATAATCCTCCCTGATATTTACATGTGGATCCAAACAGAAAAATCCTGTTTTTGAAATTGGTGCCTTCACCTATAGGATGAATTTTAAATAACTAGTTCCCAAACTTCCATGTGCCACTCTTTCCACCAAAATCTCCCACAAACCAACCCCCAAACCAGTAAAATAAAAAATAACAACTCTGCGTTCTCATTGCCCCACAATGCCACCACTGGAAATTCAGCCATTTGTTCACATGGTATGTATTCATAGTCTGGTGGGGGTGGGAAAGATTCTCCCTTTTCCTTATTAAAGGCCCTTGTTTTACCCTTTCCTTTTGAAAAGAAGAATGAGCAGAACAAATGCTTTTTATGACTGTGTGGTTTTTTTTCCCCATTTTGTTTTGTTTCATTTTTGTGTTAAGAATGCTTTAACCACCAGCTGTGGACTCCCTCTAGAGAGTCCAAAATCCCTTAAAGCACCTTGCAAAAATAAAAATTTCCTCAAACACTACTGAAAACAGCCCCTCCCAGACTGCATGTGTGCTCCCTTTTGCCTCCCATGATCTCTTGATATTTGTGCTATAGCAGATTTATCCCTCTTTCTATCTCTCTTTCTCTGTTGTGTTTTTTTTTTTAATTTCTTTTCAGTGTTGATGCAAATCCCCTATTGTATTCCCCCTCTGTTCTAATCCAGTTTCCATATTCTCTGTGATGTCTTTCCTTATCTTCATTTCCTCATTTCCTTCCTCTGCTTTCCATCAGCCTCCAAAAAAGATTTGGGATTATACTCCTGGAGATTGCTCTATCCTTACTAGAGAGGATAGAAAGGTAATTGTGTCTCACATATGTTGTACTACGGCATCTAGCGCGTATGTATGTGTGTATGTGATTTTCTTTTTTTTTTTTTTTTTGTAGCATTGCTTGGGTTTTGTGTGCTTGTGAGTGATTTTTTTTTAATTGAGCTTGAGCTCATTAGCCTAACAATTAAGTACCTAGTAAATTGATTTAATAAACAATTCTTAAAGCATAATCAGCCATAATTTGGAGTCGTGGTTTTGCTATCTTGACTTGCAATGATAATTATACTAACAGCATATTGCATATTGTTACAGTATCTTTTTTTTTTTTTTTTACAGGTGGGTTTTATAACTTTATGGTTTGTAGAATTAGATTCTAGCAGGCCTGTGCATCTCTTAATTTTGAATGTTAAATGCCTAAAACTATTTCCTCTGTAATGATTGAAACATGATTAATTATTACTAGTGAATTTCTGTGTATTGTCCATACCATCTTTGTCTTTTTTCAATTAAAAAGGCTCGCTTTTATTTTTTTCTCAAAATTAACATTCCTTTGGTTTCCCTTAACCCTAAGCATTATTTTCCCATTCTTCTTCTCCTTCTTTAACCAGACTGATCTAGAAAAAGACCTCTACCTCTACCAGACTGAGTTAGAGGCAGATTTAGAAAAAATGGAGAAGCTTTATAAAGCGCCACATAAAAAGCCACAGAAGGTATTTCCTATTCTTTTCATGCTGCCAATCCCTGTTTCCAAACTCTCTGCTCTAATCTGTTCACTGCTGGATGATTATTAAATGAGGTTGGGATAAATAATGGTTCTGACCGTTCTGACTGCATGGCTTGCTGTGTCGCTGTCAGAAATAATAGAACGTGATGCTGAGAATCCGGCTTGAAATCCATTTCAGATACAGTGATTTCCTTTCTCCCCCGTTCCCTTTCAGCTCCCCCCCACCTCGTCCCCCTTTAGGGTTTTGAGTTCAGTGTCTGCAAAAAATCCCTCTCTATTTTTCACATGAATAGGCAGCAGCAATCAGCTTAAAATTCTTGGTTGGCGTCACGTCATGATCTCGTGCCTTTCAAGCGTGTTGCCATCTACCCTCCCTTCATACAAGCCCTGCTCTCTGCTAGGAGCTCATGCCTACCCAAGATTTGGATATTCCCAAGAGATTTTATGTGATTTTCCTTATGCTGCATCTTGCTATGGCCTTCTAGGGCAGGTCAGCTGCTGCTGCTTTGAGGGTCTGCAGGACCCGAACCATGAAATGATAGATTAATTTGGTAACACGCCATTTTTTCAATTTTTTTTCTGTTGTTGATTTTTTTTTTTCTGAAGCTGCAGCATTTCATCAGGACTTCTAAAAGCTGCTTTTTTAAACCCAAGGTTTCCTTTTTCTTCCTACTTAGGAATCCTCAGATAGGTGAGGGGACACCAAATAGAACATTTCTTCTAAAATTGCCTTCAGTTTTTTAAATAATGTGCCTAGGAAGTGTTAGATGGATTTAAAGCAAGCGGATAAGAACTGGCTTTTGCTATTGAACCTGTGCAGCTGGCATTGCTTCTCTTAAGTAAGGAAACTGAACTGAAACATTGCTTTTTCTTATTAGTGCTTTGATTTATTTATTTTTTTTTGAACGCTGAGGAATGTATTGTGCTGCAGAAATGTAATATACCTTTAAAGCAAAGGCGGGCAGTGACCGGTTGGGGAAAAAGCTTGGGGAAATAATTATGAGCATGTGTCTCCTGGTCATGGCCCAGCTGGTTATCTCTTCTTGCTTTTGGCTTTATTCACAATGACTCATTTGCAGACAAAAGAATAGGCGCTGCGAAAAGGCATCGGCTGTGCTAAAAACCTGTCACTGCCCTGAAGGAACTCAGGAAAATTGTCGCTTTTCTGCAAAGACATTGACAGCTTAAATTGCATTTAGACTTAAACCTCAATGTCTCCTAAAGGCTAATATTCAAGCAATAGATGGAAAATTACTTAAGCAAGCTTTTTTCTGTCTCCTCACGTGTAAGTGTGTATCAATGACTCCTTTGTTTGGGCTTTTGCAGAATACAGCAGGTGTTACTCCTCTGGAAACTTCCACAGACCATTCTTCCTAGTAAGTTTTCCAATTGCTTTTTGATGTCTCTTTTACAATCTGAGGGCATGTAGGACAGGGGTTTGGGCGTTGGAAGTGGGTTGGCTTTATGTTTTGGTGATGCATATAGACAAATGCATGTACCATGAGAATTATACACATGCTTCAGATGAGTCCAAGTACAATATCTGCTCTTTGATCTTGAATGAATTTTGAAGTGATTACATGAGTGATTGCATTGTCTAGATAAGAGTTGCTGATTGTGCTAGTCAGTGACTTTAAAAAACAAACAGACAAAACAAACAAATTGACTGTAACTTCATGCAAGTAACTTTATTGCATGGAATAAAAAACATTTGTTTCTGTAACACACGTATGATAGATTGGCTCCTGTTAGATATTCTCAGTTATGTGCACCAGATCAAAAGGATGCTGTTGATGGAAGGCAATAATTTTCCAGCTTCCAGGAAGGGAACAATGGTAGCAGTAATGATATTTCTCAAAGATCTAATGTGGCACTGCTTTTCCAGAGGAATACGTAATAAACAGTACACTCTGTCTAAATGAGTTGTACATGGACATGGTTTGTTTTAAAAGAGGAACAAACCAAAAAAATCCAGAGCAAGATGCTGAGCTGTGCTGAGGTACTTGAGCCGTGAAGCCAGCTCCTCCTGCGAACCTGCTGCTCCTTGTAATTGGACCGAGTGCTTAACATTGTCTGTAGGCACAGTGATCCCCTCTGCATGTATGGTTTGTTAGGAAAGGCATGTTCTTCTCCAGACAATCATTAATATCATGTGTGTTCACCACCCCTCTGGGGCTGCCTTAGAGTTCTTCTGTACTTCTTTCAACTCTGTTCCTGTCTGTCTGTGTTCATTCTGCTGGGAAACTCGCACACTGCTGCATTTTGTTGGTTGCTCTTATGACTAGTTTGTTTTGGTAGGGAGAGCGCAATAAAATAAATGGAAATCTCAGAGATTAGCACAAATAGCTTGTATTTGCCAAAGAGTGATAAGGTTTCCACGCTCAGCAGCACCGTCTGTGCCCCTTTCTGATGCTGCCCAAAGCATGCAGGAGTGCCAGGGTCTGAGCCACCGGAGGGGAAGCAACCTGGGTAGGCTGGGAATGGGACACAACAGCGAGGCTCAGTGGAGTCACAGATTCTTCCCTCCTCTGCCTTTATTGAGCAGGAAGGAAAGATACCTGGAGTTTATTGTCTTTGTTGCAGTGTTGCTCTTCCCTCCGTTCACCTGATTCTGATCTTGCAGACTGCTTGCTGGCCCTAATAAAGTACTGCTTGCTGGCCCTAATAAGGGAGCAACTGGTAAAGGGACTCTGCCAAATGCTTCCTCTCTCCCCCAGGTGTATTCCCAAAGGATGATCATTTTAACCCTTTGGTTTTTAACAACTAGGCTAAAATGCTTTTACCTCCCAGGTGAGGAACCTCAGGACAGTCATTATTCCCTGCAGCGACTGGCAGGGCTTCCTTGGGAACTTAACAAAGAGAGGCATTGGAATTACCCTCATAAGACACAACTGCTCTGTAGCTATGGGTCTGTTTGAGCATTGCCTAGGTTGAAAATGTGACAGTGTTCCCTTTCTCTTTCGTGGTGCTTTTCATGAGCTTTTACTCTGGAAAGTAATTTATGGGACGGCATATGACCTGATTTTCCTTCTCTGGAAACTAAAATCTTCTTTGTGATCCAGACATTGTGTAATTTCACCTCCACAGCCAGTCTTCTGATGTGTTTGAAAGCTTTCTCTTTACCCCATAAGTACAGCATCTATCCAAAATAAACAGATGCATGTACAGATTTATCCACAACAAGCAGGCGTAACCACAAGCATTTCCACAGTCACGTAAATTTGAATCACTCCTGGATATCAGGATGTAAACCAGCTTTTAAAATGTTTCCATGAATTGGCAAATGCCCTATTTTTTTCAAACTTTCCAGCAGTCATGCTTTGGCCCTAGAACAGTTTTGTGTGAGGCTGCATCTTATTCTGAAGAGCCTGGTTGAGCACAAGAACTGGTATCAGATGAGCTTAGCTTTTAGAAAAACATTGTCTGCCTGGTTGCTCAGTGAGTCTTTTGTACCTGGAAAGGCCATTTATACCATGGCATTGTCAGTTATTTTTTTAGAGAGAAAACAGTAAAATCTAGAAATCAGATGTGGGGGCATACTTGTGCTTAGATTCAAAACTGAAGAAAAGGGGTTTGTAATAAATGTCCAGTCTTTAAAGGCCTAAGAAATTAAAATTATACCCATTTTAACAGCATTTTTTTTATATGCATGCATAGTAGACCTAGAATCCAGGCTTTTTCATTCCCTGTAGTGGAAACCTGAGGCAAAGCTGAGCAGAACTGTGCACATCTGGGAATTACTTTACCATTTAAAACAGTAGTGTCTGTAGCCCCGTACTGTTGCTTCTCTGCATAGTCCCTCGCGGATGGGCTTGAGAAATTGCTCTGGGAGTCTCGAACTACTATAGTGTTAAATGGGAGGCTGAACTTGTTGAGATGAACTCCTGAGCAGCTGTGCTTTATAAGCAGTGGACAGGCATGGCTAGTGTTTAAGGAGAGAGGACTGGGAGCTGGAAGATATTTGTGCTACTTCCAGCTAGCCAACAAATTTCAATGTGTCTGCAAAGAAATAGTGCATCTGCTCTGTGACTCTGCTGTCTCATCTGTAAAATAAAGGCGTGCTTTCCTGCTGCCGGTTTTCTGGGGGACTGAGCTGGGAGAGTTCCCTCAGATGGACAATGCTATGGTAGTGCCAAACCTAGAACGTTATCGCAATGTATTCACAACCACTTCGTTCAGCACGCAGTCTATTCTGGGTTCACAGGTATGGTTTTCTCTTACTTTGTATGAAGCTTTCAGCAAACAGAAATGACCCACTGGCGTCTCTCCCCCTTTTTTGTGTTTTCCAGCTCCACATATTCACCCAACTACCATGCAGTGAAGAGACAGTCAGAACCAGCACTGGGGGACCCTGCTGGCTTGGAGAATGAAAGGCAGATTTACAAGAGTGTGCTGGAAGGTGGAGATATCCCATTCCAGGGGCTGAGTGGTCTCAAGCGACCTTCTAGCTCTGCTTCCACAAAAGGTAGGTGGTCAGGGCACTGACCTCTTCTCCGTTTTGCAGAGTGTCAAAAGCCAGGTGGTATGGGGCAAACTGCTGCAGGGTTTAGAGTCCTTTTCAAGCTAATTCAGGTTTCCTCGGTCCTTCCTCTTTTCCCTCCTTTTTTCTCTCAGGCCCTGCTGGCCAATATTTTTCATGACCCCATTATCTGACCCAGGTTTCTCTTCCTGACAGGGACCAGCTCCCTCCATCCAGCACCTCAATCACCCCCCCACCCCCATATTCTTCCTCAAGGCTGCTCAGGCTGGCCTGCTATCCATCCGCTCCCACTGCCTTGCCATGCTAGAGCCCTGCCCTGCCTTTTCTGCTCTCCCTGCTGCAGTATCTCAGCAGGCCACACCACGTCTGCTGGCCTGGCTACCCTGGTGCAGCTGGTGCCCTGTGCTCCTGCCTGCCAGGGGTGTGCAGAGAACGAATGCATGGGACACTGTGAACCAGCAATGCCCTGCAGGCTCTGAGACAGTGAGGCAGCAGACACCGCTGCATGTCCTCCCCTTTCCTCCCTCCATCGTGGAGTCTCTAGAAGATTAGGACAAGGAAGATCCTGACTCCCATCAGGGAGTTGTATTGGGGAATGTATCTCTGAGCCAACTTCAATCTAAAAATGGCTTGAGATGGAGAGAGGATTGGGGAAGGAATGCGTTCGGTTTCTGAACTGCTCTCCCTAAAAATAGTACATCAGACCAAAAAGGTCTCAGTCTGTCTCTGTCTTCCAGCTGTTTTTCAGCATTATGTCAGGCCTGTAGGGCAGGGAGTCAAACTGGATCTGAACAAAAAAATCTGTTCAAACGGTTATTGTTCCCCAAATTGCAATTGAACCTGAATGGTTATTTTGACATTTGAGTTTGAACTCAAATAGGAAACAGACCAAAAAACCTGCAGTCTAAGCTGAACCCAGACTGGATCTGACGTAAAAAAAAAAAAAAGTCCCGATCTGACTCCTTGATTTTTAAAGCAAACATGGCCAACCGCATTGACTGAAGCACACTCGGCTTATTCCTAGTATGGAGAATCTCTAAGCAGGCAGCTCTTGGGCAAGGCCAGCTGATGTGGCTTGCTTGTGCTAGCACAGTCAGCCACCAATTGTCTTCTCCCTCCCAGGAATAAACTGTTTGGCAAGCAGTGTGGTGAGACTATAGTAGGTGTGATTACAGGCTTGGTATTAAGCCATACTTGCAATGTTAGTGCCTCTGCATTCTTACTGACACCCTAATCCTGCCCGGAGTTCAGCCACCCTTTTCCATGGTGCCACAGCTTCCCTGGAAACTGATAATGCTCAGCACTTTTTAGGACAATACCTTCAAAGTGCTCAAGATCTGCTTCTAGCCAAGCCTCTCATTTTAGAAACGTTAGCAACACTTCACCTACTCCTGTAAACGCAGCTTGTTGTGCAGTTTCTTCCTGCTTTTCTTTATGTTTTGGAACTTTGTTTCTTTAAAATGCATTTTATGAAATCCAAGCATGTTCTTTCTCCTTTCTTGATAGCTTTCTAGCACTTAAGCTAACAGGTTGTATTTATTTTATTCTGCATGCTTACCAGTGGATCGTAAAGGTGGGAATGCTCATATGACTGCACCCTCTTCAGTTAATAGCCGAACCTTTAACGCTAGTCATACCGGTATGTTAGGTCACGCATGTAAACATAAGAAGCCTTTATCAGCTGCAAAAGCCTGCATTACTGAAATCCTCCCTTCTAAATTCAAACCCAAACTGGCAGCTCCAGCTGCTCTTGTGCAGGACAAGAAGGGTATCTTGCTGTCTCATGAGAAAGCTCAAAGCTGCGAAAACCTTCGTAGCTCCATTGCCTTGTTCAATAATAAAAAAGCTTTCATGGTAGACATAGGGGAAAGCGTAGAAAACATGTTGATGAAGTCAAAGGAGGAGTATGCCATCAAATCCAGCAGTACCATGAGCCTGCAGGAGTATGGCACCAACTCTAGGAAAGGCTACCTGTTCCCTGTCTCCAGGAAGAGTGGGATGGAGTTTACAATGCTGTATAAAGACATGCACCAGATCAACCGGTCCAGGATCCATTTGGGCACAGTGTCCTCCTGCAGCGTGAGGGATATTGCATCTCAGTTTGAGAATGAAGCAAAGGACAGGATGGAGCACAGCCTTAGTCGAGAGGATTCAGAGCAGATCCCCAAACACACAGTTTCGTCCCGTATCAGTGCCTTTGAGCAGCTGATCCAGAGATCCCGATCAATGCCCTCGCTTGACTTTTCCACTGGACAAAACAAATTCACCACTTCTCTCCAGTCTAAAACTTGTCTCAGTTCTGCCTACTCTGCAGAGTTTCTTCTGGATTTGCCAAAAGCACACCAAGAAGAGAAGGATGCTGCCAGCTTGGCAGATAAATCCTCCCGCTCCTGCAGCAATGTGGAGGACACGGCTTCAGATGTCAGTGATGTCATCCCTATGGACACACTTTCAGCTTGCATGGATGAGATAGATCTCCTCTCAAATGCATCCAACGACAGCGGCAGCAGCAGCAGTAACCTCAGTGGGCCTCAGAAGCATAAAATCAACAGATGCAAAGGCGCATGCCCAGCTTCCTACACCAGGTTCACTACCATCCGAAGACATGAGCAGCAGCAGGCCTCCAGGAACCTTGATTCCAAAGGGGATGTCTATGGGGACAGACACATGCTCCCCAGAAACGTCTACCTAATGAGCCCGCTCCCCTTCCGATTGAAAAAGCCCTTCCAACACAAATCCTGCAGGACTCCACCCCCAGACTGCCCGGGAAGCCCGGCAGTGCCCAGCCCTGAGAATCCAGATGACCCCATACAGCTGCAAGGGAGCGTAGGAGACAAGAGTCACCACTCCCAGCACCAACTGTGTTCCAGAAGCAGGCCTCTAGCCCCCAGGCGCCTGTCTTCCTTTGACATTGTGGAGAGGCTTAGCTACTTTCCCACCATGGGATCTAGCCAAGATAGCTTCATGGGCCGGGCTGACACTCCTGACTCCTTAAACAATGGGAACCCTGTTCCATATGCCCTCTGTCACAGCCTGGACACAAACAACAACCCGCAAAGTGAACTTGGGACGTACCTAGGAGGTGGCTTTTTGTGTTCTTTACCAGTGTCCCTTCATCTGTGTTCTTGCTTTTCTTTCTCCTCCCCTTTTCTTCCTCAACCCTTGCATTTTTGCTCCCCACCTTTGCATCCCCTGACTCTGTTTTTTTTTTCCCTCTAGTGTGTCTAACGTCCTTTGCGTGTCTTGCTGAGCATTTTTGTTCAGGACTTGTTAACAGCTGCACTTCTGAGAAACGATTTCCGCTGCCTTTCTAATCACATCGGGTTCAGTTTGTCACTCAAGCAACTCCGGGGATGCAAGAATCTCCACATGAGATATTTCTAGTCCTATATCATTTGCACACATGGGAATATAAAACAAACCCAGATGATTTGCTTTAAGGAGCAGTTTCTCAAGGTCTAGTTGTGTGTGTGTGTGGTGTGTGTGTGTGTATTAAACTTTTCTCAACAGTAAAATGCCAAATCATACTTTGATGGCAGCGAACCTTTTCTTCACAAAGTCTTTCTATGTCTTTACTCTTTCCCGTACCATTATTTTCTCCCTGTTTTTGGATCTTTGTTCACAACTACAGCCCAAAAGGGAAAAAAATGAAAATGGATAAATTATTGACATCCGATTGACAATTTGGTCAATGGCAATTGAGAATCCTTACTGTCATAATGGAAACAAATTGTTTAAAAATATCTATTTTTTTCCTTTCTGGTTATGCTAGATAAATCCATCTGTGTTTTAACTTCCTTATGTTGTTTCGAAGTAGATTCAGAATCGCCAAGGCATTTTGCACCAGTTGATTACATGGAAACTCCAGAAGAAATCATCCGCAGACGGCATGACGATAAAGAGGTAATGCCCTCCTTTATGGCCTAATAACAGTTGTAGAAGCTCCAGATACAACAAATACAGTATTCAGCCTTATATAAGGACTGCTTGTATGTCCATGGCTATGTATATTGGAAGTTAGAGCAACAAGCTGTAACTAGTATGTTTTAATTTTAATACTACCTCTGGCACTGATTTAATGTATAATGTGTAGTCCAGTTTAGTTTTTGTTTAAAATGAACCTCATAGTTCTTATCAATTGCACAAAATGATATATGGGGTCGTTAAAGAATGTAAAAAAGGTTGGAGGTGTGTATGTCAGATGTGGTATGACACCCCAGTACTCACAGATAAAGATGAAATGGTTATTCTACAAGTGAGTTAAGGTTTTATTGTTCTCCAAGCAAGTGACTTGAGTAGGTGTTAATCAAACTGGTGAGAACAATATTTTTCTTGTGGGGGTCCTCAGATTTTGAACAGCAAATCTAAGACATTTTAAGCTATGAGAAAGTGTGAAGTTACCCCCAATGCAAACTGGAATTCCTTATGGTGTCTTATGTTGTTGATGACAGAATATAGCAGTCCTTTTCAAAATGGCTGGGCAACAACACTGGGACAAGCCAAAATAATAGGAAAGCCATGTAGACTTTTCAGCACTGACTGTATTCAAGCTGAGTTAAAGAAGTCATAAAGCGATTGCTTTCCAGGAAGCTGTTAATTTTGACTGTCTGGAGGGGAAAAAAAAAAGTTATATTTTTACTGCGACCTTTCTGAGTTCAAATAATGTTTGTGTGTGCTTTGAAATATGGTAAAACCTGCTCTTAATTCCTATGTGAAAAATATATTTTTACTGTCTTCTTCCATGAAACAGTTAGTATTCCCCCCACCTCTAAAATCCAGCACAAAAACTCCTGTAAGAGCAAAACTCTGAATTCATTAAGACCTGCTGGCTTCAAATGAGTTAGTACAGAGCTGAACTCTTCAGCCTACAGTCCAGCCCCAAAAAGTGGAAGAATCTTTCTGCCCAGGTACTCAAGAATGCACATTTCCATTAGTGTGCCAGAGACTTCAGAAATCTAAAATAATTCTTTGGGATTTATTTATGTAATTTTATGAATTGTATTACATGAGCCCAAAGGAAGTATGGGAGAACCTGATACCTGCAGGTGGTAGGTACTCTCCCAAGTTCCTTACAAAGCTCAGGGGAGTTTGATGCCTCAGAACTTACCTGTGGGGCTGATTCAGGTCTCTTGGAAGTCAATGAGAGAAACTCCTTGTTGGTTGAAGGGGGTTTGGTTCAGCCCTCTGCATATCAGCAATCTTCTTGGAAGCTCTCAGGACCTGGCCAAAAGTCCTCCTTGACTTCCATCAGCTGTGGATCAGATTGTCTGTATAAGCTGGATTTCAGTTATGCTATAATGGTGATGTATTTTCTGTGCTTGCAAAATGAAAAGGTATTGTGTAGTTAGTAGAATTAGTATTTTGTGTTGAACTGTAAAATCCCAGCTATTTGCTGGGACTTCAGAAATTTTATTTAAGTCACATTTATGGCAGCTTTTGAATACCCTTAACTAGATGATTTACTGCCCATTTTATGCAATTTTATGGCAGAAACTTTTAGAGGACCAGAGACGACTTAAACGTGAGCAAGAAGAAGCTGATATTGCAGCTAGAAGGCACACAGGGGTTATTCCAACGCACCATCAGTTTATCACTAATGAGCGATTTGGGGACCTTCTAAATGTAGACGATACAGCAAAGAGGAAATCTGGGTCAGAGGTCTGTTTTAGTTACCTCAGTCTGCTGCTTGACCCAAAGCAATATTTGCCTCTCACAGTGTTGTGCTTTAGGCCGACATTAGCTCTTCAGAGAATGTCGGGTTGTTTTTTTTCCACCTTCCCCTTTCCCATTCTGGCTTCATTTAGATCTGCTTTGACTCTTGTGCCTGGTAAATTAATTGATATCTCTATACCAAGCTGCATATGTTAAAGCATGCCTGCTGAGAATTGCTGGTGCACACCTGTGATGCATGCCTTTAAATATCAGCTACTTTTAGTGAATCAAAGGCATTCTACATCTTTTGTATCATATTGCTACATTGTCTTCTTGTCTGTGCCTTACGCTTAGAAACTTCATGTCTTGTTGATCCTGGCCATGTGACTGTCTCATATTTTTTTTAGAAATAGATTGTTTCTTCTCCTCTTGAAAGATGATTAATGTCCTTTAGAAACAACTGGAAAAAGTCTCGGCATGTTTCATTGCATACAACCCGGTCGGTCTTTCTGAAAGACACAAAGGAGGAGGCAGATGGTTTTCCCATGAGCCCAAGGCACTTTTCCCAAGGGCTGGATGCTAGTCCAGGTGTCCTGGCCAAATGCCTTTTCCTGCCTTAGGGATTGCTGCTGAGGCTCTGGACAGCAGCTCTGTTTCCCCAGAGGTGCTGCACCACAGTGATTGGTGAGGTAGTCGCCATGTGGATGGAGTGCACTTGTCTGCCCTTTGCTTGTGTAGTTTCAAATGCTCTGGTGCCACATGAATGCGACTACTTCTTATGTTGTGCTCTATTACCAAAATTACTTTAAATTTGTCTAAATATTTTGTGGCCATTAGAAAATCAGCCAAGTAAATCCAGCTTTAAAGCCTAGGCCTGCTGTCAACGTCCTCTTTGGCTTTGCAGCCACTGAAGATGTTTTTTAGACACGTGCTTAATTTATTCATATTTCCTCCTCACCTTTGTCTCTTTCCTACCAATTTATACAGAGTGCTTAGGTCACATTGCAGGATTCAGCAGAGCCAGGTAATAATCAATAAGAACCGCATCAAATATAATCCTACTGGGATTTTTTGGTCTCCTATTCACACGTCAAAGGACATTTAGTCCCAGAGGCCCAGTAACTGTAGTTACTGGAGCAGATTTCATTCAACAACTGTTGTCACATTTAAAAGTTTACTGCTGTTAAATCCCTTTCCTGTAGAGTTCTTAATTACCGTTATATCAGAAGTTGGCACTTTTTGCCCTGGTGGGAAAGACCCATCCAGCATATTTGGACTGTAGTATCAGTTGCACACAAGCTTGTAGCAGAATACCTGCATTCATTGTCATCCCCAGACTAATGTTAGCTATAGAAGAGTTTGGGTGCTTTTCCTCAGAAAAAGGTTGAAAAACTAATTATTTTTTTAATGTGTTGATTTTTTTGATCTCTAGATGAGACCTGCTAGAGCCAAGTTTGACTTTAAAGCACAGACGCTGAAGTGAGTACAGCTTATTACTTGAGTGTTCTTCCTCTGCCTTTTCCCCTAGGATGCAGCACTTATGAATTGTCATGCAATTGGATTCATGTTTTGGGAGTGTCTTTCCAGCAACTCAAAGCAAGGTGTCCATAGTAAGGTGGGGAAAAGTAGTATGAGTCTTGCAGATTGTAACCTGTAAAGGACCTTTAGGAAAACTGTATCTATATCCCAGGTGATTTTTGGGGCAAACCAACATTCTTTACTGGAACAAGTAAGCATTCTGCTCTGAGGGTAGGTGGAGCCATGGGAGAGTGCTCTTGCTGCTGTTCCTCCTTGCACCTTGTAAGCAGGATGGCTGGTGTGAGACCTGTCAGCAGCAGCTCTGTCACTGCCCTTGCTGGAGACAGAAGGGATTCCCCTGCATCCCTGGTTGTGCTCTGATTCAGGAGCTGGAAGAACTGTGCTAGTCAGTAGCTCACTCTGTAAATCTGCCGTACAGATGGTCACAAGAACATAGATATGCAGAACAGCAGCATCCTTTTCGCTGTGCTAAGCATAGCCCAAAGTCAGCGAGGGACTTAGATGCCTAGCTTTAAGGATGTAGGTGGGCCCTTGGCTCAGGTTTTTTGTGATTCAGGACCTATAAGGGTACAGAGTGGTCACTGCTCCTCTGGCATCTGTGGATACACCAGATGATGTTTCTGGTGGCATCGTTGTACCTCCGAGCCCTGTTGTGGTCCCATGGGTGAATCACACGGCACTACTCGTGCCTTTTGGGAAACACTGCTGTGAAGAGAAGGCCTGGAGGCCTTTCCCTCTGCATGAGCCTGGAGAAGCTCTCATTTTAACGTTGCTAGGGAGGGAAGAAACAGCAACAGAATTTGGTGAAGTACCTGCAGTTTTTCTTCTCAAGTGCTAATTCCTTGTAATATTTTGTTGTATGTTCTGTAGGTGATGATTTGTAATGATTTACACAGCATTTCCCCAGCACCTGTAATAAGACTGAGGTAGATGTAAGGTATAACTGTTGTGTCCCTTGAGCAGAACATACCAGGGTGCCAGACAAAAGTAAAGGAGAGCTTGTGAAAATTGTGTTAGGGAAGGCTGGGTTGGTTGTTTTTCTATGGGGACCCAAGTTGTAGGTTTATGAGCCTAGTACAAGCTGCCCACAGTGGGAGTTCCTCAAGCTGCAGACATTCAATAATTCTGACACTGAAGACTGTAGATTGAAATCCCAATTGTTAGCCCAGGTGAGGTCAGTGGTTGCACAACCACAGGCTGACCAGAAATGTAATCATTGCAGGATCAGCATTGGTGTGTGAGGAGGGTTCATCTAATTAGCAGGCTAGCTTCCATGAAAATCATGTGTCACTCTGGAAGGCACTTGTAACATGACCTGTTTCAAAACAGGAATTGAATGCTGCTTACAATATCCAACATGGCAACTTTTGCTTGAGCTTGACCCCATTGCTGCTGGAGGGTGTGTGGTTAGTAGGACCCTCATAGGCCAGTGTTTTTGACAGGATGCCCAAAGAGCAAGAGAGTCTGAACAGGGTAATTCTCAACACGCAGCTTTCGCTTCGTTGGAGCATGATTTGTATCGACAGGCTGATGCAGACCTTGGTACCTAGGAATTGCTGGACAGAAAAAGAACATGTCTGTTCTCCAGTGAAGTTCTGATAGAGTGCTTGTGTTGTTTACAGGGAACTTCCTCTGCAAAAAGGAGATATTGTTTACATTTACAAGCAGATTGACCAGAACTGGTATGAAGGCGAACACCATGGCAGAGTTGGCATCTTCCCACGATCGTACATAGAGGTAGTGGCTTTCCTTGCGAGTGTTCTCTTTGTCCACTCCCTTTCTGTCAGTGACCAGTTTATGGGCTTTTTGTATGTGATTCATTTGATTCTGTTTGTTCATTCTAGCTCCTCCCACCAGCAGAGAAAGCTCAGCCCAAAAAGCCATCACCATTGCAAGTATTGGAATATGGAGATGCTATTGCTAAATTCAACTTCAATGGAGATACCCAAGTGGAAATGTCCTTCAGAAAGGTAGGACTTTTGTTGTGCTGATGAATTGAATCCAGACAAATGCTAAAGATTTTTAACACTAGTAACTTGCAATTTCCAAATGAAAGCTCCAATAAGACGAACTCTGTATTCAGGAAGGATACCTTCTCATCACCCATGTTTTTACTCCATAGTCATTATGTAGTGATGCACAAGTGCTGGAAGTCTGGCTCTGCAAGGCAAATTAGATATTTGGTGACATCTCTAGTCTGAGATGGCCCTAGTGGAGATGCACACAGTCACATGAGAATGGTGATACGGAAAAGGAGCAAATAGGGTTCACCTTCCTTCGTACTACAAGCCAAATCATTGTGCACAGGCAAGCAAGGTTCTGTGGCATTGAAGTAACTGGCTAGACCTCACTGCAGAGTGAAGGGATAGGAGTGGGTTGTGTAATGGCTGTTCAGAGCAAAGTCAGCCATATTTAGATTAAGTAGCAGCATTTCTCCATCTCTGTCAGCTTTCTGTTTCGATGCTCAGATTAGATCTTGTCTGTCTTTTAATTACACGTGAAGGTGGGGCTTGCAGTTTATATTAAGGATCTGGACGTCACTTGTCAGCAAAACAGGAGAGAGCATAGAGAGACTTAGTTTAAACTGCAGACCTGTACGTACTCCCTGTACACCTCATATCCCTAGGAGTCTTGTGGTCAGCCTGAAACTGCTGGCTTCCGATTTTTTTAACTGGCTTTAGCAAGTAGGGTCTTGAAAACATGAAATGAGCATATCAGAGCCTGTAGTTAGCCTGAGTCAACACCAGAAGATCTGCATTTCCTCCTTCTCTGAACTGACAAGTATCATTCTCACCCAGAGGTTAGGGTTAAGACCGCATAACTGGGAAACAGGGGAAGCTGAGAGCCACCAATTGTTTTAAGTCAGCTGCAGCAAGATTAAAACCATAATCTGCTTGAGAATGATGGAATATGTTAAAGTCAGGACTACATTACTATTCCTTCCCATAGGGTGAAAGGATCACGTTGATTCGACGAGTGGATGAGAATTGGTATGAAGGAAAAATCTCTGGCACCAATCGCCAAGGCATCTTCCCTGTCACTTACGTGGAGGTGCTCAAACGGCCAGTGGTGAAGAACGCCATCGACTATCCTGACCCACCAATGTCCCTGTCCCCTAACCGCAGCATGACAGCTTCACCACAGGTATTTGGACTACATGCAGCTAGTTACAGCACCTTGCAGAACAGAGGGATGTTGCCATTGCTGTGCAAGAAGCAATAGCTGAAAAAAGCTGTAGCTAAGACTAGTGTTCTGTGCAGTAAAAGCCATGTGCTCCCTGCAGTATGCTGCAACTGCAGGAAGAGGTGATGTTTCATTTACCAGAAAGGTTAATGAACGGGTCATTTGGGGATTTGGAGACTCAGTTTTTCATCTCTGATCTGTAGCTTGAATTCAGGCCAGGCTGAAAGGGCTACAGTTCACAGCCATCTGAATAAATTTCACTGCCAGACATGGAATGAATTGGTGATCCAGCTCCTCCTGAGTGCATGTTTACACTTTACAGACCCTCCACTATGATGAGTGAATTTTTTATTGTGGCTATTAAAAGGGCATCACAGACTGTTACAGTCTGTAGGAGTCATTATGTTGATCCCAGTCAGCTTGAATCAAACTGTATACAAACTCCTAAACGTTCTAGCTCACGATCAAGGTTTTGGGAGACAGGGTCAGGAGAGCGGCCCATATTATTTTAAATTGGCGCTAAATGAACTCGGGTTTTGAGAGCAGGCCGGTCTGGGATCTTCCATAAATATTAGATTCACTATAAACCATACTGCAGTTCAAAACAGAAATCAAAATGGCAGCAGGTAATTGTACGGAGATCCCAGGATGTTTGCCGTGGGAAATGTATCGGGGAGGCAATGAGTCTCTAAATCCCTTTGTTCTGCTCTCATCCTGCAAATACTCATGCTTGAAAGTCAGCATACATGTCTGGGTCGCGGCCATGAGGTCCTGGTGCGTCCCCCTCTTGCCCATGGGACTGAAGCAAGGTCATTCTGAGGTCAAGACTGCAAGGAACAAAAGTGGAGAATTGGGATCGGGAGGAAGGGATATATGGTACAGGATGGATGGGAAAGACTGCCGTGGCTCATGCCTGGTGTCTGTCTGGGTCTTCCCTAAAAGGAGTGTTTTTATTCTTAGCCATGGTGTAAAGAGAAAGATTTGTTGCTTGTTTGGGGTTCCCTGACAAAGTGGACCTCAGCTGAGCTTTTTTGTTTGAGCTTGGCAGTCTCTGCATAGCTGTGGCCTGTCTGCCACTGGCTTTCTGCAAGCTTGTTTCTTTGATGGAAGGGATTGTATCCACCCTTTTTCGGTTTCCTTTGCTATTCTTTTGATGCCTCCCCTGATAAAACAGTTCTCTCCCTTACTTTTTTGCCTAACTTGGCAGAGGACTGGGAAACACTCTGATCAGTGCTAATGTAGCTGATCTCACTGATGTCGCTGGTGGTAATAGCTAAAGGCAGAACTTGGTCATGTGTTCTGCCTTTATAAACATAAGACCTACTTCAATCACCTAAAGACCAAATAGCCAAAGCTGGCTTTTTTGATCCCTTTCTCCTCCACAGCTTCAGCAATGCAAGTTTCTTGAGGAGCAGGCATTGCTCATCCTAGAGTTGGATAAAGTCAAAATTCATTGCAGCAGTGAATTCTGACTGGGTTCATGGTGTGAGTTGCTGGGGCCCCAGAATTACTGCCAGGCCAGTCAAACGCTGCATGCTGCCATCACGGATGGTGGCTTCAGCTGCTCCCTGAGGGACTTAGGGCATGGTATGAAGTCTAAGGTCTTTCACAAGGTGTTCTGTGTCTGGGGTGCTGGCAAAGGCTGGAGAAAGGGTATTAGCAGCACAGATACAGACTAGACTCTGTGGTCGGAGTAGCTGTGGACAGCGTGTTCTCCAACACAGCGCACCTGTCCATGGAAAACTTATGCACCATGCTTGATCACAGATCTGCTCCTCTCCACACTCACTCTCTCTCCTTTTACTTTTGCTCAGTCATTTTGTATTTTCCTTTATTATTTTTTTGTTCATTTCTTTCTTTTTCTCTCCTGCTTTTGTCTCCTTGAAGTCTCCCAGCTCTGAGCTGCTCCATACACCAACTCCTCCGCCTTTGCCTTTCGCGCGCCGCGCCTTATCTCCAGAGGTGCAGGCGGTCACATCTGAGTGGATTGCTCTGACCGTGGGAGTGTCTCCTAGCACCACTCCTGCCATAACTCCTCCATTGCCTCCTCCGCCTGAAGCCTCCCTCTCTCACACTGACTATCTCTCGCCTTCTGCTGCAGCCAGCCCTTCCCCCTCGGTCAGCCTCCACCATTCTCATCTCTCTGGCTCCTCGACTCCCAGGTCCATTAAATCCCCATTGCCCTCTTACTCATCCAGACCTCAGTCCTCTGCTCGCAGTTTCTATCAGGCCACTCCACAAAGTGAAGAAAAGTTTGTTGGCTCCCCTTCTCCCAGCATCAGCTACTCTAACTCCCCTCGCCGGGCAGTGGGGAGCCCTGAAAGCATCCTCGCAGAGCAGCGTGACACCACTGGCAGCCAAGCCTGGCTCCAAAAGACTAGAGAGGGCAGCAGTAACCCCGAGCAGGGTGCTCGTGCTGTTCCCAAGATCTCTGTTGAGCGATGCCTGAAACCGTCCCAGCTAGACATGCGTGTGAGCCCAGAAAAGAGACCTGTGGGTTCCTCTGAGGACAACCAGTTGTGTCAGGAGCTAATGGCTATTGTGCAGGGAGGTAAAACAGAGAAAAGAGGCGTGAGGAAAGGTGATCTGGGAAGGTTTCAAAGCGGGGAAAAGAAGGTACTTCTCCTGCATGTGTGTGTGCTGCTCTGAATCCCTGATATTAACTGGTGTGTTGAAGTTTGTGTTGCTCTGCTGACCAGGCAGAGCCAGTGGCTGCCACACATTGTTTTGATTTGACTGACCTTCTTCCAGGGGTCACCAGTGGCACTCACTGGATAGCAGATCAAAAAGTTTTAGAAGAGGGCTCAGGAGCAGTGTAGCAAAAATTATTTTAGAATAGATAATAACACAGAACTGACTCAATTGGTCACGTCTGATGAGGTGATTGTCCCAGACTCTGGCTATTACCAGATGTGTCAGATAAAAGTATCACACAGGCCTCATGCCCATATACCTCACTGTGTAGAATACAGGTAATTCCTCAGTATTCAGAGATTTTCCAGTGTGCAATGGATCATCTTTGGTGATAGGATTTATTTGTTCCTCCTAACGCCGAGGACTGAAAAACTTTGTAAATGTCAGCCTGGCTCCTAGAATCACAAAAGCTGTCCCCTGTTGATCTTGGAGCCTGTGGTTTAGAGAACCTTCGCCTGGGATGTGCATGACTAAATCAGGGAGGCTTGACTGTTATTTATGCATTGAGTGGGATCTATTACCTTTCCATTTTCAAAATGATGTGAAAGGGTCTAGCCACATATGAGAATTGGACCTAGTGACATTTTTCCCCAAGAGTTTTTAGTTATATGTAGCTGTATGTTACAATGAGAGGGAACATAGGGGAACCCTCCAGTAGCATCTACCACATATCTTCTGTCCCCGGTCTTGGTATAGGAGATCTGCCTTACTTTGCAGCTCTCACATGACTTGGGGTCCATTGCAGGCTACAGCCAGCCAATATACATTACAGCACCCCCATGCTACCTTGTATGAGAGTGTAAGTTTGGAGAGCTCAAAGTCATGGCATTATAAATACTGTCTTGGATGCACTGTGATAGCTTCCGTGACATACCCCGTCTGCCAACATTAAATAATGAGGAACTAGGGTTTCTAAAATGACACATTTCACACTGGGAAATCTTCTGACAAATTGTTTGATCTCTGCTTGAATCGTAACCAGAAGTGTATTGAAAGCTGTATAAAGACTGTGCTGTTTACCATCTGGATATATTTTTAGTAGCATTTTTTACAGGCATAACCTGCATGTTTAAAACAGAATGAGGTGGCCAGCTCAGACAGACCAACTGGAAACTGCACTTGCTCTTGCATGGAGTTATGTTTGCTGTGTGTGCATCAAATTTACTGGATAGTAGATGCTCTTATCACTAGCAGTGATTGTGGTAAGAGAGTGTGTGCCAAGCTGACCAACTTTTCTTTTCTTCAAAAGACTGCAGACTCAAAAGCATTCTCTTCATCTGCTCCTCTCTCTTCCTATGCACTCTCTTCCTCTACTGTCACAACACAGCCACCTCCCAGACTCACACGCAGAGTCAATAAGCCACAGGTAATCATCTTTGCTGATTACTCTTCCATTACTTAGTGTTGTTTCCATGCCATGCCATTGTTTTGTCATATGATTGTTTAGCCATTCATTGATTTCACAGGTAAGATATTTCTCCTGTCATTTAATTCAGAACTTTTATTTTTTTTTTTAAATCATTTGAAATCACTTCCAGGCTGTGCAGAAGGGCAAGTATGGGCAAAATCTTCAGCTGGTGCAAATCCACATAGTGCAAGTCTGGGTTTCTGCGAGTTTGTACCAGCTGAGGATCTGATTTTTCTGTTCCTCCAAAGGATTAAACCAGGGCTTATTTAGTTCTGATGTTGAGATCCTACATCATAAGGCAGTGGCCTTGTTAGGAGGAATGATGTAGAGTGAGATACTTTGGTTCAGGTTTTGTTTAACCACCTGAGATCAGGATTCAGGGTTTGAGTGTCTCGAGACAGGGGTAAGGCATACACAACTTGGCATCCACAATGTCAGGGAGCCTTCCCCGGTAGGATTCAGAGGTTCTCAGCTCTATTGCTGAGAGCTACAAACATCTTTAAAGAGGGATGCAGAAGGGTCTGTGCAGCATAACCAACTTAGCCTCAGCACCGTGTGGCTGGGACATCCAGGGTCTGGGATGCAGCTGCTGGTGTCTCGTTGGTCCTTCCAGGCAGCTTCCACAAGATGGCAATATTTGAAACGGAAAGCTCACAATTAGCAAAAACTGGACTGAGTTTGCAGTGCTGGGTATTGGGGAAGCAATCTGTGGCTTGATCAGTGAACCAGGCAGGCTGCTCGTGCAGGATGTGTGGGAAGTAGTGGCCAATGTTACGTATTTTCTTGATCAGTTTATGAGAGCGAGATACAGCTTTAACCCTGAAATTTTCCTCTTACCTTTACTCACTTCATTTCCTTACGATTGAGAGCTCACACAACTTTTTACTGAACAACCACTTCCTGCTTCCCTTTCAGTTTCAATACCTGAGTCCAATAGGATACATATTCTGCTTCGTGTTAAGAATCTGCAGACATTTTCTGTGTTGGCCTTTCCCCTGATCTCTGATCTGCTTGGTCCTGCGGGTGCTTGCACTGGATGTACGCAATTCAAAAGAGCAGGAGCAAAGAGCCACATTTAGGGAAAGATGTTTCTCCTGAGTGCTGACTAGCACGCAGTTATATTTTGGGTATTGCACCTGGTTGTAATAGGACCCTGTGGCCTTTCTTTGCAGTTGAAGTCAAGCCAAAAGGTATATTTTATATGCCTTGACAATCAGAGCATTACTAGTGTCAAGTTAAAACTGCGTGTGGCGTTATCAGTAGTCTTGACCTCCTTTCCAGCCCTGGGTCTACAGTTGTTTAGGGAGCAGGAGCGCTATTTATATGTGCAAATGACTTCTCATTATTTGCATGACCCATACAGAGGCTGATGGCTTCAGCAGAGCTGCAGGTAATACCCTGGAGGCCTTTTCAAAAATCTGTCATCTTTTCATTGATTTTAATCAAATGAGAAAAGCACTTAGTAGACAAGGAAATGAGACATTACATTTGGTTTTTATTGCCATTACTGTCTATCCCTGGTGTTTGAAGTATTTTACCATTTTGAATTCTAGTTTTCTTTCTCATTATAGAGAAGTTCCCCAGTTATGAAATTCTGACCCAGAGTTGATTTGCAGGTTTTAACCCTTTGGTACAGGGTTAGGATAAGGACTGTGTTCTTGCCTGTTCCATTAAGTAATATAAAGTGCAATGGCTCTTTTAGCTATTCTGAGGTTATTCCCTTTTGTTTATTTTCACAGTCCAAACTAAAAAGAAAAAAAGAACAAGCCCCCAGGCATCACCTGGCAGTGTGAGGGATATCGGGGGGTGGGGGGGCTGTCTGCTCCTTTCCGCTAGTACAAAACCACTCGTGCAGAGTGGTGAGTAGTATCACCCACTTTGTGCTAGTGGAGAGGAGAGCATATGAGGAAGATGCTCAACTCCCATGTTCCTCAGCACAGACCAGCTACCCTTGCTTAACACGTTCATTACTTAGCACCATCTCCAAGGTAAGCTTTCATCCCTCCCTAGTGGTTTGCTGCTGCTCCACAGATTCATCACAATGGCTTTTCTGTCAAAACCAGAGCTGTGCAGCCTGCAGCAAGCATTGGTATCTGCTCCCCATGGGAGATGCATTTTTCTGCTGTAGACACAGCCTTCAGCTTCTGATCCAGGGGCTGGGGAGTCTTTCCATTGACTTTGATAGCCTTTAGGTCAGGCTGCACCACACTGCAGCCTTTTCAGTGTCCTTTGTGAGAGCTCTTGGGCCATCTTTCCCCTTCCTTCTGCCAGAGCTGGGGCTTGGTGTGTGCAGAGGATTTCCTTTTTCTGTCTGCTGGGCTGGGGAGTCCTCCCTGCTCATGGTTCTTTGTTCACGTGTGGGAGCATTGCTGCTGCTGTGTGCCCGTCTCTGAGAGGATACCAATTTGTCTGTCTTGTCTGTCTGTTAGTCTGTTCTGCTTAGCTTTCTTTTTGCTTATGTAGTCCTCTAACTTCCACCAGAAAAGGATGGAAGAAGACAAGTAAACCAGAGCTGCAGTGGATAGACACACTGATGATGCTTGACTTGGCTAGGAGCAGGGAGACCGCTATTGAGTAGCCCCAGCATCTTTCTTCCTAACAGTAAAAATCTGCCTCAGGGCTCTTAACATAGGACCTTTTTCTAGTATTCTTACAAGCCTGTGGTGGTCTTTAGATCCATCCTCAAACTCCGTATGAGGTGGAAACAGTGGCCAGCTGTGCTTTACGACTGACTGTGCCACATATTTGTATAGTCTGTAGACATGGAGACAGACACACTTAAGCACCTGCTGAAGTTTATGCACTTAGTCTTAACGAAGCATGCAGTGTGACTGAGAGGGTAGGAGTTGAGTTGTCCTTGTGGGTTGTGAATCCTTGGTCACTTTAGGGCGCTCAGTTTATCTCCAGCAGCAACAGGGTTGGCTCAGTGTTTTGGGGAATCTCCATGTTTTATACTTTGCAGTTGTGGCTCACACTCACTGATTCCTTGGCTGCCCGTGGTACATGGAGCCACCACTGCTGGTAGCACATGGGCTTTCTGAACCTGTGTTTGAAGAGTGTTTGGACCTATAACTATTTTTTAGCTTCTCTCCCTGCAAGAATAATGTAGTTTAAAAAAAAAAAAAAAAAGCCATCTAGGCCATCCTATCAGGGTGACTTGTTTGAAGCAGTGGGGTGGTACATTTCCAGCCTAAAATTACAGGATCTGGTCAGTTTTTCATCCTGTTTGGGCTAATGCTGCATAGCTGCTGACTTCAGGGTGTTTCATCACCTCACTGTAGGGCTCTGCCGTAGCCCTGGGAGTTAGCGCAGAGACACCCGCTGCTTTGGTAGGAGCTGCCTGATCTCTGGAGCAAAGGCCAGAGGGGATCCACTTAGTCATATGTCTTGTCAGGAATTGGGGGCTGCCAGGAGGGCAGGGGGATGCTCAGCCTCTGTCCCTGTCCAGCTGCCTCATGGAAGTCCCTGTGGGGATCCTGCCAGGAAAGGGAATGTGGCCAAGTTTCTGATGCTGCTAGGCTGCACCTCCTGGTATTACAGGTATAAGCCCACACCATGGAGCATTAAGAGGTAGTGTCAATTTTTTTAGCTTTCAAATAACTAATTTAATTCATAGTTATTAATGTTTTTTGGAGAAAAAGCTAGTTCAAGAGGTCACAAGTAATCAATGAGAAATGATGATGCAGTGTTAGGAGCTCATGGAGCAATTCCACTAGTCAATTTATTAGTATGGAGCAGAGAAGCATTTTAATTTTCTTGAATTAAAAAAAATCATTCTTACAGCCACCTCTTGCCTCAGCCTGGAATTTGGTTTTCCCAGCTATTTGACCACCTGAGTTAGCTCTGATCTCATCAGATTTGATGCACTATATCCAGTTGGTCTGCACAATATTAATTTTAAACTTCTAATTATTCCATTTGCCTTTCAGGACTGATGATAGAGAGGCAGAAATTACTTCCAAAAATCCTGTGACAATTTCAGGCTCCACATTAAATACTTTGAATGTGAATTCCACTGCAATTAGCCCATCCAACTTGCATTTCATTTTCTCTCTATAGAAATACACATGGTAACAGAGCATTGTTTCGTAGGGCAGTGGTCCCAGATTCCAGCCCCAGACAGTACAGCTTACTACAAAGGAGTTGCTGTGGGGTTGGGTTGGCCTAGAGTGGGCCACTGTCCTTGAGACAAGAGATGGTTTGCTTTAATACAATGATGGGCACGGCTCCAGAGGTCCAAGATGTGGTTTGAGAATGGGAATTAGACAGGGATGAGCTCATCACCCTGCACTTCTCCAACCTTTTTGATCATGCTTGGGCTGAAGGTGTCATAAACCCCTTTATCCTCTGCTTCTGCTCTGTCTTGGGATGCCATGAGAAAGCAAGCCTTTTACTGAGGGCATTGTTGAAGTGAATAAAGAGGAGGGAAAGCATAAAAATCAAGGCCTTTGAAACTTGGGTTGAAAATTGTGTTGAGTGATCACAGAGGATGGCAATGCTCTGCGTCTCACCCCATCCACTTTGCCAGACAGTCCTGCAGGTAGTACAAACAGCCCTGCTCTAGTTCAGATATCCCGTTTGCTCACAGCGTGCCCCTTGCTTTCAGTAGGTGTTTGAATATGCACAAAACCCATGCAAAACCAGGCTCTGGATACCTGTGTGACTTTTCAGTGACCTTCCCCATAAAACCTCCAACCCCAAACACCCCGATTTTCCTTGCTGTGCGCTGGGACACATGAGTCCCTGTGAAGAGGTGTGACTGGGGAGAGAGGCAGGGCAAAATCCAGAAGCTTCACCGGTGATGTTTGGAGCTGCATTTTCCTGTCAAGGCCTCCTCTGACCTGCAGCTCTGCATTGTTGTGGGAATTCACAGAGCAGCTCAGATCCTTGCTTGGTGCAAGCTAGAGCGATTTTGATGGGGCTACATGGCACTGTGCCTTCTGAGGACCTGAGCTGGTCTTTTTTAAGAAGCAAGTGAGTTACAGTTCTCTCCTGTGTCAAAGTCATGGAGGACTTTTCCATAAACAGCAGATTCCTCTCAGCATGCTATTGGCCTTTCAAGTTTGATGCTTTCCAGTATGTGCTTCTGTCCTTTTTTTTTTTTTTTTTCTCTCTACAGGAATGCAGTATGACACTATGTACCATTTCTGGTTGTAGTGGTGTCCATAACTTTCCACTCTGATTCCCTGCTCTGAGCTTCTGTTTTGCTGTCACCTTTCTCTTTGCAGTATTCTGTGTGCTGCAGAGCAGTTGCATTACTGTAGCTTTAATGTCTCTTTGTGTAAATGAAAGACCTTGTTGTCCAAGAAGCGTGGTGTTGGGGTGGGGAGGGGAACAGTTGTTCATTTTCTTTTGTTGTCTGCACTCCATTTAATTTTTTTTTTTTTTTAATTCTGACCGATATAACATCTGCTAAAATGTCTTCCTTATCATTTGCTTGGTGATCACACAGCCTTCCCACCATTCATTGAGAGCTGGACCAGATCTCACAGAGTCTGAAAAGAGCTATGTGGTAAGGCCACTGTTTAAATCAGATGTGTAGTCCTAGACTCTCTTCATCCAGACAGTAACACTTCAGTAGAGATAAAGTGCCAGCACCATTTTTAGCTGCAAAGTAGGTACATATTTATCTATTTGCATATATTGTTCTGTTTGCAATGGAAAAAGGGAATTTAGCACTTCAAAAAACATTCATAGCCAATGAGAAATTGGGCCAATTGTGCTGCCAGTCCCTGGGTATAAGTTAAATGAAGCAAAATGCATGAATGGAGCGGCCCGCCTTGCATTCTTCAACTGACTTCATAGCATTTGTAATGGTGCCACTGCATAACTAATTGCAACCTCTTATGCTGCTGCTTTTTAAAATATATGCATATGTATTTGTTACAAATCTTCAAACTAAATGCCAAATTCTTCTGTATCTTGCCTATTTTTCCATGCTTACACCTGGATCCCTTCTGCACACCACTACCTGGATATTTACCTGGATCTGCAACTCTTCTCTTTTTTTTTTTTTTTTTTTTCCACACTGGACTTATGTGCTACATCTGGAATGTCCCATCTCTTCTTGTCTATATTTTCCCCTCCCTCCCCCCTGTTGACTGTTTTTTGGGTGTTCTTGGATGTCAATGCTGCCTACCACGCAGGAAGCTGTTTGCAATGAGATCATAAACATTGCAGAAAAGTCTGTTCATTACTGCAGTACTATTTCTCAGCCTCTTGACTCTCGCCACAAGGTGACCTCTAATGACAATAAACCATCTCTCATCATTTCTCAGCAACCTCAAGCACAGCAGCAAGGAGCCAGCCCTGACAGAAGTCAAACACCACGAGACATGTAAGTCCTTTTGTCTCCCATCTCTTCCAGGGGCCTTGTCTCTGACTGGTGGTGAAGATGGGGAGGTGTGAAAGCTTCAGCGTTTCAGGAGTTAAATTAGAATTATGGGAAAGTGTCAACTTTTCTTTAAAGAGCAAAAATAGCCACATCATCATAATGAGTAGTTTAAAACTGGGACCTTTGTGTCTATATAGCACCTGAAACAATGACCTCATGATCCAGGACTGGATCTCCTTTGGGCACTTGATTAATGCTGGTTTTGGAGACTATCTCAATATCTTTGTATCTTGAAGCTGGAGACAAATTAGTATCTACTGGCTACACCTGGCTCATATGGTGTGGGTCAATGTGTTCACCCCTCTTAGCTTCTCACAGTACAGTGAGCAGTCCCAGCACCGATGCAACTTGGTGCGTTGTTGGCCAGTTCCACAGATGAATTGGTGGCTGAATGATCTGAGAGACCAAGGCTGAGATTTTCAAAGCTATCTGGTAGATTTTAAACTGGAGCTGCCATTAAGCTTGGTGGAGCCTTTCACTGATGATTTTGAGACTAGTAGCCTGCACTGTGTGCTGAGGACTGAAGTTCATTGGCAGTTGGATCCAGAAAGGAGTCTTTGCTTTTGCCTGCCACTTTAAGCAGAATGGAAAGTCTCACATCAGCTCTATTTTCATGCCCCACAGCCAGGGGATCCAAGCCTCCTCAAATTTGCCCAGAGATTATATCCACTCCATAAAGTTCCTTTCTGATAAATACAGAGTGCCTCTGGTGCGAGTAGTATGTCTGAGCAGGATTCAACCTCAGATTTAGTTTGTGCCATAACTCCTCAGCCGTGATTTATGCAACGTTCTTAGCGCAGTAGAGTAGGCAGTATCTTTTTCTAAAGTCCTTCACATTGCCATTTGGTCGTTCATGGCCCTGCCTATGTGCCTAGGCAAGGGAAGAGATGTCTCATTTAGCCCAGGAATTGAGTGTATCCAGGTTTTGGCTTGCATCCAGCAGGGTGTCCACACTCATACACTCTAGGCACTGCAGGTTAGGAAGACTCCAGTTGTAACAGTCTATGGACACAATTACAAAAGGGAAACAGAAGCTCTCCACATATCCCACACAGTGCAGGCGTGACACATTTTACTGCCATGGCCTTGTGACCACAGCCAATTTAGTGCAATTGGCTTCCACCTCTCAAATGGAAGACACAGGTCTAGACTGCATTGGACAAAATATAATAGGAATTAGAAAGGGGGATGGAGACGTCTCCTTCTGAAGGGATGTCAGGGAAATCCAATGGCTAACGTGTGGTATCTTTTCGGTTTCAGAGTTAGCTACCAAGCCCTCTACAGCTACACTCCTCAGAATGATGATGAGCTGGAACTGAGGGACGGTGACATTGTCGATGTCATGGAGAAATGTGATGACGGCTGGTTTGTGGGTGAGTGTGACTCTTGCCTGTCAGCAGGGCTTTTTGAGATGCAGATGAGCAATTTTGCAGTGTGCGCGTCAGTTGCTGTCATTTGCGGTGTCAAAACCAATTCAACTTTTTTCACAATTTCTCAGCTTTTCCCACTAAGAACATTAAAATTGGGGTGCAGGGTGGTGGAGCTTTGTTTTCCTTGCTAGATGTCTCATTTTTCCTTTTGTCGTCTTAATTTCCCTGTTCCCCTCTTCCTGCTGATCCTTCTTGCTCATGCAGATGGCAAAGCAACAGAGAATAACAAGGAAAGCTGGATTTCTGTAGCTTTTCCAAAGCTGGTGGAGCCATGGCAAGTTACAGAAAGTGGCAAGTAGGGGACGAAGGGAACACATGTATCAGAGTTGCAGTCCCTGAAATCCAGCCTCATCTGTGCTGTATGTTAGCAAAATCTAGCCCTTTACCTTCAAAGAATGCAAGTCTGGATGGTGTTCTCCATCTCAACAGTGCAAATCTAGGCTCGTTACCTCTTCTGGAGGGAGATTGGCTCATTTACACTGATAGGAGTTTGGCTCCTCAGCTCTAGGTCCAGGAGCTTTCACTAGCACCTTAATAATTGTTAAAAGGGAAGACCAAGGATGATTAGTAGCAGAACCAGTTCTCATCTCATCTGTAGCAAAAGGCTCTTTGATGAGGACTCCTGTTAAGTTTTAGAAAGCAATGCCTGCAGGCAGAAGAGGCTGCCACCTCTACCTTTTTAAACCGCTAAGCCTTCCTCCCTTGGCTCCATCTTACTCTGGCTTCCTTGTGTTTTATTTTGTGACAGGTACGTCCAGGAGAACAAGGCAATTTGGCACCTTCCCAGGCAACTACGTGAAGCTTCTGTACCTGTAAAATAACAGTGATCCCAGCGCAACAGTGATGGGGTTGTTTTCCAGATGGTGTTTTTAAACAGCGAAGAAACAGGCAATTTATGAATGTAACAGACAAGAGACAAGACGTGGTAGGAGGATGTGGTTATGTGGTATAGTATTGAGTTGAATGTGTAGCCCTGCTTCCGTGGATTCAGGGTGTGATTTGTTTGCTGAAGAAGAGACAGTTTCTAGTTTACACTGCTGCCTTTGTGTATTCCTCTCCCCTTCCCAGCAAGAGTTCTGGTGATAATCTTAATTTGTATGGAGTACTTACCTCGGAGAAGGCTTCAGGGAAGCACATGGTATAGGTTTTGTTTGTGTGTTGAGATACGGTAGTGCTTTGGGGCAGTACGCAGCCTGGCAGCTGCTCCCTGTCGGTGGCAAGGGTCAGGGAGGCCAGGCTTTCTGCCAGGTTTCTGCTTCGCTGAAGACTCACTTTGCTCTGCTTTCCACTTCCATAGAAAACCCTTCCTTCATGTCATGCACCTGTAAACCCGGCACAGGCAGAGGACAGCTGAGATGGTTAAACTGAAAAGCTCTCTGTGGAAAAGGAGTTTGGGACTGGTAGTTTAATCCAGAGAGGCCAGCCAAAACATAATGCAAATGCGCAAAAATTCCAAACCCTTTAATAACGTATTACCTATCTCTGCAGGGTTTTTTTTCTTTTGTGCAGGGTGTGTGTGTGTGAGTGTATTGTGTGCATCAAAGTGAACTGAGTCCTGTTTTTTAAAGAGAAATCAGCCTGGCTTTGACATTTATCTGCACAAGGAATAGAACCAATAAATAGAACATCTGTGAGAGCAAATCCTGTTTGAGTCCTATGGCCCTTCGCTTTCTCTGCTCCTTCTGCCCTGTTGCTGGCCCTAAAGGATCACATACTTTTGAAGCATACTCTTTGGGATGAAGGCTTTGCTTCCTTCCTGGCATTAAATCTTAGAGGCTCTGATAAATCTGAGCAATGTATCACTGAGGGTGCCTTTTTTTTTTTGGTTACAGTGTTGATGGTAGGTCTCAAATAAATACATGCATTTTGGCTGCCTCTTAGTCATACAAAAAAGTCTAATCAATTTGGAAAGCTGTTCCCAGCAGTTATTATCAGTTACATAGATTTGTATTTCCTTGAGGGGAAAAAAACCCCATGGCTTTGCCTGTCTGCTTGCCTGTAAATCCACTATGAATACTCTTTTGATAGACATTTTGTTATTAAGAAAAAGCATAAACAAAACCGGTTCTATCAGACCCTGCTTCCTACAGTTACCGTACAAATAGCAAAGGGTTAGATTGCTATTTTGTCATAAGCCGTATTTAATAATATAAAATGCCTATTTTTATGCTGATGCTTTTATACAGATTTATTAAGAATACAACTAACTGTTAGCACGACTTGCAATGTTTTGATAAACTAGCCATGCTCCTGGGTTTGAAATCAAGTAGGCTTGTCTTCCGCTTAGGTCAGCGGAAGAAAAGACTCAGTGTCTCAGAAGTTTGACTGTAAATATGTATATTTAACTTTGTACAGACAATGTACTTACCTTGTATAGAAAAATAATTTAAACACATTGAGTGAAGGGAGGGAAAAAAAAGGCAGTTGTGAAAGGTTGGGATTTTCTTCCACTTTATTTAAATGATGGAATTCCATGTATGTTCACATAAAGAGGAGTTTTAGCACAAAATATCCATTATGAAAGGGTTCCAGATATGACACAAAGCACCACTGTTTCTTTTCTGCAGGAGATACCTTTAATCCTGGATCTTATTTATGGGTTTGTTTTTCTGCTTTGGGTTTGCCCACCAGTTATTTGCAGCAATATTTAGGCCTGTTGCTATGATTGGATAACACCAAATTAATCTATCCAGCAAAGTAACATGATGATACTGACTGTATATAACATAATCACTTAAAAGTTTATTTTTTCTTCTTGCTCTTGCAATTTTAAGTTACACACACACACAAACACATACACACACACACACACAAACCGCAACTTATTTTTGTGTTGACTTTTTGTTTCTTATTGCAGTGGATTACTATTTGACAATTAATAAATGGAACTATTGAATTACTATTGTGTTCCTTGTACAAATCATTAAATAAAGTCTATTCCCGCTGTTCCTGTAGCAATGCACTTTTGTACAAGTGCCCCTCTGTGGCTGGCTTTGGCTGTGTCCGTACCGAGCAGCAGGCTTCTGCCACTGGGTTCCCGAGCATCCTGCACCTGGGGATCCTGCTGTGACTTGGCCTGAGCTCACCGGTTCTCCCTTGTCGTGGTTTAATTCGGCTGGCAGCTAAAACAACCACGCAGCCATTCACTCACTATCCCCCGTGAGTGGGATTGGGGAGAGAATCAGAAAAAAGGTAAAACTCATGGGTTGAGATAGTTTAATATGACAGAAAAGGAAGAGAATAATAATAATAATGATAAAAGAATATACAAAACAAGTGATACACAGCACAATTGCTCACCACAGACCACTGATGCCCAGCTTGTTTCCTGAGCCATGTTATAAACCCCTGGCCAGCTTCCCCAAGTTATATATGGAGCATCATACGGTATGGAATATCCCTTTGGTCAGTTGGGGTCAGCTGTCCTGGCTGTGTCCCCTCCCAGCTTCTTGTGCACCCCCAGCCTACTTGCTGGTGGGCAGTATGAGAAGCTGAAAAGTCCATGACTTGGTGTGAACATTGCCCAGCAACAGCCAAAATATCAGTGTGTTATCAGCATTATTCTCACCCTAAATCCAAAACGCAGCACTATACCTGCTACTAGGAAGATAATTATCTCTATCCCAGCCAAAACCAGGACACCCTCCTGAGCCATAAGCAGGCCATGACTTTTTCTCCAAGAAACAGAGGTGTAAAAGCAGAGAAAAAGCTGGTTTACACCCAGATCTCACTGTAACGTGAGGTCAGGGTGCAGACGCTGTGGTACGCAGTTCAGGAGCACACCCAAGTCCACTGGTTTACAAGGGGTCTTTGTGACTTGTGAGAAGACCGCACAGGTTAAGTAAAACAAGAAGCCCCAAATGCCAACCTCTTTGAAAAGAGATGTCAGTTGACTTTGGGTTTACATGTGTGTTTTTAACCCTGACTTGGGTCAAAAGCTACAAGACACAGACTTGCGCAGTAGCTGCACTCTGTCCAGGCAGGTATGGCTGCAGGACTAATTGAAGAGATTTGTGCAAGGTCTGTGATGAACAGATCACGTCTCCCAGCCCTGTGGCAGGAGAGCTAGCGGGGGCTTTTTGGGTATGCCTCGTGTAAAGGAACAGTCCCCATAGGAGCAGAGCGAGGGAAGGCCAGAGCCGAGCTGCCTGGGTGGGCTCAGTAACGCACGAGTACCACAAAAGCGCACGCTGCACCTCCACATGCCTGGCTCCTGCATGCTGCCTGCGCAGGGCTGTGCCCACGCTGAAGGCTGGTCCGTCGTGAGGAATTTTAACTTCCTTGAGACCCTCCACCTCAGACTGAGCCAAAATTAGGCAACAGATTCAAACTCTGCGGCGATGCAACCGGATGGCCAAGCAGACAGATACACATTGTGGCTGCATTCACAAGGATTTTAGGAAGTCAGACTATAAACAAGCCAAATCTAAAACCAAACTAACAGGACAGCAAAAGCCTCAAGCTATTTTACACATCCTTAGAAAGCAAACAGACACAAGTCCATTTTTCTGTTTCACATGTTACCTTATATAAAAGCAAAAGGGCAGCCTTACCACCGCTTTGCTGCAGTCACTAGCATTGCTAGCCCTTACTTTACAGTGCCCGACCAGGGAGAGGAGAAAGAGAGACTCATCTATAGCTACTGAACTTCAACATTTCCTGATGTCACTCTCTACCCTAATATACTTGGTAAGGAACAAGCCAGAGATGCTTTTGTGACTGCAGAAGCTGGGTGTGCAGAGAGGGGAACAGGACCCAGCAGTGTGTCCTAGCCCTCCGGAAATCCCCCATGCCTGGGGGAAAGGACCTCTTGGTATCTCTTTCTTCACCACCAGGAGATGTGTAATGACGCAGTGGGAGAACTACTGCTCTCTGATAGAGATGAGATTCATACTCCAGATGCATGTACCCTGGAAGGAAATAACGCATGAAATGACAAGTTCATGCAGGAAAAAGGAGGAAGCCAAGAAAGAGGATTGCAGAGGCAAGGGTGTGCCTTGCAATGGGATCATTCGTGGCCATGTCCTGTAGGGCCAGCACCTGGGAGACCGGCCTCATCCCCAGTTGCTGACTGCTCCACGCTCCCCCGCTGTGGCTGAATCCCAGCTTCAGCAGCAGCCTTGTGCTGCAGCTCACTGATGTTCTGCTCACTGATGAACTGTATTCATTTACTAAATAAGCAGCAACACTTGCACTGAAATTGTAAATGCCAGCACCATTGCTGTAACCAACCTGTTCATTGTCAGATGGGTGGGGGCTTAACATGCAACTGGAACTACTATTTTTCCCATCTTATGAGGTTGTCTGAAAAACCTGTATAGAATTCCTTCTTATGTTAGTGGTACCACACATAAGGGGCTAGAGATAAACAAAACTCTGCCTAAAGCAGTGATGAACCTGAGCTAAACGAGCAGAAAGGTAATACCCTTCCCAGGCTCCGCCCCCTCTCATTAGCTCCCAGTCGGGGCATTGCACGCAGTGCCGCTGATTTCCATCGCCGCCATTAGGTTTCAGAGTTAACACCGCGCCAGGCCGAGCCGCCTTTGCCTGGGAGATGCCGCGCCGCGGCAGTCTCGCGTGCGGCTGCCCGCCGGTGAGTTGCTCTGCAGCCGTCCTGCCTTCCGGACGGCGGTCAGCTCCCGGCTCCGCCGGGAGGGGGCAGGGACGGGGCGGGGGAGCTCTGAGTTTCCCAAGACCGAAATTCTCCTCCTCCGGCAGCAGCTCGGCCCCGCAAACCTCCCTCGAGAGGGTTTCACCTGGAAGCGCGGCGGGCCGGCTTTCTACTCGAGAAGGCGTCAGCCGCCCGGCGCTGTCCGGGGAGCTCTGCCCCCCCCGGGGCGGGCCAACCAGCCCGGCGGAGCCCCGGGGAGGGGCCGGCGGCGGCGGCGGGGCGGGCCGAGGGCGGGCCAGGCCGGGCCGGTGCAGGCGGCGAGGCTGCCGGGCGTCCCAAGAGGTGCAGTCGCGCACATGGGGACACACCGCATCGTGCTCTCGGGCCCCGGGCCCTGGGGCTTCCGCCTGGTGGGCGGCCGGGACTTCGAGCAGCCCCTCACCATCTCCCGGGTAGGGCGCGGCTACGGCGGCGCGGGGGGGCGGGCGGCGCCGGGGGCCGGGGTGGGCGCGGCGGCCGGTCCGGGGGCGGCTGGGGCTGGCAGGTGGCTGGTGGTACAAAGGCAGGGCTGGTGCCACAGCCGTGGTGGTGGGTTTTCTCTTTTTCTTTTCCCTCTTTATTTTTTTTTAATGTTTATGGATAAATACGTGATTTCCCACGCAGCCCCTTAATCTGGCTTTGACCAAGTCTTTGCTCCTTACCGGCTCGCCCTCCTCAGCTTGTCCGTGGCAAACCCCTTGCCGCAGGCAGAGGGAATCCCCTCTGCTCACGCCAGCCCGTAATTTGAGTTTTGCAGCCCATCCTACGGGAAGCAGTCGCACTGAGGTGGTGCTGAATGCTCGCCTGCTTTTGCTTGCCATGTATAGGTAAAAGAAAAGCCTTTGTTTACAGAAACTATATTAACCTATGTTAAGTGTCTCTGCCTGTTTCTAAGTCCTTCTTACCCCCACTTAAAGAAAAACTAGTTAGGAAATGACAGTCAAAGTTTCACATCCAAACAGTTTTAGTGGTCTAACTTAATTTGCCTTCCTCTGCTCCAGCGTTTGCCTGTGAAACGTCAGGGTTTGGGTTCAGACTCCCTCGCTTTTCTGTCCACGTACCCACCCGCACCCAAGCGTCCCCGCGCGCAGGTGCTCACACCCCGCTGCAGCCTGCCCGGCTGCTCCTCGCAGGGAGCTGGGCCCTGCCCCGAGCTGCTCGCTGCAGACCCACAAAAAGCAAGGACATGCGTGCACGTCTCGTCCTGCGTGGGCACGATTAAACCCCACGCTGCCTGTCCCTTCGTGGCTTTGTGTGAGGTGTGCTGCTCGGCCTCCCCTAGGAACGAAGGAATTGCTTCAATTTTCAGCAATCCCTCTGCAAACCAGAGGCACCCGATGAGCTGCTGGCAGCCTGGGCTCTGGCCTCTGCCACCACCTTCACGTGGCTTTGAAGTCCCCGTGGGCCCCAGGTGAGGAAGGGCTGTGGGAAGTGGGACGTACAAGAACTTCAACTTCTGTGAACTGGCCTGAGAGAAGACCAGGATGGTGAAACTTGTGAATTTCTCTAAATACCTCCTGCCCCATTGTCTCCTGCCATGGGGTCCCACTGCCAAAGGACCCCAGGTGCCACAGGGGAGGCTGCTGGCTCTGGGACCGACAGAGCTGGCAAGTGCTGTCAAACCCACAGAGGGGGGGAAGGTTATTAGTTATTTTCTGTGTAATCTGTTTCAATTACAGTAGTAATGCCTTATTGTTCTAAAGCATTTTTTGGACATGAAAGCAGCTTTAGCATAGGGGAAGTGATATTTACTTCATTGTTATGGTAATTGTTGCCATTTCCTTCCAGTGAAAGGCTTGGGCAGAAGAAGTATGTCTGAAGTCCTACCTCACTGCTCTTACCTCTTGGTATACTTAGGGGTGCATACCAAGGGACATAGATCAGCAAAGTGGTAAAAATAACCACCTCATGGGAAATTGTGACCCCGGGGACTAAAATGTAATAAAATAGCCTCTCTAGTGGTGGTGACGTAAATGCTGACAATTGGCAGCTCTTATCATGGCTTTCTCTTGTGGCACCTCTGACACTTTTAATTTCCTCTCCAAGACTTCAAGCCATTAATCTTTCCTGTGGTTTGCTCCTAAGGCTCCTGGGTCTGTCCCCTTGGCTCAGGAACAAAGCTCTCAGCAAGTACCCCCTTCACCATGTAAAAAAAGATCTGATCCAATTTTGGTCTGTTTTAAAGAGTCTGATCCCCCTTGTGTGATGACTTTATGGGCTATAACTTCATTTTTCTTCTTGCTTATTGCATTTGGTACCCGTGCTCTGACCAGAGACCTTTTTGGGCACAGAGCTCTCCTCCTTTCACAGGATGGGGTGAGCTCTGTCGGCGAGCTCTGACTGTAGGACTGGATTCTGCCAAGGGTTATGAGGGCCTTGGTCCCACCAAGGTGTGAGATGGGGGGGGCTACCAGAGGGGAGTGAGAGGGTGGGGAGGCTGTAGCCTGTGATAAGAGCATTGCCCTGGGAGCAGGGGAGGATGCAGCCATCCCTCCTCAGCACTGTCATGTGTTTGCTTTGTGCTGCAGCACGTTGGTTGTAGGTCTGTGGCACAGATGCGCTCATGGGGAGCACTGTTAGCAGTGGTGCACAGGGCTGGGCTGTCCGCCCCAGGCCAGGCGTGCATCCTTGATTGCACCGTGGAGCAGCATCGTTCTGCCACCACAGCTGGGAGCGCAGCAGTTCGGCTGTGCTACATGGGGGACAAGTCCCCTCCTGTATGGCCAGTGGAGCCTGGCTCTGCCTCGTCCAGGACTGCCCGTCCCATTGATGGACTGATGGGGCCACCCTGCTGCTCCGGGTGTGTGCTGACATGATGGGGTGCCAGGAGAGAGACATCCATCCAGTCATGGGCCTGAACTGGGTGTCTTGCAGCTCTCTTTGAACCAAGGTGCTTAAATTCAGCCTGCATTGCCTGCCAGGAGCTCAGATTTGGCTTCTGGCAGTGTCGTCCTCATGGTAAGCTCTTGAGATAGTCTTGGTATTTATGGCCCTCATCACCATTGTATCTCAGCTCCTTACCGGTGGCTTTTCACTTCTCAAGCTCCCCTCTGATGTAGGGAGGGTTTATCCTGCTCATGTTGGTGGGAGGCAGCACCATTTAAGTTGCCAAGGCAGGTTAGTCCCCAGGGGGAGTCACTGGAGTTTTGCGCAGCAGTCCCGGGTCCAGGAAGGATGAGGAGCACTGGTGCTGTGAGCATGGGAGCCAGCAGAGCAGCCTGGCCAAGAGGTTCTGGCTGGCAGCAGCTGCATGGCACCAATGGCCAATTGTGCCTTAGGAGAGCAGCAGATGAAAGATTATGGTGTTTCCACAGCTGTTCTTATCTTGTCTTTTGTCACTGCCCTACCCCCCTTCCCACTTGAGCTATGTGTTCAAAACTGCTTTGGGCTCAAATTCGTCACAAGCATCTTCTTGTGCAAACACTTCTGGTTTCTTGGTCGTGTTGGACCAGTCTTCCTGGTGAGGGCTGAGCGTGGGGATTTCACAAGTGGTACGCATGAGACTTTCTTGTGGAGTCTCTTTCAGAGGGATGCCTCACAGATGTTTCTGGTTTACATTTCTTTTTAAAACTGTAGGGTTATTGTGGACACTTTATTATAGTCTGTGTTCAGAAAAACAAATTGTGTTAATCAGTGTAATGAACCCTAGACCAGAGCCTGCTGGATTGCCTTACAGGAGTAGGAAAGACCCTTGTAGTTATCGCCCTTTGGATGATACCACACAGTGGGTCAATGGGGTAGAATTTGAGAAAAGCTCTTTGAGCTGTGGATGGACACACTGCACGATAATAGTGTCCATAGAGCTGTCCTATGCACAGGGTAGTTCCCAGTTAAATCCCAATGAGATTGATGGAGGAAGCAAGCAACATGTTGCGTGAGGAGAGATGCCAATGAAGCTGAAAAGCAGTGCAGTTGATAGACCCCATTCCCCTCCATCCCTCAGGTAAGTAAGTGGTCTGTTTCCTGGTTTTTTGCATTTGATTTTGTTAAACATTGGGGATTTCTGTTCTCAGTTGAATATATATATGTGGAACTGTCCCATAAACCTTGTTCTTGAGATGATTTTTGTGGCTTGCGGTAGTGATGCATTGATCTTGAACATCCAACCCAAAATACGGGCAGAGGGAGGTTTTGCTTTATGTTTTGTCATGTCAAAAACCTCCCAGCCCCATTAAGGAGGGGTGTGTCTCAGAGTCTGTGAAACTGGACATATTGTTATGAAACTGAGCATTTTCCCAATGACAAGGCAATTTCAAGACAGCCCAATTCTGCAAATATATTAAAAAGGTGAAATCTCAACATTATGCTTGTTACTGATTTCAACCACAGTAACATGAATTCAGCCCTGTTTATTCTGATGTTTTATCTATTCGTGGTATTTTAAAAGCTCAGGATTTATAGCAAGTACAGAATTGGAAGATAATTGGGTAATCCCTGGGTGTTTGGGTTGGTTTTTTTTTTTAAGCATGGCCCTCTGAACCAGCTCTGTGAACTTAAAACTTGATTTAGTGATAAAACTGGATTTGAGGGTCCAAAATCAATCACGGGACTGAATCCCATGGTGTGAAAAGACACTGGGTTTGACTTTGATACTGGTTGACGCCCTTACCCCTACTCTCAGCCGGTTGCCCGGTTAAGAAGCAGCTGAGCAAAGGCATCCTGGAGCCACCGATGAGAGAAAGCCCCAGTGCAGGGGACACCCTGCTAACGGGCATCTCTTGTGGGGGCTGAGGGGCTCAGTGGGACGACCGTGGCAGCGGATGGGTGGAGAATGTCCTCCCTCTGGACCATGCTGTGTGACACAAAGGTCTGCCTCAGGAGCTGGGCTGCAGCTTCTTCCCTGGGCGGAAAGAAAGAAAAATAACCTGCAGCCACGGTCTGAGATGTGGGGGGAGCCGCAGCTGGGCAGGGAGGCCTCTGCACCTGGAGGGGAATGCCTCCCCCTCTGCCAAAGGAAACATGGGGCATCGTGGATGTGATAGGTTTTAAGGTTGAGCTGGCTTTCCTCCTCAGCCCGGGAGCCATCCTTGGCTGGTCCCTGCTGTGCACATCTATGGCTGCAATTCCTCTGCTGCCCAGCCCGGCTTTTGTGCCCATAACTGCAAATATCGGTGTTATGCTTGGCTCTTGTTCTGAGGCTGGCTGGGCAGAGGGAGCCAGCTGGGGAAGGCCGCTGGGGTTTATAGCATGGTGGATGTGGCTTTACGTTTCCTGCACTGATGTTTTCTCTTGCGCTGCTGCTCCTGGCTGCTGGGCTGGGTGGGGGATGCAGCTGTGCCACGCCATGCCACGCTGCCCGGGGTGCCTGGCAGAGCTACTCCATAGCTAGACAGCCGATCAGCGGCTGTGGGACGCTGGTCATTAGGGTCACCTGCCAAGAGCTTCTGGCCCTCCAGAAGTAGCTGGGTTGATGTTTAGAGGACAGGATGATGCCTTGTGCCTTTGCTGCCGGAGGGAGTCGTGTCTGGTCTGTCTGAGCGTGTGGGGTGTGGAGAGCAGAGGTTCACGTCCTGAGTAATGCCCTTACAGACTTTGAAGTCAGTGTGAACCCTGGCAGCTTCCCGGGCAGCTGCTGGGGCTGGACAAGCCTGTGTTTCAAAGATACAAATGGCTGTTGAGGAGGTGAAAGGACTTTGCTGATCTCCCTGACTGCCGGGGTTTGGATGAGAAGAGATTGTCCTTAATTGTAGCAAGTGGAAAGCAGCAGAACTTCCTTGCAGTAAAGACGGAGCATTTTGGGGCGTAGGAGAGGCATGACCTTTTCCTGCCCTGTTTCCTGAGTCTTATTTTTAGAAAAACATTTAAAAGATCTAGGATACTAATCAAATGCCTTCTACCAGAGTTCCATGCAGGAGCAGTACCCTTGCCTCTCCTAGGAGCCAGAGCTATACTTTCTGCAGTTTACCTTTTCAGACCAATTTGTCATGGGTTATGCGGCAGCTTGTTGTCACCAAACTTTGGAGCACCCTTTTCTCTGTACCTCTTCTTTGAGTCCAGCATCACTTCTTTTGGTAACATCTGACACACCTTGTTCTTGATGAGCTCTCCAAAGAACCTAGAGAGAGAACTCTGTGCTGGGAGGGAATGTACCAGCCCTAATCTTATGTGAGAGCTTTAAGCCACCATTACAGCAGCAAATGGATTTTTTTATTTATTTTTTTCTCCCCAGTATAAATGGAGAAATTAAAGGAGGCCTTAACCGCATAAACAATTGATACTGTTCTGGACAGTGACACACCATCTTAGATGGTTGCTGATTACTGGATGTGTTGTTTTATTTAGAGGATGAAATAAACCATCAGGAAAGGCTCAGCTGATGAGCAGCTCTGTGTATTGTTTTTGAGGTCTTGTAAGAAATTTTTATACTTTTTTTGTTTCCTGATGTGGGGCATGTTGCAAAACAAGCTGTGGGGCTGAGTAACTCCTTGACCACCACTTGAGCATCTGTCTAAGCAAATCTTCTCACCTATGTCTTTTTACACCGCCTTCCTGAGGTCAGCCCTCTCTGTGCTGTGTCGAATGCCTTCCCTTTTCTGTGTTACTAACACTCATCTGGCTGTCAGAAATAGGCAGGAGGGTGAGGGCGAGCTGGGCTGCCAGAGGGGCTTATACAGTAGAAGCCCAGACCCTGCTGGGTTGGGCTGATGCTCAGGCAGTGAGCTTTGGGTTGCAGCAGGGTCGGACTGTAATGGTGCAGAGAACAGGAGCAGCTTGGGAGGATAATCTCCTGGAGTCGGTTGTAAGGAACCGGCCTGTCATTCCCCCTCCCCTAAAGAGAAGGGGAGGGGAACATGCTTGCCTGAATTTTCTCATAGCCTCTGATCTCTGCTGACCCAGTTGCATGCTTTTGCTGGGAGAAACTGTGGCTGCTTAGCATAATAGTCCAGCACTGAGGACATTACTCATGGTAAAAGAGCAGTGTGTGTGGGTGGGTAGGATTAAACTGAATGTCAGAGATGTCTAGTCACTGGTGGCCTTAGAAGTATGTTGCTGCATGTCTGTTCTGTCCAGCAAGGACGCAGCTGGGTTTTCTTCTCAAGCTTGGATAGGTGCTATTTATCCAGATCTTTTTCTTGGCTGATCTTAATTTTCTCGTTTCTTATCTCTTCATCACCTCTTGGGATGTGTGTCTAGGTGTGGAGTGATGGGTGGTGCCGGAGGCTGTAGGATCTGTGAGAAACTGTGAAGGGCTGATGGAGTGAGCAAGTAGTGTGCCTGAATGGATGGGGGGAGAAGGCCTCAAAGAATTGAATTAATTTTAGACCCACCCATCTATCTTGACTCACACGGAGCTGCGTTACGCTGCTTGGGCATGATGTTACAAAGGTGTGCAGAGCTTTATTCACCCAACAATAGTGTCCCTGGAGCTGGGGGGCTCCTGGGGCCCTGCGGTACTGCCCATGTCTCCTCTGCCAGAGGCTGCTTGACCCCAGTGAGGAAAGCCCAAGCCAGGAAGGGAGCTCTTTTGAAGGAGACAAGAGGCTGTGCCTTTGCATGAAATGTAACTTGTGTTTGCAGGTTTTGTTCCTATGTTCCAGTGTCTTTCAGTCCTCCTCGCCTTCCCATGCAGAAGTGCAGCTGTATCTGCTCATTATTGGGTCAGCTGCCTGTGCAAGGTGCGCAAGGCACAGCCTGCCATCCCCTCGGTTCCTGCAGGTGTCTGCTCCACGCCTGGTCAAGAGGGGAGGGAAAGGAGAGGGGCTGGTGCAAAGCTTTAAGTTATCTGAGAGGAGAGCAGGAGCAAAGCGGTTTCGGGCAGTGCAATATTTAGTGGATGCCCATGAGCCTGAAGGCTTTTGTTCATTTTTGGAGGCCTTTTGGTTGGGTTGTGTGAGCTGTCTGATAGCTGTCAGTGCTCTGAGCACCTCTGCCTGCCTTCTTCCCCCTCCCAGCCACACGCCTGCCCCTGCTGCTCCCCATGGACCAGGGAGGGATATGACAAAAATAAAAGCAGGAAAAGGTCTTCCCACTGGCAGCACTCTGCTCCTCACTTAATAAGAGAAATGCTTTTTCCTTTCCTGACTTAACTGGTAGGTGAGCAAATCTCAAAAGCAGTGTTGACAGCACTGAGATAAGCCCAGACCTTACAGTGAGGGGGGAAGGGAACATTATTAGTAGCTATTAATCATCCTAAAAGGGTGGGGGACGGGTTCCCTGCGGTACCGTGCCCTTGTGCAGACATGTTTGCTATGAGCAATCCTGGCAGGGAGTACGAGCTGGATGTTGCAGGGGAGCAGTGTGTGGAAGATTGCATTTCAGGGCAAGGTATTGCCAGAACTGAAGAAACTGGATTTTAAAACATGTTTCCTTTTGGCAAATTTACTTACCTTTTTCATTACTGTGCATCCCTATAACTTCCCCTTAGGCGAGAGGCCTGAGTGGATGTAATCGTCCTTGTGCTACCAGTGGCTCTTATCTGATGGAGAAGGGCACTCAAATTTCAAATTCCTCTGAAGTGGACACAGAAGGGGAACGTGACACTGCAAGCACTGGCAAAGCGCTGAGATGTTACAGTGAATGCCACTTGCTCATCCCTGTGGCTCTTGGGGTTTCTTCAAGAGGCTTTAGTATTCCAGTGTCCCTGGCTGCTCCTTGTGGTACGGGATCATTTCTAGCAGCCTGCCACACGTTGAGTAGATTATCAGTCTGGAAATGCAAACTGTATGGCCGAGCCTCCGGCAGTGTTCCAGCGGCAGTGCTAATCCACCGTTATTCTTGACCCCTTGGCAGTCTTGTCTGATCAAAAATGAATCACAGTAACAGTGCGCTGAGCTCGGTGCTCCTCACAGGGGTGAGTAATGTGCCCCCCTCTCTCCTTTGGTAGCAGAGGAAATAAAGGCACCAAGAAACCAAGGTCCAGCAATCAGGGGAGGACCCACAATGTATCTCCTGCGGGCTCCCTCTGGTGTGACGATGTCTTTAGGGATCTGTCTCCTAGTTTGTAAAATGACAGCTCCCAGATCCAGTGGGACTATGGGTGACTTCCAGTGCTCAAGATTTCTTCGTGGCTGCTAACTGTCCCTGTCACAAGGGTTACATGAAGGTACTCTCAGGGCAATGGATCCAGTGAAGCAGCAGCAGGCTGCACTCGGTGGTCTTAGTAGGCCACCAGTCAGCCGCTGGGTGCAGCTTGGGAGGCAATGATCTTCACATTTAAAGCAGATTTTCTGTATTCATCTGGTGGCTTGTCTCGTGTTTTCCTTAGCACTTCCTCTGTCAGTTTGTAGTCCGCTTGCAGCATTAAAAGTGGTGAGCAGTTAGACAGGAATTCTTTGGTTGACCCGTCTGAATGTCTTTGGGTTAATGTTGAGCACCTTGGCCAACCTAGACATCTGTGGTACGCATCTGTGTCCTTCCCTTTTCTATGAAATACTACCCTAGTAGAGAGCTGAAAAAAGAAAAGCATCTTGTGATCTTTCTTCTAGTTAGGGGAAATAGCCCACTTGAGCCATGAGGAGATGTGCTGAACAGCCTTGGTTTTGGCTCAGGGAGAGCAGTGATTGCAGCTAATGTGTGACACCTCTAGGAGGTGAATGTTTCCCTAGGGGGAATGTTTTGTCACCCAATCCCGCATTAGGAGGACTCTCTAAATCTTGTGAACAATGCTTGTTTATGTCTGACAGCTCTGCTGGGTTTGCTCAGCTGCTTTCCAGCATGCTGAAACCTAGCATGTATGTGTAGAATGAATACCAGTTGCAACAGACTTATAAATGAGGTATGGCTCAGCTGCAAGGCATGTTTTAATCTGTAGTCATGTCTGGGAGCAGTCCACCCTTCTCATTTCCTCTGCCGGTTAAGTAATTGATGAAAACCCACACTAATCATTATTTTCCTTCCACAAAGTCATTAAAACTGCACAAAATCTTATGTAGTGTTTGCAAAGTCACAAATGTAACATCCTTCACCCTCTGCCAAGGCAATAATTTTGGCACAAAGAGGTCTCAGTTGTTAAGAGGACACCTCTTTAGTGGAAGTAATGAAAAATGAGTGAGCTGTTTAGTTGATTTGCTTGAAAATTACGAGTTTTCGCTAGGATCTGCTTTTTCATGAGGAGTATCATACCAATAGCATTGCTGTGTAGTGTCTTCTGTCTGGGATCTCAGTGAGATTGCCCCAAGCTCCTTCCCATCCATCATTTCCTAGGCAGAGCAGAGCACCTCTTTAGCAGTGTAATAGTGGATCTGAGAAGCAGAGCAACCACGCATGGAGAGGAAAGGGCGATGTAGTATGGCAGAATGTATCAAGGTGCGCTGTGGTCAGGCTGGCAGGTTGGGAGCGATACTTCTACTTTTTCAGAAAGTATTGTCAGATTGTGGTTTAAAGATGAAGTTTCTGATGCCTTCCTTCCTTCCAGTCTGCTTGTTAGATCAACCACTACTTTGGGATTGATCTCGCTGATGTCAGTGGTGCAGCTTTTCCTGGGCAAAACCAGTTTATTACAATTAAAGAAGCAATCCAAAATCTTGAGCCCAAACCTTTCTTCCAAGGAAGGAAGCAAATGAGATCATGATGCAGACAAAGGTGTTTGTGATTGGTGTTGAGTGTATTGCAGTGACTCTGATACTCTTTTCTGTCACCGCTGTTCCTAGAGGCTTGGACCTCCTAGCTGTCCTCAGCACCTTCTGCTTCGGAGACCACTTCTGTCCCAGCAAACAACAGAGATGTTTGGTTTTGGGGTTTTTTTTGTATGATCTTGCTCTTTAGCACAAAGCTAATTGTCTTGATTGAAAATACAATTCTTATTTTCCTGTTGCCCCCTACCCAAATTTCTGTCTGTGGGTGCCAAAACAGAATCCTGCCCCTAACTAATACTGAGGAGTATCCAAGAGACCCAGACCCAGGTAGATTTCTGCTGAGAATTTACTTTCAGTATTTTTTACCTCTTTGCTTCCAGGTACCAGTGAGAGAAGCCCTGAGCACTCCAGCTGTTTTTCAAATGTTGCTATGGAAATCTCCTCCCTGGAAAGTCCATTCACTCTTTTTGTTTTCTCTTAGGTGACTCCAGGTAGCAAAGCTGCAATAGCCAACTTGTGTATAGGAGACCAGATCATAGCCATTGATGGAGTGAACACAGATAACATGACACACCTTGAGGCACAGAACAAAATCAAGGGTTGCGCAGATGAACTAACTCTGACTGTCAGCAGGTACGTCACTGAGTGAGACTGGGGATGGGAGAGGAAGGGATGCGGAGTGGGCAGTAGCTATGTTCTGGTTTGACAGCAGACCTCTCTGGCTGGTTTGTTTAATTTGACCTCTTAGTGCTTTGTCTGGCCAGGCACTGGATAGCAAGAGGGAACTACATTTCAGCCTTTAATCCTAATGCTGCTTGCATTTGCTGCACTTTGACCTTATGAAAACAATTTTCTCAGTGAGAAATTGGCTGATAATTTGTGGCTGAGTCTGTCAGCCTATTCTGTGGCTCTTGACAGCAAGAAATCAAGGTCTCAGGAAAACTTCACACATAGCAAAGGAGGTACAACCAGAGATGATCTTTCTTCTGTTGCACTAATTTAGCAGTTAAAATATATGGTTGTGTGTTGGCCAAGCTATTAATTGCCTAATTCTGCCATGCACAGACTCAGAAAGGTTGTACATTTTGGAGCCTCTTGATCAAACAGCACTGACGGTGCTAAACAGTGATGATCCAGGATGCATCAAGGTGCCTGTCAGGCATTGGTCCCTCTGAGTCCTGAAAAACTAAAGGAAAGTGATAGCTGAGCCACAATCTCTGTCACCAGGGTAGAGTACGGGCTTGCTTCAGCCCTCCCACTGTCTGGAGCTGCAGAGCAATGGACAGCTTCGTTCCTTTCCCCAGCCATGCTTTGTTCTTGGGCCATCTTTATACAGAGAAGAAGTGGAGACTGGGAAGGCAGGGGTCTGCTTTGCATGGACCCATTGCTTCTTAAAAGAACGGGAGCTTGCTTTTTCAAGGGTGCTGGGGATTTATCCTTCTTCTTGGTTTGAATTGCAGCTGTGGGTATCAGCACTTCTCAAGTCAGATGGTGGAAGCAGCGTGGTGTTTCTAGTTTCTCTGGGAGTGAGTTTTTGCTGTGGCTGCCTTGCCCCAGAGTGATTGTCCATCAGCTTCACGGCAGATGCAGGGGAAGCGCTTTCAGAAGGAGTGCCTTAAATGACACAGTAGTTCAGTTGTTCAGGGCTTTCCTATGGTAAACAGAAGTCTTTTACTATAGCTTGGACAACACCAGGAGTTCAGCAGGCATTTCCCAGTTCAGGAAGAAGTGATGGGTCTTGGCCAAAAAAAGCCTGACAATTCACTGATGGAAGAACAGAGCACAGTGCAGGCAGTGTGAATGGGTGGTGAGCATTGCAGCAGCCTGTTAGCCCCAGAATTTCTCATGCTGGCCTCCAAATTGGCAGCCTTTAATCTTCCTGTAAAGGAGTGCTCCTTTTCCTCCCCAAAATATCTGGCTGCTTGACTTAGCAAACCAGTGCCATGTGGTTCTGGCTGAGTGAGAGGAGGGGAGGCAAGGGCTCTTTCAGCCTTCGGGCAAGCTCACTCTTACAGATCATTGAGTCTGTAAAATGTGTTTGCTAATGTTAATTACAAAGTCATTAACTTTATAGCTACCCCATGCATGTTTCATTGGCCTTGGGTGTGGAAGCTGCCCAGGGAGAGATTTCTAGCTGGATGTGCAGCTGTGTAAAACCGTGTGGGGGCTTTGAGTTAGCACAGCCCAACTGTTTTTCAAGACCCCCTTTTGATGAGGTAGTGTGAGAGCATGTTGGACGCCTCTGCTGCTGTACTGATCAATGAGTTCTGCTGACAAAATGGCCAAGGAGAGTGTCAAGACCGCGAGGACGTGAAAGCAGTGATCTCACTACTTATCCACTTTAGGGTTTGATGTTACTTACTACCCATGGCTTTATGTAAAGTTCTGCTTAGGGAGGAAATGCTTTCTTGTTTGGAGACTTGATAGCTGCTAGAGATGTGTTTGTATTGGGGAATATGATACTTCAGGAGGCTTTCTCAGAGGAGAAAGCTCTTCTTTAATGCTAAAAGACAGTAGTGTGCATCACGTAGTCTTTTCTGGTTGTACTCTGAGAGTATTTTATCCCTAGTGCTATCTAGTCTTTGCTGAGGCTTTGCAATCTAAGGCCAAGACTTTTAAATGGAAGATCTCGAGAGGAGGCCTAGAGCAGTGACAGAGGAGGCATTTTAAAACAGTTGGAGCCCATGCTTCATCTTCCTGTTCAACTTAGGGCACAGGAAATGGGTGAGGAAAGCAGACTATGGGTCGGTGGTCAGTAGTCCTCTGTGAAGAAAGGAAGAGCATCGCTATGGAGGTGGATAGGGTGGAAGGCACTTGGGACAATGAGTGCCACCTGGCCAAGTGGCATGGCTTGGGCTTCCTGAACCTTGGTGGGCCAAACTCTGTCAGTAAGGCTTGACCATATAGTTAGTTCATAGAGGAAGGTTGAGAATCGAATCAGGTCAGAGCTGTAAGTTTTTTCTCTGTCAAAATAGCTCTGTAAGTAGTTGGCTTATGAGTATGAAAAGGAAAGTATAGCATTTGCACTTCAACACCACCAACTCTTGGGTCTGGTCTCCATGCTGTACAGTTGTAGCTTGTTAGCTGAAGCAGTTGTACTAAGTAGCCATGCTGGCAAGGATTGCTGATCTGACAGGGCAGCAGCTCCGAGGGTTGGAGCATCACACAGAGCAGATGCTGAGGATGTGCCCAGCTGTGCCAGGTTTCACGGAGTGAGAAGTCTTTCAGTCCTTCTTTTCTACTCACAATCATAGAGATGTCTTGTGAAAGCATAAATCCTTAGTGGTTTTTAATTTTGTATCTGATGAATTTTAAATGATTACTCATTTAAACGATTACCTGTGCAAAATGCTTTCTGACCTGTGTTCGGAGTGGCAGCAGAGTCATGCCAGCAGGAATTTTAGACATAGGTCTGAGCTCACATCAGGTATTTCAGTTTCACCAAAGGGTCAACACTGTCATGATAATGGAGACTTCAGTTGTAACTGTGCTGTGAATGCTAAAAGTGGTTCAAGAGGAGACTAGGTGAATTAATGGAAGAAAATCTATAAAGTATATGATATACCATGGCAATATCTCTGCTGCAGAAAGCCCTTAAGCTGGAAGTAGCTGGTGGCTGGAAGAGTGTTTTAGAGAAGTATTGCGCTATGCTTATCATCTTCTTGTGCTCTTCTGTGGACCAAAACAAACTCTATATATGTGTGTTCTCCAAATATGCAACCCTCTTCTCTTGTAATGGTAGCCAAGCGCTTAAGATGTCTTCATGTTTGGCTGTACTAATGATTATTTAAGAGAACTGTAAATGTAGAGAATTGAAAGGACTTAAACACTTCTGGTAAAGGAAGTGCTGTTTGCACTGTGTACTTGATTGTGAGTATCAACAGCATTCCACTGTTTCCTGTTTCGGTATTTTCCTTAACGATGGTAACGGTCCAAAAATATTTCAGATCAGATAGTAGGCAGGAAATCAAGTCTAACACATGTCACCATTAAAAATGGATTGAATTACTAGCTGAAGAAAATATGCCTGGTCTGCTTTTTCACCCAAAGGTGCAAATCTGTTAATTTCCTAGGATTTAAAACCCAGCCACAAATTGCTTTCTCTGAATATGCTTTTATAAGCAGCACTGCCAGGTGCTTTACTGTTTCACATGTGAACGGAGTTGGAAAGGTCTGTTTTCTGCCTTGAAAATGGGTATTCAACAACATTGGTGCATACACCGAATTCCTGCTGAATTTAGCGTGTCTAGCAGCTCCCTGCCCTTTTCTCAGCCTGTGTTTGTTCATTCATTTTGCTTTTTGTTTCAAGCCAGACAGTGCTTTTAGAAATGTAGTTCCTGAGAAACCAAATTAAAGGTTCCATTATTGTCTTCAACAGCCTAAAATCGAGCTCAGCACTATGGGTTTGTATGGTACACGCGGAAAGACTGACCTACAGCAGACAGTGTGCTGCAGTCAGCTTAAAACTACCTGGTTGCTAAACTGAGAAACGTCACAGGCAGATTTTTGAGCCTCTCCCATTCATAGGAAAATGAAGTTTTGGATCTTGAATCGGTGTGTACATTGTTGCACTGGCATTTTAGGGTCGAGCAAAGCCTCCCCCCAGCCTGCACCCCTTCCAAGCACACCTCTGATTTTCCTGTAATGGAGGTAAGCAGCAAGACATGTCCAACAGACTGGAGAAAGCTATCAGCTTCCTTTGGAAACAGTGTTTTTTGGGAAGGATGCTTGCTCTGACAAAGAGCACTCAAAAAAGGGAAGGCTTGGGAGGATCAAATTCTCCTACCACAAAATTCACCTGACAGCCAAAAGATCCAGGCATCGCCGATGTCAGTGGTGATGCCCATGATGAATTTGGCACACAGCTCTGCATAGCTGTAGCTGCAGATGTACAAAAGCAGACAGATGTTCATTGCAGCACAGGTGAAAATTACTTCTAAAACAAATGACTTTTTGCCTGTGGCTTTTGTCACCAAATAGATGGTGGAACTGTGCAGCCCTGAGCAACTCAAAGGTAAAGTGTGTATTTATATGGGGTTTTTTAACAAAAGAGAAATGGTCCTACAGTGAGTATGTTTTTCCCTCTTTGTCTGGAGGCAGGTTGGGGGTGGTAATAAGAGAAGAATATTTGTGAAAAGAGATTGCAAACATGTAATCTCTTGTTCTGTTCCTACTGTCCTTTTCTTCAAATTTCAAGCTGCTTTTCTGCAGCCAGCATATAATATATTAATCCACCATTTTTTTGGAAAACAGTCTGTTACTTTGCTAAAAGTGATGCCAAGGAATGAAGCTATGTATTTGTTCTTTGACAAGCACTAGGATCAGGGAAGTCAGATCTGCTACCAGCACATGTTAAGTTCATTGTCAGAAAGGCTCACGTGTAGATCCTTATGAAGGAGACAGGAATGTGTGCGATGTCATCTGCATTTTATTCGGTAGGTTCAGTTGCACAGTTGCTTGCTCTGTGTGTTAGCAGGTCTCGGCTATGGGGACTAGTTGCACAAAGCCACAATAGGCTCGAATTTGTGTTCTAGGAAGTTAGTGGAATCCGTTGACTCATTTAGGTTTGCTTTTTGCTTCCCTGCCAGGAAGAGTTTTCCAGCTCTGTCATCTTACTAATAATTCCTTTGGCCCTGGGAAAAGCCTGATGCTCCGCGTGCAGCTATATAAGGGCATGCAGATTGCCTGGCCCTCCGCAGCAGCTCACAACCTCTCCATCGCTGGCGTGGTGCTCCCAGCCCTCCTGGGTGCATGCCGGCAGCTTTTACTAATGATTGGCACGTTCAAAGCCATTTTGGCAAGTCAGACTTGGCATTTGTTGTGTTTTTACAGCCTCTTTGGCAAGGCGAAAGTAGTTAACTCTGTGGCTGGCCAGTGGAAGAGCAGTGTGAGTCTGAGCAGTCAGGTGTGTTTTATCCTTCATAACTCTAATGAAACTGCTTGTGCTAAACTTCTGTTGCTGCTTCTGTGTAGCCGGCGTTGCCCTTTTGTTTTTAGCAGTTGTGTGAAGAGGCACCTGAAATGCAAGGAGCAGAGGGCCATGCACAAAGAAATTAATTTGGGGCCTCTTGTCTCTAGGAAGTTCTGACTAGCATTACTGTTTGCATTGGCAATAGGCTGCATGCAGCCCGAGTACGGTTTTGCTTGCCAAAATGAATATGTCCATTAATGGGTGGTTGCTAAAAGTGACTGCTCGTGTTTAAATCCAAGGGCATGTACTTTGCAGCTGTTGTAGCTAAAAGGCTGATTAAAAGGTACCTTCCTGGTAGCCTGACAGCTCTTGTAGTTAGTTTCTAAACATTATTAAAATGCTTGCCTAAAACTCTAGGGAGGGTTGAAAGAGGAGTTCTTTAGGTCTTTCCTCATTTTTCAGCTAGCAAACTTTGTGTTGCACAAGGAACTTTTCAATCTTTATGGGTTTATTTGCTTCTTTGGTGTTTTACTCACGTCCATCCCAGTATTTGAATCTGGAATGTAAATGTGCCTTTCTTCTTTATAGAACTTACGCAGTTCCTGGCACACAGAATTAGACCATCATTTTCCAGCTCTGAATTTTCCCTTGAAGCTATGGCCCAGCTCTGCACGCAAAGCATTGATAGCAAAATCTAGGCTCTTGCAATGTTTATATTACACCATGTTCAAGCCAAGCTTCTTGAAAAATGTTGTATTTTGTAAATACCTCTCCAGATTCCTGCCTTGACTTGCATGCAGTTTCCTTCCTACTAGTACCTCCCCATCCAAACTAGCATCAGAGGAATTTTTCTAATCTTGGGTCTTGGTTTCTGCCTGGATGAAACAGCAAATGCATGGCTCATTCCCTGGCCCTGTCTTGGTTGCTCTCTCTCCTGTAGTAAGGAAACAGCATGGAAATGTAAACTGCAAACATGACAAAGTTTGTATATCCACGTGCCTACGATTAATTTGCTTGACACTTGTTCCCAGGCTTGTTTGTGTCATGTTTTTGTCTTCTCTTTCTGCACTGAGTGTTGCGCTCTGCTGGAGTCTCATTTGAAAGAATATGCATTAGAAATAAATATTCATCAGTTTAAGCAGGAGTCTGAGATCCTGTGGGGATGCTGAAGCCTGCTGGCTTTCACTGAAGACAGAGTGGGATTCCCGAGCAGGCTGTTAGACATCTAGCCCCACCACCAGTGGAGAAGCAGGTCTGGCAACCCCACTAGCATGGCCACACTCAGTGGCAGGGGTACAGCCTCATCAAGGGGAGCATGGAGATGGTTTTGTGGCTGGGGGTCCTTTTCCCCCAAATTTGGAAAAAAATCCTCCAGAAAGCCACTACTACCCTTGCTGAGAGCTGGGACCATAGAGGTCCTACTGATGACCTGCAGACCATGGGCTCCACAGGTGGTGTGGTGAGATGGGGCACGTGCCTTGAAAGTCCTGCTAGGCAAAGCCAGGGAGAGCAAAGCTGTCTCCTCTCTGCGGCTTCACTGGGGCCATAAATGGGCTGTTGAGAGAGGCTGGAGGGCTCTGCTGCAGCTGTCGTGAAGACAAAGGGAAGCTTTATCCTCCCAGCCTTAGAGGGACAACTGCGCGGGCTATTTAACCTTTCTGTTTGGATAACTTTTAAACTGGATTGAAAGTAAAGCCTGGAGTGACCTTGCTGCTTCCATTTATATCCAGTGACAGATCAGAATGGCAGCAGACTGGGAAACAAACTTGAGCTTTTTGCCTTGCTAATAAATAAGGGAGAAAAATCTGGTCAACCCCCCCATTGGCTGCAGTAGTTGGCCATAGCTGCCTCCACTGCGCTGGAGATCAACGTGCTCCGTCACCTCAAATGCCTTGAGTGAGGGGTAATGAGACGAAAGCAAGTGCTTGGGGAGAAGTTTCTGCTCCATATTCATACATTTGCCTGTTCTAAGCTTAAATTTTCAGTCTGGATAAGGCCTTTTGTTGCTTCTGATAATATTAAACTGCTTTAAAAGAAAATGCTTAGTACTTAGGTCACTGCTAGTGAGAACTGGCACAGGGATGCCTTGTGCTAGAAATCATCTGAAGTGTTTCATGCTCTCTGAATTGCTTTTTCATCTCCAGCCAACGTCCACTTGCTTACAGCCTGGCTGGCAGGGTATTTGATTTCCATTTTGTTTGCTGTGTCCCCTGTTTTTCCAGAGGAGGTAAAATGTGGTCGCACGTGATCTCCAAACGCTTTCAAGGAGTAAGGCTTTGCATTGGTCAACGGGCTGCTCCCCTCTGTGCAAACACAGTCTTCAAGTGCAAAATACTTTGTCAGGCTTGATAACCATAATCTGTGTAAGATCGCTGGTTCCTCAGGTACCTTAAAGCGTGGGTTGCCAGAAGCAAGGAGGGAATGGTTGTCTCATACTCACCTGGGGTATGTTGTACATCCAGTAACAGTAGCTGTTGAGACGAGATAATGATCAGATTGGCATTGATCTGATCCCATGCAGCTGTTACATTCATATTTGTTAGTCTGTATGTGCCCCAGCTCACTGGATGCCAGGATTTGTGTGACGTGGGTTGTTGGGTATCAGCACTGCAGCTGGGCCCGCAGGGTGCAATAGCCTGGAGTCAAAGGTTTGCTGTGCCTGGCTGCTTGTAAAGGATGATATCTGGTGTGACCTGTGTCTTTGTACTTTCCTGTGAAAGGAGGTACAGTACAGCAGACTTCATTCAGGTTTCTTCCGTATAAAGTCCAGAGTGCAATAGAGGCAACAGCAGGTCAATAAAATTTTCCCTTTCCCTGAGTGAGAATGCTGCCTCCTCCCACTGATCTGCCCTCTGGATGTACGTATTAAAATACTATTTATGCAGCAAATGTCTGGGATATACATGTGCATCACAGTTAAGTTTGGGCTGTTTAAAAAATGTCCTGGCATTGGAGGGCTTTTAGAGGAATGGCATAGACCAGATTGAATTTACTGTGGGTAGCTCTGCACCCTCTTTCTCCATCCTTGTCAGTTTTATAAGCCTTTTCTGTTTAAAGTCTCTTTCCAGTTGTCCAGTTAGTTCTCAGTGGAAGCGTTCCTGTTTTGCTAAGTACTTAAATTGTAGCTGGCCCTGGACCCGCAAATATCTGGGAAGTACATCTATCTGCAGTTGCAGATTCCACAAAGGGCTCCTGTCAAAACAGGACATGGTTTTCAAAACTCATCCTAAGAGTTTATCAGCCATCTGGTTGCTGCATGATGCAATGTTTAGCATTGAACAGCGGTTTTCATTCAGCAATACTGCAGCCACATTCCCTACTATTAAAAAATTTGGGAAAAGTGGCACTGTTTAGTCCATCTGGGATACTACTTACCGTCTGCTTCTGAGAAATGTAGGTAGCATATGTTTCCCACAACATATCTCAAGCAAATCTAAGCACTCTACTTCTTCCTCACCAGTTGTTTGTCTGTTGTTCTTTGGGACATAGCAAAACTCTAGAAGGATGATGGTAAAAGCGGTTGGTTGTGGTCATAGATCTTGACTTGTGTTTCAGGCTGCTGTGAGTAATTGGGTCAAACCACAGACCAGTAAAGGTTATGTAGACTTTCTCTGACACATTATGTCATCGCAGTTCTTAGTCCCATTGAAGACTTAGACACGCATTTTTTTTCTTTCCTTCATAATTCCCCAAAGCCTCTGTTTGTTCAGCATGGATACCACTGTGTAAATAAGAAGAAAATTCCAGAGACCCAAACCAAAAAATATTTCTAGTTTATCCAAGGCAGCCCAACTTCGAGAACAAAATGTTCTCTGTATAGTCAATACAGACAAGAATCGTTCTTCTGGCTACCCATAAAAGCTGAAACACACCGCAATCTGAATTACCCTGCTTAATTAAAGGATCTGCATCTAAAGGAATATCTCCAGCTTCTGCTGTTGGGTGACCCCCAACTCTACTGCCTGGGTTGGAGCCCATGCTTGATGTGTCACCAGTGACACCGTAGTTAAGTCATCCAAGTTTTGTGCCTAAAATAAGGCTATTTAGATTCCTCCTGATGTGCATAGCGCTGTATACAAAAGACTAGGGAAATGTTTGGGAAATTGATGAACTTCAAGTCTTTTAATAACAATAACGATGCTCACTGATGAAAACAGATTAACTATTCAAAATTTGTGTGTTGCAGAACAGAGTCAAAAGTCTGGTCACCACTTGTAAATGAGGAGGGAAAGACACATCCTTACAAGATGAATCTGGCCTCTCAGCCGCAGGTAAGTAATGGAGTATCTGCATGCTCTTGTTCCTGCTTACTTCTGTCTGACTTCGGAGCAGTTTCTGGCCTGATCCTCCAAGGAGCTGAGCATACGTCACTCCCTTGGTCACATTGGGGATAGAACCATGCCCCATACCTCCTAGAAATCATGCGGCCCTCGGAAACCTTGAGAGACAGACTCCCTCCCTCATGGTGAGAAGCCTGCTGCTGTGGAGAGCTGGTTGGATACCTTGTCAAGGGTAAGCCACGTGGATCAGAGGCGTTGTCTCCTGCCATCTGCATGCTCACACCTACCGTAGGGCACAGGAGGCACTGTAGAGGTGTGGCTCAATAAATCATTGCTACTGCTGCCAAGCCTGTTGATTTTCATAGATAAGAAAAGCCTTGAGAGGGGAAGAAAAATATTCAGTCTTAGAGTTTTCTGTTGGGGTGGGGTTTTTTTTGTTATTTTGGTTTTTTTCCTCTTAGCAAGCTGTTACTAGTAGTCTAGCTGTGGAGAAAATAGAAGAGAAATATACTAGCCTTTCACATTTTTATCCGTGTGGCAGATCTTGCAGCCTCTGTCTAGGAGGTTGGTTTTGTAACCTGTTGACCGCCTTGCTTCATTGGTCTGCTGTCTCTGTCAAGTAAACGTAGTAATAACAGTGACTTGTGCAAGGGCATCTCCTCTAGGCTAGATTTAGAGGATTACACTGCAAAAATCTAAAATAACTACACTAAAAATCAATGGCATTTCTCTGGATTTGCACCGGGGCAGTGACATGGATTCTGGCCCTAGCACACGTCCCATGTGAGTCTTTCTAGCAAAATAAGTAGAGATAAAACTAGTTTGACTTCTGCAGTTAATTAAGTGCTAATATGTCTGTTTGGATTGGAAAGGACCTGAACCTAAAGTAGCACATGTGCAGCAACACCCTGCCCAGACCTTGGCCTGAGATCTGACCATGCTCCCTCTGACGTTGAGCTGCTGTGTGTTCCTTGGCTCAAGAATGCGGTGCAGCATTCTCCAGGTATTTCATAACTCGGCCAAGGCACAGTGAGAGACCAACACATTTGGACTTAGTTTGGGCTGGGGCCATGCGATGACACCTGCCTGTGACACTGTTGAACTGAGATCTGGTCTGTGTCTTCTGCTGCCCAAGCTCTGGAGATATACTGCTGCAAACCTTGAGACTTGGGGTCTATCTCTTGCCAAAGGAGTGGGGCAGGGTCTGCACTGATGCTTTGCTGCAAGGCCGCAGAGGGCTATTGTTTAATTCAGCAGGAGACCCGATCCCTAACCCAGCCATTAAGCAGAACTTAGCTAAATCCCCCCAAACTAAATGCAGGGCACTACACGTGCCAGGCAGGAGTTCAATGTAACTCACTGAGCTTAGTTAACTGCAGCAAGAAACCTGCGCTGCAGCCCCGCTGTCACGAGCTACCCTACTCCCAGTCCAGCCTGGGTCACATGGGTGAGAGGCACTAAGCTTAACTCTAGTCTTTGACTAACAAGTCATGCCCTGCTTTCTAAAATTCAAGTAAAGGGCATCATGAAGGTCAGACTGTGCAGGATTCAGCAATAACCCTGGTGGTGGAGCACATCCCTTCCTAAACCCTAACCTTAGTCTTAATCTTGGTTCTAGCTCTGGCCATTGTATAGATCTCCGTATGCTGCCAGTTCGTAAGTATGGCACAGCTGAATTCATTGATACCAACCTGTAACTGACTTCAGCAGGAGAATTTGGTGAGAAACTGACTGTGGAGAGATTCCTGTTACAAACCTTATATCTGAGCAGTGACCCTTGTCTTAATTGCGCACTAGGAACCAACTGTTGCCTGAAAATTAGGCTTTGACCCCTTGCGATGGCTGATACTGGAAGAGTTATTTCCTGGCATAAAAGGAACATTCAAGTTCTCACAGGAGTCTTGCCTTTCTTCTTCCCTTCCCTCAAATGAAGCCGATTAAGTCATTTGCAGTTGCCTATGTGAGTGGGACTTGCTGTTGTTCAGAGCATGGGGCTTTCCTTTAAAGGGCTTTGCCTGCCGTGTACTCAAACAGAGGAATTCATCGGTGTGAGGGAAGATGTATCGTGTCTCCAGACCACAAGCTTCCATTTACTCTTACTGCTTAACAGTGCCTGCACATCCTAGTCTGCCATGTCATGAACACCATCAAGATTTAAGGTTGTTTGTTTGTTGGTGTGTGTTTGGTTTTTTTTAAATACACACCAATTTCCTTTTTCAGTAGCTGACTGCAGCAAGTAAGGCTTGTGGCGAGGTCTGTCTGCTTGGAGCATGAAGTCAGCGGAGCATACAGACTCCTGCCAGAGCTGTGGCAAGTGTCGGCCGGGGCTGTGTCACTCTGGGGCTGTGTCTTTGCAGCATCACCGGGGATTTCAGCCATGCCTGCTGCAAATCAGCAGCAGCAGAGTGCAGAAGATGCTGTGCATATATGTGTACCAGCATGACAAACAGCTATGAATTTTACTACAAAGATGCTGATCTCACTTTTCCAACAGGATTGGTAGAAGTTGTGAGTAGAGCTGAATCTTCGAAGGCAGTGCTGAGCTGTTCAGATTATTTTTTTTTAACTCGCTCGCCAGTGAAAATAGTATATTTGCTTTCCTTGGCAACAGTCTTGTGCAGAACACTTATTAATTCACTTACCAAAGAAAATAGGACATACTGAGTCCAAGTGGTTCATTTAAGTCTGGATCCAGGGCACTGTGAAGATGTTTCTCACTGGTTTTGCACGTAGCCCTTTGAATGCAGAAATAAAACCATACATGTGAATAGACTTACTTCACGCTAAAAAAAAAAAAAAGCTTTTAAAACCTTTGCTGTAGAAATTGGACTGCAGTTATTCAAATACATTTCTACTTTTCTTAAAATTAGATAGTTTGATGTTGCCTCTCCTACCTTCAATAATTCCTCACACCACTTGTCCACCTTCTTGTCCTCATCCTGTTTTCTTGGTGCAGTTAAATAGCTAGATCTTTGCAAAAGATCTTACAAAAGAAATTAATTTTCAGTTTGCATCAAGAACTGTATGACTAGCTACACATTTTAAGATCACTGCTTACACATTTTTTTACCCCATTTGAAATAGAATATTTGTTTACTTCTGTAATCCTTTTGGAGGCGTTGTCCTGTGGAAGTATTTTCCCTTACTTGGAATGCAAGTTCAAGATACTTCTATGTGCCTTTGGAAAATAAAAAGGCATTCTACAACCTCCCATGCATTCCCCGAAGTCCTGAATCCCAACACTGACTTCATTGTCTAAGCTGACCTTTGCCCATGAAAGAGCTACAGCCTTATTACTCTTTCATTACCTTTATCTTCATCCTTCAAAATTAATTTAACCGAGACAAGAGTGATGACAAAATCACATTTCATCAAAAGGTGAGGCAGCTTGTCAGTGGTGATGGCTCAGCAGCTGAGCCAGCTTTGTTTTGGGTGTGACCATGGCAACATTAGGGGAAGGAAATGACGGAGTAGTCTTAGTATATTTACTTAATTATTTCACTTGCACTTCTAACCCAGATCCTAAGGGTGATCACTCGGTGTTGTTTTCCCAGCAAGAGCTTTTCCTCACCGCAGTGGGAAAGATTAAAATAACACGTCTGCCTCTCCCTTCTGCTTAACTGTTCTTGAGAAAAGTGATCACAGCGAGAGAGAACAAGTCACTTGGTGACTAAGGTGATTTTAGTGCTTATGACACTGACCAGAGACCAGCATGACTTCCAGACTCAGCCATGCTCTCTGGTGACTCTGGGGCAGGCATTAAGCTTCCGGACCTGTGCACTGGTGTGTGTGGCTGTGCTGCCCCTTGGTAAAATAAACAAGAACACTCTTTATCCCTCAGACTGTGCCTTGTCTTGTCAGACCTGGACTCTGGGGAAGAAGGTTTGTTGGGTGTTTTTGTTTGGTGGTTTGTTTTTTTTTTTCCTTCCCCCTGTATTGGTAGGACATTGAGGTCAATGGGGCCTCAGACTCTGAGCTGAGTGAGCTCACGGAGGGAACGAGCTGAGAGAGACCATCTTTGAGGGCAGTCAACACCAGGACTGTCTCCAAAAAAGCTTGTCCAGCTCCCTGATGTCCACATACCCCATTTGCAGTGAGGCACGAGTATTAACGTCACCCCTCAAGAATGTCAGTGAAAACTCTTGGTTTGAGATGGATAGATCAGCTGCTCTTAAACACAGAAGATATGGGCTTTCAAATATGAGGATGTTTTGGGTTTCTTTTTAAATAAGTAAGGTCCAGACATGCAGCCAGAGGAGCTGTAGAGGTGAATCACGGTATTTGTGGGATGACAGACAGCCACTTCTGTCTTCCTGAGGCTTCTTGAGAGGGCCTGCCCTGTCCTCCTTGTCCTCACAGAGTGATGTCATTGTTTCTGTCTTGTGTATTTTATCTCCTTGGATACGGAGAAGGCAGGGGCTATAGAAACTGGGTGTGTGGCTGGCTTGGCCTTTGATAAGGCCATGCGTGTGTGGGCAATGCATGAAGCAATAGGTATATAAAGTAACAACATCGCATTTCAGACAAGAGAACTGTGCTGGCGTATCGCGACCTGCTGTTTTTGGTTAAAAGGCGTTACCGCATGGATGTGGAATGTGTCGGGGACATGGAGGGAGAGGATGTGGGAAGCCAGCCTTGTTGTTTTACCCCCTACAATAACAAAACCCCAAACCCTTCCTAATTTCTAATTGGATTTCAAAGCATTGCAAAAGATCTTTCCATAGCTGAAAAACCCCAAACAATAACAGAGGGAGAGGTGAAAGTAAAGGCACTTCTTAATACTGGTGATCGCAGCTGGTGAAACATAGCATGGGGTAGGGTTTGCCATGAAGATGCCCTCGTCTGAGCTGTTGCTGCATGTTTGGCACTAGCAGCCTCCCTGCCGGCGTGCCGGCTGGGCACGAGCACGGCCGCCTCTCCCCGGGCAGCTTCGGGAGGGCGAGGACAGGGCCAGGGGGTTTGGCTGCCAGCCTCTGCTCTCCTTCCCCGCCTGCAGGACCACAGCCCTGTCGTTCTCTGAGGTTTGGTTGGGAGCCCATTTTCTTAGAGTTGAGTAAACATTTATACTGAGAAATGTTTAATCTTGTTTCCTCTTGGCGTGGCTCTCGAGGTGTGCAATCCAGGATCGCCCGCCCCAAGCCTCTGGGCTCTGGCTTGGGACACAAAAACATCCCACATTTCTGGGGCCTGGTGTGGCAGTGGGTTTTGCCGGCTTGCTTGGCTGCTTCGGGGGCCTGTGAGGCCATGGGGGCTTTTGCTTCTCCCTGCAACTGCAGAGCCTGGGTGCTATTAAATTGTGACATAAGGTCGGAGCAAATCTCCTGACTCCAAGAGCTGGAGCTTCAGGAAATAACTGTGCTGACCTGTCTCTAAATCATGAGTCTGCACCTGAAACAAGGTTTTATGTAGCTTCAAGCAGCCCCCCGCTCCATACTTGACCTGCCTTTGCTCCGGGGACTGTGGGGAGGTGGCCGGGGAAGGGGCAGGGGGCAGCAGGGGTGCGGTGGCGGCAGGGCAGTAGCCAGCACCTCTGAGATGCCAGCCCTGCCTGCTGCCTTTGGTTTGTGCTGAGGGCAGAGGAAAACCTCGCTTTGGGGAGAGGAGTGACCAAAACCCCTCATGTCTTGGTTTAGTTTATTTAGCAAGTAGATAAAGCCTCCAGGTTTTTCCTGTTTCTGGCGGTGATGAGGTCAGTGCAGCCAGGATGGCCTTGGCCACGTCACCGTGTGGCGGATGGGACCCAAGAGCCCTCCCTCACCGCAGGCTATCCCTAACCTGCCCGAAGGCACATGGGGCCATGGAGGCATCCGGGTGGCTTTATTCCCCTGGTGCCTGGGATGTGCCCCAGCTCAGCTGATGCAGGTGGCTCGTCCTGGGCTGTCTGTCCATCCATCTGCCTTGCTGACAGCTGGGAATTGCCCTGTGTCCTGTGCCCCGATTCTCAGGACAAGCAGGTCCCACAGTAGCAGCCACGTCCATGTCTGGTGCATGGCAAGGAGGAAGCAGCCTCCCATGCCACCAGCCGCTGGCCGGTCCAGGGCATGGAGGTGACGGCTGATGCAGCTGTGAGGATTTCACCGGCTGGGCTCCAGTGTTGCCGAGCATGGCCTGGCGTGAGCGGGACGTAAGGGAGGAAGGGGCCATTGTTTTCCCAGATAATTCCCCATGACGCAGCCTGCAGCCGGTGTGGTAGGAAATGCGGATCCGCTTCCTGCCCCGGCACAGGGATGGTTTCCCCGTCCCCACAGCCTGGCACCACAGCTGGTGGCTCCCTGCCAGGAGGGGCTGGGTGGCAGGACAAGCCCCTTGGCAGCTGGAAGGGCTGTGGTGCAACCTACAGTGCACAGCGGTGTCCCCGTCTGCCCCTGGAGAGGGCTGCTGCCACTAACAGCCAGCACCCAGAAAACCCATCTGGCAGGAGACCTGTGTATTTGACCTGAAGCTGGGGTCCTACCAACCTTGTTTGGTTTTGGGATTGGGAAATAGCTTTTTCTCTGGGATGGAGGGATTTGCACTGGTGCCTGAAGGACTTGAGAGCATGTGGGATTGTGCTCCAAAGCCGCTTGGAGCTTGTTTGTATAGAGGAGGTACTTTCAGGTAGGGAGGGGGCTGTTGAAGGAATGGCTTCACTTTGAAAGTGGAGCAAGAGTTCAGAAGCAGCACTGTGGCAGAGAAATTTGTGCCATTGTTAATCCCTTTTGGCTTGGGCTAGCCACTCTGCCAGCCCCTCTGGAGACAAGCCTCTGCAAAGGAAGGGGTGGAGCGAGGCTGGTATCTGTGCTGACAGAGCAATTTAACTATCACAGTATCAGTTTATAGTGGTAAAATATTGCTCTTGAATATCCAGCCTGGAGGATTGGGAGCTTCCATACCCAGGCTTCAGACCGAAATAACCACTGCTGGTACCTCTGCTTGCTGCTGACTGCAGCCTGCTGCAGACAGGGCCAGCGTTGGGGGACTGAGGCAGCGCCATGGCTTACAGGAAGGGTGAGGCAAGTGCTTCTGGATCTGCCTGCAGATGCCAACTGAAGATGTCTCTGAAAAGATCTAAGATTAGTCACATTCTTCTGTACTACTGACAAAGAAAGAGTGGGTTCATGCTCTGACTGGATAAGAGCATGTCTTTGTGTCTGGCTGCCAGTTCTTCCTTTGCAAATAGCCCATTGCTTACTGCTCTTGCAGTCCGTGCCCCCGCCAGGGATGCTGTTTGATGCTACTTTGCCCCCTTTTCCTTGCATTGGTCCTGGGAATGCCACAGCCTTAGAGATGCTGCAAACCCCAGGCATCTCAACTGCATAAACCAGGTGCTGCCCACACACATGTACATGGTTTAGCAGTGGTTATGTACTAACATTTTTCACTTGCCTGCTGGTGGACAGGTTTTTGAGAGTGTCACATTTCTGATTTTTTTTCCAGCATTAAGTCAGAGATGCTTACATAAACACATGATTCCAGGAGCTGGGGCTTTAACAAAACTGCTGCACAGCACAGGGTCTGGATTGGCAGTTCTGGCAGATCCTTAGGTAAATACATTTGACAGTGAGAACACATTATCTTTTGATCTTGGGATCATGAAAGCACTTGTTCTTTGCACGTTCCTTCCCCAGCTCAAGCAGAAAGAGCAGCATGGTGTGACAGGAAGTGCTGGAGAGTTTGAATTATCCAAATGCCCTTTATAATGTTACTGTTCTTGTAATCTCTCGGGTTACACGCCTTCTACGCGGTTCTCCAGATGGGATTTTTCTAATCTAATCTTCAGACACCACCTTCTGCACTGATATCTCTATTTAACCTGTTATAAACTCCCTTATAGTCAGTGGACTTTATCCACGAGAGCTACTGCAGATGTCCTGACACTTTTGAAAACTTCATTTATGGTCTTATATGTTACTACAGAGTAGAAAACCCATCTGGTGGCCAAAAGTAGGCCAAAATCTCCTATGTGGATTCTGTGCCTGAGTGCACATTGCAGTTCTTCTTGGAGTCAAGGCACTAAAGTAATTTCAGTCTCTCTCCTTCATCTGGCTGTCTATTTTCTCAACACTTGTAGAAGCTTAAAGATCCTTGAGGCCTCCATCACTGTCAAACCGATTTGGGCTTGGCTGACAGATTCGAAGGTAGTTGATGGGGATGGGAACCTGCCCACATGCATGTGGATTATGTAATTGAGATGTCTTACTTCCTTAGGAAACCAGAATTTAAAAAAAAAATACCCTGAATTACTTCCCTTTCTCTAATTCGTGATTAATACTTAAACGTTTCCACAATACCGGTTGTGACATGATTTCAGCTCTGAGCCTATTTGACCTAAGACTATAACCCCTTTAGCCTAAAACTTCTGCCTCTGTCTTTCATCAAACCGACTATTTATGTGTATGTCTGAAACACTCTCCTACTTGTGGTCTCCAAATGGTGGGCTAACACGTATTTAATGCTGATATAAGATCACTGATACTTTTCCCCACGGTGTGATATACAGGCTGAAGTAATTTATTTTTTTTTGCTAAAATCCACAGTTTCTGCCATGGGAAAGACTATTTTTATGGGCACTATTATGTGCTTTGAATGAGACTGCAACAAAGGGAGATTAGCTAATTACTCCAGGGTCTTTCTTTTGGTGTGTGGGAAAGCTTCATGGCTGACGTCCATATGCATCAGCCAGAAAGCCGTGGGAGAGCAGTCCCGCCACCCCACACCTGAACGTCTTGAGCTACCCCACTGATATTTCAAATGGGTTGTAACTCATGAGTGCGTTTGGATCGATGCCGCTCTTCTCTGAGGGATCCTGTGCTGTGCATGGTGCCATAAATAGTATTTGAGTGCCATGAAGCGAGATGACTCCCATCTGTCAGTCTGGAAATGCTAGCCAGCTGCTTAAGGAAATCTGGGGACATAAAAGTGATTCAAAGAAAAAACTGTGGGGGAGTATAGTCATCCTTGTTGCTAGTGAGTGTTTATCCTGTAACTATAGCTTTATCAAACAAATGCCGTGAGATGTTCAAAGGGCGGTGAAGGCTCGCTTCGTTGCTGTAGAAGTCGGCGCCTGTATGGAGTGGGAAGGGGAACCGGTTGCATTAATTATGGCTGGGAACCACGGACCCAGCATGTTAAGAAGGGCCCCGTTTCATCCTGTGCCATTGGGCGTTAGCCCTCTAACAAAGCTGTTCCCGATCTCTACAGCGGGCTGAAACATTTCAAAATGCACATTTTGGTGCCATCTTTTAGCCCTGGATATTTCAGCCACTTCTGTAAATGTTAGTCCTTTCTTCTGCCTGCTCTAGTGAGGCCCTGCTGTGCTTACTCCTTGCTTTGGCCAAACATCTCTGGAGAGAACTAAAAGTCCTAGATGTTGTTATCTCTGCCCTAAGGCTGCTAATTCCCAGCCTGCTGAACTGGTGATGTGGCTTATCAATTTCCCCATTTTTGTTAGCACTGCCTGTGATTTGGAAGAGTCTTACCTCATGTCTTACTTAACTTGGGTTTGGCCCCTTTCTTAGTAAATTGTAGCCGGTATCCACTAATACCTCTAGAAGCCTCCAGTTTGCAGCAAAACCCAGAAAATCTGGGTGATCTGTCATCCTTCTGGCACTGAAGAGATCTCTGGCATTTAGCTGTCACTGTATGTGGACAGTCTTTCGTATTAACAAAAGTCATCTTCCCACCTTTATTGTGAGAATTTCTTGTCCAGAAAGTCCAAAGTTGTTTGTCAAAGGCAGCTGTGAACCTCAGTTTTAGCTGAAGGAGCAGACATGCTCCAGTAATGACAAAGGCATTCTTTTTTGGGTTGCCCTTATCTAAGGAAGCCAAACGTTCAGATGTTGAAGAGTGCTCCTCTTTCTGCCCCTCATCTTCACTTCTCCATAGAAATCAGCCCTGCTTTCAGGAATTGCAAGGAATCTTTAAAATCTGTAGTCTTGCAGGTAGGTCCTGTGGCTTACTGTAGGCTTGTAGGAGCTCCCAGGCATGTGGCAGCTTGACCTAATAGCTCTGGCAGTGTTTCTGAGCTCTTAAGTTCCTGGGATGTCAACTCTTAAATGTCCTGAAGGTCAGCCTGAAGCCATCCAGGACGGGGACAGGGGTCCTCATGACATGTGGAGGACGCTCACCTGCTTTGGTGGTCATGGTCGCATGCTCCTCAGCTGACACCACATGCAAAGGCCACATTGCAGCGGCTGCTTGCTCCGGGTTGCCCCATCACATCCCACCTGCATGCCTAAGCACCACTGATTTTTTGCCTCTGCTCCTTTGCATGCAGGAAATAAGGCACATAGGAAGTGCACACAACCGGAGCGCAGTGCCCTTCACTGCTGCCACGGCTTCTGCCCCCAGAGTGATCACTGCTCAGTACAACAGCCCAGCAGGCCTCTACTCCTCAGAGAACATCCAGACTTTCAACAGTGCAGTGGAATCAAAGACATCACCTGGGGCCCTGGAGCCTACCAAGCCGTAAGTATCTTCCTCGCCTCCACTCCCTGCCCGGGCCCCCAGGGGAAGGCTCCAGGAGATGTGAGGTCACTGCGAGGGTACCAATTTGTTAACCCAGTAAAGCTCTCTTTCAGGACAAGGGAAGGAGCAGAGAGGCACGAGCATGGCTGCAGTTCCCAGGGGCAGGGCTCGGAGGAACGGGAAACGTTTCATGAGATGCAGAAATGAAATTAATGCTGTTGTGTTTCTTTGTTTAGCAGAGACCGACGCAGTTTCCGCGTGCGTTCAGCATGACATACCAGCCCGCTGGTCTGAACAGGTGCCTGATAGCTTGTTACGAGCACTTTGTAAAGTTAGCGTTTTGTGCTGGCTTTGCAGGCAATGCTGGGCAGGAAGGGTACCGGCTAGTGCAGGAAGCACACACATCTCTGTTCCTGACTGGCCTGGGATTCATAGGCAGGCTCTGCCTAAGTTTGGATCTTTCTATTTTTTTACTATTAAACCTTGTTTTTCACAGGAGTTTTAAAAATTAGCTGAAACATTCATACCTGTTATTGGCGATCTTATATATGGGATTGGAAAGGGTCCCAACCTTAAATGGGCCTATTGATTTTTGCAGTTGCATCTGAGCTTCACCAAAGACATTATTTTATCCCAGAAATCCACAGTTCCTCTTTTTTCATTGGAAGCAATAAATCAGGAGCTTTCTGAAATCTTTCTGGCTGTGTTGGTCAAGTTGCTTAACTACCCTAAGTCTGTACAGCAGTACCGAACTGCCGGGAAGACTTTGGCCACTTTTACAACAAAAGCTGCAAGACCAATGCTTTAGGTGATACCCGACTAAATTCCTGACTTGTGAATGGGGAGACAAAAGTAACTTCAGACCCTGCTTTTGTGGGGCACAAAGACCTGAGATTGTGGTTTGACATTAAGTGTGAAAACTTGCTCCTGACTGAAACCAGCTTCTTCCACTGGCAGCCCCGCCTGCAGAATGGGCCCTTCTAGGCTGAATTGCAGTGCTGCAGCTGGAAGACAAGGTGACATGTTTGCTCCTCATTTGCTTCTGGTAGACCCCAGCAGCCTCGTTCAGGGGTTGAGCAAAGGCAGAGCAAGAACAAGGGAAAAACTGACTTTGCATTAACCTGATGAGACCATTTGGCAGTTAAATACCACCTCTGGTCTAGTCTAGAGTCCCCTCCAGGTGAAATCACTCCTTGGAAGCCAGGTATATTTGGCTGGAAACTTGTCGGTGATTCCTTTTACTTGTGGGGATAAGCAAAGAGGTGGGTTTCTTCTAGTGCTGTGGCTCACTGTGCTCCTCCTAGCAGGAAGGTCCATTTCCAGCCCTGCTCCATGTGGGGTACATGGCATCTCTTTCATCTTTCCCTTGCTGAAACACAGCAAGTTGCAAAGGAATGCTGGGAGGGCTGTGGCTGAGACCTTTGATGCTAATACACTTTCGTTTACAGAGTCATCAAAAGCAAATTAATTGCTTCCAGTTTTCAGTGACAGCCAGGGGCCTCACCCTGCCATTACAAACCCACTGTGGTCTCCCCAGTGAACAAGCACAGGATGTGGTGGGTTCTCCCTTCACACAGCCTTCCAGCTACCTTTAAATTCCTGCCTGTCTATTTTGCCGAGTTATTTGTACATGGCCAACCTTGCTCTGGGTTTACCTGGCATTTATCTGCATTCCCCACCCAGCAGACACGCAGCCTATCTGAACCTGGCAGCCTGACCCTGCCACTGCTCATGGAGATGTGGGATGGGGACCTGCTCCATGGTCCGTCCTTAGAGGGTGTGTGATGTAAATGCAGGGCTGTGGTACACACAAAAACATCAGCAAACATATTCACTAGATTTGGTGTGGCAAAGCAGGCAGGGAGGGCAGGGAGAAGCCCCACTGCTGAGCACACCTGTTTTGGGATTGGAGGCGAGATTGCCCCTCAGTAGGGTGCCCAGGCTAGCTTTGGGAAGGGCAGCAGTGAAGGTGGCATTCCTTGGCTGGACAGTGGGACCATGACTATGTGCTCAGGTAGCTAGTTCATAGCGAAACCCTTGCTGCCATGTCTTCATTCCTTTTACAGCCCCTGCATTTGCTCATCAGTAGAGCAACTACATTTTAGTTTTTTGTGGGGACGCATCTGGGGTGCGAGACCAGAGCCACAGCATTAGCCAGAAGCCTTTAATATAAAGTCATATATTCAGTGGTGTGTCCCTCTGACACAAGGAACAGACAGTACTCTGCAACTGCTTGTATCGCTTGGAGTATTTGGTTTAGCCCTTCATTAATTTCTTCCTTCTTTCCTTTCTTCCTCCTCTGTGTTTTTCCCTCATTTCCACAATGTAAAACCCAAATGAACCCCCCCAACAACCACAACTCAAACTGCCCGTGTGAACGCGTGGGCCCGTAGCCGCCCATCGCCAACAGGTGCAATGCAGGCTCCCTTCGCCTCCGTCTATAACCCTCTGCAGGCGCAGACCTCCGAGCCGCCACAGCGGAGGCACAGCACCCCCTCCGCCCCCAGCCAAGTCCGAGTGGGGCCTGAGCAGCTGAAGCGCACGGCCCAGGTCTGCCCCAAGAGCCCTGTGGAAGTGGAGGTGCCGGGACTCAAAGTGCTGCACGTGCAGTTCAATTCTCCCCTGCAGCTCTATTCGCAGAGCAACATCATGGATTCCCTGCAGGGGCAGATCTCTTCCATTAGCCCCAATTTCCCCAGGTAACCTGCCCGCTGCCTCTGCGGCTGGCTCAGCGCATCCGTTCATCTGCATCTCGGTGTCCACGAGTGCCTTCGTCCCTGTCTGTGGCTCACGGCATTGGCCGGTCACAAGGAAACAGCATTTACATTTCACCTTTTGTGACATTAGCGCATGACTCTTCACAGGAGCTTTCCCTGCATCGTGTCTCTGTCCAACGCCGTGTGAAACACCAGAACATGATTTCAGCCCGTCAGCATGTCCATTGCCCCCTGCACACCCATGCGGCAGGGCCTTGACAACAGCTGATGGCTTTCCTGGAGAAGCCACCTGCAGCGGATGGATTTGCTGGGGGCAGGAGAGTGCTTTATCCTGAAAGCTAGTGTTTCTTCTGCACTGAAATGACTCTTGTCGTTTGTGACTCAAAGGTGCTGCTGCACATGTCCTTGTGCTTTTGTTTTGCTGGCTGCGGGCTGGGCCATGGGCGTGCGCTGGGTGTGTTTCATTTCAAGCTGAAGCAGGTCCTCATGGATCTCCATCTTTGGCTGATAACACTCATGAGGTTGGAGCAGCCTGGGCAGGCACCAGGCACACGAAGGACCCAGTCTGTGTTCCCACCTCTGCCCACTTGTTTGCACAGGTTGTTGCTCTTGGGGCTGCCTCTCTGCCCATAGGAGCAGAGGATGCTCAACATGCTCTGAGGTCTTCAGGACCTCCAGAAAACCTCAGTATCACAAGGCCTGGGTGCTCCTTGGTATTTACTTTGTGGTGGTTGGGAACCAAATGGCCTGTGCCTCTAAGTGACAGCCCGCAGGGTTTTACAGGGAGGACTTCAGTATTGAAATGAGCGAAGCAGAAAGCATGTTTAGCCATCTCACAAGGCAGCTCCAATCAAGGCTGAATTGTTTCAGATGTGACCCTTCAGCAGAGTTACCCGCTATGTGACCAAGCGGTTTGCAGCTGTGTGACATGGTCCAGGGAGGTGGTCAGTCCCATGGCCTCTGTGGGAGAGAGCGAAAGGACACAGCCAGACCTCATAGCTCCCTCGGTTGCTTACAGTCCCCTCCCGGGCTGAGCACCACGTGCTTCAAAGCAGAAAAGTTGGCGTCCTCACCCGTGGACCCACACAGCCAAGCTTTGCTGTGTGCCAGCAGCCAAGAGAGAATGGGAGGCTGTGGATTTACTCCTGCCTTGTTACTCAGTCCAGTTACTTGCTCTGTGTCACTGCTCTAGTTTATAGTCGATACCGTGCACGCCAGGAGTGGTCACACTCTGCTGGCTGGCTGTGCCAGGCTGGACAACTGATAACACTCACCAAGGAGCCCCAGGCATCAGCAATTGTTTCGTTACAAAAGTGAGCGCTCCAAGTCCTGGGCCTTCCTGTAGCCCGGCTTTGAGATCCTTGTAAACTTTACAAAATGTGCTAGCCTAAAATAGTAAAATGACATTAGTAAAGAATAAGCTGTGCTTTTCTGAAGACACTGTGCAAGGCTGTCTTTATGGGTTTTATTACCATCTTCTTGCCAGTTTTCAAAGCTCAATGATCCAGTGTTACTCAGTCAGTGTTGCAAGCTGCCCACAGTAGAAGCAGTGAAATCCAGTAATGGTTGTGTGACTCTGAAATCCAGTAAAGGTTGTTGGAGTTGTCCCCTACAAAGTTTCTGTGTGGAGGAACTCCTGCGCATGGAAAAGGACACCGGTTGCTGGTGATTGCTGCAGATAAAGTACCTGTGTAGCAGGAGGTGCCATAAATCGGCCGACATACGGAGACTCATTATCCTGCAGGCACAATTCCTGTGGCCTTGTCCATTCAAAAGATGCATTGCTTTTTGGTGGGTTTTGTGTCTTTCTTTAAGCAGCATAGCCTTCTGCCCTGACAAGTTGAGGTATTTCACTCTGCTGGTACAAATTCTAGGATTTGGGGGGTTTTTGTAGTCTTTTGGAAGTCTTGTATATGCAAGTATATCTATGGGGTGCATACCCGGGAGAGTTGATCTGTATGTTTCACACACTGTCACAATGCATGGTTGAAATGTGATGGCTTTGTTTGAATCTAATGCTCTTTGAGATGATTTAGCCTGTGCTTTTTGAATGCATGTTAGTGAAACATTCTTAGTATACAAACTAGGCTTCTTGCCTAATGTTTTATGGGTGGATAGAGTAGTAGGAGTATATGGCTTTACATAAGATGAATGTAAATTGGAGCATGGATTCATTTGGGATAACCTAGGACATTTTCTGTGTAATAGAAGGCACATCATTGTTTTATTTTGGGTGAGAAGCTTCAGTAAATGAGATTCAGGCTTCAAGGGTTCAACTGCTTGCAAGTCTAATGTGCTTCCTGCTCCACTGAAAATTACTGAAGATGGAAACATTTCATGAAATTCATTTATGGAAATAGCATTTTGTAACATGTGCAATGATTTTACCTCTGATGCTTGAAGAGTTTATTATGCAGAGTAACTCCCAGATGACTCAATTGCACATTGGCATGGAAAATATTCAGTTGCCTCCTCAAGAAAAAGATTTCCCTCTGCAGTTTAGTCTGAACTTCAGGATGTTTATGTACTTTTTAGGCAATCACAGGGTGCAGGGACGGTGAAACCTAATAGACCATTTACCATTTGTAAGGCTGCATTATGTAACTGAGCTGTCAGAGGAGATGTATCAGTTGTCTCATTTTTCCAGAGATGTTTTACTACAGCCACAGAATACAAGGCAGGCAGGAACCTCCTGTGTCCTTTAGTCCATCCCCTAGCCCAGCATTTGGTCACTTTAAACCATTGATTTAAATCATTCCCGGCGGATATTTGTCCAGACTCTTTAAATCCTTTAGTATGGAGTTTGTTCACCTGTTCATGGCAATCTCCTCTGGTATTTTGGTGTCTGTCTATTGGAAAACTTTTCCCAAGGGATATTCTGAATACCCTCCTGCAGTTTTAAGCCTGTAGTTTATCCTGTACCCACTGGATGTGGAGAACATCCTACGTACTGCCTCCAGCCTCTTTTTTTTTTTTCCCCCTAAAACCCTTTTGGTGGCACAATGATCACACTTTCAGCCACTCTGCACTGTGAAAAGCTGCCCTGGAAGCACCTCGGGCTCTAGGCTGAGCATGCAAGTTGCTCATGACAGGTGTGGCGGCAGCAGCACCTCAGGAGGCAGCTGAAAGGAGTGCTTAGTCTTAGCAGACAGAACTCTCCTCTGCCCTTGACCTGCTCATTAACCTTAGTTAAATGCTAGAAATGGGCTGTGGCTCAGAGTCTCCACCTATAAAATGGAAATGATAACACTCACTTGAAAACCAAATTAAATTATTGCCAATCAGAGGATCTTTTAGTTAGATCCTACAGCTGTTACTTTGTGAGGGTGGCCTTTGGGACCAATGCATAGTCTACTTGCAAAGATTTCTTTTTAATGGAATAAACTTAATTTGAGATTCACAGCAGTGTAATGTAGCAGTCTAAGGTAGTTTATGTAAAAGGAACATAACATCTATGCAAGGAACTTGCGTAGATGGCACAGCTACCATGTGGGATTCCCATCCCAGCACATAAGTTCTTTATTTTCCTATTAGCTAAGCAGTGATTTTCTGCGCAGAAAATTTTAGTTTCTGGAGTATATAGTACATGCAAAGCTGGGGGAACACTTGAGGACTGGCCAGGGGCAGTCGTGGGTAGCCCAGTGTGCTGATCCCACCCAGGCTGCAGCTGTCTTGTGTGAACATATCCAGCACCTCTGTGTTTTATGTCGTCCTGTTGTGCGTTTGTTTTGCACGTTCATTCTTCAGTCATATGATGCATTGTGAAAATTTTGCTAGAGGGACTGGTTTTAGTTTTCAACCATTTTTAACAAGTGTGTTCTCTGTTGCTTCCTTAGTTTAGATCAGCATATCCAGCCCCCAGGCGGCATCGTCATAGACAGAGAATCTGAGGTTTACAAGATGCTCCAGGAGAATCAAGAGTCAAATGAGCCACCCAGACAATCTGCTTCCTTCCTCGTGTTGCAAGAGATTTTGGAGTCAGAAGAGAAAGGTAAGCACTCACTGCACACCTAATCTGAGCCCATTCCTTGGGCTGTATACAGTGTTTAAGAGTAACATCTCAAACTAGATTTTCCTCCCTCAGCTGGTGATTGTTCAAGGTATTATCGTAGATGGTTTCCACAGAAACAGACCTTTTCACTGACTTTACTCGTAAATTTCCTCTCCTTGGTTAGTTCCAGTGTCTATGGGCCTATATTGTTGCTCAAGAAATAAACCCCTACAACATGTAGTTATCAAGAAGAAATCTAAAAAGTTGCAAAAACTCTTCTTTACTCTCTAAAGTTTTCCCCCTTTAAGATAATGCTCACTGATTAAAGATTCGAGACTTTGAATGGTACCACAAGGTAGGGGTCTTCAGCGAGTCCTAAAGCTTCTGATCTCCATCCCTCTACACACACAAAAGGATCCACTTCTGCAGCTGAATGTAAAAATATGGAAGCTGGGTTACAGTGAGCAGTTCATAGCTTTTAATTTCTGAAACTTTGCTCTGCTTGGCATTCTCAGTCTGACATCTGGACTTGTGCAGTTCAGGGCTGTAGACATTAAGATTAAAAAAGCCAATTAACTTGGGCGAGGACCAAATCACACTCTCTTCTCCTCTTGAGTAAAATAAAATAAACAAATAAATAGGAAAAGAATTCCAAGAAAGACTTTTCTTTTTTTTCCTTAGGCCAGTTGAGACTTTGTCTTTTGTGTTGTTAGCTTGGCAGTGGTATGTTCAATTTCATCCAATAAAAACCTGATGCTGAGATATTTGCCACAAAGGGAAACAGATCAGCCAAGTGCTGGTTGGTCTGAGGGAGCTGTAAGGAAACAGCAAAATGAAGAAAATAAGGAATCCATAGGAAGAAAGAAACCAGGATCTTGGAGTCTTTAATATGCTGTTAAAATACCTACCTGAAAGCATCTTTTAAATATTGAGTGTTTGCAACTTACCCTTCAGGGTTCAGCTCCTGCATGGAAGGGACTGGAGTAGCCGGGACTTCTCACGCATCCAAGGTCCTCCCCTGTGCTTAGTAGTGCTGAAGAAGATAAGAAGCAAAAGCCTCTCTATTTTATCTTTCTTTGAAGATTTGCAGCATTATTGGGATTCTCTGGCACAAGGTTTGCCTGCCCGATCACAGGCCAGGATAGGCTTTGGCATTGCTCCACCGTGAGCTGATAATCACCCCTGCGGAGCAGGGCCGGGAGGTTACGCAGCCCCAAAGGAATGTCTGTCCCTGAGGAGACAGTGCCCCTGCCTGCCGCGCCGCTTGGCCGGGCTCAACCACCACTGCTGCTGACTCAGATCATGTCTGTGCGATCAATAGCACACTGGCTGGCTGCTTCTCCCAGCCTGTCTTCAGGCGATGGCTTGTGAGTGGCAGCAGAGAACTATCTCCTCAGCTGGGACAAGTCCCTCGGGGCACTGCTGACTGTATGGGCTGTGCTGACTTACACCAGCTGAGAGCCTGGCCCCGGACACGGGGGCTGTGTGGGGGCACTGGTGTATGGAAGCACCACGGCTGGTCTCTGTGTAGACCTGACCTTGCGCTCTTCGGTGGAGGGTGTTCTGCCCGGCGGGACAGGTTACGTTTCTGATGGGTGTTTGATTAAGCTGATTCCTTTAGTGAGGAAGCATGGAGCTGAGTGCAAACCTCTGAGCTGAAAGCTGCCCCGGAGGCAAAGCAGCAGCAGTGTCACCCGCCCCACGCGTGAGCGGTGGCACTTGGGCCACTCTCTGCACTCCACTGCATGACAGGGAGGTGCAGTGGACGGTTCTCCAGCTTTTCCCCTCAGCTCTTCTGTCAGTGGTGCTGCCCTGGCCTGTGACGTGTGCCTGACCTTGCTGGTCATCAGGGTCTGCGGTCATCAGGGTCTGCCTTTGGAGTGTTTGTCCTTCCCTTACATCAGGAACAACCGGTTCAGAGTGCTCTTGGCTTGACACCAGTCAGAAGGGTTTTATCAGTGTCCCTCCCAGTCTGAGGTGGCACGGGTCTGCCCATCGACCCCTTCTGTTTCTGGTGAAACACTGTGGGAGTCTCTGCAGCCCTCCTTCCTTTGTTGCCTGGTATTGAACCTCTTGCAAAAGTCATATAGATAAGACTAATCACACCGATGGTATCATTTTGTAAGAGGCTCCTTTTTTCAGTGCAAATATTTAAAGGCTTGCCTTGTATTCTGCATCTAGGATCCACTGCTGTTGTAGGCATCCAGGACATCCCTGTCCCAGAGAGGGTGCCCTAGGGAGATACCATCCCTGGAGCATGCTACGCAGCAGCAGGAGAGCACAAGGTTATGCCCAGTGTCCCAGGGCCCTGCCACAACAAGGAGTTTATTAACCAATTCTTCCAGGAGTCTTGGGGGAAGCCAGCCACACCGTACACTGGAGAGCAGAATGGAAAAGGACTTTGACAGTCCTCCCTAGTCTGCCAGGACACCTCGCCTCCTCTTTCTGAGCCGAAATCTGGCAATCAGCTTGACCCTGTTTGTGTGATGAGGACATGGCAGGCAGACTCCGGTGCTGCCAAGGCTGGGGCTGAGGCTTTGCTTTGCTTTGTGCATCTGTGCATGCGAGACACATCAGCTGAAGTCTGACAGGCTTTTCAGATGAGAAGAGACAGTATCATCTTGTCTGACTGCCCATAGTCTCAGGCCCTCAGGTTTCCAGGGCCAGGTTCAGCTGTGTCCCTTTTCTCCCTCCTCCCCACACACCCCTAAATCCCTGACCCCTTTCCATGCATGAATCCCTGCCACAAAGCTGAGGTTAAAGAACATCTCCCTGGCAGAGCATCTGCTTGGGAGGAAGAGCATAGAGCCACGCATCTCACATGCTCTGAAGCACTCTCCTTCTACCCCCAGGAGACCCTACCAAACCATCTGGATTTAGGAGTGTCAAAGCCCCCACCACAAAGGTGGCCTCATCGATTGGGAATGCCCAGAAGCTGCCCATGTGCGAGAAGTGTGGATCTGGCATTGTGTAAGTAAGCCTGTCCCCGGGTTTGCTCGTGGCCGAGCATCCCATGCCTGTGTGAGGGGCTGAGGCCACTGCACCTGAAACACTTCACCTACCCACATCCAGTGCATCCAGGAACTGGCTCAAGGCACGTTTATTTTCACCAGCTTTGATAATGCTAACTTTGCAGTTCCCTGCAGTGAGGCAGGAGTTGGGTTTCCCTCTACAGATCCATATCAATAGAAACCAAAGCAAGTCCCCCCCACGAGACAAACCTCGAGACAGCTGTTGCTGCAGTGTTTTCCTTCCTACCTGAAATCTGTTTAACAACACCCAGAAAACAAATGAACTTTCCATTCAGGGCCTGTGTATTTAATGATTTTCATGTCTTGGCACTCCCAGCCATGGAGTAGTGACTTGCCCTGGTGATCAGAGGCAATGTGGACTGGGAGAGCTGCACTCTGCTCCACGTTCTGCTGTAAGACCACACACCTCCACTGTGTATATGCAGACATAATTTTTGGTGTCTTTATGTGGGTCTGTCCAACTCCCAGCACAGCAGAGACATGGGTTCAATACAGAGCTGCTGTACCGTAGGTGTGACAGCATGAGGGACCCAACCATGTCTTTGATTAAGTTTCTCAACTGCAAATTCTTCCCTACAACCCCTTTAGCTTAACAGTTGACTCCAGCAGTCAAGGGCTGGTAGCCCACCTGCATCGTCATGGAAGAATTCAGATTTCTCCCATGCTGCCCACCACAAGCTATCAGATTGTTGACGAGACCCACTATGCTGTGATTGCACGGTCCTGGCATGCCTGGAGCACCAAGGACCGGCAGAGTCGTTAGAGAGGCAATCCATAGCCTGTAAAATATGAATCAGAGACAAACCCTACAATTATTCTACCAGCTGGGTAGATCTAGAGAGAAAGCACAAGGCTATGAACAGCACTAAAAACTAATGAATTATGGAAAATATAGATGGCTGCTCGAACAAAATTATACTCCTGGCAAATTGTTGTGTTGCTGCTGGTGATAGTTGACAAGTTGCTATGTAGTTTTCCTCATCATCTGCTGGGTTAAGCTGTGAAGTTTTCCAATAAGAGTTGGCATACATTTGGCTGGATCCGTTCGCTGCAGCTGCCCAGCAGCAGCATCTGAGATCAGAGCCAGGATCTGGTCTCTCTGCTTCTCCATACATACCTGGTGTGGCCATCACTAGCAAAAAGGCAGTGGCTGGCTGTGCAGCCTTCATCCCCCTCAGCCGGTGGTAGCAGTCCTTTCTGGATTTGTTCTGCGATCCGGTTGGTTTGGAGCTGGATTTTGCCCCCCCCCCCCCCCGATGGTCACGCTGATGCCTGTCCTTTGATCCTGGGCATTTAAAGGCTGTTGTGCTGTTTTCCAACCATCAGCTAAAGATGCCATCACAGCATTTCTTGCCACCACAGGTAATAGGACTCTCTGTGAAACTTAGGCATGCCAGTGCTAGGAAATACTTTCCAGAGGAGGGCTCCCGTTCTGGTACATGTTGGGCTCTAAAAGTGCTGTTAACATCTGCCTGATCAGAGGTAGGGACTTGTTGGGAGCAGGAGAAAATTGTCCACCTTCAGCGCTGGTGCAGGTCTGGGCCGAGAGGGAGGTGGCTGGGTAGGAGGGAGGCAGTGGTGGGTGCCTGTTGCTGAGGGGTGCTGGTTCCTTCCCCAGAGGGGTGTTTGTGAAGATCCGGGACAAGCAGCGTCACCCTGAGTGCTACGTGTGCAGTGACTGTGGCACCAACCTCAAGCAGAAAGGACACTTCTTTGTGGAAGACCAAATCTACTGCGAGAAGCATGCTCGGGAGCGGGTGATTCCCCCGGAGGGCTACGAGGTAGTCACCGTCTTCCCAAAGTAAACGGCGCTGCTCACAAAGCCAGTGTGGATGGTTTCGTCTCTGCTGCTTTTCCTTGAAAAGCAACATCCCTGCCCCCCCCCCCGCTGAATCTTGTTTGCAATAAGGAATGCTAGGCATGGCTTTGAATTTCCTTGCCGTTATTAATCCTCCATCTATTCACATGAGATGTCACTAATTGTTCAACATTCTTTTCGTCTCCTCTTTCACTGTTTGGATTTTTTTTTTTTAATACACAGATTTTATTTTTTTTTTCCTCCTTTGTCCTGTCAATCGCACAGGAAAATCAGAAGTCAGATTACAACTCTTCTCTGTCCCAGTTATTTGCCTTCTGTTTGCATTCAATAAACGGGGTGAATCCACACGGCAGATGTGTCTGCTTTCTCCTGGTATCCTTCTGCACTGGACCGGGGTTCCCGGGGCAGCAGGAGAGGAGCCCAGTGCATGGCTGTGTTTATCCTGGAGAACAGCAGGAGGGCATGTCAAAACTGAGTGAAACTGGTCTCGCATGCTGCCCAGCTGCTCTGAGCAGCTGCCTGCTGGCACCCGGCAAGGGCCAGGTTGGCACAGCCCAGCTATAGACCATAGCTGGCACTGGTGGCCTGTCCCCGGTGCAAGGCGGCCGAGAGCTGCCTCCTCTGTGGCCAGCACTGCTTCATGATGATGGGACCAGGCACGTCAATGCTTCCTGTTACCTCATCACCCAGGTACCCCTCTGTTCCCTATGGTCACAACCTGAGCTCTATGAAAAAATGTCCACTTGATGCTTGCTGGAACCCAGGGAGTCCTGGAGCAAAGAGAGGAAGGTGTGAGTGGCCACAGTCCCTGTCCCTGCTCTGTCTGGCCCTGTCCATTCCCTGCCAGCTCCCCCCACCCGCACCCCAGGCTCGGGGCTGGGTGCAGGCTGGTGAGGGTGGGTCTCGCCACCACAAACCCCCTTGCCCAACCCAGGGCAGACCCCATGGCCATGGCTGTTTCTGTCTGCAGACATTTGGGACAGTCCCCTGTGCAAAGCCCATGTAGCTGCCAGAGGCATCACCCTGCTCCCCATGCCTCCTGACACATATGGCTGCTGGAGGGTGCCTTTGGGCTGGATGTGGGGAGGGGGCACATGCCCCATGTGCAGTGGGTGAGGGGCTGATGGTGCCCAAGCAGCAGTGCCCCCACCCTTGTATAGCAAAGAGGTGGTCTGCGGTGAAGTTACTTCTCTGGTTGCACCTCTGAATGAGATGCTGTGCTGGTGTAAAAATAAATGGTTTCTAAGATGTAATGTCATCTTTGCTTTAAAACAAGTTTTAAAGCCAGAGGCTGAAAACAGGAGGGTTTGTAGCCGCATTCAGGCACAGCGCTGCCTCCACCCCAGGGTTAGTGGGTGCATCCGCAACAGCTGTGGGCAGGGGCATGTCCCTGTCCTGGAAAGCCCTGGCTGTCTTCAGCAATGCTTTGCTGCTGCGCTGTGTTTCCTCTTCTTTATGATGAATCACAGCACAGCACAGCTGCCTGGGGACAAAAAAAAAAAAAAAAAAAAAAAAAGCCAAAACAACCCAAACCCCAATCCTCAACTCATCTGCGGTAAAGCTGACCTGTCACCGAGATTATAAACCTCCCCCTGCCCAGATCAACTGTACAGCTTTTCGGCAGGTTGGGGGGGGACTAAGTCACCAACCCAGCTAAATTTAGCTCGTCCCCTCAGGCTCCTTCTATGGGCAGTGGCAAGCAAGTGAGGATGGCATAGCTCAACCAGCAAACTCCTCATCCCGCTCATTCCCTGGGAAAAGCCCGGCTTCTCCACACTGGCATGGCAGCACACATGTGCCTGCACACACACTTGCACAAACTCCAGATACTAAGCAAGCAGCTTTGTTTTTCAAGGTGAGAATGGGGGTTTTTTTGGCCTGCTGGGGTGACATCATCTCCCTCACTGCTGCTAATAGGGGTTAATTCACTCCCCTCCACAGCGCATTTCCCCAGGCAAGGGCTCTCCATGCAGCTGCAGGCAGGCTGGGCTGGGCAAAAAAAACCTGCAGCGATGGAGAGCACAGACCACAGGGCTGAAGGAGTAAACCTGTAGGAACAAATTGCTCTGGCTGCATCTCAGATCCATGCTCAGGCCGTGCAGTGGCATGGGACTGTGGCTGCTCCCAGCACTGTGCTCTCCTTGCTGCCCACTTTCATGGCAGGCTGGGGACCCTGGCTGCCCGCCACGCCTGGCTATGTGCTTGCCTTGCAGGAACAAAACACTGGCTGCCGCAGCCATCTGGTCTGCTGCACCCCAACACCAGCGCGTGGGCTGAGCCCTCCAGCGTGTGCAAAGGCACCAAACGTTTTCATACTATACAAACGTCCATCAGCTAAATGGGGCTCGGTCCAGATAACCTCACGAGCTCGCTTTTGCATCAGGGGGTCAGGATGGAAGATCCTGAACCATGCCTGGCATTTCCCCTGCCCTCCCCACCCAGCCTGCGCTGCAAATAGATGACAAGCCCCGCTTTGTCCAGGGCCACGTGCTTTATCACCCTGGCCGAGCTCCTGCAGCGAATGCTGGCAGCACTGCTGGGAAAACACTGATTGTGTGGGGCTTGACGCACTAATCGGGAACTACAAAAGGTTTGCGGGGAGTGCTGGAGGTGTAGATTTTTAATGCAGATACCAGGGTTGATCCAATTTATTACTATGGGAACAGGCTAGCTAAGGAAATTCACATCCATTACTCTGGAGGACTCTGATCGCTCTCTTGTAGCTTGCTGAAAAAAGGAGTGTATTCATTTTTGATGATGCAGGACAAAATATTTGGCAACTGCAGTGTTCACTGTAGTCTGACTTTCCAAATTCCTCTAACAGTTGGCATCTGGAGTTTGTCAACAATAACAAGTAGGTTAAGTCAGGTCATGCCTCCAAGCACACTGAGGTGCCTGCTCCAGAAGTTAATAAAACTGTAAGAAATATGTAAAAGGTTCCTATCTGACCCTGTGTCAGGCAGTTTGTACATGAGCTAGCATCCTGTCAAAGAGGGATTGTCTCAGGTGTGCAGTGCAGCACAAAGCACAGTATGTCATTTTTAACACAGATTACTCAGGATTCTGGCTGCGTCCTCTCCCTGCCACCGCCACAGCTCCCATTTCTCCCCCTGCACCAGACGGCGGTTGTGCGCTGCTGTTCCCTGTGGGGTTGTGGGAACCCCCTCCGCACCGCACAGGGTGCCAAGCTCAGCTGCAGCATGGAAAGCCTCGAGCACAGCATGAGCCGTGGGCCATGGCAGGCTGGAGAAGAGGACTCGCATGGGGCAGAGTAGCACACCTCCCCTTTCAGCTGAGAACACAAATCACTATTTTTTTTAAATTCTTTAGACAGTTAAAAAGACCTTGCAGTTGGCAGTGACTCGACAGAGCTCGCCCCCAGGAGATAAAGCAGATGGAAAAGAGTTAAAAATCCCCACCTAAGAGCATCCTCGAGACAGACCTCTCATTGTCTCCTCCTCACCCCCCACACCATCACCACCACCCAACCCCCCAGCAAAACAGCACTGAGCAGCATGGCCAATTGCTCCAGCTTTCACATTTAAATTTCATTTGCTAATGGCAATCCTGTGGGCTCAGATTGTTGTCAAAGTGTTGTCAATCATCATATTTGCTAGGCAGATAAATAAAAAAAACCTGAATGATGTTATGTGCAGAGTGCATTCACGTGCTGGTGAAATGGAATTAAATAGATTCTAATGTGTGAAATAAGTTTGCAACACATTTTCTTATCATCACCTGGAAAACCCATCAGCAGTCTCTCCCCAGCTCTCCCTGGCTAAGAATATGAGCTGCTTGCCAGATGGGAAAAAAAAAAAAAAAAGAAGAAACGTGCAAGTAGTCACCACAGTAGCAACACACAAGCAAGCTGAGACACCATCTTTCTGTCCATGCATTTGGTCTCAACAACTCAAACATCCACAGACAACCCCAAGAGGAGGAACAACAGCTGAGTATATCTGGGTACAGCCTGGGACAGGAGCACTGCTTCCAAGTCACCAGGACAAATCTATGCTTCAAGAATTTGTCTTCTATCTGAAATATTTTTTTCCCCTCTAAAGGACAAGCAAGGGGACATTATTTCACCCAGAACAATTTTAAACCATTAGCACCAGTCACACACCACCACCATCCCCCAAGCATCCTTGCGTTGTCATTACTGCATTTACTTGTGGATGTCCTGCACCTATAGAAAGGAAGGCTGCTTTCTGAAACACCAGCATGCCCCAGATGTCGCCTGTAAGCATTAAGTGCACAAATGCTGGACTTTCCCTTCACAGCTTTGGTGGGTAGCAAGTGTGAGTGTTACTCTTGACTGCGGGAATAAGAAACACAAGGTCATGCCAAGAAGGTACTGTGCTGGGTTTGATAAAGCTGGGGGAAGAAGGAGGGGGACATTTGGAGAGATGGTATTTGTCTTCCCAAGTAACTGTTACACATGATGAAGCCCTGCTTTCCTGGAGGTGGCCAAACACCTGCCTGTCAATGGGAAGTGGGGAATGAATTCATGGTATTGCTTTGCACGTGTGTGTGGCTTTTGCTTTACCTATTAAGCTGCCTTTCTCTCAACCCACAAGTTTTTTTCATTTTTACTCTTCTGATTCTCTCTCTCTCTATGCTGCTGGCAGGGGGAACAAGTGAGTGGCTGTGTGGTATTTAGTTACCACATGGGGTTAAACCACAACTGCTTCCACATAGGCTTACCTAACTTTTTGTTGTGTCAAGTTATTAACTTTTACAGTTATTTCATTTAGATACTATTGAAGGTATATCATTTACTCTTAAATCTTGTAGTCGGTCTTTGCTAGCATAAAACAATGCATAAAAGAGAGCAGCATAGTAGCTCAGCAAATGTAAGTAACAAGTGGAGGCAGCACATGTTGGACTTTGCATTATTCAGGCTAATAAGTAACAGCAGAAAACACAGAACTTTTGTCTTCAGCAATTAGAAGCAAGACAGGGCTTTCAACAGGCAAAGGTCAAAGCCAGCCTACTTATTAACTGAACAGATTTATTTGTTCCCTTATAGGGGTAAGGATAAACATCTCTCACTAATATAAAATAATTTTCTCTAAATCAGGCTAACAGATTATGATCGTTCTTACTCCACACAGAGCGAAGTGACTGGAAACTAGTTTCCAAAGTCTGATAAATGAGGTAAGATTTTACTTTATTCCATGTTACCTGTGCCTTAGCATAACTAGCACTGCAACCTGTGACAGCTCCAGCTGCAATTCTGTAACTGCAGCTTCTAATTACACCTAGATGTCATCTTCACAAACCGGAATTGAAAGTATAAAATCTACCTGATACCAAGTTGAAAACCATCTTACAGCTGGCTCTTAGAGGCTACACATGCAGGTAATAGCCTTCACCTGCCTTTTCTGCCCCACTCTGAAGGAGTCACAAACCCTCCCTCCCCAGACAGTACTGCTCACTTATCCACACACACCAGAGACATTCTGCACTTTCCCCTTCCAGTACCCTCAGCTCCCTCCACATGCTTCAAACGGGCACCTTAGCTGTGCAAGACAGAGGTAATGTCTGCACCAGAAAAAATTAGGGGGTTGTGGGCTCATTCAAGCTGCCTTTTTTTTTTTAAATGTGTGAGATTGTCTAATGTGCTAAATGAGTAGGGAATTAATGGACACAACAAAAGCTTTGTTTATTTAAGAAGCTATGCTAAAACCTCTACACCTTTAGGATAAACCATACATTTATTTAATCAAAACAATTTGCAGAACTTAAAACCAGAAGCTAGACAATTGGCTGTAACAATGGCACATGTTCTCTCCCTTCCAAATAAACCCACAATTGATACCATATAAAAAAAGTGTTTTAGGACTTCCACAGGAAGATTTTTTTTTACACAAATTTGCCAGTTTTTACCACTGATCACAAGAGCTAGCTGCAGATGTGAAACATGCTCATTTTCTTAATTCTTTATGAGAGCCTACCAAAGCTACAACATGAAACTATCACCTGCATTATACTGTAGAACATGTTAAAATTCACTGAAAGAACACAAGGGATTTGAACAAGGCCTTAAAGAAAGTCAGCATAAAGGATCAGTATGTGTAAGTGACATCTCTGGAAGATCTGATGTCAGTCATATGTTTGTGGCCTGTAGCCTTACAGGACATTTGCATATTAAAACACATGTTCTGCAGTGGAATCTGACAATTCTTCTAGGACCTTGAAGACACCCATTTTTTCCTTTTTCATTTTTTCAGAGGTCTTCATTTGATCTAGGATTAAAACAAAACAAAGATCAACAGTAATAGGTGAAGTGTCTGCAACCTTACTATTGCAGACAAAGTTGCATGTATTTTTGTTTCGATTTGGAAAGCAAGTTGATAAATTCATTTTGTTCCTTCATCAGTTTGCTACTAAAAGTTTGTAATTGAAAATATTTTTCAGTTGTGTACTTTAAGGAAAAAAAAGTTTTAAAACATCTGCCTGAACTAGTCTTGTTTTCCTGAGAAGAAAACAGAATGCAGTAAACCTATTTAGGCATTACTAAGAGAAACACAGAAAGTTAAGTCTCTACTAAGAGGTATTCTTTTCTAAAGTTCAAAGACTTACAACATGTTTTCCTAGCACTTGTAATCACTATGCTGCCCTTCCAATGAATATAAAGCTAATGAAAAAGTATTGTCTCTATATCAAATTTAATAATTATGGCTTTAATAAGTATGGCTTAATTTCCGTTTCTAAAGCATTAACTGCAGTTAGCTGTAGTAAATATTCAGTACATAATGCTAGACTAATATCTTTGTATAAACAATTTTGACAATTTTAATATACTAATTTTGCTTAGCATAGCCAAGAAAAAAAGAATAAGCAACCATTATAAGTGTGATGCACAGTAATTACACACAATAAATGGCACCCTCCCCAACTTGAAAGGAGAAATCAGATTGTTTCACAGCCTGAACTTGTAAAGATATAGACCATCTTATCGGTGCATCAAGAATCATTTTCTATATTAGCAGTCAGTTAACTGAAATAAGCAGTTTTATAAAACAATTTCTTTAGACAACCTAGAAAAAAGTTTAAGTATAGCAACAGTTCTCCTAAGGCAAAGTTACTTATCACACTTATTTAACGCTATCATTTTTACTTCTAAATTCTGTAATGATCGATTTTTTCTGTATCTATGCTTTGAGGTTTATCTCTCCTAAAGACGCTGAAGGAAACAAAGCGTACTAGATCTACTGTTTAAATTAATTGGACAAGATTTTTTTCCTTTCTCAGAAGAGTTAAGGGTTTTTTAATAATATCTTGGCCTGATCAAGTACTAGAATTTGCAGACAACCTCAAAAATATTATTTTTAACAATACATTAATTATTAATTCTCAATTCCCCCTCCCCGCAATGTTAGACTATATTTTGAATTATGATAGTATCAAAACAGGTTTTCAAACAAGTTCACTGAAATAAATATTTTCTGAGAATAATTTTTATTTTGATCAATTACAGCAACTTACAGGGAAAGTTGCTTTACAGAACACCTCCTAATCTATGCTTTTTTCACAGTATGCTCAGGGCACACTATGCACAAATGTGGTTTTCTGGAATGGTTTTGTTTAAATTGTTATTTCTTCTTCAGCAATCCTACTGGAAATGTCAGCAGAGAGGCCAAAAGGGGTCCCTTCTTCAGATGTTTAACACAGCTGTGGGAAAGCGAAGCTATGGCAGCTTTCTACATATAAAGACTCTTACAAAATATGAATTTACTGTTGAACAAAAAAAAAACCCCAAGCCCCCAACCCCCCCCCCCCAAACCCCTCTACTTACCAATAAGATCACTTCTGTCCAAGAGTAACTCTAGATCTTTATCACTGATTACTTTTTCTTTAGATCCTTTAACCTCCCTGTTGAGGAAGAAATAATCTCTGTTAATACAGATAAAAGCATGTCACAGTTAGCATTGCATAGAAGTCAGTTTTCCCACATAGCAGAAACCCTAGGACATTCTTCTGCTATGAAGATCCACAGACCACTTCATAAGACAAGAGAGCTGCTGACAGCTGCTTGCAAGCAAGTTACAAACTCATGGTCCAAGAAAAATATAAGACCTGCATACCTCTCATAGTCTCTGGATTTCAGTAATTCTATTAATTCCTGAGGGTCCAGGCAGCTCTTCGACTGTGCTAGACCAGATTTGCCACCTTTAAACTGATCTGTAGAAAGGATAAATTAAGAAAATACAGAGAAACAGAAAAAAAAAAATAATCTGTAAATCGTCAAATCAATGCTGGATGCACACACTGAACAAATTACTCTTGCACATCAAAACTAAGGCTATGTTTCCATTGTTTCAGCCCTCAGGTAAACACACCTTACAATAATAGCCTAACTGGTGAAAAAATGTCAGAGGTACATGAAGAGTTTACATGCAGGCCTTTTACCTTCAAGCTGTAGTATGCAGAAGAACTGATTGAAACACCAATTCAACATGCACACACGCACACACAGAGCAGAAAAGCCATTAGTTCTACTTACAGTAAAAACATTGTAAATAAAGTTAGATGCTGGATGCTGAAGTTTGTTTCCTTTGTATTGTAAGCTGGTTGAAACAAAGTAAGCAGTATTAACCACAAGATAGGAAATACATGAAAGAGATGTGGTTTGCAGAGAGAACATCCCTCAGTTTAATGGATGAGACAGACATGACAAAGTAATGTACCTTACACAGGTCGGTTTCTTGAAGGGACTATGGTAACACCTATCCACACACAAATCTGGATGTCAGCCCAAATATAAAAAAATTATACAAGATTATTACTTAACTAAAGCTGAACATGGATGAATTCAAGTTCAGTCTTGCACATTTCAAGGAGACCAGCAAGGCTTACTGTTCTGTGCCAAGTTTCCCCAGTTTTTAATTAACAGATGTACCCACTTTATTAATGGGTCTTCACTGATCCCTTTCATCACACTGTTGTTCTTTCCTGTATCTTCTTTCAGAAGTTCTCCCCACACCTTTTCCTACCTCCCTCCATGGACTGGCTGTTTCTCTGTGAAGTGCAAGTCAGATGCAAGTTCCAGAGGGTTTGAGCTAGAGTATCCTCTCCCCATTAACACCTCCTGCTGTGACACACAGGACCCAGGTCCTGTCATGCATTATTAGTGATGCAGTCTCTCCCTTTTAGTTTTCAGAGTTTCATAAACTATATGGCAATGAATTAGTGCTGTACAGGTCTTGGTTGCAATAACAGCGACACAGAGAAAAATACCAAAGACCCTATCAAGCATGTAACATTTTAAATAGAAGTTTATGTCATCAGTTCTGCTTAGTCTGACATCTACTAACCTAACTAAAATCACGCTGGTTCTCATGCGGTTTCCTAGGCAACTTTCTTCAATAAAACAGAACCACAAAACAGAAAGAGTAACCTGGTGCCGAAGCCAAAAAAGCATTGTTTTGCAACAAATTCCAGTTCTTAAGCTCCAGTACTTGTACTGTACACATCTTACTTGGTTAGACACCACTGAAAGGTCTGACTTAAGCAAGCTCTGTGATATCCCTTCCTCATTCACTCCAAAGTTCCAACACTTCTTTAGGTATTCAGATTTACAGAATCCATTACATCACCTTCACATAGTGGATACAAAGTTTCCTGGAGGAGACACCCCTACCTAGGCTGCAAGACCGAGATATGATTCACCAATAGTTACCAAGATAAATACTCTACTTATTGCAAAGCTGAAAGCATGACCCAACTTGAGACAGCTTTCTTCCAGTATAATTAGTTCCAGTTCCCATTGCTGCTTTAGTATATGCCAGTCATCTACTATTAGAGCCCATTCTGGTTTGTGCACTCATCTTGCCACTTCAGTTTTAACTACAGGGTGGACCATAATCAAATCACTAAAAATAATTCTTTTCTTACTTAAATTGGTTGTTAACATACCTACAAAGAGTCAGACAGTAGTCCTGGCAGTCACACCAAGACAGTAGTGGCAAACAGATTACAAAGGAAAAGGCTAAATCTAGGATAAAGGAAGCACCTAACAAAGATTAGCTAACCTCATCCAAAACCAGAGGCAAACCACAGCTCAGGCTTGACAAACGCTGCACTGTGCAGTAGACAGTTACAGGGGTGGCCTTTCTGTCCCTTTATGCCCTGATGAAAATGCAGGTTTTCTCCCCCTTAATATAATAGGAAAAGTTCTTAACCTCCTTTAAAGTTTAATATAAGGCTAATTATTGTCAGAAGCCAATACCAAGTTACAAGAATTCTATTTTTCAAGTGAGCTTAGTGTTTGGAAAATGCTATAGGGAACTACTCTCCAAACATCACAAACAGAATAAGCTATGGAAGCAAAGCAGGATTCCAATAGGACCCAAACAACAAAAATTTACCCCCAAAAGACACACTTCAACCCAAACACTTTTCTAAAGACTTTTGAGTATGACCAGCTATACAACCAAGAACACAAGAATCACTATTGTTCTGCACATAAAATCAAGGACTATTGTTCTATTCAGCATTGGTTAATTGTTCAAACAGGACTATTCTACTGCAGTTATAACATACTGTTCTTAAATTCAGAGGGACAGATGCAAACAGAACGATGAAATTTTTTACAGTGATTTTAAAACTCTAGGATTTGCAATCTCAACCAAATGTAGTAGAAACACCCCAGAAACCAACTTTTTATAATCTCTACTCATTTTACCAATTTTAATAGGAATACTCCCTATTCAAACAAGTTTGCCAGTGCAACTGGAAAAATCTATCACTAAACTTCACATCATGAAACATTGCTCTAGATGTCATTAGGTAGGCATATTGCTCCAAATGAAGAACTGTAACAAGTTAAATTGCAAACAGTAAGAATTTTTTTTATCTGCTTTGCCATTTATATTCTAGTTCATTTAATTTGATCGTAAAAAGATAATCAACTCAGACTTGTCACCTACCCCCAGCATTTTCGATGTTAAAAGTCCAAAAACATTTGTGTCAAACAAACTATCATCTTGCTGACAAGCCCCCAACAAGCCCAGAGCTATACTCTCTTATTGCCTGGATTTACTTACATTTCTTCCAGGTAGGCTCACTGTCTCATCACCTTTTTTTTTTTGCCTTACCTACTAGTAAAGGAGTAGTCATAACATGGTGATTCCAGAAATACTAGAAGCGCTTTCCTTTAATTTGTTGCAGAAGTTATCTATAATGTGTCTAAGAATGCATTTTGAAAAGTAATACTACATAGCCACTTGTTGGGAGGATGAAGCTTTTTGCATTTATACGAAGCAATCACAAAACAAAGCAGTAAGAGTTCTCTCGAGATTCAAAGAAGCAAAACATGCTTACAGGAAGTCATAAGAGAAAGATACTAACTTTTGTGGATAATCAGCTTCTCCAGCTTCCTCTTGGCGGCAGCTCTCTCTACAATTTTCTGGTCAATAGTATTTGCTGTCACAAGACGATAAACAACCACTGGCTTTGTCTGGCCAATTCTGTGACATCTGTCTTGGGCCTGCAAGTCTGACTGGGGGTTCTGAACAGATAAAGAAACAAGTTAGGTACACCATTTAGCTTTTTTTTAAGATGCGTACCACAGGCAGCTTTTTCAATAGTGAGCTCAGAGTCGGAGCAGAAGCAATAAGCAGGGCAGCCATGGTATAACAGAACGCCACATCTCTTTACTCAAACTCATTCATGACAAGCTCTGCTGCTATATGTAGCTGCACAGCCAGAGGAATCCAACTAGCCTGGACTGCTTCTGCACTATGTGCTGCAGTTTTCAACAGGTGTACATGTTTTGTATCACAAACTTAGCTGAGGATGTTAGTTGTTGTTTTGTGGGGTTTTTTGTTGGAGGATAAGAAGAGGGATTTTAAAAAGTTTTCAGTCATTTCTGAAGCTGCTGTAGCTCTCCTGAAGCTGAATAATCATGCTAACAGCAGAGCTGTCTACTAAAATAAAATGAAGATGCAGAGGTCCTCAGTCATTTCCTTCGATCCTTCTCTTCTTCCCAGCCTCCAGACTCACAGGAGCAGCAGAATCCTAGCTAGCTAAAACACATGTGGCCAGTCACAGGAGGAAATTCAAGGGGCTGGTACTAACATGGCAGCTGTTAGAAACAGGGAACCTGTAGAAGGTCTGGCTACATTCAAATTTAAATAAATTGAAAGAAGGAAATGTATGCAGTAACAAAAAAACCCCTTTTGCTTTTGGTGTAACTCAGGGACAAACAGGCCAGTTTTAGAAACCAACTCTGACATTGTATTTTATAAGTTACGACTTTTCAAACAAGGCTACATATTTCATATATAACATTTTGCATGCTTACTATTATGTTCATGTAACACCTCACTGAAGTTACAGAAACGGTCTATACCATAATGGGTTAGTAAATTATTATCAAAAGCAGCAATAGAGAAAGCACTTTATGACACATATCACTAGGTTAACAGTCTGTCAACATACCCAGTCACTATCGTAAATGATAACTGTGTCTGCCGCAGTTAAGTTAATGCCCAAGCCTCCAGCTCTTGTACTCACTAGGAACAGGAAGACTTCAGGGTCAGTATTAAATTGATGCATCTGGAAGAGAATTCACATATTAAAAACTAGCAGATGTATCAAACACAACATAGCTAATGTTTTATTTTGAGACACCTGTATTTAAAAAGATGAACACAGATAAAATACAGCACAGAGGCCACACCAAGGCTTTAAGAAACATTGCATGCATTTGGGACAGGACCAGACCAAGAAGTGAAGCAATTGTATTTTCTTATCTGATGAGTCAATGAATCTAAAATACTGATGACGACTGTAACTTCCAGACACCCTGTATACCTCCTGCTCTTCAAAACTAAGAGTAACGTTCTGGTCTCCTACGCAGCATCCAGCCTACTTTCACACTGCAAGATGCTTCCCAGTGTCAGCACAGCTCCTACTGGGTCTGCAATACCAGTCAAAACCTCGTCTACTTAGTCTGATCGCCCACATGCTGGTAGAAAACTGGAAGCGTATAGTCATTTTCAGGACTTTGATCACAGCAGAGAAAAAGAAACGATCACCGCCCTGCCAGGTGGAAGCAGCTACTCAAACTCTCTAAGAGCCCCATATCCTCTGGGCTCTCCTGGACATCAGCATCTGCAGCACCAGCAGCAAATCATGGAGCTAGGAAGAGCCTTGCTGAACTTAAAACTGGTGACTTGGATGATTTCTCTCATCCTGCATCCATACCACACAGTGGTAGGCACACAATCAATTCCTAAACATTTCCAGAAGCCAGCAGTACAAGATTTTACCAACTTAATAAGAGTCACTATAGCTTGCAGACATGTTGCTAGTTAGCCTTTCCTCCTTTAGAATCTGCTCTAACAGTAGCAACCTAAGTGGTTCGGGGTTTGGTTTTCCTCAGCCACACTGTGGCACAGAAAAAGAAACAGGGCAAAAGGGAAGCACAATTTAAGGTAGATGATCTGTCATCTGCCAATGTTTTTCTGTATCTTCATGAACACTGTGCATACTTTGGAGACCAGATGGCAATTGCAGCACATCCCCTAGATACATCCTGTGTACTACTTCCATATATGCATTGCCCTTTTACATCCCTGTAAATCCTCAGAGAGGTGGTTTTCCAGAATCACCCTGCGTGGTTGCTCTTCACGATAAATATATGCCTCAGTAGTAAGGCATTCTGTGATTATTTGAAACCATTACAAGAACAAAGGATTGTGCTGGAACAAATCCACGTGCAATTTCAGGCTGAAGTTACAGGTGTCCCATTAGGTGCAAAACCTCATTTCCTAGAAATTTACTTTATTTGGCATTAGCCTTACAGTACACACCCATAGATGCTGGCATCACATCCTGGATGCTAGGAAACAATATGCACAGTGGTAAAACTGGGATTAGCATCTGTCACAATCTAGATATATTACATATTTCACATCTGAGCAACAGAGTACGTCAGCACCCACCATTCTAAGCATACATCAAGATATTGGTTAGTAACACATTTCATTGCTTCAGCATTTCTGAGCTGCAAATATTAAAGCAGCAGTAAGGATGTCAGTTTTCAACATAGATGTCTTTTGCCTATTAAAAGCTAAACGCTGTGCGAAATCATATTCCAGTGTCACAGGACCAAGCAGAATTTACTAACAGGCTCAAAGGGCGTGTACATCTACTTACATTTTCTTCTCTCTCCGAGTAGGACATAGAGCCATCCAATCGACTAAATTTGAAGTCTCTGAGATAGCAGTAATCCATCAAAATGTCGAGCATCATAGTCATTTGTGAGAACAACAAGACCTACAAAACCAAGAATATTCTTTAATACCATTTTTTAATCATAAAGGGACAACTATGCCCCCCCACCCTCTCGCCCCAAAATCATTAGCTTTACCTTATGTCCTCTCTTTTTCAGTTCTGGAAGCATTCGGTCCAAGAGTAGAAACTTGCCTGAATTCTTTACTAGATCTTCATCAACCTTGGAACAGGGGACAGGGGATCATATGTTAGGAGGGAAGGATACCAAAGGCTTCCCCAACTCAGAGGCACCAACAAAAGCTGTCTGAAAGCTTCTCGCAGAAACAAAAACTTGTACCATCTTTATAACTAAAAGCCTTAAGATTGGAAGCAACACTAATTTTAGCAAACTACATTGAACCAGGTAAATCATGACAAAATTAAATCAAACCGCACTGTTTTATACGCCCAAATATTTTTTTTTTTTTAAAAACTAGTTAGTTTTCATCCCATATCTGGAAGGAGAAAGCCTGATGATTTTGATTTTTCCACATGGAAAAGCACTGCTGGTTTTTTTTTCCCCCAGCTTGTAATTAATGCACAAGGCTTCCACCTACTGGACGTAAGGAAGCAATGCTGAACAAGTTACTACACATCAGCCAAGTGACAAAAGCTCACAGAACATGTTTTCACAGTGCTACCTTAGACTTCTCTTTTGCTCAAGACAGTTTGTTACATCTAATTCTTGCTATGGGCTAACAGCAGGTATATAGAAACTTCTCAGGTCTAAGCCATACAACAGCCACCTTGATAACCCCTAATCCATTTTCCTGAGCAGGTACTAGCTCCTGCAAGTGGTGCCAATGTCAAACAGTCTACATTTTCTACACATTAACTAATTTCCCCTCATCACCCACACTGGGCTATCTGCTTTTTATGCGCTGACTTTACATTGATAAACTTCAACAGCTTGCTCCTAAGTGCAGCTGAATCTGTTATCACTCAATGAACAGGAAACATGACTACACATGCCCACAAACCTACATTTAGAATGTGCAAGCAATTTCCGGTTGTTCAAGATTCTTTCAATTCAAATTAGTTCATAGTTTCCTATATTTCCAACTGCTTTGTGTAGATTAAACTACCAACTGGCCTTTGTAATATAATTTGATTTTTTTCTGTTTTGAGGAGGAAAAAGGATGCTGTATTCTCTCAGATGACTCTGTTGTACTTCGTTCAGCCCTCCAACACCTCACACTAAGTTACCACTGAACCTCCTGCAGCGTGTACAATTTGTCATGAACAGTTGAAAGGTCAGCTTTTTTGTTTTGAAAATTAACCTTTGTGAAGGTTGCTTAAGGCAGATCCTAAACCAGCTTGAGTCAATGGAACCCAGCTACTGTTTAATTCAGTAACTTTGCTCCCAGCAGATAAGCGCTGCCACAATGAAGAACACTATGGTATCACTATGCAAAGGCTAAATGGGAACAGAGGCTGAACTGGTCTCTACAGCTGCTGCAGGAAGCATCAAATAATGACTCAGTACACTGCTGGAATTCAGTGAGGAGGCATATGCCAAATACGTTTAAAACATCATTCTTTACTGCCATCAGCTCACAGTCTATTGCTTTTTAATGCCTGGAATAATTTTTCTCATAATCCTTTTAAAATACATACCTTGAATTGTTGTGTAGCAGGGTCCAATGGATATTCAATAAGATAGGGGTGATTACAACATTTCCTCAGTAACATCATAATATTCTGCAGTTTAAGGTTCACCTCTGAATCCATGGGAATGCTCACTTCTACGACCGGCCTTGAAAAGATACGTCATCTTATTAGTACAGAAAGTGTCACCTTATTTTGCTACAGATACTGAAGAGGAAAAAAAAAAAAAAAAAAAAAAAAACCAAAATCAAGCAACGGATTCACATGCTGTGTCAAATGTCCTCAAAACCTCTCACAGTTAGCAAAGCTATTACCAGATTAAATTTCTTTTAGTGCCACACTTGACACTGAAGGTAGAAGGGTTTGTAATTATTGGTTTAAAATACAAAAGGGCAGTCAGTAGTAATCAGAAGCAGAAAAAACAACTTGTGCACGTCACCCAGCAGAAAAGTGAACAAAGGCAAGTCCTGACCATTTGTTCAAGATCGATCTCCTGCGGAACAATACATAAGCTATTCCAAAATCAGCTCTCTGCCTATCCCATTTCAGCCACACATACACATCGCAGGATTCACAACAAATACCATTTAGCTCTTACATTAGAGATGGTGCTTAGATGTGCAAGAGATCCATATGTACCATAAAACTAATACAAACATACATTTAAGTGTCCATTCTTGCAAAATACACTGGACTACAATAAAAATCTAGCAAAATAAATACACTTTAGTCCTGAAGATAAGCCCAAGGGACTTCCAACCAATTTAAAGCCAGCAACAGAACTCGTCAAACCCAAGAATAAACATGATTCCTCAACTCCCTCAGTCCTGAACATCAACTCTGATCTTAATCACCAGAAAGTGATCAATATCTGTCACCAAAACAGCAATGGCCATGCAGGCCATTTGGGTTCCAGGCCTCAGCTTAAACTGAAGTATTTTACAAAATTTAGCGAGGAAACTATCTTCCCTTTTCTCCAGTCTTGAGCCCAAACTTTGCTTCAAGTATTCCCCAGTAATTTCACAAAAACCTAGGAGTTAATTGTAGTTAGCACACCAGCATTATCTGTCTGTCCTGTCTTTGAGCTAATGAAAGATATATCTGTGAATGTCATTGGACATTGGGGACAAAAGGTTTACCTGAACCTTTGCAAAAACTGCAAAACCTAGCAATAAGCCAAGCTCTTCAGCTCTTTGTTCTCATTGCTAGCTGCAGCCAGGACCTAAGCTATTACAATGAAATTTCAACTACCAAATAACTAAGATGAAGCAGTTCTTCCCTGGCTGGCACTCAACATGATCTTAGACTTCAGAGTTCCATGAAACCACAGCTCTTCACTACCAAAATGTTTTAACAGCCCAAAGGAATTACATCCCACACTAGGACATTTTAGCTCTTTATGGATTATCAATAGCACTATCGTCACAGGACCTACCCAAGACTGTGACTAATGAAAACAGGGACTCAAGAAGCAATTTTATCACTAGATCCTGCAAAGGCCACAGGTCTAGGAGTGTCTTGTAATTAACTATAACTCTAATAAGTCAGTGAGTGATGGTACAATCTAATCATTGCTATCGTGGTCCAGCAAATATTAGGTAAAAGCAAAGAAGGAAATCATAAAGCTACAAGGATAGTGAATTACAAAGTGCCATTCTCCTTGAACAATTTGAATAAGCAAAGCTCTGGATGCAAACTATGTGGGAGATATTCAGTATAATAATAAAAAGAATTTTTTAGGGCAGGCACCTCTCTTTGTCTACTTCCTCTTGCATTTTGGTGATCAATTTTTCCAAGTCATCAGCAGAACCATTATGTTCTTCACAATAATCAACCAGTTTTCGACTACGACGTTTTGGTCGGCCTGTAGGACTCAACTCAACTACTTCTTCCTGTGGGAAATGATAAAGTTGCCATCAACAGCAGACAGGCCTTTGAATCTGAAGCTATGCTGACCGAAGAATTCTCAATACTGAAGAGAGGTCTCAATGATATGCATCATGCAATACTTAGACTCAGCAGCTGTAAGTTTGCTAAGTAGAATATGCAGCCCAAGTTTTAAAGGTCTATAATTGTAGATTTGGAACGCTTCTGCTTGAAACTGCATTGGTACCTTACTGATTTTACACCAGAAACCATCAACTCTGAAAACTGTTGTCTTTTTGCCCCCAAACTACAAATAATCAAGAACATACACTCATATTGTATTAGTTCTGTGCCCACTGAGGCCAGTCACAGTAACTGTTATTGAAAAAGGTAACAAAAGGATCAGACTAAAAATTTAAGCAAAAAGTGGGTTTAGTTACAACGGTAGTGAAACAATAACAATGCGCTTTTGCCTACAAACCATTAATAGCAAGCACATTTCTAACATCCATATCAATAGATACCTCATTATTTCCAAGCAGTTTCCTAATGGTGCGATTTACAATGGCAGTGTAGAAAGTTTCTTGCTTCTTTGCCAGCGGTGCATATACCACAACTTCTCGTTTAGGAGGAACCTCAAGAGCAACATCGGATTTCAGTCTTCTCAGTAAGAAAGGTGTCAGAATCTGAAATGTTGAGCAGATTTGTTACAATTACTCAAAGCTCTCAACATACCTAGTTTAAAAAAAACCAACCAAAAAAAGCCCAACAAAACACACACACCCCACATAGCTGGGTCTACTGATATAATGCTATTTTGACCAATTAAAGAGAGGGAGTTAATTTGCAGAGCTCCATATTTCATTTTTTAATATGGATGCCTACTCCAAAATTTTTAGACATGCTGGTAATACATGTGTTCAAACAACACATCCATTGACATTTGAAAAATTTTCAAGTGTTTAATAAGGGTGCAGTAGTAGCTACATTACAGAATTTCAAATAATTTTCATTAACTGAAAGTAATTTTATTAAACAGCTTATTTTGATTGTTATCTTTCTTAAATCAAGTTATTTCAGGAAAGCCCCAAACCTTTAACTGAAATAAATAATAAATTGTCATTGACAATTTTATCTAGAAGATAAAATTTATATCTCTTACCATCAGCTTATGATAAGAAAATGATAGTTCTGTAAGCATTTACTTCCACACACACACCCCCTTAAAAAAAAGTTTTGAGTGTTACTTGGTTTTGAAGACTGGCACATTATACAACTAGTTTGTCAAAATGGTATTCTGTTCAACACCTAAAAGGTACATAAATTCCCTCAAAATTATCTTTCAACAAAATAAATATACCAGTTAAATCTTTTGGCAAACAGAAGCAAGCGACTGCAATTAAATTTGACTAAACTCAATTCAGTTCCAAGAATAAAAATGAGTCATTATCAAAGAGGTATATTGTTCTTTTCAGCATTTATAAGTGCTGTAAACATTGAAAAAACCTCAGGAGTCTAAGGAAGTCCAGAAGTGGCACAATAAAAGCCTCAGACCCAGAATTCAGCTCCACAAACAAGACTTTGACATGCTTCATAATAATGGTCGATGTTAGAAATTAACCATGACAAAAACAACATAAAGAATAAGTGAAAACCTGGTGCAGCATATGCAAGATGTTTTGCTCCCTTTCTTTAGCGATAATATCCTCAGCAGTTTCTGTAATGCTGGTAATATCAAACCAGGATTCAAAGCTATAAAAATAAAGAAAAAAAAAAGAATAGCTTACTTAATAGCTATGATTCTTCATTATTTAAGTATACTATTCTTCTGTTATCCTGCAATTTAAGAAAAACAAAGCACTAATATCCATCATGAACAGAGGTTGAACAGGAGGTATTTCCAAAATATACCTGTCAATTTAGATGCTTGAGGTTTTAAGTGATTGGTAAAAATACACTTGTATTAGTTGGAATATTCACTATGATTTATTATATTCCATCTAGTCTATATCTTTTTCCAAAATTAATCTGAAGATTGTTTTGGCAATGTGCTTCCACCTGACCCCCTGCTGCTTCAGAAGAGGATCCATCTCCCATGGGTCCCACGTCTGCCAGCCTCAAACAGCTTTCTCCAGCACCTTAGAGAACCTCAAGCAGCACCAGGCACTTATGATTAGACAAACATCTCCCCTCAAATGCTCATATCTTATCTCAGAGTTAAGCTTCCACTATCCGTAGAGCTGACAATTACTTCCTTACTTTCTGAAACAACCAAGCGTGAAAGCAAGACACATTTCAAAGCCTTTACCACCAAATAATCATACCAAAATCACAACCACACCATAAAATAGCTCTTCACGTGCTGATACAAGTTTAATAATTAAAGAGTCACAATAATGCCCAAACAGAACAAAGGGGAATAGTTTTCACCATCAGATCGCAACCTACCTTTTCAAATCATCAAACACATCTGGCAACAGGAAGTTAAGCAATGACCAAAGCTCTGCCAAGTTGTTTTGCAGGGGAGTACCAGTCAACAGGAGTTTATTGTCCGCATTAAATCGTTTCAATTCTCTGATAAGGCGGCAGTTCATATTTTTAATCCTGTGACCTTCATCTACTATCAGGTATTTCCAGAAGCAGTGCTACAAAAAGAAAGGGTATTTCAGTAAATCTTAGCTTTACTCCATCAAAACATGTGCCAGGTGAGATAAGCAGCACCAATAAGCCCATTACAAAGATTCTATTTACTGCTGTTTCTCACTTTGCCAGACTAGAAGAGTGGAGTCCAAACAGTTAATGCCATACACCTGCTTCATGGTGACTGCATTTAGTAAGCTTAGCTGATCACAATAAAACTACAAGAAGCTCATCTCGCTGCAACAACCATTCTGATGTTAACCATGGTACTTATACATTACGTATAGCTTTTATTCCAACCCTCCCTCACCATCACCTACAGAGAGGTAATGAAAAGAGAAGGTATGCTGTAAACATCTGCTTACTTCACTTTTTGGATAGTGTTCTGTTTGCAGAACTTTTTAAGCATAAAATTGCAGAGCCACTGCTACCAAGGAAACAGAAGTGAATGCCAATATAAATGCTATGGTATAACACTTGTACAGGCAGCATGCATGGGGTTTTTTTACTATATTCAAAAGCATTGCTATTAACGATGAGGAATTCCACCTGTCCTAGGGCTTTCAGGAGAACTTACATACCTGCAGGGCATTTCTGTCTCGCATTGCTATTTCAAAGGAAGTAATGACCACAGGATGAATTTGCAATGATCCGTGTCGCCCGTGAATTTTACGAACCAGTTTACGACGTTCCTGCTGAGCTCCATGATAGAGCATTATTGGAATCTGAAAAAAAAGAGGTTTAGAAAACAGGTGAACTAAGCTCATTTAAACCTAAACAGAAGACAGCAGAGATAATCAGCTCTGTTACAAGAAGGCTGTAAATACATTGCAAGTCATGGCACAGCATGTAGTAACCACATGAATAGCTACAATTAAACTGATGTTCTATATAAAGAAAGTTTCAAGGCAAAGAATTAGAGTAAGAATTAAATAATTTGTTCTTTTAAACCTAAGAAAGAAAAATAAAAATCTTCATTTCTTTTACCTCTGGAGTAAATCTCTTGAATTCAGACATCCAATTTGGAAGAGTAGACAAAGGACCACATACTAAGAATGGACCAGGAACTCCTCGCTCCACCATCAGCGCTATTGTTGCAATACACTGGATTGTCTTCCCCAACCCCATTTCATCAGCTAAAATGCCATTGATACCATTTTCCCAAAGCATCTGCATACATAGAAAAAGAAACATAAATGCAAAATAGCCACACACCTTAGCAACAACAGACATCTTTAAGAATGTAACACCTGTAGAAACTCTCTACTAGGCACATTTTATACTACAGACAAGTAAGATTTCTTCATAATGAAAATAAATACAAGCATCCTGTAAACCCCAGACATTCATACATAGGTGTATGTGCTTCTAGCCAATGAAGTGACTGACTAGGACGCAAAAACCAGAACAGTATCAAAGGAAAGGATGCAAATTAGTGTTACATCAAAAAGCACTTCAACTGCAAGTACAGCTCACACTACCCAAATTTTTACTTATCCCAGCTCCACAAAATTCCCTTAGATCCCCCCTCTAAAAGACCAAGTTATTGTGCTGATGTTTCAGTTTTATCTGTTCAAGCAGCTTCTACAGGTACAGCTACTTCACCATAAGAAAAAGGTGCAATTCCTGACCATCACAGCTGGCTTGACTACTCTGACAAGTGACAGAGCAACCTCTTACAAAAGAAAGATACAGAAGCGTTCTTTGGATACTCTACCTACTATTCATAAAGATTCATAAATAAAGTTATTAAAACTGAAGGCCCAAGGAAGCTGATTTATCCACTCCCAGAACAGGCCTGTCTTTTCTATGCACTTCCCAGTGACATAACAGAGTGAGTTTAGTGGCACTCACTTGTGAGATCAACCTAAGCCTCTTAAAACAAGATACACATGCTTGTGGGGAAGAAAAAAACCAAAAGAAAGAAGCCTAAAGGAAATAGCAAGATCAGTAGCACAATGAAAATTAGTTCTGTCTGGCTCTCATAATTTAAAAGCAAAGTTGTTCTAATTTGGCTTGCAAGCAAAACCAGGTAGAAATTAAATACGTATGTGGACAACTTTTATGGCAAGTTTCTTTTGTTTTTTATTTCAAAGGCTAAAGACAAAACATTTTAAAAACAGTGTATTAATATTACTAGTTATATTCCAAGATGCAGAGAATGGAAAACTCATCCATGTCAGGCCTGCAAGGCAGCAGGTCTTTAAACACCTATGGGTGTACCAGTGAGTATTCAAGCCCTTGAGAGAGAAAAAAATAGTAAGGTTGTCCCTTACCAGCATGCATAGTCCTCCTGCTTTCACAAAGTATTTGTAAGGAGAGGCTGAAAAGGCAGTTTGAGTTGAGCACGAAAATAGATGGGGAAAGGGAAGGTGGAAAACACCAACCAGAAAGTCTAAAGAAATGTTTACAAATATCCTCCCTACACTGAAACACTGTATCTGCTGTTTGACAACTTCTTCATAACACCAGATTCTTGTATCAAGAGAAATCATATCAAACTGTCTCTCTCCTTCACCTTCCCTGTACCAACTATGGTCACAGACTTCTAATGTCTCTTCCCCTCTGTCTCTGTTTACAATCAGCAACAGATTAAATTTCATCAACAATCGCTCCATACCCTTAGCCACTCCATGCCTTCCACTTGGTACCACCTCATTACACCTCCAGTAAAAATCTTTGGTTGCTGAAAAGGCACTGGTTGTCCATTAAACTTCCGTACTGGATCAAGAAATTGCTTGGCACTGTGTCGTACAGCTTGACACAATCTATCCTTAATGACGCTATTTGAGTCTCCATTTTTCTGCAGGTCTTCTGGACACAGGTTGTCAGAAGAGCTTTCATCCTATGAAGGGAAGTTCAAGGAACACATGGTAAATGAAGTGCACATCAAAGCACACCTAAGACATACTTTTGCCCAATTTACACCAGTCTTAATGTGAAGCCAGCCCCTGACACAAAGACTTATTTTCAGTAAACGTCAACTCAAGAGTAGAATTTGTTTTTAGGATTAATATTATTATGTAGCTAGATGTCAACATGCAAAATTTCAATGCCTTATACGCATTCTTTACTCCTTTAGAACTGAAAAGCAGTGATAGCCACTGAAACTAATTGGCTTATAATTCTCTACCCATAAAAGCAAGCAGACTTAAAATCTTCCTCACAGCAGCTGGCATCTAATGCAGCTATTTCCCTGCTGTAAGCAGATTCTAAAGAATGTCGGAAAGAAATTCATACCACGCATGTAGCTTTTAAACTACCTCAGGAGCGGAAGAGACCACACCTGTTATCTCCGTGCTTGAATGCTTAAAAATGACTATGTCTTAAGGTCTTATACACTAGCACAAGTATTTCTTAATAAATTCCTATTTCCTTTATTTTTGAAACTACAGACCTTCTATAAAGTATAAATACATTCAAATGGAGTGTTTAAAAAAATAAATTAGAAGTTTTCATCTCAGATTTCTGTAAAATAAGTATTTAAATGCATTCACTTGCACCACTTTTTTAAACTTCTAATTCAGGACTTCAATATCTGGCAGAGATGATTATTTACAGGAAAAGTTTAAAGATATGCTATAAAACATAAAAAGCCCTCCCTCCCTTCAGGCTTAACACACTTAAACTGCAGTAACATGTGCCAACATACCTGATTTTCCACTTTACTTTTTTTTGCCACTGATAATATTTCCTGGAAACAAAGAAAAGAAAAACAACTTACACTTACACGCTTTTCAACCTTAAAGGCTAATACAACTTGTATTTCATGAGATCTTTCAACTGAAGAATCTGGACATACTTTAAAAAGCTTTCCATACAACATCATTAATCATATGTGTGACTCTAAACAAGGCCCCACACCAGAGAACACATTCCAATTATAAAGGGTAACTGAAAATTCAACTGGCTATGTAGTCTCTTCACAGCTTGCCTCCCCAAAGACGTTTTTAAAAGGTACCTGAATTCTACAGGTCTGACAACGCTGTTTGTCACATAGATCTCTGTTGGAAGACAGACGTACATTACGGACAGACTACTGTTGGTTGATAATCTCTAATGGCAGTGTACGAGAATGTACTGATCTAAAATACGGATGTCACACAAGGATTGCCTTACCAGTTAAAATCTGTGCTACAAAAATCCAGGCAAATCTATTTGTTGTTATGGCCTACCTCTTTGGACATAATCTCCGAGATGTTGTATGTCACATCTTCTCTCCCTCTCTTCTTTTTTGCACCTATAAGATAACATTTGCGTTTATACAACACATCAAATATTAAAGAAACTAAAACCACCAGTACTGACAAAAGGCAAAGCCTAATACATTACCTGATTTGTCCTCTTTGCCATCAACTGGATTTTGACCCTAGAAAATAAACATGGGAAGAGGTTCATCATCTTCTGCATCTCTAACTATTGTGACAGATAAAAATATGTAAAGAGCCTCAAGCCATTGCCTTTGAAAGCTTCTTGAAACACTTTTACTTTTAAGCAGTTTTCAAAAATACAGGGAAAAAGAAAGTTCCTGATTATTTTTTTTTTTATTACTTATTCAGCATCTTGGCTGAATAAACAATCATTACTAAAACAAAAAACCTCCTTAAGACAAATTCAAACAATTTTCTTCAGTATAAATTAGTCAGAAACATCTCCTAAGATGACTGTCATAGTATGCAATTTTTAAGCACTTTTAAACACGGTTTTATGTTATGTTTAAAATAAATATGATATACTAGATAGTCAAAACTGGCTAATCTAACTTATTTAGTTTACCTACCTTGATTGAAATTGACATGGTAATTTGTCAGACTTTTATTCAGACAGTTGCATAAAACAGCTGCTTAACCTTACCTTGGCAGATTTTAACATCATCTCTCTCTTTTTTTCTAACTTTTCTTTCCTCCTCTGTTCCTAAAAAAAAAAAAAAAAAAACAAAAAAAAACCACACACCAAACCAAACCACACACATTTCTTATCTTTCAATGACACCCACAGGAGAACTATCCATTATAGAAGCGATAACAGGCATAGATTACATTGGTAATGTAGAGTTCTGTGTCCTCTACAGATTTTGGTTTTGCAATCTCACTAAAAGCCTCTATTCTGACACAGTTTAAAATCATAAAGCAAAACTTGGGCAAGAAAGTGCAACTGCTCAGAATTGCTTGTCTGTGAATACTTTAAACATTTAAATACAGTAGTTTAGAAAGACTCCAACAAAAATATTCTCAATTGCAAACTTCTTAAGATCCCATGTATTGCAGTAAGTTTTCCATGTATGCAGCTCCCTTTTAACTTCTACATATCACCACTTGTGTTCACTGCGGAACAGAAAGCAACATAAACAGCCTACAATGCCTTTAAGGAAGAAATGCTTTTATGTCTTGAAAAATTTAAGATTTTCATTCCATCTACTATTTTAACTTGTTGAAAGCAAAAGGACCCTAGAAAAATGGTAAGAGACCTTGGTGTTTATCAGATGCAGTAAGACTTAGTACTGAAACATGCATCCTATCAATCAGTAACCATGAATTTGAGCTGACAGCTAAACTACAAAAGTATTTTAGAAAGGAGGTTCCTGCAATCTGTCAGTATCACTTTTCCAAGACCATCATTGCACTGAATCTCTTCCTAAGATTCTCCCTCTCTCTCAAGCATAAACTCTTACAAGCTTGTCCATAAAGATACAGTTAAGAAAGTCAAGGTAAAGCTAGATATGAACTCAGCAACCCATGGATTAAAAAAAAAAAACAAACAAAAAACCCCAACAACAACAACAAAATCCACAAAAAAAACCCCAAAACACATTAAATCATTTCATGGAAGCTCTTGTTTGGAGCAGCAACGCCTCAGATCGCTGTAATTTATAAATTTGAGGGAGGCATACATCCTGAAGACACACCTCATCCTCAGCCTTCAGTAATTAACACAAATAGGCTGCACAACTTTCTACTTGTCAATTCTTTGCATCTTCTGTCCTCCCCTCCCTCCAGGTTTCCTAGCTCCCTTAAACTTTGTTTCTTATTTAAAATATTTATTTTTTCTTCCTAGCACTCAGTCCAACAGAAGAATTGTAAAGTTATCAGTGCCACCTTTACACTGCAAAGGGGTAAATTATAATTTTACATTATAATTCATGCTCTTTCCAGTCTGATTTATCTATTAATTTGTAAAACAATTTCTGAATATTACATAAAGCATCACTTCATTCCTGGGCAGTAATTACAGTAGATTTTTATGGTGTTACTGCAAACTTAACAGCATTTTTACTTTAGTTCAAACAGCTGGATGGCAAAAAAAGCCCCAAACAAATGGCAGCCCATCTTCAGAATCCCCACTACACACAATAATACACCTACCTCCAGTTGCTGCTGTTCCATTTTGGTTAGCAAGAATTTGGAATAGATGTTGCTTTTTTCAAGCAAATGTTGTAGCCTCTTATAGCGCATTTCACTTGACTCCCTGTCCCAAGAAGTGCGAGCCTGGCCAAAACAAAGAGATGTCAGGTATTTATAGATGCTTCAGAGTTAATGCTTTTAATATAATGAAGGATTCATCCACAAGATAACTAAAATTGTCTCACACACACACAAAACCTTTCCCTTCCAGTCATTATGCATCTATGATTCTGTGAGTGTACGGACACACAGATACCTGTGAAGTGCTGCAAGATGAAAGTAACTGAGGGTTGCATTCACTCACACATATGAACAGAGCTCTGCAAAACACATGCCTCCAGTGCAGTAGCACAAGAAGGCTTGAAGGTGTCTCAACTCCACTTTATAGAGAATTAGAGCAAAATGAAATTTAGGTTTATTTGCAGCCTGCAAAATCGGGGAGGAAAAAACCCAAGTGTTAGTTGGGACTCCTCCATGTGCCGTTTGCACAAAAGTATGGTTTTTCATTATGAACCAGATATTCAGACAGCAACAAAACCATCATGCCTAATTTACAGAGGTCAAGTCAATTCCCAATGTGAAAACAGTAACTTCTGCTTGCTTTGCTTACAAAAATCCACACGTTTTTAAAAGTAATTTCTGTTGAATTAGTCAAGGCTGTGCATTTAGGAGTTTGCAAATTACTCTTTAAAACTCAGATCAAGACTCCCCCAAAGTAAAAAAGCATTCACCTTTCTGCATTCATCTAACATTGCCTGTTAAACTGACATATCAAACAAGTGAAAAGGTATAAATTAGCATCTCCAAGAGAAACCCCAGAAAGGCAAGATGCAAAGCTCTGCAAGATGAAAAGCTTTACGAGATGCTTATCTATGCCATCACCTTCAGAAGAAGCAGTGAGGGAAGGACAGGCTAAGACAGAAAGGCAAGGGAAACTGCTTAAAATAAGAATTCCCTCCTAACAGGGAGGGAAAAGGATATTAGCTGAATCACGAGACAAACTGTGGCACAGAAAAGGGGGAGCATGTTTCCCTCCCCCAGAAATCACACCTTTATTTTCCACAACCAGTACTCTATGGCATTCTTATCAGGTAGCTATCACCGTATTCTTTTATGAGAGGAAGATCTATCTCCCCAACTTTTTCTGGGGAACAGATTGCCTTCTTGTTACTCTCCAGACAGTTTCTATTTGCTTCTGCTCTCCCCAGTCCAGTTTTTTTTTCCTTCAGATGAAAAATACCTGAGCTCAGAAAGATCACCCCTTGATGGCAATGCCAAGAGAGAATATAAATTACTTCATTCAGCAAATTGCTATTGCTCGCTTTTTACTGGAGCGAACACAGCATCCTTACATCAATTGGTCAATCTGAAGGACCGTTCCCTTGATGGGAAACGTTCCCTTTTTCAAGGGGAAAAAAAGAAAACTCAAGGAAGACAACAGCACTGAACTCCTATGATTTCTCCATTTTGTCCTTTGATTCAACCTTCAAGCCTCAAAGTGGGTTGGTTTTTTCCCCCCTTTTTGGCTGAGGTCAAAAATCTGCCACTCTCTCATCACTCTACATTCTTATACATTTGCATAGTGGTATCAGCCATCAGTCCATAGAAAGAACAAGTGACTCCTTTGTTGAACTGTTGTACAAATCGCCTGGCAGGGGGTTTGCTGAAGTGACAAGCATAGAAAGTCCAGAAGCTTCAAGAACGTCAACTGCCCCCAAGATGCCTGTAAGCCTGGGTTTACTGACACGAGTAATTTCCCTTGGTCTGACTGGCCTGAGATTGCACAGAGAAAACATGATAGAAGCACACGGGACAATAGAGTGTGGTTGCTAGAGGCACGTTCTGTGGATTTTCAAGAAACGGACAGAATACAAAAAAACCCAGCCCCATCACATTATAGCACTGTTACAGAAGTGGTCAGTTGTGAAAGAAATTAAAGTCTAAGTCCTCCTCTCAATACTTCCTGTGCAATGAGATAATTTGCTCGGCAAGAGTTTCCTCCTCACCCTCCAAAAGCATTTGCCTCCAAATGGCCTCAGATCCAAGTCTGATCAAGGAATATCTGATGAGAAGTTTGGACAGGCTCTGTCATGACTTATTGTTTGCAAGACAGAAGATTATGAGACTTCTGGGCGTAAAATGTTATAAAGTATTATTTTTCTAGCTACAGTATCACAAAACACTGCAGCCTAACAACATACCTTTACAGATCACAACTTTTCTTAGTGAAAAGAGAAAGAGTAATTAAAATTACTTCCACACCTTTAGAAATTGCATTTTTCATGTCCTTAGAATAATGCTTCAGTTTTTAAGACACCGGTTTCCTGTGGGCTGAATACAAAAGCTACATAATTAACAGAAAAGGGGAAAATGAGAGCGCTCTGAAATCAGACAGGGGAAGAAAAAAAACCCATTGATTTCTCAAGTATTTTGAGTAACAGCATTAGTTCTTTAGAATACAATTCCCCAAAGAGCACCTAAGAGAAGAGTTCTTTCAAGTTTGTATTTGCTTACGGCTGAAATACAATGCCTTATATAGCATTCTGATACCTTGGTTATTTGTATCAACACAGGTCTAGAAGCATCATGTTTTCACATTTTCCCTCCAAAGCAGATTGGTTAATATCAACCAATGCTTACTATCAATGTCTGAAAACATTCACAGCAAGAGAGAAAGGAGACATAGTAATGATTATGTCATTTGTGGTAGGGATGTGTCATTTTCTTGAAGCAGTCTACATTTCCTGCAACATAAGCAAAGAGAAGTATCCAAATCAAACATCAACTCTCAGGACAATTACATGTACATTTCTCCCAGCAGCAATGCCAGCTCAAGCAGCTCCTGCTCCCCACAACCTAGGGGTGCCTGCACAACTGCATGCAGGGAAGAGCAGGAAAGTAGACCAGGAATGCAACTGGCATAAACCCGATCCTTTTTGGCTAGGTTTTTTAAGCTAGGCTACTTCCTTGGTGCAGTTCAGTTGTGGCCTTCAAACACCAGTGCAAAGAGAGTGAACAGCCAGCGATGACAGCTGCCTAAACTATACCTGCTACCAAAACAAATGCACCACTGGGCTTATTTCTGGGAAGGATAAATGGTATTTATAGAAGTGACCTGCAGAGCTGTAATCAGGTCGTTTGTTTGGTGGCTTTTTTTTTTTTTAATAAAAGAAGAGGTAAAAAGAGAAAAAGAAGCATTGTGTACATATAGAGAAAACACGAAATCTTGTTTTTAATATTTTAGACAGAAATTCAGAAGAATATAAACTTACTACCCCTTCTGAAATCACCTTACTTTACAGACACGGTACCTTAGATTCCTAGGCTCGGAACGACAAAAGTAAAGATGTAATCTTCTCATTACAAACATAAACACGTACAAAACGCAGTAACCTTCTTGCTGAATGCAAGAGTTCACCGTTAGCCTTCAAAAAAAAAACCTCCAAAGCCTCCCGTGGACGATCAAAGGCGCTTGTGAATCACAGCCGCCGCCACCCGGAACGTTACAGCCTCTCACGTTTGTTTGTTTTGAAATCAAAGGAGCTGCACGACGCCCCGGCCCACAAGGCGACTAACGGCGCGGGCCACGGCGCTCAGACCCAAACCAGCGGCCCGGGGAACCCCTCCTCTCCACGGGGCAACCCCAGCCGCCGTGCGGGGGATGGCCGCCCCCGGGCCGCGCCTCACCTTCTCCAGCATCTGCCGTTCCTTCTCAAGCCCCGCCGCCTCCAGCTGCTCCTCCTCCTTCAGCATGGCCGGCGTAATCACCGCCGCCTCCGCCTGCTCCCCCATCTCCGCTCCCAGCGGTTCTGCAGCGAGCGCACGGTTACTCGCGGGGTCCCGCCCGCCGCCGGCCCACCCTCGCCGCCGCCCACCCCCCTCGCCCGCCGCCGGCCCGCCCTCGCCCGCCGCCGGCCCGCCGCCCCGGGCTCTCACCGCCGCTGCTCGCCGTGTTCTGGGCCGGCATGGCCGCGCGCCGGGGCCGTTAGGCGCGAGGCGGTGCGGCACACGCAGCCACCGCCGTCCAGCACGCCCCACCGAACTCCCGCGCTCTCCGCGCGCCGCTCACCCGCCTAGCCTTGCCTCGCGAGACCAAAAACCGCGCGCTGCCCAAGTCCCGCGATAAGCGGCAGCCCTCTCGCGAGAGTCATTCGCCCCGCCCTCTCCCGGTCGCCATCGCGACTCCTGGCAGGCGACGCGCACATGCGGGCGTGGTGCCACTCCTCTGCCCGTCGCGGTGCCGGTACCCCGGGCAGCTCCTCGGGCCCGGCCCTGCTCGCCGGTGCCCCGCGTCCGGCCCCAGTGCTGAAGCGCTCTTAGGCCTCCCTGTCCAGCGTGGGGGCTCCGCACGCTGCGGTGAGTCCTGGGCCTGCGGAGGCTTCCGGCGTGCTGACGGCGACGTTTCAGTGAACGTGCTTCTGTCCCTGTGGCGTACAGCCCTCCCTGAAAGAGCTGCCGCAGCTCAGGCAGAGCGTAATGAAACTGCCCGGGGTTCCTCGTCCTGCGTCGCGCTGCCAGCAGGAGCGGCGCCGGCACACGTCTCTGGCGCTCCACCGGCAGAGGAGGGACATCGCGCGGGTCTGGCGGTCGCCGCGAGCGCAGGGCCCTCGGCCGTTACTCGGACACTCCTCGTGCGTGCCACGAGAGGGCAGAGGACGCTTAAACCCGAGGCAGACCTGTACTTCCCTCAGCCGACGGGGAGCCCTCCTTCCCAAACCGTAGTCTACAGCAAATAACCTCCAGTGTTCAGAATACAAACACTTCAGCTTCACCTAAATAACCCAAGCCGTCCGAATAACTTTGGGCTTACCTCATCACCTCAGATCCATACAAAAAATGCGGTGCTAGTAATTTCTTGCACCTGTCAAATGGATCGCTATTTCAAGCTCATTCCGCACACACGGAGACCAGGGCTGCTGGTTCTAAAAAGAGACCTGGGATGGGAGAGGGGGGAGGAAAGAAGCAGCAGCAGAACAAACAAGTCTGGTAATAACGGAGGTGGAGGGCATTCTTCTCATTCCCAAAGCCTTAGAGGCTGATTCTGGATGTTGTGGTTTATGGAAAAGCGATTCTGTTTTGCAAGGCATAGTTTGGAGGCTAACTTGAGATGGTTCTGCATGGATGGGAACATTAGCAGGGAGGAATGTTATTAACCCCCTAATAAAGTTATTTTATTGGCATTGTAGCAATTGAGCACAGCCTTTTTCAAGCTTCTGTTTCACTTGCAACTGTTCTCAGGACATCATAGTGAAGAAACAAAGAAAACCTTTCTTTTCTAAAGCACCTTTCATTCTGTGAGACCTAAAGTGCTTTCCAAACTGTATCGTTAGCGTAGAATAATCACCTAGATGACAACTGAAATGCATCCAAGCTGGAATATGATGGTGGCCTAAGTGGCTCCCAACACCCGTTGCAGGCAGGAAGCGGGGATGAAGGGGTGACTAGAACTTCAGGAGCACTCGGGAAAATTAAATTGCAAAGATACAGGCTGGGTTATAAATGTTAACATCTCTGCTTCTTTTAAAAAGCACCGTAAGATCTGTCCTGCCCAGAAGTTGCAAGGAGCACAATTTATATCTCTTATCCAAAGAAAGTAGGCCTCTCACTAAAATCTAATAGAACACAAATGTTCCATCTCATTCCTGTGCCCATACACATTATTTTGCAATATCATTAAAACCATTTTTAGAATGGTGAGGCAGTGAGACATACGCCACATTACCTCAGATTATCACTTAAACTAGACAATTTTGTCACAGCCATTTCCTGCTCTGCCCAACACCTTGTCTGTGAGCTGCTTGGGGTAGGAGGGGGTTTGCTTGTGGGTAGTGGAGTTGTGGCTCCCTGTGAACGGCTCGGCATCGTGACTGCCATTCATTTTTGCAAGGAGTGACTGTGCTGCTGTGTAGCAATGCTCACCCTCCCTCACACTGCTTTGGCCACATCCACCCCTGGCCCAGGACCCCCTGCTATGCCCTGCAGCAGGAGAGCGGCTCTTTTAGCTTCTAAGGGAGTATTTGCCTTGGTGTGTAGGGTGTTTCTGTGTTCAACTAGTCATAATTTAGGTCTGGAATATTATTTTCCCTGTTTATTGGTAAAAGTAATCAGAAATAAATGACAGAATGGTAATTAATTAGCCATCTCTTTGGTGACGTTCAGATATCCAATACCCACAAAACCTGATGCAGTGAAAGACTTTGTAAAACATGCCCTTTAAAAAACTGTTCCAGGTAAATGCTACCAGATCAGTCAATTGTGGCTGGAGCCTGTTGGACACACACCGTGGGCTGTTTTTAAGACCCCATAGACAGACACTGAGAAGGGGAGCGTGCAAAGATTCATGTCCAGTCTTGCAGACAAGGGCACTTATCCTGGCTTAGCACACGTGAGTAAGGCGATGCTGACAAACATCCTCCTCCAGATCCAGCTATTGCTGTGGAGTGAGTGAGCGCTGCTTGTCACTGCTCCTCTCCAACTCCTCTTGAGACTGAGACTTCAGTATTTGATATTAATGGTCTGAGGTAACGAGGGGAATAAGGCAGTGTGTATGTAAATTGTTCATGGGATAGATTCTTAGGGATTGGGAATAGGGCAAAGCGAAGGATGTTAATGGGCAGAGCTGGTAGCACCTCCCATAAGTGAAGCAGGATCCAGAAAATGATGTGTCTCCATGGCATAAATCTGCACTCACTGCTTAGCCCAGGCAAAGAGGATGTAGTGTATGACTTCTATCCAGAAGCAGTTCCTTTCACCTCAGTAGTTGATGACTTGTTACTGCAGTGCACAAAGTCACCAGTCCATCACCTTTTGTTTCAGATGAAAGCCCCTCATAACACACCTAGACATTATACAGTATAATGCAAGGTGCGGAGAAAGACAAACCTAGTGGCACAGAGGGGGCTGGGGAAAATTACAGTGCAAGAGAGCAGATAAGAGTTAGAAAAATGCCTATGGTTCTGTTCTCTGGTTGGCCAAGAACCTGCTGCTAAGTTGCAGTAACCCTGGCTTGTCACCTTTGAGATTTACTTGTCACTCTGGTATGCAACACAAGAATGCAGGTTCGTTTCATCATGCTCCTTGCCTGCACGGGTTGCCTAAGTAATTTACTACAAACTGCAAAAGTAGTTCCTTGTACTAATTGCCCTGTCTGCTGAATGACCAAAGAGGAAGCTGGGACTTTGAAATAAGATAGTTTTCTCTAGGTGAGAAAAGTGCGATATGCAGATTCAGAATATTTTGCCCTTGTCATAATCGTCTACAATATATGTACGGGACTTTCCTATTCCTAAGCAAATCAGAAAGTCTCCAAAGCACTGTGGCAGATAGCAGTGGCATCTCAGAAGTTTGCTCACTGATCATCAAATTCAAATTCAGTTCCCCCCCCCCCCCTTTTTTTTTCCTTAAGAATCAATCACTGCTAAAACACAGCAGTAGCAGGCACAGACACTCTGTTTGCTCTTCCTGATAGTAACAACCCATACCTGCTATGGCTAAAAGAAATACAGTAGCAGGATCCTCTCCACAAACGCAGTCTTCAGGTGGTCAGAGATCATCAAGATCAGTGGACTGGCAAGTTTAACTACATGTCCTGTAACTTAAATATCCAGCTGGGAGATACGTAGGAAAAAAAGCACTGAAGCAATGTGGGGTCTCAGCCGGTAACCAGCGTGCTATATATACAATAACGCTAGATGGCTGTACAGTCTCCAAGAAACTGCTGTTGCCTTCAAGTTTAATTACGTAGTTTGTAGGCCTGAAATACAGAAGGTAAGTTGTATTGATCAGTGAAGTAGGAGCATGGTTGTGTGCCAGCCCCTCTGTGTTAGTAAGCAATCAAGTTCTCCTCCCAGCTGACAGTCAAGAGCTGCTGGGTGCTAGGAATGGCATTTGCAGACAGCTGGACTGAAACATCCCACCAAATAACACGAATATCACGCTACAGTGGCGTAGCCTTCCTCCACATTTGCTATGTGTCTGTCAGCAGGAGCTGAACCACGTGTGAAGCAGCTCCTGAGACACCCAGTTCCAACCTGACCTTTTGAGTAACCTGAAATCCCCGTAACTGCCAAGAAAAGGGTGGGGTGTGCTGAAGAAGGCAGAAACCTCCATGGCCATCCAGCTTTAATCAACTGTACTTGTTTGTTTACAAAGACATCTAAAAAACACCACCCACCACTCTGTAAATCAACATCCCAGAGTTTTTTGGTATACAGTTTCCTAGCCCCTGCTGCAGCATGCAGCCCAGACAAGACAGAGCAGGATTAGGGTTGTCAGGGAAAAGGACTGATTGATAGCAGGTAAGCAGTTCTCTTGGGAGCCAGGATCCTTCCTTGAAAAGCTGCTGCAGAAGTGACACAAAAAAATCACCACATTAGTCTGACAGTTACAGTGAGGTCTCAGGCTGGCATTTGAATACACAGCTTTTATTCAGGCATTGCTTAAAAGATTGCTTGTGTTTTTTTCACTATGATTAGATCTGGATGTTACAGCACTTCTGCTTGTAACTGAGAATATGACATCTGCTAAGAAATGACAGTTTTATCCAGCTCATCACCTGGTACAGATCTTTCAAGCGTAAGTTCTGTCGGCAATGTGTTTCCTGGCTTACGTTTGGGTAACTGTAAAAAAATCCTCTCCTAGTTTCTGTGCTCATAACTGTCTGGCTCTTTGCAATGATTTGTGGCTGTGCATTCACACAGGCACCAACTTCATGCACGATGAGAAACAGCACTCATCCTGATAACCTTCTGCTCCAAAACTACAGTTTGCTGTCACTCGATGTGAATATGTACTCAGATCAGAGCTTATGGCTTCATTTCCAGGCACCCCAGGTGGGCAAGGTGGCTCCAAGCCCTGGAAGGCATCCAACCCCATTGGACAAAGCTCCTGGTTCCTAAACCACATCTTTGCTTGTGCCTGCAAGAATGGAACGGGTGAGGCAGAGGGAGAGAGCACAGAAATCCTCTGTGCTGCAGCTTGCTACCTGCCCAGCATTCTTGCCAATCTGCCAGTGAAGTCTGGGGGTCACAGCACAACTGACTGCAGCCTGGGATCCACTGGATGCTGGGGGTTCACAGACTGCTTCTGAGGGATCCGGAAAAGCTGATCACAGCGTGCTGTTTTGCACATGCTGCACAGCAACCCACAGAGGTGCGGGCTCAGAGAGAGTCCTCGCCTACGTTTGAACATGTCAACTCCCTGCTTCTACTCATGGTCAGAGTCAACTCCAACCAGGAATGATTACATTTTTGAGTGTCACATGAGACAATGACCTCTAAGTCACGCTACAGGAAAACTCTTGTGAAATTTTTGCTGGCAGGCAAAGGGGAAACACAAACATCTGTGAGCTCAATGTACCAAACATGCATGTTGAGATCTTACTACAGGTGGAGAGCCCAGAGTGGGGAGACATGTGTACAGGCAAACCCCAGCACTGACGACATGTGGGAGTGGTCCAAGCACCACAATGTTCACAAAACTCTGTCCACGGGTAGTAAATCAGCTCCTTCTTTAGTGGCCTGTGATCACTGTGATTCAGTCCCATTGCATGACAGCTGGTTTGTGTGAGATGATCAGTCTTGTCTTTCTGTAATTCGTTCAGAACTGGGTTAGCTCCAAGCTTTATCACCAGGTGAATGTTCTTTACCCATTTAATTGTCATTACAAATATCAAGAAATGCTGCGTCATTAGCAAGTCCATGGTTTAACCCCAGCAGTGAGGAGGGCCAGAGTCCCATTCACATTGCCTTCTTGAAGGCTTCTTGAACCACAGCCATGGTGGAAAGGGACCTGTCCGTGCCATTAAGAACCTTTTCCCAGGGCTTAGTCAACGCCGCCTTTCCTAGGCTTAGATTGTCTTCAGGGGAATCTACTTTGTACATGGTTTGCCTGCAATTGTACTTACTAATGTGATTTATTTATGTTTTATAATACAGGACCCAAAATTCATTTAGTTCACAGCATGCAGACAGAAAAGGGAAGTTACTATCTCATTTGAAATCCCCATTCCTTCTGATTCCTCCTTAGTTTTTTTGATGACTCAGAAGGGACTTCCACCCTTCAAGAGCATATTGATCTCCAGCCACAGCCAGCAATCTTCACAGACCCAGAGTCTCTAGCCTGGAAAGTCCAGCATGTGCCAGAGCTGTGGGATCAGGCAGCCACAAATGGCTCCCTGGAACCTGGGTGGGGTGGAGCACCCAGCCTCTAATATATGCTTGTAGCATATCTGCTGAGAAGTGAAACTCCCTTCCCTCACACTCACCACAGCACAAAGGTATTTTGAATCCTACAAAAGGCATGCCAAAAAATCAAATTTCTTGCCAGCAATAAAGAGGATGAGGAATGTGTGTAGCTGGTCTGTTGGGCTCAAAGAGGGAGATGATTAATCACCAGCAGGGGAGGATGACTGTAGATGGCAAGTCAGCATCTCTGAGTATTTTGTTTTTCCTCCCCTCATCCCTTTCTCCTTTTAAAATGAATTTTAAGGGATTGTTTACAGTGGAGTCCCCTCTGCATGCTTTGGCATCTTATCTGAAGTCAGCAAGTCCCATCCTTTCTGCCAGCATTCAGAAAACACTGGTCTAGAAAGCAGAGCCTTCCTTGAAGGCAAACCAAGGGGTGCAGTGGTTCAGGAGCAGCTGTAGGTGAGGCCTTGGAGAGGGGCGGAGATGGCCAGCAAAACGTCTCGGGGTAACTGGAGGGAATACCAGCCTCAGTGAACCCACTGAGTATTTTGCCATGTCAGCTCATATCCTCTCCTCACCGAATTTCTGTCAAAATTCTCAGGATTTCACCCCAGAGATTTTCTGCACCTCTAGAGTCTGCTGTTTATGAAATCTGCTGCTGTGATCCAGTCAGACTGCACAGCCCAAGAATGAATGCATGAATAAGGGATGAGCAGAAGACAAGCCATGATAAGTGGTAGCCTAGTGATGCTCTTCTTTTTTAACCCCCATGTCACAGAAAGCAATATGGTACAGACTACACATGGAAACAACACAGGACAAGCTACAGGTCCTGTGCTGGTGGAGATATGGCACTTTAAACATAAACCTGGAGTTTTCATGCAACTACAGTCATTAAGGGTCACATAGTATTCTCTGAATAACAGAGATGTTAGTATTTGCACCCAAAGTTCTCTCTCAGATCAGTTCCTACCCTGTGGTTTCAGCTGGATACACTTTTTTCCATTTTGTCTCAAACTCTTGACTGGGAGCGAGGCATTTCCTTTAATGCTTTTACACTGAGACCAAGATCTACCTCATTTATAAAGTATTCCAGGTTCACAAGGAATGGGAAGGTGTGAAAGTGCAGCCTTTCCCTCTTTCTTTTAGGTAAGAGAAGAGGCAAAACACGCCAAGCTTCTCTCAGAACATTTTATGCTGTGGTCTTGATCATGAAAAGGCAGAAATATTAACAAAGCAAGTAGTTTTCATCCAAAGGAAGGTTTTTAGGTGGTTTTGATAAAACGTGTATTTACAGCTGCCTCTCTGGTACAAACCTGCTCTTTAACCTTAGTGCTGGGTACATAAGCAGAGCTCCCACTTGGACCTACATATGCATCTAATTAATACAGACCTCACAGAAGAGATGGTTCACTACAGATCAAGTGAGCTCACCCTCTGTGGGGCAAGCCTATAGCATCCTAGGGTGCTGCGCAATGTAACACAGGTACTGTGGGGCTAGCACTGGCCTTTCTCTTTTCCTGAAGCACTGAACATTGGCCCTAGGACTTTTGAACAATGGGGACGCTACCATGCAAGTCATATGAGTGCAGCTCATCAGTCATTACGGTACTCTGCTCACAACCCAGGATCAATAAATCTAGCTTACAGCAAAAAGCCGAAGAAATCTGAGCATTGTGGACTGACATAATTAGGTGCCAGACAGGAGGGCTCAGGACATATTGTACAGACTATTTGTAAAGACACGTTCCTGGCGTTCTGAGTCCATAAATAGTGTTTGTGAAAAGGTATTAGGTGCCTTCCCCAAGGGCTGCCAGAAAAAAGAAAAAAGCAGACTAGAAAGAGCTTAGGCACATTCCAGTTTGGGGAGGAGAAAGAGGCTGCAAAGACATCTCTAGCAGACTTATTACAGTACCTTTATGATATGTTTGCCTTTTCTTACCCAGAGGGCAGGGATGGGGGAAATATGATTCCTCGCTCTGACAGTGGTGGAGATCGAATGCTGTATCTGTATGGACAACACTCTCTTCTCTTGGAGCCACTCCTACAAAGGTGTCTTGAGCCAGACTGACAGCAGCCAGAGGGGGTTCTGGCAGCTGCTCATATCCCAGGGAAGTGGCAGGTTTATGAACTGATCACATCAGACTTGGGAGGAACAAGGAAAGTGTTTGGATCTGTACAAACAAATCTTTTCTTGCTCCATTCTTATTTACAAGGTTGATCCAGGGCAAAGCGTCACCTCTTCAACCCAAACAAAGCAGCATCATGCAGGGAGCACCGCAAGTCTGCCGATGTCCTTGCTGTGATCTTGCAGGGACCTCGAAGCACTCACAGCTAAAAGAAATGGACTGTGATGATAAAAGAGTTATCTTCGCTTTATCATCATATGCTCAGTAAACTCTCATGAAAACTTAGCAAATTCCCCCTGCTGCTTCCCCAAATGCCTGTGCCTCAGGCCCAAACTCGGTTACCCCTTTAATCCTGTGCAGGAGATCCAAGATCAAAGTTGGTGGGACTTTGTTTCATTGCAGCTATTCCCAGCACCATCCCTGGAATTCAGACAGCTGCTGGTTTTCATTCCTCAGCCATGGGGTAGCCAGATCTGACACTTCAGCATTAACCCCTGGGTTTGGCACGAATTATGAATTGGAGTCTGTCTCCTGAAAACTCCCCTGCTCTGAAGATGACTCACCTTCGCTACGGTACCCCATGGGGATAAATTTTTCATTGGTGCTTGCCCCATGGGTAGCAACATTTCAGTGGCAAAGGAAGCAATCCGTGTGCAATCTGGGATCTTCTGAACTGGAAGGTGATCTATGACTGTCTATTATGTTATCCCCGGGAGAGGGGGAAAGAGAATTGAAAACATCAAACATTCACTGGAAAAAACAAGACCAGCCCTGTATTTAATCAAAACATTTTGTTTTGTTCCATTTGTAATTATTTCCATCCAATGGACAAATATTTTAGCAATGAAAATGACAGTTCCCTTCCATGAGAAAACAAAATAAGAAGTCATGTCAGTTCCCGTACAATGCTACAGCAAAGGTGACATTTTTAATGCTGTGTTGAAATTTTCTTTACTTGTATTCCAGTAATACTGAAGGCATCAATTTAGGTTTAACGATCTATTGTGTTCAGTGCTGGAGGGTTTTGTTAGGGTGGTGGTGGTAAAACCAAAGATTTGTGGGGAAAGAAGCTGAAATGACACTTCATTTCCCCTGAAGCCCGTGAGAACATGAATATGAACATTGAATGTGCCCTCTAGACCGACTGAGGCAGAGGTTCCTGCAGATGAATGCCAACCTGAGAGCCCACGGGAGTATTGCTGTTGCCAGCTATACTAGTATCCTGCGTTTTTTATAGGAAACTCTAGTTTTCACCTGCTGGAAAGAAGTAAACAGGAAAACAATACCCATCCTTGTACAGGACTTGCTCTTATACTCAAATGACTGTCACAAAATCGAGGCAATGAATTGCAGGTAGCTTGGTTTTAGTTTATTGAGACTAATGCCAGCCAAAGGCTCTCTGGATGTTTGCTTTAGTTATCATGTGTCCCTAAAGAGGGTAACAGTTTATGCAGATTTCCTACGAAGCCTGACTCCCCTACCTCCCCTGTGCCTCAGGAGCCTGAACTCTGTATTCCCCACAGAAATGTGGAAATAACCGTAGCAACTTCCACTGCAGTGAAACACCACCAGAAACACATTGCCACTTCCATTTGCTGGGATATTTCTTCCCAGAGCTCTCAGACAGTCGTCAGCAATCACAGTTGAATTTTCCTGCCTAGAACACGCCAACCATTTTCTCTTTAATACCAGCTGACTTCAGTGCCCAAGGGTGAAAAGGCAGATGTAATTCATGGCCATCACTACTTGCTTTTAAGTGATTTTTCACCCAAGAACATCATGCTGGTTTCTGCACCATCACAGTGTATATCCAGCTTCCTGGTACTATCTCTGCACCTTGTCCATCCAACGCAACAGTATATTTTCATGCCCAGTAGCAACAGATGCTCTGCGGAGGAGTCAGTGTCTGCCAAGTGTGGTTTAATACTAATTAATGCAGGCTCCTTGCCATTTTTTCCTCCAACTCAAAACAACAGCACACCAATCGCACATCTTTTTCACCGGCACATCGTCTGACTGTGAGATCAAAATATCCCACTGAGATCCAGCTGCACGGCCCTTTGCTGCAGCACAAACAGAATTCAGGTGCCTGCCTCTAAGACAGGCATGACATTTGGGGACCCACCTGACATTGACATTAGTGTGTTTCATAGCAGAGAGCATGGCTAGTGTGTGTGATGGTGGGAAAGCAGCATCTAGTTTGGGGGAAAGGAGGAAGGTTTTGAACAGGCAGAGGTTGCCCAAGATGTGTCCATGCAATATAGGGAGAGCCACCTGGGAAGCAACACTGGAAAGATCAGGAGGCCTGTGTGCTGGCTGGCTGGTGGGATGGAATGGGATGGAATGCTCTCCTTTGCATGAGGCCAGCACCCAGATAGCAAGGGAGGGAAGACTACTCCTTTTTTCTGAGGGGAAAGCAGAGTGGCCACAGCACACTTGGTAGGCCAGATCTTCACCAAAATACCAGGATGAAAGCTTTTATCTGAGATATTTAGACCTGCTGGTACCAAACCTCACATTACTCATCGAGAGCTCCACCTCATCCTCCCTTTGGGTCCTGCTGACGTTGCAAAATATTTTCCTCACCACAATTCTTTCCACATAGTATTTTCTGTGCCAGCAGTGAAGTCTGGTCTGCTCTGAGATGCCAGGAAATCTGCAGAACACCATCCTTCTAGTGCTTTCAGCTAAATGTATGATGGCTTGCAAGAAACTGAGAGTTAAAGCTGATCAATGATCCAAATAGTTTAGGATCTATGACAAAGAATCCCCTAAGAAAATCACAGTCTGGTGCTAACCAGAGCTGTGTAGCTTTGTCTGTCTTATATCCCACTGTCTTCCTCTACGCATGACTTTAAGATCACCTCTGTTTCTCCTACAGCTTTCTCAAAGTATTTGTCAGCTACCTGATCCAAATTTATGTTAAAACCTTAAAAAAAAGGTACAGGTGTTCATTGGGTTATGTCCATACCTCAAAACTGCCAGATTAGCTGGCATGTGTGGGGATAGCAAGTGAGTTACAGACTCACTTGTACATTTGCATCATGATGGATTTTCTCTGATTGTCTTTTTTTCTGAATTCTAACAGTTGTGAGACATTGCCAGCATGAATTTATATAGCCAGAAAGATTAAATATAAATATGTCAATCTATTGGCCACCAAGAGAGACTAGCATATGAAGAGAGAGGCCAGGGAGGTTCAGAGTTAAGGAATATTTGTATTTTAAGTGGACAAACATGTAACACTACCTGCAAGGCTTGCTGATAAGAATGTGCAGACACTTGGGTTAGTGCTGGAGACAGAAATGTTACACCAGATCTGATGGGGAGCAGTGGTGCACCACCTCGGCTGCTCTGCCTTCAGCATCCAGCAGCACAGCTCAGCAGCTTCCTGGGGGCTGGCAGCATAACCACTTGCGATCCCCTGAGCTTTTTTCAGTGTTGTGGAACTACACTGGCCCACCTTTTCAAAAAGCAAGAGCTCTCTGTTAAGAAAAAAATCTCTAAGGCATGATCTTGCAGACCTGTACTGTCTTCACAGGAACATCTACAGCAACTTATGGATTTCCACTGGCTTTCATCTTTGCTTGGACCAAGTCATCTGCAAACACAAGGACAATGACAACAGAAACTTGCTATTTCTGAGGTTGCTGGTGTCCAGGATGAAGATGAGTGGCTGCTGGCAGCACGCTGTCCCCTGTGCCTGCCCTTGGGGATGGTTGAAAGGACACTGGTCAGGGTATCTGCTTCATCTGTAAGAGGAACGGGGACACACCTCAGTACAGCAGTACAGCTGATGGACCCAAACTTGCCTCCAGTGTGGAGAAACTGGGACCGAGTGGAAAGGGGCACTCCTGGCCTCCCCACAGCCCTTCCTTTCCCCTGCTTGTTCCTTCCCATTCCCTCGCCGAATCCTCCCCTGACTTTATCACATTCTCTCCATTCCTCTCATCACCCTCTGAGCTTGCCTCTGAAACACTGAGCCCGTGCTGCTGCACCCCACCAGCTGCCAGATCCCCTTGCTCAGACCTGTGGGACGGGGTTCCTGGCCACTGCAGCGGTGGGGCTGGGGAGCCCCTGGCCTCCCACTCGTCGTCTTCTCCCACAGCTCTGAAACATATAGATACACTCTCTCTCCACCTCTGCTATGCACAGCAACACATAAGCCCCCCTTCTTCTTGATGCTATCTATGTACCATAACTCAGTTTCCATAAACTCCTGTCCATTTATTCCTCACTGAAGCACTCTTATCTTATCTTGCGAACCTGAGTTGACATCAGGCAGTTTGGTGTTTATATGAAAAAAAGGGTTTGGCTTGTAAAACAGTTCGACAGCCACAAACAGAGCTAGATCTTCAGAACAGCTTAGCCTGCATTTTTGGGCACTAAAATGAGCAGGGAGCTCTTCCCAGAGGGCTCTCTGTAATGGTGTGCCTTGAAAACATGACTTCAGATATCTCTGAAACAGTTAGATGTGGAGCCTTTGCTGAAAAAATCAGACTTTAGCTCAGTGCCTCCCTGGCAGCCAGGCTTACCTGAAATCTGCTCTGCAGCCCTTTGCAGCCCTTCCTCCTTTCCTGCTGCCTTCTCAGCCTGCACGAATATGGGTTATCGGGCAGGGGTAAGTCTAACCCCCACCTGCTGCTGATTTTGACGGATTGGGACTTGACTGATTCAGTTTCCAAACTTGGGACAATATTTTATTGTGTCCTTGTTTGTTCCTTCACATTAAAACTAACTCAGGAGGAAGCAAATTGTGCTGTCGGACTGCAACTGGGTCAACTGGAGGTCAGTATTCGCTCTCATTCTCTTTTTTTTTGTTGTTAAAAGCACTACCAGGAACTCTGTGGAAGGCACCAAAGAAAGCTCTCCTTACACAAATCCACTAAAAATGCATATGCCCATTATTTTTACCTGGCATGGAAACCTGCATGTCTTAACTCATCAGTTCAATTGTATTTGCTTTCAGTGAAGGATTGTTGTGCAGTGACTGTTTTAGTGACATCTGTCCTCCATCCTGTGAGTTGCAGAGCACCGCAGAGTCATGAAGTGGTGTATCACAAGCCTCTGGTTATTTCAGGATACGGAAATATCTCTCAAGCGCTGCATATAGACTACAGATTCATCATGAGCCAACCTGGAAATTTCAGTCTGAACGGCAGTCTTAAATTAGTAAGCACAGGGAAGTCTGCAGTAAAACAGCAGACTCTCCATTCATCCCACACTAAACAAGCACACAAAGAGAATCCGAGTTTTATAGATAAAAACACAAGTAGCACTGCTAAGATAAAAATAACAAAGGTCCTAGTCCCAACCCCTGAAAGTCCTTGGTAGTATTTAATTTTCTTTGGTAGACTTAGACCAGACCTGAACAGAGGGAATATGAACATATCACTGGCATTTCCCATCTGGACATAGAAGAGCTCTGCTTTGGGGTTAGTTTGGAGGGGGAAAAAAAATGCCTCTTTATGATGAACTTGCTTTTGTTAAACTAGACAGCCATGATCACTTATTGCTCACAGAAACACCCAATTTAATACAGACTCATAGTTTTAATGCCCGGGCAGCTTTACAAAGGAGAATGCCTTTACATCCTTTTTCCAGGTAAGGAGATGAAAAGCGCGGAGCACTGAACCAATGTGCTGAGGAGGCAGAGCACCTCAGTGCTGGTGCCAAATCTGAGCTCCTGTGCCCTTTCCACTATGCGAAGGGGGTGCCAGATGCGGGGCCAAGCAGCAGCATCCATCTGCTGCTGCACACAGTCATGTACGCAGACCGTGGCGCAAGGTCCACAGTCACGTTACCAACTTCAGTTCACAAACAGTGGAGCCAGAGATATCCTCCGGGATGTCCAGAGGAAATACACACCCAAGGACTGGATATCAGAGTTGTACACAAATAAAAGAGCATTGATTTGGCTTCAGCAAGAGATTTTTTTAAACAGCAGGTTTGCAGAAACAGATGCTATTTGTAAAGTATGTCCTGTGGTTATCCAAACAGGTCCTTGGCTACCGAACACTATCTGCTCATCAAGGACAGTTGTTTTCAACATTTTTCAGCCTGGGAAGCCCCTGTATACTTTTCCTGTGGAGGTTAGGTTTCATGCAGCATATTTAAACCTACTCACAGTCAGTCTGCTTTCCTCAGTTACTTCTCCCAAATACCAGAGCAGCCAGATCCACAGGAACCCACAACTGCTGCTCCAGGCTAATCTTATGGTATCTTCTTTAGTGAGAGCCCATGTGGCAACTCTCAGTGCTCCTGTCACTTCCAGGACATCATTTCACTGGATGGGGCAAATCGTCTCATTCCTGAGCCCAGCCTCATGTACCGCATGCCAACAGTCCTCAGTTCCCAGTTTCTTGTAGGACATGTACAACAATGTATACCCCCTCCAAGCGGGAAGCAGTCAATTCTGTAATCAAACTATGAAAGTGTAATTATGAGTACAATTAAGGTGAAATATAGCTCTATTGAAGTTGGTGGGAGTTTTATTATTAACTAAAGTTTCAACTCTGTGTTTTGGGTGGATAGTTATCCTGTTCAAGCAAAGAAGCCATTATTTAATCAAAATGACATTTATAATGCAGTGCTGCGATCATATTCAAACCTTCAGGACATGTTTACTTTAATCAGTTCTAATTAAATTGCTACACAAGAGAAATATTTAGTTCTACTGATGTGTTCACATACATTCAAGGGAAAGCAATGCAAATTGCCCAAGATCTCATAAATTGCTATTTATACTGCTTTAAACTCTGGTGATGTATTTAGCAAGTCACATGTAACTCTTCTCTTGCACTTCACTGAAACAAATTGCTCTAAACTGAGAGCAGCATTTCCAAACTAAAGCAACTGCAGCATTTACAATGGTGCAATATTTGCAACAAGGTAAATAAGGCAGAGATTGCCAAACCCTCAGCCCTGTTAATTGCAAGGTTTAAGCAGCACTTTCACAGCTGTTGGGATTCTCTGAGGATAAAAAGCAAAGAAACAAACAGGTTGAGGGATGCTCTTGGATACTCTTGCTCCCCAGCTCCGGCCCAGGACATGGTGCTGGCGCATGTCTGGCAGACCCTGCCCAGCCTGGCTGCCTCCCGGCAGCAGACCGAGCAAGGGCGGAGGGTACCCGTTGTTCTGCACCGGGCAGAGTGGTGATGGGGATAGAGAAACAGGCCAGGGCCAGGCCTGGCTGGAGCTTCAAGGGGCTGCAAACACCTTGGAGGGTGGAAAGGGAGGCCCAGGTCAAGAACACTGCTCTTCTGAGTTCCTCATCAGCATCTTTTCACCTGATTTCACAGTGGGAAACTCCCTGACCCTTCCCTCATGCCCTGTGGTCTTTTCTGTCACGGTCCCCTGGATTTTCATCTAGTTTTACCACAGCACGAAACTATGCAGCACTTCCAGTGTGCTCGTCCAGGGCTTTGCGGAGGGGAAGAGCTCCTGCACCCAGCCCTGCTGCGCTATGCTGCCACGCCGTGACCCGTGCCTTGCCCTGCCCTGACGCTGTATTTTCAGGCCAGCACGTGCACACACAGATGTGAGGCTGGATGCAGTGCTGCTGCTCACTCCTGTGGGATGGTCTTTGTTAAAGGACCTATGGGAGCAGGGACAAAGCTTGGCCCAGCTCTGGAGGATGCTGTGAGCTGGACAGATGGCAGAGCCCGGGCTCCCTGCTGGGCGCAGCTCACAGCCCCCAGGGACCCAGGAGCCAGGCAGCAGCACAGCTCCTCAAGGCAGATACCTTCACACGACTTCTGCTCCTGAGGCTGTGATGCCCTAAAACTCCCCATCCATCTGTTCTGGTGTTACCTGTGAGGCGGTGCGAGGAGAGCAAGGCCGGCACCGAGACTGCCTCTGCAACAGCAGGGCTCTGGTGCGGGGTGCTGACCGCTGCTTGGCACGAAGGGCAGATGCTGGTATGTGAAATGGGACAGGAGAGTGCCCCGGTGCTCCTCACAGTAACCCCATAGCACCTATCAGGACTGTCCCACAGAGAGACTGAGCCCAGGGCTGCTGAGCTGGAGGAGATGCTGCCCTCCGTCATGAAGATAAAGAATCATAGAAATAAAGGCAGTGCAGCAAAACTGGACTCTGCCCCACCCCCACCACCACCCCCCGAGGAGGGCAATGACCCCCAGCAGAGCCCAGGAGCAGAATGCCCCTGGGCCTGATTTGTCCTTTGTCAGGGCCACTGAAGAAACCCCGTGGCACCCCCAAGACACCAAGGTCCCAGCAGAAAAACAAGGCACCTCTGTCCTCAACCCAGCTCAGCCTCCACCCTTCCTTCCCTCCTTCCTTCCCGAGGGGTTGCCGCTGCTCCTCAAGCACCTCTGTTGCTTTTCCTGCCCCTCACCAGCTCCCCGGCATCACTCCCCTCTGCTCCTCCACTCCTGCCCATCTGCCCCAATGCTCTGTGGCCCCAAGGTGCCCACCACCGCTTTGCTGCCCATCCCATCCCAAGGCAGACATGCTTCTCTCCTGGCTGAGCCCTGGCACCCACCTACTCAGACATCCAAACCAAAACCACTGGCAGAGAGGGGTGCAGGTATGCTGGGGGGGAGGAAGAGCTGATGAAAAGCTCTGTGGTTTCATGCCACCGGCCAGGCTGCAGCATCACAGGAGGAAAACAGAGAGTTTGGGTTGAGCCATAACCCAGAAAGCAGCCAACGCAGCACAGCACAATGCAGCATGCCTTTGGAAGGTGTTGATGAGGTATGCCAGCTTGTCCCTTGGCTGGGAAAGGTGTGGACCCTCAGGGCAGGTAATCCACAGGAAAGCAAGGGGGACTGTGCTGACTCCAGAGAGTTAGAAAGCAGCTACCTGAGTTTAAGCATGTGTTGCAACAGCTTTTGAAGTCAAAGGTCCCTTCAGCACAACTCAGTAAGCACAAAGGTGTCTCCATCATGCACACAAAGAAGTGACGTGCCTGGCAAGTCACCGGCCCCATCTCCCCACGGCACAGTGCTAGGCAGCTTCTTCCCACCAGGGCTCCTTTCCCAGCAGGGAGGAGCTGGGACCACTCACCTGCTCCAGGACCCAAACCACACCTGGCATTTGAGCCTTCTTTGGAATGGCTGGTGGACACATCAGCAAGCAGAATTGGGGCAGTAGGTGCTGAGCTGGGTGGCAGCCTTCTCCCCTGCTTTGTGGCTGGGGAATCGCTCGGGGCAGCAGCATTCATATGAGAGGTAGAGAAAATGCAAAGGGGCTTTGCTTGTACAGACAGGCTTTGCTCATTTTGAGTATTTGGTGCATTTATCAGATTCCCTGAGTAAAGAGCAAAAACTGAAATATATCTAGACTAAGACAAGTGTCTGGAGCAAGATAAGATTCGCAGGGGTTAACACATTACTGCTAGCAGACTTGAGAGCTGCTTGCTACCCCAGCAAGCTATTTTTTTTTGCACCGTAAGGGCACTGCAGTAAAACAACTTCCTCTTTTGTAACCCCAAACCTTCACCTGGACAATCTGTACACGTGCAGGCCACTGCCAAGTTAGCAGGAGCACCATTTCACAGGAAACCGGAGTCTTCTGGAAACTTCCGTCTACAGGAACGCAAATATCATGCATTTCCTCTTTGACAACCCCCCTCCCTTTTTTTTTTTTTTTTTTTTTTTTTTTTTGCTTGACCAGGCCCTTGTGCGAGGGGTGCTGGCTGTGGCAGTGCGGGCTTCCCCGAGCCATGCATACAGGTGCGCTGCCCGGCGTGGGGCTCTGCAAAGCAACAGCCCTGTGGCAGCAGCACCCTCCCTGGGGCAGCACTGCACACCCTCATGCAGGGGATGCTGCCAGTCCTTGCTTAAATGAGATTGATACAGTACCGCTGGCATGGCTGATCAGGCAAGGGTAGCTAAAACCTAAGACAAAGGGCAACCCCTTACAGTCACCCATCAGGGACAGGTCCAAGCCAACGCAGATGGCTGCTGCACAGGCCATTCCCTCCCTGTCCTTTCTCTGCTGATAGGGAGCCCCTCCTGCAGCACGACATTATATCCCCCTTTTTTCCAGGCTGTCACACAGATCCAATGTCTCTTTGCCAGCTACATCCCAAAACCTTGCTTGTACCAGAATGAAAGAAAACGTATTTGAGTCAAGGAGGTGATCACATTGCACAGGGTTCTTTTGCGCCACACTGCAGGTGTACAAACTAAACCAGGAGGCAGTTGAGCAACCTGTCCAGATCTGGCCTTTAACTAAGGGGTCAGGGAATGGGACAGAAAATGAGGTCTAATATATACATATGATGAAAGTTTGACAGTTATTTCATTGTGTGCTTCAGTGTGAAAACCACAGTGACAACAATATTGGAATGTGGTTTTCGTCACCACGAATACTTCACACCAGGTGGAGGGGCCTTTTACATGCATGAGAAATCCTGTGATTTCGGGGCTGCACAACTTAAAGACGACGGGACCTGAAACTACTTACAAAAATCCTGTTCTGCCAGACAAGCTGCGGCAGAAGGAGATGAAGTTATTTGCACAGGGGACTTGCCTAAAGCCAAACAGCAGAGGAACACCTGTCCCAGCCAGGAGAGCTCACCCATGCAGGGCTGCACACGCTCAGGGCTCTGTCCTGCTGCTGCGCAATTTGGCTCTGGGGGAGTTTGCTGAAGCAAGGCTCACATTTGACAGGCATCCTCCTTTGCGACTGCAGAGCATCTCAATGGACCCTGTAGCAATCACTTTTATGGAAGATTTGGGGGTGATTTCAACCCCTGTAGTGTACAGTAGTAATGGGGGCATGAAGGAACAGCACAATGGCCCGTATAGTTTTAGGAGTCACCACTAAATGTATCTCTCTTGCTTTCCAGGTGCCTAACTTGGGAATTGCACTATAAACAGACCTTGCCACGCACCTTCACCCACCCTCCCTGGCACAAAGGCTGAGCAGCTCCCTGTGAGCTCGTGCCTGGCTTCTCTGCAGTAGGGAAGTACCCTCTGCTCTGAAGTTGCTTCCCATCTGCCCCAAGTCTTACAAAGGTGACAAGAAAGATAGGATGCAGCTGTATGCCCAGGGGATCCAGAGACACAACAGCTTTCCCCACTTGGAGACTTCTTTGGGTGGAGAGTTTTCTTATGGCTGAGGAAATTGATGCATCCATCAAAAATGAAGCTGATGCTGACTAAGAGGTTTTTCCTTTTCCCGTTATATCCTCTGCAGCTCAAGAAGGAATTTCCTGCCCGGTTGCAATTTGGAGAACCCATCCCACACTGTCAGTACACGACTCAATGGGAAGGAGCCCCGGCACGAGGACAGCCAGCTGCGGGGAAAGGGCAGATGTAGCATGTGCCAAAACCCACAGCATCCTCACGGGGCACCTGGTAACATGGAGCCAGTCCTCAGGCCAGGCTGTTCCTGTGGCTGAAGCAGGTCCATTTCCCTGCCTGGCTGGTTCCTCCCCGTCCTCGTGCTCTGTGCCCAGCACAGCAGCACACAGCTTGGCCCCAGTGCCCCACTCTCCCCTCACTAACAAGCTGGACTTTAAGGAAGAACAGTCAGCCTGTCTCAAAACTCCCAATTAAATGGTGAGACCTGGCAAACTCTTGCTGCCAGACAAGAGACAAAGCTGCAGGATAGAAGCATCCTTCCTTTCTCACTGCACTACAGCAACAACTGGGCTCAATATATTTCTGTACAGAGGGGATATGACCTTTCCCATGTCGAGGGTGTTCACAAGGTTTACACAAAAGTACATTAACAATCAGTTTCCCTTTTCGGCACTTTCTTCAAGTCTGGACACCAAAAGCAGACACCACTTTCGTTTCTTGCTCGTGGGCTGGTTTTGGTGAGGGCTGGAATCAGTGGTGTCCACCCTTTGGAAGGTTTCACTGCTGCTAATAATACAACCACAAAATGGTAAAATCTCCCTTCAAGTAGATGCATTTATGCTGGAATAAAAGTCCTAAGCATGCTATAGCTTTTTTTCTGATCCAATGCTAAGCTATTCAGGTGTACAACATTTTGATGCTAATACAGCCAATAAACCTGAGTTGAAAAAATACATAAAACACAGTTATGCTACTAAAACTTTTCAAGTGTAGACAAAAATAATCACGTACAACACCTAATGACAGCTTTGTGGGGCCCTCTAGACTCTAAACACTGTCACATATTGTGTCAACACAGGGCACTTCCAATATTAATTATCAGTTTCATACACACAAACATACCCTCTTGTGAGAGTACCTAGAGCATTAAAATCTTGCGCTCATTGCCAGCCATTTTCTTTCCAGGTTTTGCCCTAGCCCAGGGCTGGAGCACTTGCTTGTGTGCATTCCAGAGAATGTTTTAGTCTTGTTCAAAAAGTTTACTGTCACTGAGTTCTTTTATTTATTATACTTTGGTAAGACAGTAATTTCTGTTGGCCCCAAGCATTTGTTGAACACGAGGGGGTAAAGTGAGCTTAGAAACATCCGGCTTGAGACTGTCCTTAGGAACCTAGTTTTCTGACAGCATCAAACATTTTGCTCACTACAAATTAGATGCATTTCAGAGCACTTTGAGTAACAGCTATATACAAACATCAGCACAGTAGCTTTTTTTTTTCCTTCTCCAAACTAGTTATTTAAAAAAAAAAAAAAAAGCCTCTGGGTAGTATAGGAGTATATTGTTCAGCAGTGTACAAAACAATGGAGCTTGATGGCAGAAGAAAGGAGTGTGCAATGGTATATGGGCAGCAGAGCCACAGGTGAGAGGGTAATACTTTGTCCCCAGAATTCCTCTGGCTGCTAACAGTGCTACTGAATTCGTGCTAAGGCACCTGTGAATTACCCTTCTGCTACTCTAATAATTTAAGTCTGCCCACTGCAGCGGGGAGCTGAGACGGTGAGCCTGGGCTGGTAGCATGGGTAGAGCATGGCAGCACATTGCGCACCAAGCACACACACAGCAGTAACCACAGCGATGCACACTCCTCCTCACCCTCAGACTGTCTCAGTGCAAGAAATAGGGACCTCCTTCGCCAAGAGAATTTATAGCTTTCCTTCTCATCAGCCCTGGACACAAGCCTCTTTGGCTTTCCCAGAAAAACAGAAGCGGGCACAGGGTGCATGATGAGTGCCTGGAGTGCTGCAAGTAAATTGGGTGCAGCCCACAAACACTCTATCCCACTGCAGTGGGAGGCAAGGGGAGAAGCAGTATAACGAATCTCACAGGCTAGGGAGGAAGGATGCCTTCTGTTGGATGACATGAGTTTGGGAGCAATAAAATAATAACTAAATACAAGAGCAATGTGGTGGGGAAAAGGAGCCAATTAAATACCCTGTGTTTAAATTGTGGCTGGTGCCAATCAGCAAACTCCAGTGACTGCTACAGCAAAAAGTCAATTCACTTCAGTTGACACCTGGCCCATGGTGTTTGTTGTAGACCCACAGGAGGACTGACTGGCAGCTGGGGGAGCAGAGCGAGGTGGCAGCTGGACTGGATGTCCTCTGACAGCTCCCCTCCTGCCTGGCATTCTCATGGCATTTGTAGCAGGGCTGTAGCACCCACTGGCTCTCTGTGGTCTCCTTGGGGCTGCTGATCCTGTGGACAGCTGAAGTCCACAGAATTAGGCCGGTTTAACTGGTGGAGCAGCACATTTTCTCCTGACAGTGCTCAAGTCAGCAGAAGTCTGGATGGGAGAGTAACACAAGGACTGGTGCTCTCTTAGCAAGCAGAGACCTTGTATAGGTTACAGGGCAGTTGACTGTAGGGAGCTTGTATTGCTTAAACCTAGCCTGGGAGTAATTTCCCATGTTTCCCAAGGCAGCACTCTGGCAGCCATGTCCAGGTCATGCCAGAGCTTTTCATGCCTGGTCGGCATGTTTGGAGTTCACTCCAGTGAGGTGATACCACAAACCTGCCCGTGGGAGCTTGCATTTGGGACAGTCCTGCCGCTTCTCCATCTTACCCACAGCCCCAGCTACAACCAAGAGAGAGTTTTGCATTATGAACACGAAACATGCGATTTAAGTAAAGAAAAAAACTGAAAAGAAGAAAAACCCACCAAACCCACTCTCCTCCCCACCCAAAACATTCCAGCCTTTCCTTTCCTGCCGCTTTAGAGGGGGGTTGTTTATTGACATTATGCAAGTGCTGAAATATTTTTCTTTCTCTTCTCTCCCGTCCCTTTTTTTCCTTTCTCCCCCTCTCTCCTCCGGGAGTTGCAAAGGTAGTTCAAACCCCTCCAGGCATCTCGGCTTATCAGCCAAAGGAGATGCATTCCTCTGGGCTGCTCCCTTTATAAGTCACTGCTGGCCGCCCGCCCGCCCGCCGCTCCGCAGCCTCCGCGCCAGCAGCGCTGCCTGCTGCCCGCGCTGCCCCCAGCCCGCGCTGCCCCCAGCCCCCGCCATGCCCTAGCCCGGGCCCCGGCCCCGCTCGCCCGCCGGGGGAAGCGCAGCAGCCCGGGGAGGGCCGGCGGCGATGGCAGCCCCGTCCCCCGCCCGCCCCTGAGGGCGGCTGTTGCCGGGATGTTCAGCTGGCACCGGAGCTTCACCCTGGGAGCGCCCTGGAGAAGAGGTGAGTCCACCGCCCCCCTTGGGCTCCCGGTACACCTCCCCAAACCCGCTCCTCCGCCACCCCCTTCCTTCCCCTCAGCGGCCGCGCAGACGGTACTTAGAGCAAGCCCAGCCCAGCCCGCTCCGCTGGACGGGCTGCCCGCACCGCACCGCTGCCGCCCCGGCCCCATGCTGCGCTCCCTGCTCTCCGGCTGCCTCTGCCCCCACGCAGGTAAGGCTGCAATAAACCCCCCCCCACACACACACACGCTCCGGCCGGTCAGCTCCTGCCCCGGGGCCGGCGGGGGGAAGGATCGCGCTTTAGGAACCGATTCGTTTCCCCTCTTAAAACGAGTTTATTTTGCATTTGTAAGCGTGGAATGGCTGGGTAGAGAACAACAGGAGAGGCGGGAGCGCGGTGATTCCGAGCGCTCTGTGCGTGAAGGAAGGCGAACTGCTTAGGATGGGAGCAGGAAGGGTGAAAACGGGATTCGCATCCGAGCGGCTGTGCGCACGCTGTCCCGCCGGTACCACTCGGCGTTTGCACTAACGTGAAGCAGGTCGGGTCTGCCCTCAGCCTGTCGCTGCGCTGGCAATGCATATCGGATCGCTTTCTAGGCTGGTACGTCCCCATCCAACAGGGATCATCCTGAGTTTGAGCCGTTTTATTTGGTCCCTCCTGCTCTGCGCAGCTGAGGCGACCCAGGCGGGGAAGGCAGCTATGGACCTACAGCAGATCACTTGTAATTTTCTAAGTCTGTTGCCCAAACAAATGACGTGGTCTCAGACTGCCTTTTTCAGTCACAATAGGTCTGGTATGTTTTATTCCTTAGCCTGTGCTGCAGGCTTTGAGATCACCAGCCCCAGGTAGCAGAATCCCCTTAACACCCATGCTTACCCCTCAGCTTGGCTTGTGCCAGCTGTAAATGAGATTTGCAGTTTCTGTCTCTGTTAACATCACTGCACTGCATTGGTTTGCTTGGCATGGAGGTGGCTACAGACAGGGTTTGCCAGAGTCTAAGCGTAGCGTGCTGTGCAATAACAGGATCATAAAGATGTTGCAAAACACTGTTGGAATGGTTATGCCTCCTGTGGTCCTGACTTCCCATCTGTATGCTCAACTCCTGCCTCCGTGGACTGCTGCAGTGCAGGCAGCTCCTGCAGAGTCATCAAAGCTGCCATGTTTGTGGGCATCTGCTCAGGCACTCACAGCTGGGATTGTGCTTCCCAGCTCTCTGGTCTGGGGCAGCTGCTCAGAGGTTGGTGCGAGCTGGAGCCTCTCTGAGATGCCCCAGTAGGTAACTGCTGGGCACTGAGCTAGCAAGGGCTGCTGAAACATGTTCCTCTGCCTGGGTTTGGTCTGAAGGCTGCATTTCACCCAATGACATGAAGGGCTCTAGAGCAGTGCTGCTGCAAGAGCACTCCAGCATCACCACAAGATGTGGAGAGTGTTTGAAGAGATGCCATTTTATAGTATGGTGGAAACTGCTCTTTGTTTTTCCCTGGATGTAATTTTGACCGTGAACTTGTTTCCCTCAAGCTATATAGTACAAGCCTGATGGCAGGGTTAGGAGGGGGAAAGGAAGCTTGCCTTTCCACATGGAAGTGTCCCTCACCACCCAGACAGAGCAATATCATTGTAGGGGTAGGTGGCAGCTTTGGTGGGGGTACAGACTTATCACATGGAGCACTGAGGAATCAGAAATAGATTCAGCTAGAACTTCACCAAATAAGAAACAGGGACAGCACTCCCTAATCACCTTGGCCGGAAAGAGGCACCAAATATTATTTGTGTCCTGGTTTGGACCCCATCTCTACTCAGAAAGGGCCAAGAATGTGCTGTTTCTTGTAAGCTTTGTAGCAGGGACTTTAAAGTCGCATCTCCAAATGCAGCTTAAGATAAAGAATATAAACCAAACTTTAAAAAAAAAAAAAGTGGCAGCTCAATAACAGGGCTATAAGCTGGATCCCTGCATCACTACCTCCTTCTCCTCATTGTCTCACCAAGGTCCTTGTGTGGCCCCAGCAATAGCAACAAACCCAAAAATTGTCATCACACTCATTGCAACCATAAAAGATTTCAGACATACCAAAGAGTATGATTACACCTGCCCACTGCTACCTTATTTGAGCAGAAGCATCTCTATGGGGTTTTGCCTAGGGATAGCAACGACTGCACATGAAGAATTGGTTAACAGTGACCTTTTGGATACAATTCATGAGTTCCTTTGGCTGAAGCACTGGGGTCTTAATGGCTTTGGTCTGTGGGGATATTGAACAGTTGTTTATCCAAGCTTATTATAGGCAATAAAACCTGAATTACTACATACCTGTCATCCCTGGGGGGCAAGTTCCATCCTTGCAAAGGGCCTCCTGTCTCCTTGTTTGTTTCTGGCTGAATACTCCTTTGCAATACAAGGCAGCCTGCAAATCAGATGTGCAAGGAAAGATCTCCTAAATTAGACAGTTTTTGCCAAGGTGTGGTATATTTGTTTCTGCTTTCATTTTCTGCTCAGACACATTAGTGAGCTGTGTGCCAAATAATCTTTTGCTATTTTACAGGGCTGTTCATGAAAGCACCATTTCTTTTATTTAATGTTTTGAACACTTCTCCTGAAGGAGCACACAGGAATTTCCAAGGAGGAGGAGGATTTGCAGGTCTTTAGCGAGAGCTGTCACCTCCCTGACAGTCTCACAAATAAGTACCACAGGTGACTGTGGGAACTGAGCTTCTCCCCCACCCCAGGAGTGGTTATGTTGCAGAGTAGGGAGGACTTGGGCACAGATCCTTGTGCACCGAAATTATCTTTGGCCTGGTTTTCCCTCTGGGCTGTATATCCAAAGAGATAAGTTGCAGGGTAAATTCAGTAACGAGTGGGAGAGGCGCTTTAGCTGGTGCTACACGCAAGGTCAGGTGTTGGACTAACAACTGGTGACTGCCAGCCTACACAAGTAACTCAGATAAACCAGGTGGTCTGTGGGGACCTGCTGTGCTCCAGGACTTTCTGCCAGAGGTCACTAATCTATCAGACCTGTCGCTCTGTTTCAAAAACTTCACAGGTCACTCAGAATGAATAGAAGCAAGCTGTAAAAATGTCAAGTGGCCTCTCCTCTTGGAAATCCATTTCCTCTTTAGTTCACCCAACTATATCCATCAGTAAACAATCAATCTCCCTCTCATTCCTCCTCAAATGCCTGAAAAAAGCTATAATTATCTCCTCCTCTTCTAAAACATATATATTAAAGCAATGAATGCCTCCTCAGTTGGAGTCCTTGAACCCTGTTATCTTTCTCTGGGCTTCTATTTTATATGGATTTATCATTACCAGCCACAGCTATGGGGGAATCTATAAAATTTCTGGTCACATTATATTACTAAACTATCATCCAGAGGAATGTCACACACTTAACTAACAGCGAGACTGGAGATCACCAAACAATCCAAGAACTTTGTGCTTTTTTTTCCAAGGAGTGTTCGAGATCTCAGCTTTGTCGTAATTATTCCTTTGCATTCAACATTTCAAGCAAATCAAATTGTATATATACTCCCATGAAATCCACATGCATTTCAGTTCCCCAGTTAGAGAAATTGAAATTTGGAGAATTAGGTCTATCATGCAAATATTCTGTTACCACATGGGAGTGTGTTCCTCTGCAAACATGAATTTTTCAGTCACAATTCCAGTTTAAAAAAAAAAAAAAAACAACACTTCTATGACAGTGATTTTCAAGCCTTCCTTCACAAGTTTCTGCCGTTGTAGACAGAGGTTGTAACTGGTGCACTGAAGACACAAGACCTTTCCATAAGCTTCCCTTGGAAATTCTTAGGCTCATGATTGCCCTAATTGTATAGGAGATGCCCTTGCTCAGATTGGGCAGCCCCAGGTACAGCAGCATGCTCACAGCTTTGCTTGAAAGGCATTGGGAAGGCAGATTCTCTGCAGAAACTTGGTACCAAGCAGCACCCCTGCCATCACCAGGACTGGGATCAGGTCTTCAACAGGCCTGTAAAGCACCAGGAAGTGGGGAGATCCTCACCCCGTAGAAGTCCATGGCCAAGCTCTGTGGAAATAGATTTCCCTCCCCAAGGGTCAGCTGGTAGCGGTTGCTGGGATATTTTTTTGAGTGAGGATTGTTTGTTTGTTGGGTTGTTTGGGGGTTTTTTTGGCAGCATAAGAGTAATCTAGTTCTTCTAAGTATTGGGGTCCTGCCCATGCAACGACTCCCCGTGCCCACAGGACTATGCAGGGGACAGCCATTGCCCAGCTAGGAAAGTGACACAGCTCCTGTGTGCTCTGCATGAGGGCCAGCTGGGGGTAGTGCTGAGAAGGAGGTGCACAGCCCCACCACCCAGCTCCACCCCTCAGCACATATGGGGGAAGAGTCAGCAGCAAAAAATGCCTATTGTTTCAGAAAGGAAGTGACCCCTTTTCTCTTAAATGCTGGGAAATGAAGACCTCATCATTGGTAAGAAAAAAAAAAAAAATCCCCTCTTTGCAGTGAAAGGGAAATACCACCTGTGCTGTACTGCCAGTGGTGTTAGAGAACATGTCGCAGTGAGAGGACTAAAGGAAGACTTCTTATAAAGGAAGGAAGGAAAATGAGGGAATGCAAAGACTGAATAGGAAAGGCAGCCTTTCATTTCTAGGTCACGCGTTTGACTCCAGCTCACTAGTCACTGCTGCCTAATGATTCTTCAAAAGCTGATGATCATCTTTTTGTTACTTGAAGGCCACAGCCCCGTCACAGAACCTGCCCTGCATGGCACAGGATTTAATCCTTTGGCACAGCTGGAGCTGCTAGGCAGGCTGTGGGGGTCCTCTATGGGATGCTGAAAAACCTTTTCTGGGGCTTTACACATGTATCTTGCTCCTGTGCTCAGGGTTAAGCAGACTGGTAGGAGTGATGGGGTTTGACTTTGGTCTTCCTCTGCAGGGCAGCTGAGCAAAATCTCTGCTACTCCAACAACCCAAGTCATTAGTTATGCCCTTTGTGTCTGGTGCTTTGTTCTTGTAGCACGCTACAGGTGGAAAGTACAGGTTTTCTGAACTTAAATCTAGAGGGTGTTGCATGTTTTAGATAGACAGGAGTAGGGATAGGAATAGGCACTCTGAGCATCTCTGGACTGCTCACCTTGTGCCTCTCCCTGGGACTGCCACCCCGCATAACCGCGGCAGCACCACCCACCGCAGATGGATTCACTGTGCACATGAACCTTGCGGCAGCTCTGGGGACAAGCAAAGGGCTGCGATGGCTCTAACGCTGCTATCACTTGTAACACAAGAGCAGGAGACAAGTAAAGCTTTAGCTCCAGTTTTGCCAGTCATTGTGCACATATTTAACAGAGACTGTCCCCGTACCAAACAGCCTGCAAATCAAGGTGAACATTTTGAGAAGACAGTAGGACCCAACCAGAAGGGAGGGGAGCAGCACAGGGCAGCACTGTATGGTATAGTATAGCTCTGTACTGCCACTAGCAGCACTCATCCCGCTGCCAGCCTGGCCTCTTCCCACCACCAGTACTTTCCATTAGCCAATGCATCAGAAAACTGTGTGCTATGACACTTGAGTCAGTACATCAGAGGCCAAGGACTCCTTCTCAGGGACGTAGCAGAGCTTAACAGGGCTCATACTGAAAGAATTGCCAATGAAACGTGGCTGTGAGCCACAGGCATAAATGCAAAAGAGAAAAAAAATGGACCTGGATTTCAGTGCTTTGGAGCACAGGGATTTGAATACAGACTTTAGCTTGTTTTACTAGAAAGGTGGGAGCTTTTGCAGGAATTGGGCCTGGGCAGGACTGGGAAAGCCTGGGAATTTTGCTAGGGCAGTCGTTTGAGTGCACGCAACTTGGGATAAAGAAACTGCTTGAAAGCGATTTCATGTTTAGATATCTGCCCTCCTTCCTCAGGTCAGAAATCTCTATATTAATGCACTAGGCTGTGCCCAAGCAGCTGCTAGTTATTGTGCAACAGGAAAAATACATTTGGATTTAAAACTCCGAGAAAAAGAAAGCCTTGGGGACAGGAGCTGATGGGCAGGTATTTGCCTTTGAAGGATTTAAGCTTCTCTGTTAGGCTTTGCTAACTGCCAACAGAGAAGTATCCTAGAAAGCAATTCAGAAATGAAGCAAAGCAAAATTCTAGAGACTTAGCTGGGACACATCAATTCCTTTCACTCCCTACTAATTACCTTCAGATACTAGTTAGTTCACTGTTACCACCTCCCCATGAGATGGGAAGCAGTCTTCCTGTGCCTGTACAGTTGTAGAGTAAGTCCAGCAACTCACCCAAGGTTACACATAAACAGTCACCATCAGTTACAGGCTTTTATTACAACCCAGGGAACCCTGTTGCTCTTAGGAGGTTATACAGCTCTGTAATCCCACTAGAGAGGGCTACTAGGCAAGCGGCACAAGTTAGACTGAGACAACATTTGGCCTGGGCACATATTGCCAAAGATACTGTGAGAAGCTATACTGATTCCCAAGCATGCATACACAACTCCATTCCCTGCCCTACAGCCATATTAGTGTCCCAGCCAGCTGTCTGAAAGCAGCATCTTTTGGTACCTTATGGTGACCCCAGAAGGAGTGTGGAAAACCAATCCAGGAGAAGGGAAACAAAAAACAACAATAACAAAAAAATGTCTTGGCTGACTTCCCAGGAGCAGCAGTGTCAAACTTGGCTGGCCTCCAGCACAAGTAAATACATCTTACCAACCTTAATGCCACCATTTATCTCTCCAAAGTTCTTCACACCTCCTTTCAGAAGCCTTGGCACAGCATTGCAACCATACCCCTGCAGCACACTCCCTCCAGCACCAGGCAGGAGTCCATCCTCCGTACTTTGCTCTGGCCCCCTGGTATTGTTGTACAAAGCACTTACAGGCAAGTCCTCAGCCAGGAGTAGCTAACACAACTCCATTAGGAGCCTGGTAATGAGCTAATTTATAGCAGCTGAGGGTCTGGTTCACTTTTTTTTTTGTAATTGCACAGATGAGCTTTAATTGCACCATCCTGGTGTTTGTTGGCAATGTGCTTGAAAGAGCTGAGCATTTTTTTATGCCTCTTTCAAGATCTGTAGCAGAAACAATCTGCTGCTTAGAAGCCCCATGGTTTGGATTCCATAACCCAGTCAACAGAGAGGAAGAAGAGACTATTCCCTCAGTGAGGTGCAGCAAGAAAAACTTGAGTTTCAGGTCACTGCCTTAATCATGGGAGATCTCTCCACTGTAGCACAGGTGACCTCATTGACCATGGGAAAGTATCATTGAATGAATGAGGATGCGGTGCCTAGGTGTGTTGCAAAATCCTGCCATCCTTTGCATCCACTCTGAACTTGTGGTAGGGGGGATGATAACATTTTGCATCATCACAAGGGGCTGGGAGGATAAATCAGAAATGCTCAAACACTGTGGTTACTGGGACCTGCCAGTGCTGAGATCAATGGTTTGCAGCCTAGAACAGATAAACAAGAAATTGTTGTGAAACCATTCAAAGTTGCTAGTGGCCACAGGATGGGGAAAGCGAAGGACCATGTTGTCCACAGCACAGAACTTTCTCAGCACTGAGTTGTTGGCATCAAGGCGACCCTCATGCAGGGGGTCAGAGATTTCTTCACCTTTTTATTTTTTCTACTCCAGCCAAACTTTCTGGTACACGTTGTAGCTTTTATACTCATAAAAAATATGAATTAAAGCATCTGACATCTCCTCTGTAAGCAGCACAACCTCATTTTAATATGCTGCTTCCTGATTTCAGACAAAGAAATATTTGTGTAGGCCAGGGTGAAACCGGTTAAGCAAGAAAAAAAGGGGCAGATTGAAAGACAGTGAATCTCCAATCAAAGGAAAGCATGGCATGATTAATAAGTGAAGGCAATCAGAATCTGCAGGAAGGGACTACCATTGCATATAGTAATTCCTGGTAAGAGTGACAGCTGTATGATTTGTTCTTAAAAAGAAAGTGCAGCAATGCAACTGCTCTCCTCCTGACTCTTAGTGGTGGTGATGTGCCATCAGAAGAGCCTGTTAGCCACCTATTTTTCATGCAGATACAACGCTTTGCCTCTCACTGCCGAGAGGCGTTTGCAGCTGAGCAGGTAGATCCTCTTCACTCCAAATCAGAAACTACTCAGCTCCACCTCCTCCTTCCGAGACCTGGCACCGCACTCCCTCTTACAGGTGGTGTTTTGCTGCACGTGAAGCTGCAAAGCAGGCTCCCTATTCCTTGTCCTCAGTTCAGGGTCCATCGTGCTCATCCCAAGAGTTACCCAGCCCAGCACAGGCAGCTCCTGATGAGCTGTCCTGTGACATTTCCGTGGGCGATGCCTTTCTCTCATCGCCCACCACAGCCATGTTCTGGTTTTGAATTGCTGGCGGTCTGGCACTAACTGTCCCAAATGTGGCTCTTTACAGTGGAGAGACAGCTGTGAATCCTGCCAAGGGAGGCAGTTGCAATTCTGTATATGATAAACAAAATCTACAGGGGGCTATAAGCACTGTGCCCAAGTGCCACTAAAAGCCCATCAGATGGGATTATTTATTAGACAGCCCTTTTGAAAATCCAGTGTAAAATATTAAATCGATCGCTGCCTATGGACAGTAAAGGGCATGTTTCAGTGTTATCTCAATAAATTCTTAAGATCAAATAGAAGGAATTTAAATAAAATAGAAAATAATTCATGTAATAGCTAGCTTGGCTTTAATGAGTAAAAGTCTCCCTTGTCTGTGGATATTGCGGAAAGCAACCTGGAGGAGGGAAGGCTGGAAAACAGGTAATTTCTGAAAGAGGGAGTTTTAGGGGTTACTGTGAAGGAGGGCTGCACAGTGGAGCCCTACTCACTCTACTGCTGGTGATGGGACTCCAGGCTTTCCTCCTGTCTTAGGGACAGTTACGTTACCAGGAGTGAGTTTGTGAAGTAGCTGCTGGTTTGATGTCAGACAAAAAGGAAATAAGGAAGAGAGGAGAATGAAAGGAAATGAAGTAGGAAGTAAGATTTCCTGAAAAGTGTATGCATTGTAGCCCTCTGAGCTGCTCTGGGTCAGGCATTAAGAAGGGAAAAGATAGCAGAGAAACTGAAGTTTTGTACTGCAGCAATGCCTGGTCCAAAATCCATGAACAGATGGATTTGGAGCTGAGATTTGCAGTTTGCTAAAGGATAGATGCAGAGTTTTCACACTGGCTCTCATCCCAGTGTGAACCAGAAGTCTGCACTGTGAAATGTTAGATTCAGAAAAACAGTAAGAAAACCTGGGGGCAGATCTTCAACTTCTGTAGATCAATCCAGAGACTGTTCTACCACATTACCGTGTGAAATAACTGCGATGAGAAAACAAGTCTTCTTTGTGCGTGAGCAAAAAGCTCATGAAAAAGCTGCCCCCATGTTCTTTCTCTTCACAAAGAAGGTAAGAGTTCATTTAAAGAAATGACTTCATAGCTAAAACCATACCGTGAGTGAAAAAGATCTACAGTGCCTCGTTTGCTTTTCCTATCAGTACTGGCTTTTCGTCACCCATATGTGTGCAGAGAATACCAAACAGTTTGCAAATTTCTCATTGCAACCTCAAATTCACTGAAGTCTACAGAAAGACAGATTTCATTTTACCCTTTTTTCTGCTGGTTCAGAATACATTTAATCAGAAGAAATATTTTAGCCTTAATGTCTATCATGCTGAAATAACATGTACTTCTCTGCATCTATATACAGATAATCACTAAAAAGTTATCTGGCTACATATGTTGTTTTCTACCTATCTACTAAATCAGAACTCTGTGTGCATTTATAACTCCTCCTGAAGGACTCTGGGTCTATGAAACACAACACTTCTGCTGTAGCAAAGCCTACAAGAAAGCATCATATAGCTCAAGAAAAATTAATTAGGGCTGCCCCCCTCTGCCACCTTGCTATGGACAGTTTTACATTTCACATCCCTCGGGCGATGCACTATGCACTGAGTTTTGTAGCCTTTTGTGACCTTCTACTTGTTTTCTTTTAAGCAGGTAAGACGACCCCGCCTGCTGAGGACAAAGTCGTGCTAACACATATGAAGATATTGAGCAATGAAGGAATCCAAAACCCAGGTTTAATCCCAGAGGCTCCAGCTGACACAGCCCGCACAGAAGAATCCCATCTCCCTGGCGCCAGCCTCCCACCAGACTGCCAGGGAAATCCGAATGCAGCGGCTGCACCGGCAGATCCAGACTATGCAGATGCCCCGGCAAGCACAGACTACGTAGCCACGCTGCCTGACCTCAGTGCCTTCGAGTCCAAGTGCCGACTTCACAGATTCTCCAAATTTGAATCCGAGGACTCGGGGGTTGAATTGCCAAGCGGGGCTAATTCTCCATCAACGCCGACAGGTTCAGAGAAGAGCTTTGTGCTTCACAGCAGAGACTCATTCTGTGACTCAGGCGTGCTTAGCACCTCTTCTTCTCCAGAAATTGACCATCTGATAATGAGAACATGCAAAGAGAATGCCAGAAAAGTTAGCCACCAAGATCCAGAGAGTGAAAAGCAAGCTGAGTACTACAGCCAGGAGGCAGATGCTGTGCAGGGTCCTACAGCTTCCCTTGAAGACTTCAGTGTCTGTCAGGAAGAAAGTACCGATGAACATTTTGACCAAAGCAAAAGGCAATCTCTGGAAAAGGACGCTAGCCCAGAGATGGACCTTCCCAAGGAAAGCACTCTTCCTGCCCCAGCTCCCATAGAAGAGCCAAAGACAATTGCTGACGATTTCCCTGAGAACTTTGGCAGCATGCAGGACCTTCAGATCCATGGACAGCAGCTGAAAAAGTACCCCACAAGTGACAGTCTGGACGAATACATGGATGAATGCTGTAGACTGAGTGAGGTAAGGAACACCTAAAGTGAATCTTATAGCTAGGCCTGTCCAAATACTTGTTAGGGTTCAAGTCCTATCATCTATTGTGCACTAGGACACATCCGTGCGAGTTAGAAGATCTCACCTGAAACTGTTGTAAGCAGCAAATCTTGGCAATTTATTTTTAAGAGCTCTTTTCATAGCAGTGAAATTCTGAAGTAATTCACATATATTGAGTCTGGGTAAGGATGTCTAATGGCTCACAGAGATCTGATGCTTAGAAAAGCCCTAAATTAGAGGGTGGACTTGATTCTGGTCTTAAAATGAAGATTATGAAGTTATTCATCATCCTTTGATACATGGAACAAGGATCAGAACATAATTTCTTTTTCAAGGTCCGGTTATTCCCATTTCTGGGAACGGCTGGACTGCTGTTGGGGTGCTGAAGTTTGGAAAGAACTTGTCTAAGGGGTAGCTCCTTCCTGTCCTGGCCTGTCCTGTCCTCTTGAGCCAGCTCTCTCAAATAATGAGTGAACAGGGAACTAGCACAAATTCAAATCTTTGCTGGGCTGGAGATACCATTTTAACCCTCCAGCACAGGTGTGATGGAAACTCCTGTGTTCTGAGACTGACCGAACTACAAAGACATTTTTTCAGCAGCTTCTCCTACTCTTTCCCCCTTGCTGCATACACCATGTGACTGACAGGAGGATAAAAAACCCTTCTGTGTACCTTCTCCCATAGCAGATGCTGGCCAGCACTCACCCCAGTGCTTTGCCTGAAGCCCCATGCTGCCGACACACAGACAGACCGCTGCCTTGCCTGCCCGCTGCAGTGGCTTCCGCGAACCAGCGACAGAAAGATCTAACTGGGGAGCTGATTCTTGAAAGAGAGACAGACCAAAGAGCCCCATGAGGGAAGGGAAAGGAGAGGGCAGACTAGGCGAAGAGGGTCACACAGACACACAAAAAACATCAAAGTGCATAACGGGGATTTTTTTTCAGGGCGTTCATTGCAGTAATAGTGATGAATTGGAACGGGAGATGGGTGGGAGGAAGCCAAGTGACAAGTGCTGTGTGCTATGCATATAATTTCACCATGACCTCTGCCTGAGCCCTGAACTATCAGGCGATGGCCTTCCTCTCCAGCCTGCCAAACCCTTCTGAGCAGTGAGGAAGGTCAGAGATGGCCCATCTTTGTTAACATTGCATATCGAGGCAGTACAAGCAACACATGATCCAGCTGAGCAGCCTCTTCCTCCCCAGAGCTGTCTCACACACAGCAGAAGACAGATGTCTCTTTTGCACAGTTCCCAACAGTCAGCGACCTGGCCTTTTGGCAGAGAGTTCAACAAAGGACCAGAGCAGGAGAGTTTGACCACAAGACGACTTTATAAAAAGTTACCTGATTTCTCTGTTGCACTCCAGAGGGATTGCAGCCAGCTTGGTCTTGTCTGACAGCTCTGGCTGCCCATGAAATTCCTTTAAATCCTTTGTGAAATAGACCCTCAGTTCCCAAAGCAGAGCATTTAAATAAACAAGAGAATAAATTAGAAAGAAGCTGAAGAGGAAATGAAGCTCTTGGTGGCTTATCTCACCTCCTTTTTAATATCCTCACTGGCTGAGTGCTAAAGCTCTGTGCCCCAGAGCACTTTTCTTTGTTTGTTTTTCGAGCTGTATAAATACAGCTGTGACCTAGATGCTGGGGAAGCTTGCCCCTCTTCAGAGAGCACCTCCAGGCTGCTGCATCTCAAGAGCAGCACTCTTCAAACTGCTGGGATGCCAGGTAGCACCCAGCCTGGCTGGGGCAAGAAATGGCCATGGCTGCTGCACAGCCCTGCGGCTGCTCTGCGCTGTGTGCCTCGGAGCACAGGGACAGCCTCCAGCAGCTGCAGAGCCTTCTGCCCTCACCAAACCTGCACAAGGTTGATGTGTCCTCATTGTCATGCAAGAGAGGCAGGATGGAGTGAGACCCACTCAATCTGCCCATACGGCTGATAGATGCATCTTGGTTCACACCAGCTGAGGCTCTGCTCCAGACTTACTGTGTGGTTTTCACATTTGCCTGTAACCTGTCCAAGATACAACATGGCACTTGGGAGCCAATCTCTTCTTTGATGTCATCTCAGGGACTCAGATACCCCTGGAAATGCAATCAATGTTGTCTGGAAGACAGCAGGCCAGTACAAGGTATTCCCACTCTGCTTGGCAAAGAACATGGCAAACCAAATTGTTCCATTGAATCAATTCCTGCTGCATTAAATTCACGTTAATATAAGCCAATGTAAGCACTCTTGCAACTTTATTTAACGCCAGGTGAAAGCATTATTTAATTATAGGTGACAGCGACTTCCTCAATTCTGTTGCTGGTTTTGGGAATATAATTTTCAAGTAACAGGAGAGCAGTTGAGATTCCCCAGCCCAGCTGGCTGTGGCAATGCCAATGGCACTGTACTTGCCGGAACACCACAGCTGAGCAAGGATTCAGTCTCCGGCTGAGGATGTTCCTTGATGTCCTCCTCACCTCCCTCACTGCTGAGGCCACTTCCAAGAGAACAGGAAGGAAAATGCTGAAAAAGAGAGACTGGAAAGGACCAAATGTTTTGACTGTTTGGATTCGTTTGGTGAATGGCTTTGGCTGAAAATATACATCGAATCATTTCAGTCTGGCATTCCTTAAACAAAGCTTTCTGATCTTCTGTTTTGAACTGTCATTATTTTGAAATTTGCCTACATTTAGAAAGATGAAAGAAAGTGGAAGCTGTCAAACAACAAGTGAAAGAACTTTGAAGCCTAAATAAAAGCATTTCCTTTTAAGTCAAATTAAGTGTTTGGGGTCAGTTTGAAGATACATAGCTTTTGATGCTTTTGCTTTGCAAACACTTCCTCACACTCCATAAAGTTTACATTTAAAGTGAGCCCATACCCCTAGAACAAGAGAGAGGGTGGGAGCATTGTCGTCATTAAATGAAAAAAAACATTATTCACACAGTGCTAATTATCCTGTGCCAAAGCAGTCAAAATACTTCTCTACAGAGAGTGGTACAGTTCAGGGGAAGGATAGGGCGACCCATGATGGTCAGCCCCGTAGCCTGTGCGTGCTGCTCAGAGGAAACCAGAAGCTATCAGCAAGCGCAGCCCCTCCTGGGCAGCAGGGTGGAGCCGTCAGAAATATACCGCACGATCCCTCTCTTTCCTGTTATTCACAAGCATTTTGGTGCTGTCAGCTTCCAGTGACAAATGCTTCCAGCTCGGCCCGTGGCGTCACAAGTTGCTCCAAGCCCATGATGGGAGATTTGTAATTACATTCCTTGGCTGTCGGTGCAATGACCGTACTGCCTCCGTACTGGCCATGCTAACACGGCAGGAGTGGGCAGTAAGGGATTTATTGGAGGATGGAGCACGGTATAACTCAAAACTATCCACAAGAGAAAGTGAAGAGCATTGCATGAAGCGCAGAAACCTAAGTCACTGCAAGAAACATTAGCGAGCTCTTGTCTGAATGAAGAGCAGCTTCACCTGCAAGCTAGTCCTGCCCGTCAGCTTCAGCTCGTGCTGCCAGCTCCGGCCCAGGACAGTTTTATGTTGAAGAAAAGCCCATCACACACATCAAAGTAACAGATCATGGCTGAAATGAGGCAAGACAAAGTGCTGATTAGATGAGCAAAAAATGCAGATCTTTTATTATACCTCAATTGGACAAGAGGCTTCAAAACAACTGTCTGCCTTGCAGCTCCCACTGAACTTCAAACTTTGGCTTCAGAGGAAAAATGTGATTTTACAGCAGTCAAAATAATGACTGGCAGGCTCTAGATAAGCCAGAGTTCCCAGTGCAGATGCTGATTCTGTAATTTAAGCTTTCTAAGAAATCTGTGAACCAGCACAACTCTGGTTTATTGCCAGCTGACCAGGGATACATGTACTGAAAACCTGTCCCCAAAACTTAGGTGAGCACTCACAAGGGCAGAGTTCTCTTTAGTTAGGCAGGTGTGAAGTCAGCGTAGTGCACCTTAACTCCGCAGGGTCAAAACTGTAGTGGGAGTAACTCAGCATAGCATAGCTGAGAGCCTGGGATTCCTTTTCTTCCAGCTGAGGGTCTGTTTCAGTCTGATGTACCTGAAAGCAAATCTGGCACCTATTTATACATTATGTTGTTACTTTCCTAGAGCAACTTTAACCATCTTCTTCATAAATTGTGTCTGATCCTGTGCATCTTCACCTTCAAAAAAATAGGTGAGATGTTTTTCCTTCTTCATAGGTTTCATCAACTCAAAAATGGGCACGTGGCATTTGTTCCAATACTACTTGACAATCCCCATGTAGGAAATGGCAAAAAATTTCAGACCTGTTAGCTGAATGTTTTAGAAAGCTTCAAGTGGGAGAACAAAGACTGGAGGAGACTCATCCTGGAAAATGTTTGCAGTTCTCCTATGGTTGCTAACCCTCACTGCTAGCAAAAACTCTCTCAACAGGTGCTGAGAGGAAAATATTTAGACCAGAATGTGACAGAGCAGGTTCTACGCTGCACTTGGCATGACCAGAAGATAGCAAGGGCTGTTTAGGTATTTCCAGTCTATGGAAAAGAAAGTCCTGGAAGGGTCCCTAAAGAGGCCTTCTCTGAGCAATCATTTTGGGGGCAACCAGCTAAATTACACGACTTTTCTGTGTAATTTAGCCAGCCATATCTGAACCATCCTGATGCTAACAGGCCTTGTGGCAGGGCAAGCAAGGGGAAGCATCCCCTTTAAAAGCTTTTACCCTTTCATGCTGACCACAGAGGTGGCTGGCCCTGCAGGGATGGGTGGACACTGCAGGCTCTGCCCGATTTCCCTTTTGCTCATTTGTGTTTGCTGGGATCACTTCAATAAAATGCAAATTAATTTCCTATTAAATAGCCCAAACTGCCTGCCCTGAGCAGCCTCTGAAGGATGGCTGTGAAACAGAGGCTTCCAGCATACCTCCAGCATACTGGGTCCAACCTTCAGTCTGGTTTAGGTCCTCCACAGAGGTAAATCCCCCTTTTTTTTTTTTTTTTTTTCCCTGGGGACCTGTATTCTCAGGAGTTGGAAGTTCTCTCTAACTTTTGCTAATAGCCAGATTTTCCTCCATGCCTGCCCAAAACACACCTTTGCTTTCAAGTGCCTTCAGCCCTAGGCACTGGAAATCTGGGCCACTTTCTCTACTCCTGCCCTTTTTGCCCTACAAACCTAGCAGCTGCTAACACGAAGCAAGACCTTACAGTGTTATGCAAATATGGAACAAAAAGAAAGGGTCCCTGTCTGAAAGAGGTGACAGTCAAATGCTTCATGCTCTCTCCCTAGTCCTGAGGTTACAGCCAAATGTTTTACTTTATCCTCTTTTCCAAGAGCTCCTCTGTCCCTTGTTGTCTTCCCTTGCGTTTCTACAGCTATAACAGGGGTTGGATTTGGCTTGGTGTCTCCACAGGGCAATACAGACATGCCATCGGTCACTGCAACAGCAAACGGGCGGAAAGGGGAGTTGTTAAATGTGCAAAGAGATGGTACAGAGTGGCAGAAAGCCTACATTTACAAGGAGAATGAGGAACTTTTGACTACCCATTTCAGGACAGCTTAAAAACCCCCAGATTTCAGAAGCTGATACTCGTGTACTTTCTGAAAATCATGCTTCTGAAGCTGGGCACCCCAAAATCCCTAGCTGCTTTCAGATACATTGGTTATAGTGTGTTTGATTCAAGCTTTTCCCAGCAGGCACCATATGGGCTTTGGTCTCCCTGTGGGTCCTGGGGCTGCGCCCCTTCCCACTGCACAGACATGCTAAGGACTCAGTTTTATGGCCGAGTAACCTTTGTCTTGACACCGATTCTGCAGGCTCTGCCTGAGAGGAAAATAAAAATCATGAATGTGAATGACTAGTTGGCTTGGAGTCTTCACAGTTTTTATATGATTTCATGTGACCTCTGTCCCAACCTCAGACACAAAAGCATCTGGACATAATAATACCTGTTTATAAATAACATTGTATCATCATTTGTTTAAAAAGAAGTAAATCCTAATGATTATTTTTTAACACACCATGAGCTTTCTGACATAATGAAAAGACAGGAAGAGTCCCAAGGCTGGCATTTCCCCAAAAATGTAGATTGTTGTGGGAAAGGAGACAGAGTAAGCTTCCTGCTTTTGTAAAGGAAACTTATTTTTTGAAGTAAGATAAACTTAGAGCACTGCTTTTGTAAAGATTGAGGCTTATTTTACTTACTGATATCACATGCACATCAGCAGGCAGCGCCAAGGTGGAAGTGAGCCTCTGCATGTACTTGTTAGCAGCACGTTCGGCAGAGTCCGCTCGTGGCACAGGAGAGGACACTTGCTGTGCACGGGGAAGTCCTGGGGCCAGAAATGGCGAAGGTGGCCGGGAAGCACCGTTGTCTTTCCTCTGCCACAAGATCACTGTCTGTCTCCAGTACTGCCCTTGGCTGAGCAGCAGTGAGACTCTGCAGGTCCTGAGTGGGGAGAGAGCAGTGGTACAGAGGATCCTGCCGTAGCCAGACAGCAAGCTTGATCCTGCAGACTTTCTTCAGGCATCTCTTAATGACTGAGAAAGTAGCAGCAGGGACATAAGCTGGGATCTGCTAAAGATCAGTGAAAGATGTTCCTTCACTTTGGCAGCTTGGTTCAGACACACATCCATCTCACTGGCCCACCAGTGACGAGGGTCCAAGTTCAGCAGTGCCGTAATGGTTATGGGTTGCCAAAGGCAGACAAAACGTACCCCCAAGTTGGTCACAAAGCAGTAAATCACTGCAACCTGCAGATATGTACATGCCTTTGGGTAGGAGCCAAGCTCAGCCTCAGTAGACATAAATGTGACTTGTACTGAGGGCTACGGGCTAGATCAGCCATACTAACACCAGCCATCTATACCATACAGCAGGACTATGTTTGTAAGGGTGCTGTGGCCAGTAAAAGACAAAAATTAGCCTGGGAGGTGGAACTAGAAACAGGCCAACACAAGGTTTTTCTCTGTGTCAGCCTGTGGTCAATCACAAAAGTCCCTCTGATGGAGCATCTTGCTGGGTAATCCAGAAAAGAGCTGTGAGCAAGCAATGCTGTAAGTCAGGTCTGGCTATAACCAAAGCCCCTCTTGCAAGAGAAAACCTGAGTGTCTTTACTACAGCCTGCAGGACTGTGAGGAGCATTCTAGGCTCCCAACTGCTAGTGAAGATTGCTCTGCTGTTACTCTGTTGTCCAAGCTGTATTGTCATTGCAGGTGAACCAAGGTAACAGCAAAGCCCTGGGATCTGGTCTGGGATACCTGGAACACATTTGCCAACTGATTGAGAAGATTGGGCAGCTGCAGGAGCACAACCTGCGTCTCCAAAAGCAAGTGTGCAGCTTGCAGAAAGAGCAGAAGATGAGCCAGATAAGAGAGGTAAGGAGACACCATAAGCATCTTCCATTAAATTATATATTCTAGGCCCAGATGGAAAGTTCCAAGTCTGTCAGAGGGAAGATGCTAGTTAACTTGGCCCCACGCCCAGCTGGGCTGGGTGCTCTGGTCTTCAGGGACCCCTCACCCACCATGGTGGGCTCAGCTTCCCTTAGAGTGGGCTTGAGTTTCTGTTCTTGTTCAATTTTTTTTCCCAGATGTCATAGCTACCATGTGCTTGCTTCTGTTAAGTTAAAAAGGGTCCCTCTCATGGAATGGTCAGCTCAGAGTCAGTAGCTTTTGCTTCTCTACAGTTGAAAACTTCCCAAGAACACATCTCCCTCATCAATGTCATCAAAACAAAACATTTCCATGGACCTTCTTAGGAATTGTGTTTTGAATTAAAAGCTCTTTCTTTTCCTTCTTGTTTCAAACCATCAAAATCCCAGAATTTCCCACAAAACAGACACAATGGAAAAGACAAGCGGTGATACCACTATCCAACTCCATGCTCTCTTTCCCTTCTTGTGCATCTGAGCTGCCAAATGAAGAATGTCTAACATGAAACATGTCAGTGTTCCCATTTGTCTTTTTTTTTTTTTTTTAATCAGCCAGAGCTAGCTGGGAAATTTGACTGAAATTTGCAAATCATTTCAGCATCCTCCTAAACAGGATTTTTTAGCCCCTGCATGTTTTGTGTAGCTCTACTCCACCTCTGCTTCTCAGTTCTTTTTCTCTGGCCATCACACCTCTCCTCCCTTTCTATTTATTTTATCACCCCCCCAAAGGAACAGAAGGAGTTTGTCACACCCAGCTATTTCATCCCAGCCATGCTGTGGCGAGTCTTTTATTCTCCCGACAGCGTCATTCCTCCCCTGGTGCTGCTCTCCCACCTGCTGGGACTGGATCTGCAGTAGGTGACTGACTCGTCCTCAGAGCCAAAGCCAAGTTGTGAGTCAGGTTGCAGAGCAGCAGAGCCCGTCATTTCCATGTACCCATCTCTCACGCTCAGAAGAATGCAGCCTCCTACATAGAGCCTGGGAATTGTTAACACATTTCCTGAAGCTTTACAACTGTGAGTCATTGCTCAAAGTAACTCTTCCAAGCTGCAAATTCAGGGTCAAATCCTCATCTGGTGGCTCCCTCCTCCAAGCTCCCACTGAAATGAAAGGCACCGTGTTTTCATTTAAATATTTGAAACTTTGATCTTTTTGGTATTTTCCAAGATCTCTCAGCAGTGCCTTCTCAGCCACATTTGTCCCATACTGTTCAGTGGGAGTTGGACTCCCAGATGTAACATTCAGGACTTGCAATGTAGTCTACAAAACTGGGTGATCTCTTGGGTATCTTTGTGGTGCCTGCATCTCCTATATCTGAGCAGCTCTCTGTCATTTCTTTCTTCAGAGTCACAGCCCCTCTGTGTAGAAGAGGAGCACTACTATCCCCATTTGCCATGAGATGTGGAGGTTGCTGTCCACATCACATTTTGGAGGGTGTCCTAAGGCTACTTTCCAAACCATGTTCACTCTCCACACAGACTATGAGCATGGAAAGGTTTCCATGCCCCAGACCTGGCTAGGGAAGACACAATCCCCAGAGCAGAGATGGGTTAGTGTGGTACTAAGAGCTGATTGTGCGGATGGTAGATGGCCAGTGCCCCCAATGCTGTTCTTGAGAGCTGACAGACATCAGCCATCACCACAGAGCCTGATGACATTTTGATCCTGGGACACAAAGGGAACATGGTTACTCCACACACTTTGCTTTACAAGGAAATCTTTAGTGCCCTGGGCCAAAAGTAGCATCTTGCATCAAAATTTCAAAGCACACACTCCCCCCCTCACCCCCCCAAGGCAACATATACAGGTGAGATGTTATGTTAAAACTGTCAATTGCTTGGAGGTCTCCAGAGCTGCTAAACTGGTGTTGGCCTGTCCTGGTTCCCTTTCCACTTCAGCTGGATAAAGCTCTCCTTGCTTTCTGCCCTACTAAACTCTTGTGCAACTTGGCTGTGCAAGGTAGATCTCCCAGCCCACCACACCAGCTACAGCAAAAGTACACCAGCCAAAGTACGACAGGGATCTCACCAGTCAGATTCACTGCAAGCAAACTATGGCATCCCATCAATAAAAATACAAGATACTATTGTCTGTGCACTTTCCAAACCAAATAGCATTATCTTAAAATGCGAGTCACTATTATAACGGATCTGTTTATTTACACAAATCCCTTAGCTGAGCAGCTCTGTGTTTAGAAACTTGTATTCAATTCCTTCTGAGAAAGAAACCGAAAAGATGCTGAGTATCAGGCAATTCAAGTCAAACACCAATGAACCCATGAAAAATTTACATTACCAACTCCAGGCTCCTCAGCCTTTTAGAGAATTAAATAATTTGTCTGGGTTCTGATAGGTCTCAGGACAAGGCTGGGCATCCCTGGGCTGGGATGATTCCAATTTGCCTGTACCATCGCACTGCCCGGTCACTTTGGGCTGTCGCGGCCTGAGACTCTGCATAATTTCTTCTTGTCTGGTGTAGGAGTATCTTCTGCAGCATTGTTCCTGTGGAGCTACCAGCATTTTCCTCAACTCGTACCAAGACACGAAGTCGTTTTTTGCTGGGAGGAGCAGACCTCACAGTCTCTTGGTTCAGACTGGAAACCCTTCTGATCTTTCCATCATCCCAGAAATAGGAGCGAACACTGAAAAGCTGAACAGCTGCAAAGGTGAGTTCAAATACTTCTAACCTGCCCTCCTGCTTGCCACCAGCTGGTGAAATAAGCTGACCAGCAAGCTCCTTTTCCCTGGGAAAGACAGATGGGAACAGAGCAAGGTGTTAGTGGAACTAAACCTTAGCTTTCCAGCTAAAAGATGCATTTTAAAATGCTTTGTCTATAGCTAGGATTTTAACACTTGCTGCCTCACGTGTGAAACAGGACTTCTTGCACTGCAGCTGTGGCTGCAAAGATTAGGACAAATGCATTATAAAATGGGTCTCTCTTTTGGAAACTTAGCGTGCCTGAATGGGTCCATTAGTGGAGCCCCTCCACATGGCTTTAAAATCTCCCCAGCCAAGGTAGAATTTGATCTAAGATGGAAAGCCTTATGCCTGTTGTTAGTCTCCTACCCTTTCAAGGAGGCACAGAACACATTCCTGGATGATGACTTATTCTATAGACCAAGTGGAAACAAGCCCCAGCTGCAAAGCTTGGATCCAGATACCAACTTTTCCAGAAAGCTGAGAAAGACTGGGCTCAGTCTACTGATGATAAAGCCAGCTGAAAAGTCTGGATCCAATGTTAGATGTGAACCAGCCCACTAAGCAAGCCTGATCAGTTTATTTCAAACCTTGGACTTCATTCTGCCTCTAATACCTGGTGAGACGCAGAACATCAACGCACCTCCTGGCAGGGCTGAGTCAGGGTGTAAATGGCCTTTGGGATCTCTAGTGCTGAGGCTCCGAAATGCTCTTTCCTGGCAGTTTCAGAGCAGGCCTGGAAGGAAAATAAGACCATGAGGAAGCCATTAGAAAGTCCTGCTGTGGTCAGACACTTTATTGGAACATTTACCTAATTTCCACTGCAGTGTGGCATGAAGACACATGGGGTCTCATCCCATCATTAAGTCCTTAGGGTTCTCGTTCCATCTGGGGTTGCAGCTTGCTGGAAGCACTGCCCAGAGGCCGTCCTAGAAGGACACGGGCTGAGAAATGTGAGCAAGTCCTTGAATTTCATTGCAGGAAGTGAGAGATACCTGGATTCAGGAAACAGCCAGCCGATGGTGGGGCTCAGGAAGTCGTCCAACAATAGGAACAACAAGGAGAATGAATTCAGAGAAGCTGGTAGCATGGCTGAGGGACAGGCTTTTCCGTCAAAGGACCCGGCAGTAAGAAAGGTGAGTGATAAGCTTGGAGCCAGACTCTGAGTGGGACCTGTGGGAGAAGCAGGGAGAAATTCTGTTCAGGCAGATCAGAGCGGGGTGCCAGCAGAACAAGCCAACCCTGTCTGCTACTGAACAGGGCTGGGGTGCTGAGGGCCAGGGTGCTCTGTGCCTCTCTGCTCCCAGCCTTAAATGAAGATAATGGCTGTGTCTTTGTGCCAAGAAAGGCACAAACAGCGCTGGTGCAGGAGAGAGGAGCACTGCAGGCAGCGGCATGGGCTTTAGCCCTTGCTAACTTCAGATAACACATGAACTTTGTCATAAGTATCTTCGCTACTGCTGCTAGAGAGATTAAACCAAGCACACATTTGCTACCGCATATAAAAATTAGTGAGTCAATCCTCAGCTGGCAGCACTTATTACCAGACTGGCAGCATATGAGTATAATTAGCTCCAGTCCCCAAAGTGTGTTTCAGGGAAAATGTGTCGCTGAAGTCCAAGGGAGCCAGGACGAATGCTTTTCCTCTCCCTTTCTTTCCCATTGTTTGTGGCCGCCTCAGCACTTTCAGGTTCCGGTGGGGATCAGAAGTGCTGAAATGCCAGGGCAAAGGCTCTAATCAGAGTATTCCCAGTCTGACAGGAAAGAGGAAGGAGTAGGTCTCTCATGGGAAAGACCTTCTCATGAAATTTCCACCCCAAATTTGCAAATAGGTTGCAAACATTTCGTTGAACTTCAGAAACCAAATCAAGGCTGAATCCTGAAAGGTGCTCGGTGCTCTGGCTTGTGTCCAGCCAAGTTCTGGAGTATGAACATTATTTTAAACACACTGGAAGCCTTGATGACTTCACAGGCCTACAGAATCAAGATCCACACTCTTTAAACTGAATACTTGTGCTCTCTTGTCACACCGCACCTTAGTATTGTCACTTAGAATTGTATTTTGTACCTTGAGCATGAAATGCCTCATTTCCTTCTCCAGTGCAGGTACTGTATGGGAATCCTGCTACACTAGTCGCCAGGCTACTAGGTGCTGCTATACACATGAACTGGCAGTCTAAATACAAAAGAGAGGTGAGAGGTGGAGGAGGAAAGAAGGGATTATCACATGCCTAAGGGACTAAATTGTAAAGAGATAAAAGGACTTGACCAAGGCTATAGGTGGACTCCAGGGCAGACCTGAGAGCAGAGCCCAGTCTGTTCTCAGCACTGACGGAAGGTCTCACTGTCTTGTTATTTATTAATTTATTTACCTTTTGTTTTTAGGGTCTGGACGTCAGCAGGAACATCTCGGTACGTACTGCCTTTGTAGAATCTATTTAGCTTGTACCTGCGTTATGGACGAAGCCTTGTAGTTCACAGCATTATACATGAACAAAAGAGGTTTACTGACCCCTGAAGTTTACTATCAAAGTAGCAGACACGCACATATAGTGACTTATTGGGGTCTGTTATTCCCCCACTCCCACTGCAGACAACAGCTAGCTAGCCTTCAGCAACAGGCAAATGCTCAGGCTTTCTGTGGTATTAGCAGCACTTGCTTTTCTGGGACAACACCAGCGCAATGAGGGACTAACTGCTGAGGCTTCCAAAACCCTTCCACAGCACACATTAATCCTAGAAGTAAACACAAAGGTTTGATATTTCCATGAGTAAACAGTCTCACTTATGGGCAATTAACTCAACAGCACAGAAACTGGTGTTGCAGTTTTCAGCTGAGCCCATGACCTCATCTGAAGTGTCGAACTGAAAACTTAGCAGAGCGCCAGGAAGAATTACTGCAATAGGCTCTGCCTGGGCTGGTGCGTGCGGCTGGGCAGTCGCCAGGTTGTGTGCCCAAGGTGGCCACAACTCCTGGAGCAATGGCTCTGCTGGTGGCACAGTGGGAAGGCACCTTGGGACAGGGCAGAACAATGCCCCAACAACGGTTCTGAGAACTTCACTGAAACTGGAATTGTTTCTCCTCACTACGCTAGTCCCAGGGCATGATCTAATTTGTTCTGTTCCCAAGGTTTTCCAGCCATTACTTTAGGAAATTTAAAACAGCGTAGCAAAAAAGCATGAATGTTTTTGATGCATCATGTCTTTTCAGTTCATGAGTCCAGATGGGCTCAGCCCTGAGAGAGCAAACATCAGGGAGGGCCTCATGAGACTCCCTGACCTCCTGATAATCTCTATTAGCATTTCAAATGTAAGTGCCCAATAGCTGTGGCTTGTAGACGTGACAGGGAAACAAAGGCTTGATCTCTTCTAATTCATGGTCCACAAAATTCACCACCTTGAAAAGGGCTGATAACAATGCACCTGGCCTAATAGAAAGGAGAAGGGAGTCAAGCTGCTTTTTTGGGTTGTTTTTGTTGTAAAGCCCCCTGGGTGCATGCTAGTAGGTAGGAAACCAAGCTGATCTTTTCTTTTCCTTTAGTACAGTATAACAATAAGGTAAAACGTGCCTTTAGGCAGCTACTCAGCACTTACCAGTGAAGTGCCCTCACTCTCTAAAACATTAAGTCAGAAAGAACAGCAGGGTCCTAGGCACGGGAATGTTACCAAACAAACTACAAAAAGGATGGCATTACTGACAGTTGATCCATCCTGTCTCATTGTGTCCTACACATGTACAGGCTGGCCACCAGGCATCATTGCAGGGTGTTAAAAATTCGTTTGTAGGACCTGACTCCTATCTGTCCAAACTAAAGAAGCTTCCCCCTCTTCCCACCACCCTGGAGTACCCCAAAATATCACGCTGGCCAGATGAGGTCTGCCAGCAACTCACCTCTGATCCTTCAAGCTGTGGTTTGTTTTTGCTCCCTAGGGTGAGAGCCATGCTTGGGGGAGAATGAGAGATCTTATGAGGAAGACACGGCTGAGAAACCAGAACAAGCTGGGGCTGTCCTCTGCTGCTCTGAAGAGGTCCTGCCCACAGTTGTACAGGTAAGGCAGAGCTGTGGGAGATTTTCACTTAGTGTTGGGAGGAGATGGTGAGAGATTTACTTCTTCCTTAGTGCCCAGGTGCTCCAAGATCCCAACTGGATAATGTTACCTGTGTGAGAGGAATGGAAACATGGTCCCCAAAATAAGGTGCTCACCCCCAACAGGGCAAGGGGATGTTCACAATCAGTCAGAGCCATTCTGTAGCCTAATTATCTGTGTTTCTGCTCCCTTCTAAGCATTACAGTCAAGGTTAATGCTCTCCTCCACCTATCTTCGCATCTTTCCTGCAGTGGAACAGTAACCCATATTGCATCTGTGACAGGGTGGGACAGTTGGAATCAGCTGGAAGGTTTCCTATCAGAAGAAAGGGAGATGCAGTTTGCTGAGTGTGTGCTCACGGGTGGGTCCTGTTTGTTGCTGTGGATAAACATTTGGGTCAAGCATGAGGTCTCATTTCTATGAAAAGATCTGTCCTGGCCCCTTGGGCAAGTTTGACTACCAGGCTAGTTACAGCATGGCCTCTGTCTGAGCTATACTGTGCAGTGTATGTCTACCTGAGGTGATGACAGGGCTGCCAGCTAACCCTTGCACAGATATTCCCTGTGCACTTGCCAAGTCCTCCCAGCCGGTCTGGTGAATTGGGGGTATTTGTGTATATAACTGGGTAACAGGAAGACCCTGGGTATGTTACTCACCAAAGGAGGAGCATTACGGAGCTGGGTGTCTCCCTGTGTTTTTTCAGCTGAGGTCTCAGTAACCTTGAGCGGAACAGCTCAAATGTGCTTAAGCCCTCCTCGGCTTTTAGAGACGGTGATGGTGGGGAAACAGCAGTTGTTTAAGCACTCAGGAATGTCCCATTGTTCCCCTTAGACCGCCTGTACCTACCTTAAAAATGCATAAGGGAACTGGGAATCTTGTAATTACAGCTGTAAAAAAACCCCTCTGTAGTTCGTGGAGTGATCTTTCCAGCTGGGAAAAACTTGGTTGGGGCCCAAGCACACGTAACAGGCAAGCTTCCTCCTATTGTTTGGGAAACTGAAAGAAACACAAAGCAGAAAGAGATCAAACAGTTCCACCTAAAATAGATGGTGAACCAGCTGGGGAAAAAATACAAGTTCTTGTGAACCTTCCCTCTAAACCTGAATAGAACCAGGACTTTATTTGGGCTTCAGCAAAGTCCCCTCTCTGTAACCTCCCCCTCGGAGCGCTTTCTCTGCAGCCCTGAGGACACTGCCGGTGCGGGAGAGCGGCACGCTAGGTCCGCAGCTGGCGAAATCGATGTACTTCCAATGAAGGGCCAGCTCAATAGCTCCTAACAGAAATAGTTTCTGCCACTTTCACATGTGTACTGGACAACTACTACTGTCATAGAAATGCTGTACAACAAGATGCCAAATGGATGATTTTTTTTTTTTTAACCTGGCTGTAACTGGGCAGCCCCAGTGATCTTGTAGACTGATTTTTTCCAGGCTGCGGCCTTCTCTTTTCTTTCACTAACTTTCTTCTCCCATATATCTACATAAACCCCTTGTCCTTACTTATGCCCCTTATGTCCCTCTATTTCCTCTTCTCCTGCTTCCTAGCTCCTATTTCCCAGCCCTATCTGTATTTGCTCTTGCTCTTTTTACCCCACACCCTGCGATAGCAATGCACTGACACCGGGCTTCTCACTGTTGCCTGGAAAAGCTGGGCACCTTGCTCCTAGGGCATTTTGGATACACAGTTGCCCTCAGGCTCCTTTGAGATAAAAAGTTCGGCTGAGTGGATCAATGACAGCCCGGCAAGTGCTGCTGGACAGAAAGCCAGCTCCTTCCTACAGCAGTACCGAAACGGTAAAGCAAGAAAGTCTCGCTTGTCTGCAGCTCATGGCAAAGCAAACATTGAAGCCCTCATACTCTCAGCATTTAAAGCCACTGTCTTTGTTATAATTTATGAAACATGTTTGTCCTGGCTCCTGGTCCTGTTTGTACATGCAGGCATATAGAATTGGATGGCTTTTGCTTACCCGGGCTTCCTTGGGCTCAGAGACACTCCCAAGGTCTTGAACTGGAACAGGTTGGAGACTGGTGCCCTGTATCACCATGTAGCTCTGAAAGAAATAGATTTGTTGCTTTCGACACCCAGTCTCACTTGAGTCATTTGGGCAATTAGAGAACTCTCTTTGTTTTTGTTACTAGGTCAAAGCAAATCCCCTTTCATGCTCCTACTCTGTTATGATGAATGATCTGCTCCAGGGCAGTTGTTTTGTTTTTCTTTTCTTTTTTTTTTTTTTAACATCTCCAAATAATTCTCATAGTAGAGAGAGAACTTGGGTCTTCCAGCAGGAGAGAGGGAAGCCTGCCAAGGTAAACGTACTGGCACAAGACTCAGTGGTTTGTCATACATTGTTCTAAATGGGCTCAGGTTTTAATTTCATTTTCTTTTTCCTGCTAGTACTTTTACTCCCGCAAAGCAACATCTATTTTGTGCAAATGGCCAGAACAGGCTGATAAATGACTTGATCATGGTGTTATGAACTTAAGCAGCACGTGGACTTGGATCTAACCTATGGCAGAAGAGTAGATTTCTTTCCCATATCATTGCAGAATGATCCCAAGGAACCTGCTTCCAGCTCAAGTGACCCCTACTTGAGGGGCTTTTTGTCTTTCCACTGTGACCTGTTTTAGTGACAGAAAACTGTTCTCAAATGATAGTGGAGCATCATATAGTCAAATACTTGCCCTTGTTAAACAATTGCAGTCTGCTGCTACTTTGAATGGTAAGGAGAGAATCCAGCCTGACCTGTGAAGTCTGGGCTGCAAGTTCTGCAGGAGCTTACCTTGATCCATTTATTGCCTGTACATTGCCACTCCATCTGACAGTATAAAATCTGTGTGAAGTTGTCTCTGGCTAGAATAGTGTTACAAACAATCCCCCTCAAATCCAGGGTCAAGTAGGAGCCTATAGAACCTTCACTGAGTTTTTCCTTATTTTCTCCAGCTCCCTTTGAGGACAAACAGACAAGATGTACAGTCTCCTGCTGCTTCCAGTGGCTGCTGCTGGGATGCAGGCTGGTCCAGCAGTTGTTCCAGCCTTGGCAGAAACACAGAGACAGCCATCTCAATGAAAGCAATTGTGCTCAGGAGCTTTTCTGATGCTATCCCCAACCCCCTTCTAGGGCAGGAACTAATTTGGGAAGCTTTGGGCAATCCCAACCTGGCATTCCAGTGCAGACACACCCACCTGTGTATCTATGGGAGTTGCAGCTTTAATGCAACTGCGTGGGAATGAGCTAACCTCAGATTATGATATCTTTCATGGTAAGGATGCTAGTTTCAGTTTGACAGCCACCAAAAACTTGCTGCTGGATGATGACTATGTTGCAGTTAGGGTGAAGTAAGTTAGGAAGGACGATGCTGTTCCAACGTTACAAAAAACTCTTCTTCCGTACTGTATAGCAAAGGCTGAAGAGGGCCCTAGAGCCTTAGACCCAGCTCTGAACGCTGCTTTTCACATGGGAAATTACTACCAAGGGAGATCTCTCTGCTCAGTGTTGAGAAGCAGCAAAAGAATTAAAGAATAACATCAAGGCAGAAGTTTGGCCATTCCATTGTAAAAAACTTAAGAGGTCAACAAAACAAAAGTCATACAACATTAGATTAAAAAGAAAACAAAGTAGAAGCTGGCAAAAAAGTCTGCATCAGTCAGGGCTTTGAGGTAAAGTTGGGGTTTTTTTTTCAAGATCCAGATAGCTAATAGCTATTCATTTTCTGTATATAGCTTAGAAATATTGCATTAACAAAACACCCCAAAACCCACAGCTTTTCTATCTTAAACAGCAGCTGTTTTCAAAAAGCATTTAAAAAAGTTTGTCTTTCATAAGTCCTGGAGGCCTAAGCTAACTAAGCCATTACAACCAAACAGGATACATTACACTTATTTCAATTGGATATAATAAATAATGAACAGTCCACGGCAGCTAGCTTCATGTTGTTCTTCAAAACATCTCATTTCCTGCTTACAACTTCAGGCCAGAATTTTTAACTTCCCTGTGACATTCACCCACCAGTCTCTCACCCTCGCTTCTAGCTAGCAGAAAGTACTGGTTGCTCTCAACAAAATGTTTGTGTTCAATCTGTTACATTGTGACTCCATGACAAGTGATGTATTTTATAGCTCCCTTTTTTTGGTTACTGTCACAAATATTTGGATAGCTTCTGTTTTGGAATTTCAAAGTGGAGAGGGGGAAGCTGCTTTGGGTACAGCATGAGTGTTGGGTACATCCGCACAGCATATTAATGCTAGAAACACAGCCATGCATTCTGATCACTGTCAACTTTAATTGTATTTTTCCATTTGTTAAGGCCAGATATTATGTCTTCAGAGCTGAGGAAAACTGAGAGGAATTCCATGATCGTTCTGGGGCAAAATACCAAGAATGAAAACATATGGCCTTTCTGATAACCCAAGTCAAATGGAACAAGGTAAAATAAGTCAAGCAGCATGTCTTGCTTTGTGGGTTGGTTGGGGGGTTTTTTGTCTCCTCTCAGCACAGAAGTGAGGCAATCCTGTTCCTTCATCCAGACGTGCTCCAACCTGCAAAGACAGGATCAGGTTAGATTTTTGAAGTTCAAATTGTATGGATTTACACCAGCCGAGGACTGGGTCATATATTTTTATTTTAATAGTCCCCCCACTTAAAAAAAACCACAACAAAAAAAACCAAAACAAAAAACCAAGAACCCCCCCCCCACACACACACACCACCCAAACAAAACATTAACACAATTTAAGGCATCTATAGTCATATAGGCTGCATCATGCAGCCTGTTTGTAAAATGTACAGCAGCAAATTCATTTATCTCCAGTCAGTCAAAAGACTCACAAATAAGCCAGCCACATATCTTGTGAGACAGAGACAATCTATCCACAATCAAGACTAAAAGAGAACCAGGCTCAGCTTCATCTTCCACCTTCCCAACTCAGCCCACAGGTTAAAGTCAGAGAACCCTTTTCTAATCTCTCATGTTCACTGCATGTTTTTGTTTCAGAAAGGCAAAGCGGGAACACCACCGGACAGACAAAACCCAAGAACCCCAGAGTTACTTTGTACATCCTACAGTTGTCAGACCAACTCCAATTTGGGTGTTGGAAGGGAAAGAGAGAAGGGGGAGGTTGAGAAGGGTCTGTGGACAGATGCGTGCTCAGCTATGTACAGCTTCGCTCCTGAATCTGAATGTGAAGTACACTTACAAAAATCAAGCCACGTATGAAAAATGCAGTCAGCATCTTGGCGACATAACCAACAAAGACTTTTAAGTAAGATTTGGAAATTCTTCCTTCTTTCTGTGTTAGAAAGAATTGCCTGAAACATTGATGCTTTTAAGTTATAATTGCTTTCTGGGGACCTTCTCCAGCTGAAATAAACATTATGGAACACAGCAGCATTGAGAAGAGTGCCAGGGACTCCTTGCCCAATGCAGAAGTGGGGCCATTAGAAGGACAACTTCCCCAGGGGAGAGGGCTCTGCTTGTCCCCAACACAGCTCCTCCCTCCAGAGCAGGATCTGGCCAGCTGTGCCGTTTTACTGGAATCTAACAGGAAAACCCATCTGCAAAGCCTAGACTTCCTATGAGGCCATTCCTGAATCCACTACCAGGTTCTAATCCTGTGGGCCCACTCCTTCTGCAGAGATCCGTCGACTTCAGTGCTGCCCTGCGCAGAAGCTGGCATTGTACAGGCTCATTGCAGAGGCCAGAGCGAGGGACACTGCAGGAATCAGCCTTTCGAGAGACTGGAAGGTACATCCAAGGCAACACCTCAGCTTCACCAGGCAGCCCAGCTCTCTGGCAGGCTGTGTTATCAATCTTTTTTTGGGGGAAACTATGCTTGAGCTCCTACTTTCAAGTTACATCCCCTAGCTGTGCTGGTAGGGTAGCCATGCTGCTGTATGGCTCAGCCTGTGCTCTCTGCTGGAAAAAGGCACAGAGGAGAGCAGAGCTGCAAGGAAGTGTTGCTCAAAGATACATCCTTTACGAGCTGCTTCTTTTTCCCCTAAGGCTGTTCTTTTGGGTCACATTAACTTCTTCATAACACTATGGCCATATTTGGTGGCTGTCTTATTGCCGCATGTCCACTCTGGTGACAGCCAGCTCATGGTTCTGAAGGTCCCATGGTTGCAGTAGTCTTGACCCACCAGCTCTTACTGGTACTAGCACAATAATTAACGCACATTAAATAAAGATTTAAATAAACCGACTTTGTCCCTTGTTAAAGGTTATTCTACCCCCTAGATTACAGTATAATTGCAAGTCAAGCACTTGCTGTTTAAAAATGCCTCCCCAGCCCAAACTTGCCTGGGAACTGAGATTTGAGAAGCTGGCAGGAATAGGTCAGCTTCAGCAGGCTTCACCTTTCAGTAACAGATGTTTCCCCTGTGCTCACCTGGAGCCCTTGGAGTCTCCAAAACCAGAGCAGGATCTCCTCTGAGATTCAAAGCACCTCAGCCATGCTCTCCCAGGGCAGCTGTAGTGTGCAGGGGTGAGTGAAGGCAGCAGCACAGGTCTGGTTCTCCAAGTACTGTTGTTACTTAGCATCTCCAAAAACACCCCCAATAAACAACAGAAAACACACCAATAAAAAAATATGGTCTGTGCTGACTCAAAGTTAGCACCCTAAAGTAGATGTGTTTAATGTTTCAGTTGTAGCTGCTGCTGCAGGACTTGGTTATTCACTGTATATCTCGCTAGCTTTATCCAAAGCTGGAAATATTTATAACTTGATTATTCTGTGAATAGTCTGTATATCTCCATAAATACAGGGGGCTAAAATCCTGCATTAACTTACACCCTCCATTATCCCTCCAGCTTTACAGAGACTGTAAGGAATGTGAATCCATGCAGAACTGGATGTAAAGTGTTTTAAAACATGACATCATGAACTGGTATTCTCCACCACTACCTATGTTCACATTATAGGTTTTTTGTTGTGTTTTTTTTTTTTTTTACTAAAATGAACTAGCACTCTTATTACAGCATTATATGAAATATAGTCATGTATTTTCAGAAATAAATATATTTATAACATGTAACATACTGTATAGTTCTTCACTCCAGGATACAAGCATGAGAAATTTAATAAAAGACATCATTATTATGATATGATTGTTTTCAGATATTTTATTAATGATCACCTGGGCTGTAGTATAGCAACTGCCACACATTTAAGGTTTTAGGTGAGCATAGCTGATCAAGACAGGAATTGTTACCTCCATGTTTTCAGAGACCTTCTTTAGCTCTGGCAAAGCAGCAAGTTTGCTCTTTTGAGGCTGGTGCTGTTCTCAAAGATCCAGAGGGCAAGGAGAGCCTTTGGAAAGTTCAGATACAGCTGAGCATGGATGTTCCTTTTGAGCAGCCCTGTATTAGGTGCTGTTCCTGGGCTTCGCTTCCAAAGCTGTAGAGCTGGCAACACAGCAGGGCAGCACGCACAAGGGACAAAGCATGCCAATGCTCAACTTCAGGGTTTCTTTTTGAAAATTTGGGTTTATTAACAGCACTGCACAACAGCCTCAACTAATGGGTGCTGGCTGGCCTCAGGACTGCTTTTCCTCAGCCTCCTTCTTTCACAGCCCACTGCACCCTCCTGGACAGAGCAGCTTTCCTTCACCCACAGGGGTCTAAACCAATGTCTACAGCATCACACACCACTTTTACTTCAGCTCTATAACTGGGCAGAAGTGAAGCTAAAGAAGGTGCTGACACAAGAAATCACATGCACTAAGTCAAAGACAGGAACTCAGGGAGAAGAGTTAGTGAGACCCAGCTAAGGAGAGTAAAGGCCTGGGGGGGGAAGCCAGAAATCCACCTGTGAAGGTGGAGGGAGAAAAATACATTTTTGCAGGAAGGAAAAGTTGCAGAACAAAGCAGCAATGAAAGCCTCTAACACCCCAGTGGAGAAGGAGACAATGCACAGAGGAACAAGTCTCCACGTTGCCTAGCTTTCACCCTGTGCCAGTGCCTCACGTGGACAACTCAATCCCACTGCTGCTCATGCCCTCCCCCTCATGCTAGGGACCAAATAGCAAGCCTTAAGCACCCAAGACTTTCCAGAGTGGATAAAGGGAATTAAGTTCACTTCTCTGCTCACCCACTCTCCACTTACCACTGTGTGCATCCTGTGCTAAGCACCAGGTCCATCACAGCAGGATCCAGCTCTGCACCAGAAGGGATGGTCCCTGCAGAGGAATCTACCTGATCCCACAGACTACATGCCCCAAGCTCCCTGCCACTTTGGGGTTGTTCAGCAACCCCACGGAGGGCAGCAGGGAGCAGCTGGGCAGGGACTCTCCTCTCCTAGCCCCTTCAGCCTCCACACAGGCACCTAAACTCTCTAAGCAAATATTTTTGTCTGCCTTACTGAGGCATGGGAAGACTCCAGCTGCAGCCAAGAAGGTGTTTAGATCTTGGCTAGCACACACAGTTGAGAGCAGTGCCAAAGCACCCTGCCTAGTGTACTGAAAAGGTATAGTCTATATTAGTCCTCTAATTGCCCACTTAATTAACATTACAGACAGCTGCTAAAGACTTGTCATAAGGCCCACTATGAGTTTACACTCTGCTTTCCCAGACAGAGCTCCACCTGTATCAAGGCCATTTAGTTTCTAGATGCACTCCTAAAGGAGCAGGCTGTTTGACTTATCCCCAGCTGATGATTTCACAAGCCTATGATCCTCTCCACCCTCCCACCATACAACTTGGAAGGGTCTTATCTTCTCTTGCTCCAATTAGATTTTGAAAGCAGGCAAGACTAAAAGCACTGGTTATCCTGAAAGTAGCAGGGAAGAGCAGTTCTGCTAGAAAAAACAGAAACATTTAAAGTAATTCCTAAAATTCCTTGTTGGGGTAAGAAAGAAGTTAAAAAGCAGTTCTTATCAGTTGTTAACACCTTCCAATGACACATAGTATTGGTAGACGCCATTTAAATAGAACAATATCTGCTACCTCAAGCAAGCTACTGTTCAGTTCTTTGCTTCCATGTATACAAGAGCTGCTCTTTCTCTTTAAAGGCCCCTAAGCACTATGGTTAAGACTACTCCTCAGTCTTAACAGGGAGAATTTTTTAAAAAAATGGTTTGGTTTTTTTTTTTTCCTTCCCCTCAAGCATCCTTGCTCAAGGACTACCCTATCAGCCATAAGGGGATTTCAGTGTGAGTGCAAGCACCAGAGCTCTCCCAGCCTGGGCAGGAAGCAGTGCTAGAACCCCTTTCCCCTTCCATCATCAGGAAAGGTTTGTTGGACTGTTTTTGACCAGGACCTCAGGAAGCTGAGAATGATCCTGCTCAGCTGCTGTTACTGACCACACCACACTGAACTCCTCCTGATGCTCAAAACAGGAAGTTTTATTTCTTATCTCAGAAAACTACATCAGTGGCACTGTTATGCTAACAGTGATGTCATATTAGCTTTGATCTGAGATCTTAAGGCCCCTAACTGTCTGCTTTCATATGAAGGTTTAGGATTGATCTTTAAATCAAGTTTGATTTTTTTTTTCCTGAAGTTCAAACTATCTAGGCTCTTTGATTTTTTCAGTTAGAATGAAGTTTCCCTGTTCTTATTCTCCAGAAAAAAAAAGTCCCACCTGCCTTTTTTTAGTTTCCAGAGCAAGAGGTAGGTTCATGTATAGCATCATTAGGAAGTCCCATTTGGGTTGTGCTTTGCCACCCCTGCCTCAGAGTCCTGCTACACAAGCACAGCCAGCCTTCTGCACAGTCAAATACCAGCTCTGCATCTCCAAAGGAGAAGTGGCTGCAGGATTTGCTTTTAATTAGTTTTGCTGCACTCCTCAGTGTTTGAGAGGAGACAAGATAAGTACTTTTGAAGGCCACCTTAGCTGCTGACAGAAATGCAGACACCAACTAGCATCAGTCCTGTCTCAGTCTGCAGCTTCCCAGCAGCCCAGGCCATGACAAGGGCTCCCTCTTGACAGCAGCAGACAGTTAACACTAATCCCAGAGCAGAATAATAGCCAGAAAGTGAGATGGATTCAGAGAAACAGCATTTGGAAAGCTCTCATGGCCATCACGATAATTTGTCTTGCAAACAAAGGCTTATAGCCAGGGTCCCTAAGACACACTCCTGTTCAACCCCTTGTGCTCTGGGCCGGGGAGAAGAACTTCCACAGAACAAGCAGGTTTGACAGCCACTTTATTACAATGCATTGATTTTGTGTGTTACAGGCCCCTTCCTTTGCCACAGCACAGCAGCCACAAGCACCATGCACAGAGCTGCCCCAGTTGCCACCGCAGCAAACCCCAGAGCCCAGGGGGCTGCAGCATGCACAGCTGCTCCTGTGGGGGGAGAGGCCCCAGTTAACCCTCCTTCAGTGAGGAACAGGGATGTCTTAGGGGCTCAGTCTTTCTACAGGTAAGACTTAGAACAGCCCCCTTCCCCAGCCTAGCTATGCCAGGCTGACACACTTACCAGTGCCATCCATTGCTGTGTCCCATCTTAACTTGTCCTGGAGGAAAATCACAGGGCCTTTGCTGGAGACATGGGAGGCACTGTCCTGAAGATGCTCAGCACTCCTTTTACCCCCTACAGAGCAATACGAAGATTTTAGGTGAGAAGATGTATAGCCCTGAAGGTCAGTAAACTTTGTCCTGGTCAGCTTCTCAACACATGAGAAGCTCTGAAGGCCAAGCCCTCCACATGGGTCAACACATAATTAAGAGCCTATGAAGACCTCTGCCTTTTTGGCATAAGGAATGGCTTGAGGGAACTAGTCCATAGCTTACATGTCCCCTTACCTCCCAGCTTAGAGAATAGACCCATCTTGCCCTTTGGATAGGGAAGCAGGAAAGCTGGGACACTTACTGGCTTGAGCAGCACAAGTGGTGGCACAGGATTCCTGTACAGACCGGTGGCACACTGAGGCACTGCAGTGGAGGTACACCTAGAAAGAAAGGACACAGCCTGGAATCGCTCAGGCTGTTTCTGCAGAGAGGCAATCTCCTGGTGTGGTGCATTGACCCTGGCCAGCAGCTAAGCACTCACACAGCCACTTCCTCATTCCCCCTACCCTGCTCCAGCCAGGTGGGAGAGAATAGGAGCAGAAATAAGAAAAAACCCATTGCTGGAGACATAAAGACAGTTTGATAAGTGAAGGGGGGGGGGTGTGGGGCAGTGTGAGGGAGGCAGGAGGGAAGAACAAAACCAAAGCAGAAGTTATGCTAAGGCAAATCACCCATCCCACTCCCACAAGCAAACTGATGCCCATCCACTCCCTGAGCATCAGCTGTACTGGAAGACAAAATCCCCCAGTATTTATTGCTGAGCATGACATCATACAGAATACAATATCCCTTTAGCCAATTTGGGTCAGCTGTCCCAGCTGTGCCGCCTCCCAGCTTCTAGCCTACCCCATGCCAACTCACTCGGGGTTGAGAAACAGCAGAGCAAAGAGAAAAAGCCTTGATGCTGTGCAAGCACTATTCAGCAAATAGCTAGAACATTTGTGTGTTGTAAACACTGTTTTAGCTACAAATCCAGAAACGCAGCACCATATGGGCTGCTATGAGCCAAATTAGCTATCCCAGCCATACTGAGCACACCTGGTCACAGGAGGGAGGAGGCAGAAAGATTGCTTTGGCTTGTTTCAGATACAGGCTGTAGCCCTGGAGCCCTCTGCTGCCTGCTGAAAGCAGCTTTGATATCTTTACTATATACCTTCAAACTCTGTCAGATCTGGCATTACAGCACTTCTCCCTGACACCCAGGACACAGCCATCCAAGCACCACCACACTGACCACTGCCTAGGTACAGCTGGGATTGGTTTTGAGTATTAATTAATCCCAGGAGCACTGAGCAAACAGCACAAGACATGGCAAACTTCACAAGATGCAGAGCCTACATGCCTCCCAGGTACCAAAAGCTATTTCCAAGTCATTTTGGCCAAGAAATTTAGTTTAGAAAATATGGATTAGTATAGTTAGAACACACAACCTAAGCTAGCTCAGAGCAGTTTAGGCAGCAAGCTAGCACTTACTTAAGTAAACTCACCTTTTCAATAGTCTCATTTTTTATCACATCCCTCCAGTGATGAACCTTACCTCTACCACATTTGTCTCAGGGAATAAAGAGTTTCTTGCATCAACCTCTCCCCTCCTGTTTCAGGAGGGAATTTTTCCTAGCCTTTGCCTCCTGCAAGTCTCATAGGTATGAAGTGGTTCTTATTGCTCACATGTGTTACTTGTCCTCAATAGGAAGCTAGGCAACCAGAGTCTTACCAGCCCAGAGAGCATCTCTTGGGAAGTGGAGTCCACAAAGGTGAAGGTGTAGAGGGTGAAACGCTGGTAATGAGAGGGGAACAGCAGTCCTGAGCCAAGACTCAAAGGTACCAACTGTGTCTGATAGTTGTCTCCTGCATAAGGGCACCTAAGAAGGAGAGACCAGCAGTGAAAAAAAGTACAAGTCATTCCCCAGACAAAGATATTTACAAGTCACTTACCCATCCACCAAGACAGGCCACTGCAGCTTTTGCTGGGGGTTAACACTTGGTGTGGCCCAGCAGTGGTGAAGGATCAAAACCAACTCTGGATCTGTTCTCTGAAGGATCTTTACTTCTGCATAAACAGGATCTCTCAGAGTCTTCACCACAGGATAGTCACTGTCAGTATAGTAGGAAGTATAGCTTCTATCTGGGACAGAAGAAACCCAAGAGCTATTTTAGAGCAGGAACAAACAGAAAGAAGCTGAGAGTCTCCTCTATAGCCATGTCAGTAAGTTCCCACCATGGCAGGGAAGGAGGAGTGCCAGGGTTCACCCATCAATACTCCTTTATTACTCAGCAGAGACCAGAGACCTGCACGAAGAGGCTTGAGCAAATCCTGCAAACCTCTCATACCTGAGGCAACACGCAGCTCCAAGGACAGAGGACCTGGCTGGGACACAGCAGGGAGAGGTGGCAATGTGAAGACCTGAACACTCAAGGGGATAAAGCTCCCAGTCATGGAGTAACTACAGCGAACATGTAACCTGGGGGACAGGAAAACCCCAAATAAGGCCAATAAGTAAGGTTACTCTGATATCTCCTTTCTCCAAGATGACAAAGTAATATCTGCTTTAATTAGTCATATCGTCAATCTTTCCTCCAACACTTCTTTTTAACAAATACTTGAAATTCTCTTCAGAGTTCAGACTTGAGTCTGCAGAATATCACTGATCAGCACCAGCTTTATTCCCACTAACTAAAGACATACCAGTCCTTAGCCTACTCCAGTGCCCTGTTGTGAATTCAGAGCTTGTGACAAGCAGGAATTTCTCTAGTGACATTGAATGCAGTGACACCCAGCAGTACCAGACCCAGGGTATTACCTGAAAGTGCTATCCCTAGTGACAGAACCAAGGCTCCCAGTCTTCACATCCCTTGAAGCCACCAACTCATTCTCATATATGGCCTGGTCTCCAGTCACCTAGAATGACAGACCATGTGCTGTGGCTGCAGTAAAGTCAAGCTGGATTAATGCCAGGCTGGAGGCCTTTGGCCTCTGGAAGCCCATAGGGTGCCCATCAAGTAGCCAAAGCCATGTCAGGTTGTTCCAGGTCTGCAAGTTCCTGCTATTGCAGCCTAGTGACAGCTGCAGCTCTTACCTGAAAAGTGGTGCCACAGGCAGAAAGCGGGAACTGGTACACAACAAAGGCATTGTTTTTCACAACAGGGACACAACCAGTACCATGTCCACTGGCCAGTTGCACAGAGTCCAGGATAACAGGTGGCAGGGTCACATCTCGAGAGATAGCAATGGAAAACTGGCCTTCTGATGTGCAGTGAGCTGTCACTGGAGGAAAAGATGTAATCAGTCTTGAGCTCAGGAGAAAAGGGTTGGAAAGGAGGCTCTAACATCACAGCAATGACGAGACCAGCAAGTCCTGCAAGTTCTCCTGCCTGTAACCCGCAATGCAAATGCTAAGCACAGCAAGACAAAAGCAACACCGATTCTGGCCATAAACTCAAGTCTGTTGCAATACACATAAAAGGACTGGACACTTCAATGGGACAGAGTATTCTTGACAGCCAAAAATACAGGCCAAAGCCACCTGCAGGACTGGTACACATCAGTCCTGCTCTGCCAGGAAGTGAGGAATCCTAGTCTACAGCTCCTCCAGGATGAGGGGAGGACAACTGCTCATGCTTACCTGTGTTGCCAAAGTAACAAGGCTTCACTCTGTCCCTAGGGTCGTAGCAGCAGCCTCGCAATTCACAGTCTCCCTGACTGATAGGCAAGGAGGCACATGGCAGCCGGTCTTGGCTGAGGACAGCAGAACAGACACTACTGCTTGGAGCATCCAGGGCTGGAAGAAACAGCAGGAGTTTGCAGCTAAAGCACAAAAGCAGACTGGCAAAGACACAGAGGACACTGGTGGAATGTGTCCTGGTGACTCTACATTCAAATCAAAGAAGGTTGGACTCAGGTGAGGGTTAAACACATGTCCTCGAGCTGACACGGAAGCCTGCTCAGAAAGGACCTGCATTTCCATGGAACAGACACTTCACCTGAAGCCATGTACAGGAGACTGCAGTGCATGGGATCTGTCAAGATAAAGTGTTCAGGATCAGCCCTGGTAGTTAGGAAAATGATTGTACGTAGTCTCTGGATCAATCTCTGAACTTGCGGGTCAGAATATGGCTAGGAGACACAAGGAACATTCACCTGCTGACCCTGCAAAGGAGGCATAAGTCCCCTGTGGCTCCTGTGTCCAAACCCTTCTCCAGGGAATCTTCTGCACAGCAGAAACTCCCCTTTCCCAGCCTGCAGACTGACTAGAAACAGCCATTCAAAAGGAAGGGCACTCCTAGTCACAAGATACAAGCAGGGTTTCCCAAGGAGCTGTCAGTCTTACCTGGAAAGTCCACAGGGCACCTGAGTAGCTTCTCTTTATGAATAACCTTTTGTCCAGCAGCATCTGTTCCTTCAAGCCCAACCAGCATGAGGTAATTGCCATCCTGGGGGAAGCCACACCAGTCAGGGCAGCCAGACCAGCAATAGCCACAGTCCCAGCAGAAGCCCTAAGGCCACTCACCCATTCAAAGACATAACAGCCAGTATAGGAGACTGATACTTTCCTGGAGCCATCTGGAGCTCCAGATACCCAGAGCCCACAGTCAGAGTCATTCTGCAGAGCATGTGCCTTCCCCTCAGTATCTAGGGAAAGAGGAGACAGCAGCAGGGGTTTCAGCATCCCATACTGAAGATGGGTCCACTACAAAACAAGGCCCTAGCCAGTATTAGGGGCTGGATCAGCAGGGGTGTGTGAGGGAACCCAGCAGCCAAGAATATCTAGATCCAGGCACAGCACTCCACTGAAACCCTTGACTGCTGGGTCATTATAAACAGCTCCCTGGTTGCACAACGTGCACTGAAACTATTAGACAACACTTCACACTAAAATCTGCCCCTTTCTCCTCATTCCAGGCATACCTCAGCACTATGCAAAGATACAGCAGTAAGAAAGCCTCTTGACACCACCCTCACCTACCCCAAGTAGTCAGCACAAAGGAAGCATTCCCTTCCCAGTCTGCAGGCAAGGTGAGCTGCAGGCTTTCTTGACCACAAGCCAGCAGCATGGGATAGGAAAAATCATTACCCTGAGCCCCCACAACCAAAGCAAGGGAACCAAGAAACCCCCAGAAGAGCATAGCTCCAAATGCAGTCCTGGACTGCCCTGCAACACCCATCCTGCTCTCTTGCTAAGGAGCATAAAGTAGCTGCTCTTAGCCTAGCCCTTTTAAATTGTGGAGCCAGCTGGGATCAGAAATTCCTGTAGTGTCCAGGTGGACCTAGCCTAGCAGTTTAACATCTTCCATTACTGTCACCTGGCTCTGAACCCATCACATTTTGCTTGCACCCTTTGAAGAAAACCACAGGGCAGGAGCTGAGTTTATGTCAAGAGATGGGTCTGTATTCGTATCACTAAGCTGAGAGGACCTCATCTGTGCAATTTACTGTAGAGCCCCAGGAGGGTCTTCAAAATCTTTTTTCTCACCCGGAGTTCTTCCCACCGTTGGCCCATCCAGAAGATCCACCTGCTTTTCCCCATGTACCCTACTGCTGCTCTAATTGCTCATTACCTGGCACAAGTGCAAGAAGCTGAGTTGCAATGCTCTTTTGCTTTTTTAAAGGTGCCACTGCTTCAAATGCCAGACACAAGGTGTTGATATGTAAGTGTAGAAATAACCCTTCACATGAAACCTGTGGAAAACTATGGAGTTCAGGAGGCTTTGCACACTTAAAAGGAGGTGATTCCCCTGAAGCATTCCTGTCTGTGGACTACAGACCTGTTTGCACTGTGGTTGTGTGGCGATAGCTGCAGGACTATTCAAGCCCTGGCTGCTAGGTGGCAGGACCATACGCTCTGTGGGACCCCCACTCCAAAAGCTGACAGGTAGGCCCCTAAGATGGACCTGAAACACAGGAGCTTCTGTGATCCTAGAGGCTGCCTCTGCCTGCCAGCACCCATTGCCTGCCTGTAACTGCAACATCTCATGTAGAGCCTTCTCCCTAGGCACACATCAGGCTACAGCACCCACACTGAGTAGAAGTCTTATTGTCTATCTTTCCATGCAAATGTTTCTGCATTCATGCAGTGGCAGTATGAATGTCTTTACACTGTTGCAGAAGTGATGCACCTGTAGTTGGTGCGTGCCTTTTTATGTCTTTTTGCAGTGGGAGGACTGGCATAGCCTGTGCCATCATGTTCTTTTGTAATTTGTTTCTTTGGACTAGATCATCACACACATCCCAGCATGATGTGTGGGTTAGATGAGTAGCATTTCTAGTCTTGACCCTTAGTAATACACTTCCATTGGTGACCATCCACACTTCTGCTCTCAGCAGACCCTCCAGCTCCTGGACGTCTGCACAGCAGGCAGTGCGCTCACCTCTCCAGCCAGACATGGGCAGTAGCGAAGTCCAAGGGAAGCATTTTCTCTGGTTTCCCACTTTAGCCCACAACCTGTCTTTCCTCTACAGCTGTATAGGATGTCATGACCCCAGCTGGGTGAAGGACATCACTGTGCCTACCCTGCACGGTGCTTATTTCATGCACCAGCCAGGAGGGCTGTTCCACAAAGTACAAGACCTTTTCACCTGCTCTGCACTGCAAAGAGGAAGCAAATGGATCTCGACAGGCTGCCTGCGTGGCTGCTGTTTGAGCAGCACGCGTGAACCAAATGTGCTTGTTCCAGCGCCCGCCTGGGCACCAGGCAGCCACAGTAGAGAGGCACCTGGGAGTAACATTTGGACTTTGGCAGGGAGGGAGGCTTTATCTCTGTAGATGCTGGGCATTGTGCCAAGACAGCTTGCCCAAATCTCACAACCACTGTGTGACTACTGAATGGTTCATTTGACTGAGTTACCTGCTGATAATTGGGTAAACAATAACAAAATATCAAAGTACTTTGGAGCTATAGAGAGATAGTTTTCATTACACTTTAACCCACCAATACTTTGTTTATGCTGACAGGAAAAATGTCTACAGGTACTTGAAGAATAACTCTATGTGAAACAACACTGGGAATGCTGTAGATCCATGAAGCAATATCCATGCTGAAAGCAGTTTCAAGGTACGCACACATACACTTGACAGCCATGTTGGATGATGCGGAGATGGGAGGCAAGTGAAATGAGCCTCAAATTAAAGGAAATTAAGTGCTTTGTTTGAAAGAAGTTGTTGGAGGCAAAGCAGCCTGTCTGAGAGGAAACGGGCAGGTCTCTCTTCTTCACAAATCTCTTCCTCATCCATTCAACAGTTCTCACACATCACAATGACTCAGCTGTAAGCACCAATTTAGCTAGCACCCAAGATCACCACAAACAGTACATGCAGAGGATGAAGGTGGGTGAAGCAAATGTCTCTGTAGGCCACTAGCCTGAAGCTGATCATGACCCCAGCAAGCAAACATCTTCCTGTGACATCCATCAGGAAAATCCTCTCCTCCTAACAATTCTGAGACTGGGAGACTGGGGCAGACATAGCAGCAGTGTAGGGGTTGCCCTGGCTGTAGAAAGTTCTCTAGAGACCTGTGGGAAGAAAAGGACGTATTAAGCACCACCACCAAGAAGTGCCAGGAAAAAGAGCACAAAATGCCCTGCACATTGTGGGCCTGCCTCTGACAAGGTTGCTGTGTGTCTGGCCTGTACCGTGCACCGTATGTGGTACAAAATGGCAGTGCATGGAGGAGTGACTCAGTCAAAACACTCCTCCACAGAAGCTGGACAGCATTTGCAGACAGCAGGGATATCTGCACCAAGTATCCCAGGGATGAGGGGTGCTGGCTGCACAGTAGGCAGGAGAGGCATTTAGCAGTGCCACCTTCTGAACAGAGGTCCAAAAAGAGAAGGCGCATGTGGCAAGCCTGTAGGAGTTTCTACAGAATGATGACAGATTTTCTTCAAGCTTGTGTTTTATTTTAGAAAAAAAAGAGGCAAAGCTACAACACTGGTGCCTTTTATTTGAATATCCCTAATACATACATCCAATGAACTTAAAACCAAAGTTCCTGGGGAAGATGCAGAGGAGGGGATTTCAGCCTGGCCCTCCTGGATTTTCACATGGATGGAGAGGACAGACCAGCCCTGCCTACTCTTAGGGTCTGAAAACCAAAGTGAGTACACAGAAAACTCTTGGACGCTACTGTGACATGAAAAGGACTGTGGTTTCCCAGAGGGAAAGGTCTGAGTGACTAGTCTTACTAATTTTCCTCCCTTGTAAATCCCCAGCATGTCTGCCAGGGTGGTGGGTATATTTGGAATATAATTATTTTATCCTGGTAAAAATGAGAAATATTGAAAGTATTCCTAATTCCAGGGCTTTTGCCCAAAGTATGTCACAAACTGTGAGGCAGAGCTGAGAAGTGAACCCTTGTGTCCAGGAATGAGGGAACTTTACAGGGAAAGTGGTAGGGTCCTAAATGCTGGCAGCACAGAGACCTCATGTAGCAGTGCAAACTCCCATGAACTCCACTTTCACCAGCTGGAAGTGCCTAGAGCTACATGAACTTCCATGAACTGCCCTGGCAATATCTGAGCTGATGCAGGAGTTTGGGCCAGCAGATCAGTGACAGGCCCAAACTTGTTGGCAATTCAGTTTTTCCACCAAAGTATCAAGTATGGGTCTTTAAGAAGTGAAATGAGATTTAAAAAGAACTAGAAAATTATTGTGTCTATGCAAAAGAGAGAGGATGACTTAAGAACTCATAAAGGAAGCTACAGAAACTTTTGCAAGGGATGGAGACCCTCACTAGCACCTCTGAGCGAAGGGGAAAACTCACATAACACACTGCTGCGCAGCAAACCCAGCACACTCCAACCAAGCACCTGGTTCACCCAGGCCCCTTGCTAATTCCCACCAAGTCTCACATCCCCTATCCTCAAAACACCTTCTGCTCAGTTGGATGAGATCTGTCTGCCTGTAAAAGTGCCACAGCTCAGGAGAGAAAAAGGGATATAGCCAGACTGAGCAAGCTGAGCCACAGCCCTGAGGGTCCTTTCTACCTGCCACTGCTGTTGGGACCTCACAGGTACGCAGCCCCTGCCTGGACTAATCTTGGGCAGGAAGGCTCCAGCTCTTTTTGAAGTCCTTGCAACACACCAGACATGCCCTGCACCTTTAGCCTTTCCAGAGGAGCAATTCCTCATAGTGGAGTCAGACATCAACAAACCAGGAACTTGTGCATGCCACCTTCCAGTAGTAGGTTGGGTGGGCTTCTTTGGTCATTGCAAGGACTACTTGCCAGATTCCACTAACCTATACCCAGCCCCTCACAAGTGCAGCTCTGTTTCAGCTTGGGAAGCCATTCCACAGAGATAGTCTCAAGTTCTTGATTTCTCTGTTCTCTACCTACTTGTCTCACTCTTTCTCTCCTCTAGGAGACTTTGAAGAGATCAGACTCCCAAGGTCTAATCCCTTTTTCTTATGTCTTTATCTTATCTCTCCCAGCAAGTCCTTTCTTATATATTGTGATGAGACACACTAGAGACCTTTCTGCCCTTGCTAAAGAAGTATTTTACACTTTCCTCTCTTGTGAGGCCAGACATGCCTAGGGAGAGAGACTGAGGCAATTGCTGTGCACTGAGAACACGTCAGCATGTTCTTTGGCACATCACATTATCAGTGTGAACTCCACTGATAATGTCAGGAAGACTTCAGGAACCAGCGGTGAAAGTGGCTCACTCCACTGAAAGCTTGTACAATTAATACTGAAGAATAAAAAAACCCAAATGCCATTGAAGTACTGGTAAGATGCCCTTGTGATAGTGAATTTCTGGGAGCACCTTAGTAGAAGAGTGTGCCCCTAGTGTGATCTCTTTAACAATGATCTTTAGGATAAACAAAACAAATTTTATGAGCACATTATAAATTTCTTAACCTCTGTTGGCCTCTTCAGTTGTCTGAGACAATGCGTGTCTTCAATGACCAATTAGAGAAGTCCTGGTTTCTTAACACAGGGCAGTCTAGCAAATGATTGACGAGTAACATTGACTAACTCAGCCACATGATCCAAAATCTGCTATTGACATAACATAGCTAACATAGCTGTTCAGTATATAAACTCAGGCTCTGGCAACCAGAGTCACTCCCTCGGGAGCTGCAGAAGCAAATGGAGCTCCTGGGAGCAGCCACTGTTGTCCTCCTGGTTTGCATTGCTTGCCTACTCTCCTTCACAGCATGGAAAATGAGGTCTGGAACGGGGAAGATGCCGCCAGGACCAGCTCCCCTTCCCATCCTAGGTAATCTGCTGCAGGTGAAACCAAAGAACTTGTCCAAAACCCTCAAAAAGGTAAGGTCACTTTCTTCTCTCTCACTTTCTTCTGTTGGTGAGAAATGTGTGTGGGACAACCTGTGGCTATAGCTTGATGAGCAGCAATCCCAGAGGAGCAGAAAAGTCATGGAGATCTCAGCTGCTCCCCCTCACTGCTGTTGCCATTGTTGTTCAGGTCCTGATAGCTGGGAACCCTCTCCACACCCACATTTATCATGAGAGGACCAAATCTGGACATTGCTGGTTGCTGAGGCTGCACTGCCTGCAGTGGGATGAAGCAGCAAGGACACTTTTCAACTTCTCCCTATCTGCTCTATGGCCATGTTCTTTCTTATATGTTGACAGCTCAGTGAAGAGTATGGACCAGTGTTCACAGTGCACCTGGGCTCTGACCCAGTGGTGGTGCTGCATGGACATGATGTGGTGAAAGAAGCCTTGGTTGATCGTGCAGATGAGTTTGCTGCCAGAGGACACATGGCAATAGGAGACAGGGCTAACAATGGATTAGGTATGTTTGCTGACTGAGCTCCTTCTGAGGAGAAGGGAAGGGCTGAGGGTGCGTTTGGTAGATTAGAGATGGAGCGTACCATGCATGAGGGAAGACTGGTGAGTCAGTGGGTCCCACCTGGATAAGGGAAGACAGAGTGGGCTTCCACCACACAAAGAGAGTAGCAGAGAAATGGAGCCGGATTGATCTGAGTGATGGGCAGTGAAAGAGCAAGAGCAACAGCCACCAGCTGCAGCAAGGGAAATTATGTGCAGATATGAGTGATGAATTGCTCACAAGGAGATTGGGTATGTGGTGGAGAAGGCCAAAAGCAGGCATTTGGACTACAGAACCTCCAGAGATTGCTTCCAAACCACAGTACTCTGTGACACTACCGTGTCAGTGCTCTCCCAGGGAAGAGGGTTCACTGTCACTGTGAGCCTCTGTTCATCATCACCCAGCACACCCAAGCCAAGTCTTCCCTCTTCCTTCTTCCTCTGCAGGGATTGTTTTTAGCAACAATGAGGAGTGGTTACAAGTCCGGCGGTTTGCTCTCAGCACTCTGCGCAACTTTGGAATGGGGAAGAGGAGCATTGAAGAGAGGATCCAGGATGAAACTGAACACTTGCTGGAAGAGATCAACAAAACAAAGAGTATGGTCCATTTTTAATATAGCTTATGTTTGCAAAAAGAGGACTGTATTAAGGGAGACCATGTCTTTAGCATAGAATTGAAGTTCCCATGTGTTTGGTCCATGGACCAGCTACCCCTCTTTACAAAGCAATAAATAATTCCTTGATCGCACACTGTTCATTTTGGAGGACCCTTCTGTGTCATTCAGAGACTGTGATCTGGTGTTTCCACTAACAACCAGAGGTCAGGTTACCCACAGTAGCCATAAGTAGCCATAGTTAGGTTTGGTTTGGTTTTATGGTTTGTAACTTTTCTGAAATCACAGGAACACCTTTTGACCCAACCTTCATGCTGAGCTGTGCTGTCTCCAATGTCATATGCTGCATTGTCTTTGGGAAACGATATGACTATAAAGACAAGAAGTTCCTGTCCCTGATGAACAACATGAACAACATCTTTGAGATGATGAACTCCCACTGGGGACAGGTACATTCAGTAGCCATTTCACAGTGGCAACATCCTCCCAGGGTAGCAGGAGGTCTCTCTTGCAATGAAGTCCCATTTCAGTCTTCTGACTAGGACACCATCAATGCTCTGCTGCACAGGAGGGAATTCATTCAAGAGCAAGAAGCACCCTCACCAATGGAGTTGGCTTTGCCAGCTAAGTGCAGCTTCCCCCTAGTCCTGAATACCCTTCTCCACCTCTAAGGTTCATACTGCTACTAAGCAAGCCCTTACCACCCTGTCAGACTGCTCAGCCTCATAGTCTTTCTGCTTGGTTCAGTTGAGAGGGTTGTGGCCTTCCTAGGCTTTTTGCTAATATCAAAGGATGGGCAATGGTCATGCAAGGGACCTTCCTGTTTCTTTCCTTCCAGCTCTACCAGATGTTTTCAAAGGTCCTGGATTACTTGCCTGGCCCACACAACAACATTTTCGCAGAATTTGATGCTCTAAAAGCCTTTGTGTCAGAGGAGGTGAAGATGCACCAAGCCTCCCTAGATCCCAACTCCCCTCAAGATTTCATTGACTGTTTCCTCAGCAAAATGCAGGAGGTAAGGAGACAGCATACAGCCCCAGCTCATACCCAAACACACCTACACCGAGCCCCTTCCCTCTCCGAAGTAACACAGACATTGGGATGACCCCTTCCCAGGCAGCTGGGCTGTGCAGTGGGAAGACACCAATGATACCTCAGATATTGCCTGTGCTAAAGCTTATAGCTCTGGGTCTGCATGCTCACCAGCCACTACCTGCAACTGCTTGGACAGCAAGACCTTCATCTGCTCACACAGATACATTTGCAGTCTGGTCTTGTAGTTCTTTTTCTGGCAAGCAGTTGGCACAGCAAGGGCAAACAGGCAGCTACATACCATTCCGTGCACAGCTTGAAAGAAGGTTGCTTTGGGGTTGAGCTTAGTGCACAAAGATAGCATTGCAATGTCCCAGATGGCTGCTGCACCTTAGCAGAGAAATGCAACAGCTCTAGATGAAAAGGAAGGCCTGGGATGACACAAGAAAGGGCCACTTTTCTCAGCTCAGCCAGAGAAACAGGCCAGCCTTTTCTCTAGGAGAAAGAGCATCCCAATTCCAGTTTCCACATGAAGAACCTGATAACCAGCACCTTTGACTTGTTCATTGCTGGAACAGAGACAACTAGCACCACTATAAGATATGGGCTTCTGCTTCTTCTCAAATACCCGAAGATACAAGGTACCAGTCTGTGACCTCTTCCTGTCTAGCTATTCCCCTGGCCTGGGTGCGTGTCTACCACCACACTCTTCTCCCAACATTTCTCCTCTCTCTCTCATATTTTACCCAAATGGGCAAAGTCCTTACACTGTCATTCCCCAGGGTGGCCATTAGAGATCCCTCAGCCTCACTGCATCATCATCAGCTGCACTCTCCTCACAGCCAGGGACTTGACCATGTCCACGTCTTTATCTCCTAGTACTCCTATTTAGTCAAGTCACTAAGAGGACATTCTTTGCACGGGCTGCAGTGGACCTGTGTTCTAGTCACTACTAACACCAACTTTAATTCTCCTGTCATTTGTGATTTGTGGACAGCTTAGGGAAACCTGTTTAGGTAGGCTTGGTTTTATTTACCAATTTTATGGTTTGTGCCTCTCACGGCAGAGAAAGTTCAGGAAGAGATTGACCGGGTAGTAGGACGATCACGAAGACCTTGTGTGGCTGACCGGACCCAGATGCCCTACACGGATGCGGTGGTCCATGAAATCCAGCGCTTCATCTCCCTCGTCCCCCTGGCTCTCCCTCACACTGTGACCAAACACACCCGCTTCAGAGGATACGTCATTCCCAAGGTTAGTGGGCAAACTCCCTCAAGTTCAACAACAAGGTGGCAGCACATTTGCTCTTAGGGTGTTAGTTACAAGCCAGAAGCTAGAAAAGCTGTGGCCTGACCTTGCTGTCACCCAGCCCTTCATGAAGGTGTTATCATCAGGCTCCTGTAGTTCACTTGCAATCCCTTTGTTGTCCCAAATGGATATCACCTTGTTGCCTCTCCATGGGCCAAGACTGGAAGTAGCTCTGCCCCACACCTTTGCTCCCTTGCTCTGCAACTTTACCTATCTGCAGAAACACAGTGGGTTCATAAAAAAAACAGAGTAGTGACTCCTCACACAAAAGGCAGCAAAGCCACGGAACTGCCTAACACCATCCAGGAGAGCCTGTGCACATGATTGGAAGCAAAGTCAGTTGGTAGTTATTGGGCACAGAAAGCCCCTGAGCCACAAAGTGCTGGAGGTTATGTTTGCTTTCACAGGAACAAGCATAACCCATTTGCCTTGTTCTTATGCACTTCTTGAGGCAGTTGCTGCTGGCCACTGCCAGAGGCAGGCTGATGGGCTAGAGCAACCCATGACCTGGCCTGACCCACTGCAGCAATGCTGATGTTACATCCTATCTTACGGGTGACCTGTACAGCAGGGGAACAGCAGCACACAAGCTGTTGGCATTTTGATTTTCAGCTGTCTGTGTAAAATCAAAAGGCAGGATCTGGGGAACTGCTCAGCTTCCAGCTGAGGGCTCTTGTGTCATCATTGCTGGAATATTTATATTCTCCCTCCCCATCAATGGCTGGCCAGGAAGAGGGAAGGAGGAGGATCATGGCAGGAGAAATTTGTCAGGAGAGGGGAAAAGAGTTTCATTTCCACAACCTTGTGTGCTTTTGCCTTTGGGGGCTCGCAGAAAAGTAGGAACATAATGCAGCTACAAATTCATTATTGTGAAATACTAAGAAAGAGGAAGAATTATGTGGGGTGTTCCCAGATCACCAGAGTAAGGTGAGGATAAATGGTCTGAAAGTGAGAGGGAGCATTCAGGAAGAGCAGCCAACAACTGTCCCTGGTGTGACATCTAGCAGGGTCTTACTAAAGCTGCCTTCCCAAAGGAAGGGTCCCCAAAGGGAAACCAAAGGCACCGGTAGGGCTGAGCTGGGAAGCTCAGTCTTAACTTGGCAGGCAGTTGGATTTAAGTGATCTAACTTAACCTCCCCTTCATGTTCTACTCTTCTTGTGTTACCTCAGGGCACCACAATCTTTCCCATCCTCAGCTCTGTCCTCCATGACAGTAAAGAGTTTCCAAACCCAAATGAGTTCAATCCTGGACATTTCTTGAATGAGAATGGCACCTTTAGGAAGAGTGAGTTCTTCATACCCTTCTCAGCAGGTAAAGCACAGGCTTTCTTTCTCTTCCTCTCTCTGTCCACCTCCTCCTCTGGAGACCACCCTGCCTTTCCCTATAACACACACTCCCTCTTGCCAGCATGGTCCACAAGTGCTTCTGTGGGGCTCACTATCCTCTGGAGAACTCTTCCCTGCTGCTCCCTTTCCCAGCTGCATCTCCCATCTCATTTGGGCCTGGTGGGTCCCCAAACCTCCTAAGAGTTGCCGATGTAATGATGTGAATCAGATCCATTGACACTTTCTAAGATACCTGTCACCTTCCTTATACTTAATCAACCTGTCTTTCTGTGGTAGCTCCACTTTTCCCCAGTACCTCTTAAGTACAGCTCAGGGTACATGCAACCAACTCACCTACCAATAGCCCCAGCCCTCTGTTTTCTCACACGTGCCTTATATCACCATGGTCTCTCTCATCTTGCCTCCTGTGATACCCCCTCCACGTTTAAGACTTGACCTACTCCTGTTCTTCCTTCACACACCCAACCAAACTACCAAGGGGCTTTCTCCAACAAACTCTTCTCTTGCAAATGTCCTTAGTAACCCTGACAGTCATCTCACTGCTGCGGCTGTGCCTGCTAAAGCTGCGCAACACATCTGCTTAGTGCAAACTCTGGCAACACCTGTTGAGTGCTATTTGCTGGTTTTGCTTTCAGGGAAGCGAATATGCCCTGGAGAAGGCCTGGCACGCATGGAGATATTCTTACTCATAGCCACCATCTTGCAGCACTTTACCTTGAAGCCTGTCATCGACCCCCAGGAACTCAACATAACCGCAACGCTGAGTGGAATAAGCAACGTACCTCCTGCCTACCAGCTCCGTGCTCTCCCTCGCTGAAAAGCACAAACTCTCTCTCTACAGTGTCCTGAGCCTGGCTACTCCGTTACATCTCCCTTACCAAAACCAATGGCAGGAGCATTGGCCCACCTTTCCAAAGCCTCCAAGAAGGCAGCCCAAAGACAGGTACATGCACAGAATAGACAACTTCAAAGCTTCCCAGAACTGCTCTACCACATTGCAGGGAGGCCCTGGGTGACATTGCAGCCTGTTGCACTGTCCACGGGCTCATTGAGCACAATGGCTGCATGAAACAGCTGATTTTCTCAAAAACACAGTTCCCATGGCTGCCCACGACCTGCTTCTCCTGCAGCACATGTCCTACTAAGAGCAGCATGCTTTGCAGATGGATAGTGCTGCATGTGTGTATGTTAGTGACCCAATAAAGAAAAATCGATTTATGGGGGTCTGAGCTGTTATTTTCTTTGGGTTGGGGCAGTGCCCACATCTGCTGCTCCACTGCAGACGTCTACAGCGCCTGCGGCCAGTGCCCTGTGAGAAGGGCTGTTCCTCCTGGGGCAAGAGTTCTGCCTGCTTCAGCCGCTAGACCCACTGCTGCTGCCTGCAAGGAGCCCCTGGCCAGTTGCAGCACTACACGAGTTGGGAAGGCTCATGGTGTGGGAGGTGAAGGGGGTCCTGTGGCCTGGGGGCTATCAGCAGCCCTATCTGCTGTTCTTAGGGCTGCCAATCCTGCTACCCACAGCCAAAGGACAGCTGCAGCATCCCTCCTGGAGGAGAGCGCTCCCATACCCCACAGTTCAGAGGCTGAAGTTCCAGCTGCCTTCATCCCATTGGTGGGACCTGTGGCTGCTCCTGGGGACTTCTCTCATTTCTCAGGCACTCTATGGCCCAGCATTTCCACAAGCTAGGAGCACCTTCCCTATGGCTCCTCTCTGTCCTCCTCCCACCATCTCCCCAGGCCTTCTGCTCTCCTCGAGAGACCAGTTGTCAGCACAACCCCACCTGTCATTGTGGCCACTTGGCATCCTCACATGAGTCAAGATGGAGCTGCTGAGGAGATCTTTCCTCTGGATGGTGTCTCCTGCCTGAATCACACCCCACCTCGCAGCTGAAATGCCAAGGTACAGAGGAGAGAACAGTGCAAGTGAGAGGACATTGCAGGTAAGGAACTGCTGAGAACTAAGGTAAGTTGCCATCACGAGGGCTAAGTTCTGCAGCTAGAGTTGCATTTTTCTTCCAGTTTTCTTGGGCATATCATTTCATCTCACTTATGTTCTGGACTCCTCCTGCCAAATGAAAAGCACATCTCTGCCTTTGCAGGCTGTTGCAAGGAGCTCAGGCACCTGACAGGGACTCCAACCAACTCTCTGGCTGTTCTTTTCTACCATCATCATCACCGCAAGGTTCTTTATTAAAATGAATTAATTTAAATTTAGGAGGACAGCAAAACCATCTCTCCCAGAGAGCTTGGGTACTCCAGGGGAATCTCATTTTGCTTCCATGTCTCAGAGGCATCATTGCGAACAAGTTCTTTCCCCATATAGAATCTCTTTGTCCTGTCCTTCACAGAATTTCACGTATGCACAAAGAGGAAACTCTCTTGTTCATAAACTGCAGCTGTGTGACCCCTAGCGTCCAGGAAAAGGCTAGTGTCTGTTATTTCTGGTCCCAGCCACTATTTGGTGCTTTGCTTTCAGTGATAGGGCGGATGGTTTTCATAAATGGATTCCACCACAGATGGCTCTCTTCTGGGCTTCTTCACCCTCATGGGCTTTGGTTGGTTTTGGATGTCTGGTTTGTGGTGTTTGTCTGCATCTTCATTTACATAGACATTTGTTGTTGCCTGCATCATGGTCATATAAAAGTCCTAGGAGCAAAATATAATTTCTGTGATGGTTGTCACAAGGTACTCGGAGATCTTGTGAGTACTGCAGAGAATACAGTATGCAAGAATTCCCACCTCTCTTTGGAAATGTTTGCTAGTATTTTGAAGAAAATACCATATTTGCTCACATGTCAGATTCATCCCTCTTCCTCCCTCCATTTTTGTTCATGCAGGATGCAGCTCTAATGCCTGTGTACTCTGAAACAATGGCAAACCATTGCTGGCCTTTCATCTGGGATTGCACCAAATGGACACACATGCAACCAAAACCAGCAGTCATGAAGGAGCCCCAGATAAGCATGGGGAGAGACCTTACCATGAGCTTCTCTGTTAGTCTAGGGCTACCCTTAAAGCCAGTCCTGCATTTAGTAACTCACTCAGCAGCATGTGTGCTATGTTGAGAATCATTTTAAAGATTACGTACGTCTGGAGGTCTGGGAGGGGATGATTCATATTCATGTTCTTCCTGCCCATTGGGATGTTGATTCATCTGAAACAATGAACAAAACAGTGACAAACAACATCTAGCTACAATTCACAAACAACTGCATAAGCAGCACAGGGCAGTGATAAAACGTTCTGTTACTAAACAGCTCCAGAACTCAGGACACAGGCGATAAATAACTGCCCAGGGGATAATATTGGGGATAATATCCAACATATTCTAAGCTGGATGCCAAAATGCTCTTTCATTTGGAACAATCACAGGCTCCCCTTGATGCCTGCCCATGAGAATGACCTTGCAGAGGGGAAACCTCTATGCCTGAGTATTGCCCTTACTAGAATATCCAATATCTGTCTGGTCTTTTAACACATGGGAAAAACCTCACTTTCACATTTACACCCAGAAAAAGAAAAAAAAAAAAAAGATAAAAAAATTATGATGTTAACCAACAACAACTATAGGGAAGTCATCTCCCTGGGTACTGTTACACCTTTCTTTCAGAAGTAAGGAAAGATCCGTGCAATTACTAGAGCTGGTTAAAAACATCTGTAAAGTGGCAGGGGAAGGAAAGGGCCCTTTCCTTCAATGCTGGGCTGTAAGAGTGCTTCATGGCTTTCTTCCTCCATGGGCAGGTTGACTATCTCTTCGGTGATATGGGTGCTTTTTCAACCCAGAGGAAGGAAGCATGGCGCTACAGAAACCCCTGACTCTACTCCAGCAGTGAGGAGGTAGGCAAGGTGCAAAGACCCACCCACCCCATGGGCTGGAATACAGAAAAAAAAGGTGACCAAGCTATACATACTATGAAACATCTTGGAGCATTTTGGGTGCTAAGTAACGCCATTTTGGAGTGAGAGGATCCCTAAATGAATGATTTCCTGTGGGAAATGACAGAGAAATCCCCTGGAGAACAGTGGTGATAGATTCTTAATTCCCTGCTAGTTAACAGATAATTTAGAGATGTGCCTTCAGTATTTTCATATGAAATTCTCTTTTATCGGTATGAACCTGCACCTCCTAAGCTGAGGTCCAGCTTTTGAGAAACAGAGCAGAGACAGTCTGAGTGCCTAGAGATGTGGTCCTGAACTTCCTGAGAACTTCAGAGGGTGTTGAATCAGGTTTCTGATGTGGAGGTCTAGGCTTGGAAGTAGCAAGGCACCCAGGAGATGGAAGGTAGTCACCTGATTCCAGCTGTAGGTCTTCCACTGGAGAACACAGACCACCACCAAGATGACTGCAAGGACCAAGGCCAGGAAGCTGGGTATCCCTGCGGCTACTCCAACCACCCAGGGCTCATACTAATTCACAAAGACAGACAGTCAGGTCAAATGCATGCAGTGTGATCCTTTAACTCTGTGCTTAGTAGCTGAGTGACTGGTACCATACAACAGCAAGAAATGCCAATGTGAGGAACAAAACTGCAGTCCTGGATCAAAACAGTGGTGTCCAGCCCAGCTGTACTGCACACTGAGACAGACAGGGGAAGCAGAGATTTCATTTCAGAGGGAAAATGTTCCGCATAATCAAATGGATTAAATAATGAAACAAACTCTTACCCTAGAAGAACAATCTGCCTGGACAGTTATGTTTCCAGATGTACGTGCAGAAATCTAGAAATAAGATGGTTATAGAACCTTTACAAAAAAGTGTTTCATACAAAGCCAGCAAGGAGAGAGGCTAAGTGAGCAGTTGTGGTTGGTAACACATGGAGCACCCAGCTGCACCCTGAGGTTGTGGCCTCTACTTGCCAGTCATAAGCAAGAACCCAAACTCTGGTTCTTCCAACAATGGCTTTGACTGAATGGAAGGAATGTACATTTTTCCTCAAAAAGGGGCTTGAGGCTGGGAAAAAAGCATACACGAGATAAGCACAAATACATGCCAGAGAAAGCTGTATTCAGAAGGAAAAGCAGCACAGAGGGAAGTGGGAAGCCCCAAGAAAAGATGTGCTTTTGCAACAGTCTGTTCTCTGTCCTTGCCACGACGCTGGAGGCAGCTGCCTGCACAGCCTTGCCTGGAGGATCAGTCAGCACCTTGGCTCACAGATGCAAGGCATGCAGCGCAGGGCACTGCAAACCTGTGGTACCCCAAACTAAAACCATCTGTTTTTTTCTAGCCATTGCAAAATGTACACCCAGCTCCAAATGACAAGGTAGCTCCAGCAAGGAGAAAGTCCATCACCCAGGCAGTGATGACAGCATGTGCCTCACTTGTTATCCCCTCTGCCAGGCTGACCCACCATCTCAAGCTGACATTGCTGCAGCTGAGAGCCACAGGACCCAGCATCCACCCCAGGCAGCCAGGGGAGCAGCCTCTGTGTACAGGCCAGAGCTCAAGAGCTGTACACATCTCCTCAAAGGCCACAGGCCAGCCAGGTCTCCTCTGGCTCCCACAGCTAACAGATGCTCTGTTTAGTCGAGAACAACTACGAACAATACCCACATCTACATCCACCGTTCAGTAATTCAGTAGCCGGAAAAATTGCCCTTCCCCGTTCTGAGGCTGGTTGTGGCTGGACTGATTGTCCTCAATGCCTGTAACTCAGCAGTAAAATGTTGTTGAACCCTGGCTGGGAAGATGCAAAACCAGAAACGGTCTGTGTGTCAGAACAGAGACTACATTTCACAATATAGCAAGCAGGAAGGTAGGATTAGAAAGCCCAGATCTTCACATGCCCACAACTTTTTGTGGGAAGATAGAGGAACCTCACGTCTTTTAGCAAAGAATTGGCAGTGACACGTATCTTAATTGAGTGTCAGGACACGTAAAGGGCCTTCTGGTCACTGCTGCGATGGCTATGGCCTGCTCCCCTCGTCACCCCCTCTCTCACTGGGAGAGAACAGAAATGAAATCTGAAACAACACTCACGTTCCCTTTGGTAAAGGAGCAGGAAGAAAGTTCAGCTGCATTACAGGCTTAGCAAACTCACCTCTCTCTGGATTTGCTCATTTCTAAATAAACAGGAAAACAGGCACAAATGCAGGAATCTGGGTACTTTAAGCATCTCACCTGTCTTTACTGCTATAATATAATGTCAGCAGCCTTAGGACAGTCTATCAGAAGATCCACATCAACACTCAGCCATAAAAGCAGAAATTTCTCTTCCAGATTCCCACCACCCTAACTCGTACAGGTAACATTGATACTAAGTAGTCAATTGATTTTCATCCTATGCAGTGTACTTACTGAATTTAGAGTTGTGTTGTAAAATGGTGAGAAAGATGTTGTCTCCTGCAGAGAAATAAAAAAAAATAAAAAAAAAAGAAAACCAGAACTGAGTATTAGCAATTGGGAGATGCCCCTGGCCAGGTGTGGGAGTGGGGAGAGGTGCTTCTGAAGTAACTGGAAATGATAGCATGAGAATATACTCATTTAAGCTGAACAGGGAAGGCACGCCAGTTACTCCAGAGAAAACAAAACCCATGCCCTGATACTGAAGAAGGTGATATGAGGTAACATGAACTGGTTCGTCTGAATTGTTTGTATCATGCAGGGCCTCTGAATAGTCAGGGCCTTGTCATTGAGTGCATTTACCCTGACAGCTCCCCAGTGAGAAAGGGTAAGGCTGTTTAACCCCATTGTGGCCCCGGAGCTGAAGTACAGCAGCAGCTTGTAATATAGCAAGGAGCTGCACCTGCAGCCTTTGAGCGCCAAACTATTCTATGTGCCTGCTCCTGTTGATTGAAGGACAGCTAGAAACACGTTAACTCCTTCTTGACTGGATTGTTTCTACACATAGAAAGGGAGGTATTCAGAAGAGTCTCTGCTAGATGAGAGACTTGGCTCAGCCCAAGTCCCGCAGTCTAGGAGCGGGGCACATCACTGGGTGTCGAGGACTATAATCCACAGCAAAGTCAAAGAGGGGATGAGTTATTGAAATATCCAGAAGACATCTTCCTATTACAGACTCCAGCCAGAGGCTTGTTTAGAAGTGTGGTCTTTATACACAAGCTGTGGACATTCCACTGGAAGTGTAACCTTTGAACAGCTTAGCTGGGGGCACTGCAGATTGTGGGAAATGCCTCTGAGCACGCAGACACAGCTGGGAATATCCGAGTGAAAAGGATCTCTTCTGAACTCCTCAAAAGTCCAGGGATTGCTGCACCCAGGCTGCCAGCTGGGAATGAAATATAGCAGAAACATTTCTCACCCAAATTTTCTACTGTGCCTTCTTTGAACTTCCTCACCGAAACACACCTTTGTGAACAGCTGACCTGTTAATGTTTGAGCTTGGATTTTCATATCTGCCTCTTCTCTGAAGCTGTAAAATTATTTTATTTCCTCCTCCTTGGTTAAAGACAGTGTACTTAATGAACTTCATGATTATTTCCAGGATTGTACATGCAGGTTAAATGAAAGTTTGAACAGAAAGAGCCATGTAAAGAGCACATTTACATATGGGCACCTTTCTGTGCTGAAGCTATTTGTAAAACTATATTTGTGTGAGCAACTGACTATTTACAAATTTAAGTTGCCAGCTAGGAATAGGTAGCCCTTGATTTGAGTAGAAATGTTTTTCTTAGTTTATTCCATCACAGTTCCAGATCAGGGTTAAATACTTAGTTTCTTAAGGTGGGACACAAGCAAACAGACTGTATGAAGTAAGCCCTTATTTAAAGAAAAAGCCTGGTTCTGCACTTAAATCTCTGACAGGTCATTTGCAGGGCACTGAGCATTTGTGCTCTCCTCTGAGCTGCCTCTACTTACAAAACGCAGGATTCAGGGTATCTTACTAAGACTGTTATATTTGGAAACCAAAGGGTCTAACCTGCTAGCAAGCAAATGCAGAAAACTGTAGCAGGACACTGGGAAATAAGTTGTTTCTCTCAATTGTACGATGGTTTAAAGCCATTGTCTCAAGCCACTTGCATGAGCACGTTTGTATGCTAGCTTCGTCAGGAAAGATAAGAACATCCTTTACATGAAAATTACTATTGACTTCCAATTTATTTAGTTAAAAAAATAAAGCACACTTCTAATCCTCCTGATTAAAACTCCTGACCACTGGTCTGAAATTTCTAAATGTACAGTGAATGTAACTCAATATTGTGACATCTTTCTATGCCTGCACTACCCCTGCTTTTGCTCATAGATTGCCCTGACTACTCCAGAGTGATGTTTATAGGGTTCCAAGTATCAGTGACCCTGATGTGAGTCAGGTAGATCTCCCAGCAGCACTAACTACAGCATCTACTGTCTGTCAAGAGCACATCTTGGCTGAGAGAAGGCCTTATACTGCAGCTGAGCTAAAAATAACTACTGCAACCTCTCCCTTTTTGCCACTCAATAACTCACAGCAGCCTACAGTCCTGGAAACTGATGGAGCGACCACAAGGAGACAGGCCTCTTCCCTAACCAAAATCAGCATCACTGGGCCCCTGCAGCTCTGTACAGAGAGCTTCTCACTGAGTGGAGCAGAGGAGAGAAGGATGAATGCAGCTGACGCACACATCCAGCAATCAAATGCCCTGGATTTACTTCTTGGATTTACCGCAGATGCTTCCAACTCTCAGCATCAACACTCCAGCATATGAATAACACTCCCTTTCCCCTAGCTATTCTCACACTTGCTCAAATTGTGCTTGCTCATGGGCAGGGGTAACACCTGGCCAGCTCTTGGATGGAGCCAGGACAGGCTACGTGCTATTCACTGGGTAGGGCTGTGAAAGAGAGACACAAAGGGCGATCCCAAGGGAACCAATATGGGGAAGTGAAAGAAGATCAACAGAGGTTAGAGAGACCAAAGCCGCTAATCTATTCCTGTTTGTATGCCATTAACAAGTAACTTTGTGCTGCACTTCCCTAGCTCTGCTGTCAATCCAAGATGTTTTCAGACCATGTTTTCAGTGAATGCTCATGGAATTAATTCATTATTACATTTCAGAGGATAATGTTGCTTTAGCCTCAGAGCAAGCTAGCTGCTAGGAGGAAGTAAGTTTCTCCCAGCCACTCTCACCTGGCCATTTCTAAACAGACAATGTGCGTTTCAGCAGGTCCCATCTCCCAGGGCAGGAAATCTCCCCAAGAAGGATCCACTGCATGATCCAGAGCACAAGCCTCCTCCTTGCTCCAACCACCCTAAAACCAGGTGATACCTCCAGGACAGAAAAGTTGGGGTAGACACTAAAATCCAAGCAGGCATCTGAAACCGCTGGCTGCACCGTAAGGAAATGCACAGCTAACGAAGAGGCCAGCTTGATTGATCTGGTCAGGGCAGAGAACAGGAGGGTTAAACACTCCCAGGCAGCTTTTCATCCAACAGCTAAGCAGATCCATGGCCTCGCCTCTCCTGTACTCTGACCTCCCCACACTGCTTCCATCAAAACAAGACCCAACTGACTCAACGGATGACTCCTACTCACCATTTTGCTCTTTTCCCCAAGAAATCCCTGCACGCGTTAACAGCAGGCTGCCTGACGCCAAGGTTAGCACTCCTTTTAGGGTGAGTTTCTCTTCCTGCTAAAAACCAAACTGCAGACCTGCAAAGAGGAAGAGACAATGGCTTTTCTCTCTGGCTGACTCAGACAACCTGGCTGGGTCCCAGCACACCTGACAGAGCCAGGTTCCTGCCAGGGCCAGGGTCTTGCATTCGCCTGGAAAGCTGGGCTTCAGGGCACTGGGGACTCCACCTCTTCTCTGCCAGCCCCACGGCAAATAAAACTGCTCCTGGCTCCAAGAGTGTATTTAATATGTACCACAGATCAGCCTGAGGGGAATCCTGCTTTTGCTTTCTAAGGCTTGCACCTTGTTTGCCAGAGCACGTTTGCTGGAAATGCCAGGACAAAGTGGAGGATTTCTGCTGGCTTGATGCTGAAACCAGTGAGCCTGCCTAGTCTGAGGGATCATTCTGTGTCTGAAGTGTGCTGTACCACCAGGGACTCATATTTTCAAAAGATGAAGAATCTCCTGGCAGACAATGGATATTCCCTTCAGCATCTCACACATTGCAACTGGACAGTCCTTGGGCACTTTCTGAAAAATGAAGTCCTGTTTCTAGAAATAAGTCACAAAAATGAGGACCAGCCATGTCACATGGCACTGGTGGCAGGCAGTGTGGAAAGACACATTAAAAGAACAAGCTAGTTGAACAGCAGGGAAGATATAAGCCTGCAAAAGATCTTTACATGTACAACAGACAGATCATGCACACAGCAAGAATCTATCTCACTGCAATTGCAAATGTCTGTGTGTTTCTCTAACAGCTGTGACTCCTATTTTACCTCCTATTTCCCACTTGCTTCACTTGGGCTGCATCATTTCTAATGTTTCAACATTGCTTTGGACTGTAACTCTCTGTGTGACTATAGGCTTCTGGCTCCCATTTTGGGGATGACGTCCAGCTGGTCACTTGGCTGTCAGCCTCCAGGCTCATTCCAGGGTTATACTGTGCCATGATACTCTGGTGCAGGAGGCTGCACACGGGTGCTTGCTCCTTACTTCATCTCTGTTGCTGCTTTGCCTTTGGGAACAGCTGGGAGGAAATTCAGTCCCCATGAAGGTTTGAGTGACCCTGACACATACCATACGAAATGTTCTGGGTAGTGAGACATGCATGAACTGGGTATGTGTTGGGGAAAGAACACAGACATGATCCTTAGCAAGCAGCATAGACATCAAGCAGTGGACAGAAAGAGGAACAAAAGCATTTTAGGTGCTGCCTAGTTACTAAACATTTTGCTGCCACAGTGAGAGCGCAGGCCACAACTTTGCAGTAAGGAACATCTGCCTCATGCTCATCCTGTTGTCCTTTGCACAGGAGTTTCATGTCCCAGGGTCTTTAGGGCCTGCTGCTGAAGGCCATACCCTGTAGTGTAGTAAGTGAGCCTCCTCTTTTGAAGTCTACTTAAGGACTAATTCCCAGATCCCTAATGTTTATTGCTGCAGATCTGCATCTCAGCCACTAAAGCATGAGTGCAGAACGTGAAACACAATGATGTAGCCCTTTGGCTGACCAACTTGCCCCACTTCCTAAATGTCCTCATGATTGCAAAAGCCAAGCCAAAGCTAAAGGCTTGAGGGAAAGTTGTTTCCTGCAGAGAGTAAATCCCACCTGGTATTAGCAGCAGACACAAACAACATTTGGCAGAACAAGGAATGTATTAAGAAATTTCCTCCCCTTGAGGAAGTGGTAAATTCATGCATACAACAGAATGTACAACTGAATCCACAGTCTTTAATGAATGCAGAGACTCATTCTGGGCACAGGTACATTTGTGATTGCCCTCACGCCCTTCTCGCCCGCCTTCTAAAAAATTATTTTAGTTAGTGAAATGTAAAAGCACACAAAGACCAGAATAAGTATACACACCTTAGAGGGTCTGACATTTTTTTCTTTTTTTTTCTTAAGAAACTTTCACATATTTAGAATTATTGACTGTTAAGCCCAGTCAGTACAGCAGAAATATTCTACAAAGATCATTGGTTGAAATGCACAGTACAACATTTGTGAGCATACTGTCACAAGAGACACCTGCATGAATGCTAAGAAGTGTAGTAGATCTGTCACACCACATTGGAAGCATCTGCAATGAACCAGTCTGGGGAAGATGGGAAATTACCAGAACATGGACCACAGATGTTAAGGTACACGGACAGCTCCTGCAGCCACTTGTCTCCAGAGTCATTCCTCCCATTAGAGAGCCAGGAAGTCTGAACCACTGCTTGCCACCTGAAACCTTCCTTCTGTTTCACAGGGACTGGTGTCTTGGTTTTTATTTCCAGACCTGAGTCACTGTGATTTTGCTTGAACGGTGGTAAGGAAGAGAAGGACAAACGCAGACCCCATATAGCAGAGTTCACTTCCCCAGACCTGCACGGTCAAACAGCTTGAGATCAGAGGTCTTGCCTGTAAAAAGGCCACAAAATTTGAAAAGGAACAAAACAGAGCTATAAAGTCTAAACAGAAATAACATGGTTTTATACAGCCTGCAATAAAGCTATAGTCAGTGGTACAGTATTGTTCACATGACACTTATTAAGGCTTTGACTACTGGTCTTCTACATGCGCATTATATATACATATAATCTTGTGTGTGTGTATAAATTACTTTATTTTTCTTGTTCTAAGCAAAAAAATATTTTCATGCATTGCTTCTCCTAGTATTCACAATACTTGGACCATATTCTGTTCAAGGACTTCTGGAGAGGGCTGGGTCTATCTATTATCCATCTGGAAATGCCCTCATCTCCAGGAATGTTGTTTGTGCCTGACAGTGGTGCTGGCCCCACATTTCTCCACAGTCATACACCAGAGAGGAGGTGTCACCCCAGAGCCTGACAGTACATTGGTTATGTAAACATAGTAATCCTTGGATTATAAATACTTTATTAAAGCTAACATACCTCAGCTTTTAGCTCATGAGTGCCTTAATGAAACATCATTCGGAATAAAGTCTTTTTTTTCTTTTTTTTTCTTCCCATATCAAGAGCTCAATTACAGTGGTTTCCCAAAAAGCAAAGTTTTCCCTACTTTTTCCCAAGGAAGTCCCAAGCTACCTGTTAATTCTGCAAGCCCATGGCTCGGTAGCTTCCATGTACATAAATAGCTGCAACACAGAGCATGTCTGGGCCTTATAGCTCAAAGTGCTTAAGTCATCAACTCACTTGCACCCCTGCCATGAATTAAGAGACTGGGCCATGGGCCAGCAAGAAAAAGGGAGGAAGCAGAAACCAGCAGAGCTCTCCCGTTCACTAGTCCCATGCCTCGAGCTTGCACATCTTTGACAGGTTCCCAGAGCTCACTAGACCTGGCCTGTAGCATGGCCTGTGTCCCTCTGCCCCAGGGACACCCTGGCTATCTCTGGTCCAGCGTTTCCTTCGGTAAGATGCTCCAGCCAGCTGATGTTGCAGAGCACTCCTAGGTTGCAGTGGGGAGCCCTGGGGAGAGCAGCTCAGCTGTGAAAGGAAGAGCTCACAGGGAAGTGGTACTAAGGAAAGGAAGCAGCATAAAGAAGGCTGAGAAAGCAAACATGGGTGGATTGAGCAGGAAAGACTCCTTATTTAAGATAAGGCCTGGACTGCTGTCACAGCCTTCTGACCTGCCTTGTCTGATGGTGTAACTGGAGCACTCTGTCAGCAGTCTAGTTGCTAAACTTTGCCATCATCACACAGTCATGCCTTGCATTCCACCATAGCACTTCCCTGTCAGCCACCACCTTTCCCTTGGCTACTGCATTGAAGTACTTTCATTCAGCATCAGGCACTGGGCCATTCTCATTCACCATGATCCAAGTAGCTAGCAGCCCTAAAGAGAGTGTCCCTGTGCCCCTGCCTAGCTCTCGACCCACAATAACCAAGACAATAAATAGACGGGACAGAAGGAGTGATGGAGTTTCAGTCATCTGGTTGTTCACTTATTGCACAGAATATTTTGGGCTGGTAGGGGAGAGCGGGTGGCTCCCAAGGTCCTGTGAGAAAATCCTACTAGGTGACTGTCCACATCGTCTGCTCAAAAAAAATGTGTTCAGACAGCTCATGTGTACCGGATGTTTAGGAAATATCACCTAGAAACAGGATATGCACAAGATGAAGGCTCTTCTCAATTCAAGCTCAGTCTTCACTCAGCCCCATGGCAAGCTGTGCAAAATACAATGTTTATGCCCTGGCAGGTATGATTAGAAGACAATTTTTGGTCCTGGGTATGTTAACAAGAAAGTGTCATCCTAATAATTTCAGGGGCAAACCTTCAAGACTAGATTTAGTTTTAGTTACAGAAAATACTGTACATTGCTTTTGGCCAGGTGCACAGAAGCCTTAAAAAAAAGACAAAGATCACAGTTAAATGTCTCAATCTTCAGATGGGAATGTCCGTGGGGGGCAGTCAAACTACTTTCTCATGTGCAATGCATCCTGAAATTTGGTACTTATGTATCGGGCGTGAAAGCCTTTCTTGTTGATGGTGTCATCTGTATGGAATCGAATCATGATGGAATCCCCTGCAGAGTAGATTTCTTCCAGAGGCTGCAGAAAAGTAAAGACAGCACAGAGTGGTCATGTCTGCGGGCTAAATTACTATCTGTGCTATGATGTTAGAATTTAAGCTCACAGTGAAGACAGACTGGCCAGGAAACACAAACATTGAGCGCTCAGTACCTCCTGCTCTGCTCTGGCTTCCTGAACACATTCCCTATTTGCATGCTTGCCTTTTATGTTTGAAGACTGATGCCAGCCCACTACAATCCCCGTTCTTCCAGTTGTTTTTTGTAGGTCACATTCACAGGACTCCCTGGATGTTCTTGTTCCAATCTTCTGAATTTTCTTTGATTTGTCCTAATCTTTTCAGGAAATGACACAATCCAAACTGGACCGTGTCGGGCAGCTGAGGCTCTCCCAGGTTTTACTAGCAGCAAAATAACTTAGCCATGTATTTTACATGATAACTCTGGGTATCTCCCCCACTGTTGTGACCTGCTGCGACCTCCATGTGCTTCTCTGCAGGACCAGTGCTTTTCCAGCCATTCTCTATTTGTCAATGTAGAGGTAGGTAGATTACTACCCTGCTGCCCTGAACTTCTTTGCACCAAGTTGCTATGCCTTTGTTTATTTTCAAGACCATTTCCCCAATTTTCAAGGACTGCTCCAACACACCTGCTCCCTGGATGTCCCTCTTTAAATGCAGTAAGAACCTTCTCCATTTCATTGCCAAAGTCCTAGAGAAATTAAACATAGAACCTCTGGTTTTAAATACCACACAGTATTGCTCATGCTAACAGAGTCATTTCTCTTAACGCGGACACAGATAACAGTTTAAGAGACAGCACACCACCCTGGACTCAACAAGCAGCTCTGCAAATCCCTCCACCCTTGCCATAGCATGGCCACAACGTGACTTGGCTTCAGGCAGGAAGTGACTGAGAATGAAACTGGCCTTTGGAAGCTGTTTCCCACATTTACACAATGCTTTTGTGGCAGCACTGGGGCACAACAGTGCCAGCAGTCCCGTGCTGCTGCACACGGCCCTGGGCTAACAAGGGAAAGTTGGTCAGCAAGGTTTTCAGACCAACTCTGCATCAGACAAAATGGCTGTGATCTCTAGCAACAGGAGAAGCAGCAAAACCCAGACACACAAGGCATTCTCATCACCAGTTTGAGAGAGCTGCCCCTGGCCAAAAAGGGTAGAAGAGTACCCTTCCTTTCCACCTCCAGTTATGCCTATGAAATCCCCACCACCATAGCTTACCCCTGAGCCACAGAACCGTCCCAGGCGTGGTGCAGTGCTGTCATAGCCATCATAAATCTCCATGTAGTCATACCCACAGTCAGCCTCCTCCTCGATCTCAAATGTCTGGAATATCAACTCCACCCCATAACCATCTTCAGCTACAATCACCCATTCACAGTTGGCTTGACCTGGGTAGTTGTTGTCCCCAAACTGAGCATGGGAATACAGCTCCTTAGTTCGTACTTCAGCCTTTAAGAGCCCACCACACTCTGGAGGAAGAAAAAGGCACAAAACACAGTCTTGTCAAAGGCCCTACCTCACAACAAAAACTTACCATCCCACTTTTGGCCACCTGTGGGGAGAAAAGACCTCCAGCGTGAAGTGCATGAACAACAGGGAATGTCATTAGCCACTGCACCAAACTACCATGAATCAGTGAATTCACCAGTCACCCATGAATCTAATGACCCACATAGTGTACAGAAGCTTGGCCCTTTTGGTACAGAACATGCAGGGAAAGAGATGACCAATTAAAACTGGCAGAATAGGGTTCCTGCCACATTATACTGTGGAAAAATGTATTATTTTAGAGAGCAATTGCTTAAAGGAAGACTTAACATGTTCTTTGCACTCGTCCTGCAGCTGCAATTCTGACCCCAAATATTTTGCCAGCAGGAAGTTGAATCATGTTAAAAAACTGGGGACCAAAACAATCCTTTTCTGCCCACACAACGCACAAAAGTAGCTCTGTGCTTGTGCAAGACACATGTGCTTTGGTTCGGTTTCCCTGCAGCCAAACAAGATGACGCCTCTTCACCAGTTTCTCACGCACTGCCACTCAGAGCACGTTTCACCTGTTTACGATAGAAGGGATTAAAAAAAAGTGAACCTTGGTACAACACGCTCACCTCCAGGCTGCCACAGATAAGAGGATCAAGCTGTGTTTGCCCACAGTACATCTCTGTTTCCACCATAATCAATCTAACATGGGCCTGTTCTGTGCGTGGGCCAATACTTAGCGTGGGCTAAGTTGCATCACCTCCTTTTCCGAGGGTTGATGAGGAACAGAAGGGGTTGGTGCTCAACCAAACACATCCAATTTAAACAAAAAAAAAAAACCCACAAGCAGGAATGTCTGCCATCAAGAGACCTCTGAGCTGATAAGGAAGCTGGCATTTATGGTGTGGTGCCAACAATGATCTGGGAACTGGTTAGCACAATATACAACCACTTAAAATTCAGGCTAAGTTTATTTGGGAGAAAAGTATGTTTGGTTTTGCCTGGTCAAAAAAATGCAGTGAGAATTGATGACATCTTATCGCACTGAGGTATTGGCAGGCAACCAGCTTACCTGTGCTGTGCTTTGCCTGGAAACCTTTTCTTTGCACAGAAGCATCAGAATAAAACCTGAGGAACATCTTGTTGGTAGAAGCCACTACAGGGTCTGGTTTCTTGCTGCCACAAAAGCGGCCAAGGATAGGTGACTTGCTGTTGGGCCCATCATACATTTCTAAGTGGTCATAGGCACATTCTTGGTGCTGTTCAATCTCAAACTCATTGAAGGTCTACAGCAAGAATAAGGAGAATTAAGACAGACATCTGTAAATCTGAGTATGCAATTTAGCAGAGGATGAAATGCCAAGTGAGAAACAGGTCAGATGGTAGGTCTGTCCCACTCATCCCACAAACTAAAACAGAATAGCGTGTTTTCTCACAAGAGTGATCTCAGGGTGGCAAAGCTCAGAAGTTCATATGAATGTGCCGTGTAGCCTTAGCTTTGCTGCCTCACATGGGTGCATGACAACAGTTTTCGATGGCAAGCCTTATTTTTCCTGCTGGGAACTCTGCCTAGCACACTGAATGGGCAGTTCTTCAGTATTACTTCCACTGAGCACAGGGATCCAGGCATTATTTCCCCCAGTGCATGGGCAATCTGCACAGCTTTGGGCATGTCCTGCCATATACACTAGGCCATGCTGTAAAACATGCCCAATGCTTCTCCCTCAGAGGGGCTGGGGACTGGTGCTGCCACCACCTCACGCAGAGATGGTCCCAAAGGAGTGGCTTACAAGGAGGGGTAGGGGCGGGAGAGCACGTAATACCTTCTGTTAACAGAGACAGCAATGCTCTACAGTTGTCATCTGCTAGAGTCTCCTCCAAACTGCCTCACCCTTGCCTCGTGTCCCTCTGAGACCTTCTGCCCTTTTGCCTGCCAGTAGCAGCCTCCTGGGACGCCCTCCTCTGAGCACCCCAAACAGGAGCTATGGGGATCGACCTCCCACTCACACAGCGGCAGGGGAAAGTCACTTCAGTTCCTCACAACCCAGGCTGCTTCTCCCCCTTGCACTCCTGCTCACTGGTTACTCACTACTTTCACTCGGTGGCCAGGTGTTGCAGAGATGTCCCAGGTGCACTCCTTCCGGCTGGGGTACTTGTCAGGCCAGTTTGGGCTGCTCATCGTTCCCTCTGCACCACTCAGCTTATGCTCGCAACCAGCTTGAGAGAGAAAGATCACAACATGGAGGCATTGAGGCAGGTCTCACGTGGAAATCATGTAATGTCCCATATGCTCCTCTCTGCTCGAGACCCTCAACAGGGCAGAGGCTTCAGTCACTGAAGAGTATCTTTTAGGATTACTGCCTAGTTCTGTTGGGTTTGTCCTCAGAAAGGCCTATAGTTTTTTGAGCTAACTTGGTAGCTGGTGAAATGGACCATCTTATTCCCTTGGGCCTCATTAACCTCATTTACCTTCTCACTCCCAAACATGGACTTGGCAGTGCTAGGTTAACAGTTGGACTTGATCTTAAAGGTCTTTTGCAACCAAAACGATTCTATGATTGTATATTCTCCTGCTCCTCCATCTTGTCTGCCCTGCTCCCAGTGACATGGTTTCCAACCCCACCATGTTGACACTGGTGCTATCTCAGCATCGAGTCATTTGTGTTTCTGACTTGGAAAGCTGAATCAGCTCATGGAGAGATCGGACAAGGACCAGAGATGATACACAGAAGGGCCATGACAGCACGCAGCAGAGGTGAGGGTAAAGGAAGAGAGATATTTTTGGCAGCAGCAAATAGTTAGATCAGCTCAGCCTTTCTCTTCTGACTCAACCCAATAATTAAATGAAGCAACAGTGACTAGTCTAACACTGATGTCCCACAACCCCTCTTTTCGCTAGCCCAGTTTCTTGTCCCCACCCTGTCCATCTCCATGGCCATATAGAGGGCCAGACTGGGGAACAGATCCAGCTGAAAACAAGTTCTCTTCTTCCTTTTCCTAGGTAGCTTTTCAGGAAGCTGGGGCTTTTTCAGCACCCCAGCCTGGTACACTGTACAAACACCCTTCCAACACTGGGCAGGAGGCACCGTAGCTCAAACCATGTTTGAGACACCTTGTCTTTCCTGACAGCAAGGAGCAAGGACCTTACCTTCTTTACAATCGTGGCCGTTTTCATGCAGCATGAAGCCATTTCTGCACTGGCATACGTAGCTCCCAAAGGTGTTGATACATTCATGCTGGCAACCACCATTGTCTTTGGAACATTCATCCTTGTCTGGGCAGGATCAAACCAACAAACACTGAGTTGCCACTGAGAAACAGGCTACTGCAATTGCCAGCTGGGAGACCCAGATGGGCAGATACCAGTGCAAACCTCCAACCTCTGCTGCTGGATTAGTCTAGTCAGCTTTTTAGCCCAGATACAATTCTCTTCAATTGTCTTTCATTCCATAAAATACATCACAAAGTGTTTTATTATATAATGTAGGTTTTGAATGATTAAAGGCTCCTATCTAAAAGAAACCTATAGCAAATGTCTCATTCTTTTAGAATAGGGTCCAGGAAAAATGTCACACAAATTCACTAGCCTAGGCAAAAAAAAAATCCACTGGCCAATCTTTAAAGTTTCTACATGCTCTGATGAGCCTCCATCTTTAAATAGCTCTGTCTGAGAGCAGAAGCAGCCAGATGGAGAAGAGGGTCTAAGGTAAGAGCTGCTCTCTGATGCTGAAATATGCCCCAGTGGATGTTCACTCCTGTGTATTCAGGACTACGTGTTCCTGAATTTCACTGTTATGAGCACAGGATCTGCTCCTGGTTTCCAGTCTAATTTCATTTATGAGCAGTTTGTCTCCACTTTTTCTTGGGCCAGTGCTCTCCCTGGACCTTATTAACCTCACCTGTCTCCTCACTCCTAAAAGTATTTCTAGATAAAACATACCCCGCCTCACCCTTCCTCTTGTTAGATTTAAGAAGCCAAACCCCAGCCCCAATTCTACCCTAACTGCCTTAATTCAAGGTCATTTTGCCTGATCACCCTCCTCAGAAATATTAATACTCCTTGACCTCTGCTGAAAACACAGAACTGAATTTCCACTTCCATATAATGTACAGTTAACCTCTGGAACTGCCTGCTAACAAGGGGCATCACTGACACCAAGAGCTACGAAGGATTCAGAACAGAGGATTAGAAACTTCCACTAGCATGCATTGCTTTGATGGGAAGGATTGCTATAGAAAATGTCTAGAAGTTTTCTGTAACTCTTGTAGTTTCAAAGGAAGAAGCTGTTCTCTAATGACACCAGGGAGCTGTTCTCTAATGACACCACTTGGATGAGGTTCCCCATTGCTTCCTGCTGTGGAAGGACTGGAGGCATTGATGAAACCCATACACCTAGCTGATGCCACGCTATGAAACTGGACCATATGTTGCACTGAGAAACCAAGATGAAAAGTGACATAGCACAGAGCAACCATGCTTTTTAGATGTAACTAAGCGTGTCAGGCTCTGCCTGATTTGACAGGACGTTGAAGAAAATTCACCAAAAACAAGAGGTTCAGTCAGAGGAGACAGCTAAGCAAGTGAAAGAATACAGCCGCATACCTGAGAAGTAGTGAACTTTAAAGCCTTTCTTGGAGACTGTGTTGTCTGATTTGAACTCCAGTCTCATGTTGTTGCCATATGACGTGATTACTTCAGGTTTCTCTGAGCCACAGAATTTGCCATGCAGCTTGGAGTCAGAAGCCAACCCACTACGAATCTCAACATAGTCATATTTACAGACCTGCCGAGAGAGGAGGAGATTTCTCAGCTCCGCAAACTTGGAACAGAGCATTTCAGAGGAAAGGGACAGAGGCTTGACTGAGAGGGAACAGAAACAGCCTTATACTCAAACACACTCCTAACTTTCCCAAATTCTTCTCTATCAGTGTTCTCAACCCCTTCCCTTGCTGCCCTGGTCTTAAAGCATGGCTGTGTTCATCAGAATAGCAAAGGTTCCATTTAATTTAGCTAAAGTAATTACTCCCACATTATCCAAGAACGTGACAGTGTTGAATGAACTTCAGCAGCCTGCTGAATTAAGGAAGAGCCACTGCTCCCATTTACAGTGGGGAAAGTGAGACCTGAATGCTTTGTTTAAATTTCGCCCTACCCCTAGCAGGGCAAAAAACGGACTCTATTACTGGTTATTTTGTTTATCCTTGAAAAACTCTACTTCATTTCCAATTATTTTCCTGCAAAGGCAGCCTGGGGGAAGGGGGAGGATGGGACACCTATTAGGGATGGAAGACACCAACAATTATGCAAAACTGGTAGAGAAAAGAAGTCCTTTTATAACAGAACAGCTTTAATCCTTCCACTCTATAGAGAAAGCAGATCCAGGCTTCAAGGAGAACAATCACTGTTATTGGCTTATTATATCAAGGGCAGGGAAACAACCAGAAGCTCCACCAGCAAGACAGAGTCTCCTCTTCCTTGTACCCCAAGGATTTATCCAGTTCTGAGTTAGCCAATAGTCACACCTCTGAGATGCAGGGACTGGTTACGTACATCATTGCCTTCCAGCTCAAACACTTCGAACTGCAGAGAGATCCGGTACTGGGCTGGAGCTACCACCTGCCAGACGCAGTTTTTGTTAGTAGGATATTCCTTGGGCCATCCAGGGCTAGTAATGGTCCCATTGAGCTTGGTGATGAAGCCCCCACAGGCAGCTGGAGAGGCAATAAATGAACACAAGTTTTACTTGGTTCTGTTCAGACACACAGATTGGGCCACACTGTTAACTAGGAAATGAATCTGATCCTGGTTGGTGGCACATTTCAAATCCTGGCCTCCAGAACAGGTTTAAAATGCTGGGAGCTGCAAAGAAGACAGAAACCTCACCTGCTATAAATCACCAGTGAAACACACACAGCCAAGATATGGCCCTGAGAGGCACTTAAACTGTGTAAGATTGATCTTTTTACTCTCGAGCCTTGGGCTTACTGTGGATCAATTGATTTGACATACACAATACAGTCGTAAAGGCCAGCTTGGTAAATTCAACCACACTTAGTCCTACAAACCTTACTATTCCAAGTTTATCAGTAATGGAATAATTAGAAGATTATTATTAGAAGATTCCTAGAGAAGACATCTCTGTCATGTCTTCGGTGGCTTACTTTATATAAATTGCATCTTCTCTAGGGAAAATTGAAGACTAAGCCAGAGACTTAACTTTACTATCCCATTTTCTTTAAAAATTTAGGACATCTAAGTTTCATCCTCTCATGGGAGGGCATGGTTTTTACCTCAAAGGAATCAACCTCAGTCTGCGCTCTTGCTGCAAAATTGTACTTGCAAAGCAGCAATTTTTTTCTTGCTGTTTCTTGGGAGTAATGAGATACAGCCAGATCTTGAAAACCCACAGGGATAAAAGCTTCCTGCTTCTTGTTCCCAGCATAATTTTGCATTAAAAGAACTAATGCAAGGGAGCAGCTTCAATACAGAAACTGTGCAAGCAACTGTGTCTGGAGAAAGAAAAGCAATTTACTCTGATGTGCATCAGTACAATCACAAAGACTATCCTTCCTGTATTGCCCACAAATTAAGTTTAAAATAAAAGGTTAAGAGCGAAGTTCAAAAAACACTTGCCAAATTATATCAACAGGCTTGCTCAAAATTGCAAGAAATTATTTTAAGAAATAAAGTAAAGCTTGCAAAATCCTTTTGCACACACCTAACTTTGCCCTCACTGAGTCAATAGCGACCTTCCCCAAACAATTTGACGGAAGCAGAAGTCAGGGCAATCTGGGTGACTCAGTGTGGAGCTCCCTACACATCTCAGCTGAAAAGCAGAGCTAGAAGGCAGGAACAAAGGGTGGATTCTCACCACACCAACAGCTGTATTGTTGGTGGGAGCAAACACTTGTTGCAAGAGATTAACTGTATGAATAGAAAGCTGACAGAAACAGTTTCTATCAAAGACATGGGAGTTTTCCCCCCCCATAACAGAAGGGAATTGACTCCTCAGTACAGAGAATGTCTGTTTTGCAAGGCAAATGTTTGCAGACAAAACATTGATATTTTATTCCACAAAATAAATTTCTTTAAAAAAAAAAATAAATTCAGCCTTAGATTGAAATACTTTGGGGCCATTCAACAGTTAGGGTTGTAATGTCTGCCCTCCCTTATGCTGCACCATGCAAGATCTGGTCTGAACAGGGATCTCTGGCCATGAAAGACAACTGGTTTTAGAGAAGTTCAGCAATAGAGAATGAGAGTATTTTCAGTTTTTGAACCCAAACTTGGTTTTCAATGGAAAATGTTGACAAAAAAGGAGTTTCAGGTAGGGGAAGACAAACAGAAACAAAGAGGATGTGGGGGCAAAGAGAATCATCTCCAAGATTGTTCCATTTCATTATTAACTGTAGTACTCATCCTATAGACAAACACCTCAATCTGTAGGTTACTCACCTTCACAGCTCTTTTTATCAGCTGCCAACTCGTAGCCAGGCTCACAAGTGCATTTGTAGCTGCCCAGTGTGTTCTCACAGTGCTGCTCACACCCACCATTGTCCGGCAGAGAACATTCATCCATCTCTGTCAGGAGAAAACCAGGACAAGTCACACTTTCCTGACCACCCAAACTCCACCATATTCCTCATGCAACACTTCTGGACAGAAGGACCAGAGCACTACCTGACAAGCAGAGGCCATGGAGCAGGCACTGCAGCAAACATCACAAGTGCTAAAAACCCACCAAAACTGTAAAAGAACTACAATTACTATTACTAGTGAAGAGTGCTTTTTCTAGACAGGAGCAGGAAAACATGGTCTCCTGTAAAGATTTCACTGCATTTTGTTCTCAGTGGGAATCCCCCACTGCAACAGTTCCAGTCCAAACAGATTTTATTTTCTGGTTTCTGTTTGTGGACTCACTATGAAGAAAGTAGAATATTTCTTTGCTGCTCCATGTGTGGGTACAGGTTCAATAGCTTCTAATCTGGCTGTTAAATCACTTGCTTGAGAGAAGAGAGAGGCTGCAACTCCTTCAATCACTATACCATGGGAGGGACATGTCCTGGCTATGGGCAGGTATATTTTGCAAAGTATTGTCTTTCTTCTAATGTTTGCTATGAAGAAGAAAGGCACAACAATGTGAGCATAAGACAAGCACATCACTACTAATGCTTCAATTGTATACAAAACAGGCTTCAGTGATACAATTTGTTACCAAAATGAAGATAAGTTACAAAGAATAATCCTAGAGCTTTCCCTTGAGATATATGTGATGGGATGGACATAAGGTAAATGCTCTTCCTATCTTCCTGACATCATCTCTTGGATATGACTTACCCTCTCTGAGCTGTTTGCAGGTTTATTTTCTCTGAAAAGTTAGAAGTTACCACTGCAAGTTCTCACAAAGCATAACATTCAATTTCATCCTTAACTATGTTTGTGGGTTTTTTTAAGCTGAGTTATTTTCTTTCAATGTTGAAAGACATGTAATTGAAGCCTTATTCCTTTCATAACTCATTAAGGCAAAGCTGACCCATTGCTCAATCAGCTACGGGTGGCAGTCCGAAGAGTGCCTGCAGAACCATCTAATTTGTTCATTTACTTTGTTCGTGGAGTGGCTGGTAGTCACAATCCCTCTGCATATGGAGGTACAGGCTGCAGACTTCATATCCCAGCTTGAAACTCCACATATAGCCTGCAGGTATGTCTACCCAGCTTTTGCAAACTGACATGAGCTCTGCCCACGATACAAGCTGGCTAGAAGTTGTGTAGCTATGGCTACTGTGGTGCTTGATCCAAGCAAATACACATTGCTCCTCAGCTGGACTTACTGGCATGGCCTTAGCAACACCCTAACAACTCACAAACTACATGGTTTCTAGTTCAAACATATGAAGTCTGACCAGACACTGCAAGATCTAATCTGCCAGCAAAAATTCCAAAGACAATACCCATGTCTGCAATTGTACTAGCAGTGCATGTTTATGCTTTTTTTTTTTTTTAATAAAAAAGAAAAAAGTTTATTTCTCACTATCTGCATCACAAGGAAAGCATCCCAGGTTCAGGTGTGTAACTTTCTCCCCCTACAAAACTTGCAGAATGTCAGATTCTACAAACTGACTTGCTGCTGGCCAAGAAGTCTCTGTGTAGTGCTAAACCCTGGAAGACACTTCTGCTGCAGTCAGCCTGTACTATGAGCTCCTGAAAGAAGCCAAAATGTCTTCAGGAAGAAGTATTCTCTGTTTCTTTATGGAATCTGAGAAGTTTAAACAAGGAAGTCTAGGCACTGTGAGAGCTGTTCAGAGACTGGAATTAAACATCACAGTATTTGCCAGTGATCTTGCAATCACCCTTTGCCACGGTCCATTTGGATCTCTCAAATTTACAGAACAAGGTACTCTGAATTAAACTTTAACTAATTTTTTTTTTTTTGCACATAAATGCACAGATTAAGAATTATGGCTTATAAGTTATGTAACCTTATGACTTAAATGGTGCATACGTAAATTCACGTGATAGACTAGTCTGAGCAAAAGAGATTGAGCCTTGCCATGTTTGTTTGTTGTATTTCTTAATGAGCTAATGAAATAAAGCTCAATTCAGAGTACCTTGTCCTGTAAATTTGAGATATAAACGGACTGTGACACCCTTAACACAAGACAGAAGTTAAAGTAGAAATAAATAAAGGACTTATGCAATCCAAATATTGGCATTGCAGCTATCATTTCTGTACAACTGTCACTGAACCTAAGAGAAACATGACTATCTACCTTGCAGCAGCTCCACAGGTATTTTCCCAAGAGGTAAGGTATTTGGTTCTTGCCTCTATCAAGTCATCAGGATGTTGGTAAAGGACCATGGCTTGGGTCCAGCTCTTAAGAAGAATCTTAGTCTTCATTTGCATCTTCTTGAAGAGGGTCTCAGTTTGGGAACATATTTGTCTCCTGATGCACTCTGAAATTTTCCTAGGTATTCTACTTGGAATCAAATTTATCCTCTCTCCAGAAGTTTCTTTTTGGAATAAAACTTAAGTAGAGAGTTGTTTTTAACACTCTTTGTAGAGTACTAGTACCTTCTTTGAACATGTCAATGTCCCCTGGCCTGGGTAAATGGGGGCCACATTCTGTCCAGCTGTGCTAGTGCCTGTGCTAGTACTGAACCGTTATTGAAAGGCTAATGTTTTCTGAGGTAGGCTTTCTGTCTGAATCAGTGAGGTGGTGTTCATGCCTCAACATCAAACCCCTCTATGCTCTCAAAGCAATTCATAGATAAACTTGATATTGGCAGTTGTACGGACAAGTCTAACAGACCTTAACTACAAGTACATACAATAGTAACTGATCACTTTGGGATGGCAGTAGGTTAGGGAATGAGTGATCCCTAACTTTGACCTTGAGAGGTACTAGATCACATACCTTTAAAGAAATTTGCTGCAAAGCCTGCTTTACTGATGGTTGCATCGGATGCAAACTTCATCCATACTTTATTTGAGCTGGATTTGATATCTTCTGGCTTCTCATAGCCACAGAAGTGACCAATCAGTGGGCTGTATTCAGTGAGGCCATCTCGGATCTCCAGGTAGTCATAAGAACATGCATCATGCCATTCAATCTGCAACGGGAAAAGCGTATGCCTGTAGCTCACTAGTATGAGTGCTCTGAGTTAGGCTAGCTACCCAGTTAGACTTTGGCCAGAGATCAGCTTCCAAAGGAGCATCCCAAACAATTGGTCACAGCTAGGTACTTGCCTCATGGTTGCCACTGAACTCTCCAGTAGTTGAAATTGCATTCAAGACAGGGCACATCTCAGTTCTACTGCTATTTCATGGCTACTCTCCAGTGAAACCTGGTCCCTGACCACCTGCAAGCTACATGAGAAGTTGTAAATGACAATACAGAACAACTACAAAAAGGCTCAAGGTATAGCCATGGGGTCACAGCCAGGAGGTAATGGTGTCAGCCCTTTCCAGGACAAGCACAGTAAGTGTACACAAGCCACAGGAGCCTATGGACTAGATAGGTTTTATGCACTAACCTAGGTCCTGTCCACTCCTGTCTATGACTTCTACATCAGTAGTCAGAAACACATCACTGGGCACCTAAGAGTGTAAGACATCTTATAATCAGTAGGAGAAAACTTTTTCTGAGCTCTTCAATTTCTGAACATTCAATTTCATTTGACCAGAGTGAAAATTTAAGGACTCATGAGTCCCTACTTTACAGCATCAGCAATTTTGTGCCCCTTCCAATTCTTTCTGTCTAGAATAACAGTTTTTGAAAACTCATAATACTTAAAAACTTGGTTTCAAAATCTCTGAACAAACTTCTGGTGAGGAGAAATGTTATTCTGAACTATTAAAAAGATTTATTTTATTATTCTTATTATTTACATCACTTCCTTCTTAATTTTAAAGGACCTACAGAAGTGAAGTGATATCTGTAATATAATAGATAATGACGTTTCTCACCTCAAAGGCTTGGAACATGATTCCTATGTGAAAGCCCTCAGAAACTGTGATCTTCCAGATGCACTCTTTGGAAGGTCTGTAGTCATCTGGGTAATTGGGAGATTGGATCTGGCCAGCATCTTTGTGAATTTCACCACCACAAATAGCTTCATAAAAAAAAACAAACAGAAAAAACATGAGATTGCAGGTTTTTCCTTAGGTAAAGCCTGTTCCATACATAGCCTTCTTCCTCATTCAAATCTGTATCAATACTCCTTTTTCCACAAAGGCAACACACAAGTCTTGGAAGTTTTTACAAATTTAACATTTTGTCCTAGTGACAATACCTTCTGTCTTGCTGTGCCAACCTCCTTAGAAGGTGAACTCACTGGGACAGAGAATTTTTATGGATTTGTGTGTTTCACACTCCTGGTCACCTTTATAACCGCTTAAAATCTGGTACCAGCACTACAGACCAAGAAAAGCTGGCAAAAAAAAGCCAAATAAAAAATAGTTGCAAACCTAATCCAGCCACACGAGGGCAATATTAACAAGCATGAGTTGAGGACACCAACAGGCTGACCGCTATGCATAAAAAATTAAGTTTTGTGCTAAGTGTAAGAATGAGGAAGTTTAAAGACCAAGAACAGAAAATTTAATTAAAATCTAGTTTAATACAAAAGTAGCAGAGACTTCAAAGACAACAGCAGTTTGGCATAATTGTCTGCAAGACTACATAACAAATGAAAGTAAGATCACATGCTAAACCTTGTGTTACCCCATGATGCAAGACACACATGTCTAAAGAAGGCATAGGAATGGTTTGGCTGTCCAAAACATTTGGCTGCTCATTTAAAATCCAGCAAACCAAAAACACTGACAGTAAGTACAAGAGAGATGGCACTGAAATGACACCTGCCAGACATCAACCACCTTTGCACTTGGGGTCTCCCCACAATGCATTGCAATAGCAGTTCAGATGTGGGTCTCCCTATAGTGTCCTGGAAATTGCTTGCATTGGGTAACATTGTCTTGGGTTTGCCATGCAAGCTGCTAGTTTAACTGCGACCTGGTTAAAGGCACTGTTTCACAAGTGCAGTGCTAATTTCTTTCTTAGAGAATCAGTGCAAAGGCACCACCAAATAATTGCATCCAAAATTCAGCTGCAGAGCACAATTTAGATTGTAGTTTGAGTTCACATATTCAGAGCTACAAGTGGTGCTAGAAAGAACCTCTGAGAGACCCGTTAGAGAACTGTCTCCTCCACCTAGCAGAAAGGGGACTACATGAGCAGATAACTGACAATTTAATTTTTTTTTTTTTAACAGCCATAAAACTGTCAGCCAGCAAACAGTATTTTCTCTATCTATTGCAGTAATTCACACTGAAATTCAGTGGAGCAGCTAAGTATACTGGAAGAGCTTTACTGCAAAATGGAAAGAACATCTGCTCATAGAGCTTGAAAAGGCAGTAACAATGACAAATTTGGGGCTGCCAGCAGTGCTGTAGGGCAAAACCACCAGCATCCTCCCATCTTGAATCTCATGAAAGAAAAGGAACAATATGACTGAACTCTGAGTACACACTCACTACTTTTAGCGTCATCTAGTATCAAGTAATTCTCCCATCATGTGGCTACATGCTTCTGCCTCTTTCCTCCCATCTACTGAAAACTTCAGGGCCAAGACCTGGAGGAATCCAAATCCAAAAAATCAGTCCTCACGCACAGAGCTCCCAGCAAAGTTCAGATGCACAAGTGTTTACACACACCCTCACTAAAGCAGAGGACAGAGAAGCAGTGCTAAAACCCACTTTGGCTTTTTAGCATGTGAGGGAGAAGAGTTCAAAAGAAAAAGAGGAACTAACAGCAATACAGAGAGTCTTTGGATAAAAACTGATAGAAAATTAAACATGTAAGATCAATCCTTCCTGGAAATAAAAATCACCCTTATTGCATAGACACAGAAGGCACAAAACAGCTAAGCAAGCTACCTGACAATGGAGGAAAAAACCAAACGATTACCAGAGCTTGCATCAGAGGGAAATAGGGATTAAGGAAGACTTTTGGAAATGCTCATTTCCACAAATAAATTATGGAGAGGGATGGAGAGAATCTCACTACCTGCTGCTCTGACAAGAGGAGGCTGAGCTAAGAAAAGAACTATGCAATGGGCCATCACTGTTTCTGTGCTACAAGCTGGCTTCCACCAGTCATACTCCGTGCTTGCTCTCAGTCTTAGCAAGAGATTTCATACCTTTCCAATGGCAAGTTTCTTGCAAGAAAGAGTTATATAAAAAGTCAGAGCCTTGAAGAAGCAGGAAAATATGAACAGCCAGAGGGATGCAAAGTTTGACCACTAGATGAAGATTTCACTTTCATTTGCTCTCCTCAAAAGTCCAGTGAAGCAAGTATTGCTCATCTTTACTGAACCTTCAGGGGTCATTTATGAATCAATAGAAAATACAGAAAATTATCAAGAGAAAAGTTTTGCAAAGTGACTTCAGCACGTAGCCCACAGAACATTTTTTCTTTCGGTATCATTTAGCAATATGAAGCATGATGCCATATTAACACATATGATGAAGAACAGAGAAGTTGCTTCCCAAAAACATTCCTCACCTCGCTTTTTTCTTTTTCTTTTAAAGTTGGAGCAGATATCACTGGGGGATAACCCACTGTAAGAACTAAGCTGACTAGCCCGTCAAAGTAATAAGCCAAAATAAAACAGTCTATTAGAGACACAGTAGTTTGATCACTTCTAATTCCAACAAACTACCATAAAAGGGGTATTACAAACCATATCGTTCAGGCAACAGCTGCTTCTCAAGAGAAACAAACCAAAACCAAAAAAAAAAACAAAAAACCATCAGGCAAGCTACCTCTGTCTCCGGGGCAACAATTCCTGCAGAAACCAGATATTTCTCCTGTCAAACAGATTTGTTAGCCCCACACTGCTGTGAAATCCTCAGGTACTTTATTTGCACCTCCCCAATAGTCCCATGTTTTCTTCGCTTCCCTCTGTTAGTATCATTATTCACGAGTATATTGGACACTTGGGCACTGGGACTCCAGTGTCATACTTCTTCCTGTGGCTGCAGAAAGATGATTCGAAGTTGGTACCAATACAGTCAACCTCAATACTGTTGACAACACTGGTACTTCTAATAAAATGCCTGTTGCTCAGAGCATAAGGAGGGCTTTTAATGCACTTTAGAATCATTATTGTAAAAAATAAGCATATATGGAGAACTGATTTGTTAGTGACTTTGGTAGTATTGCTCCTCTGAAGTGGTTTCAACATCCCAGTTCCGTTCAAGTTTCCAAAGTACCTGACTTGCAGAAGATCTGATGTGCTAATTTCTGATCTTGTCTAAGTAAAACATACAAGAAGAACAATCTTTGCATTTGAGCAAAAAAAACCCAAAACCCCAAAATAAGCTGCATTAAGTGATATAAAATGTATGATTCAAAACAGAACTTTGCCTGTTAAATTACTGGAAGGAACTCCTGCTATACCCAGCACTGCTGCTTGCAGGAGCTGGTTAGGGCAAACAGAACCTGGCCCATGAACAGAAACTATTGCTCTGTGCTGCCATCGTGTTGTCCCCCCCAAAAATGTGATGATCTAGGTGAACGATCCATGCCTTGTCTGCTGAAACTGCCCATAAAAATCTGCCAATTCCCATAAAAACAAGAGTGGGGGCTGTGTATAGCCACATGGTGAAGCTGAACTCCTACTGATCCCATAAACCCCTGCATCCTGTTCTGGCTACTCCAGGATGTGACAGACAACTTCTAGCTAAAGGCTGTACCTTCATAGACCACAAAGAAGCCTTTGCCCAGGATGTTACTGCTGCTCCGGAACTCGATCCACAGCCTGCTGTCCGTGGAGATTACCGGTTCAGGGATCTTGTCGCCACAAAATCTACCTAGAAGGCAGGAAAGAGACGATCAAGATCTCCTGGCTGACAGGCAGCACAATGTAGCAGACACCTGTGGCTCCAGGAAGCAAAGAGTCTGTGGTTAAAGGAGCTGTGCTTGCGTAAAACACTCTTTCACTCTCACCACTTGTGCTTTTGAATGAGTTTCTAGGTTTTTTACCCCATCAATTCATACCCTCTTAAATTATTAAATTAATAAAGTTTTCTTCAGCTGGAAGCAGAATCCAGTAGTCACAGATGCATCCTCTGTTGCCCTGGTAAATTCAAAAAGCCTCTTGTTTTTATCACCTGATGGGGCAAATGAGCTGCTGTATTGAGTCTGGCTGAGAAGGAGTTAATTTTCCCCACAGCAGCCCTCACAGCACTGTGCTGTGTATCAGTAGTGACCAAGGTGTTGATAACACACCAGTGTTTTGGCCACTGCTGAGCAGTTCTGGCACAGGATCAAGGCTGTCTCTCCAACATTCCCCCTCACCAGTAGGCTGGGGGTGGGCAAGGTCTTGGGAGGGGACACAGCCAGAACAGCTGACCCAAACTGACCAAAGGGATATTCCATACCATATGATGGCTGCTCAGCAATAAAAGCTAAGAGAAAGGAGCAGGGAAGTGGGGGGGCATTCATTATTTATGATGTTTGTCTTCTGGAGCAATTGCTATGCATACTGAAGCCCTGCTTCCCAAGAAGTGGTTGGATGTCGCGTGCTGATGGGAAAATAGAGAATGAATCTTTTGTTTTTCCTTTGCTTCTGCTTTATTAAACTGCCTTTATCTTGACCCATGAGGTTTTTTTCCATCTAATTTTTCTTTTCTCCCTGTCCTGCTGAGGAGAGGAGTGATAGAGCAGCTTGGTGGACACCTGGCATCCAGCCAAGGTCAACCCACCACAGCTGCAAGGGTGGGGAACCGTCTCCTGTCCTTCTAAGAGGTGACATGAGGAAACATCCTTTTCACCTGCTAGGTATCAGAAACTCCTTCATTTATTTGCACCCAAGAGCAAACTCAAACCAAGAGCGGGATGCGGCCATGCTGATGAGAAAACACTCTATCTCATCCTCTTCTCTCACTCTCCTTGTAAATCTATGTCTTCCCACTTAGGCCTCTGCAGTCATTCAATCTCTTCCAAGAGCTTTGTGACCAAGAGTCTCTTTGCTCCATGTTTCACCCATCTCTGAGCTCTCTGGCACGCACTAGCACTGGTAAATACCTGAATCCTATCAGGGAGAATCCGGAAACAAAACAGCTGCAGATAGCACCTGCAGCCCAAACAATCTCAATGACCCTCATGTGGTGCTCCTCTACCTGCTCCAGCCAGAAGCTCCTCATGGAAACAGAGCAAGCACCAAGTATGCACTGAGAGCACACAATGCAAATGTGTTTTTTCATTTCAGCTGGCACCAGCAGGGGTATATACTGAATCCAACTGAATCCCCAGTGGGAATTTGATAGCAGCGGAGAACAGTTCCTCAGGTTGAATTCAGTCAGGACAGTGGTGATACGGATCCTGGCCTTGCAACACCAGGCAAAGGCTTCTTTGAACAACCTCCACTGGGTAAAAACCTGGTTAATGCCTTACCTGCACGGCAGCAGTTAGTTCCCATTAGTAGGCTACACTGGTAGTTCCCTACACTGGACAAGGAGACAGGTAGTTCAAGGCCTGTTGGCTGACAGGCAGAGAAGGCTGTTGCTTTTCTTATGTATGGGGGGCAGAGTATAGAATCACAGAATCATTTACATTGGAAAAGATCTTTAAGATCATCAAGTCCAACCATTAACCTAGCAAGTCCACCACTAAACCACGTCCCTAAGCACCACGTCTACATGTTTTTTAAATGCCTCCAGGGATGGTGACTCGACCACTTCCCTGGGCAGCCTGTCCCAGTGCTTGATAACCCCTTGAGTGAATAAATTTTTCCTAATATCCTGGCACAACTTCAGGCCATTTCCTCTTGTCCCATCAATTGTTACTTAGGAGAAGACCCCAGCACCCACCTGGCTACAACCTCCTTTCAGGTAGTTGTAGACAGCAATAAGGTCTCCCCTCAGCCTCCTTTTCTCCAGGCTAAACAATCTCAGTTCCCTCAGCCGCTCCTCATAAGACTTGTGCTTCAGACCCTTCGCCAGCTTCACTGCCCTTCTTTGGATACACTCTGGCACCTCAGTGTCTGTCTTGTAATGAAGGGCCCAAAACTGAACACAGTATTTGAGGTACAGCCTCACCAGTGCTGAGTACAGGGGGACAATCACTTCCCTAGTCCTGCTGGCCACACTATTTCTGATACCAGCCAGTAGCTGGCATGAATCCTGTGCATTAAAAGCCATGGGGCCCCCTGCTTAGTTAGCTGCCCTCACAGTCAGCTACTGCCACTTTTGGCTCTGCCTGCCCCACCTTCACCACTTGGCAGCCTCAGGAAGGCTATGGCCTTCAAGGATGCAAGAGCTATGCCTCTGTCACAAGCCAGTCAGTGCAAATGAGACTGCAAAGTGAGTTGCAAACTTCATTTCTCTTCAATGCCAGTTTCATTGCCAACGTTTTCCCCTTGCAGATTCCCCCATCCAAATATTAGCACAGACTCTAGCGTTATCCGACTATTCAATTCTGAGCCTCTGTACCCTAAAGCTGCCCAGTACTGTTGGGGCAGCGTGACAGCCCTGCAGCGTACCAATAGCATCTCCCATCTCCGCTTCCAAAGGGGATGCTAACAAACAGCATCAGTGCTGCAAAGCTCCTTCCTCTAGGGTCACTGAGCAACTGCCTCCTGGATTTAGACCTGGAGTTTAACAAGGGTGTCAAGGAGAGGAAACGCAGATGAGGAACAAGAATGAGCAAACTCCTTAGAGTGTGATAAAGGGCCCATTCATAAAAAGTTATACACCATTTAAAGGCTGGGTTTTCACACACTTCTCTGGGAAAATATGCAGCGCACATGTATTTTTTTTTCCCCGCAAGAAACCCATGCTTTCACAATTCACACTAATCCCCCTCCCCGCCCCCTGCTGAATTGCTGTCTGTCTGCCTCTTCCGAGCTAATTTCATGGGCTCAGCCCCTTGCGGGAGCCGTGGCCACTCATGCAGCATCTCTTTCCAGATGGAAACACTCACGAGTCCACCTGCATTAGGGGGATGCGGAGGTGCTTGGCTTCTGAAATACCTTTAAATTACTCGGCAGAAAAAAAATAAATAATGAGGAGCTAAGTTGCAGCTGCTGGAGCAATGTTACCTGATGCATGTGCAGCAGAAAACAGCAATAACTGCTGCCAACCTCAAAACAGGCAGGAAACAGTAAAACCGGCTGCCAACTCTGCCCTGAAAGGCAGGCCCACAGAAACCTCTAGAAAGCAGCACAGCGCCAGCCTCAGTGCTACACCTGGTACTGGGGCTGGGATGTCCAGTGGGGCTAAGGCAAGCACCCAGACCTCCCCAAGCCCACTGACCCCACGCTGACTAGCTGCAGCACAGAGCACAGCACCTCTAATGCAGCTGGTGATCCTACACAACTGGATTTCTTCTTTCCTGTCAGGCAGAAAGTGTTGTTTGCAGTGAAGCACTTCACACGTTGGGACACTGAGGTTAGGAGATGAGGTCAGGATCAGAGCCAGTGGCAAAGCAGGCGGCAGCTCCTGACTGCCACAGAACATTTGCGGTTACGAACAGGAAAGGAGGAACAGGGAGGACATAGAGGAACTGTGCTTCCTTGAGATCTTTGGGAGCTGGAGCAGAGTAGAGCCCTTGCACAGTCTGATATCCTAGGCATGGTCTAGCAAGTTCCCTGCTAGAAATAGAAAGGCCCAAAGTACAGATTACTGTGTACTTGTAGATACAAATATTTGAGAAATAATGGCAGGAGCTTGGAGCAGGAGCTGTATGGCTGCCTCGTTCTGACTGCCTGACAGTTCTACCCAGGTTTTAGGAAAAACCAATAAAAAAACTCCAGGGACCACATTTTTAATCCCAGCCATGCCCCTGACTCAATTCCCTCTCTGCCTCAGTTCTCAAGCTGAAAAAGGAAGGAATAAAAGTCTTTGCTACCAAAGGACATGGAGCATGGAGCATTTGGTGTGAATACCACACACCAATATCTCTGGATGGAGACATTAATGGATGGCCAGTGCACTGGCTGGACATAAGCTCCTTCCAGGTAAAGGAAGGTTTGTATCTGTTTGGGTTTTTTCCCCAAAAAAGCTTCAAGGACAACATATGAAATGCAATTAAAATGAAACAGCTACTCACCCAGTAATGGAGCCTTCCTCCAGTAGCCATCACGCACCTCCACATAGTCATACCAGCAAAGGCGACTTTTAAACAGGTCCATTGATGTGAAGTTTAACATAATCTGAAAGGAGAGAGTGAGAGCACACACTTCTTTGGGAAGGGAGCTACTTTAAAAAGAAGACCCTAGCAGTTATGTGCTTCACCTCTGCTACAGTGCTGCCTTAGTGAGTACGCAGGAAAAGCCAGTTGGACAGTTGGTTGGATTTTTCAATCAGTTTTCCTCAAAAAAGAAAGGCATCTCAAGCTATTTTAATGAAACCATGAAAGTACATGACAGCAGACAGCACTTTACTATCCATTCTGTAATTCACAGTCACTGCTCCTCAGTTACTAAAATACTACTAAAACAAGCCCAATTTGCAGTTGGTTTGTTTGTTGGTTTTTTGCTTGTTATTTTGGGGGGGGGGGGGGGTTAAATTTAAAATTAAATCCTTGGGTTTGATTAATGGGAATATCATAAAGAAACATATTGCCCCAAAATACAGCTGGTTTGGGGTCTATACCCTTATATAAATGACTCTTGTAAGAAAAAGCTAAATTTGCTGACAAGCTTCCACATTCTGATAATTACACTCACACCATCACCATGATGCAGTTGTGTTCAGTGGCTTTACCAAGCAGAGCTTAGCAAGAAAATTTTATCCCTTTGGTCTGCTTCCTTCGTAACAAGGATTACATAGCCTTTGCTCTGGGCCTATGGAAGTCACCAATAGGGATGTACTTGTGGCATTTTTGTCCTTGCAAGATTTGACCCACGTATTAATTCATATCTGCTACAGAAACATCATTAGATTAAAACAGTTATAGATACAACTCTTCTGAAGAGGCTGAGAGACAAAGGGAGAATTTACAGTAAGATTTACACTGAAAAACTCCCAGTGTCATAGTTTCAAAACCTGGATGGTTCTCAGCACCTCTGTCCCTGGTGAAGCTCTCCCTGCAGCTAATGGTGGGTGCTCAGCACTGCATGGGACTGGGCTTGCAGGTGACAGAACTGGGTCCCAGAACCAGACAGCTGCTGCAAAATGAGCAAGCTCTGCTCTTCTTTGAGTCCAAGTCTTAAGTGTGTCTCGAGGGTGGTCCTCAGCAAAGCCGCTCTGTCGAGGAGCTCCCAAGCTGGGCTGCGCATTCCTGCAGCCTGGTACAGCATGAAAGGCCTGAAGGGCTGGTATTAGTGGATTAAGGAAAGATTTAATTTCCACAGGAAGATCAATAAAACAAAAGGAGCTGCAAAGAAAGCAGACAGGGTGGGTGACTGATGCGCAGCGGGGCTCAGCATTTCAAGGCAGGGAGCAGGAGTGCCCTGACAGGGATATTATGCCTGCATGACAGGGGCAGGCCGCTGGTGTCACTCATGGCTCCTCAGCTCCCTCCGGGACCCCAGCTTGCTGGCGCATTTTATGTAACTCGTCTGATTGGCACCTGGCTTTGAAAGGTAGCTCGGCCAGAGCATGTGGGTGGCAGGAAATGTCCACACAGAGTTCAGCCTCAAATAGAGAGGAAGGATCAGAGAGCAACATGCAGCCCAGACCTGTGAGGGGTCTCTGCTCCAGCATTACCTCTTCCTCCTCAGCACCATGTATTGCTGACCCCATCTCTGGGAGGACAGCAATGGTGCTCGGGAGCTTTTCCAGGCTCCATCCCTGCACTCCAGGCACGCAGAGATCTTTTGGCAGCTGCTAACACTGTCATCATGGGCAAAAAGACACGCAAGGGAAGCGCAGAGTCCACCTTGCGCTGGTGTGGCACCTACCTTCTCCCCTGGGGTCACCGAGATCCTCCAGACACAGTGGGAATAGGACGGGTAGCCATTTGGAAAGCCAGGGGCTGAGAAATTCCCTGTTGAGTCCTGCAAGGTCTCTCCACAAGCTGAGAGAGAGGGAGAAAAAAAAAAACCAAACCACAAACCAGCAACAAGGAGTGACTCTCTGAATGACATCAGGGTCTATCAAAATGTTTGCACATGGCTGCTGCGTGCCTGTTGGTGGCTGGTACTCTAAGAATGTTCGTTCATGGTACTGACCCAAAGGTCATTGACCACCTGAGACCTTGCCAAAGGGTGGTATGAAATTTGTCAGAATTCCCAGGACAGATGATGATCAGTGCAAGGACACAGGGGAAACAGCTTTAAAAGAGGCATCCTTCTTCCTTCATCTTCCTTCCACATCCCAGTACTTTCAGATTTCAACCCTACTGAGGAATATCTCATCCACTCATGCAACATATTAACCCCACTTCACCGTGCAATTCCATGACAACTGACAGCAAATCTGTTTTCCCTTCATTACAAGCTGCTTGATGAAGTTCTCCTTACATACCATTAAGTGTCTTTTTTTAACAAAAGCAGGGCAAGCCCCACTGCCCTCATGCTTTGGCTGTCCAGCACCTATCCTGCCATCACACTGCACAGGATAAAACGTGAGCACTGCAGCTCACTCTGTTCTCCACCTTCACAGTTTTGTGGCCTGATGCAGTTGATGAAATGTAGTTCCTAGGGTGACTTTTGGAAAGCAAGTAATATGCAGACATATATGCTCCTTTAGGGAACCGCAGCTTCCAACATCTGGGAAAGCTGCGACTACTGTAGCTCCTCTCTCTGAGCCAGAAGAACTGAGCTAGAACAAGGAGTGACCATCTACATCTGCAGAGCAGCTGACTGGTCAGGTCAGAGGATCACAAATATCAAAGCTCCCATTTCTTTGAGTGCACAGTAGACACATGAAGATACCCGTCCCAAGGAGCAAGGACCTTGGTTTGCCTGCTTTCCAGTTCCTTCTTCTAGTTTCACAACCCACTGATTTTACAAAGCCACCCTTGACGTGCAACTTGGTTTCCTCAGCGATGGTAAAGCAGCTCCCAAAAATCCCTTGTTAAGCAGCAGTGCTTTGAAAGATCCGACAAGGCCAAACATCTGGCTCCCTTTCTCACGGAAATGCCAGGGGATGGTCCTCTGCCTGATGCTATCACACACTCACTAATTTTTCAGCCATGATGACATTTAGATGGGCAGGTTGGAAGTCAGAGGTGAAAAGAGACTGGTCCCGTTCAAAAAGTTTAATATCTTCAAAAAGGGGAGAGGGAGTCACCTGTGCCAGAAATTCTTAATTTCCCTGACATAGTTTGACCCACAGCTTGACAGGTCAGACTAGACAAACAATAGGCAGGGACACAAAAAGGGGTTTTGCTCAACCGAACAGCTCCTAGGGGTGCTCTGGAAGGTGAAGTCACCACTAGGAACAATTTGCACATATTTCAAGGCACAAGTCAGCACGGGATCTGGCAAAGTGATTTCTGTCAGGAAAGACAAAGGCATTTTAAACTACTAGAAAAAAGCACCACTGACCAAAACAGGCAGTTAAATGCACACATCTGCCTCAAAGGAATGAAGAAAAGAGTCCAAAACCTCTACATTGCTCCTTCCTTCTCAAGCAGTTTTCAGCCCTGAGAACTGCCCCTACCACTATGCAACTATGAAGGAGCATTGCACAGAAAGTTTTACTTTCAATTCTGCAAAAATAGCTAATATTCTCCCACCTCTCCCAACATGTTTGGCAGGCGATGCTGTCTGTATTCTTCAGGTGGGCAGGGAGAGATGCTTGTAAAAGGTAACGACCTGTATGAACTAGAGAAGAAACCTGGACTTCTATTTGCAGAATAAATATACTTCCTTCCTTTCTACCTGTTGCAAAGATTCCTTGCCTTGTTATCTGTGTCAGAATCTGTTAGGATAATTCCAGCTCTCAGGATGCTCCTAGGACCCTCAACCAGGAAATGCATGCTGCCCCAGCAGATAAACTTCTCAAGGAAGCTGAGTCTCGGCCATATTTATTCTGAGGACAGCAAGCCATTCTTCAGCTGATCCTCCAGCATTACCACTGGTCTGGAGTCGCCACCACCTTAGGATGGCTCTAGAAATGGCAACATCTGATAAGGTGTCACAATAAAGAAGGGAGTCCAATACATAACTCACCAAGATACATAAATGTTCTTTTTCTCTGCTAAAAAAATCTATTTAAACAAATATGAAATGATGAAGAGAGCTCTAAGTCATTTGGAACACATACCACATGACCGTAATGACACAGGACAAAGAGGATTACTGCTCTCAGCTGAACCACAGTGAAGGTTTCTGACAGCCCAGGCTTAATTCTCTTAAGTGTAATTACACAGTACCTGGCAAGACTGTGTAATTATGGAACAGGTACTAACGTATCTACCACCAAACTCTACTCCGCTGAAACATCATGAAAGGAGACCTAGCTAACTATCCAACCCTTGCAGAGGAAAGTCTCCAGACATACTAGAAGAGGCTGGCCTTTCAGCACAAGCAAGCTGCTAGAAAGGAACGGAGGCAAAAAGCAAGGTAGAAAAGGTGAATGTTTCAGAAGTCATCTGTAAATTAAGTAGTTGAGTGGCAGGCACTTACTGCTTATCAGCTGGTTACTGGTACACTACACCTTTTGGAAGCTGCACAGAGAATTGGATGGGATGACATACAGCAGGACCATTCTCAATTTATAGTTTAACCATTTCTGCACAGTTAGCACAGCCACACAGGCCTGTTTCCTTTAGCACAGCTCAAGGCAGCAGGATGTGCTGGTTTAAAGTCTTTGGTAGTGACTATACTCATCAAATTCTCAACCATACAGCCATATCAAATCTAGCATTTACCACTATGCAGCAGAACGCATCTTGCCTTGTAGAAATTCCTTCAACAAATTTCATTTGGTTTCACCTGGTTTGGCACTAACTGTAACCCAGCAGGTATAAGCTTTGGGGAATTAAGAGCAATTTAAAACAGCAGGGTTTTAGAATGGAAAAGCTAAGCCAGCCCTAACTGTAGCAGCCACAAGAGCTCCAGTCTAATGAGTTGGAAAGCCCTGTTTCTTACAATAGACACAACAGTCATTCAGGCTTATACGGGTGCATGCTTGCAATTCATCTTCCACCACGCTAGCTCTTTTTTTGGGGGCATTTTCTCAGACGTTCTCAGGTGGATACTCTAAAAGTGAAACCATCTGCCATTCAACTTCTGCATTATATTGTTGTGTTTTACCTAAAAATCCTCAGCTTGATTACTGAACAAAGTTGTCCTCAACCCAAAGTCTCATTCAGACCCTGCTCAAACATGCAACTGAAGTCCCTTGGTTTTGAACTCCTGTAGTTTGCATTTTGCAGAAGAGAACTTTTCAAGCTACAGATTCAATAAATTTTCATGCAAATCAAAAGAAAAAAAAAAAACCAACAAATAGATATTTGAAGAAAATTTGTTTAGTAGGCTTAAAGCTCTGATCATTCTGCTGCCAGGTATTTTCTGAACTGCAATAACCTCTGCTAAAGCTTTGTGGGGAAAAAACCTAAAAAGTAGAAAAGTTCTACTTTGCAAATGGAAACTTGAGACTCAGAAGGGTCGTCATTTTAAGAAAGCTGCTTTGTAGCTTTTAGTTCGACTTTAACCTCAGGCCAAAGTGGCTTTTCATTTAGGGTTTCCTTAAGGCTCATCACTGGGACAACATCTGTATAAATAATCCAACAGAAGTTTGATGGTTGGTGTGCAGAGACCTTGGTCTACCAGATCCCTCTGCCATTTTGCTAACTCCTAGTCCCCTCTCTGTCCATGGTCTTGTACATTGATTTCATCTTCTATGAACAGAGCCTACACCCTTCATTCTAGACAGTATATGTATATAAAAACACCAGCAAAATACAAGCCTCATCCTCGTCCCTCTTTCCCAGCCTCCTCTGCATCTCCTCTTACTAGTTTCAGTAGACAACACCAGACAAATCTGAAGCCCTAAACCAAACAGGAATACTGACAAAATACTAATGGGGAGGACATGTTAGGCAAGTTCAATTCTCTTACAGTTCCAGCTTGAAGCATTTGATGGTCTACATTTCCTGAATCTCCTTCATCAAAGGGATCACTAAGGTGCTTTTGAACCCTAACACCTCCTAGATAAACCATGTGTCTACAATAAAGCTGGAGCCATCTCCACAAGCCATATTTACCTGGGCATTTGTACAACTTCCTTGCCTGAGCGATGTCTCCCTGACTCAGGCGAATACGCTGACCAATAGTTGGCCGGACACCATTATCATCACGACGGGGAAGGATGGTGTCGAGGAAAACCCCTCTAAAGGGAAGAACAGAGAGACAAAGAGCAGTGAAGTATGGAAAGTGACACGATGCACAGAAAGTCATCCCGGCAGGCCTCCCAGACCATCCCCATGACCATATAGCCCATGCTAACAAGCAATAGTAATGCAGATTGTGATAACCGCATGTCTTGAGGTGATGTCGTGGTTTAACCCCAGTCAGGAACTAAGCCCTACACAGCCGCTCGCTCACTCCTCCCAGTGGGATGGAGAGAGAATCAGAAGAGTAAAAGTGAAAAAACTTGTGGGCTGCGATACAGACAGTTTAACAGGTAAAGCAAAAGCTGCACACGCAGGCAAAGCAAAACCAGGAATTCATTCACCACTTCCCATTGACAGGCAGGTGGTTCAGCCATCTCCAGGAAAGCAGGGCTCCATCAGGTGCAATGGTTACTTGGGAAGACAAACGCCATCACTCCAAACATCCCCCTCTTCCTCCTTCTTTCCCCAGCTTTATATTCTGAGCATGATGTCATATGGTATGGAATGTCCCTTTGGTCAGTTGGGGTCAGCTGTCCCACTTGCATCCCCTCGTTACCTTTTACAAGTCATACATGACTTCTTGTACATCCCCAGCCTACTTGCAGGTGGGGTAGGGTGAGGGGCAGAAAAGGCCTTGACTCAGTGTAAGCACTGCTCAGCAGTAACAAAAACATCCCTCTGTTATTAACACTGTTTTCAGCACAGATACAAAACACAGCCCTATACTGGTTACTATAAGGAAATTAACTCTATCCCAGCCAGAACCAGCACAGCTGGCCGCCTTGCTATAGCAGATAGCTTCCAAATGTACAGGCAAGTCTGCCAATCCAGTAAATTCCTCTTTTGATATATCAAGATTGCTGCTGCCTCTGTTGGAGCATATACACGTTCCTTGCCATAAATTAGAAAAGGCAACGAAATATCCTTGCAGAAGGTTCAGGGCACATCTGGCTCAGCAGGAGCACAGATTGGGCACTTAAGCCAAAGGAGCAGAGGGAAGGGGAATTTGTTTAGCCACAGATGGGGTTGCGCTGGCAGTGACTGCGGTTGCCACAGAGAAGAGAAAAAGATCAAGCGCTCTACCTTTGTTCTGCATGAGTTTCCAAGCTAATAACTCCATTTCTCTCTGCCTCTTTTTCCTCGCTATTTCTTCCATGTGGTACTTCATATTCAGGAGCTCTCTACTGCACTTCTGATCTCAGTCCAGAAAAGGATTTAAGCTCACTTCCATGCAAATGCAAAGTCTGTGCATCCAAGCAAAAGCTTGCACGCAAGAGACACCCCAAGGCAGCATTAGGACTAAAGTGGGAGGGAGGAATCAGAAGCCTGAACTCCAGGTTGGTAAATCCAAGCTCTCACAGCCAGGCTGTCCAGTCCACAGAAACCATTTCACTGCAGCCCTGAATGTCTAAGAGTCTTGGAGGTGCCAAGGCTAACAGTGAGCTTGAAACTCAGCATCAGCTCTGGGAGGCAGACTTCTTTTTCTGAAGGACAGGACACAACTGTCCATGGAGTCTGATGGGAAATCAGGGCAGAAGCAATCATTTTAGTGCTGCCTAGCCCTGATACAAAAGTCTTCAAGTAAGGGTAAAGCTCTAAGTACACCAGTAATTCTGTTCATTGGGCTGCTCAGCTGCGTAAGACCCGTAAGGAAGGAGTTTGCGAGAGGGTTTTTTTGCATTGGTTAAATTTTAAATAAATACTGCAAGCAGAGTACTTGGATCACAGCTGTCCAGAGCTGCAGCCAATGTTCTTGAACAGAAAATATCATTCCATTAGACATTTTTTGGGGAAAAATTATGTTGCAAATACTCAAACTGAACGAAGGAATAGCGGAGAAGGAATTTAATCTGTTTTGAAAACTAGAATCAGCTCTTGCATGGGGGATGTTGGGGGTTTTTTTCAGTGGCAGGAAAATTCCTGATCAGCATTAAAATCAGTGCTTACAAGCTCTGAGGTGAGCCCATCAAATTTTGATTGACAAATTCAGGCTGGAATTCTACATGCCAGCTGCATGCCTCAAGCTAAATTTATTTGTGTATTGAAAATAAATCCTCCAATTCCAGAAATACCACAAACAGAGAAACAGGTTGGTTTGCTCACAGTAAGTTTTCAAGCCTCCTCAGGAGTTCACAGAAGAACTCAGCATTTGGCAGGGACTTCTGTGGCCAGTGAAATACTTTCTGCAGATCTCCAGGCTCATCCAGGGAAGAACGACAAAGTTTAATAGAAAAACCAACACTTGGACATTCCAACTTTTGATTCCCCATTCCAGCCCCCACGACTGCATACTCACAGCCCCCACGACTGCACATAGCATACACCTAGGGTAGTGCTCATGTAACACAGACAACCCACAGCTTCAAATTACCTTGTGATCCCTTATTACTCGCCAGACACGTTTTCTTCCAGAAGGCTGTACCCTAGGTTGGGCCAGTAAGATTTCTGGGTTTGCTTTTTCCACCAACTGAATTTTGTGCTTCCTTCACATGCATTGCTGAACATGACTCCAAATTAGGAGGCAGTAAGTACAGTTCCTCTCATTTTACAATCAAAGGAACTGAGAACAGTGGAGAGTCTTTCTGGCCTAAACCACACCCGTCCCAGCAGCCCCATGCTGTCCACCCAAAGCCCATCTGCTTATGATGTTAAGTTGCACGTTTGGTGAGCATCTCTAAGAGCACCAAAACTTTGGCTCACAAATTAATAAGCACTAAGCAGACATCATTAAACAGAGCAGCTCAGGTACTCTGACATCAAAACCGTTCCTCCCAGAGGTAGGAAAAGAACCCAGGAATCCTGGATGCTCCGTTCTCCCGCTGTCCAGGGACAGGCAGAGCGTGGATTAGCTGCCCAATGCAGTGGTAAGTCAAACACAACAACCCACCATTGCTACTAGCTAAGAACGACAAAAGTTTAAAGATAGATGCTCTCAAGAGTCATTAGCACCTGCATAGTGCCCTGAATGTGTAAAGTGTCAAGTAAACATTAGGAAATTATCAACTGATCTTGAGAAATGCTGAATATTCACCATCCCATCTGAGGGCAATAGATAGAGGTGCTTTAAACACCACTCAAGGAAGCAGATGTTCAAGGCAGGTTAAGCACTCAGCTGCAGGTAGCTACATTTCGTCCCAACTCTGTATTTATATCCCAAACTACAGAGGAGAGACAACATAACCCTACTTCACACAGTAAAACCTGTGGAGGATTTATCTTGTGCAGGATTAGGATGGTGTGTTGTCAATACATCAAGAAGATGCCCCTTGACATGCAGGCAGTACTACCTGAATCCTGATTCAAACAGGAGGCTTGCAGAGGTCACGTTTTGTAACTCCAGGCTGTGCTGCCACGTTCACTAGCAAGAGGCTTAGTGAATTAAGGTAACCCACTATTGCTTAGGGCTGCATGGAGGTTTAAGCTTTCTTATTGCTAAGCTGCCATTTATGCATCTTGACAGCAGTAAAAAAAAAAAAAAAAATTAAAAAAATTGTTTAATGAGACAACAATATTCAATTTAATTTGCTGCCATGTCTGTAAGGAATGTACCAGGAAATAAAAGCCTGCAGCCATACTCTGCAAAATAGGCAACTTTCTGACACAGACAAGAGCAGAAGTTCCCATGGTAAAAACTTGTTACTGCTGTCATTACAGCCTCTTGTGCCATGCTCCTATTCCTATTACCCACAGACACAAATGAGAAACGTGTTTCGCTGTGCACTGAAAATGAGCAGTGACTCCTGCAGCAACTTTCAAAAGCACCACTGGAAACAGTTTCCATTGCTAGGACTCATTGTGTCTCAGAAAAACTGCCCCTTTCTGTTCTAGGTACAAAGTTTAGAATAAAAAGGGCCTAGGATCTGCAGCAGCATTTGACCATGGCAAACGCTGTATGATTTGCTATTGTCAATGTTCACAGGAGACATAAAAAACAAGGTTGTGCTAAGTGCCACATAAGAGTTGCTTCAAGACAATGAGCCACAGGCACAGCTCTGAGTCCTTCACCTCCTTCTCACTCACACACCCCATCTCACTGGTAGGGTGCTCAGACCATCTTCTTCCTATGTGGACTTTCTGGTGCATGCTAACATACTAACACATCCACTACAGCTCTTCCCTTAGCAGCGTCACGCAGGGGCTATCTCCCGAGCTAGCCACGGATCTTAACGAAACTTGCTGGAACTTAGTACCTTCATGGGCTCTACTACAGTTTTGGTTGCAATTGGCCAGCACCCGCAAACCTCAGTAGGGTGGGAAGGAGACATGCATACGCTCACAAATCTCTACTGACTGGCAAAGTAAGTGTCGTTCCCTTAGGGGAGCAGATGTCAAGACAGGTCTTGGTAAAGTAACAGCCTGTTCCCAGCACTGCCTATTTACGGTGAGAGCACAATCAGTCCACAGAGGCACTTAGTGCTCAGTTCAATTACTGCACAAAGGCTGCTGCTGGGGTGAGGGTGGGTCACAGAGACAAAGGGCTTAAAGAAAACAGACTTAAGAATCCTATTAAGCACCAATTTAAATTTAGAAGGACTCTTGCCATTTTTATCCCTTTTTGGCCCAGCAGTGTTCTGAAGGACCCTGGTTTTCAAGAGACACAGACTCAAAGGCATCCACAATATAAATGGTGGTAATAACTTAATCCTGCTTTTGTGCAAGACAATTCTAACCATTTAGAGTTTAGCAAATGCTGTAAGGGTCCAGCAGATGCATCAAGGGAAGAAAAATTGTTTGCTTTGGGTATCTGATCCAAAGAAATCTCTGAAGGTTGCAAAGCACCCTTGCCCAGCCACCATCTCCCCCTGCCAGAACAAGCAGCATTTCAGCAAGTTTGATAATTTTCCCCTGGTTGACGTGAAGTTTCAGAAACAAAAGCACAAAACAATAGGCTTGGCAATTCCATATAACTGGGGAGTGAGAAAATTAAAAGCGCCCCAAAGACACGTTTAATTTTTGCAACAAAAAGTTCTCAAGAGCATGAATATTTGCGTTCTGCCTCCCATTCCCTTTTCTCATGGTATGTAGTGAAGGAAAGCTCTTGGGAAGGAGCGGTAGTGGGATTTATGGAAAAAACTTCAAATAATGCAGCAAAACAGAGCTGGTCATCCACCAGCTCTCATTCCAAATCCAGGACATAAATAACTATGCTTATTTCATCTCTCTATCCAGTAGGGCTATCTGATCGCAAAATGGACTCCATCTGGAGGGATGAGATGGGAGTCAAGGGCAAACAGGCTACACAGAAATTGGCCAGTTAGCTGGGACAGGAACAGGACTGAAAACTTCTCCATGAAGAACCCAGTCACACAGACCTGCAGAGGCCATGATATAAAGCACATGCAAAAATGGTTAAAAAAATAGCCAAGCAATTAAAGATCATGATCTAGAGTTTAAAGTCTCTTTATCCCTTGGCAAAATTGCTAGGGATTCAGAAGGCAATATTGCGACTCCAAAGCACGAGCTGGACAGCTGAGAAATTCAAAGGTGTTTTTAGCATTACCTCCTTGAAGTTGGGGAGATACATACACACATACATACGTGCCCTATGGAAAGGTTGCAAAATGTGCTAACATGGCTTGGGAAGGTCTCTGAGATTATCAGCACTGGGTGAAGATAATGGGAAGGGGAAAACGGGACTCCATCATACTTCTCTTCACCCACCTTCCTTTCTCAAATACTTTTCAAGCTTTGCAATGCAGCAAAGCTCACTGCAACTGCACATATCTCTGCAATAGATCACAGGTCTCCTTCTAGGCTCCATGTATCCCACAAAGCTAATCACAACTACTGAAAATAGTCCCAAGGACATGTAAACTTAGCTTATCACCTGGAGAATGTGTTCCTAGCATAGTGCATGATGCTGTCAAAGTCATAGGTCTCTCCCAGCGAGTTCACTTCCCCAGCTTCCATCTTTAAAAAGTTGTACTCCTGACCTGTGATGCCAAACACAAAGGGAAAAAACTGAATCACTTAAGAAAAAAAAAAAAAGAATAAAAAAGCCCCCACCTTTGGGCACCTAGAATGAAAGGAATATACTCCTACATTCTAACAATTCCAGCTGGGTATCCAAAACCTCTATTCACCCAACCATTTTGACCCTTATTCTAGGCAAGGACTAGTAATGTTTCTTCTTCTCCATCCCAACTCACAGACCACTAGGATTTTCCACAAGTCCAGCAAGAAAGGTTTCCACCCACCCAAAAGCCAAGTGGAATAACCTGAAGTGCTATTTCACCTTGCTGTATGTTCTCTCTGATGATTGTGACATGCTGGTCCCTGTCAGGCCGTGTGTGTTCATGCCAGAAACCCACCACATGACCCAGCTCATGAGCCACAATACCAAACTTGTCACAGTTCTTCCCAATAGATATAGCCTGAGGGCCTCCTCCTCGGCGACCCACATATGAGCAGCATCTGGAAAAGAAAACCCACAAACCCATGCAGCACATCAATCTGTTGGGGAAGCCTGAGACATAGCAACAGAAGATGGCATTTGGCAAGGTCCAGGACTGGCCAGCAGTTGCATACACTATATGTACTTAACGTGCGTGCGTGTGTACATATAAAGAAAACACATAAGTGCGTGTCTATAAAAATGCATATATACACTTAAGTGTTATCCCAGGAAAAAGAATCCAGAAAGGCTTATCACCTTCTGAGCAAATACTAAATTATCCTGACAAACCTTACAGGGAGTAAGAACAGATCTCTGTGACAGATTCCCCAATGTAGCCTTTGGTTTATTCTGACCAGAGCTAGACTTACAAAAACATCTATCAACGAAAGGGACGTTTGCGACAGGTAGCTGCAGGTAATGTGTGTATCACTTACCCGCATGTTCTATACGTGAACACAATGAAACTCTCTTCATCAGTTCTCTCCACAAATGTTACACAAGTATGCTTCTCCCAGTGCCTCATCGCTTGCTTAAAGATAGCTCTTTGGGTTCCTGAAAAAGAAATCCAAAAAGAGCAAATAGTGAAGGCCAGGCTTTCAGAAAAATCTCTGATGGAGTTCATCTGGAAAAGGGAACAGTCAATCTTTCCCAACAGTCAATCTTATACTTGTAGACACCTCTAGGAATCTGGGACCCACTTCCTACTATAGCACTAACCTACTGTATCATACTTTTCTCTCCTTCTATTTGATGAACTAATTGTTCTAATTAAACAGGTAGCAAACTTGGTTAAGCACATCAACACTTCTGCATATAAGATGTGTCACCTCACTAGGTAGAAGTCATTCTGGCAGAGCTGCTGGGTGTTCTGATCTGTGCACCAGCTACTCGATGGTGTGCCAAATTTGCTCTCATGCTGCAATATAACATGATCACACACAGCTTTCAACCTCACAAATCCTACAGATGCTCCTCAAAACTAAGGCAAAACTGCCACTAGGTATTCAAAATTAGAAACAAAAACTATATAGGAGCTAGAGGCAGTCACAGGGCAGTGTAAGAAGGTATAGAGATACACTGCTGCTCTGTGCTTGAACTGAGGCACAGCTCAGGACTTGCACAGAGACACACCTGAGAGGTCAGGTATTATACCTGTTGCACACTAGCAAGAAGACAGCCCACAGGACCTTCCCTCCCCAGGGAGCAGCATACCTCCAGTGATCACTCAGCAGCATCCAGCACAGTCACACAGACAGCTGGGAAGCGATGCCCGAGAGCAGCACGTGGCCAGGAGCCTCCCTGCACGGCCTTTCCAGCATAGCCTCTGCACAGAGCAAGCGGCCGCTCTCAAGAGGGGCTGGAGAGCGGGGAAAGGCCAGAAGTACATCAGAAATGCACAAGGAATACAGACAGGAGCTCTAGGGTGGGATTAAGCTGAAGCAAAACACCAAGCTGAACGCACGACAGAATTGTACTATGGCGAGAGCTGCTTCTTACACACTCACCGACATGGAAGGACGGTGTTACCTACTCTGGACTGGTTAGGGCAGTAGGACACACATAACACAGAGAAGACTTTCTCATCAGACCCTGAGGGATGGGGATAGCTGTTCTCTGGGAAATGCAGGGGGACAGCTGTGGCTTGCAGGCTACTCAATATCCTGCCAGCTTGCATGAGCCCTTCCTTTTGTAAGAGGTGAACAGACCCTTCCACTGGGGCTTCACAGACTTCTGGCAGCAGTGCGGGTGCCAGTATGAGACAGGTCTGGGTAGCATGTTAAAGAGGCCTCAAGGATCACCCCAAACTAGCAGGAGGGGCATGACTGGGGAGGCAAACCCACATTGTACAGGAGTGGTTCCCAAACAGCCCTTTGCTGCTGGGACAAAAGTACATTACAGGAGCTCAAGGGAATAAGTTCTGCTGGATCTAAGTGGCAACCTGGGAGACACAGGAAGGAGCTGGCTCCAGTGAGGCACAGAGCATTTGTTATCAAATCAAGGAAACCAATTTGTCTTGATTTGTCATCAAGTCAAGGAAACCAATCCCATGGGGAACCACTGAGCTACAGAGAGGTGGCATCAGAGCAAGCTGTCTGTCTGCTTTGCATGAGGGACTTATCTGCTGCACCCCAAGAGACATCTTAGTTTGGACAGTGCCCCAGAGATGCTATAAAGATCCTGAAAAGGATACTCTGGAGAGATCCTCACCCACCATGGGACTCAGCTCACTGTTCCTCTCCCTCACACAACTAGAGGAAACCCTGAAGTTTGGTGCCCAGAAAACAGCAGGTCAGGAAGCAGAGTGCACAGGGAAAATTGTCTGAGTGAGGAATTCAGAAAGCAACCCACTGTATTGCTCCTGCTCTTCCAACAGCAGAGAGGATCTCTTTGTGGAAAAACAGGGTATGAGTGCAGCTTAGAAGTGCTGGCTCCTGAAGCAAGTAAGAAAAGTGACCAAGTCACCCAATTACTTCTTGGACTCCAAGAGAAGAACCATCTCATTTCACACTTCAGTCTCAGGCTTCCACAGCGCACAATTACTTGTGCAACCACATGCCCACCCTGCCTCAGGAGAGAGGTTCCCAAGGACCCGAGTCATTTGTGGGAAAACTCTGCTCCCGTGATCTCCCACGCATTTTGAGACACTCACCCCTGAGAAAACAGGGAGCAACGTTTTCACTACTGACCAGTGAAGTTTCCTCCGATCACATAGGGGATGACCCCCCCTGGCCAGATCCTCTCAGCTCTGGATGTGGTTGCCCTGCGCACTCTGGGGGAGGAGTGTGTATCCATCCCAGACTCATTTTTATACTCCTTCCTCTTCGGTCTCCTTGCAAGCGTTGTGTTCTGCCCGACGTCTGCAAGACAGAGTGGCAACACTGTTTAAATCCTCTTTAGTTCCACATGCAGCCCTCAGGTAATACCTTGGAGCTTCAGAAAAACAGAAAAAACAAGATGTTAATCCAAACCAGAAGCCATAGTCAGATTTCCCAGTGATTTGTTTGGGACTTAGAGACAGTTGATCTGTAGTAACCAGGCCCTTCTGTCTTGGAGCCTCCCTATGTACTATGCCAAACCTATTCTCCCAGAAAAGTGTAAAGGGACACCCCCCCCCCCCACCTCAAGCTACTCACTCTCTCCAACAGCAACTTCATAGATGGGGACACAGTACTTAAACAAAGGGAATGGGAGGAAGGAGGTCAAACAAGCCCAGATGTCACTGTATATTCTCAACCTGTCCTACTCATCCAGATCTACAGAGAAAGGGTTGTTCTGGCAGGGCTAGCTTCACAACTGCAACAACTACTCATTCAAGTTGGCTTTGGAAGAAGAGGACAAGCCTCTTAGACTGAAACCTGTACTCCAGGCTGAAAAGTATTACATAAAAGTGTTTGTTTTCACATACTAGGTCTTGGCTGGTTTGGAAACATACACAGATCAGTCTCTGCTGGAGGAAGGATGCTTAGGGTGGAAAAGTGAGGCATTCTATACTTAACACAAATTTCCATCTCTTCATTTTAATGAAAAGGAGCAAAAATACAAAAGGGAAAAGAGAACATGTGTCTCATTTCTTGCTAAAAAGGTAGAGGAGCCCTGGCTGTGTGGTGCTTGGTGCTGGCCATAAAACCTGCCTGAGGATTCACGCAGGCTTCCAACGGGACCTGTACCTTGCCCTGCATCTGTGCTGCTGCAGCTCTGCTCAGATACTGGTTACACCTACACAAGTTGCACTTTTAATGTGCTGTGGGTCTGATCCAGCAGAAAATATCCTCCATTCAGAGCTTCCTGGCTGTTCACCCCCTATTTGCTGTGCCATGGGTGACCCCAAACCTCAAAGCAGCCTTAAGTCCAGCTGGGCTTTACTAGCATGTGTAAGGACTGTGTAGACACCATTTCTTAGATAAGCTGCCTGTATTGCACAAGCTGGACTTGGGCAAAGGAATAATAGAGTGCAGGGGTTGCTACACCTGCAGAGAGTGCTGGCCTAAAGGGAATTCTCTCACCTCCAAAGGCAGTGCTGCTAGCAGTGGCTCCTCAGTACTGGTGGGCCTCTCTAAAGCTCCAAGAGGAGGGATCTAAGCTCCAATTGTGGTCTTGTGATTCATATGGAAATTAGCAAGACTAGCTACAGCTTTGCTTCCCAAGTCAGGGACATGGGCTGCTGGTTTATGAAAAAGCACAAGCCCCAGTGAGACCCTCCTCTGGTGACTAGAGGGGCTGCTGAGAGCCTCTCCTTCCATTCATACCTCCAGCAGCAGCACGGGTAAGCAAACCACTACTGTCAAGGCTGAGGGGATCAAATCAATGGGAAGAAAATTAAGGCAGAGCAGGGGGATTGAAGGAGTGAACTTCAAACCCTCCCATCCTGCTTCACGAGGTCCAGCCCTTCTTGCTGGAGGCCTTTGCTCGGAGATGCAGGACAAAGATGGGAATTTGCCTTTTTTTCCTCTTCCTCCTGAGCATCTCCCCAGCACGCTGGCTGCACCCGGCATTTCAGAAGCTGCCCCATCCCCAAACCAGCAGCTGGACCCTGGAAAGCAGATGCTCTGAGGCTAGGGGTTCCCACAATGAAATAAGAGCTGCCCTCCCCTTCTTTGCATGCACCTACTCCACAGAGGTATTGCAGGGGCATTACGAGGGCCACAGCTGGAAGAAGGGAGAGGGTCTCAAGACACAAGTAATCTTCTGGATACCTGTTCTCCAGTCACAAATTGCTCCTAGGGCTGCCTAAAATCTCTGTGAATTTGCACACAGACAGCTTCTGCCAGCAAAGCCAAGTGAGAAGTCATCTGCCCCATGTTCTCCTGTGCCTGGTGCAGTAGGTGTTCTGCACAGAGGACTCTGGGTCCACACTTCTGTGCCACCAACATTTCCGTTCCTCACCGGCAACAGATCTTCCTGCGTAAATTCTCCACACCAGTCCTGCAACAACTCAACTCCTCCTAATTCTTGCTAAAATTTTCTGCCTTTAACAACTTAAATTTGCAGTGGATCCTTGGAGAGGCCTGGCACACCCTCCTAGCAGGGATGTGGGGAAAGCAGGCAGCAGATGCCCTATCCCCAGGGGGCAGAAGAAATCCAGACAGCATATCCTATACCATATGTCATCAAGCTCAGCAATTAAAAACTGTGGGATTTTGTCTTCCAAGGTAGCCATTGCTCAGAAACTGGCTGGTCATCAGTCTGCTTGTGGATAGGGGTGAGCAACTGCTTTTTTATATCACTTGGTTTTGTTTCTATTTTCCTCTTTTCTTCATTTATTAAACTCTCTTTATCTCAACCAATGAGTTTTCTCACTTTTACTCTTCCTGATCTCTCACCTATCCTGCTGAAGGAGGACAGTGACCGAGCAGCTGTGTGGGTGCTTGGCCGCTGGCTGTGGTCAACCCACCACACTATACAAGGCAAACCCACCCTTGCAGAAAGTCCACCAACAGCAACAGGCAGATGCCTGGGCAAGGCTGGTCTCCTAGGCACGAAGGCACACACGCGTACAAAGGACAAAACGTGGTTTTACAGGGGGTAAAAAAGTAAATAAAAGATACCCAAAGGTCTGGGTGGGGTACCACATTACCCTTTTTAACTGCTTTGTTACTACGATCGGTTGAAGTGGAGTTCTCACTTGACACAAGAGACTGTTCTCCCAGGCCTCCTGCAAAGGAAAAAGAGCAGACATGTGTCCCGGTGAGTAGGCTGGCAGAGGTCTGACATAGGAAGATCAGAAGCTGTCACCAATGCCATTTGTGGGTCTGCAGCCACAGAAACCAGCTGCTTTCCCTGTACAAGGAACAAGGACTAAGAGCCTGATAAAGCTGGGCTCTTCTCCTGGATTTGTTCCTAGCTTACAGTGACATCTTGCAACTCATTACCATCCTGTGCCTTAGTTTCTCCATATACTGAATAGGCAGAAAGTCTCTTCGGAGAAGGCTAGTTCCATGGAGATTTACTGAGAATAGGAGCTATACTATTGGTACCATCCTCCTTATAAGTACCACTATTAAATCTCAAATTAAAAAAGGTACACTGTCAAGGCAAAGAATGATCCACATTCAGACCAATAAGCTCTATCAACTCTTATACATCTGGCCTGAATTCTGTTTCACTTGAAAACAAAAGTCCTTTTCTGTGATGCTAATATCCACTGGCTACCAAAACAGGAAGAACTGTGTGATGTTAGCTCCTGGGTTTTTCTTGTGCCTCATCCAGCACTAGCTACCTCTCCCTTTTGGAACACACTGCCAGGTACATGGAGGTCTCCAGGGTGGCCACAGAGGTGGCTCCCTCCAGCTCAGGCACCAAAACAAAACTGGTTTGTCCCACTCTGAGTGCCTTGCTGCCTGGCTTTCCTATTTCCTCCATGGAAAACGGACTCATGATGTTCCTGTGATGCACAAGACACCAACATGTTGGGGGAGGGATTTGACTGCTTGATGTCACTGCCATTTGGCACAGAAACCACAGCAGTTCCATGGCATCTTCGTACCAGTGCTGTACCTTTCCTCCAGACAGCACTGCTGCTTCCTGTCCCCACCAGTGTGCTATAGCAAAGCATTGCTGCAGCAGGGTACAGGGGCTGCAGAAGCAACTCCACCAGGTTAGGCTGTCTGGCACACCAAGAGGGCTGAGGGGGCTCAGTGCATCCAGAATCCTCTACCATAAGATGAAGACTCAGGGAGAGACCTTATCTCCAGGGAATGGCAATAGAGACCCCTGTCTATAGCCCCTACTGGTCTTTTGACCATTAAGGTATCATGATATTTAGCAATACCCCAGTACTTGATTTTAGTTTTTCTGATGTATGACATGGAAATAGGATCTTCCCTCAATGCTGAATCCATTCTGCCACTGAAAAAGATTGTAAATGCCACCCAGTGCCAGAAACTGATTTAAAACAAACAATAACTTGTTCCCACGTCTGTTTCAGAGGACTTCAGAATAGTCCTGCTCACTGTAAGGGAAAATACTGACTGCAAACTCACCTGTACTGCAGAAAGCAAATTGAGATCTCCCTCCCTTGCACAACGTTACCATTAAAACCTGATTTCTATAAGCACTGTTATGTCCACTGTGGTACAGTTCTTAGGTCTACAGACAACCCTTCCACGAGCAGCACATAAGACAGAATCACAACCAGGTAACACAGGAGAAGGACTGAGTACCACTTCATATTCACTTGGCTAGCAAGGTGCCAGACACAGTGAAGTTCTAAGTGCTCACAAGCAGCTCGTGGATAACTGTTTTAATCAAAGCAGGTTTTAGAGCACTGGGAAGACCCTGAATAGAATCTTCTGTCTCGATTTTGTAACTGTATTTTCTGTTCACAAAGTATTTTCTAATCTTTCTTCCCACCACCATCACCTTCAACTTCCCCTAAAATGCATGTTTCTAAATTAACTCCCCCAATACTAGACAGCAAAAAACCCCAAAAAACCAAACCACCACCAAAAAAAAAAACCAACCCAAAACTCAGAAAGGCTAAACATTTCAAAATAGGTAAAGAAGCAGAGGTATTTTCACAATATTGGTTTTCTGTTTTTTAGTTTCTTAAAAATGTCTAAAAGAATAAAAAGTTGAGAGTACTTAATGATTTTGCACCCTACCATAAAATCTACCCAGGCAACTGCTGATTATCCCACCAAGGGGAGCAGGGGGAAAAGGATGGAATCTCCAACGTGAGGTGCACCAAACTGCGTACCTCAAAGCCTCTCAAGGCTTGTTTAGATGTGTCTTGCCCTGTGTACAGAAAAATACACATGAGTTTCTAGCAAATGGCATCTGGGCATTTCAATAGGTGCAAATCTTCACAATTTAAACCAGAATTCTACAAGGAAGGGGCTTGGGACATTTCACGTTACTTCCGCGTACCTGCTCCAGCCTCTTGCTACGTTGGTAATCTGAGCTATGCCAAATGCAATCTTCCAGGAAGCATTTAAACCTCCTGTGATAGCTTTCAAATTTTAGCCATCCCTTAAATGCAGGTTTACCAACAATCATACAATCTTGAGATTTGAATTCTATGTAGCACCAGCAGCCGCTGAGTGTGTGGAGGGAGGGAGCACTCAGAGATCACCCAGCAGCAAGACGACCTTCAGGACAGGGACAGTAGAAGAAAAATGCAGTGAAAGAGCCAGAAAAATGGTTGGAAAATGAGGGAGGGGGAAGAGAGAAGAACAATGGTGGTCCTTCTATAGCTGTCTGTCTTCCAGGTTTCCTGGGCTTTCCATTTTGCAAGGTCCAACTTGGGAACACCACAGAAACCAGAGAGCAACTATACAAAGTATAGAAACCTGGGCAGCAAGCCACTGAACAGTCACAGACCCAACATGGAAAACCAGCCCAGCATCTCTTTGGCAGGAAAGCTCTTTGTGGTGACTGTAGTAGGAAGGAGAACTCAAAAACAGTGCCTAGGGTGAGAACGCACAACACATGAGACAGCAAGATGTATAGCAGATAAATAAAACATGCTTTGGGAATACATTCACAGCCTTAAGAAGGTGGTGCTAATACCACCACTATTGTCCCCCTCCCTCCTTCCCCATCTTGTTATCGTGGTTCCCCTGTGAGCAGAAGGGAGGCTGAATGAGCCGATCTCTGCAGAGCTATTAGCAAGAGCAAGTTTCTACAGTCTTTGTGGCACAGTAAAGCAGCAACAGCATGATCAACCACCATATGCAGAAAGGGAGATACCGTTGGTCATACAGTACCGCTGGATGCTGTGTGGACACTTCAAGAGAGATGTCCCACTTTCAAGAGAGCTGGACATCTTCCAGACCCTGAAGCAGTCTTACTTTGCCAGCTGGAAAACTCTTCTTTTTGTTCTGGAGCTGGCTTCTTGCAAACCCTTCTCCAGCCCCTCCAAGGGAGCAAGGACAGGGGAAAAGGCACATCCCTGACACCCTGGAGGAGGGCTGAGAGGATGGTATCAAATTCTACCTCTCTGACATTATACTACTACAACTAATCAGAGTATCAGGAAAAGGATGATGAAAGACAGCAATAAAATGAACCAGAGGAAAGGAAAATACTAAGACTCTCAGCTGAGTATAGGGTAGAGCTTCCTGGTCCAAGAGATGCACTAAATCAGGGGACTGTCTCCCAAAGGAAGTGCCATAATTTAACAGAGCTTGACTGGACAAAAGCCACTAGATGTGTGAACAGGAACAAGCCTGATTCAACAAGATGGATTGCTCTGAACTCTATCACTCTTTTCCAGCCTCAATGTCCCATCCTACGATTTCCCTTTGTTTTCTTTCATGCCCAGTCCTCGTCACTTCCTTAAGCCCAAGCTCAACAAAAGTTCCTCTTCTCAGCTAAATTTTACAGCCCCAGGACTTCTCACACCCCACCACCCCCCCCCCCCCCCCCCCCCCCCGCCCAAAGTATGCTATTCTTCACACAATATCCCATTTCATTTAAAGGAAACCCCAACCACCCATTCACCACCAGAATTATTAAGGCATGTGGTCTTTGCTGAAGGAAAGGATAATTTTGTATTTCTAAATAAATGCAGCTTGCTTCCAGTCACAAACAGATTGCTTCTTAATTGAACTTGGGAGGTGAATTATATGGTGAATTAGGAAAAAAGAACAACTCTGCGTTTAGTGAATTGTTCTCCTAAGAGGGAACTGTATGGGATTGAATTGCAAATGATGGCACCAAACCCTACAGCCGGGCCCCCTCTTCTGCACCCGAGCTGCTGACCTCTGCCGTGCTGCAGTGTCATTTGCGCAGACTGCTTTTCCAAGCTGTGAACACATTCTTTCCCAGAGATCAGTGCAAGCCTTGGTTTCTTATGCAAAGGAGATGTTTGAATAAACTAGTGTGACTAATGAAATCTACAACATCTTTGCATATTTTGTCTCATTGTAGCTGATGAAAAAGGAAAGCACTACACAAAGGCCAGATATGGGTGTGCAGATATACCAGATATTTTCAAACACTACTAATCTCACCAGTAGAGACAGGGAGCACCCATATCCTTGCATCCCGCGAGGGTGTTTTTGAATCATACATGAGAATTTTGAAAGATCCTGTGCCGATTCACTTGAGCTTTTAGACATTTCCTACCCTTATGATAGCTAAACATATCCCAGAGATTAACATGACTTGACAGACATTTAGTCTTCTCTTCTGATTCTCCCCAAGAGAAGGCTAAGGCATGATCCTAGCAAAACAGAGATATGTAACATGTCATAATCAATAAATAAGGAAGCCAAGAAATGCACCTTGCATCTGGAAGCAGCTGCACATAGGTTTCAGGCAACATGCAGGTTCTGTTGCCCCCTCAACATATTCCTGAAGTTGTATCTCTCTGTCGGACTATTCTGTCACCTCCAAGAGCAGAGCAGATTCCAGCATTACTGCTTCAGAGCATGAAATGTACGTATTGAAGCCTATTATCATTAGAAACACTGAAGAGGAGAATGGAGATTTTCAGTTTGACACAATGCTCTGTGGAAAGCCAATACACTAATAAAAAGGCAGGCTTGGTCTACCACTTCCAGTAACACGTAATAAGATAAGCAAAACAGGATTGACTTTTCTGGTTTTTAATGCATATCCAGCAGTTAATAAGATCACTTTCATCCTCAGTACTTCCTACCTGCTGCTGTGCCAGCTCAGCCATCACCTTTCTCCAGCCTGACTGTTTAAGCCTTTTCTGCTTCTCCCACAAGCAGAGATGATACAGAATTTGTTAGATCATGTCTTCATGCAGGGAGCTGTACTAGATCTTCTAAGCTCTTTTAACTCCCCCATTTTTGTGATTCAATCCTTCCTAACAATTCATCCTGCTTAACAGCCACAACCCCAGCAGGACACTGCTGGACTCCCTAACTAGATAACTGAGTTTCTGACCACGACCTGGCAGAGAACACACAAGAGATTCTCCACCCAGGCTGGGAATATTTCATCTTCTACGTACAGTGCACTTGTACAGCAACTTATTTTTCTGTTGCCTGCAGACCAGCGCTGCCAAGGGAGCTTGACTGACTGAAAGAAATGTCCAGAAGCTTAAATGCACCATGAATCTGAGATAAAACCACCATGCTTGCAACCCTGGCTGAAGAACAGGAACCTAAGTTGTCTGCAGGAACTAGAGAGGCAGCCTGAGGTGGTAGGTAAGGGTCCAGCGAAGCAGAAAGCAGCAGGCTGCTGCATTGTTGGCAAGAAAGCAGTTTCTCTCACTCTTTCAGAAGAGGAAAATGAAAATACAATTTTGTTAAAAGAAGTCCAAGTTGTTCAGCTAGAACCAAAATAAAAGACAACATATTAAGAGAGTGAGCATAAAGCATGCCATCAAAACTATACTGTTTGCAGTTCCCTTGTACCACTAGCACTGGATAAAAGACGTGTAACCTGAGGAAAGAGCAGGAAGCAGACTCCATTCAGTACCCATACTTCCCACAAGAAAGGGTGGGACTAGGAGCAGTAGTAATATATTGGACCTGAAAATATGTCTTCTACAAGATGCAACTTAGGGTTGAAGGTATTTATTACGGTGCATGTTCTTCTATTTTTTTTAAAGCCCAGGCAGTCTGAACCACCAAAGAGGGGGCAATCAAATCCCTTACGTAATAAAGTTTCTGTGCTTGCTTCCACTTGATTACAACCCACAAGGGGCTTCTTGCCTAAACCAGGAGAGGAAGGCTAGGCAAAGCAGCTAAGCAGCCTGTTGGTGAATCGGGACGCACGTAGTGGGCCTAGAAATGCCCACCATCCTCCTATTGAGCACCTCTAAGACCTCCAAGCTGCTTGAGAGGCAGCTGACTTCTAAAACATTTTAACACTATCTGTCTTCTAGCTTTTATCTACTCTGGGGCCAGATGAGTTAAATGACCTGAAATCAAAGGAGAAACATCAGTCTATATCGATATATAAAGCTTCATTTCAGACTATACCTACCTACAATTTGAGTCTGAAACCCAACTACTGCCTATAGGAATTGTAGGCGTCTGAAAAATTGCGGTTTGAGAACACAAAATGTTCCTACATGGGAAGCTAGATGGGATGAAGCTTGCAACATCTCCCTTTTTTCCAAAGCGGAAAAGTTTTTATTAAAATCAAAATCTCCCACCTTCAGAGCAGTTCCAAACCAGGATGATTTTTCCTCTCCAGACCAACAAAGACCCTCTCTGTGTTCACTGGACCTCCTCTTCCTTCCCTGGTTGCTGTCCACACAGGGAAGTGCTCCATAGCTGAACTACAACCACTACTTTCATCACCTCCACTGGGGACAAAGGAGTCCCCCGTGAGCACTGAGGACTCTGCCAGGTTCTCCCATTTTTCTGATTCAGCACAGAATAACTTGACTGTACACATAGTTATCGGGTCTCATATGGTTGAGCCTCAGTAAGACTTTTTCTAATATGTCTTGCTGTGGAAGAAAGACCATTTTAGATCTGGGACACAACCAGGGAAAAAAGTGTCATAAAATACATTTAGAAAAAATTATTAACAATTTCAGGTCTGCTGCCTGTGCCTTAAAACACCTCATTTTCATACTCTCATCCAATATACGTGCTACTCACATGCCACAGCTTAGAGACTGGATTTCAAACTGAGGCTACAACGAAGCATCAACAAAACCAAGAAGTGCAGGTAACATTAAACACCTGTCACTGTTCAGAGCTTCGGTTCTGGTAAACTGTCATATTGTGACCACCAGAGATGCTTCTGGAAGAACAGGGTAAGTCAAACGATGTTACATGCTGCTTTTTAACTTCCTCATTAATCAGTGGTCAACAACTCTTAAGTGTAGAAAAAACCACTTTATGGCACTGGATTTTCTAACCACAGAGAAAGTGATGATTTTATTAAAACAAGCTCTGCTGGGAAAATGCATTCAGAATGTGGAACAGATGTTTCCCAGAGCTGGTGGAGAGTCTATAGCAAAAACCTTTCATAAACCCCAGGGCCCTGGAGATCTGAGCAAATGATTTGAGATAGATCCTTCAGCATTTCCTGTCAGTGGAATAGCTGAAGTTCCCTCAATTTACTTAAAGAAAAATAAATTAAAAAGGACAAGAATGCTGAACCCCAAATTCCCTGCAGGAATCTGTTTTTCATATTCAGAGTAAGCTGACTAGCTGCAATAATTCAGGAGAGTCCCAGGGTCCAGAGGCTTGACAAGCAGATGTGTCATCTCCACATCAGCTCTGCAAATGCTTGTGCAGGGCAAGGACATGGGCCTCCCAGGGACGTTCATGAGAAGAGGAAGGTGAACACAGCTAAGCAAATGCAGAGCTTCCACAAACATGAGCTGCAAAGCACTTAAAGCACCAAGCCCTTCTGCTGGCCATCTTTGGAGCGGCAGAGCAGAAGTACAGGCAGCACCGTTCCTCAACACCCCATTTTCTCCCTGGGCACTCCCTGCTGTTCTGGAATTGGCAGTATCACTTTTAGACTGTGATGCATCTTCTTTTTAAAGAAGGCATTGCAAGAAATGTGACACCCTGACCCAACCTTTCAACCAAGAGTCAATGCTTAAGGGACCAATGTTCTCTGGAGACAAGGAAGGACTGAGAAGACTGGGAGGAGCCTTTTCCTGCAAGCTGTAACATCTACCTCTGTTTCCTGGGGTAAAAAGACAGACAGACAGACGAGAAAGAAAAGAAAGAAAAAAAGTTACCTATTACCTGTGTCATGTCACCAATTTCTTCCAGTGAGAGTCCTGCAAGTCCCTGGCTTACAGTGCTTTACTGAGGGAAGTGAAAATTAAAAGATAGAGCACACAGGTACTATGGCCATGTGCATGTCTCTGTATGGCCAGGTCTCCCCCCACAGTGCACAACTTCTCCCTTCCCACCACATCAAAGCAGTAATGTGTAGCACCAAGCACCCCCACCCCGCTGCACTTGATTTCTCATCAATCGGATGGATCAAGATCTATTTTTAACAGGTGTCTGCCTCTCCATCACATCCCTCTTGATTCACAATAATCCTCCTTCTTCCCTGTCTCTCCTTTGAAAGGAAAGAAAACCAGAAGCAAACTTGCAAGTGATAAGGAAACTCTAAGAGCTGTTTTGGGTTCACCCATTACTGTTCTAGCAGGCAGTACACCACCCCCCCGCTAACATCCCTTTCCCTGTGACCTGCACAGTCTAATTGCCTCAGCCTCCCTCAGCCCCAAGACCCCGCAGGCACGGCCACGCACAGCTCCCTGCGCTGCCTCGCAGCATCCCCTGCCCTGTTCCAGCTGTGGGCTCCCAGTCAGAGCCCAGGGCTCTCCGCAGACCAGACAGACCACTCCTCCCACTCAGCCTTCCTAATCCTTTTGTTTTCCCTCTACCTTGTTTGTACTGGATAAAAATTAACTCAAAATGAAAACACTACACTAGAAGCTAAATTATGTTTGAATGCAATTAAAACTCCTTCCACAAAGAGTATGTGGTGCCAGCACAGAGACCTTTCTTCCAGCTTGCTTTCTGCCTGGGTACCCAGATGCTCCCAGTCTTGGAGATTTCTGGTGCCTTCTTACCCCCCCAGGAGCCTGTGCCATGTTTAACAGGCAGCTGAGCAGAGCACCCTAAGTAGATATAGCAGAGACACCTCGTCTGCTTGGTTACCTACCAGCTCCACCACAGCTCGTTTAGAGGACACCCCAAACCAATTGCCAACAGCGGGGTAACCTCCAGCCCCATGGTCAAACAGATGCCCGAATCATTTGCAGTCATTAAAGATGCAGCGGGGAAGCTGGGGGGTAAGTGGCAGAGCAGCTTTCCTCACTGCAGCAAGCTGCCCACTGAGAGCTGCTGGCAGAGCAGCTGCCCCATCCATCCCAGGGATGGCTGCACTTCTATGGGGGAGTCAGGTCAAACCCACTCCTCTCTGCCACAGACTGACTGCAGGATTCAGAAACACCATCAACTGCAAAGAGAAGAGTGGCTAATGCCCTCCCCACCACAGTTTTATAAATGTCCTAGTATCTTCTGTGCTCTAGGAAGTGGAACAGCAAGATAATATGAATATTTCTTTTTGCCTCTGATCTTTGCCCCGGAGAAACTTGTTACCCATTCCCCAGGGCTGTCCAAGTCACCATCTGGCCTCAGAACTACAGCAGCAAACACAGTCCAGCATTTCAGCCTAAAACTAATTTGCTTTCTTTCCCCACTTGACAGCTGAATAAATACTTTGTCCTTGCCATTTGAAAAGGAGAGCTGCAGTGAAGGTTTTTTTGTCCACTGTAGCTACAAACGCCAGCCTTCTTTCCAAATTAGGCCTGAACAAGCAGGAGTTTATTCCACAAATGTAACCCCTTTCTGTTCACAATCAACCACGAGCAGTTTACAACTTCTTCTAATTTATTTCTTGTTTGCTATTATCCATCAAGCCATTTTGGCTACTGATTGTTTCTTGGACCTGCCAGCTATTTTGCTGAACAGGATAAGCAACTTTTATTTTGTGGGCACAGCAACATCCCTGCTTGAAAGGGGAGAGCCTGAGGGTCAAGGCATCCAAGCCACCCTCATGGACCAACCATCCTGCAATGACTGCTCTCAGAGCTTATTAGACCCTACTCTTTCACTGACCATTTCTGCTTCCAAATTAATTTGCTAAAACACACTCAGAAATGACAAGGCAGCCTACGCAGTTGAGGCAAATTCAATTTTTCATTTGAGCAAGTATTCAAGGAAATTAGGCATTTGCCCAGCTCTGAAACAAATGCATGATTTAGGCAATTCCACAGTTATTGGTGAAGCACTGTCGAATTTTACAATTAGGGTAATGGATTTAACATCCAATGTAATTTCCATATGGATAAACTGATCTACTCAAGTACATTTGCCCATGTGTTCCCTGAATCACAGTTAATTAATATAAAGCTATTTAATAACCTCCACTTAAACACAAAAGACTATTCAGGCTCTTCTGGCATCAGTAAAAGGAACAGCCTCCCAGTGTGTTACACCAGCTGTAGACAAGAGCAAAAGAAAATTTAATTAAGAGCGATCAGGAGTAAGACAGTTGCAAACAGAAATCAGATGTTATAAATGCTCTACATGGTGACTACCCCAGCTCCGTAAAGGGTTAATAACACCAGCTAGCACCAACTTCCAGGTGCCTGAGATGTGCCCAAAAGAAAACTTAGAGGATGGGGGAAGCAGTGGGGCTGGGAGCCAAAGACAGGTGAAGTCAAGCAGGGAGCAGCAGGGATTCAGCATTATCCATGCAATGACACTGCTGCAGCTCTGCCCAAAGCTGATGGTGGCACCACGTTGAATAGGAAGGAGCTATAGAAAGAGGCTGTTGGGAAGCAGATCTAACCGTCGTATCAACGTATATAGTTTCTGCAGATGTCTTTGGGTGCTTAAAGAAAGTTAATTGCTTATTAACAAAATCCAAGTTGGTTAATTTCTAATGTGCAGGACTTGACAAGAGCGATACTGAGTTATTGCCTTCCTGGCTGATTTCTGAAAGCAGCATATGAATTGGACTCACAGGATAAACACCAAAGTTTCCACTAAGAATGAATAAGTGGCAGAGTTTGAAATAGCTGGGGATTTTTGTTACAATGGAGAAAGCTTTATTGCTTGTGTGGATTAATTTGAGCAATATTGCAAAGCTCATAAAATCACTAAAAAAATCCAACTATGTAAGGCTGAATGTTGGCTGCACAGCAGAAATAAAACCACTTGTTTTGACAGGCAGGAGGCCACCATCCAGAAAACTTGATTTCAGGGAACAGTGAGTTTACAAAACAAACTTTGTGGTGCATGTGACCAGCTGCCATCGGGAACCTAGACAAGAGGAAGAAAATACATCTTAGTCAATGGGGAATGCAGAGCAAGTAGCAGGGCTGCGTCATTCAGGCTGTGCTCTGGCAAGGGCCAGATGGTATCTTCACCTATTGCTTGGGAGCCTTTACCCTGCCCTGCAGGACCTTTATCACAAGCAAAGGGGAAAGGGGAGGTAGACTCTTGCGGTGAGTGAAGCATTTCTCTGCTTGTCACAAGCCAAGTTCAGAACATCACAGCCCACCCTGTGAAGGAACACTGCAAGCCTCACTGGTCCCAACTGGTTTTGAAACATGTTGTACTGGAAAGACCCTAGTCCAAAGAAAACTGGAGCCTGCCTACCTTTTGGTGGGACAGGTGGAGTAAAGACTAGCACCTCTTGTTGCTACTCAGGCATACCATAAGCAGCACCTCACTGCTGGGGAGGCAGTAGACAGCCCTCCATTAACATCTGATTTAACTCAAACGTTATCTAGCACTCAAGGACCACTCACTCTCCCGTGTCATACTTCAAGGTCACATAGAGACTGTAGAAAATACAGCAAAAGTAGGAACAAAAACCACATTGGGAATCAGGGATAACAGTAAGACAGCATTTGTCAGCATGTGAGCGAGCTCTCCACGGGCATCACCTAAGGGAGAGGTTTGAGGAGGCAAGTAAGGAGAAGAATGAACTCCCTTTGGTGAATATAGGAAGGGAGAAATGGGCAAACATACCAAACCCTCTCTGGGCAGGGGCCAGGGTGAAACTTCCTCCTGAGAGAGGAGAATACAGCTCTGTGGTAAGGGGCTACGGGCAACCCAAGATTGAATGGGAATCTCAGAAACAGGAGAGCCGAATGTGCAACACACAGGAGCTTGTGGAGTGAGGAACTCAGAAGAATCCCTCACATAAGGGCAGGAGCAAAGAAATGAGCTGCTTCTTTCATCTTTCTTGTGCCCCAACACTGAACAGCTAGGAGAATTCCTCCTTACTGGAAGCAAGGAGTGCTAAAAGGACAAAACAGCCCAGCCAAAAGCTCAAAGCTGGCCTGTGCTGTGCTTTTGGAAGTGTAAGGTGCAAAGCCCTCCAGAGCAGAATCCGTGCCTGTGAACTGAGCTGCAGCTCACTGGATGGGCCAGCAAACGTGCCATGCAGCATATCCGCAGGGCTCTAGACTGAAACCTGTGCGATTGCCCCACAGGCACTGTCTGACTGACAGATCAAGCCAGTAACAGTGGCAGGATGAGAACAGGCAGACACATCTTCTCTCCTCCCATCAGGCATCAGACTGGCAGACTGTTCCTGTGACTAGCAAAAGGGCATGCCTAAAATCAGCAATTAGAGAGGAAAATCCCTCTCAACATTTTCCAAAAAGGACTTCAAGCTGGCACTCAGGAATCAAAAAAGAAAAGCATATCAACCCTACAGATTAGCATCTGCTAGCAGGACAGCCTTAACTACAGGGGGAATTAGCAATAGCCAAGGGTCATGGGCTTTCTAGGCAATTATCTTTATGCTGGAGAAAATCAGGCAGGTCTGAGAAGGTTGCAATAGGATTGCAAGACTCTGGGCTAGAAGGAAAAGAGACAGTATCTGTTTTTCTCCAAAGAGAAGATCACTGGCTTATTGCACAAAAATGTGGAATTGGGAAAGGGGGTAACTCAAGAAAAGCAGCGTGAACAAGAGCATTCACCCAGTTCTTCCAAAGGGGAGCTCCTGCCTTGCCTTAGCAAACGACAGAACTACGGGAAACTCATTTCATGGTTGTACGCTCTGGTAAAACCCCTGACTGAATAGACTCAAAAAGGTAAACACTGGGGCTAGTGATAGGAAAATAATTTGGCACAGCTAAACAAACCTCAGCGTCAGGCCAGGCATCAGGCATTTGGCACCTACCTTTCCACAGAGCGGGCTGAGTGAGGCTCCTCTTCCTGTTAAGAGACTGCATGGACTGCAAAGGGACATCCCTAGAGTGCGTGTCACATGTTGTGGAAGACTGAAAGGAGGTATGCAAACAGATGGACAGACAGGTCTGTTGGAACAAAGATGTTCCTCTACCCACATAAGAGGAAGCAACCTTCACTAAACATTTCCCAGTGGAAGAGTAGACCCCTGTAGAGAGTTCACAGGTGTGGGTTATGTTACAGCACGTACACAGTTATTTGCATTGCTTCTGGCCAGTTATAACCAACACAGCTGAGATTAAGTTAGTACAACCCATAGATATGCTCTAAGCCTAAATGAATTAAAGGTCGTGCCCCAGGCAGCCCTGAATCCAGCAATGCTGAAGTCCACCCCTGCTACCCTGAACCAAGCGCCGCTACAACAGAGTGCCAAACATGAGTTACAAGGGAAAACCAGCTCTGAACTTGGTATGCATGTGCCAAGTCAGTTGAATTTAACTGTCTCTCCTTCAAATCCACAAATCGGATCTTCCCTGGAATCTCAGTCAGTCACAGTCTAAAATCCCTGGATTTTGCATTCTTCTGGAAGTGCATTTTGCATTAACTGAAATTTCACTAGAAACACACCAGTAGCATCAAAGAGGACTTTGAAGTAATGTGCAGCACTACTGCTGGCCACAGCCCCTAGACTGAGCGCCCTCTCCCAAAGCGAAGCAGCAGAAGCCCTGCTTGTGACTGCTTCCAGCACCTTAACCATTCCAGTGGAGAAGTCTTACTTGCCACCCTGAGGCTAAACAGCACAACTCTTAGCAGGAGAGCTGCACTCAAGCAACCCATCCTGCAAGCAATCCCAGCTCAGGTGGGAGTCAACACCTTGCCTCAGGAATGTAACCAGAGAGCACTGAACCATGTTTCAGGTGCTGACAGCCCACCAGAGGTGAACGAAAAGCTGCTATGTAACTTGAAAGCGTTGCAGTCAATCCCCTGCACCATACAGACTTTCAGATGTGCACTCACACAGGGCTGCACATTCTTCTGCTCCCTTCCAAATCTCTTCAAGGTTTGCCTCCGTGCCCCAAAGCAGTTTACACACATTGCATTTAAATCTGTGATTCCTGGGTTGTTGTGCTACAAAAAAAGCTATGAGCCAGTCCTGAAACAGGAAGAGTCCTGTGAAACAAGGTGACCAAGAGCATCCCAAAGCAAGAAAAAGCAAAGCAGCTTGCTGCAGATGTGGGTCTTGTGCAGATCTGGTGAAGCAGCGGAGTAGCTGCCTGCATTTTCACAGCATGCTAAAGAACAGCGGAGCTAGCATGTGTCAACAAACCAACTCCCTGCTCTTATTAAGAGAAGGCTTAATGCAGAACTCCTGTCTGCTTTGTTTGCCAGAGAATAACTTACATAAAGTTTCCATCAGAGCCTCAAGCCATTCACGGCAGCTTCTGTCTCCCCTCTGATTTCAGTAGAAATCCTGGGATCAGACATATCCCTGTCCCAGCTGCACTGTTATCTGAAGTATTACTCACTCTAGCCAGCAAAGATGCTCTGTAAATCCTTCCTGCCACTCATTTGTGGTAGTGTTAAAGCTTCCTCAAGGCCTTCAAGACATGAGCCTAAAAACCTCTCAGGATCAGAAGCAAAAGAAAGCCTGTTTTGACTGTTCTTGAAAAGCATTCTTGGCGGCAGCGGGATGCAGAGTCAGTGCCTCAGCAGCCAGCCCAGCGCAGCATGACATCAGCGAGGGCAGCCAGACTCCCGTGTCTTCTGATCTGCTGGTGCCAAACCCAGAAGAGACAAACTTGCCTTTCTTACTCAGAGAGGTGCCTTTCAGGACTAGAAACTGCCTCTGTGATACAAAAAAAAAAAAAAAAAAAAAAAAAATCAGGAAAAGAGGTAATACATGAGAAAAGTCTTCTTAATCCCTAAGCTGCCTGCAAAGACTTAAATTAAAGCTGTTAGGATTAAATAGGCACATCCTTCCTATAGGTATGGCCTTTTTCCTCTGTGGTGAATGCTTCAGCAGATAAAGCAATAAAGCAAAGACAATCACCTTGCACCAGCGGTGCAAGGTCCAAAAGAGAAGTGACACTGTGCAGATACACAGCCTGCTTGTGGGTTTTCTTGTTTCCCCACATTTCAAAGCCATCCAGGGGTTCTCAGCAGCACAGGAATCCTCAAAGCTTTGACTCAAGTTTCTTCTAAACTAAAAAAGCAACTATTTTCACTAAAGTAGAAAAAAAAAAAATCTATGAGAAACTTTTCAAAACTGTAAGCTCTTTGAAAAAACAAATCTTTCATCCAAGTAATTAGGAGTTGGTGAAGCACAGGCTTGCTGAGGATAGCGCTCACTGGCAGATCTTCAGGTACCTGATGCATTTCATTATGTTTTGAACCATTACTGTGTCTCTGCGGGGCCAAATCCTGAGGGTGTCCACTTCAACACCACTGCAAGAGAACAACTGATAAACACGACATCTAAACTTGATCCCACAGAAACAGAGACAGGGAGGCAGGTAACTTAAACATTTTAAATGCAAAGTAACACTTTCATTTTAAGAACACCCCTTACTGTTTTCCCCCCTTCTAGCCACAAAACATTTTTAAGGGGGAGAAGGAAATTTCCTGTTTGGCAGATTTTTGGGTGGTATTACAGATGGTAATAGCAGGATGAACAGATGATGCGGAGGGCATAGTTTAGCCTGCAGAATCTCTAATAATATAAAAAGCAGCAAACAAAAAGAACACAAGCAATCCTCTGAGCTTAGGACCTAGGTTTCAAAGAGCAGCAGCTAATGGGGGGGGTGTAAACAAACTTTTTTTTTCCTGGTTTAGAAAATTAGAAAAAATTACTTCAACTCAGAGAGGTCAAATTGTGCAACTTTAAATAGTTCTTTTACCAGATCATTGATGAGAGTAAAACTAAGCTTCAGGTAGAACAAAGCTGAGGTTGAGAGACTTTTGGAAAGGAGCACAGAAGTCGTATTACCAGAATGATTTAAAATTAGGTTGGAGGAAAGCACTTTGGAATTAATCTTGAGGGAAATCCTGAAAGGGTTCAGATGAGGGATGAACTAGCTGGTAGTCCTGAGCCCTCTTACAAGAGCACATCTCCTGGCACTCACTCTGAGTTCATCTGCACTGTTTGCAAATACTCTCTACTAACTCAGAGTTTTAACCAAGTCAACATGCAGACATCTAAAACCTAGTTGATTAAATGGACTAGGCTTAGCTGTGGACTGCCATCATGCCTGCCTTTCCCTCAACATGGCCTGAAGAAAACCCCAGTGCTATAAACATATCGGAGAATGATGTTTGCATGCAAGATGCTATTGCAAAGCCCTTTTGCAGATCAGTTTTCAGCTGCTCAACCTGTGCTCTTCCTGACAAATCCTTGAAAGGGAAGCTCCTTTGGAGCAAAGGAGACTGCTCATTTGAATATGGACGATCAGGTCATATTCTGCACTCTAAAAGACTTTAAGTACATAACACAAGTGATGCAATTCCCTCTGTAATGCCAATCCCCTATGTGACCAATCACACAAAATAATCCAGACACACTGGACAGAGACATCCAGACAAAGCCAAAGAGGGACACAGCTGCTAGAATTCTGAAGCAAGGTACCAAGCTGGCTACCAAGGAGATAGCTACCCCTAACTGTAAACCTCACATGAACAGTCTTCAAGAGGATCACCAGAGAGCTCTGACCCAATATCCCTCAGAGGGAAGGAACCATGACCCCAACTCTGTGACTTCAGCAGAGGATAATGCTATTCAGTCTGTTGCTTTACATCCCAGACAATGGGAACAAAACACTAGCTCCAAATTTGCTGAGAAAATGCCTGCAAAGACTGAACTTTAAGGCATCCATTCTCCCAAAATCCAAACCAAGGGCACTGCTGATTCAGCAAAATAAAAGGCATCCCATTCTCAAGTACATTCACAAAGTTTGGGGGCCTGAATAGTGATTATAGCGTTTCTGCAAGCAGGAAATAAATGCAGAAACCAACCCTGAAGCACATCCATGACATGAAATTAAGCTAAGTGCAGAGATCTGTGGCAGAATCCACACATTCCTCAGATCAGATTCCCTGCCACTCTCTCAAGGGCCTAGAGGAGGGCATAGCTATCTTTCTAGACTGAGACTGGAAGAAGCTGAAGAGGAGTTGGAATAGGAAACCTTGAAACATCTGACAGTCTCGGCTGTCATGAAACAAGGCAGAACTTTTACTATAACAGATCATCTCCAGTTGGATCCAGTGAAGAACCATGTCCACTGCCACCCATAAGAACACAGGAACCTCATTCTTCCTCCAGAGCCTGACAGCTGCCGTTGCTCCACACAAGCTAATAGGGTGTACGTCTATAAACAGCTCAGTGTCAAATGGCACAATTTTCATCCCTCCTCTCAGCCAAACACCATTTTCTGGGGACAAGGAAGCAACAGAGGGGAAGAAGAATGCCTGGCCTAATGGTGTGTTCAGAACTGCAGCTCCCAGATACGAAGAGCCTGTGTGTCTGTATATACGTATTAAGTACTTCCTCCACTATACAACTAATCCGATTAACAGCTTTAGGAAACTCTGAAATGTTATAATTCAAGGGGTCCCATTCAAAAAAGGTCTTAGGCTGCTTCTGTACAGAGGTTGCATTCTTCCCACTGGAAATAAAAAAAGTGGAGAGCAGGACTTTCTCCCAGGAAAGAATGGGTCCCAATCCCCATCATGCTGAAGTAGACCACCCTCTCACAATTCACATGAGTGTCAAGCAAGTCCCGCAAGAGAAGAATCACCCCCTCCTGCCCCTGCAGAGACCCCCCTCGCAGGGCAGGTGAACAGAGAGGTCCCTCTGTGCATGCTCCACAGAACAGGGCTGCCCATTTTTCAGCTTGCACCTCCAGGGACTGAAAGCCAGGGGGCCAACAAAGCCTGCTGGAGATGAGGACAGGGCCGAGTGATATGACATCACCATTTACCTAATGCAAAGCATTGTATGATGCACCAGCTTTACCTCAGTCAATAAAAGGTGCCAGGAAGAGACGAGTCCAACTGCACAACATGAGCCATGGTTGTAAGAGACCAGTACCTGCATTACTTGATGCAGATGTGGGTTATAAAATTCAGTTAATTTGCCAGATGGTGTGGGCCTGGCACCAGTGCCAAGTGAGAAGAGATGTGCTAGATATGACAGCTAAAAAAGCCACCAGAGCAAACTAACACAGTCAAACACTGTTTTGCTTTGCTTCCCCAGTAGTCTCCTCCTCTAACTTCAGGAACTGACAAAGGGATGGGAAAGAGATGAACACTGCCTTTCTCACTTAGTCCTTATTTTTTAACTTATCTTCTCCTCCAAAGGCAACCTGCTCCTACTCACCTATCACCTGAGAACACGCCACAGCCCAAAACATGATACAAATGGGCTGACACGACAGTGCAGGATAATTGCATTTCCAGGGAGCAATCCGTAATCCAAAGAAGTAGACAGCCGTCCTCTGCCCAGAATGTCAGCATCTGCATGAGTTTAATCAGTCACATCGACATCAAAAGCACGCCTCTGTGCTGGATGTGCCATCTTTCATGCTCAGCCCAACAGGAAGCTGGAGCAGCGATCCCCAGAACAGGACCTATGCAGTGCTTGGATGCTCTAAAACCAAAGCTAGGCAGTCACAAGGATACAGAACCAGCCACCAGTCCTTACAAATGATAAAATAGGAGCTGAGATGCATGGGGTCAGGTGAACATGTGATTTCAGTGATTTCTGGCACTACCCAACCTGTCACCCTACTTACTAACCTAAGAGTGTAACAGCAGAGAGAGAAAAGAAGTTTGTCCTGACCTACTCTCTCTCCAGTCCCTTTGGTATTTCTCAGAACTCAGACCTCCAACAACTTATCTCTTGTAGCATAAAGTGGAGTAGAGGCAACAATTGCGCAGGGAGCCCTCCAAACCAGCTGCAGAGTGCTTCAGAGACTGTCAGAGCTGGAGACCAGTCAGAGCTCCTGAGTCAAGAAACACCTCTCGCCTGGCACAAGACTAAGCATGCCTAAGAGCTGTGTAGAGGGACAACATAAGCATATGTTAACCCATCTATTTGCTTTATAGAAAATCAACACAATTGTTAACCTATTCCAATTATAACATCACTTCAAGAGTATTCTGTATGCAAGACTGCAGTGGGTTTTACCTAGGTAGACAGCTGAAAAAACGCATCATACATTGCACAAAAAGCAGGGGAGGACAATAAGAGTCAAAACTAATGTCAAACTGAGTGTCCTTTTTTCAAACACATTTCCTTCCAAATTTGCAGAAAGGTAGTTCCTTGTAGAAACAGACCAGCGCTACAAATTTGAAAATCTCCCTCAGACAAGATAGGATTTGCTATATCAAATTGAGATTTGTTTTTTGTTTAATGAAGTTCAGAGTTGAATCCCACCCTCAGTCACATTACTAAGGAACAAACGTTAGGAGTGAGAGGGAACTCCTTCCTCCCTAAAGATAAAAGCAGAGGAAAGAAGGCATCACCATCCCAGGGCTGCCCTTACCTGAAGTGTGTCTTGCGTTTCCATCTGAGTGCTTTGTCAAGTCAACAGTTCTGTCTATTTGAAACAGCTTCAGATCATCTTCATCTAAAGCGATATCTCCCCAAAAGGCAGCTGGAGAGAAACAAACTGCAATTAGTTTAGTTTTTATTTTGGAAGGAAAGCACAGTTCCTATGTGGCCCGTATCACACCTAAAAGGTGATTACTCCATGGACCAGCAAAAGGTAATACATAGCAGTAATTTTAAAAGTACAAACGGAGCAGACATCAGTGGAGGCCAAGCGACAACATTTAAATTAAGCCACTGAGCTGGGATTCCTCATGTTTCTCATTTTTGCGGGTCTGGCTCTCAACCAGGCACTAAGGTGGTGGCATTCACTCTTCATTAAAGCCTACAAGGAGAACAATCACTGGCATTTCTCTTGTTAGTATGAGGAGTTAGCTAAGCTGCAGCTTGAATCCTGAGATGTTGCATCCGCACCATCCCTAGGCCAACAATTTGCATAAGATAGGAGGACAGTGGTGAAGGACTCAAGCTCAGGAGCATACATCGAAAGGCTACAGCTGTCAGCCTGCAGGATCTCATACACATGGTTAGCACTCAGACACACTGCACTGCTCTAAATCCAAGCTGAGAGCCCGCCTATCATTTCCACTTCGGTGGAGAAACACCAGTTATTTGTCCCCTTGTGGATCAGTTACACAGATTTAAGTTTGCAGAGTTTTTAATTTTCAGCCAGAAGCCATGAAAATAAGGTAAACAAACTGATACTTCGACATTCACAGCTCAGAGAAACAGACTGGAAATCATTTTAGTGGAAAAAATTATATCCTGGGAGTATCCTGACCAAGTTGATGCTGTAGTGTATAGTTACCATTTGGGGAATTTGAACAAAATAAACACAGGCGATGAAGCAGTTGACCAAGCAGAATAGATCTTTCAGAGATAACAAACAGGTTATGAACAGAGTTGCTAAAATTCATATGAGAAGTCTGCATAGGTTGATGAAAAATAAAAACCAACCCCAAAACTAAACAACAGAGCAAATGAATTGGTGGTACAGTTCAAGAGAACTCAGTAAGTCAGACAAGGAGCAATGCTGAGTCATTGCAACAGCAATCAGATCTGATGGAATATTTTTTTTTCTTCTCTTGTTAAGTCAACAACATTTACTTTACTGGGAGGGGAAACATCCCGTTGCTGCACTAGCAACACCACTGATCAAACTATGTTAGGCTTGAAAAACCAATGAGTTTTACTGATCATCTCACTTTTACTGCCAAGACCAAATGAAATATGGACCTTTGCCTGAACATCAGAAACTTGCAATCAGATCTGTGGCAAATGAGTTATGAAAGGTTAACTCAGAGATTATTTTTTTATTTCTGATACAACATGGCACTGGTTCTGATGCAGCACTTGGCTCCTCCTCTGCATCTCAGCACCCCAGTCAGTACAATAGCATTTGCCAATGTCACTGTTCTGGGACACAGGAACAGCAAGAGGTCTTTGCCTGCTCCTAGGCACATCCCAACTACCACAAACTTCCCCAGCCAAGAGCTGCTACAACCAGCAAAGCCTTGGCATGAGCAGAGGGGGACTCAGATGCTTCCTCCTTTCCCTGGAACAAAGCTGTCTCCCCCTGGTTACCTGGCCACAGCAGAGGAACAGAAGGCAGCCTCAAAGGAGGCTGGCTCTGGCTGTTTGGTTGGGTCTACCTAACAGTGCTACCAAACCCCAGAGTACAGAAATACAGGAACAGCTCCAGAAGAGACCATAGCGCAGACAAACCTATACGCAGACTGACATCAGTTGTAACTAGGACAGAGCCTCTGTTTGCTACACAAACACAGAACTCAGGCTCTCCCCAACTTCTTGGCAATCCAAGCCCTCATGATGAACAGAGAAGAACCTAAAATACTGTCAGATCCCACCAGCTAACAAGACTACCAGCATGGCCAAACATCCCAAGCTGATTGGGAATGGTCAGTGGAAGAAAGCAGAGACTTATGCTCCTGTAACTGCAATTTGAAGAAAAGACATTTTATCCATCCAGAGAAATTATTTGCTCAGGACAATGTTGCAGTCAAGGGGAAGAGATGCAGACAGCATCCCATGCCATCAGACTCCCTCCCCAGTCACATTCAGTTAGTCACTATTATAGTGGCCAACTACATATCCATTCCCTACCCTCCTGCCAAACCCAATGTCCCGTTTCAGCCCCAAACTAACTGCCACCACCTTGGGCTCTTGGTAGCTCTTTTCCATTAGTGCCACACAGTTTGTTTCTCAGGCTAAGGTAGCCCGTGCCAAAGCACAGCTTTCAGGGCAAGCCTGCAGCATGGATTTACATCAACAGAATTGTTACATTTTCCTTCCCAATAGAAGGCAGCAGTTTCTCCCAGCCCTAGCAAAGGAATCTCTTTCTGTTACAGAGCCATACATCATCCTGAAAGATGGCCCACTACAAAAGCTGAATTTCCCTAGCATTTATTTCCAGCTCTCTGCAGTCCCAGCGTACTCCAGGGGAACCATGATTTATCACAGTCCCGAACCAGCTGAACAACTTTCCTCGCTGGAAGTCCTGGCTGAGAATGTTGCACTGCAACTTCTCCTGTGCTGTCAAAGGCTCCTTCCTAAAGGCATGCAAGCCTGAAAGAAGCTTGCTTCCACCCCATGGGAGCTGTCCCACAGGAAAGCCCAAGTACTTTATTTTAAAGGGTCACAAGTTCAGAGACTGCTGGCAAATGAAGCATCTCAAAGCATCCCTTCTGATTTCCTTTACCAAGGTCTCCCTTTTAATTTAATGTGGGAGGATTTCCAAAAAGAAAACAAAAACAAAAAAATTTAAACTCTCCAAACAGCAGGCTAACAAACTTGGAAATCAGTATTTCTCTTGGCAGAGAGCTCTGCAGTGTACAGCCAGGTGCAAACTCTTAACACTCAGTGCAACAACGTGCCAGCTTTTCTTTAAGAAATCTCTCTGGATAGTAAAGAGCGGAGCAGCTCTTACTGAGGTTGATGAAGCCAAGATGATAGAGTTTGCTTCCATGCTGGACTAGCAACCTGTACCAACCACTCTGAATGTTTAACCTCACCACCTCCCAGCATATGCAACCAGACAGCATTTGTCTATTGGGGCAAAGGGGAAGGATGACTGTTGAACAAAAAAACCCAGCACCCAAATGGAAAAAGCAGCCTGGAAAGCTGTCTTCGTTTTCACCACATTTCTCCCCCAGGAGAATGGCATCTACGTTGCATCTGGAGCACAGAGGTGCCATGACACCTGCAAGGTATGGCAGATGGCACTTAGAAGGACAACACCTTCTTCTAGGTAGAGGACAGGCTGAACATTTTCTCCAGGTGCTTCACATACAACCAGAGAGTCCAAACCCGCTAATGCCTTCACAGTCCTCATTTTCCACAGTAACTTTTTGGGGAGCTCTGGCAGGCTCCCACTCCAAAGGAACGTGATGGCCCAAAGCATCGTCTTTATAAAATCTTCACAGCTCTTCCCTGCAAATCACTTCCAATCTGTTTTTTCCCCTCAACAGCTCCAAGCAATTCCCTGCTTGTGTCTTCTCCTTTCCTTAGTTCTGAGTAGCATAATCTGATTTCAGGGGAGAAAAATAATTTTGCTGTCTCTTATGAGAACTCAATATAAAAGTGTTCACAACAGCTTAAAATATTTCTTTTCTGTGAAAGATGTGTTTCATCCAGGTCTTTTAACAATTTTTTTTTCCCCAAAGACAAAGTAGGGAAAAAAAAAAAATCACCAGTAAAAGCTTCTGCTATTCAGCCAGAAAATTGAATAACATTGTTCCTACAAATACAACTCAAAACAAAATGCAATATTGTGGCTTGTTAAAAGCAGGCTGATCTCTAACACTTCAGGACAAATACCTGGGGACAGGTATCTTTCACCCTCACCGCAGTCAGCTCCAAGTTTATACAAGTATACAAGAGCCACTTGAGCTGGCAGAAGAAGAATGTAACTCCACACTTGAGAAATGTCACCAGAGGTCTGTGTTTGAACTGATCTCCAGCCACCAAGCTGGAGCAAAACTTTCACCCATTTGTCTGCCACTCCCCCTTGCCAGGAAGCCCCCATTCCTGCACCATGGCTTCAGTATAGGCTATGGATATACACTGATGACAAGGATCAGCAAAGCAGTCACCCTCTAGATGCTATGGGAGACCACTGCAATTTCCCCTGTAGCACCCATCAGGACCAGCTGTGACAGAGATTCACAGAAAAAGAGGCCTTGGAAACAGGCATCCCCTGCCTGCCAAGAAAGCCACCCCACTCCACCTCAGACTCTTTCACCAACTGAAGCTTTTATTAAGAAATGGCAGGTTTTAGGTGCTGAATGGGATCTGAACCTCGATTGAGAACTATGCCCTCTAACTTGAGCCAAAGGAGCCCTCTTTCTGTGGGGCCAGAGCCACGCTAAGTTAGTGTATGTCATCAGCCCGAGGGTCTCGTCTGAACTTGCAGCCAGCTGGCACAGCTCATGCTGACAGACTTCAGTTCTTCCAGCATAGTTTTAACACAGTTTTGCTGGAAGGACTTTACTTTTGCTCAGCAGGTTTCCCACAGTGCAGTACAGCAACCAGCATGGAAAACAAAGAGCAATGTGAGCCCAAGCAGATGCATCAGACTTGTTTCATCAGTACTCATGACTCAAACTCAGTTTTTGCTAGTATTCACAACCTCTGTGTGTAGATGGTTCTCAAGCGGGGATGCCTCATGACTACTTGTGCCACTGCATAATACCCAGTGAAGAAACATTTGCACAATTAACCTTGTCATCTCCAATTTTGTGAGCATCAACAGATGTCACTGTCAGGCAACCCAGGTTGCAAACTCAACTGTATCACCCAAGTGATGAGCCACACTGGCTGTTTGTGGCTCACAGTGCAAAGGGTACGCTCTGAACCCACCCATGAGATCAATCACACATGTATTTGCAACTGGCAACGTCTATCCCCACCCAGATCTCTGCTCTCCATCATCTGTGTTACCGAAAGATCCTAGGGCACCAGCTAGGTGCTCCTGCTCCAGAGGTGATTTCACCATACCCAAATAGTACACGGGAAAATCGCTGTCCCACTTTGGCCACATGAGCAACGGCCAAGGAGCACTGGGCATATGGAGACACAGGTAGGCAATAATGAGTGCCATCTCCTGGCAAACAACAATATGAATATTCATGCACTGGCAAAACCACGCAAGTTATTTTTGAGCATTTGCTGATGCTTCCCTACCTGACAGGTCTGAGCACTGGGAGATTTAATTTTCTGGGCAGGCCACACTTTCATTAGGGCTAACGCTCTGCAGTGTAACAACAAATAAACAAACCAACAGATCAAAGTGTGTTCCCAGCACCTCCATATTTCTTTCTTCACAAGAAGACAGGTCTGTTGCTGTTGCTGAACCGCCTGCTGGCACAGGAACCAGTAGAACAGTATTCTGAACTATGCTAAGAAAGATTTATACCTTGAAGAAAAAAACTTGACACATTCCTTTGAGCAAAGTAACAACTGTGTCAGGGGGAAGAGCAAAGCCTCAAAATAAGGCAGAAACCAGTGAAAGAAGAGAGAGAAAAAAATCCCAAACCAACACTTTGGAAATAGGGCCACATCCATCGAACACTGAAGCCAAAGGAGGATGGGAAACAAGCGGCAATAATGAGTAAAAGAAAAACATCAAGACCAACATATTTGGCCGTTATGTTTTCATTTGGATGATTTTTTTTCTCCTCAGCAGGAATGATTAGAAGTTTCCCACTGGCTGCTTTAGTGATAAGCTGGCTTGAAGGTTCTGGTGGTAAACCTGTCCACACAGCAAGGGTGTCTGGAGCCAGAGGTGCTGCCTGGCATGAGCAGGGTTCACCTGGCAATAGGGACTTGGCAATTCAGTTTTCAGTGACCAGGAGTTCCCTGCCCAGGGAGCACGTTTCATTTCAGAAACAAGTCTCAGTTTGTGGAGGAATGTCTAAGACGACGGTCCACCTCTAAACATCAATGAATATTTCAAGAGTATCAAAACCTGGGAATCAGAGTCTGAATCCCTTTCAAACTTCTGCAGAAACCTGAATTGCCTAAAAAATTATCATGTGTAGTGCTGCCACAGCACCCTCATTTGGGAAGTTATCTGCAGGTGACTGAATTAGGCCAGAAATTCTGATTCGTGTTCAACGAATTTCCTTTCCTGGAAGGTGACGATGCAGAAATGAAGAAATACTTTGGGTTTCAGTTTGTTCAAAGCTGCAAACATACATATGACCCTACACAACGACCAGCTTTAAGGAACTGTACATGCTCTCCCTTGGCTGAATGCTACATTATTTTAACCGAGAACTGAACAATTCAGTGGCATGGATTATACTGCCTGCCATAATTAGGTTAAGAGAAAGATCCTTTCCTTTTAATATTCATAACTCTCCTGCTGCTGGTTGTTTCCTTACCCAAGATATTCATCCTTTTCACATCGACATGGCAGTCACTCCAGTCCAGCGATCCATTAATCCCTTCCTGGCACAATAAGCAATGCAGGAGGGCATCTGTGAACACACAGAGTGGGAATCCATGCCACAGGCAGCAAAGCAGCTCCCTCTACGGGCTCTTAAATGGTTAAACACCTGCCTCTTCGTAAAGAGAGCACTGCAGGGGGGTGTCTGCAGCCCAGTTCTTCAACGTGCTTTACAGGGTTAAGGATGCTACTCGCCTGTAATCCAGTGGGCAAAACCCAAGGGACTGGCTTAACCCCTCCTGTTTCCATTCACATTAAATTGAGCTATGTGAGTTTCATAACATTTTTGTGCTCTCTGCTTTCTGTTCTAGGTGACAGTGCACGTCCCATGGCAACGCTGATATGAGACAGGGCTTTGGCTGTGCATCTCAGAATTGTTCTGCCTGAAAGCTGTATGCAGTCCACAGAGCGCCGCTTGGCCACATTTTACATGTAGGCAGACAACAGATTTTAGGAAGAAGCTATCATAGACACACAAATGTATGTAGTTTGATCCCTACCCCCCAACACAGATGGACATGCACAGAGCCACCCCACAGGCAGTTAAATTCACTTGGAGACCTCACTCCAGTGCAAGTGAAATCAAACTCTGCAACTCACTTGGCTGTCCTTCTGCCCAGGCAACCCTGGCCGGCCCCCTCCTGCTGCCTGAGGGACACAGGTACCGGATCCTGTCCCACTCCACCGTGGCCATGGATGCTCCACTCTGCTGAGGTGGGGGCTCAATTTCAGCACCTTTTCTCACAAGCCAGGAAGGGCTTTCAGATCCAGCTTGTTCCCGAGTGCAAGCAGCATGCCCCCACCCTGTGCCAACACTTCAAAGTGAGATTCTTCCTCTGCAACTTCTGCCAGCTCAGCATTTCTTCCCTCCACCCTAGTGTCTAGCTCTCACCTGGATACCATCCCATCCTATCCTTGCCTGGACACCTCTCCAATTGTTATTAGTGTTTGAGGAAGCAGTCCGCGCATAAGGTAGGCGAGGAAAAAAAATAAATAAATCTTTTAATGTACTGAGCTAGTGGACTATGAAGCAACAATCTCTCCTTAGAGCATCCAGGGCTGATAAGAAAGCAGGTATTTTATGTCTTTAGCTACCTACATCCATAAGCTGAGCAGCTGACACCTTCCTAGCCAGTAGGAGAGAATTCAGGGAAATTGCTTTTAAACAGGGCTAGTGTTCCTAAGTCTGTTTGTCCTCCAAGTCACACAAAGCTCAGAGCCACATAGAGGGAAAGCCAACAGTGACTCAGAACAAACCTGGTATCTTCTCTTTAAGCCAACAGCCTGGCAAGATGTCTGCCAAAAACAAAATAAAACAAAAAACAAACCCTTGATTTGCCAACTTCATGTAATTTAACCAACTCAATCATTGTTTTTTCTGTCCTAGCTAGTTTAAGAAGTGCCAAACTCAGCATCTGCACTAAGCTGCAATCACTTTCTCCTCTTCTTGGCCCAATCAATTACAATTGATTTTAGCAAAATCTAGTGCTGGCCTTGCATCAAGAGATTGCTATACATATTTCTTAAAACAAAAAAGTTCTTTTCTGCAGTATCCCACAGCCAGGTGCTGTCAGCCATCAGAGTAATAATGCACAACAAACAGAAGTCGGGCATGGCCATGGTGCTTATATTGCCAGTAAAGACTAGAGCCACTGCATCCAATTAACCCAAAGCTTCAGCCTGCTCTACATCTCCCAGTCCCGTACTAGTCAGCATATTCAGTAATTTATTATGGAAATCAACAGAGGAAACAAACTTCTGGGATCACCAGACCTTGGACCTCTGGGCAGACAGCAAAGCTTTTGCCTTATAACAGCATAGTATGTAGAAACTCCTTCTGGCATCACAAAGTCCCTTAGAGAGGACTGCTGCAGCTCCTTTTCAGGAGGATAGGAGCAGAGAGCTTCATATTCAGCCAGATTTAAGGGAAGCTCTGGCATCAAACCAAGCAAAGATCTTCAAGAGAAAATTTGGGAAGAAATGCTGTAGTCACAGATAGGTAGAACCTGGCAGATTGACCTGCACCTCAGCGTACAGGAGTTGGCCTCAAACTCCATCACAAAGGTAAAGCTCTGGTGTGTCCAAAGACTACTCCAGAGAGGTAGAGGGAAAGTAATACACAGCCCCAAAAAGCAGCTGGTGCAAGCAGGAAAAGCGTCTCAGAAAGATAGCACTGATTAGGTGCAGCTTTTCATGAAACGCACAGAAGGGACACAGATGGGAGCTGGATCATGATGCAGGGAGAGGGGAGCCACATACAAATCTCTCCCTGTTTGACAGCAGCAAGTGGTCCAGACAAGCCCTGGCCTTCTATAGCTTTTGTCACACCCTGCTCAAAAGTTATCCCGACTAAATAAAGGCAGCAGAGACGAGAGACCTAGCCACCAGCCATCTCCCTGCCATCAAACACCTCCACTTTGCAGCGCACGCAGCAATCTATCTTAGTAGAACCAGGAAAGAAAACCACAAGCAGATAAAAGTGTTTCGTGGTCTGATCCTAAATGATAGGACCCATAAATAGCATGGTGGCACTACTTCACAGAGGCAGCACCTTCCCCAAGTGCCTATGAAGTGTTCTTCGTTAGCTCAACCTGCAAGGCAGCAACGCCAGCTTGGAAATCCAGGATCGCCTCAGCTGCCCTTTAAGAGCAGGAGATGGCAAGGTTCTGGGTAATGAAATCCAAAAATGCCTTTGTCAATTAATTATGGAGAAAGCTGTACCACGCAAGCTCCATCTCACACCCTCCATCATTTTTGCTGCTCAATATAACTTTAATTAATCTTTCCTTTGGCAATTTGAAGGAAGGGTGAGCACGCTGCAAACACCCACTGAGTATTAAATTGATTTCCTGTTTTATAGTCCTCTTTCCCTCCCTATTGGCCCAGCTATGATTTGTGGCCCTTCACTTGGAGGCATTTTTTCCACGCTAATATAATCCAAAGCCCCAAGCAACAATCGCGTTCAGAAAAGTAACACTTTGCACAGCCGATTGCTCCAGCCCAGCCTCTGCCAGCACAGAGCAGACCCTCTTCTGCTCCCTTTCCTCCCCCTCCCCAAGAATTCAAACCAACCACCTTATCTCTGTACCTGCAGCATTTTTGCCTAAAAAATTGGCAGCTTTTTTGTCCTAAGTAACTAAACAATCAGATCCCTGTAGTTTCCTGCCTACCATTCATAGCAGCTCATCTTAACTACCAAAGCACTAAGGCAAAGTCTATTCTGCTTGCAAACACGACATCCTGGCTGAGGTACCTGGCTGGTCTTGTACTCCAGATATGTGGACTTAAAACCTGAAGGTAGGAACTCCAAGCGCAGCTGAGCTCCCCAATAACTCACCTACCCTCAGAGAGAGGCACCACTCCACCTTGGGCTCATGGGGCTGAAAGCGAGGTCTTTAGTGGCAAGCACAGAGCACAAGCCAGGTCTGGGGTAGGCAGGAAAATAAGGACAACCCAGTGCAGTCCAGGTGTGCGGTAATGGAACAAGCTCTTTCCCAAAGGACCTTCCTCTCCACCTTTTTGGGAACACAGACCCTGATTTTGAGCAGTGAACCTTTAAGGCTGGGGTTGGTTAGGGATCACCCTCTCACCCTAGTGTCACCTCAAGGACAGGCATGGGCACTGGCTGCCAGCAGTTTCTGTCTCATGCATTCAGGTCCTTGTTCAACACTACTTTGTTGGTACCACGGGTTAAGAGACCTTGACCTAAAACATGCATCCCCCTCAGCAGCTGTTCCACAAGAGAGACTTTCTGAGTCTTCTGGCCACCAGCTTCAGTCTTCTAGGAGGAGACAATCCAGGTCAGACCTTCTCCTCAGGTAATTCCCATACCATGGGTCATACCCTAGATTTAGTCCTCAAAATTAAGTTGAGGAATAATAACCTTTGAGATGGCAGAAGAAAATTTAAGACTAAAACGGCTCTAACCCTAAACTTCATTTGGAACAGTTCAGTGGCTAAGCACTGTCCCCCCACTGAGGACATTTCACCAACCATGCTCACAACATGGAGTGAACCATTAGAGCTTATTCAACTGCATCATTTGCAGAGGGATGTTCTTCCTTCAGGTGACACGTTCCTTTGCAAAACCTGCCCCCTTTCCCTGACACACTAGGTGTCAAAACCTTGCTGTTCTCACCCCAAGCAATGCAATAGGGGAATGGGTGACCCCAAACAGACAGGTGGGAAATTCACTGCCACCTGTCCACCCACAGAAAAAAATGGCTCATTGCAAAATTGAACAGAAGCAGAGCCATTAGCTGAGCTGCATCCTCAAAAACAGAAGGGAGCAACCAAGGCCTGCTTGGAGCAAACTTTAAGGCAGGCTTTCAATTTAAAACCACGTGGTCCTGGATGAAAGGGGGTAGCTCATGATAGATCACATCTACTCAAGGGCCAGACAAGGAAAGCAAACATAGGCTCATTTTACTCATTGTTCTTTATCCACCAACACCAGGAAAGGAGTGTTGCAGCACTGTTGGAAGAGAGAAGAGAAAGGGACAGCAGGCAGGAAAGAAATGGGACCTATTTACAGAGGATAGCTAATTTGAGCTGTTTACAGACCTACCCTCCGAGAGCTCGGGGATGGGAGGGTGGCAGGGAGGTGGTTTCAGCCATTAAAAATACAATGTGAGAATCCATTAATTTTCCATAGAAGCAATGTCGTCATAGAAGCGAGACAAATCTGATCAGTCATGCAAATGTGCTGATGTTAAATTCTCAGGCCTGGGTAGGGAATTTGGGTTGCCAAAAACACAACAATAAAGAGATCAGAATGAGATTAGCTGCCAGAGCAGTTGTGGCACTGAATGGCGTGGTAGGGGCATGGGGTGTGACCAAGGGCACCCCCAGGCTATAGTGGGGTTCATGCCTTAAGCCGTGCACAAGCGCCCAACAGAATGGACCAAAAGAAAAAAAAAAATGCCATCCGTACATGAGATCTCAGAAACTGGGCAAATGCCACAGTCCTGCTCCGCAAACCAGCAAGAACTTTTCCACAGACCACCAAGCTCACTCCAGGGAAGGAAAGTCTCAGCACCCCACAGGGCTGGGACCCTCGCAAGCTGCAAAATCCCAGCACCAAGGAAAAGCAAGAGGTGATAGCAGAGGAAACAGGTGAGCATGTCTCACAGCTCAACACAGGAAAGCAGTAAGCAGCACAAGGTTAGGAGAGAAACCAAGGAAGCAGGCTGGCTGCACAAGGCACCAGCACTGTCCCAGGAGCTGCGATGCAGTCTGAAACATGACATTGATGTTGCAAGGGGCAAAATATAAAAATGTATTTTTTCCCTTCTCAATCAAAAAAAAACAAACAAAACACAACAAAAGGCGATCAGCAGATTTTATCTCCTTTCCTCCCTCTTCCCTCTAAAAATCAAACTTTACAAACACTCCCCAGAAGGAGATACTATGCACAGAAAATTACAGTGGCACCCCGACCAGGAGTAGAAATCGCTCACCCCGGCAGTGGAACGCAGCCCTTCCTTGCGAAGAATCCAGCCACCATCCTGGACTGGCCTCGCCACAAGTATTTAGGAGTTAAAAATAACCTTGGAAAATGAAGTGCTCCACCCCCTGCAGGACGCAAAACATTACTAGAGTAACGCCTGTGACAAGGATGCTTCAGGGAAATCTCATCGCTGGCAAAAACAGTTCAAAAGAAACATGTGAACAAAATTAAAAAAAAAAAAAAAAAAAAAGAGAGGTCAAAACGCATCCCAAGAGATGTTTCACTGGGGCTCGTCCATAAGCCAAAGTACCAGTATTTGTCACGACAGACAGCTGTTTGTGACGTTAAGTTTGAAAACACTTTGTTTTTACATCTGAAGCCTTTGACGCTGACAGCAAAGGGAACCCTCTCTGCACAGGCACTGCCTGTGCTTGTTCGGGGTGGCTGCTGCCCACAAGCCTGGGGAAGGGCTCAGCCCCTCAGCAGCTGAGAAGGGGCACTCATACCTGCCCCTCAGGGAAACTCCCCGTACCACCAGTTTGCCCAGAAACAGGCATTTCCCAAGTAACTCACCTTGATCACAGAAACTTGACCTCTAGTGCCATGTAATCCCAAGAGGTGGTGTTGCCAGAAGGGCACAATCCTGCCAGGATACAGCGATGCCCCAGGTGGGAATTGTGCTGCTAGCTCAGTGCGACACAGCCCAGCACACAGGCTGCTCTAAGGGATGCATGGTTCAGGGAGACAACTAGAGCCTCCTAAAACACCCCATAACCCCCAGTAATTCCCTGCCTGCTTTAAACTCCTACAAGAAATCCTGAAAAAAACAGTGATTGCCTTTTCTAATATTTGTATAGAGTAAACAGGATCTCCTGCTTCCCCTTCTGCAGCTCATAAGCCTTATCAAATACCTCTCTGGATTCGCACCTTTAGAGACACGAGGCAAAGGATCCAAGCAGCTCGCTCCAGCAGATGCTCTTCAAGTCTGCTTTGTGATGGCGAGCATTGCAACACCATCAGCAGCATGCCCATAGATGAATACTGCACTGTGCAGATATCCCTGTGCGGCACACAAAATCACAGTGCTTCCTGTGTACGAGAGATTCGCATCCTGCCATGATCTTCCTTTGGGTGGCTCCTTCTGATGCTTGAAAACCTCCTCCTTTCCAGTCAGCCCTATCGGCACTGCTCCCAGAGCTCTTCTTTCACTGCTTCCTCGCCCTTTTCTGAACCCCGCTGCCATAAACTCTCCATTCTTGTCTTTCAGTGTGACTGTCTCACATCAGCTAAACTCAGCCAAACATCCACACCAACCACCACTGCAGTCTCCGAACTCCCACCTTGGTCTATCCCATCGCAGTTGGCACGTATAAAGTCAATGCTTTTAATATTCAAGGCCACTTTTTGTTGTGCCAGACGTATGTACCACAGCCGAGCATTTAGGACTGTGCAGCAACACAACAGCGTACAGAGCTCCACAAGGATTTAAAGTTCAGGAGCTGTCACAGCTCCAGTTCGGAGGCATTTTGGGTGCAATTTGTCTCTATACAAAGTTCCTCTCAGGATTCACACCCAAAAGCCACAGCAGTCACAATGTTCTGCTCTCTTCAACAAGATCTCATTACTCCCTGTTTACTAAGTTGCTCAAAAAAGGTGTAGAATTGTGCTCTGGTCAAACTTCAGAGCTTTAGTCTAGCGTGTTGATATACTGGCATACAAGTGGAAGACACAAGCAAGACAACCATGGACCAAACAGTCTTCTGTTGACACAACTGATCCTCCACCAGCAGTGAGCAATCAGGAAAGCAGTGAAGGGTTAAGTGTCATTACATCCATTCATCTTATTTATGCAGTAGGTGCCCATGACAAGTTGGTCTTTATTGACACACATCCTGTAATGTTCTGGTTCTCTGCTTCACTTCAAGCACTTAACTACATCTGGGTGAGGACATGTTCCCCACTTCCCAAGCGAGCCAGCTGCACCCTTCACTCGCTCAAACATCAACGGCAAAAGCCTGCTCAAGAAAATGCATCTGTTTCACGTATGGTTCATACAGCTAATTTAAACAGTTTCCATATGTTGCCAAAAAACTGTGACCAAATGCCACTTGCAAATAAATGGGGAGATTGTCTGGCTTCCACAGAGAAAGGTTTCATCACACAGCTTGGAGCAACAGCTCCTTTGTTCCCAGGTCTGCCTGGGCTTCCCCAGCCCCTTCTGCAGTCAGATGCTGCTGACCGGTCCAAACGCTACCTCCTCCTGGGATCGTGCCACCACAGCAACGCAGTTTACGGACTGTGGCGAGTAGCCTTTGGAGAAGACTTGTAATGAACACCTCAACACATGAGGAAGATCTATCAGGTCAGGCATTGCAACCACCCCCTGCTCTGGTTCCAGAGAAGTAAGTTACTCTAGGACAGGCACACTTTTTGCACAGCCCTCATCCAGACATTACCATCAGGCACCAGGCTGTAGCTGTTAGTACTCCTCAAAGCATAAATGAGGCTCTGGGGCTCCATACAAGCTATAATTTCATGTTTCAACATTGTGTTGTACAGCTGAAATTAGCATCAGACTTTTAATGTGCCCATTATGTCTTCCTGCTCAGTTCCAGCCTAGCAACAGGTCATTTGCCCTATAACAGCTAGGCCACTTCCAAACTAACGTCTGTAGCTGGGCAGATGAGAAGATGGAGCAGGTAGGCAGATAAGGCTTTCACGCAGGGCTACTGCTCTCCAAAAAGTAGATCTGGTCAGGGAAGCAGGCAATAAATATCTCTATTTGGAAATGCAGGGAAGGCTATTAGAAGGATTTAAAAATTCAAGGGGGAAAAGTACATGAATGCCACTATTTTCCTTGTCAATAATGGCACGTTATACTAGCACCCCAAGAAAGTGCAATGCAGAATCTGTGTCCTTTAGAAGAGGCCCTGCACAGTAAAACCTGCCTCATCTCTTTAGACAAAGCTTGCTGAAGCAGGGACCAAATAGGTGTCCCAAAGAGACGTTTCTCAGGCTGTTCTGAAGAAGCAAAGCGATTTTTTTTTTATTACAGAATCCAAGATCATGCTGGATGTCCCAGCTCCCCAGCCTGGTACTCCATCCATTAGACAGACCACCTGCCGCTGGCCAGCACCCAGACGCTGGAGTTCCCTTCCCTCTCCTGAAGGATTGCCACTTCACAGGACAGCCATGCCACAGGAAGAGCAGTCGGACCAAGCAGATGAGGACATTCTGCTCCAAGTTCACTTGCACACCAGGCTGTCTCCCATTGCCCAAGGCAAGGGGATTCACATTCACCACAGCTATCCTACTCCTACACCTAGCCGCCATCGCGAAGTATCTCCTCCCTCTTTGGGGAAGCTGTTGGGGACCACAGACACAGTCAACTGAAGTCCCCCTCAAATCTGATGTAGGGTGAAGCACATGAAAAATTACTCATGCAATTGATTCACATGGTTTCCGTCATTCATAAATTCCTATGCACGAAGGGGAGGCATCGGATTTGCACGTAACCAATCCAGACAGCTGCAGATTTCCATCGGCACTAAGTGCCTGCAGGCAGAAGCCACTCCTCATGTAATCCTGTTCAACAGCTGGAATGAATGAAAACGCTGTAGATTCAGCACGCTAACAGCAGCCACCTCTGCTTCCTCCACTGGTAGTGCAGGGTCCTCTCCAGTTCAGCCTCTTCCCGTGGGTCCAAATTACAGGAGTTATTTCATGCCCTGAACTCTTCAGGAAGCCTGGAGCATGTGCAAGTATGAGGCTACAGTAATGGAAGGCTGCCCTCAGAGAGTGCTAGGAACATATCCAGGCTCGCCATTGCAGTCTGTCTCCTCACATTAAGATGCAGCTTTTGGGGACATCACTGCAGAACGCACAAGTCTTCTCATGAACAGAAATCAGTACACTGGAGATTGGATATAGAAGGAAAATCAACACACAGCCATCTCCAAAGGCAAAGTGGAAATCAGACAAAATATAACTGCGAGTAGAACCAGCTCCAGACTGGAAGCAAAGGCTCTGAAGTCAGGAGGGTCTCACGTGGAAGCTGTTTGTCATTTAAAGGCCTTTCATGGCATTCAGCATTGTATCACATCACAGCAGATGTGAAAAGTCAGCATAAAACCACAGCATTAAGTAATTTGAAGGAGGTATTGTTAATCCTTTACCTCCTAGGAAAGGCCAGAAAGAGAGGTCAGCCTGAGCTCTGTCTTCTCATGCAGCAAGACCTGCTTAAAGCATCCATCAGAAGATGACGTTCAGCAAGGCTTATGCTTCACGCATAGACAAATATGGTCTACCTTCCACATCTCCATAAACTGCTAACTCATTATTAGTGCTTTCCAGTCAGATTTGATTGCTAATACATAAAATCTCCTACAACTTCGTGGAAACTGGAGGGTCTCTCAATGAAGATTAGCCAGTTTGTTGTTCTTGTTTGAAGATTAGCTACTGCCAGTTTGTTCTCAACCAGCTCAGTTCCTGATTCCGCTCACTTGCCACAGCTCACCAAAACTGGGAGGAAAAAAAAAGAAGATGAGAAGGAAGACTGTCCTCCTCAGGACCACGTAGGAACACTGATGCAGAGCATGAGCACGCACTCTGCCACGGTGCCACTCAGCTGTCTAAAAGACAGAGGGTTTTTTTCATCCTTGCTCAGTGTGCACCTCCCTGGCTCTGCAAGAAAAGAGAAAGGATCCCTGTCATCATCCATCCCCTTCACCCCACAGCTGGATCTATTCCAGGAGCAGCATAATGCAGTCATATAATTAGTGAATCACAACACATAAGCAGGACTGGTACAAAAGCAACTTCGATTTTGACATTTCCCAGCCTTAATAAAATAACTTTACACAGGGAATGAAGACAACTTCTTTCCCTGACATGCTGTTTGTGCCCTCTGGTTAGCAAACAGTCTTGCGTCAGGAGCGTGCCTGTCTTTGAAGTGGGAGGTTGCAGTCTGACAAAAGCAGGGAGCAAAGGGGAGAGGGGACAGAGCTGCTTTGAGGCAGTTGCCAGGATTTAACAGTGCCAGTAAGGTCTCCCTGCATTAGCCTTGCTCTGAGGCAGTGAAGCCCTTTTTTGGCTCAGGGTCTGAAAATACTTCCCAGCCCCAGGCAGACCAGTGTCAGGAAAAACTCCAGCCCTAAAGAACTGCAAAGTAGAAGCAGCTTCCCAGAGCAGTAGGCCAGGCCATGCCACGAGCACGCACGCCTGGGCATCGGCAGGAGGCAGGGTCACCAGCACTGCTGGAGAAAGGAAGGTACCAGAAATGGGAAGCGGCTCATTTTATTGCAGAGGGACACTTGTGCTGGGTCTGAAAGCAGACTTAGTGCCCAGGCATTTGCTCCAGTAGCTGCTGATTTTCAACACCTCCTGCTCCTCCTGAAGATGCCACAGAGAGGGGATTAGCTCAGCAGGAGAACCTGAGGGAGCTCCCACCATTAGCAGAAAGGATGAGCAGGGGGATCTGCCCCCAGCTCACCCTCTTGGGGAGCAGGATTCCCATGCCAGCTCTGGATCACTGGAAAGCAAAATACGAGTACTTTCCAGAAGGGCTGCCACCATCACAAAGAGTTTCCAGCTATTGAGCTCTTGTAACAACCCAGCAGCAGCAGATCTGCTCCCCCTCCTATCAGTTATCCCTCCACAGCCACACCACCACCACAATTTTTAACCCATCAAATGCTAGTGCTTCCCTGCATGGTACACACCTACACTTTGATATTAACCTCACACAAGATTAAGGCCGCCATAAAGCAGCATTGCCTAGAATGGAGGTCTTCAAGCTGTACTATTCTGATTCCCCTCCAGATTTTGCATAGACCTGCGGTACAGCGGGGCACAAAGCTTTACCCATTCTTCAGGCACCTGCAAGAGAGGACAGAGCTCCCTCACCATCAGACACTGAAGAGCCGAGAGCAGGCAAATCCACTGCTGTAAAGGGGTATTACCAGGGCCTAGAAGTCCAAGGAAGTTTAGAAATGTGATATTTAAGGTAGTCCAGAAAACACAACTCAGTTCCTATCATTCCTCAAACAAAGCAACCAACACATGACAATTGCTTCTCTACACTCAACTACACAAATAGCCTGATGTCTGTGTTTCACTCACTTATCTGGACAATTACTGCCCTGCATCAGGCTTCATCAGACACATTCAAATACTCCAGTCTTTGCAGTACACACACCACTCCTGAGATACACCAATATGATGGAGACTGTTGAACTACAATGCCGACAGAGGGGTGATGTAAACACGTCAACCCAATTTTTATTTTACTCAGCTAGGAAGAAACTGAGTGCACCAAGATCCTTAAATTTTTTGTGTCCCTAACAGGAACTGCTGTGACAAAAAGATACTGTCAGCACCACAAAGAAAAAGCTTGCATCCAGCACAGAGATTTATACTTTGTTTGTATTTAATGCTGGTTAGGTAGGATGAACATAGTTCACAGCATCCTTTCACATCAAGGGTGTCCCTACTGCAGGACATGGCACAGCTGTCACACAGGAACTGGGTGTCATCAGATGGGGAACCAGTATTTCCATGGCTGGTGATGGCTTCACATGCTAAGGCTGGTTTTGTCACCTCACCAGGTCTGACTGCACATGAAAGGTCACAAGATCAATGACAGAAGGTGGCACGATGGGCTCAGAGAGCAAGGGAAAGGGGGAACACATCAATATATTTCTCTGGGGTTATTGCTGGTAGGTCCCTTTACATCCACACACTAGATGTTGAAAATCAGTCATGACTCATGTGAAACCTCATCTGCTCCACTAGTCCTAGATGCAGGGAAACAGCCATTGGGAAGTTTGGGGAAGACAATCCAATGAACTTCACAGCTCTAGCAGTGATAAATAAAACCCAAAATATTGCCCCCCAAGAAAAAAAAAAACAAACCAATACACTGCACTAAATACACAAGCTTCTGCCATCAGCAGAGAATACTGTGTATAAACTACACGAAGGAGGTGCACTGTCACTGCATGCTTTCCAGATGCTATCAGAATGACAGGTTGTGAACTTGTAAAAGTTGGAAGTGCTCTCATCAATTGCTCTTTAAAGCTGCTCTTCCCTAGTCACCCCTAGCTCCTAAGCAGAATCCCAAACTAGCTGAAAGACAGTTATAGGGTCATATAATCAAAGCTTCACTCTGGACCAGCATGCTCTGGGTTCAGGGCCAGCCACAGAACCAACTCACCCACAGCACTGCCTTTCTATTTCCTTCTGTTGACACTGACAGAGCATGCATATTTATTCTCATGCATCTCAACTTCTTCACCCCGTCCAACACAGCTGACTGAGCACCACTAGAGATCTGCTACTCTATGAAAATTCTCTTTTTTATTCTTCTTAACCTCACTGGTTCACCCACTGACTGTCCATGTGATGAACACCACCAGCAGCCATACGTAGATGCCATAACACAGAGCTACCTGTCTATATCCACCATACAACCATATCACAGCAGCCAAATGCTTAGCTGAGACTGGGTAAAAAACAACTTAGCTTTCTCAGGGGTCCAGTAGCAGAGGCACAGCATCCTTTCCTGAAATCAAGGCCATCGCAAACACAAGGTGCTTTCTGAAACCACATCCTCAGCCACAAAACCTCACCAAAAACTCTTAACAAAGTAACAGGAGTTTCAAACTTCAGTACTAGAAGATGCCCAGATACTACAGCAGTGAGTACATCCCCTTCCTACACTGTCCTTCCTTCCATCACCTCCCACTACAATTTGTTAGACACTTCCCTGGAAAGGACAGGCAATGTCATGCAGGAGCAACGGCATGCACCTTCTCTGGTCATCCCCTCTCCACTGCAAGTAAATTAATGGGCACATTCAAAATTATCCCTTAAATCCGAGTGGTCGAACACTCACCGGCAAAACATGCTGCAGAGAAGCACTAAGCAATTTCCACAAGGTGTGGAGCATGGCTGCTACTACCCTTGACATTTCCCCTCCTTTTCCCCAGCCAGCATGAGCTCAGAGTTCTTAAAGACAGGATTTGCTTGCAATAGCACAGGATGAGTATTTTCTGCTACTAAAAACACCCGTGTTACTCTGAATTTTCCCAAGGCAAAGACAACACACAGGAAGCTTTAGTGTAAAAGACGACAAGAATAGAAACTGGTAGGCAACACTAACTAAACCTCTGTAACACCTGATGCGCTGACTCACAAGTGGATAAGAAAAGAGTAAAGGGATGCTGCAGTTAAGCTCTGGCACTTCTCATCCCAGGAGGCTATGGATGCTAAAAGCTTTTGCAGGTTCAAAAAGAAAGCAGATGGAAGACAGAGCTATCAAAAAATCATTAAAGACAATGAATCATCTCTGGCTCAGGGATTGTGGAGTCCACTGCAGTCAGGGAGACTTTTTGGCCATATCACTCTCTTTTACCCTGCCTTTCTACACCTCCCTTGGCATTTGCTGCTGGCCTGATGGAACAGGCTACTGAGTTTGTTTCGAGGCAGATCAGCCATTCTGAAGTATTAACAGCACATTTCTAAGGGATCATTATAGCTTTAGCAAAGCTCCGAATACGAATAAACAGATTTATAGAAGGCCTTTAGCAAGTATTTTCCAAGTGCTTATCCATACCCTTAGGCTCCCAACTAACTTTAAAATTCTGGTCTGAACTGCCTCCAATGGAAAAGGAGAATTTTTTTTTTTTTTTTTTTGTAAAGCATTTTTAATAAAATGGCAGGATGTAATCATCTCTCTGGGATGTTCCTAGAAAGAAGTCACAATAAAACACGCAGTAAGTTGGGCATTGAATGACAGGCCAAGGTATGTGAGCAGAGGAGGAATAACGTGGTTACCAGCTGGTAAACTACTGAACAGGCAGAGCCACAGATCAGTCTTCATGGCTGGAAAGCTTCTCTGATTCCCCCCACTAGTAGTTATATTCTGACCCAGCTCAGAGAGCAACAATAACAGGTTGGATCGTTCCTGCCAAACCCCAAAGCACCACAAACGTTTTCAGAAATGGAGGGGGTGTTCAGAAGAGCTTACTTTGCAGGACCCAACTTCCAGGCAGCGAGAGGGCGAGAGAGAAAATGTGAGGCTGAAATCACCCCCAGACACATTCAGCTCATTCAAAGCTTCCAGCAGCGGGATTTAGCCAGAGCTTAAAGCAGTTCTCTGTGACTCTTTGTCACAGGGGTGTAGGTACAAACAAACAGGAGCTGGGACAAAGGGAGTCAACGTACATTTTATTAGTAAAAAGTTAATCAGCTTAAAGTGTGCAACTAAATAAGCAAAGCTTACATTAAAGTGACCCGCCAAGAAAAGATGCCATGGCAATAAAGTTATAGGAAATACAATATAGTCTCTATGTTCTTTTGTAATACAGCATGATAAATATTCATGATTCTGGGTTAATGGGGTACCCAGCTCTCAGCCACCACAATAGTTTTTTGTTTATTCTCAAGACCATGAACTTTAGAACCATGAACCTGAATTTCAGGACTCCGCACTCATGCACGTTAGCAAAATTCGGGGCAAGGCAGGGGGATGGAGACAACTCTGAGACCTTGGTTTGTGACAGTGTAACAGAGGTTGCTGTCAGGTTTTTGATAATGAGTAACAAGAGCTCTAGGATGCACAGGACTTCTGGTGTATCCATCACCCTCCTCTCTGCCTCACCACCAGCAGAAGAATGAAAGAGGAGGCACCACCTGCAACACAACCCTGACCCTCACGTTCAGTCTCTCCAGGACATGGCTCATTCCAGAGTTTCTCTCCCCAGAGGAGAACGGCATCCTGAGGCCAGTCCTCAAGGAAGCAGCAGCTGCCCGCATCACAGAGCGGCATCACGGAGCAGAGGAAAGGTCCACTCCCTACACGGGAAGAACACCTGTACACCCCTAAACACAACCCCTCGAGCCTCCATATTGACTGAAAAGGTATTCTGGCATTCTGAAAACAGTCCTGCAGGAAGAGGTCACCAAGCTCCAGCCCAGCATTCACACTGGATAGCAAAGCGTCCCAAAATTTTCAAGTGTCCCAAACCTCCCTAGCCAGCCCCACATCCAGTTGCTCCTTTGACGGTGCCACCTTCTGCAGAGAGCAACATTGCCAGCTTTCCCAGTTTTGCTACAAGACCTTCCAAAGTCTCTACTCCAAGATTATTGTTCCCCCTTTCAAGGTACATTAGCAGTCTTTGGGGTTTAGGAAGGACATGAGGAAACTTTATTTTTTAAAAAATGAACAATAACATAGAAACTGAAAGTTCAAGGCCTTAAAAGCAATATGAGGAAAACAACTTTAAATGCAGAATTGAATGCTTTTTAAGACTTTTGAGCTTGTTGGTTCATTTCCCCACTTCTGCTCACAATTAAAAGCAAGGACAACTATGATCTGGTAAGATCTTCAGGAGTTTCCTAGTGTATTCCACTCAAAGTACCCACCCTCTTTCCCTACAAAAACTTCCTATTAGCTTTTCACCCTTCTCCCACGTAAGGTACTGAACCACGAAAGCAAGCCTTCAAACAGCCAGGCCCTGTTTTGCTGAGAGGTAGGAGCACAGCTCTCCAATCACTGTGCATCAGTCTGCTTGGTCTGCAAACAGAGCTCGTGTCCCATCACTGGCCCCTCAGGGTTTAACTGCCCATGTTAGAGAAAGTGCAGACTAGTATTTGTAAATTAATAGGATCTGTTCTTCATGCATCTTCCTTTAGGACAACCTAGATTACAAACCGTGCCACAGAGAGCTTTATTTCTCCTTTTTGGCAGAGCTCCTCTAGCTGATCAGCTGAACCTAGGCAGCAATAAGACAGGCAGTGCAAAGGCCAACAGTTTCTTCAGAATATGGCTTCCTGTAACTATACAAAAGTCTAAAAGAAACAACAATGCTCCCTTAGATTTTAAGTCTTTGACGCTTCATTTGCATTACTTCTAACAGGACTACCATAAAAATATTCATACATAAAAAGAAGAAATTTAGCAAGAGCTGCGAAAGTTGAGAAATTAATACAAAACGTGAAAGTGTACTTTTGGAAGGAAAACTATGTCTCCAACTAGTGAAATATCTGCCTTGAATCACAGAAAGGCTTTGTCTAAAAATCAAATACATTAGTAAACAGCAACATCCTTCTCAAAACTGAGGTATCCTGCTCAGAGAGCACATATGCAGCATTCACCTTTGTAATATTTTATATTTGCAATAGCTGCATTGGCATAAAGATGACTGTCCAGAGGAAGGGAAGAAAACAATGTCCCCATTCCCTGTGTGGAATTTTGTGCAGAATGACCTGTTCTTCCTGAAACAGGGGACACTCCATGCCTTCCCACCCAGCTCCAAGGACATGCCCTCACACTTGCCACAACCCACCTCCATAATGACGAGCCAGTGGACAGCCCAAACCTGGCAGCTCCTTCCATTTCACACCAAGCAGAGGTGAGGCTATGAAACACACAGGCTCCCCAAAAGCATTGGGACCCAGCTGCCAACACCACCCAGGAGGATTGAAGGAGCTGGCACACTTGATGGTTCGAGGGTCTCCATTTCATGCCTGCTTGTGAATCCCATGGCAAATGTGTCACACCTCTGCCAGGGGATGAGGGATTGCACAATGGGCAAAGAGGGCAAAAAGACAGAAAATGCTCTTCTTGATGTTAAGGAAAAAGAAAAAAAAAAAAAAAGAGAGTGAGCAGCCAGGATGTTTTGTTCCTCGTGTCAACATCCCATTACTAACCAGCAGTTTACCTTGACAACAAAGCTTTCCAAGAAAAGGCAAAGACTTCGGCACTCGAGCAATGGCCTTAGGAGATCCCAGCTCTCTGCCCAGGAAACAGCAAAAAAACGCCAGCATATCACATATCACCTTCCTACTGAAGCATGACAAAGAAGAGAATATATGACAGAAAAGGCCAAAGAGGGGAAAAACAGAAATCAATAGGATCTAACAGAGCGTGACAGAAAATCACTTCCCCCATAAAAAGAGGTTACTTGCCAGGTTAATGAATCTTTTCTGTTCTGTACTTAGACACCCAGGAAATGGAAGGGGTCACAGGAGCAGTGTGGGTGGGAATGCAATCCCTAGAACATGCTTTCAAGAACAATCAAAGGTTAGAGATTAAATCCAGGCAGCGGTCAACTGCACAACACACCAGCAGCTTGACACACGGGCCAGCTGCAGCTCAGAGCGTCGCTGAGCAAAATACACTTCCAACATCAACAGCACAGCACATAACAGGCTACTCTCCAAGGCAAAAACAGCACAACAGGCCACCCCAGCCTCTGCCCCCCGCCCCCCCAAGGGTCAGCCCCAAGAATCAGAGCATCTCTGCATTCCCAGGTCACTGGTGCCAGCAGGGACAAAAACTGGTCTGTAGGTCTCTAATCTGAGTGACTGCAATAGAACCACAAAAACCAGCCCGCACCAGAAGTCACACCATGCAAGTAACTCTCAAACCTCTTGGCCCAGCAGCCAAAACTTCGCAAAACTCACTTTTAGGTAATGAGCTGTGCCTTACACTTGTTGGGAATGCGCAGGCAGCAGACAAACCAACAGAGTAGTGTCTGGACAATGGCAAGGTACAAGATGTGGTGGCCACAGAAGCCTGAACTGGACCTCTGGCGTATCAAACACATCTAAAGCCAGGTGCATATAACTTTGAACCACAATTTCTTCTAACTGGAGCCCTCCTGACAGGCTCCATAGAAGAAGTGCAGACCCTTGCTGTCTTGTCACTCTCCTGCCCACATCTAGCTTGAGCTACTGACAATAGGACAGCCAAGGATTAGCCCTACTTAGGCCCAAGATACTCAGTAAGGGAAATGCAGGTGCATGATTTCCATCCTTTTCAAGGCCACCTAACTCACAGGTCACTATATTAGGTTCCTCACTGCCTGCCTGGCAGGATCATTTACCAATGGCCGTTTCTCAGTCTGGGGCTTCTTGATTCCAGTAAGGCTCAAACACCTTTGCCATGCCGCTACCCAAGTTTCTCCTGCAGCAGTTGCCTCATTTGCTACCCACTACCCAACTTCTGCAACAGAGGCACAGACAATTCAGTCAAAAGTCCCCTCTGTTACCTGTATTTGATGCAGTCTCAGGGTAGACAGGTTGCACAGGATAGCTGTTCAAGACAGAGTTCCAGTTCACATCATCAAAGCCTACCTTCAGGCCCAAGGAGCTACATTACAAGCTCCAAAGCAGACCTAATGCTGCCATTTCTGCAAGAGAAAGTTCTAACTTTGCAAGTGCATCCGAGTGTTTTTATATCTGGAGAATTGTAAAGCAAAACCCACGCCTTACCAAGCAAATACCTTCATCACACAGCATCCTGCCAACACATAGATCAGTGTGAACAGTCCTCTGCTTCCACAACAGAAACCTGCCCCTGGAGCAGGGATCAGTCCTCCTGCCAGGGACAGCCACTGCTAGCGGGAGGCAGGGCACGGTTTGTAAACAAATCTCAATCTCTCTCCTCCAAACTCTGCTCTCTGAAATGAATGAACCACCCCCAGCAGGTCTCACTTGAAATTCAACATGCAAAACACCAACTAAAACAGCTAACTGGCAAAGTTCAGAGCCATTGAAAACGCTGTTGATTAGGCAACGCTGTTTGCAGGCAGAGCTATCTAAGTTCAAAGTCGCACCGACGAGGTGTGGGAGACTGGCAACACCCACCACTATGACATGAGAAGTGGAGAAAGGTAATTCTCAGCACCTCCAGGACTGCATCAACCAGCTTCTAATAAGCAGACAAAGGGACTCAACCACACTCCAACACTAACTCTCAACACGAGGGGATAAAATGCTCAGCAGACTTGAATTTCTGTCTTATAGCACTGCCGTACGGTTTGCTCTGCAAATAGCTTTTGGGGTTTGTGGATGGGGAGGTTAAACAGATGCTTTTTGCTTGGGTGCTGACATTTGCATGAATACAAAATGACTTGAGCGGATGTGAATTTCCGTTCAGGTCTAAAGCCGAGCTGATTCATGGACCGGCAGCAGCTGCGGGTCTCTGACAATCTGTATCAGTCAAACCAGAGGGTGATTTACCAGGGGCTGGGGTTTCGCGTGGGCTTCCTCAACACGCAGTTAAACATTTCTCTCCATTCCAAGCTGGGCTGACACAAACTGGCCAAGAAAGAGCAATCAATCATAGAGAGTTCTTTAATCAAGGGCTTCCTTGCACATTTAAGCAGTTTCTATTGACAGAAAACCTTCCTGTTCAGGAAGTGCTAGAGTGGATCTGAACATCAAAGTACAGGCGCCCTTGGAGATCAGCATTTCTGGGAGCTCAGCTACAACAAAAGGGGTGGGGGGGGAGAGCAGAAGACCTAGTAGCTGAATCAAAACAACAGCCAGTTTCTTCTTCCATCCTTTCTCAGGAGTGAAAGCACATTTCAGCACTAGTCGAAAGCAGTGTTGTTGCAGGTTTGCACCTGCAATACTCATGATCCAGGACAACCAGGTTGTTCAGTGTCAGAGGTGGCTCCTTCCCTCCAACGTAGTCTGTCTCTGAAAAGAGCATACAGACCTCCTCCCCAGCAGGTCAGCATTCTCTCCTGCCCCAGCACCACCTCCTTGGCACAGACAGCTCTGGACAGAATTACAGAAGCCAGCCCCACCATTTCCCTGTGGTTTCTTGAGGGAGATCGGCATAGCAGCCCACCTATTACAGCAAACAGCCCATTGCACAGAACTGGTTCATCAAGCAACACAGCAGGTAAATACACACCGTAGCACAGGGCTGCTGTTCAGGTGAGTGAGGATGGAAGAACCTACTGACCACTGGAAGAACAGCACAAGGTACTGCTGGGGTAGGAGAGGAGAGAGAAGGCACCCCACAGCCACAGCCTGGGGGAGGATGCATTGCAGAACACCTGAGGCAGAAAGGAGAGAAGGATTTGATCAACGCTCCAGGAAGGGACTGGAAAGAGCTTCAGGAAAAGGGAGACAAAGGAACATCCAAAACAGATCTGTAGGGAACACAGAGGGAAGCAGACAAACAGCACAAGGGTCTCCGCAGCAAAGGCAACATGAAAAAAAGGGGAAATGGACATATTAGAGAAAGGAGACTAGAAAATCCAGCATATCAGGCACACAGCACCTGCAATTCCCCAAGTACAAATACATGAGCCTGAACACACTGCAGCGGGTATTTGTAGTCACACAGCTCTTCCCCGTTCCGACTGGAGCAGCAGCCGCTCACCTGGGAGACACCCGCAGGCATGGTGTTAGCAGAGAGAAAGAGGTGGCTTACCAGTAAAATGGAGCTAGTTCTTAGGTTAGCCGTCCAGCAAGGTGTAGACACACTACACAGGAAGAGGACAAAAACTCCAAGCATGACTACAAAGGTAGAAAATAATTACACAAGTGGAAAGCGCCTCAAACCAAACCTCTTGGCTTTGTGGACTTTTGAAGCCTGGAAGACTTACAGCATAGTTTCTAAATGCCTTTGTCTAGGGCTCTATGACTCACTAATCATATGCTACAAAACACCTGAGGAATGAGCAGTCTTCATTGATCAAACCTGGGCAGGTTATGGTCAAGGGCATACACCTGTGACCTGCACCCAGACTATGAAGTTCAATAGAAGCTCCACAAGGTCTTTGCAGAGAAGTATCCATGACAATTCCAAACACCTCTTCCCCACCCTACCAGGCTTCTTTGAAGAAATAAAAGGCCCCTGCCCATGTCTTGTCCTGCCTATTGCTAAATCCCAAGGTGTAGGTATAGCACTGCGTGTTACATCTCATGCAGGACAAGCAGATCCAACACATCCCAGGAAGTGTCAAAGATTAAGCATGTTTTTGTCAGATCTCAAGTAGACAGCTAAACGCTGGAAAGATGTCAGACCTGGATCTCAAGGGCTCCTTTGCCCAGGGATCATAAAGTTTTGCTCTCCAATTCCCCAGGCTTCTATACCTGGGAATCTCAAGCTGCAAGAAAATGGTTGGTGGTTATTTTTTCTTTAAGCCACAGCCATTAGCTCGTTCTTGGCTAGGATTATAATAAAGGCCACCTTAAACCTTCCCTCCTGGGGCGAAGCTTCTGCTGCAGCTCTACCTCACTGCAAAACACAGCCTCCCTGACAGCAAACGGCTGCATCGCCGAATGCCTGTAAAGACCAAGTGTCTCCAGTAGTCCTCACCCACCTGTTTTCTGTTCGGTAAGTGCTGTCACCTCCCCAAGGCAGGTAAATTAAAGACTGAATAGTCTATTCTCTCATTCTTTCCCAGACCACCCAAAAAGACTCAGTAAACTTCCTCCTTGAGCATTTAACCCTTTCTGCAGCCTACTGGGGGCAGTGGGAAATGTAAGGGGAATGATTGTTGATGAGAGCTTTCTCCTTCCCCTATAAAATTATTTGCATCAGCATTGAGGAATCCACAGACTGGGTCATGTCCCAGACTCTTCCCTCAAAGCACATGCGTAAGTATTGGTGGCAAAGAAAGGAGGAAGGAAACTTTCTCTATTGAAAGCCCACATAGCTTCAAATGTCAGGAGACCAGGACTCAGCTCCCAGCACCACCACCACCATACTGACCACCCTCGGGTAAGCTGTTGGCTCTCACCACGTTCTACAACTCGGAGCCCCGTGCCAGAGGCACTGGTACCTTCACCACAGCTGCGGCCGCTCACCTCGGCTTTCCACGCCAGCTCAGAGGCTTCAGAGCTTTACAGAAAATGCGTAAGACGCAAAGGAGATTCCTCCTCAGGAATCTGGGATTCCCAAGCAAAGGGCAGGTTGGCACATGATCTGCCAGTGCTCCTGCCATTGCCAAACCAAACGGGACAACTTGTGAGATTGCAGGAAGGCCCTCATCGAGAACTGAGTGGGCTGGATCCACAGCACGGCCTGCAAAGAGCTTTCAGATTTCCCTGCTGACGTGATGGATCTGTGCTTCCAACAGAGAAAACAGCATCTGCATCCCACTCAAACCCCAAGCAATATTCAAGTGACCCAGACTTTACAGATCCTCTCTCCCCTTTCTCATTTGATTACCCCTGCAAGCCTTTCAGTTCCTAACAGTAAATTCCTCAGCTGCCCACAGAAATGCCTGCATGTGACTTCAGATGTTTGCACCACAACCCAAATGAAATTCGCTGCCTCCAGAACAAAAGGCACTGTGCCTATACACAGGGAAGCTAGGAGGAACAGAACAACAGCAAAGCACCATTTACGTCTCTCTGCAAGAACTTCTCTCAGGACAGCCCTCAGTCAGGGTGAGAGACCTCTGGCATGGGGCATTTAGGAGCTGGTGGATGAAATCAGCAGGTGGAGCAGGAACAGGGATGCACAGTGGTACCCTGCGACTGGGGAAACAGCACACACCCTCAAAGGGGCAGTGGTTTGGCAGGAACCACTATTCTATCATTACAGAACTGTTTCTCTAACAACTCTTCTAGTGATAAACAGGAGAGATGGGACCAGCACTCAGTTCCCTAACGGTGCCCCCCCTCACACCTCCTGCCTCAGCTCTTCCCCTTCTGAGCTCATACCCCCAGCACTCCGTAAAATCCCCAGGGACTAACTCACTTTGCTGGTGCCATCTCCCTGCAGAGCCCCACTCCTGTTCCGCAGCCTCCCCACGCCAGGTCTGCCCACCCAGGAGCTCTGCAACAACGGCCCAGAGCAAAAGCCATCTCTGATCAAGGTCTCGTGGAAAGAAGCCGAGCTGCAAGTCTCATTTGTACCTACACGCAATTCCTTCTCAGTGTGGCTCTCCTCAGCAATGCAAACCCTCCTGAATGGTACTTGAGACACGCACGGGCAGCAGGAGCCCTGGACCCTTTGGGCAGCTGGCTCAGGAGCACACGGCTAGGCAGGCAGGTCTGTCTGTCTCCTAACGCAAACACCTGCACAGAGAAAAACCATGTCGCCTGTTTGGCCTGGGAGTCAAGGATTGCAGGTTGGCCTGTTTCCGGACATGGTCAGCCTATAGACAGGATGTGTCACATGAGAATAAACTGCCTAGCCAGAGCAGACAGAAATGCATCAAGAAACAGGGGACTCCAGCACAGGACATCCTCAGTGGAACCCACCCTGGACAATGAGCTACTGAGGGAGATGCCAGGCCTTGGGAAGCAACACTGCACCTCCGGCTCACAAATGGCACCATACTAGGAGCCAAAGTACCCAGGAACCAAGATGCTGAGACTGAACTGCAGCTTCTTCTCCTAACCTGCTGATTTGGCAAGTGGAAAAGAGCCTCATCACAGGCTTGCTGCTGGAGGGAATGGGTCATTGAGCCTGTAAATATCCAGGGGACAAATTATTCAGTGCCCAGCTCTCCTTCCTATTTACATCTCCCACCTCCCCTTCCTGACTTAAGTTGGACTATACCATCTCCAGAGGTCACTTTGAAGATCAGAGATTCTGCTCTTCACCTCAAATGAAAGTTCATATAAGCTTGCACCAAAATAACCACCAGAACGAATTGCAGCCTATTTAATTCCTTTGGTTCCAGTTTGCCTGACGAGCCCCAGAAGGATGTGCTTGTTTTGTTTACCAGGCATCCGTAGTTTCTCCTGCTACCTGTCTGTCAGGCAGCCTCACTCAGACCTGCAGCCTGGCCCGAGTATCCTTAGCTGGACCCTCTGAGCAGCAGATCTATCCGAAGCACATGTCAGGCTTACGACATTTTCCCATCTATAACAGAGCAGATCTGGGCAGGAACCTTTGTACTGTTCCCTTTGAAAAGCTCCAGTGACTTGCCACATCGCTCAGCAAAACCCACTCAGCAGAGTCAGCACTGTCACCTCCCCTGGTAACTCAAACCCACGGCGCAGGCCTGCCTCAGCTGCCCCTTTATCAGCCATTCAGGCCTCTTGTCCTCTCTTTCTACCCTATCAAAAGGGCAGGAAAGCAGCCTCAGATTGGGAAAATGAAATCCTGGATGGCTGGAGTTAAGAGGTCGAGCAGCAGTGGAGTTGTGGCATATCAGCTGAGCCCTGGTAACTGGGCATGTTTATACCAGTAGCTCGGCAGTTGCAGCGATTCAGGGGGTTACAGCCCTGTGCTGTCCATCCCGCGCTGCTGTTGGAGATTATTACTCCCTTAGCTAATACAACAGAGAGCAGCACATGCCAGGCTTTTCACTCACAGTCTAGCAGATCAACCATCAACAGTCTGCACTCAACCTCAGGGCACGAGCTGCAAGGGTGAGGAATTGGCAAGCTTTCACTTCGTAACCTGCCAGATCCATCACGGCCTCTGGGTCACAGCCATTAGCCCGCAGCAAAGAAGTAGCAAAGCACTATAGTTTTAGCAGCTTTGGAAAACACATAAGTGGAGCAGCAGTTTGTCTTTGCAATGGGCTAAGAGCTGGCATACAATCTGCAGCCACAAGACCATGCACAGGAGCCTGTGCCTACAGCAGCAATGGAAACATGACTGCAAGTGTCACAGTGCCAGCTCTGCTTCCACAAACCATCAAAAACTTTCCCTTGCAAAACATACCAGGCACCTGAGCTTTTCACAGCAGGTCTGCAACCACTGCCCTCTCGCCAGTCATGCCTCTAGACATGTTCCACTGGTGGAGAAAGTCAGGCCAAGGAAATTAAGAGGACTTGTCACTGCTCTAGCACATCAGGCACAGAGCATGATAGACTTCCTATATAGGCATTAGACAACAGCCCTGACAGAGCCCATCTTGGAGGGACAACTCCATTAGAGGTGTCTTCACCTCATCTCGTTTACAGCAACGGATCTCTTCACTTATTAACCTTGGCTGGACTAACCCTTTGGGATGGCATTTGCAGCAGTGAACACCTGCTTAGCTCTCTTGATGGCCTAGCATCGGAAGAAGGCAGCGGCTGTGAATGCAAGGCAGGGTTAGGAGGAGAGGCAGGGTCTAACAAGGGCCCGTGTACAAGTCCTGCTTGCTCCGTTTTAGGGCTGACTTTAAAAACTAGAGCCATTCAGTGCACAGAGGTAGGTGGCATGTAAGGAGTGTCTTGTTCCCTAAGTGCTCTGCTCCTGTGGTTGTACAGCCCACATGGAGAGAAACCGAATCAGAGAGCCAGAAAGCACAGCCAGGCAGGACAGACCGAAAGAGCCAGCCTCTTCTACAGAAAAGACGACTGAAACTTGAGAAAGCCAGTAACAGCACTCACGGATGAAAAAGGCTGCAGCGAAGCAGAAGGTACCGTACTGTCCTCCACACCCATGCAGTCTGGGTGAGAAAGGCAGATTTAAACTGCAGTACTGGAGCCTCAGGTTAGACAACAGAAAAGCCAAAGCAATGCCAGGCTAGGCTGCCTGGCAGCCTCTGCCACAGACGGGTGTGCGCCAGCCACGTCAGAAACACCAGCCTGGCCCTGGGCTCCGGAAAAGGACTGTGTGACCTCCAGAGGTCTTGTGCACTCCTTCCTTTCTATTGGAAAGAAGACATTGGAAAAATATTAGAGGCAAACACTGAGAAGTCAGAATATAAAGATCATTTCTGCAATTGATCCTGACTGAATTGAATTGACAGGAATAACACATAAGGTTTTTCTGCCCACCAGGAGAGAGGAGGTGAGGATGTACAACAAAGGGAAGCTGTTGTTTGCAGTCCAAGCTCTTCTCTGTGTAAGTGCAGAAGTGAGAGGCAGAGCCTGGAAGATGGAGGGACTGCAGGAGAAAGAAAGGGTCTTACAGCAAAGGCAGGTAAATGACAGATTGGGGAAATAATTATTTCCTTTTCCTTTTCTGCCACAGGTTCCTTGTCCGATGTAGGTAAATCAAAGTAAACGTTCTCTATGTGGTCCTTAAAGGAGCATTCCTCATCTTCCATGCACCTGACCTGACAGTAATACCAAACACTCCCAAGGGCAAATGAGACACACTGGAAATGATGCCATACTTTCAAGAAGAAAGCAAGGATAATACATTTTCAGACAGGAAGGCCAAAGCTACTATACCTGCAGCTCTCCAGGTCTGAACCACAGCCATATCACTAACACCTAGTTTCACTGGAAAGAGAGAGAGATGAATTCATCACCATTTAGGAATTAGACACAAATACAGTAAAAGCATGTTTGGGTGGGCTGGGTCCCACATTGATTAAAAAGACTAAAAAAAAAAACCAACCCCACCCACCAAACCATATATCAAATCACAAATGACTTGCTGATCAAGGGAATGCTTTATGCAAAAAATACTCTGTGGAAAGAAGAGAACTGAGCAGATTTTGGAATAAAATCCACCACTCATAACACAACCAGCATATGATGCCAGTTAAACAACTTGCTATACAAGACAGAGGAGCTCTGATAGACATTGCTTTGACAGAGCTCGTCTATGTGAGCAGATACGGCTGCAAGCCCCCTAAAAGCAGTCAGGAGAGAGCTGGTAACAAGGGAAGCTATCACCAGGGGACACTGAGGAACAGCTAGGAGAGCATTCGAGGGGCAAAGCTCCAACGCAGAAGAAAGACCAAGAACACCACACACAAAGAAACTTCTTCCTTGTTTTGATTCCCACAGCATTAAGAAAATAAGACTTTGCACAAAGTTATCTGTAAATGGAATAGGACTAACAAGGTATCGATTGCCAATTTCCCAGCAGAGAAGCAATTCACAAGACCACAACAGTTGCTGATAGCTGGAACCAAAAGGAGTAACAGTCACACCAAGAGTACAACCCAGTTTTCCAAAGAGAAAACCTGGGTTGATATTCCCTTCAAATGAAGATATTAGGGATGACAGAAGCTCTTGGAGAAATCAAACAGTTAAAAAGGGTTACAACGAGCTCAGAAACAACCGAGTGCAGTCTAGCACGGGAATGAAAAACTCTGAAAAAGGGAGGGAGGGAGGGAGCGAGCAGCTGAGGGCTTCCTGGAGAGGATGCGGTAACTTGCAACTGTAGAGTATCTCAATTCGTAGGGAGGCTCGGCTGCAGCCCTGAGCTGGTCGCACGGGCTCTCTGCCCGCCGGGAGCCCCGGGAGAGCCCCAGGAGGGCCCCGGGAGAGCCCCGGGAGGGCCCCTGCGCCAGCCCGTGGAGCCGCAGGCAGAGAGGCGGCCCGCGAAGCGCCGGCGTGCTCCTGCCTCCCCGGGGCACGCACCGCAACTTCGGGCCGGATGGACCCCGGGACAAGTTGAAACAGCTGCCAACAGGCTGCTAAAATGCACAGAATAAGCCTACCGGGGGGGGGGGGGGGGAAACAACCCCAAAACGCAAAACACCGCCGGGCATTTCCCTGGCTTCGCAGAGGGGATCTCGCATGGGAGGGGCGGATAACAGGTGAGTGAGCGAAAGGATGGGGGGAACGCGGGATAATTTTTTAAACCCCCCCCAGGAGGAGCTTCCGACCTGGGGCTGCAACCCGCAGGTAACGGGGGCAGCAGGGGCGCAGGCTGGGGGAAACCCCCCGCACCGGCGGGACGGGGAGCAGCGGGGGAGCTCCCCGGGTGCCCGCGGGGGGTTTGGGAGGGCAGCAGGATGCCAAGGCGGCTCCCGGTCGGGGGTCTCCCGCCGCGGCCAGGTGAGCCCGTGGCCGCTCCCGCCGCACAGTACCGGCCGACACCGGGGTACCGAGAAGCGCTTCGCAGGGACACCTGTCCACCACCGCTGTGCTTGCAAACTTCTCCCGGAGTTGCATCCCGCCCGCTCCCCTACCGGCTTTGCAAGGATCGCGGTACTCCATCGGCTCCTCCACCGTCTCCGGTTCCCCCACCGTTAAAGCGGCTCCCCGTCCACCCGTCCCCGCGGCGGGTAGAAGAAGCAGCGATAGCAGCAGGCGACGGAGCGGGCCGGCCCCGCGGCCCATAGCGGCGGAGAGGGCGGCACAGCTGCCCGGGCTGCGGGCACTGCGCGGCGCCAGCAGCCCCGCCGCCGCGGGTAGCGGAGGGGGGGGCCCCGCTGCCGCTGTCACTCAAGGCACGGACAGCCAATCCCGTCTGCGCCCGCGCCTCTGCCCCGCCCCCCGACGGACCCCGCAGCCCCCAACCCCCCCCCCCCCCCCCCGGCCCGGGGCGCGGGTCCACCGCGCCCCGGGCCGGGGGGGGGGGGGGGGGGGGGCTGCGGGGTCCGTCGGGGGCGGGGAACCCGCTCCCTCTCCCGGTTGTTTGTTGCTGCACTTGAGCAACAAAAGCTTGGATATAATAATAATTATTATTATTTTTTAAATATTTTTTTTTTTAGCCGTCAAATTAATCTTCACTTCACAGGCAGCTGAAGAGAAGCAGCTTGTCCGCTGCCAGGAGAAACAGTATTTCCCATCACAGCCTTAAAATCCATGTGTAAACGGAGTTGCAAGACCATGGATGGAGAAAGATGGGGCAAAAAAAATCCCCAAACTAAAGACTAAGAGAAATTAAGAAAGATGGGACAAAACGTGAGGATGTGCATCTATCCCTCTCACCTTCTTTTTGAGCCCTTTAAAGCAGCTTTCAGGGGCAACTGGGCTGTTTTGCTGGAAATTTGGGCTTTGGGATGATCCATATACAGCAAGGCCTGGGAAATCAGGCAGATGGATCATGTGCGAGATGCTCAGCTGCATCAAAATCTACACCCTGGTATCTGGGCTGGTGGATGCCAGCTGCCCGAGGTTGTACGGTATTTCGGACGCCTTTAACAGCAGAGCATGGGGTAACACATTGGAAAGCTCATACTTTAGAGCTGCTGGCTCGTGATACAGGTAGTCCACACAGGTGGGATGTCTCTGCTATTTAAACAGTGACCCCATAGGGAGATGGTGGATGCCCAAAGTCCAGCCGCCTCACTGGATGCTGGAGAGTCTTAAGAGTCATCTCACCAGGGCCAGCCAGGCGTTTCCATATGAAGTCAGCACTGCACAGGGCAGCTCGAACAAGATGTTCCAGTCTGAGGCTGCAGCAATAGTTTCAGGTTGCTCGCCCATCCTCCTGCCATTCAACAGGCGCAGCGTTAGGCAAAGGCACTACAGATGCTGGACCGGTGAGCAGAGGAGAACTGACAAGCGTACAAGCTCTGTGGGGGGGTTCTTGGGGTGAATGTGCGTACCACAATCTCCCTGTACCATAACTCTTTGCTCCTTCAACTGCGTAATTCCAAGCTCCCACAGCAGGATCTTTGAGCAGTGTTTCCCATTACAGCACCGGCTCCAAACCCTCCCTTCGCTCCGACAGATGATGGCTTGCCATCAGCTATCTATAACTTTGTCACTTCTAGTCTACAGCAATGAATGATACCCAAGCATAAAAAGGCACAACGTGATTCAGGCATCTCTTCAGCAGCAACACAGGCTACTGCAAACCGTTCCTCCCCTCTACCCCCCATTTAATATTGGCTTCGCAGAAAAGATAAAGTCAGGAAATTAATATCCTCTCCAAACCTTTACAGAGGCCAAAAAGGCTGCATCAAACCCTGGCATGAAAACCATGATCAAAAGCTCTGCTGATCGAAGGCACTAGAGTTTTCTACAACTGGTGAAAAGCCCATTGGGCAAAGACAAACAGCTGGCTGGGGAGTGTGGAGGAGTCTCCCTCCCGCAGAAAGAAGAGTCTGGCACGAGTTACCCACTTTCCACCCCAAACATCAGGTTCTCCACCTATCTTCTGTAACACATGCCAGATGTCATGTAAACAACTACCAGCAAGGGACAAAATATTACAGTAAGGGCACTCTGAAAATCTTTGTAGCATGAGACATTTTTGTGCATGTGGTGGATGTGATCCTACTCTCTGCATGAGAAACACCCTAAGAAAAACTTCTAACACCAATGGTTTTCTGTCTAATCTGCATTTTCTGGAGGCTATAATCAAGGTGATGGCAGTCAGGTATCCACCCACACCTCAGAATCTTTCTCATCTTTTGAACTGTGATGTGAGATGGAACAAGCTGGCCATTTATTTCTGTGGCCCAGACAAATGCAGCAGCTGGTCCGTGCTAACACTGAAGACCTGCATCCAGCCTTTAATATCAGCAGTTCTGGTCATAACTGAGCAGAAGACATGCTGTGTTTCCTCCACTTTGTGCTTCCAAGCAGATCCCAGAGGATCAGAGGAGAAACCTGAAGGACAGGGATCAGCAGGTGGGGGAGTCTGGGTCACCCATGAGGGAAAGTCCCAGGCTACCCCAGGGGCCGTCACTCACAGGGTAGGAAGAGAAAACATGCATGGGAAAGGTCTTGGATTTTCACTGAAAGAGTGAAACACCCCTTTGCTGTACCAATCTTGGCAAAATGAGGTGAAAACAGGAATAACAAGAACACATTTCAATGGACGAGTCAAGGTTGTGACTAGGAGTTACTGTTAATGCCAGATAGCAAAATAACTGCCTGGTTATTTGCTTTCCCTGAGGATGCCCATTCCAAACTCTCTGCTGTTCACTCCCCACTGATGGTCATCGAACTGGGGCTGTAACTCCAAATCCACCTGTTGGGATCAAGCCAGGAGAATACAGGCACTTTGAACAGGAGCTCTAAATGAGTACCAACTTGTGAAGATTTGAAATGCAGCTGACTCATCCATTGATGAGTGTCCTGAACAGAAACAATGAAAGGAATGGTAATTTTGGAAACCATTCTAGCACTTCAGGCCTCATGCGCATAGAAGCATCTTGCTACTGCTCTTGCTCTCGCCATCTTAGCAGAAGGTTACCAGGAGCTTTAGGTAGAACTCTGAAAGACCTGAGCTGAGACCTACACGGAGGACAGAGCAAAAGACAGTGGGCCTCTTCAAATATGTAAAGAAAGAACAAGCATCAGCTGGACTGAGGAAGATTGAGGTTTCAGGCAAGCTTTCTAGCAGTAAAACAGGGAAGCCCTAGAGCAGATTGCTATAAAGAACCAAAGGAGTTTCCATCACTGCAGGTGTTTGAAGAGGAATGTAGACAAAGACCTATCAGAATAAACTTAGCAAGTTTATTCTAGATCTGTCTCCTGAGTTTTATACTGCCCATATACACACTAACCCTAACAACTTTTAATTTTTCTGCATTAGGTTGCTACTTTCTGTGATTTTTGTCAGACAAAGAGCAGAACCTAATGGCTATTTTAAAAGGAAAGACTGATTGCCCCTCTGTGCTTCAAAAGAACTCACAATTCTTACAAGATAATAGCACTAGGTGCTCTTTTTTCTCTGTAGAGAAGGTCCTGGCAGCATTACTTTCTGAGTGTGTGGGAAGCTGGAAAATAAAAGCTTGAATGTTTGCAAGGGTGGGTCAACAGCTTTCCTGATCAGCATCACGGATCAGCAGAGCAAGCGCTGCCCTTGTCAGCAGTGTGGAGGTCTGGGCTGTCACCCACTACGAACAAAGTCTTTTGACCACGTGGAAACTGTTTGTTAACCTCTTCCAGGATGGCAACCTACGTTGGGGAGCCTAACCTCTTCTGCATAACGAACCTCTGTTATAGACAGGGATGGACATACAAGAGGACATCCTGCAGCTTTGAAGGAGAAAGAGGAAGGGAGCAAAATAAAATGTGGATCCTTAATTGTGCAATTAGAATGAGCCCGTGAGGGAGTTTGGAGGAGTCTATTATTATTATCCACACACAAACAAAAAAGTTGCCCCACTACAGCAGACTCTGGAAGTCCCTAACGTGAGACCTGCTTGACCCTTCTAGAAATGGCTCTCAGTAACAATCATGGCATTTTGCAACTGGCAGCCAGAGCAGTGCGCACAGAGTAATGACTGCTACTTGGTGTTCAGAAGATCAGTTCACGTCATCTTGATTGGCAGGTGCCCCACCAGTGCAAATAAGGAACATAAAAAGCCCTGTGAAAGTATCTTTTTCATCTGAGCTGGTAAAAGTCAGTGAAGTTGCACACCAGCAGTGCAACTTGCGACACCAACAGTTAACTATCTGAAAACAAAACAATCTATATCCATCGCCGTCAAAGGCAGCCTTTTCCTTTGCAGATACCCCTCCTGCCCAACACATGGAAACAAAATCCACGGTCCTTTCAAGCCTTGCTGAGCAAGAATGCACACAGCTCTTTCTGAACAGCATCCTTGAGCAAAGCTATGTGGGAGCTACTTAGTGCTGATGGAATATCCCTGCACACAACATGTCCTGAGGCCAAAACACAGACACAAGTCTGTTAGTTCTTCCACAAGACCTGCTTCTTCCCTCTTGCCAGTACCTGGGTCCATCAAATCTTCTAGCAAGGTGACTGAGGCACCACTCCCCTGGAGCCTGTCCCACTGCTGGTTCCTCACCTGTCTCCAGGTTTACAAGCAGAGATTTCCTTTCCTGGTCTTAGCTCCCCAAACACGCAAAGATATTTCTTCTTCCATGTACATCACCACTACAAGGGCAGATGGAGCCCTGGAGAGCTGGACCACATCCCTCTGAACCCAGAGCATTCTCTTTCCTCTTCCCTCTGCATTTCCTGTACCCCTCACTTCTGCTTAGACTTATTTCATTGCTTCCTTTTTGGTAGGAAACAACCCCTGCTGCAGGTGTAGCCCGATGTGCCGTGCATCACTTCCCACAGGCACTACTCTGCAGAGCCATCACCCTCCCTCTGCTTCATGACACTCTGTCAAAGGGTCATTTACTCTGTTAGTACATTATGGGCTTCCCGCCCTGATGAAGGCTCTTCGCTTTCCTCGTCTCCTCTTGCCCATTTTCTCCATCTGGTTTTATCTAGCAGTTTATTGTTCTCGATTCCCCTTATCACTCCTAGACTTGATCCCTCTCAGGACATCCCTTCTTCACCAGGTTGACCACTGGCATTGACAAATCCAGGTGATAAAATGAATATTGATCACTGCTCTCTCTTCTTTCCATCACCCATTTTAGTCTCTCCTGCAGTAGGTTGGGGGTGGGTTGTTCTTTTTTTATCAAGTTTATTCCATTGCCACCCAGGAAATGCCTCTCGTAAGGTTAAATGATTCACTGCCCAAAAGGAATCTTTAAAGCTGCTGACACACATGTGCTTAAATGTGTTCCAGGGGTTCTGAAACCTGCCGTACAGAGCTGGCTGCAGTCACAGGCACGTTCACATCTGCATTAACAACTCAACATACATCCAACAACATAGTCCTGTTATAGACAAGCAGTGACACTTGGGAAGCCAGGAGCAAGTAACCCATGGTTGGAAAAATTCCTTTTTGTTCACCAAAGTAGCAGCAGACAGGATTTTAAATCATCCCATCTAAGAAAAGCACCAAACATTTTTCCCATTATAACTGCAATCCTTGAACTGTGTGAGAAAAAACAAGTTACTTTGAGGGTCTTTTTGAGCTGCAGTCAAAGACAAGCTGTGGGAGGCAGAGAAAGAAATCTGTCTTATCTGGCAGTATGAATTTTGGCTTGACCACTGGCTCCCAGACTAAGGCGTATCAAACTGGTGTTTCATTACTTCACTTAAAATCCATTTTCAGAGTTCATACAGGAGTCAGTTGTGCTTGGAAAGCACTGAGCAAAGCTGGTGGTTTTGGTGATCTCTGCTGCGAGGTTAAGCAGGAGGGCATGAGAACACCTTCAGAAAAGTATCTGTCAGTTCGAAATTCTGAAAGGTGAATCCACTAGTCTTTCCAAAATATTTTTTGCCATAGGAAAAAATCTGTCTTAAATAATTTTTTCTCTTTCCCCAAAAGGATGGATCTGGGAAAGTAAAAACATTTCTCCAAGCCTCTGCTGTGAGGCTGAGATGGGATAGCTGCATTTATCTGTTCACCCTCAGGCATCTTGACAGAGGCTGGTAGCATATGCTACCCGAGTTTAGGCTGTTCAACAGCAGCAGGTGGAATTTAATGAAACTCTCAAAGAAGCAGAGATGCTGCTTCACAGAGAATTGCCTTAGAGAAGTTTCCTAATTACAATTTCTGCACTGTACCTTGATTTATCTGTAGTAACATCTTCATCCAAATCACACACCTGGCTGTGGCACAGAACACGCAGGTATTTCCTCCGTTAGGCAAGCAATACTTTAAAATAGGTTCATCTTACATGTCACTCAGCGATATTGATTAGATTGCTGAAACAAGGAATAATGATTTCCTTTCTTCTTGTATATTTCACTATACATACCATAAAAAAATGTGGTACATTTCAGATTCACACAAATGTGGGTGTTCCATCACTTTCTGGTAGTGAGATAAACAGAAAAAAAAATTCTCAACAAAAATCAGCTTTCAGCTAAGCAATTCAAATTACTAAAAATTATTCTGCAGCGTCCAAATGCATAACTTAAGTAATCTAATAGCATCTCTTCAATGTTTTATTACAAAAATCTCCAATTCTTTCAGATAAATGGGTGTCTGTCTCTGTAAAACTGTCAGATCTCTTGTTTTAAAACAAGTAATGCTCACTAATTCACCTGCAAACTTCTGGCCAGACATTAGAAGGGAAATGAGGAGAAAATTTCCATCCCATTCTTGTAGCTATTCCTCTGCAGCAAAGCAAGAAAAGCCTCACGCTAAGCCACCAACATAATCAATTTTTCTCAGCCCAATAAAGTGATATGGCTAAACCAAGACTAGTGATTCAAAATGAAAAACTAGCATAAAACATGAACTCAAGAGGGAGCATTACATCTCTAGTAGCCCAGAAAACCACCATGCCTTGTTTAGTGCTTTAGTGTATCACACAACTCCCAAATTTCAGAGACAAACCTTTGGGAAACAAGAATGAGCAGCCACAAAAGCTTCCTTGAGTTCAGTATCACACGATGTTCTCAGCCATAGAATCCCAGAATGGTTTGGGCTGGAAGGGACCTTAAAGATCATCTAGTTCCACCCCCCTGCCATGGGCAGGGACACCCTCCATTAGACCAGGTTGCCCAAAGCCCCATCCAACCTGGCCTTGAACACTTCCAGGGAGGGGGCATCCACAGCTTCTCTCAGCAACTGTTTCAGTGCCTCACCACCCTCACAGTGAAAAATTTCTTCCTGTTATCTAATCTACCCTCCTTCAGCTTACGGTCGTTACTCCTTGTACTATCACTCCACGCCCTTGTAAACAGTCCCTCTCCAGCTTTCCTGTAGGCCCCCTTTAGGTACTGGAAAGTGCTATAAGGTCTCCCCAGAGCCTTCTCTTCTCCAGGCTGAACAACCCCAACTCTCTCAGCCCGTCTTCATAGGAGAGGTGCTCCAGCCCTCTGATTGTCTTCATGGCCTCCTCTGGACTCGCTGCAACAGCTCCATACCCTTCTTATGTTGTGGACCCCAGTGCTGGACACAGTACTCCAGGTGGGGTCTCATGAGAGCAGAGAAGAGGGGGAGAATCACCACGTTTGGAAGCTTCTCAGAAACAGCTAGTTACTGTAACTCTGAAAACTTTTCAGAAGCCAAGCAAAGCTTGCAACACACAGCCTTCAGAGAAAAAAAATAAATTCACAGTGTGATGCCAAAACATAGCACGTTTTTCTAAGTTGGTCAGCTGGTTAGAACTACTAGAGACTGGCCTTTTTGGCCCAGATCCAGCATTTCAAGTTTATAGGGCTTAGCTCTATGGTGAACTACTGCATCATATGGGTAAGCATGTTCCACAGTATTAGAAAACCCTAAAATAACAGTTCTGTAGTTTTGTTTATTGCACACAAACTCCCAATTCTAAAAATGCATGTATTTTCTGTAATGCTGTAGTCATGTGGTGCCAGCTGAAGGGTAAGTATGAACTTACATAGTTATGTTTTAGAATGCTCCAAGCCCAAGATCTTGAAGGATATCTTCTGGCTAGAACATAAAGTTCCTATGGGTTTGGTTTTCATAAGAAGCCACAGCATGGTAGAACCTCCAGAGATACTTGACGTATTGTTTTGTATTGTGCTACTAGAAACTGGCGAGAAAATTAACCTACCAACAATCCAAAACTGCTTGTAACAGCTAAAAACATCCCCTTTGCTCATGACCGAACCCCTCAGTTTATTGCAAAAGCTCTGCACCATGGCAAATACACTGATGAAAGGGAAAAGCCCATAACCAGTATGAGGCTGGGGACGAATGATAGCCTGAGTGCAGATCTGTCTCCAGAGGCTTGCCTTTGAAACAGGTTAGTCCCACAGATAAAACTTTCTTACCCTTTTCCCAATTGCCCTTTAAAGTGATTCTCTCCAATAACTGCCTGAATTTACTGGAACTGCAGAAAGCCTTCCAAAATCATGGGTTCTCCTTTTTTTTTTTGTTTTGTTCCACATGCCATAACCCAAAAATTGAAGAAAAAAATTCAGAACCACATAACTAGACATAAAAGTAAATACTGAAAAAGCACCTCCCAGATAAAACTGTGAGATGTGAAGAACTACTTGCAGAACTTGCATGCAGATGTCTTCTCAGAAAATTAGAATTTTCTCACTGAAGCTATTTACCAAAAAGCAAATGTTCCTTTGCCAGGCTCATTTATATACTTCTGCCTTTGGGAAACAAATGGCATCAAAACATTTTTTATCATCTTGAAAAAAAGATGCTCCTGAAGAATGGAAGCCATAAATATGCTGCTTCAAAATTTTAAAACATGGCTTTATTCCAACAGCAGTCCAACAGCAGCAGTGGCTTTCATGACTTCAGTGCTAACCCCGGTAGGAGATACTTGTTTTAGACAGCAGCAGTGCTAACAGCCATCACAAGACTGCTGCTACCACAGTGCATTTAGCTAGAAAAGATCCAATTGATCAAAAAAAATGCAATCCTTCTCCAACCTACTGTTCCGATCGACTCTTAAAATGAACCACAAGCTGCACAGTTAAGAATTAATTCAAGAGGACCCCTCAAACTCTAGCTCCAACTCTTCAGTTACTTGTCCCACAGACTTGAGAGACTTGTTTATTCCTAAGCTTATGGTTTTTGGACGCATTCCAGTGGAGAAATTGCTGATGCACTCAGTTATGCAATTTTGCTATCTTCACTGAAGTTGTGTATATATACTTCACGGCGGAAATCTGGCTGGATGCTGGTGATGCTGAAGTCAGAGCAAAATGTAACTTTCTCATGTGTGTTACCTCTGCAGTAATGACAGTGATAAGAATGTGCTATCAATTTTACCCAGTGTTAGCACCAGAAGTGTAAAAATCAACAGTATTAGGTTTTTGGGTTTGGTTTTTTTGTTGTTGTTGTTTGTTTGTTTAACCTGAAACTTATTAAAGAAATACACCTAGACCATCATACAGAAAACAATTTAATTGCATGCCCTTTAAACACTTTGAAAAGTAATTCTGGATAATTCTGGAGAGGAATTAATAGACACTGTTGCTTTAAAACATTCAGACATCAAAAAAGAGCATAATGTAATGTCTCTTTGCAGTCTCCATTATCTCCAATCCAGCATCCACCACTTTTCATACATGAAGTACCAGAGATGCTTCCTATATGCACTCTGCCTCAACTGAAAAGATTTACAATTTTATTTATGTAAAGCATTTGATCAAGACTGGTTATTGCTACACAAATATTTACCCAATTCTCTGGCTTCTGTACCAGAAGTGGGAAGAAAAGCACTGAGCAGCCAACTGAAGAGTTATCAAAAAGCTTCAATTCAAGACCCAGAAACTCCTAAGAAACAACCATAGAAAGAGGAGTGTTGGCTGTAAGATCTTTATTTCTTCCATAAAAGAGGAAGGACTACATCATCTAAGCAGAGAGCTTCCAAATTCTATTAAGCAAGATGGTTCAAGCTAGACCCACAGTTTTTTTGGGGGAAATAAATAGCTTTGCCCCAAACAGCAACCATAAAGACAAGATGTTGAAAACTGGTCACATTTTGCACTCCTTCAGAAACCAAAAGAAAGGGGGAAAACAAAGCAAACCCCCAACTTACTGATAGGGTGGAAGTATAAAAATGTCTATTATTTAAAACACAGTACTCCTCCAGAGGAACGTGCTTGCAGAAACAAAAGCAATGTCTGTGCAGTAAAGTATCTTTTCAATGTCACTTTAAAAGCTATACGATCCTATCTGGATATGCAAAAGCCAATAATGCCAGAGGATAGAGAAAGCAAGTAGGCAGCCCACCATTCTGTGGCATTAAAAGGTGATTAAATGAAATTCACAAACGGTTTAGTGACATTTCTGATACACTAATCACATAGCAGTGCTCTAAATAGAGAAACAGACCCATTATCAAAATATTCCCTTAAAAAAAAACCCCTTATCTCTCAGCAGAGTACTTAATGTATTTATTGTGTTGAGATAATGGCTTCTCACTTCAGATTTAGAAGAACATGGATGGAAAGAGGGCTTCCCACAGCTGTATGCACTAGCAAGAACCAGTACAAAATCCACTCTTTGCTTTAAGTCTCCATGTTTTGGAACAAAGGAAAACTAACTGTTGACCCAGTTTATAAGCTCATCTTAAAATCAGCCTGTACTTAAAAAAAAATAATCTTCCATTAAATGGCAAAGCATTCAGCTACAGACACCAACCATTCACTTGAAGCAAAAGTTCATTATTTTCTGACAGATTGGTTAAAATTGGCCAGGGAAATCAGAGCTGAAAGCTCAAATACTTTTCAGAAGCCAGAGCAGGATGCATTGATTCTCACCTATCAGTTCGGTTCCCCCAACCTCCAACACAACCCTGCCAAAGCACGGTTGTTTCTGATTGCGACTACTGCCTTATCAGTACTTTTTATATAGAGACAATACAGTGCTAATCAATACAAATACTTTGCTCGTTTTTTAAATTCAGGAAGTTGACTTCTCCATGGCAGGTGCTCTATTTCAGACACTGGTGAAAACATCCCTATATTGCAGATGCCTAAAAAAAAAAAATTAAAATATCAAGCAAATTGGCTCTCTGTCACAACCACATTCAAGATATTTCTAGCTAAATACAGTGCATAATTAACAGTCATCTTAGAAAGACTTAACCTTTATTTGCCCATTTATTTCAGTCCACACTTACCCCCACTTTTCTCAGTACACTAGCTGGATCACAAAACAGATTTCTCCACAAACAGTTCAGCCAAGAAGAATCTTTTTGGGCTGGTCATCCACTTTGGAGCCGTATTGTACAATACAGTTGTAAGCAAATTCAGAATTCAAAGCATGGGGTTTTGATATTTGAAAACCACATTAATATTGTATACAGAAACTGGCATTCAGCGGTATTGCCTTTTCAAACATTTTCAATTGCAAACTCATCTATTTTCACAATCAGAACATTTTTGTCTGAAAAGTTTATTTTAGTTTTCTGAACACTCTAAAGCGACTGTGCTTTTAATGTTATACAAGTGTCCAGATAGGATTAACAAAAATTAAAATGTTCTAAATTACAAATTTAATTTCTGTAAGAGCTTGAGAAAGGAAATAGAACAGAAAAGCATGACATACACACATTGTGAAGAAACCCCAACTTTTCATGCAATGGCAGGCAAGATGTAAAAAGCCACCCAAATTCACACATTTTTACACCGAATCATCAGAAAAGTACTCTGTAGTAAATCTGTACATCCAAATACATTTGGGATCTACACCTAAGTTACATTATTTAATGTTATATACACTTATTACCCCTTGTATAATGTCTAAAGGAAAGTCTTCATTCAAACCCAAACAAACAAAAAAAATATTGCAAGACTAACTTGGAAAAAAGGAGAATCACTTTAGACATTCAGTTAAAATGTTGGTTTTGTTTTAATCTAGACCTCAAAGTGTTTATTAAAAAACAAACAATCCTCTTCATTTAACATTTTGCTTTCTAACTGTACAGTAAATTGCATTGCAGAGAACACATCCCGTCTTCAGACTGTATTTTTCTTTGGATGGATTTAAGATGTAGCTGGATATTACTTTAAAGATAAATAAAGGGAAGTTGGTCCAACTAGAACAATAGCTGATATATTACATGCATATGGGTTTTTTATATATTTTTAAATTATTTTTTAAACAAATGAGTGTAGGGTATAGTTGATATCGCAAATAAACCAAAAAGCACCTGGAGTCAAAATATAAAACATACCTCCTACCCTGGCAATGGCAGTAAAAATCAGAAGAGTAATCTTTCTGGAACGGCATTTTTACATAATTTAGAAATGTTAAGTACCAGGAAGACTACTAATCAAGTAGTTTTAGCAGCCAAGTTTCCCTCTTTCTATTGAATGGAACAAATGCTTTAAATAAACCGTTTGTCCTCTTCACTGAAGAGAGCTAGTCTATTCATCTTTAATGAGCTAGGTTTTTTGTTTTTTGTTGTTCTTTTTTTTCCTTTTTTTTGGGGGGGAGATTAGCCACGTACTGTAGTAATGCCTACTGCATATAATCCAAGCATTTGCTGTGAACAGTTGGAGAAAGCAGTCAGTAAGAACCTAGGATCAATGAAATAGATGTTACTTTAAGCCATCCACAAAATGGAGACCCATATAGTGCCCAGTGTTAAAACCCAAATCTCTTCTCGCGCTTTTTGTTGTGCAAGTTCATCCCCATGAAAAGAGGAACTGATCCATAGTTCAATTTTCTTATTTCCTTAGTCAATTTTCACATTAGTGTAGATTTTACGAACAAAGGCACTTGTTCCCATGTAACCAATAGCTCCTGCAAAATAAACCAAAAACATTGAACATGTTAGAAAGCTGATCATCAAAATAAGCCAGCAATATAACACACACTTAAACAGAGAAAGTCACATAAAGCATGCACTCTGCACACAGAAAATTATTTACCTGCAATAATTGTTCTCAAACTCTCATTATCCATGCTCCCAGTGAATGTCTGGCAAGAACTCCCCTAGTCTAGCAATCTAAATCCATTAAGCCATCTTACCAAGAGGCCATGCCCACTTGGCCTCGATAAATATAGCAGCCCCCCTACTGCTGCCAATAACTGGGTCCCTTTTTCTGAACAGAGGGTAAAAAACATACAATCACCCACTCTGCAGGGAAGGTGGATGGGAGGGCGGGTTTTTATTATAAGTTACATGCCTTCTGGATGAGTGTTTTATTGGCAGATGGCTTTTTCCTTCCCACAAGGCACAAGTAATAATAGATCCCCAACCCAGGAGTCTTAAACTCCAAGGAGGTCTGTACAAAGAGATTAAACTAGTAGCAGTTAGTAGTTAAAGGAAATTGCAACCTGTGGTTTTCAAATTAGTAAGAGTCATGAGCAGCATATGCATTGTCACAGCAGTAATAAAAGAACAGGTCACAGGGTTTTTGATAGGGGCAACAGTCTATGCTAAACCCAAAATACTGCAGGACTGAGGACACCTAGAAAAATGAAAGAAATGCACTGGACCAAGACCTCTTCTTAGAAAGAGATTCAGCAACCTACCTGGTCAAACCCAGAACCTCAGGTTTGCCAGGCTCAGTAAATACTGTTGTCTTACAATATCTGCAGGGACTATCTTCAGCTCTTCCAAGCAAAATGAGAGCAAATCAGCCTCGTGGAAGTCAGTTTGGCTAATTCTCAGGTTAGAAGTGAAGAATCAAGCAAGAATTAGAGTCAACTGCTGTCAGATTGCCAGAATAACGCTTCATAAAATATGGGAAGAAAAGGACAGAGAAGTCAGGGACTGTAACTCACTACAAAGAAGAAAAAACTCCTGACATCAAGTGTTTGGATGTTCAGTAAAGAACAGACTCTAAACAGAAAAGGTATTTTTAGCTTCCCTGAAGCAATACAGAAGAGCCCAGAACAAAGCATGAAACAACATTTTGGTGATCTGGGATGCACCAGACTTGCCCAAGATGTGTTAAATACAAAAGCCTAACCAATGCTAAAAGTTTTCTGCCAAAACTTCATTTTCCAATAATTTTTTTTTTCCTTTAGAAATTAAGGCCATACAGACCTGCAGTTAGCATTGCTGAACACAGAGTTATTCAGAACCTAGAGTGTCCTTTAAATCCTAGGGACTGATCAGATAATTCAAGATGGCACCCATTAAAATCTCACAAAATTTTGGGGTTTAGACCCCCAAAAGCCCAACATTCATATCTAATCAGGAAATCTGCACAAGGCAAACCTGAAGCATCGTTGCAATATTATCAGAGTGGTAAAGAGCCTGTGGAGTCAGCCTCTGTGCTGCCTAGCATTTCAAGCTGCATAAATATCATGACAAGCGAGCAAATGAGGGATTTGTACTACTAACTTGGTCAAAGTAGAGTTGGATTAAAACAAATACAGCACACGCAAGATCAGGTTGCTGCTTGCAAGCGTTAAGTGTGCCGAGGACGCAGCAGAGGGAAGGCCTGGCAGCTCAAGGAGAGACCAGTACAGCATTCAGAGAGACCCAAGCAGGGGCTGTGCAGAGGAGGCATCGTGAGCTTGGAGTCACACAGGAGCACATGCACGTTCTTCTGTAGCCTGTCTTAGGCCGTAAACGGACAAAATAATGGCATCAGACTCCTGTTTTAAGACTCATCGTGTTTTGCTTGTTAAAGCAGACACTGCCAACAAATCCAATGCCTGTTATAGTTGCTAAACTCAGATACATTCCAGAACTTGTTATTTGAGGGTTTCTCTAGTGATGTGATACCAGATATCACAGAGATTTGGGAGAACAAAGCACTAATTGTGTTACATTTGGGATCTAGAGAATGTGTGCATGAGATGGCAGTGACGGGGAGGAGCAGAGAGTAGCAGTCACATGAGACCACAAGCTCTCAGCCCCATAAACAAATCATAACTTATTCTGAATCACAGAAGCCTTATCCATGAAGGCCACTAATGGCCAGTACCCAAGGCAGGGGTTAAGCCTCAAGGCTACTTCACAGGCATTGAATAAAACATGGGGCAGGGAGGGGGACACCCTAGACAATGACAACTAAAGAATGTCCTCCTGAAACAAGTGCAGGACAGTTGGCTCATTTGAATAAAAAAATCCACAGTAAAGGGAATGATTTTGTTTTTTTATTGAACACCTTATCAGATTATATTTATAACTTGGTTATGGCCCATATAGGTTTAGCAGAAACAGACTGCAAGCATATTTCAGCAGAACAAGCTTTTAAATAAAGAGAAAAAATAGTGAGGAAGAGCAATCACAAAATAGAAGATTAATTCCCATCCATTACTTCAAACCAACTAACACTTACTACAGTTGTGACTTTGTAAGCACAGAATTTTTTTAAAGCCCTTCAATCATACTTAATTTATCTGGATGCTGAAGTGTGGTAATGCAAGAGGCCTTTCTACGCTACCTAGCTCCTAAGCCATCCACTCAGCTGGGGAGTAAGTTTTATTCTTTTATATCACTAAGAGGGAAACACAAGGAGCTCAAAAGGTTTGGAGGTTCTCATGGGCTCCCTACTGCCCAGTCCCAGAACTTAGATGCTCTGCAGAGGGCAGCAGACTGTGGATCAAAGCATCCCACTACATGTGGGATTTGAGTTCCCTAGGCATTGTCAGGGGCACTAAAAACAAGAGTTGGACGATGCAAGCCTACAGCGAGTTGCCCTGTGACTGCTTTGGACCCTAACTAGTTCCTCTCACATCCAACTGTGTGATACTGAACACGCCCATTCACGTGAGCCTCCAAAGCACAGCTCTACACACTTTTCACAGGAGACATACAGTCAGTAGCATGCACACTGCACAATTCTCTAACACAAATGTCTTTGTTAGGCCTCAATGGCAGCAAGTTTCCTAGACAAATGCTTTTTGACAGGGGATTTTTTTTTTCCCCTCCACATGCTGAAAATGGGGAGTTCTCAGTAAAAAGGAATCTCACAGCTTCTCCTCCAACACACTTAAAAAGACAAAAAGGAATCTCAATACAGCTGTGGAAATAAAGTTTCATGTCTTAAAGTATTTCCTGATTTTGACTAAATTTGGATTTTAGTCTAATATTACACCGAGTAGTGTCCTGCCGTGACAAGAAAGCATTTGACAATCTTCTTTTTCCATGTTTGAAAAAGCATTTTAATTACAGAAACTGGTGGGCAAGCTTGGCTTCTGCATCATAGATATTTTAATCAATACCAGCCTGAGCACTTTAAAAAGAAAAGATTAGAGCTGAAAAGTATAAGCCTATTAAAGAAAAAAAATGGCTGCAAGACTACCAGAACAGCAGGGAAGTCTTGTAATGTGCCAAGAACCTGATGAAGCAAGATTAGATTGTATGAGAGACAAGGGAAACAGGTACTCAGCAGTTAAGAGATGACTTCCCTCCCCTTTTCATAAAGCATTGCAAAATTACCCACCCTCTTGGGATATCAAGAAATGTATACTTTACAGAAAGTAAGTTCCTGTAAGACATCATGTGTCTCAAATATCTAACTCAAAGAAATCCTTCCACTAGAGTGTATACGACTATTCATTCACCAAGAAGAACAGTATAGCATAAGGATCAGACATAAAAAGCAAGAAACATCTGGGGAAAGTGCACAAAGAACCAGGTAGCACTTTCTGAAAGTCAAAGGATAAAAATAAAGCTAACAGGTGAACAAGTATATTTGACTTTAAAAGATGACCTTCATGCCCAGAACTATGTTTCTTTCTAACCATCTGTCAAAACAGTATCTCAAAAAGCAGTGAAATCTGGTTGCACAGAGGAGCACTCTGCACTCTCCTCATCCATGAATATTCCAATACTTATTTCTCAAATGCTCTCCTGAAGTGTCAGCCCTTTCTGTTCCGGTCACCCTTGTACACACCACAAGATACAGGTGGTAGTGTCATCAGTACTGCAATACCATTGATGCCTCAATGGGTGTACCTAGCTCCTTGTCTTGGAGCAACAGTCAAAACTCAGAAATAAAATGCTAGCATGGGCTCAACTTAATCTGAAATTTATTTTGCAGAATTTCTTGCCAAATATTGAGTCTTTCAAGCTTGCACTGAGGGTGAAATTCTCTGCACAGTACATAAATTATCTTCCATTCAGAAGACACAATCCATAGAAATCTCCTATATTAGGTAGAACCAAGTATAAGCAGAAAACTCTAATTTAAAGATTGTAAGCTGCTTTGAGCACATCTTGCAGACATATACACTCCACCACCAAAACCACAGAGCTAAAATCAGAAACATGAAAGTCTGAAAAATTCTGGTAGAAAACTGTCAATATATTTGAAACTTACCACACATTATTCCCAAAGCTGTGCTAAATACTGCCATATAACCAAAGTAAAATGATGTTTGAAACAAGCCATACATCCTGAAAAAGAAAGATAGGAATTTATGCTAGGTATTTTTCCCCAGTTTTTCTCAATAAACTTATTTGGCAGTAAGTTTATCTGATATTCAAGCAAGAAAACTACCACTTACTTTGTCTTGAAAAAGTAGTAGTAAAAGGAGTACATGTAAACATAAATCGCAGTTGATGCCGCAGAAAGAAAGCTTGTCCATTGCCTGAAAGTAAACATGCATGTCCATCATACACCTAATCAAAAGGCTTACCAAGAAGGTGCACAATGCGCTAAAACTGTACCCTGAAAATAAAGTGTACTGGTTCTACAGGCTAATTTAACAAAATCTACATGTTGTCTCCTGTAAGTGACAAAAGCTTCCAAGGCAACAGCTATGACTGATACCAAGTGATGATCCTTCTTCATACTCCTCTGTGCCTTGACATTATTTTTTTTTTTTTTTAATACACAGATACAGGCATGCATAGATGCACATACACACAGAAAGCTCCTGTACAGAAAGGATCCAAGAACTGCTTTTATTGCCTACAGCTAAAATCTTGACATAGGGCACTTTGAAAAGACCCATCTAGACTGAAGAACATTACTTCTCTATAAAACTCTCACAATCTTAACTATGCAAATAATGCAATACTTACCACCTGTAATCCTCTGCGTTTAGCAGGAAATACGTACAAACGATAGTCACACAAACTGTCACAATGCAGAGGATAACCAGAACCAACATCATAAAGCCATAAACATAGTAGATCTTGTAAGCCCAGAATGAAGTAAAAATGAAATACCTGAAGAGAGTAAACAAAATATGTAGATGATATTGTAATTGAACTTAAATTATTATATTTTTTCATCAAATTGGCAAATAGCTGACATACTCACATTTCAATAAAAATTGATCCAAAAGGGAGGATTCCACCCAGGCAAACAATAACAGCTGGTTCCATGAACCTGAAAGATATTAAGATTATTTTAGGGACAATTTTAATCTTTCCTTTATAAAATATTATGACATATAACCAGATAATATAGCAGAGATAATTATTTAAAAGGCACGCTATCAAGAACATTTCTGTCTCATACCAGCATACTAGGAAGAAGATTCCCCCAAAGATGTCGTATGTATGGGTAGAATGAGGAGTTATTCTTGGGGAAAGCTGAAACAAAACTTAAGTCCCAAGCCTATCACCTACAGGCATAAGGTCAGGCATCTAACCAGCCTTAAAGGCTACAGAAAGAATCTCTCTTGCCCAAAAAGGGCCGAAGCAATCAAGTCCCATAACATCAAGCAGCCTTGAACGAAGGCAGTGAAAACTCAAAGCTGTTGATGGCTATAAATACAGCAAAAAGCACAAAGAAAATTTGGCAGGGTAATGGTTATATAATTAGGAACTGGTGTTTATTTTTAATGCTATACTGAGTCATGAGCCTATGGCCAAAAATGAACACTCAGCTACCTCTCGAAGACACTGTCACTTACTAAAGGTGACCTCTGTATAGTACTTGCAATGATGCTGAATCTAGCTAGTAACCACTACTTTAATTTGCAGCTTATTTCATTATTTATAGGGAGGCTTGTCTAAGTTGACGGTGTGCAATTTCATTATCTTCAAGAGAAGTATCTTACTTCTTTTTATCTGTCATGCTGATCCAGAAAAATCCGTCAGATTCCCAAGACACAGGTCACAATACAAATCAAATCCTAGCACCCGAGCTGCACAACCCTGCCACTAACAAGAGACTAAGCGTGCTGCATTTTCTGGATATCGCGGGCGTACACATTTCAGTGCCCCCTTCACTTTATCTGTTCCATTCCTCTGAACAGGGAAAGCAAGAAAAATCTATTAAAAAATCCTCTGAGGGTTATTTTAATTTCCATAGTTTGCTGCTTCCATCTCAGAATTAAATTAATAGGAAAAAGTGACTGCATTCATGAGTTTCCAAAAACCCAAGTCTACTTTTTGAGACTAGGCATCCACTCCTTTAAATTCACTTCAAAAATAATAAAGGCTTATTCGCAATTCAAACCATGTACCTGGAGTATTTTAGGCTCTGTGCCATCACCAAGAGTGCAGAATTGAGAAGAGCATTTCGAGCTTCTCCCCACCATCACCCTGCAAATATGTCTCAGGTTGTTCAGGGAGACCATTAAACAGAACAGTTCTGCCTCCAAGGCACGTTCAATCCTCAGTCTCTAAGAGGCATTCACTAAAGGGGAAAGGTTTAGTTTCAAGATACTCATACAAGAACTGAGTTGGGACCATCCCTTTTATATAAGAGACTGAAGAGCATTTCAGGCCAAATGTGAAGCAGTGATCCAGGATTGTAAAATCTGCTACAACTATTAACCATTAACTGCACTTTGTGTTTTTATTCAAGAGAAAAATCATACTAAGGAAACATCAGCAGAGGTATTCTTCTAAATACAACTCAAATTTAAATAAAATGTTATGATAGAAAAATTTTTAAATTATCGCATCTGAAAATTCATGTTAAATGTACTGAAGTGAATACATCTAGTTAACACGTATGCTTGTCTTTACCATTTTTTCTCTGGTATAGGACGAGGCACTGCATTGACACGACATGGAAAATTAGGCTGTCCTGACAGATTTCGGCCAAGAATCGTACCAACGAGGTTCAATGGAAGAATGACAAAGAAACAAATACAGCACACTGCCACCTGTAAACAAACAAACAAATTTTAAAAAAACCCAGGTATAAGATAACAAAAGAAGACAATCAATCCTCTCTGTATGCATTAGTCCTTATTAGTTATTGCTGTAGAATCATACTCCTACTTATGAGCCATTAGTCAAGATACATCTATTTTATCAAATGGAATTATTTATTTCCTAATAATGCTTATTAGGAAGTTTCTTAAGTATATTTTCTTGCATCAATTGAGATAACAGAACCATTACAGATTTTTTTTACTGTTTTTATCTAATCATTGTACTCAATACTTTGCAAAGAAACGAAATGGAAATCTTCATTGTACTTCACCACCGAAACTTTTGCAAGCTTCTCTTAAACTTTTGCAGAGTCTGCCGTCCCTGGGAGTTAACACCTAGCAGTTAGGCAGTTGCATAGAACACTACAAGGTGCAAAATTTTTAATCCAATCCAAAAAAGAAAAAGAATAAGCAGATGAGAATTTTCAGAGAAAGATGTCAAAAGGTATCAGAAATATCAAAGAACATCATCTTGAGTCCTACATTTGCTAAAATCCTGACCAAAAAGTCCCAGCTTGTTTGAGGTGCAGTGGGTAGAAGAGATGTTCAAGAATTAAGGCCTGGACAGGATCCAAAGAATTTCTGGGCTGATCATATTGAAACCATTTCCATTTGCCAGAAGAGCCTGCTCTGCTTCCTGCCTGGCAAGGACCTCCGCGTGTGGTGGGCAGCCCCTGTCCATGGCGCTCCGGCAGGTAGCTTCAAATCTGACTGAGGCAGAAAGCTCAGACAGAGGCAGCGTGAAAGGGCATCCATAGTGCTCATCCAGCCACAAGTGTCTTTTATAGTGCAGTTATCAAGATGTCTGCAGCTTCACTTCTTGATCTTGGAAATGACTCCCAACTGGGGATAGCGGTAGAAAGTGAATCCACTGCTTTACTGCAGAAAGAAATCGTCCCGGAACACCCTTGGGTTCTAAGCTCACCTGGAACAAAACTTCGTAGCTTTTAACTGTCCATCTTGTAAAACATCTCTTCCATAGGGAATCCACACTGAAAGAATATAACCACAGAGAAGGAACCAAGCAAGGACCATCTAGGCCTAATTACTGATAAGGTAGCAAACTCCTAGATGAAGAAAGGCAGTCGATAGCATCTCATTCTAGTGATACCAACTGCAGAGCTCAATGGCTTCAAATCAAGCAGGCAAAGAGTAAGCTCAACTTGCTCTCGCAGGGCATGGCTGTTGTGTTGTCCGGGAGGCTGAATCAGCAGCAACTTTGAAATCTAAAATGTTTATCTGCATAATACAAGCTGAGACAGACCAAGGTTCCTTGAATAATGTCTTCAGTAAGTACCGCCAACCTGTCCCCAGTATGCTAATAATTGACATTTGTCAAAAAACCTGAGTGCTTGTGGTTTCATGACCAGATCAGTCAAAGCATGACTGATAATGGTGTATTATCTTCCATTCTATTAACCATTTGGCTGAAAAATGAACTGGTTTCAGGCAGAACAGCTAGCATCTTCAATGAAATCTAGTAAGCAGCATTAGGTAAAGTCAGTATTTTGTTTAAACAATGCACTGCCTGTCTTAGTACTATGCTATGTTCTGAGGACAGCTGGAACTGAAGTGCATTTTTTCCTTTTTTCCTGGAGCCATTCAGGAGTCTAAAAATTATCTGAGATGATTTTGCAGTGCAAAGGAGACCCAAGTAAGCGAGCAAGCAGACACCATAGCGCAGGCTCAGGAATGCCTCCTACTCCCACCTGCCTCTGATAAGCTGTCCAAGCTCATAAAAACGTGAATGTTCTGTCTTCTGAGATAACCCCACCCTGCTGTCAGCAACCTGCTGGTCTTAGTTGGTTGACCAGCATAACGAGTGCTAGTTACAACCAGCACAACCTATTCTGACCTCAGTAGCATCTTCTTTCTTGCTTTCAACTAGCTCTCTTTCAACTACCCACAGTAGTGTGCCTGCTCAGACTGATGCTTGCTGAAAATCACTGTCTTCCTTCTTGGTAGTAATAGTCTTGTCTGGATGCAAGAGATGACTAGATATAACTGGCTTTCTAGTTTGTGTTGTTAGGCATGCTCCTCTTAATTTCAGATACGAGGTGAAGACACTGCTCCCTCCCAAACCGAACAGGGATTGCCTGTTGCCACAGATGGCAAGGGCAGTGATGACACAGGCTGGGCAATGCCTAAACCTAGAGAGTTTAAATCCAAACTGAACCAAACACAGGGCACCAGGGTACATAAGTGTCTTAACTGAAAAAGAGATAAAGTTATGAAATTTCTGCCTCAAAGGTTTCAGAGAATGAGATTACAATGGCGAAAGCAGCTCAGGCACTTACTGGCCTCCATTCCACCATCACGAAAATAAGGGGAAACAAAGGCGGGATCAACACACATATGTGCTCTGCCCTCCCGCAGAAGTCCCTGGTAACATACTAAAATCCCCAAAACCCCAAGAATAGCTGTTGCATGACAGGCAGAGATAAGAAAGTTAGGTCTTAGTGAGTGTTAAGAGAAGTACTACTGTAACATCAGCCAAGAGAAATTCAGAGAACGGTTTTAACTACCACTTCAGAAAACACAAATTATGCAATGAGGCAAATCTACTACACCTGCAAACCCAGTTTTCCATCAAGCAAATGAGCACACGCTCTCCATAATCCAGATTTCTGAAGACAAATTACACGAGCTTTTCTACCAAGCCAGTACATTAAAACATACTTATTTTATTTTGACTGTTGCATTTTTGTTGTATAAAATATCTTATTTATACACAAGCATCTGATTTAGTTTGCAGGTTTTAGTTGCCTTAAAAGATTGTCAACCTCACCAAGGCTGCATTCTTTCTAACCCCTTTTTGTTTTGATGGGGAAAGAATATTCTACTGCCCTTGACTGAACACGCAGGATTCAGTTTTCCTTATTTGAAAGGAAACATTGTCAAGAGGGATATAATTTATGTTCTAGTGCCATGTGTTTCATATTTTCTGACAACTGTAGATTAAACTTCATTCAAAGGTGATAATTAAAATTTTTATGAGCATATCTAATATTAAACAGCTACTGGCAGGCTGCGGTGCCTTGACTGCTTAATGCACAAGGGAGAAAAGCAATAAAAATTAACTGTCAAAGCAGCAGCTTGATCTTTCCTGTCAGCTACCAAAAATGCACTCTCAGTCATGAGACTCTCCCCCCATATAGAGGTTACTGAATCTGTACAGTGAAACAATTTTCTGCACATTATCTGCCCAAACATTATACAGAACAGGAAAAGAATAGAAGGCTTCAAAATAGACTATTATTAATTTTATTACAACTAAATTGTTAACCTAGGGTGCTGCACTGGGTAATAAATTGAACTATTGAAAATTTAGGCAGAACCATTAAGCTGCGTCTATTTTCAGCAAAAATGAGATTTTTGACCAAGGGTTCCACAGACAGTTTCAGCAATCTGAGGAAGCACCTGCTGAATGTATATAACTAGATTTTTTTCTATTTTTAGTCAGGTGTATTTTCTTATCTGGCTCAAGGCGTGAAAATCCTCAGCGCTACCAGATCCTGCTTTTTCAGTGGCAGCCAATACTCATATCAACTTAAAGCTGTCAGGGATGGCTGCAGCCTGGATTAAGCTATCTGTTGGAGGAAACACTTTTTTTTTTCTAGTTTAAACAAGGTATAAAAGAAGCAAACACTAGGATCTCCATCCCAAGAGAAATTCAGTGTGCGTAACCTTATTTAATTAAATCATTAAAAATGCATACTGGAAACGTTAGCCACACAGGAACCTACTGGTGAAACGAAACAAAAATGGTCCATCTTAAACAGTTTAATAGAAGCTACATGGATTCTGCAGTCAGAATATTACATTAGTCATAGTAACCTTAATGGAAGTCTTTAAATTATGTATCACACACAGAACAGCATAAACAGTCACAACTTTGGAAATGCCAGAATTAAGATGGTCCCTTCAAACTCAATCATGCTGTACTCTGTAGAAATTCAGCATTACTTAGTAAGTGCATAGAATTACCACCACTTTCCTCCACACGGAGAGGTCACTTTGCTTGCCATTATTTAAAATTCTTTTAAATTGCTCCATGCTCCATTTTTTGCATATAATTCAAACACAACAAAATAGAAAGATGATTGATAAATACACTGAAAAGGCTGACAAAAATCAACAGAAGGTAAGTCAAGGTGTACAACCCCTTCAGAAGAACTCTATGTTCACCAGTAACAGGAAATTAACAAAATATCCCCAAAAATCAAATCTGGGCTCCAAAAGAACAAAGAATTGAACAGTATCCACTGCATTTCTATAAAGGTGAAGAGATGTCAGACTTTCATATTTCCTTCATATGCTTAGGGATTTGAAAGCTTTAAAACATTAAGTTTTAAAAAGCTCTCATATTTCAATAAAATCTGTTACATTCTTTATTGCATTTTGAAGGGCAGCTGAAAGATATCCCAAGGAAGAGATTAAGCCGTTGTTCAGGCTCATGGTTTGTCACAGTACAGGTAGATGGCTTGCATGCATATCCAAAAGGGCTAAAGGCAGAGTCCTAAGACTGAAGAATGATTTCAGAAACAAGTTTTGGATCTTTCCAGTCCCTGCCACATCTTCAAGGAGACCCCAGACATCGGGAATGAGATATACAAAGTGAACAAAGCTTTGAACTTCAAAACTGACCGCAATGACGGTGAGGTGTATGAAGGTCCTGAAGAGCCAAATCAATTTGAGCGTTTCAAGACAAATGTAGAACATATAGATCAATGGTGCGTTAGCTTGGATGTCCTGGCTTTGACGCTATCAGCTGCCCTTGCCTACATTTCATAGAAAAATCTGTCTGGAGGGAGGAATTAAGTCACAGAGAGGAGACTACCTAGCCGTTCACTGGGAAGTGGCAGTTGAAAACAAGCAAAGGGTGTCATATTTAAGCACAGTCTCTTAGCAACCTTCTAGGTCAGAGACTTTTTTCAGCAACTTGGTTTCTGCTTTTTCCAGATTTACAGTAGTCAAAGGGGGGGGGGTAATTCTTGCCAGTAATTTAAATCAAGGAGGGTGGTTTCCAGATATGTGAGAGTTCTAGCACGTTTAGATGGCAGAGGTTTTATTTCACCAAGAAAGCAGCAGCAGCAAGTTTGCACTAGCGAATTCTGGAAGCTTCTCTACATTGAAAACAAAGTGGAAAGACACAAAGGTATCTTATCCATAAAGCCAGAGGGCTTCCTGAGGACTTCAACCTGAAGCATAACATGGTCATTTCAAACAATTTTCATTTCCTTCTACAAACCAGCTTCATTAGTTGATCTGAAGTCATTAGAGCATTGCTTATTCTGATGAAGTTTCCGATTCATAACCTGCTCCTACTAAAAGTCTAACTCCACTGAAGTTTTATTGCTACAGTCATAATGATTCAAACACACTCATAAAACCTTGAGATCATTAAAATCACTGTGTATAAAGAGTCCTAACATTCTGATTAAGTGACCCCTGAAGATTTATATTCCCATTTGCTTTTGCATGTACATGTTTCCATGATCTTAAAATATGAATCAGTTGTACAGATTTACAAGACAAACTTCAGCACAGGTGGAATTCCCTTTCCTCAGCATTCCTAACCTCCAAATGGGAATACAAGTGAGAAATGTGATATCATAAATGCTTGCTCAGCAGTAAAACTGAGCCTCTTTGTACATATCACAGATAAATGTTGGAAACTTTTCTGACAGTATTGTGTATGGCTACTAGCTTAGGAAAGAAAAAACACTACAATATTCCTTTGGGGCACTGACCAACTAATGCAAAAAGATATCAAAAAATAGAATTTTGGTCTGCTTTCTTGAAGAAAACCAGAAAAATTAAGTGAACAGTTTATAAACATGCTTAGCTTGATATTCTGTTTAGCGGTTTTATAACAACAAATCCAATGTAAAAAGTTGGTATTTAGGCATGCATTGAAAATACTACTAATGAGAAGGTGACTAGAACCAGCAATGTACACATAAAGTAATGACTCCTCCACTAGTAGAAAATTATTGAAAGCCTTTGCCTGAAACCGAGAAATGTCTCTCCTTTTATTATCATTTATGATTTCTACCAGATTCATTCATTAACAATGTGTTCCTAAGAAGTATTTTCAGTCACATACTGAATGTGATTATATCCCTAACAGTACAATTTATAGGATAGAACTTGTAATACTAAGCTTCATTTTGTGGTAGATTTAAACTAAGAAGAAATCCAAGGCTACTCAAACATCTCTGAATAGACAGAACAATTTAACATACCACAAACACTGATATGCAAAGGAACTATAAAAAAGTTTAAATCCCAAGATTTGCTAGATATTGAAAAGAAAACAAGCCTTCCTGTATTAAGATGGTTTTTTAAGTTAACAGTGCTACTGCATAAAATCAGGAAAAAACCCCCAATTTTATGGTGCATATTTCAAAAAATTCTGCTCTCAAATAATACCCCTTGCAAGTGCAAACAGAAATTCTGCCTAAGTGCCAAGTGATTATTTCCTATATTGTATTCATAGGGTTACTGGAGGTTACTTGAAAGGGGCATGACAACAAACAAAATCCACGAGAAACAAGAAAAGTCATCATGATTAAATGAGAAAGTAATCCAACCAGCATTGTTTTTCAAGTGACATGGTTAATACACAGACACAAGGCCATAACTGGATACTAAATAACACTTCAGAAAGTGAAAACAGTGATTCATTTTTGTAAAGCCAGATCTCCTCAGGACTTCTCATCTCATATTGTTGGCTGAGCTTTTATTTTTTCTGCTTGACTGCAATGATTTGGAAGTAGCTTTCACTTGGAATCCTTTTGTATTGCATTTTAGCTTATAACCAGTTTCCATTGGCCATCCAGAAGAAAATTCAAGTTGCTAACTTCCTATGTTGTTATAATGCTAAGCTTGAATACAAAGCAGAAGTTCCATTTTAGGCAGAGATTGTTGTTGGCATCCAGCAGCTGTTGCTATTGTGATTAAAACAAATTATACTTGGAAGTACCTTAAAACCCTCCCAGAATAAAATTTCTAACTAGGAAGCTAAAGCTATGACTCACAATTGTATTTAGACTAAAAGGTAGTTTTCCTGTGTGGTGTTTACATTCTCCAGTAAAATGACTCACCATGGTTCCAAAGGGTATAGCTCTTGAAGCATGGTAATAGATGGCAATGAAGTTAATGAAGAAGGCAGTTCCACACACCATTGCTGGAATAAGGAAGGCTCCAATGAACATCTGCTTTATCCATCGCCTTCCTGTAAGGGACATTCCAATGGGACTGGTGAGATTACAGTATATTTTGTTTAAAAACTTACGAGCAAGCTCTCCAGAATTTAGGTGTTTGACAACTTCTCCCCCAAAAAGGTGGAAGTAGTAAGTAACAACATACTGCATCGATACAAGAGCCAAGTCAACTAACACTTTCAACTCACAAGATGCAGCACATTAAACAATTTATTAGGCCAGGTGAAAAGACAGGAAAAGGGATGCAGCATGAGAACATTTCAGCTGACGAACAGCATATGCTAAGCTGGCCAAAGAAACCAGGGTATGAAAAATAAGTGTATACGTAAGCCACAGATTAGTAGAGACAGAGATAGCAAAGCTGGCCCTGTACAGAGCCTGCTCACACTGTGAGAGCACATGAGAGCTCAGCACTGCTCCTGGGACAACTCAACAATACAGCTGCTTTCAGGCAGCACCTGCTCTGGGTTGTCTTGACCCAACTGAGCTGACTTCATGAATTCAGGATACATTAAAGGAACTGGCTATCCTTGGTTTAAAGCAAAATGCCACAGTGTTTAATATACAGCAAAATTGAACTTGGACATCTTCAACGGCTGAAAAGGTAGAAGGAAAGCGATTTCGAAACCCCAGTATGAAGGGAACAGCCACGCTTGTTAGCAGTTACTACTAAGTTTAGAGCTCCCTGCGGAGCTCAAAAAAACCTTCTTGGACAATACCTTAGGAATTTTCACTCTCTGTATTTTCACTTTCTATGCTCTTAAATACTGTCTATATTTAAATTTACTATACCATAGATGCATCTGTAATATGCACTAAATAAAAAACAGCCAGAAAACTAGCATATGCTTTTTGAGATCATCATATGTATTTCCACCATGAGCCAACTCAATCAGCATTTCACAATTTGATACATGTTTAATCTGTAGGAAAAAAACGCAAATCTGGCTTAACTATACAGTACAGCACATTTTAGAACAGCAACTCTAATTTACCTAGTTCTGTTTTTCTAGGTTTATACACTAGGCACAAGAAAAGAAATACTCAACCTCCAAACTCAAAGTAGATTAGAGTGCAGTTGAGACTGAATACTAACAAGTATGTTGTGCTAAAAAGATAAAAATTTTCTTTTGCAAACTTACCAGAATTATTTTTTCTAAAGCACTGTAGAAGATAATGGATATTGATTACTCTTTTATTGCAGCATAGGGAATGGATGAGGCTATTGGACTGCAAGGATGTAACTGGTCATAACTCAGAGGCATAGTGAGGAGCACTTGAAGACAGCCTGTCCAAACCTATTATGTCAATTTTATTAGGCTTCTGTTCTCTACCGATACTCATTTTGAATTTGCTAAGTATAAAGCAGAGCACATACTGAAAAGTTGAATAGCCTTCCTTAAAAGATGCTATGAACAATTTTCCCCATCCACAATTAATGGTCTAGTAAGTACTGCATACTCATTCTTTCCATGCTAGGCAACTAACCCCCCGAGTACCTACAGACGAGGGCTATGTCAGAGTCATCTGAGAGGATGACATGAGCTGTTCAACAGCATGCTACAGAAGAGGGAGAGACTACTATACTCTCTGGATGTCATGAGCCAGTTATATACGAAAGTATAACAAGTAATTCATAAGATACAACTGTTAACAGTTCTTTAGCTCTTATTACTTTCAAATTAGCCAAAGATTTCAGCTGTCTTTAGTTAGAAAATGCAACCATTTTATAAGAAACAATATGAAACTTAAATACACTCAAAATATTTTCTGTTTATTGAGCATTTAATGGATTTCATCTGAATGACCTAACTCCATGAGGATATTTCTATATTGATGAAAATTAGAAAATAACTTCTCCATTTAAAAATATAATGAAAATGCTGAAAAATGAAAGCAATTTACCTCCTTGTCTAGCATAAAGGCTTCCTCCAAAATATCCATTCACTGGCGATGTTGCAGCATAAACAAATATAGCTGTACTAAGCATTGATCCTCTCCTACAAGAAGTGATTTTTTTGATAAATGAAATAGACAACCAAAGCAGCATTAGAGAAAAAGATTACAGTAAAATATGTACATTTAGCAGAAGTAGTTATTTAATATTTTTAGATAATGTAAAAATTTTAAAGTGCTTAAATTGTAAAATCTGCAGAAGAATTAGTACTGTTTATATCCAAAGATTCCAGCCAAGTCTAATTCAATCTGGGAAAAAGAGTTCTGCCATGCTACATTCTTTTCTAACATGCATTTATTTACGCTGGATTACCAAATCTCACCTCTGATCAAAATACTCTGACATTTGGATGTGTGTACCTTGTGCACAAAGAATTAAACTATTTATATGACATACATTAAGTTTAAGACTTAACTATTGCAGATAAAAGGTACTCTTTGCTTAATATTAAGGCCAGTATTAAAAGTATACCAAAATTATGAATGATGTTTCTGCCATCCCTCAGAAATTACCTTTTACAATTGAAAGTGTTCATCTTACAGAAAATTAGAAAACCTGATTTAGAAACTATAAATACTATGATGAAGCCACAAATCAGCATGGAGTAGTCCAACTGGAAGAGTTTAGTCATTTTTAAATTATCACCTCATTAAATGTTGGAGTACTCATTTTGGCATAATTTTTCTAAAATTTCACAGGCAAAGCTAATAATTTTAAATCGCAAAAGCCATCTCCAAATACATTTTTAAAAATCCTATCTAAGAATAGCAAGCTCTAAATGTTATTCATGAATAGAGCTATTTCCCCATGTCCCTCCGCTACTGTCTGACAGCAAAAAGCAGTAGACAGTATGGCAAATGGGCTGAAAACCATCTTCAAATTAGTTGCTCTGAAAGATTCCAGATTTATGGCATTTTGGCTTTTGATGATCCATTACTGGATGTCTACCCTACTCAAAATAGTAATCTTTAGTACAACTGGCTCCCATGACTGAATGGAATGAAATAAGCAAATATATCTGCTGGTCACACACACTAAGGAGTGTTTATGCTAACATTGGCTTCTGAACAAAAATAAGCAGTAGTTCCATTTTAGAAAGTTACTTGTCAATTTTAACAGTTGCCCTAACTTAAGCCAATTTAGAAACAAAGGCAAAACCCCAGAAAACCACGCACAGTCTGAAAGTGACTCATGCAAATCCAGGCTGCCTGTAAAGTCACTAGCAGATATTCATCTAAAATTACCTCAAGATTTCTTATTCTTGAGCTTGCTCACTTATGTTTCAAATATTCTAATGGAAAAGTTTCTCAAGACACAAACCAGTATTACTAAATGAATAGCTGGCACGACCACATTTCACTGAGAGACTTTTAGTTGGCATCAGCTACATGATCCCCAAGAGTTTTAATAGACCTGAAGAACACTGATGGGAAATCATTCTTATAATGCTCATTTACAGCCTTTTTCACTCACATCACTATTTTCTTAAACATAAGAATTTTCTGCACCAGATTCAGTCAACTGTTCAGTAACACACCCAGAACGAGATTCACTTTGAAAGTGATATAAAGACCTATTGCAATAAAAGACTAAGTAGAGTAATTTTTTAAAAAATTACTCTTCTGACACATTTTACAACTGCTATTACTAACTCACAGCTTCCCTACAGTGCACAAACATTCTGAAATGGTTTCATTCCCTCCCTTAAAGGGCTGCCATGCTATACAATTAAAATACGTATGTAGGTCTATCTGGAAATGTAACCATGGAGCACAAGGGGGGAATAACATGATATGAAAAAAGAAAATATGCCAAGATACTGGTACTACAGAGCGGCTTTTTAAACACACCATTGAAAGGCAGCTAAATTAAAAAAACAAGAGTTCTCTCTAGTGGCACATTAGAAGTACTACAACTTGCTAAAATCAATAGTTACAGGTGATATGCAAAGGAAAATAGAAGAGAGATTAGAAATTTTAGTTGTGGTTTAAAACAAAGCACTTGTTAAAAAAAAAAAAAAAAAAAAAAAAGCCCCCAGTATCCAAAATATAATCACTACTGAAACAGATGAAGTCCATCCAGGACACCAAAAAATTCAAAGTGATTAAAGGTAAGGAAGAGAACTAGGTGAACCACAAGCAGTGTGTTAAATTTAAACTGGAGTACTATTTGTTTTAAATGAATTTTCTCTAGTCAGGACCACAGCCCATCTGGAGGGTGGAGGTTTTACATGCAACACCTGCTGAGCCATATCTGTTTGAAAGAACTTAAGAAATTCAGTCTCCAGTCCTGAGAAGACTTGTGGACTATTCACAACACATCCCACTCCTATTTCAGTCTTCAGAGGACAAGGGAGGGGGAAGGGTAAGAAATACAGTAATGAAACCAGGAGTGAAATATGTACCTTTTAACATTTATTTCCCATATAATTTACCCATGATGCTGCAGAACAACAAACTAGTTTCATAATAAATCATGTAAAAAGCAAGGATTCAAACAGTAAAATAAAAGGAGACCAACTCACATGATGAGAGTAGGACAAAAAGTTTCATTACAACTTAAAAGAACCCTTCTGAATACTACATTTGATCATTTGCTAAAGGCTCTCAAACATTTTTTTCCAAGCCAGTCAGAACATTCATTTTTGTAATTATTTTGTTCATTTAAGCATTTATATGTGGAAGGCATGGCATAATTACACTTACTCTGTGTATAAATCTTCTATCATTGCAACAACAATGACTATAAGAGACACAGCAAAAATTTGACAACCAGAACCAATAAGCGATGAAAATATTAGAGGATGACTGGATGGTCTAAATACATCTCCATGGACCTGCTTCCACCCATATTCATCACCTAGATCTCTGTCCTAGAAACAACAACAACAAAAAAAAAAGTCTAGTCATGATAATTAATGACAAACACACAAGCTAGGCATAAATTAAAGGTTTGATTTATTAAAGCAACTTGAAGTGCAAGTATGTCTTCTCTCCTGAATGCATTGAATCTAGGAGAAAAGTTTACTTGTCAGATGCTTATGAAGACATCAAAAATTACTACCCGAATGCATGATGCAGTAAAAGCTTTCAGATTTCCACCCTGTGCCTAAAATCCTCTGAAGCGCTTAGGAGTATACACAGGCTTCTATTACACACTCAGAATGGACCTTGTTTAACTGAAGTGTAGATATGTACATTAACACAGTGACTACAGAGTTCTGGGTTGCAACCCAGAGGCCTGTTATAAAGGAAACCAGTAACACTTTCAAGACACATACAGGGCAGTTTTCTGTCCAACTGAAGAAAGCCATTCAGAGCTGCTAACACAATGAACGTACAAAACCAACAAGCCTTAAAAAAAGAAGATTTAAAAACACGTGAATGCAGATCTTACCATATCATCCATTTCTTCCTCCTTGCTGTATCTTGCATAATCTTTTCGCAAAGTTCTCATTAATATCATAGACACTAGGCCAACCAGAAAGATCACCATCATAAAAGAATTGAAAATTGAAAACCAGTGAATCTACAAAAAGAAAACACATCCTTAAGTTTTAAAACTATAAATGTGTTTCAAATTTGTTCCAATAAGGATAAATCATTGCCTACCAGGACAACTTGTCAGCACGAGGTAACAATAAACCCATATTGTAAGTAACACTACATTTATAGGAAGTCCCACTAAAACTGGCCTGCGAAACACCATACAAAAAGCTTTTCAACACCCAAGCTTGTTCATTAGTTAAGCACCAGCAAAGTTCGAACAACTGGCTGTGCATACTTTCTTGGTAACGGCAAGGCAACATGATGTACTGCGGCCTTCCTAGGGAACAGGTTTAAGTAGTAAAAGATGCTCACAGCCAAAAAGCCAAAGGAGCCATTGCTTTGCACAGGACCAAAACGTGCAGTGTCATTATTTTGCCTCTGAGAAGCACATCCGGTTTTCACTGAGCTCCAAACAGAATCCAAACCTTCTAATTTCAGAACATAGTATAGCTCAGTATACTACCCTTACAGAGATTACAAACACGTGTTTAAATCATCACAACTGCTATCACCAACTGGTTTTTGGCTAATGCTTTTTGCTTCGCATTTATTTCAGTTAAAAAAAGTACATATGACCAATTGCAGTTATTCAGCTTACAAGTTGTACAGTTGTGTCCCAGAAACTTCATTGCTTCCAATCGTGTGAAAATATTTACTTGAACTACATTGTACATGCTGTAGGCTCGAGGCTTGCCTGGAAACATTTACTGAAGCACTCTAGAAAACTGGAGCCATCCTATTTGAGCAACAGAACTATCACTTAAAACCTACAGTCCTAAACCTTTCATTGTCTCATTGTCCCAGAAGACCTGGGACACCCAAAAATTTCAAGATGTCATCCAAAACTTCCATGACATCATCTGAACTAAAGCAACCATTTCAAAGGGATATTTTGTAAGGTTGTCTTAGAACAATACATACTCTGTGCTGAAAGAAAGATGGGTCAAGATACTTGTCAAATCGGTCTTCAAACTTCACATCTGATTTCTTCCATTTCACCTATAGAGAGAAAAATTTACACTTGAAAAGCTCATTATAGTATGATCAGCTACAGTCACATGCTGAAACCCAAAACACATTTTAAAAATCATCCACTTCAGATGTCATCTTCAACATGAATCCAGGTTTTGGCAAAAACAATGGACTGATGTTCTTAAAGACTGGTATCTACAGGTCAGACATAAAATGAACTCCAGCCACCTTGCCTCATGCATCTAATCTTGTCTATGCTTACGTTTAAGAACAAGGAAGTCTTGCGCTGTCTCAGCTCTTGCTGTTTCTGTGAGACAAACTAAAGATGCAAACTTCTAGTTGTCAAAAAAACATCAAACCCTTTTCATGGCTATAGAAGGAGCTCAAATATAATCATACCGAAGGTGCCAAAACCAGAATCCATCAAATGATCCTATTTTTCAGTTCTGCCAAATGAATAATTCAAAGATGATCCTTTTTTTCCCCCACAACAGATACTTGTAAACCAATGAATTTTCTTGAATCACTTTTGGGTAGTAACTTTGAAAAATCCTCCCAAATTTGCTCAAGATTTGAGAACAAAGATGAGAGAAAGCAAGCATGTTTAAATATGTTCAAGAATGACATGCTGGAAAGCAGTAGAATTTTTCCAAAGACTTTTTCTGCTGACAGCACACTCCCTTTTCTCAATATTACAGTGTGCTGCATTGTATGAAAAGAGGCTTGTGGAGAACATTACCAGTGTTCATTAAGCGATGACAATACCTTCTACTTCTGCTCCCCCAACGGCAGCTGAGATCTGTTTTACTGCCATGCACTGAGACTGGTATTCAGTAAAATAATCTGCACCTACATTCTCCAAGTACAGTGCCCAAGAAGAAAAGATGCAGTCTAGCAGAAGTGAGGGGAAAAAAACCCAGATGCCAGTAGGAAAGAAAAGGGCATAAACTGAGATACAAGCTGGCTGGAAGGGAACTGGATAAAAGGGGTCAAGCTGGACCCTAAAAGCCAGACATTAAAATTTTAAAAGCTACAAGCTAAAAGTTGCAGCCTAAAATCTGTAAGACCACAGGATTCTGCAATCTAGACACTTCAACTGCCAATAAATAACTCTGAAACCAGCTGGAAAAGTATACTTTTATGGCTATACTATCACAGGGTAGCTGCACATTACTGCTATCAGTTACTCCACTAGCTGCACAGAGGACTGCTTTGGATTTGGAAGATTTAATCATACTAATGAACTATACGGTGCTAATATGGTAGCACAAAGTATTCTTCAGAATTTTTGCAAGAATGTTTTCATTTTAATTTTTAAATGCTATTTCAGAAATTAAACACAAATCTACATTAAATTCTTTTCAAAAGCATGCCAAGATTAGGAAATATCAGGATTTTTAATGATCCTGAAACAAATGCAGCCCCCTTGTGCATATCTTTTTAAAATACATGACAAGGATTTATCCTTTCCAGCAGATATTCTCTTATTCAGTATAGAAGAAAGCATATAAGTGTAGATTGAATACTCCTATCGCTCACCACAGTCCTGAGACAGATCAAAAACCCCAAGACTCAAGTACTACTCACTTGGAGGTACAATAGTAACATTCTTTAGTTCAAATTACAGTCTTATTCAAGATTAGTAGCTCAAAACATTAATAGCTTTCAACATTGTTTTAAGCAGATACATTTCTCATCAGAGCATCTGCAACTAAGAAGCACTGCTTACAACAAGTCCACCAGAGACAATTTGTGAATTAAAGACCACACACATGCCAGCCCAGCAATTGCCCAATGGTGCCAACAGAATTGGAAAGGTAACTCTTGCACTCTGCACACTAAAAAGTATTTTAAGGGAACATCTAATGTTATTTTCATTACTGGCAGCTACTCAGTGCTGTTCACTTCTAAATTCACAGAGCAAATGGACTTCACTATGGCTGGTGGAATTTGAAATAGAAACTTTCAAAATTTTGAATATCACTTTTGCAATAGAAATAGGGAGCTTAGTGTGAATGTAATTCTGTAAAGCACAGATAAAAAACAATTATCTGCACTTCAAACTATACAACTTATTCAGCACAAGACAAATGTAGTAGTGGCAAGAATATCCTCTGAAACAAAATCTTACGCTGACACCTACTGATAACACATTGTAGAAAAGCAATGGGTTAAGAACTAGTTTCGGTATACAAATGTGGTCAACATGAGAAGTAAACTATTACAGATTTAAGTAACATCAAATAATTGAGGAGGAAAACTGAAAAACTTAACTTAGATCAGGAAACATTGTTTATTCCTTACCCTTTATGATAGCAATTCAATACAATAAGAGGGCTTCAGAAAAAAAACCTTACTAATAAGGTTATATAAATATGACAAATTTCTACTGGAATTGCAAAAACAAAACAAGCTTTGATACTAACTGCTTGCAAAGTCTGAAGGCTTACAATGGGTTTTGGTCCTAGCTCAGAATTCAGTGCAAATATCAGAGCTCTGAACATTAAGAAAATGTGTACCTACTGGGAGGGGTCCTCTATACTTCTACTCTCCGTACCTTATAGGATATCTTCCTTTCCCACCAAAACACTTTTCTGCAGGTTACAGAAGCTTCAGTCTGAAGTGTTTCAAAAAATAATCATTTTACATTTATTCTTAATAAACCTATCAAGGTTTTTCAGTAACGAAAAAAAATATTTGAAGGCGTGAAGATGCATCTTCCTCTAACATAGTCTGACGTATTAATACATAGTAGTAGTTATACATATATGTTTTTGAGCATTTCAGCACATAAAGTTTCTTATTACAGATGCATCACCAAATTACTTACTGAATATGACATCTGGATTTTTGTGTTTGGTACCAATTTCACCTTTCCTTCACTGGTCAGGTTCACATCTACAATTCTATTTCCATTGTAACCGATTTCAAGTTTTTTGTAAGTCCAAAGGTAATAATCTTCTCCATTTTCATCTGCTTCTCCAACAATACCTGCACAGGAAACAAGTGTAAGCATCTATTACAGGTATGCTTTTCAAATATCCTGTAATTATTTAAAAATATGCATTACAAACTAATGTAATTGTATTTACAAAACTAATTTTTGTAATGCCAGCTAAAAAAAAGCAACATAACTACAGTAAAGAGAACACAGCAGACTTTACGCTCTTCTTTTCAACTATAATACCTGGATTACACCTTCAATCCAAAGGTACCTCCAAGAAGCATTTTGTCATGGCATTACAAGAAAAAAATATGCAGCTACAAACACTGCAGAAGAAACAGAACACACAACAACAGTTCCTCTAGTTTTATTTAGAATTCTTACCAGATAAACAACTAGCTCAATACAGATTTAATTTCCATGAACATAACATAGCCCCAACCTCTGTATTTTCCCATCTCCCTTCACTCATATTTTCTTCCTTCTAAAAATTTTACTTTGAGTCTGTATTCCTCATTAGTTGACTCCCAACGCATAACTTTTTGCTCTCATTTGCACACAAGTTTCCAATACTTGCCAAGAACGACAGTTTTTGACTAGTACTTTCACTGAAAAATTCAGGAAGTTGTCATCTACTTGAAGATTTTGATTACTTCCAACATGGAAAGCTGCTCAGATGTTCCTGCAGCATCAGAACTCAATTGAACTCAAAATTAGCCATGATTAAGTTCTTACTATTCAATAACTTACTGCAAAGTGTTTAATCTGCTACAGAAAAATTCCAGAGAATGTACTATGCTTGGAAACAAACAAACAAAAGGCAAGTCTAGCAGTCACCAAGTTCACAGGCTACAAGCCTCATCTTTGACATCAAGAACATCATACCAAAGATCACATACAAGATGGAAAGTCACAATAAAAGCAGCACTCAAGATATACAAAGGTGAGGGGAGTGGGAGAACAAATAGTTGAAGGATATGGAACAAGGTATCAGGAAGCAGCAGGTGTATGAAGGAATGGCACTTATGCATTACCTGTGCTTTTTAATTTTCAAGGTGGTATTTTTCTGTCATGTTTTTCACTCGTGCTCATCTGTCAGGATTGCCTTCTATATGCCATCCACATGAAACACATGCCAGTTTGTGCCTATGCCATACAGCCTAGCACCCGGCACACCGTCTGTTCCCACAGCAGTATCCAAAACCATGACAATATAGACCTCTAAATTACTTAAAGGGCATTCTGATCAATCACTGCCTGAAGGAGTAAACTAACACAGTGCTCTGTATACTTAGGGAGATGTCCTGAAACAAAGACAGTCAAGCCTAGCCACTCCACTGTGAGACAGCAATTCAGGAAAAAATAGAAAATGGAATCATTTTATCTGAATGCACTTAAAAAGATCAGGTTGCCTTTTTAAGGTCAGAAAATAAAGTGTGAACCTTCCAAAACCCTCAAACAGCAGTCTGAAGTAATTACCTTTAGTCATCAGCAGTTAGAAAAGTTATTTTATGCCTAGTCTTTACTGAAAATAGAGTACTCCTTACAGGGTATTTTGAGGACTTTCTAAGGAGAATTTCAAATATTAACAGTTGTGTGTATGATTTCGACATCACTAAGCCTTACCAAGGTGGAAAACCATGAAGAACATAACTAAAGTCTGACAGGAGATAGGAAGAGTGCCACAAATCCACCCAGAGAAGTGAGTGATCTGCTTTAAGAACAGAATTGAACAGAAGTTGCCTAGAATTCTCAGCAAACATTAAAAAAAGACTCCAGCTATTTACACTTAGGGAACAAAATTTTGGTTTAATCCAGCTACAAGACACATATCAACAATGAAAAAAATAGTGGACTGTGTGATACAGTACACACAATACATGCTGGCTAGTAGGGTTCTTCAGAAAGGTAATCCAAATGAAATGGATCAACACAATCGCCTACGCATAGTAAGAAAAAAGTCATTTCAGCACAAAATATTTTTAATGCAAGGGTAACAAGTTCTAGACACTATCTTAATAAACAAAAAACCCCAACTTCTCAGTATTCAGACTATTTCAGAGATACCATCATAATTACCAGAGTTCTTACTCCTGTGTATTTTAAGCAGTCCTAATGTTTTTCATTACAGTCACTGAAATTAACAGCAATGCAATGACACGCAATCAAGCAAAAGATATTTGTCTTCCTTAGCATCTCTACCACCACATTACATGGTAGTAGGCAAGTCTATACAACAGAGTTGAAGACACCAACAAGCTGGAGGAGCCATCTGTATGGTATCACTCATGCCATATACATAACAGAAATTATTTATAATAAAAACTGTTCAGTGAGCAGCCAGTCTCAAAGTTTTAAGTTTTAGGTGGCACTCAGAGCCTGAAATATTCCTATTGCTGAACAGACACTCAGCAAAACCAGAATTAATGCAGATAAGCTATACACACAGTTTTCCAAACCATACCTGGAACACAAAGGTCAGAAAGACTTGTTCAGTCTTGCAGAAAAACACTGATCAGCTCAGGCGCATCCACTTCTTTCTCAGTCCCCCCCTCAAGAAGCGATTAATTTTTTTTTTTAAATAAAACTCAAGCTAATATTGACTGACCACTCTGCAGTCCTGCTAGTTTTACTGAGCCCCCAGGAGACACACACTAAAATCTTCAGCACTGCTTGCTTTCACATTTGATGTCAGATTATATCATTGCATAATATTACCAGTACTTATGACGCTGCAGTCATCTATTAAGTATCACAACTTGAGGTTCTGGTTCCAAACAGCTATCAAAAACAATTTCTTAATATCATATGAAGACACTATCTAGATTCTATACATTTGTTAGCTGTAGCATTAGGAATGACTTCTTGTGCATACAAAGCATCCTACTGAAGAACGTTAAAAACACTGGAATCCCAGTAAAACAGATTTTTCAGCTGAGAGCATAAAATTTAGTCAGTGTGTAGAAGATTTAGCAAGTATATTTGTTCTTCGGTATTTGAGGCAAGAAAAAATGTTCCCAAATAAGATCAGAAAAAAATTGGTTCTAAAAAAGAAAGTCTCCAAGACTTGCTAGCCACACCAGATTCCAAAGTCAGCTCAGCATCCATGATCCTTGGGCAGCCTACAGCCTATGTAGCTGCCACTAGACTAGGAAAGTCATTCATTGATCTTTTGCTGAAAGGCCAAAAGCATAAAAAATAGCGTAGCAACAACTGTCACTCATGCATGCTTTTGAAAAGCATACCAGCAATTGCGCAAGAAGTATAGTAAAGGCCACGGAGATTAATCAGGGTTTACTCCAAGCCTTGCCACAGAGCTGCTACACACATTAAGCAAATCAGCTGAAAAGAACAAATACAATATATGAATACTTCTCCTGTCAGGCATTACAACGCTGTCTCTTAAAAACAGACATTAAAAAAAAAATAAAACAGCAAGAACCTTCCTAACAGATAATACATAATATATACATAAAGCACTACCATTTCTGGCTGGAGTTCATGTTCATCAGATAGCTACTTTTTAAAACCTATTAAAATTATAGGAAAGCTAAAAAAACCCAGCCGGTGTCAGAATGAATGAACGATGGGTAGCAGTATTCAGCATGCTACCTATCAAAGGACTTTTGTCACGTGGTTTGAACTGTATTTTTGTAGGTGGTGTGGGATTTTGTTTATTTTGGGCGGTTTTACCTCCTTCACGGAACACAGGCAACGAAGACCTTACCTTAACAAAGCGTTTTGTGGTGCTTTTCATATCTCTTTAGTTTATATCTACAACAGGGAGATTAGGGCTTGGAGGGTTTGGTTGATTGCTATCAGTGCAAAGTGCAAACTGCAGAGCACTCTTTACTAGGTATGTGATCACAGGTTACAAGGGAGTCACAAAAACCAGAGCTTAGAAGACAATGGCAATAAGGACACAAATTTTTATTCAAGACACAAGCGCTTCTAAACCCAGATTAATAATACTCAACAAGAGCAATTTTAAGAACTGTATAAGAACAAGTAAAATAAAACTCCTTCATGTAACCAGAGACTGCACATGCAAAACTGCTAAAAGCCACCAAATTACCATAAAAGTAAATCAAACTGCTCTCGTGTTAGTAATAAACACAAGAACTAGCAAAATAAAGTTTAAACATTGAAGGGTTTTACAAAAGTTGTTACTCATGAACACATTAACATGGACCTTATATCTGACCTATCTAATTACCACTCACTTGAACATTTAAAAGAATTTATCACTAAGAACTTGGTATTATTAAATCAGTGCTTGAGAAACAAACAGCTTTTCACTGTTTTGTAAATCCATTAGTACAAGCCATCCTACTGTTCCTTTCAATGCAATAATCCTTCAACTTATTTGTACTACCTGGTTACATAAGTTCTAACTACTTGTAATGAAGTTTAGTCATTAAATGACTCATGAAACCCACTAGCACAGGACTCCTGTAGTTGTAATCAAGCTGATTACACATAGTATCACTCACCCCATATGGCAAGTCATCGATATACATCTGGTACAATAGTGATTTTGATAGCATAAACAAATGCATCTCTTCTTCCTTTGTCCAAGTCAATTTCACAGTAAGTAGTACTGCATTACATCGTCTGCAAAAAATTGAAGCACAGTTAATGATTTATTAATGAGCTGGCTCAAAGCTAAGGCAAACCAAGCAAATGGAGTCTTTAAGCCCACTTGGCTATCCTCAAGTACATGACAGAAAAAGACATTTAAAAGGAAACATTAAAGCAATTACATGATTGTTTTTGTAATTCTATCCTTCCACATGCAGAAGCTTCCCACAACTGGATAAGGAAAGGTTTCAAACTATCCTTTTGCTACTTCACCTATAAAAAAAAATTAAGATTTATTTGCTGATGGCTTTACCTGGACAGACCATGAGACCTCTATTACTTTAACAAGAGATATGAAATTAACAAATACTGAAAAGTGTGTACGATGTTCTCACTCCATTTTAGTATAATCAGGCTCATTGACTAGGAATACTGTTCATAAAAACTAAAACTTTTTAAAGTTCTCAGCACTTGTCAAGAACCTACCATAAAGGAAGAAACAAAGCAATCAGGGTAAAGGTAGAAAAAAAATACAGAATTCTGACAAAAATAGGAATAATGCAGAAAATGCACAAGAGGCTGCATTTGGAAATAAAATAAATTCACCTCTTTGAGCCAGAAAGCTATTTTTCCCCCATCTACAATTCATCAGTAATTCAGTTAGCAGCCACTCTTTTGACATCCCAATTTTGTTCCCTAATGTTTCAAGTGAAAAAATACAAAAGGACTCGTATTTACAAGAATTCAGGCAGCAATAGATTTAGAGACAAAAACCTCCCATCCGCTTCTCAGTAAACATTTTCACTCTGCAAATACAGTGAAACAAAGTGAACATAAACAATCCCAGCTCCCCCTCCCCCCTTTTTTTTTTGTCATCACTGGAATCAAGGACCCATTTCTAGTATATAAAACTAATTTGTGCCCTAAGTAAAGCTCTAATCGGTATCAAAATTCAGCTTGCTTTCTGCTATACACTAACCACAATATAAAGCTTACAAAGAAAATCAAATCACCTGCACAGAAAAAGCATCGGCAAGTAGAATATTTCCAACACATAATACTATTTGTCTGATAATGACAATTTGTCAAAATAAACAGATGCATAGTACATCTGCCCAAGCAAAACTGAAGCAAAGTCTGGTGAAGCAAGACAGTAAGAAACCAGCCAACAGGAGTCCTGCATAGCTGCGGTAATTTCCTATAGACCTGAAGAAAATAATGCTAGTCTGGAATGGATGCATCTCTCTCTCCTATTTCTTATGAAAACTTCAGTATTTTCTATTTTTGTTTCTTCCAAGACCTCATAAATGCACTCTAAGCTTTATTTTTCCACTGAAAAAAAAAATATCATTTTTCAGACCAACTTATTAGGCAATAAAACTTTGCTGGGGAAAAAAAAAAGAGAGGAGTAACAAAACCATTCAAGTCAACAAGTGTCCCAAGAAGACTTCAGACACGGATTACATTTTCAGGACTTGTATTAGTACGTTCAGGAGAGGGAAGCCATTAAAGTTGGCACTGTGGCTGAAACACTCACAAATCCAGGTTTCAGTTTGCATTTATGCCTCTACTGAGCTGGATCCTATACTTTTTGGACTATGCTCCCAAAAAATGTTTCTGCTTGGCATTTTTTCACTTTAACAGATTTTGAGTCATCTTGATATTAATTGTAAGAAAAAAAATCAGAATCCTTATCTTCTGGATTTGTTGCTAAGTAGGAATTAATTCTTTCCAAAATACTTGGCACTTCATTGTCACTCTCTAGCAGCTTCATACTATACTCCAATAAAGGATAACACCTTTCTAATGTTAAATTTTTTAATTCACAAAGGATTGTTCAATACACAGAGGTCAAATGAAAATATACTGTGAATTAAAATAAGGGTAAAAGATAAACTGGTAGATGCTGTTAAATGAAGCATCACTTAGCACAGGATCTGGGGAAGTGCTACAGGGGCCAGGCTGGTTTCAGGTGGCTCTGACCCCTGGAATTTGCCACTTTTTGGTTGTTGTTTTTTTGGGGGGAGGGGGGGAGTTTGGTTGGGGTTTGGTTTGTTTTTTGGTGGGGTTTTTTTTTTTTTACTAACTGAAACGAGCCATTCTGCATCTTATACTCTAAAATGTAAACAGTGGCTTTTGCTGCTGTAAAAAAACCCCAAACAAAATAAACAAACACACAAAAAAGAGGACTTTGAAATCTCATTTGAAGTGAAATGACTGCACTGACATCTGACCAAGCTGCAGACAGCAGCACGCCACCAAAAACCTGTCTTCATTCATTTTTATGGACTTTACTCCCAGTATTCAGAATACCAAAAGACATCACAGAGATATTACAATCACTCTGGATCAACTATGTTACAAGTTACTCCAGTGCACATACACAAAACCCCAGCAGATGATTAGAAACAACCTCATTCAATTCTTGCAAAATATAGGTGTGACTTTACATATGGTATGTGATTTCACCCTCAGCCATACTACACAGTACGGTTCCTCTCATCTCCCCCTAAAACAAATGAATGAAGGCAAGAGGAATGAAGACAAGTGCTCCTTTCTCCAGAGAATGCTGAAGCTGTCGTTTAGTTACAGGACAGGATTAGATGGTTAAACTTTAGTCCACTTGCGTGTTAAATGATTAAATGCAAGTAGCTTAGCATGGCATTCAGTGGCTGAGGAAGCTGAAGTCTACTTCATCACAGCTTTACTAGATCTAAAGTTTTGCGTATGTTAGCTCTTACCCAAGTTATGGCTGTGTGTGTATCCAAGGAGTGTGAAGTTAGGGGTGTGTTTTGTGCTGTGTTCACAATAGGGATGTCAAAAGAGGTAACATCTGCTATATAATACAGCTTCAGTAAAGTCAGTAGCACATTAACCAATCAAAAGACCATGAAAGCAAGACTCATTACAAAAGCAGATGTGCTTATGCCAGATTTCAAATTTCCTATGAACAGCCAGATAATTGGGTTTTATTCAAACATATAATGAAGTTTTATATGGTTTATATCTGACCATCTCGTAGTACAACACTGAACATCATCCTGAATGGCTGTCATTTTCCAGAGGTGTTGCAGAAGGAAGCCTTGGGCAAGGAGTTCTCACTTAGGAGCATGGTCATTTAATAACATTTCTAAATAAGCGCAAAATTCAAGTATGTTAAAAAATCCTTTTCCCCTTTAAATTAATCTTCTCTAATTGGTATTGTATGGCAATGTCAAAAATCAATTTTCTAATTGAAGTCACTATGATCCCAATGTTCAATACATTTAATAATTCACTAGGTCTCAGGTGAGACTTAGAGGAGGTCAATTCAAATGCCTGAATAAATAACTTGGCATATTACATATATAAAGCATTATTACTCTAGATTTGAGCTTGCCAAGAAATAAAGCCAACTGAAAATGTAAAGTTATATTACAATATATGTTAATAATTCATTACTTTCTTCGCGAATATATTTATACAGATTTGAGACCTGTGCTATAAGAGTCATATTTGTAACAGAAGGGAAATCCAGCTATCCTGTACAGTTGCAGGTATCCTTTCACATGACACATTCTTAAATACAAAAAGAAACACTACTCCATGGATTCTTGAATACACTGTAGATTTGCCCCACCAGTCACCACTAGGAGCATTCAAGTGCAAACCTCCATTCTCAGCAGAACACATTTCTACAGAGCCATAATTTTCTTATTCTATTTCAAAATTGGAGGCAAGGTCCACTGATTCAGCTGACAGTTTTGCTTATGCAGCCTATGGTACTTCAGTTACTGGCAGCTGCAGCCTCAGTAATTCTTCAAATACGATGAACAACATGCAGTTTCACACTCACCTGCTATTGCCATCCAGTCAAACTATGTTGAGAAGGGAGCTGGTTTTTATTGCAGAAGCTAATTTATTACAACAATTCTAATTCCCCCAGTTCTAATCCAAATCCAGTTTAATTTTGTAAACTCTTATGACACTCATTTAAATACCTGTAATTGTTAGTCTTGCCATAATCCCAAACACACATGAAGAAAAACATGATTATCTGTTAACTCAGACCTTAGATGTGATTCACATATTCACGAAGAAAATCTGTACAAGTCTTTCAGATGGTCATGCCAACATTTTGAAAAGCAGGTCCCTATGGTTAGGTATTTAAATGCATATTAAAGCATCTAAATGATTATGGAAAAATACTTGAGTAGTTCTCAATTATTTCAGCTGTAGATGTTAGATACTCAATACTCCTTGAAGCTGTATCTTTTTCTTAAGAACATATGAATCTATTGGTGCCAAAACATAAGCTACTATTTGTTAAGGAAAAAAACCCCAAACAAACAAACATCGCCAACAACTCTTTCCATTTCATTGCAGCACCTTCTGGACCACTGGTGCAGAGGTGGGAGCATGGATTAATCACAACGAGATGAAATTTATCCATCACAAAAAAAATTTCAATTTCACTGATACAATAGTTACAATTATTTTTAAAAAGTGAATACCATTTGTTCAGCCAAGAACAAAATCTACCATTAAAGAGTCACCAAAAAAATGAGCTACCATCACATTTCAACAATCAAATTGGAAAAGAATTCTTTATACAAATGCTAAATTTTAAGGACTAGTCTATGAAATTTAAATTTTCTTACGTGCATTGGATATAAATGGTACTGGGTTTATGACAGCTTTTAAGCCTGTAAAAAATGAATCTCAGATATCAATCCTTTGCTCTGTTTTTTACTTTAAAAACCTGCATATCAAGGGGATTTGGATTTCAACAAATTTTACATAATTTTATATTAAATAAGTACTAATAACTACTGCTACAATTAATTTATACTTGTTTCTCTGAAATTTGGAAAAAAGGATATTTTAATACTTTTAATAACAGATAACGATAGCAAAATAGAGTTGACTCCCATTCAGATTTCCCTTCATGGATCCACTGCTAGAAAAACTAAAGCACCTCCTGATAGAGAAGCTGCTGGATGCCAGCTGACAGCAAAGAGATTATTGCCTTCATCTTTTATCCAGAGGACACAGATTGTAAGGGAAAAAACTAGAAGTGCACATGGACAGCTTCCCAGATCATGTACACATACTTAGTCATCAACCAGCTACCATGTACCATCTGCTTTATAGAAAACATCTGACCTGCAGCCACTTTGGTTAGGAGTTGAATTCATTGCAGGCCCAATACAGATTAGCAATCTACACAGAGTTCCAATATGTTAATAATAATAATTTATTTTTTTTAAAGCAACAAAGGACATGGATGAAGAGGAATTCCCCACTTGCTGGGAAATGTACCGCACATCAATCCCTTATGCTTACAAGCCATACACACCTGATTCGTTTTGAAATCTCTACTCTTTCGTACCCATTCAAAGCCTGTTTTGAAGGACACCATGCCCAGTCTGTCTGGAAGACTATAACCCAATATAGCAACTACATATCTGGTATGCACTGGTAAAGCCACCAGAGGTGCAAAAAGGCACCTGAAAAAGCTAGTATGAGTGGAAGACCAGACCTTAAATCCCGAAGAAACTGCACTCAATTTTTCACAATAAATAATACTTATAAAAATCTAAAACTTCCTGTGTCAAAACATCAGCACAAGCAGTTGTGAATCAGAATCTGAAACTCCTAACCTGAAAGCAAAAGAAGACTTAAGAAAAACAGGTTCACCTGTAGTGAAGAACTAGAGAAGACAACAGATAAACTAATATGGAAGGGACATAATCAAAACCAAAAAAATCACAGGGTACAAAAACCAGAGCACTTTTCCATCATTCTTAATTCATGTTAGTCCTGGATGGCTTTGGCTCCCTGTAGTTTTGAATTCCAAAAGACTTCTCTTAACCAAATAGGAATGGTATCAATTTCTATGTATTGGGGAGCTGGAGGTTCAGTACTATTCAAGTTGTACTTATCTTGGTTTAAGAAAACAGTTGTTAAGTATCTTTTTTCTAAGTGTTAAAAAATTACCGAAACAGAAACTCATTAATTTCTCCATTATTATTTTTAGAATACATTTGAGAATGTATTCACAGAAGAATGGATTTGTCCAATGCTCTGCTTCTGCATATTTCCCTCAGAAATGGCAGAAAATACTCCAGAAAGCTAAACTACATCTGACTACAGACTATACAGTGGTCACAAGAGGAGACAAAAGATAAACTGAAAGTTTCATCTATCTCACCTGTTACTTCAGGAAAAAGAAGGTAAACATGCTTTACAAATCTAAACCAGCCTGACTACTGCGTGTACTTCTGGTACAACAGAGGCTCTAGCTTTTTTGGACCCCTAAAGAAGAAAATTTTTCAAGCATTTCAGCCAGTTCTAATGTTGAGTCACTTCATTTCCTTCCCTTGTATCATCTCAACACTTCCACTATAAAAACAGATTACTAAATTACTACCAATAAGGAAAAGGGCAGGTCCAAGACAGAAGTGCTGAAAAGTGAGCTACAGAACAGCACAATCTTCTCAGTACTCCCAGTGACAAAATTAAAGACTTGATCTAGCAAAAATTTGATGTGATGGGGGAATAACATAACTATGGATAATCTTCAGAAAATAAATCTGGGAACAGGACACTTCATAACAGGAAACACTAATTCACAAACCTTCCAGTCTTTTCGGTTTGGTGCTGCATCTAGAGATCTATTCCACTTGTCACTGGAATAACACAATCTCTTTGTAAAGATGGGGCAATTAAAGGAAGTAAAAATTACACATGTAACTGGCTGTAAAAACATGTATTTGTCATATTCTGGCAACAGGAGTTTTACTTAACCATCACAGACGTGTTGAATTGCTGCCAGTTGCCTTCTCTGTTCTTTCCATTTCATGTTTCTGAGCGTATTCTATGAGGTTTGACAGGAAAACTATTTCTCCCATATTGGATACAATTTTCAGCAGGTTACAAGTCTTGCAAACCAGTTAGGGCTGTTTTACAGTGATTGTGCATGTACAGGTCTCCTTTCTTAAAAGGAAAGATTCAACTTGCTATCCCATATGCAACTTAAAAAATTGTGAAGAATTTATGGGTTTAACAAACTTTCAATCTCTTATTCCACTTATCCTGCTTAGAACAAAAACATCATCAAGTCTCTTATTTTGCAGATGTCCAGTTTTGGAAAAAACTTTTGTAACTTACAGAAACTAATTCCCATCTGATTGCAAATGCTCAGACAAGAAAGACTACACTTATATTCTCCAACTAATTAAGCATTGGTGATTGCAATGAAATGTAGCCCTCCAGGGAAAAAAAAATACATATACACAGAAAACCCAAATTGGATTAAAAAATATAAATGTTAACATTCAATACAGACAAAAAGAATGTGGTGTTATTTGAACCTCTGCAACAACCAGTTACTGATATCTAAAACGTCCTCTGGGTACCAAAGAGAAACTGGTACCACACAGAGAAATTATGTAATAGAAGACTCAGCCCATAACACCAAAAAAATGTATTTGCAAAAAAAGTTAAATGTCATCTCTGGAAACAGTATGAAAAGAGGGAGAGAGCAGAAAACAACAGAAAAAAAAAACCCCAAACAACAGACCAGCTCCATCCCAACTGGCATATGATGAGTTAGAGCCAATAATATAAAGGTATTTGTCAAAGGTATTTTAAACTATAGACAGCAACCAGAAGGACACAACAGTTAACTTTGTGTGAAGGTAGAACTTTGAGATGTTGAGCCCTTGCTACTCCTTTCCAAATGCAGAGAGTCTGCAAGTATTCATAGGAATATCATAGGAAAAATTTACATCTTCAGAATTTATAATTCCAGAATATTAATTCCAGTAAATATACTTTTAATCATCATACGCAGAAAAGCTCAGTTTTACTTTATAAAATGTAATCAGTTACTTCAGAAGCGTGTATCTGCTACAAGCATCTTCCTTAAAGGGCACATAGATGAAAACTTTACTGTAAATTGAAAAGCCAATGGTAGCAGATAACCTTGCAGGGCATTTCAAGCAACAATACAAAATACGCTCAGTTACTAGCAGTGGCAAGCTTTCAGTTCTTCTAGTTCAAAAATCAAGTATTAAGGCTGCATGGGGTTTTTTTTAAGTTACTAAATGCACTTTCAATTGCTTACCTTTAAATTTGATGTCAAGACCACTAAATTCCAATTCAACTCCTTGAAGTGCTTCTCCTAGGGTTTCATGGTAATGGCTGATGCTTTTTTTTGATCCCACACAGAAAGGGAGAGAGAAGTATTTGTACGTTTCTTGGCGATTGTGGTAGGGTCCTACTGTATTCATCCATAAAACAACTTCCTCTTTATCTTGGTACTGAAAGGTAAAGTTATTGAGTTAGATGAGAATCCCAGCAGAATAAAAATATTCAAGAAACCATCTCATTCATATTAACTAGCAAGGCAGGACTGTTCAATCACAGGCAACAGTTACATTTAAAGACAGTTGAGTATTTTTGACTTTTGGGTGGCAGGGATTTTCAGCCTGCTTTCCTACAAAAACAAGCTTAGTTGGTCACACAGTTTCTTAGAGCCTATCGCTGAAATATCACAAGAGGAGGATTCATACAAATTTAACAGTGAAGCAGAAGATGCAGACAGCTGAAGTGGAGAAAAGCAGAAGTCTCAAAAATAAATAAGCTTTTACAAATTTTGTGGAAACACGCATCAGTTAAAAGCAAAACTCTACTAATCTCCACTGAGAGAAAGGAAATATCAGACTAACATCTTGTTAAACAAGATTTTAGCAAATAAATCAAGTAATCTACCCATGGCGACAGGTATACTGTATTTTCCTAAAATGCAATTCCTTTTCATTTTTGTAATGGTATAAATTACATTCATAATTTCCAGAAGAGTGCAACGCCTCACAGTAAGCACTAAAATTAAAACGTGACATACCTACAGTAGCCAAGAGACAAAAAAGTCAGACAGAAGGACTGTATTTTGATGTGTTTCCAACATTCTCACACTAAAAAAACAGAAAGGCAAGGAGTCTGGTGGCTGCCACGAAATTCTCTCTGGGAATGTCCACCCTTCACTTTCCACAGCTACAGTTAGCCAGGAAAACTTATTCCTTGGCTAGGAGCCAGTAATTTTTTTCAAGCCCCCATAACCTTTCAACAACAACAAAGTCTTTAAAGGCATTCATCTCCCAGTATTCAAATACCGCATGAATTCAGGAGAGTTAGGTGATCTGAAATCATTACTCACACTACATCAGAATGCATGTGGATGAGGCATCAAGTTTGCTAGTTACTACAAAGCCTCTCGCTTAACGCAACGCCTTCACTTTCTATAATTTCAACAGATTAGGAGGGACAGCAATCTAACTGTTAAGGCAGGAAAAACCCCTACTTATAACTGTACACACCTGCAAACACAATCACCATATAGACCCTGAGTTTTTTATGGTTTTTTTTTAGTACAGAAGAATGAAGTACTATTTTAAGACCAATATACTAACACAGAACACACTGGAGAGGAAAGGAAAGTCAAATGTTAATTAGCCATAACTATTTCATAGAGCACAGTTGAAATACCGAATATAGTTCTGCATCTCCCTTTTTAACAAATGAACAAAGGTTCTTCAACTCCATTTATTCTGAATAACCACAGTCATACCAAAAGGTTAACTCAGAAATAATTACCTGCACGTGGAATGCAATAAATTCTTCAGATGAAGTGTTTAAAAGTTAAACTCAATGATTTAAACAAACATGTTTTGGGAAATAATTTAATCTCACGTCATCTCAATTACAAGCCTCATCTTTTTTGTTTACAAAGATGCACAGGGGTCATTCCAGCCTCTTACGTGAGCAATCTCCAACAAGAAACTTTAAATATCTTACTAATTTCATTCTGAGCTGCAGCAGACACCAAACACTTACCAGTTTCACAAACCTGCCCATTTGCAGAGCATACACTTCAGAGTATTTCTGAGAGGTAAAGAATGTCAGTGAAGGAGCAAAGAAAGAGTAAACAACACAGCAAGAGAAAGTAGACAGTCCCCCTCTCTACCAGCAACCAGAAAGGTTATACCAGCACAGCACAGATGTCCAACTTCAAAGAAAGTTGGGAAAGAAGGAAGAAAGAAAGAAAAATCCCAGTTCCAGCCCCCGAAGCAGCCGAAGCAGATAGCAGAATGTGCACTACGATACTGCCTCTAGCTCTTGCCAATGTAGCAAGGGACAAGTTGGTCCATATCTCTTTCTAGTCTGTTATGCTCAGCACACCTGTTTCTTCCTCCAACAGCCGCAGAACATATTTTCAGCGCTTTCTCAAAATGGTCTTAACTTGTCAAAAGCCCACTTTAGCATTGCTCCCTGTAATGCAACAGCTCACAGGTGAACCAAGCTATGTCTCTGTTCAACCTTCAGCAATAGAATATGACAACATCCTTAGGTCTGTGAACTTAGCTTTGACAGTGCCTGAATAAAGAAAGCACTGACCACTGCTTTACTTAGCTTCATGTTTCTGACCTGCATCATGCTGAGTTGGGATCTCTGCACTTTTGGACTACATCAGACCACCTTCAATTGACAGAAACCAACTTCTTAAGAACATACTATTCAAAATCTTGTTACATTTTCTGATCTAATAAGGTAACTACATTGTAATTACATCTATAGTAACAAAATTCGGTTTTGCTTGTCTCTTATGCGCATGATGCTTAGCCTTTCTTCAGGGCCTACAAGTTTCTCCCACAGTGACTCCAAGATGCCATCAATCTGCTCTGGAGAGAAAAGGGACAACCAAACATAAGCAAAGCATTCAGTCCTACATTTATTACTTCCTCCTTCTCTCAACATCCCAGAACAGCACAAGAGAAATCTGTTCAGGACTGCTACCTAACATGGCACCTCAGCCATCCCAGGCTACTCACAGCAATTTGCAGTCCATCAGGTTCTCCCAGTGCCCTCCCAAAATTAAGAGCGCTATAGTAAGAAACCCAGCTTAAGGAACTTCAGCCTGAATTGGGGTGGGGGGTGGGTGTCTAGAAGAAACTCAAACAGATTTTCTTCTCCCTACATTTGTTGGGCTTTGCTCATTGTCAATTACAAAGATGAGCTTTCACATTTAAGTATGCTTCCCTGTCATGACATATCTCACTCTTATCATCTTACCCTAGGGGTAGGGTAATTTGTTGGCAAGAACTCAGTACTGTCAAAGAGTTCAAGTTTGTGGCAGCTTGGGTTTTTTGTTTTTCTGTTTCATTACTGCCTTCACAATATCAAATCATCTACAACAAATGACAGCGTTGACACACTTACACAAAATAATTCTTAGTTAGGCAAGACAAAGAATTAAGAGTATCTCATAGGACTGTTCTGTCACCTCTGTACAAGAACTTCTAGGTCCAGAGGAGGCTAACACACAACATACCTTCCAGCAACTACAAGAGAGATAACATAAGTTGCTAAGAAAGCCCTGGTTCCAAGGGAGCCACAGCACTCAGGGTACGCTGTATCCAGTAGCAGCCAGATTTTGGTCAACACATTCATCGTCAGTCTTGCAGTAGTTTCAACTACTGTCATGCTCTTTTACATCTTCTTTCAGCATATGTGGAGTCTCCTGCAAACTGTGGAAAACTTGGAGCCATAGAAAACAGAAAGAAAGTTTCAGCTCCATAGCACCACCTTTCATTCTCAGCAGAAAGAATACATTGAAGAAACTGCTCATTTCATCAGGAACTGATCGGCCTTAGACACACTGGACAAAGTGACAAAACAGAAGGACCATGAATTCTTATTTTTACTGTTCTGATGAGCAACTGTTTAACTGTACCATCTGAGCTCTGAACACAAAAAAGCAAATCAAAATCCTATTACGTTCTGTTAACCTTAGCAGGCAAGTCAGCAATAACTCATAGTCAAAACCAACACAGAACAAGACAGGATGTGAAGAGTCCAATAGTCTCTTGCAAAAATTGTTATACAGCAATATGAAACTTGCATAACCAACTGTAAGTGTAGTAGTTTCCTTATCTTCTGCTATATAATCAGCAAGCAAAATACTTTGACTCATTGAGATTCTGCTGTATCTCAGAAAACATGAAAAAAGTATCAAGAACTCCCTATCAATTCAGGTACTGAACAAACAAAGGAGGAATTCGGCTACAATGTGCAAGAATATCCACACTACACATCCAACAAGTTAAATCACCAAGAACAGTTGTCATCGTAACAGATCTAAATAAAAATCTCTTGCTTTCATTCCACACATGATTAAGAGTCCCGAGTCACTATTTGACCCATCACTGCTATAGGACTTTTAGAAAAGAAACAAACATATTCCTATTACAGCTGTATCTAAACTACTGAGGCTTGCAACAGGGGCAAGTAGTAATTAAATAATGTGTCAAACTAAAATAATCTGAAATAAAATTAATGATCTGCAGAGTAGACTCCAGATAATTTGAGTGACATAAATCTAGTATCTAGAGTTACACTTATGCGTCAATGTAATTTTATCTTCATCCCTTATGAAAACAAGTTTCAAACATCTTCCTACCATGAAGGATTTATTTTGCTGTACTGAAGTACTGCTACTTCTAAAATTCTTTTTTGTTCTTCATTCTCTTTCCTGACTTGTTTGCACAGAATTAGATGGTGGAAAGGCAGCTTTTCACATGCCAGAAGATGGACACCAGTGTCCTAGTAAGAACACAGTAGCTGACAAGGCAAAAAACGTCAACAAACAAGATGCTGCAATCTCTATCTGGGTATACCTCAGCAAGCGCTTCTGGTTTTGGTTCATAGGAAGGGACAATATACTGCATACAGCTCAGAGATTCTAATTAAATTCACAGACACAAGCATTTAACAACTTGGTAATGGTGACAGAATTCGCAGAGTTCACTACTTCCAAATATGAGAGAAGACTACAATACACAATTTTAAATACCATTTACTTACTGTCATTTATGAAAAAATGTAGTGCTTGTTCTGTAAGCATAGCAAGTTTGGCTTGCATCTTTTTCTGCACTAAGCTTAATGTGAGCTCAATAATTTCGGTACCTATATGGAGTATATAACGATCTATTTCAACTGTGCAAAACCTGCCCGAACGAGTCTCAGCATCAACACACATTACCTACCATATGCTGGTACTTTTTTCTGTACTTGTCACTCAGGTGGTGGAGGGTCAATCTGCACCTCAAGTGCAACTACATATCAGCTACAACCCTCATCAGAGCTGGGGACATCTGTTCCAAAGCAGCACAGTACGGTCACACTGCCTCTTCAGAGCACTGGGTTATAGAGATGCTGTGCATGTGCAAGCTAAAATCACCTTTAATCCTTCTATACTGGCAGCGAGGCAACACTACCATTCTAGTCCCCTGCAGAATATTAAACTGTCATGAAGCTTGCACAGTTTGACCTGGCCAGCGTAGGACTTCTTCTATGGCCACACAACTCCTGAAAACTCATGTGCGTGCCACTTTGATGCATAATACAAAGACAATTTCCATATACCTGTATGGTTTAAAAACTATTCAAGCATAGCAATACTATCTTCAGCACAATACATGCATCTTTCTTTCCTGTTACCCAATAGGGTACTTGTGATGTGGAAAGCAACTTAATGTTCTCTTTGCACAACCCTAGAAATCAGCATGGTAGCCCTACAAATAAGCTATTTATTCTATAAAAGCATTAAGGCTAGATTAAGTCAGTATATGAAAGGCTACATAAAAGGATATGAGACTGGCAGGTTGTTGATATTCTTTCTTAAACCCTGAAAACACTTTGCAAAAAATGACAGAGGCAGAGAGACAATTAAGAACTACCAAATCTTATGTGATGATTCAGCAAAATAAACTCAAATCAAGATAGTTTCTTTCAGAAAGTATGCAATTTTACTCCTTTTCTCAAGTTGAAGTTTGGAGTAAGGCTTTCTACGATGCAACTCCTTGAACAGCAGCACAACTTTTGGGGGAAAAAGGACCAACATTATCTGCTACTGGTAGAGCAAAGCTGCAGAAGCAGGACAGGAAATAAGAGAGGCAGCAGGTAAGACTCAACCAGCAAGTAATATCCCAGGCTTCTAGTCCCCAGTATCTTACAGATATTCTATCCATCAAGCACTGTGATACTACTCAATGTCTGCAGCTCATATCCACAGTCCATTAAGCCGTGGATTTCAGCTGCATGCTCTCCTTCGGACAAAGCAGGTTATTTCTAGTAACATCTCTACATTTCTCTCTGAATGGTAGGCCTCACCAAAACACAGCTAGAACTGTACCGGCAGCACAGCCTGAGCCATGGTACAAGCAGTCCTTTCACTGCTACACTTCCTAGATGCACAAGGTTACTCAGGCACACCACGCTCTGCTTCTCTGACATTTATTTCACCTCTTCAAAATGGAACTATGAGAACTTTAAAAATGAATAAGGCTGCTCGTCTGCACACAACTTCACATGCAAAGAGGTACCATGTTTTACATGCACAGAATATTTTCTACAGTGTTTCTCTAACTGACAATTTACAGATACTATAAAAATTTCAGAATTTTATGTATTAATTTTAAACAAGCTTCACATGCTCAGGGTTTTAACGTACTTCATCAGGCTAAAAGTTAAACAAAAATGCTTTTCTTAATCATTATAATGCAACACAGCATAGGCTGGGTTTTGTTTATTTTTCAATGTTTGTCATGTTTTTCCATGCTTATAGAGCACCAATAATTAAATTGAAGCAACATTAAAATTAAAATGCTACCTACGCCCTAGACCATTCCCCCACCAAAAAAAACCCCTAGGATATTTCAGAATATTTTTACGGCCTATTTTATCAACTCCAACAAGTCTAGAAAGAAAAGATGTGAAAGCAAAGGCCAGGCAGGGGCCAGGAACCCTGCTTCTGCAGGATCAATGTACATTGTGATAAGGGCACCAATATCTTGTTTATGCTATCACTTCACAAGTAAAAGGCCAACTGTCAAAAAAATGGTGCAATTATCAGAATACAGACAAAAAGCAGGTACATGACACACTTTGAAGCACGAAAATAAGTTAAAGAATCAGCAGACAAATTTTCAGTTAGTTTCTGGTAAATTGTTCTGCTGTGGTCTGTAGTTACACTGCTGCCCTGCCTTTTCATAATGGGAGATTTTTAAACTGCTATTTAAACATCATTGATTTTAAACACCCACGTCTTTATCTTATACTTGTATTTATACTATTCTTCCCCTAAAGAAATGCAGACACTGTTTTTTAAACACTAATTCAAATTTAAGATAAAGGATTTAGCTGTTGATCCAACTAAGCTATCCATACCTAGTTTCTCCAGAAACACTAGTACTTATAGTCCTAGAGCTTCATGTAGCATCCTCTCACAATGACCTTTTATAGTATTTGCTTATGCAGTCCTAAAGTTATAAAGGACAGATATCAAACATTAGCACCAATGTATATTTAAACAAAAAAGACATATTATATGTGCGCATTCTTTTATAAATATTGTATACTATTATGTATTATAGCAGCAGTAAAGGAATTAAAAAAATTAACCTGCTAACACAGAGCATTAACCACCTAAGCCAGTACTTCTAAATGTTCAGCATGCTCAATACAGGCAAGGCCCCGTACACCAGCAGTTAAAAGTAACCTGTGGCATGATGTAACAACACACATTCAACCAGATACGACCAAGTGCTTGGGCACAAGAAGCTGCACACTAAAGCATCAATAAGGAAACGGCAGCTCATAATGGTGTGTATTCCTACCAACAGGACTCGAGTTTTAAAGTTAGTGAAAAGTTACATTTTGAAGTTACCAAGCCCTGAATCAGCATGCTACTATTGCCCTCCACTTAACCCAAAAGCTGGCAGAGCCTCCAAAATGTAATAAAGCACTTCAGTTATAGAAAAACTAATCTTCCAACTGCAACTACATTCAAACCTGAAATTTATTAAAATGCAGTATTTAAGGAATATTTCATTCAGATTCTTAATCTCAAAACCACTGTGCTACTACAAAATCCTGTTCATGTTTCATTCATGGTATTAATGCTTCCACTCCAATCTCCTGCATGATATTAAAGTATCAAAATATCTAAGTAACAACACAGCCTTCCAAAAAAAAGGGAGCTGTCTTCCTACATCAGCTATTCCTATCACGTGACGTTACTAAACTGGACACCATATGAACAAGAATACTAAACCCAGAGACAGAGTCATATTCTTGAGTAGTTTAGATGAACAAATTACAAGACTTCAAAATGAATTTGTTATTTCCATTGGTAATTGTTTAGGTAATCATGCAGAAGACCTAAAACCCCTAAGAATTCACTTGTGAAGGGAGAGCTCAAAAATAAATAAATTCAATGACAGCTTTACAAAATCCTTTTTCCCCAGACTACCAATATTAAATGATTAGGGATCCCTCAAATCAAACAGCCTTTAAAATAAACATAGCGCTATGCTGAAACCATCTCACCTCAGCAGAAACCTAACCCTAAAATACAGGTTCGGCCACAAAACCGGGACCTAAGCTAGTTCAGAGAATATCTGCTCCTTGAAAGTACTCAAGATTAGCTTAACTTTTCTGTCATTAACTGCAGCTAAATTCCATTAGCTTTTAAAAAATAAGACAAGCCTAAACAGTTTTCAAGTATCATGAACGCATGGAATTAGGCAACTAATTAACTATTGCTTATACAAAACCTACCAGCACTATTTATTTGTTTTATTAAAAACACTCATTAAGCTTACCATACCACCCCTAGAGAAAGGTATGTTAAGAAACCGAGCAAGTGCTCACCAGCCAGGCGGCTCAAGAGCACCAAGTTCTGAATAGACAGACATGGCGTTCAGTCACAGCCACACTCCAATCCACCCACTTGTGCGGAACAGGGATGATTTTCAGCTAAGTCTCGTTCCAAAATCACATCTCAGCTCATCACACAGACTTCCACCCTCGCACACCAAAAAACACGGGAAACAATGCTCCGAAGCAAACTTAGAAGCTGATGAAGCACAGGTATTTACTTCCTAGAGATTCTTTTGGGCTGATATTGCAAGCACTTAGAAAAAAACATGTCCATGCCCATAGGCGAGCGCTCAAGTCAGCACTATTTTATGCACCCGTTTTCCTTAGGGTCCGCGTCAGTGTTCCACGTCCGAGACCCCCCCCCCCGCCCTGCTCTCACTCCTCAGCCCAGCCGCCGGCTGCACAGCCCCCCCGCCCCGCCGAAGCGGGCTGTCACACGGCAGCGGGTTGCCCACGGGGCCCGTCACCGCGCAGGCAGCGCGGAACCACGCTCCGGCTCGGGCTTTTGTTCGGAAGCAAATGCAAACATCCTCCCGGAAGAGGTGACCGTTCCCGCAGAGCACAAGTCAAACAGCAAGGCAGCCCTCTTTACACAACGCACGCATACCTGCCGGGGCTTTTATCTGCCTCCAGGAAAAGGTGGGACACGCGGTTCTCAGCGCTACAGCACCCGCCCGCACGGCTGCCCACGCTAGCGGCCGGCGCAAGGATGTCCAAACCGGATCAGAAAACTCCGGTAGCCCTTCCCCGAGCACCCCGAGCGTCCCGCCCGCACCGAATTAGACAGGACGGGACCCGATCCCCCCTACAAGCTCGGTTCGCGCGGCCGAACCCCCCCGAGTAGCGCGAGAAGATGAGAAGGAAGCCCCGCGGGGCAGGAGCCACCCGCTTGCTGCGAGGGCGGCCGCCACCCGCCGCGCCCGTTACCCTCCAGGCCGCGGCCCGTCGCTCCCCGCCCGCCCACCCACCCACCCACCCACCGACCGCGCTCTCCGGGCCGCTGCGGGCGCCACCGCCCCTCGGCGGCAGCAGGGCCCGCGGGGAGGAGGCCCGGGGCTGCCGGCCCGAGCGCCGCGGCGGCCCCCAGGGGAGGCCGGGACCCGCCTCACCGTGTGCTCGTGCTTCGTCGGCGCGGGCGCGCAGCGGCAGGCACAGGAGGAGGAGCAGCAGCGCGGCGGCCGCACAGAGCTGCAGCCCGGGCGCCGCCATCTCGGGCTTCGGCGTCCCCGCGCACGCAGCAGGCCCCGCCGCGGAGCCGGCCCGCGCCCCGCCGCCAACGCCGACCCGCGACGCTACTTCCGCTCCGCCCGGCCACGTCATCCGGCCGCACGCCGGAAGCGCGGCGCCTACGGCAGCCGCCAGGAGCCAAGCCGAGCGCCGGGGACGGCTGCGCGGGGCCCGGCCTCGTCCTCGGCTCTGCCCCCGCCGGGGGGGGCAGGTCGGTGCCGGCGGGCGGAGCAGGGGCTGCGGACACAAAGGGAGGGGAGGCGGGGCACGAAGCGCCCGGACACCGCGGGCGTTTAAAACGGTACGGCGTGTCGGAGCTCAGTGAGCTGATAAAGCCATTAGGTATCAATGAAATAATCTAGAATTATCTGAGGACAACGTGACGCAGGGCTCTGTGCATGTACCCTCAAACGTGACGGGTGGCGTTGTCCACAACGCGCGTACCAGCAGAACAAACTGACGCAGGCAGCGCACAGCCAGAGCGGCCGGTACCGGGGCGGCAACGCGGCGGCCAGGCGTCACAAGGGGGAAGTTTTGTGTCAGTGCTGGCCGGGATGAAGCCTGCAGACCTGTGTGTGAGCTTGGAACCAGCTCAAGCTACAAGTCCAAAATAAAAAAAACCAAAACCCCAAACCAAACCCCCAAGCCAAAAAGCTCACGGTATTAAGCATTCACTGATCAGACAATTGTTAAACTGAACAAAACAAACAATTTTTAGAGGCTATCGGGCATAACATTTAAGAAAAAAAAAAAGGGGGCTACATAATCTTCTCAAATATTGCACAAGCCGACAACAGACACAGCAAGGGACACGAGCCGAGTGCAGGAGCTGCTCCGTGCCGTCAGATGCCATCCACACGTTGTAGGAATGATTTCCCTGTTTACCACTGACCGCCATACCTACAGTAAAAGCTTTTCCCCTTGTGGTCTTACACATTCAAATCGCCTTCCCTGAACACCTTTTAGCAAGCTGTATTGATACAAACCTTTTTCCAGATAGTACGTTCACAATCACGTGCCTGTTTCAATACAAGCAAGGGCCCTGTACAAAGGAATACTTGTCAAAAACCCACTCATAACCCATGTATTTTTTTTAAAAAATCAAAACCTAGACAACTTTGTCTAACACCATATGTTTCTTTCTAGTTGTTGCATCTTGGTCCAAAACAGAGATGCAAGCTTACCCTTGGGAGGACAGAGGAGGCTTCAGCATCTTCAGTTTATTCAGTGCTTAAGTCTCTCAGTCAACAACTGGGCTGCCAGAGCCATCTGCTGCAGCGGGCTTCAAGAGGCACGCTGTTCAAAGAGCAAACGCTTTCCCTGGGCCAGCCAGCTGCCACCTCAGCTCCATGGTTTGGTTGACACCCCTACAGGTGGTCAGATCATTTACTTTTTACCAGCAATTTTATTATCTGTTCAGTGCTTGAACTTTAATCTTAGGTGGAAACACACGTCATTCCCACTACCCCCTGCCCCCCCCCCAGCATATTATTGAGTAACCAACAATCTGGTTGCATGCGGTTTTCTTCTCCAGCCTCTTCTGAGCTTCAGTTTCAGAGCACTTCTCTTCTTGGGTGGAGGCAATACAAATCCCATGCTCACTCTCACAAGTAGAGTCTACACATACAAGAACTCCATGCACTGAGCTGTAAGAGGCTTAAAGCAACTAAATGAAACAAAACCAGCATGGAAAACATGCTTTAGTGGCTGAGAAGGTGAATCTCTGCTGGCCTGCAAGACATGAAAGTCATGCCTGCATCGCCACTGTATACCTGCATTTAACAGTGAAGCCATTTTAGTGCTGTTCCTTTTCTCCTTGATAGGGTGATAGTTTTGCTCTAATTGCTTGGCAGTGAGATCCCTAACTAATCCACAAGTTACAAAGAGAGAGAAGGGAATGCCTGAGCCTACAGCTGTATCTTGGATGTTTCCCCCTTGGGCTGTGCAGAAGAGGCCAGAACAGACTGCATTTATAATATAACTCAACCCTGCCTGTCCCAGCTCATCTCTCCTCCAAGAGCCCCGCAAGCATTTGGTTTTGTATAACAGGTCAGGTGAAGGAAGTATCTAAGCTGCAAACAGGACAGGCACTTAAAGGCTATTTCTGAGCTACTTTTCAGCAATTCAGATATAAAACATCTTACTGCAGTACTAGCAATAAAAATCCAGTTCACAGCTGTGAAAAGGCAAACACTCACATACAGTTCGGATAAACCCCTCCCACACAGAACACATTCGGCTATCACATGCAGTGGGTGCAGAATTAAAAATGACAGATCCCTGGGCTGCTTCAGTCCAACAGCTTTGAAAGGAAATCTTCTGCATGACACAGTTCCATATTTTGCTCTTCCCTTCCTGCCTTGTTACAGTTTTCCCCGCATCCTACATTTCTACATTATGTTGTACCCAGTAGATGTGGAAGCAGATAAATTCTTCTTATCACGTCACAGCTCCAAGCACAGCTGTAGCCAGTACTGAGGAGATGGGGAACTTTCAAGCAAAACCAGGGAGCTGTGCACAAACCAAAGCATGTGCGACAGCTGTGGGCAATCAAGCTGTTGAATTTCCTCTTTTAGTTTCTTTCTTTTATACCTGTTTCCTTCATTTATCCATTTTCTTCATTTCAGCACCAAAACCTCCTTCCCTGCTTCCAATGTGACCAAATAGTGCTGGGAACTTTGTTCTGCTCTGGAAGAGCACAGGAAGGCAGCTCCCAACTCACCATTCCCCTGGCTACTGTGAACAAAGAGCAAATTGTCAGTGACAGCCCATAGTGTCAGAGTTACTGGAGAAGGCACTGAGGTATTTAAAAAAAAAAAAAAAAAGAAAAAGAAAAAGGTCACCTCTGTAGCTATAGGCCTGCAGCACAACACCTGCATCCCTCTATCATCAAAAGGAGAGGCTATATGGACTGCACTTGGAGCCATACCCTATGAGTTTAATACATAGATATTCAGCTTATGTCTATACCCCTGAGAGCAGTAGGGGCTTCTCCGCCTTCACTCAGTGCTGGCTGAGTCACAATTGCTGTCTGTCACTCCTGCAGCTCCACACATTGGCTTTGCAGAGAAGGAGCTATCTCCTTTAGATAGGAACTCTATCACCTGCTCTCGTACAGATTAAGGGGAGCTTACATGACCGCACAGAAGCTTTACATGTCCTGCCTGTACCTGAGGGAACACCTAATACAGATGGATCTATGTCTCTCCCAGGGCTGGAAGAGGGGGATGAATGGCTTAAAAACCAAGTAGGTAGTGATGCTTAATTCTCTACCCTGAATGTTATCTTGCAGAATTCCCATCTGCATCACTCATGGACAACCACAGCCCTATGCTTGTCCCCCAAGGGCCAGGATATGCACAGAAGATTGCAAGGCCTGGAAGAAAAAAAGAAAAAGAAAAAAACCACACAAACCCCAAAACACCTCACTTCCATCATTCAAGTCAAATACAAAGTCATTCAAATACAGCACACACAACACTTCATTAATGTCTGCCCTCTTCAGGGAGGGAAGGGGAAAAGGAAAGGTGTTTTCAAGGCTGTATGCAAAATATATTCTTGAATAAAGACAACTTCTCATCCTCCCATGGTTTAATGATTGCTGGAGGGAGATTCTACACCTTCTGAAAGGTCAGTATGTTCATACTCAAATGACACCAAACAGCAGAACATTCATCTGCTCCTGCTGTAATGAGCGTTCTTCAAACAAAGTCTTCAAACAAATTATTCTCTTTACTTTTTCAAGCATGTTTTCTAGTCAAGCCCTTGTAAGTTGTATTGAGGGTTTTGGTAACAATGCTTATTTACTTTCTAAAAGGACATGTGTTCTTTCTTGGTCAAAGGGAAACTTCATGTTGGTGCAGGCCTGCCAAGACACACATCAGCGTTCTCCTTCCTGACCATGACACTTTTTCTTGAAGTCCCAAAGCACCAAAGTTCTTCCAAGCAAAAAGGTACAGAAGGCCAAGAAGTCTCAGTGAAAATCATGGGAAAAGTCACCAGAGCTTTAGGGAGGAGGAAGGGGAAGAAAACATTTTGCTCCCAGTTATAAATAATTTAAGACATCCCAAAAATATCTGTACAAACACGCATACAAACAGAAAAATCTCATATTCCACAGATGTTGAGAGATTCAGCGACCTCTTGGGGGCACAGGTGGAGGATAAAATCCTTCACAGCTTGCAGGCCTACAAAAAAAGATAGAGAACACAAATGCATTTAAAAAATACTAGAGAATAGGGTTCTGGACCAACACATTGCATGCAATAACATCATATCTAGGAATACTGTACAAGCAATAGTCATATAAGAAAAACAGGCTATCAGTGATTCAGCAACAGAGCAGATGCCAAGGTACCAGAGCCCTGTTCCTGTCTAAGTTATTTCTTCAGCTGCAGAAATTCTACTATTACTGGAAAGTGATGCTATAATACTTGTTTGGAGTGAAACTTTCATAGTGTAGTAGCTTTCTTCTGAAAATTAGATGAAGAACAATAGGAAGAGATCAAAAGATTCAAAATCTTTTTTTCAAACTAACTGCATACAAATTCCAGCTATATTCTTGCCAGAGCCATGCCAACATACAGAGCTTACTGCACCCACACATTAGTAATCACTGTTTTAACAGTTGGAGAATTTTATTAGCATCTGTACTTAGATAAGCCTCTGGGACTTCACAGACTCACACTAGTTGGACTAAAGGAATGTTTACAAGTTACTTAAGTGTGTGGTGGTCTGATCAAATGAAAGCAGAACACCTCAACACTTTTTATAAAAACAGTGCAGTTCTTACTTTGAGGCCAATCATACATGTAAACAAGTGTGCTTTGGGGAGATCTGAAATTTGTAAAAAGAAAGAAAAGTCCAAGGAATGCCAAAAAGGAATTTCCTCTGCACTACACTTTGTATGTTCCAAGAGGATCAGGTACTGAATCTCTGCCACGGGCAGGATGCTACTCCACCTGGGTCACCCTTATTACGGCAAGCATCATGTGCTTCAATAGTGTTGCCTCTTGCAGTGTGTGAACCACAGTTACAGCATTGCAATAGGCGTGTTACCTACTAGGAAACCAATCCCACCAAGTATTACAGATGAGAAACAAGGATCTTACAGCTCCCAATCGTGTCTATAGATAATAATTTGATAGATTTTGTGGAAAGACACATTTGCTTCCTGCCTTGCTTTCTGCCCGAGGCTTCCATAGTGATTCACTGAAAGCTCACGTTTGAGCTGCATTTTAGCTTTACCTGCTTGCACCTCGAGGAGGTACTCTGGGAGGCCTTTCTGGGAAAGGCAGCCTATCGGCTTGGTGGGCAACTGGGCTGCGGCTTCTAGTTGTTTCTGAGACTTCATTGTCCTACAAAATTAAAAAAAAAGTTACAGACCAGTAGAATTTGGTTCTTGTTAGCTTTACAACAGAAGTAGCTACATTTTGCCATTTCTGCAAATGCAATGCCATCCCTGAGCTCCTTTTCTTTTGCATGAAAACAAAGCCATGTACTTAAGAACAGTGGACCAGTATATAGCAGAGGTGAAAGCTTACCTCACTGTCCCCTTCCATCCCACTGCTGACACTCAATATGCTCCGCGTGCTGGAGCGGTTACTTGCGCTACCTGGAGTAAGCAAGAGAAAACAAACTGATTATTAAATCCTGGTGATGAAATCACTTAACTCAGGACTCCTAACCTCATGCTTACCTCTTGCACACATAATTTAATGCTTGTTTAGATTAATTTATTTCCACTGTTATTTTTCACGTTAAGGATCCAAACAACAGCATTTCATATTACACAGACCATAGGGTCAAACCACTCAGTTTTGCTTTCTTTGTAGCAGATTTCTGCCCTATCTAGGTTCAGGCTTCTGGTTATATACTCACAACCATAATCTAACTGAAAGGATCCAGTGCCAATATCAGCAAGTCAGGTAAATATTTTCACAAGTGTTGCACACCCAACATTTATCTATATTTAAATTATCAGGCCCATGTCCTTAACAACTGTGTGGCTTTGAGCATTCATTCCTGGAATAAGTGACTGCTTGAGAGGTTATTGTTCCCAATAGCTGTTCACCACCTCCTCTCACAACGATCCTTACCCCTTACAGGAATGTTTCCTAGTCTATTTCAGAGCTGAAAGTGACAAGCTTGTTCAAACAAACTTCAGCAACCATTTATACAAACCCATTTAACTTGCACAGACTCAGAGTGGGAATGTTTTTGCAATCAGTCATACCACCTCTGAAGGGGAGAGCAACTCACAAACATATCCTACACTGCTATGGCTGGTTTCAGTCAAATACCCAATGCTCTATAGGGCTGTGCAATACTGGGACACTAATGTTCAGAAACCTATACACTGGGATGGAGGCCTAGAGAGGTTTTCTCATAAGATGCAGTCCCTCCCTAGCCTTGGTGAGGTAACTCTCATTATCAGCTGGTACAAAGAGAGCAGTTAAGAGTGCTAAATACTGTGTTAGGGTCCCTTCTCACAATCATGCCATAGGAAAGACAGCCAGGCTGCACACAGCGAACTCTGCAGGCCCATTAACGTTTCTGTCACAACTGCTGATATACAAGTAACTGGCTCAGTCAGCTGCCTCTGGCACCTACTCTGGATGTGTGCCAGCTGTATCTTGCCAAGAGCCACAAAGGTAGTAACCTCACCGGGATGCAGTTGTCCTTTCAGGGGACTAAAATGACCTCAATGATTTCTGCAAGAATAGCTCAGTCTGCAGTAACAGTGAGAATGCAGGGATTTAGTTTGCACAAGTTAAACCTAATGAAAACCAAAGATAATAAAAATGTGCAGACTGTCCAAGTCACTCAAGAGTTCCCACAGTTACCAATGAAAAATGCTGTCCTTTATCTACAACAATTGAGGAAATGCCATGTATAGACTGGTTCCCATCCTGCAATATAACTATGCCCTCAGAGCACACTGCCTGCTGAGTGTCACAGCAAGGGAGCATCTTTTTTTCAAAGGAAGCAGCTGCCATCTACTTTTAAGAATGGAGGATGGGTGATATGCCTTCCCTGAGAAGGCTCAAGGGAATGTTTTGCTCAGCTTTCAGGTTCTGCTCCAGCAGAGATGCAGACACAAGATGACCAAACCACTTGACATACCTGGAGTTGCTTTTACAGTTTTGAGAACAGTCAGCCTAAGGCAGGCAGGGTTTGGGGTGGCAGTGTCAGTACTGAGATTCAGAAACTGTCCCCTGAGCTCCAGAGTCTCCCCTGGAACTGTCCCCCCTGACTCCAGAGTCAGGCTGGGGAAGTGTTTTCTATCCAGCTTTTCTGTCAAGAGGGTGACACTCGGGGGTTTGCTTACTTGTTGTGCTGGATGTGCTTTCTGTTTTCCAGTCTCCTCGCTTTAACTCCCTCTTTGGTGGGAAAATGTTTTTCCGGGGGGCGTATTCATATATTCCACATTCTGGTTTCCCCAAAGTATTCTGAGCATGTCGAATGGGTACTGTAATTTCCAGATCTGGAAGGGAAAATGAACAGCTCTGATTGGTCTATGCAAGTATAGCCTCTGAGAGACAGCTGTGCACCCCAGAATAAAGTTAAACACAATCACATAACGGCGATCATAACTGTACACGAATGACTCAAGATTCACTCCACAGATGTGGGCATCCTTTCTTCAGTCTGGGAAATGGAGGAGTAAAGTAATTTCCCTATGTTTTAGCCAACGGACACATCGATGTGAATATTAAGATATCACATAACTACAATGCACATGTAGACACTTCTGCCTGAAGAGCCTGTTAATATTGTTGGCTGCTTCACTACCAGAGAATGTCAGAATCAGAGACTCTTACCTGCACTTTTGTCTTTTTTTTGCTTCTCCATTTGCCTCCTGGTTATGCTGTCTCGTAGCCGTTTCAGATTTTCCTAAAAACACCACAAGATATTCTCTTCAGGGCTCTGGATAAAGGAGGATGAGCAGCTTTGACAATACCAATATTATATTTCAGCTAACTTTTCGACCAAGCTGTAACAAAACCTCCTAGACCTGGCTGAAGTCCAAACCATGTCAACAGGTTTTAATCTATTCCCTTCAGAAATCCATGTGTGCCTTTCAGAAGCAAAGTTTTTTCAGATGTTTGTTGTGTATGTTAAGGTCAGGTTCACAGACTCACTGGCAGTTACAGATAAGCAGCACATTTGGTTTAGAACTCCTATTTTCTGTTTCCACTGTGACACAGGGCACAGAAACATGATCCAGGTTCAAGTAACTGCACAGTCCTTTCTGTACTAATGAACAGATAATTCTGACTGCAGGGACAGAGGAGGCTGCCACGCATACCAGAGCATGAGGGACAATTCAGAAAGAATTCAGGATGTCCCCATTGAAGCAAGAGGGGACACCTGGAAATGTAACTGGGAGCAACGTCTCTTCACCATTGTGTGGCAGCATACTGCACCTTACAGTAAGAAAAGATGGGGAGACAAAAAAAAGACAACTTTTCCAGCAGGGAAACATGTACATGTGTAAGAGAAGGAAAACCCTGAATAGGTGGAAAAGCAGACAGAACAATTGCTCTAACATGAAGCACTGTCTGGAGCAGAGACTTTGAAAGTTGCTCATGGGATGGGGCACAGAGCATGCCACTTCATCTCTGCTACGGACATCTGCTAAAGTAGCACTGCGTTCTGTACTGACAGAAGAAGGGATTCCTCTGACTGTTTCTGGGTAGAGAGAACCCTTCCAAGTGAGAATCAGGAGGACAAAAGGCTTTTTTCTGACAGTTCCCAAAACAGTGTCACATACCAGAGACCAGCACCGCAAGTGAGAGAGCAGACTCCTGCAGCATGAACAAAAGGCTCCAACAGAAGCAGGCAGTGGTTTTAAAGAGGGAGCCCCACTCAACTTGAGAATGGAAATTTTAAACTATGACTGCTACTTCTACCAGTCATTATGCTGCTGCTGCAAACATAACGACTCCCTCGTTCAGCTAAGCCACCCAAACACTGCTTTCACTAATGACAGTTGCTAGACTTTGCCCAGCTGTAAAGAACAGGTAGTCTTGGAGGCATCAAACACCCAGGGAGGGATCAGACCACCTACAAGATGGGGCTTTAAAGCCAATACACCATCTGGGACTGTCTCTTCACTGATCTGAAATGGATGAGAACTGACAAGCTAAATGTTCACCACCTAAGACCCCTGCCAGCAGGTAGGTGCGAGGTGACCTCTAGAAATGTAGTTTAGCCAACTGGATTTGGCCCAATTCCTAGTGTACAGATCTCCAAAACCTACCAATACTACTGTAAGACAAACAGATGTGTAAAACAGCTACCTGCTTGATGCTCCATGGGAACGGCCCCTCCGTGTCAGAACTCTGCTACCTAGGGGACTGCGTTAGCTGTCTTCCTGCTCTAACCAGGAAAGAAATGTACCCACACTGAACAGCTTGTGATATATACCTAGAGAGACAGCTGTGTTTCTTAAACAGAGGAATAAGCCTGTACCTGCTGGAACCGGAAAGATTCTGATCTCTTTTTCTGGTTCAGTTGCCACTCCTTAAAATGAAGTACAGCTTCATCAACAGTGAGTATGCCCATTTTCACTTGCTCCTGTAATGTAATCAGCTGCCGTTGACCTGGGGTTTTCATTCCAGCAAATGGATCATATATGCTTGACTGAGACAGGTCCCTTACAGGCCTGACTATTGTCTCTGAAGAGAGAACAACACCAAAAATATTATTGAACTTGTGGCATCTGCCCTTCTCACTGAATACAAAGAAACTCAAGCACCCTTGATATAGCAGACATGCCAAAAAAAAAAAAAGAAATCAGTATTACAGACCGAATGTTTCCCTAACCATAAGAGTGTTTTGTCCTTATGCCATTCTGCTATTTGTCAGGGCTAAAAGCCCAGCTGAGAGGTAGCCTTGTATGCAAATATGTCCCAGGGATAAATCTCAGTTCTTAAAAAAAATAATTTAAGTGAACAGCACAAAATGTACTCCTTAAAGTGCTCTGCTTCCTTATTGCAAAAATCTTTCTCTCCTCAGCAATCCACAAAACAGAGCTTTCACCTTGGTAGCCACAAAGCTAGACTCTTCCTAGGTAATCTGTGGAGTGTAACTCCAGAAACATAAATGTAAAAAAAGGTACTTCAATGATCACTATGATCCTGACTGAGGATGAACTCCAAGACAGGGGATATGTACAATATGTGATAAAAGGGTACCCCCTCCTCACACTCTGTAGTTCTAAAATGTTTCCAGTGTCACATAAAGTCAGAAAGGTTGGGTCATCCATATATGACTATTATCCCCAGAGCCTTGTAAAACAGACTGTTCTGTCGCATTTCACACAAATGAAGCTACCTCAGCAGATCTGCTTTTGCATTACTGGAAAGATTTTCAGGGTGAACTTCTGACTTACCTTTCCTAACCTTTCCTCTAGGGACGTAGAGATTCTCAGGTCTTTGAGCTTTCTGTGCAAAAACTGTAAAACAAACACTCTTTAGATACTGAAAGGCATCTCATGAAGACAGAAATAGAAAGGATGAATACGGGAAGCATACACAATTCTGCACTGCATTACAGCTTCTGTTACCCTACTAAGTCCATTGCAGAAAACAAGATAAGGAGTGGTACAGCAGAACTCCCCTTCTATTGACCTCAAAGAATTTAGCTCAGTCACCTCTAAGAGAAATCTGGACATGCTTTCCCCACAGTCCTGTCATGAGCGGAAGGTGCCGTCACTGAAATTACTCTCCCACACATTACTGTAGTTCTTGATAGAATGTTTGTGAAATATGACCAAGATTTCCAAAACTGCCTAGCAAACTCAGAGGCACAATTTTCAATTTCAATTAAACCCCACCTCAGAGGGAGGTATTGAGGTATAGAATCATGTACTATACAAATGCTATTGAATCAATGATACCATTACAGAGAAGCAATGTCTCAATTAGCTTGATTGTGTCATAATATCAGGATCTTTCCCATTTAGTTGGATTGTTTATACCATTTGGGGGTAATTTGTCATCCTACTGCTTTCACTAAGAAGAAGCTCAGAACAAGACCTCAGGATACAACATACCCCTCATTTTCAGAGTAGGCAGAAAATGAAAAAAACAGATCTGAAATTGGATCCCAAAGGTAATCCAGCTCTTACAGAGCAAGAAAAGACTCCAGAGTCAAATAATCCAGGGGTCTCAAACATGTAGATTTTCTTGGTGTTTAATCAGCATCCGGAGCCCATGTCAAGGCCATTCTACAGTTGACTAGTCTACAGTTTAGGTCCTGGTACCCAACTCACTTTTGGAGATGTACAGTTCATTGTCCGGCTGTGGAGAGCTGGATTCTGGTCTTGGAACTGGAACTGGAGGTCTGCTAGCCATTTCCTGTGGAAAACTATCTTGTTCCACTGAGTAGTATACATCTTCTCCATGCTGCTGGTAAACTCCTTCCTCTGAATCTGGCAAATCCATGCTACTGCCTACAACAGAGTAGAGTTGTAAGAAAAAAAAAACCTGGCTGCATCAATGAACACTGGATCCCTCCAGATGCACTATGTACCACATTCTTAGCAAGTTGGCCATTTCACAGGGAAAAACATCCAGTTTTGCAGTGACTTTAAGTGCCAAAGCCCTTCGAGACAGGACTTGATCAAGTCATTAACATCTAGTAGCATGTGTTTGCTACTAAGCCTGTACCATCTATGAAAAAAAAACATCGTGGAAAATCTTGTAACTGTTAAGAACTCAAGGAACAGTTCAATTAATTCCAGTTAATTAACATATCATAACAGTTAACAAATCAGAGCACTGGTTTCTACAGTGGTCTACTTTGTGGTGGTCTACAAAGTACTACAGAAAATTATTCCTTTGTCTGAAATGAGCGATTGCCATGAGCTGACAATATATTTGATATCAGAACCATGTGTCTCAGAGGGAGCTGGGTATGCGTATCTGTACTTAACAAGCCCAGCTACCTTTATACCACCTCATCATCTCCAATCTATTCTCACTCCTAACATGACTGCAAAATCATCAAATGCTGTCATACCTGATTTAAAAGCTCACTTCCCTCTCTTTGCATGCTAGCAAAAAGAATTAAGAGCCCCTGGACTAACTCCCTACTCTGTTACCAAGTCACAAGTGAACACCCTAGCCACTGGACTGACTTTCCTTTAGTGATGTTGTAACAGCTAGCCGAGTCAATGCAATGGAGCTGCCAGAGCATCAGTGTTGGCAGGGAAAACAGAACAAGATGCTAAGAGCCCCAGACTTAACCTTGCTCTGAGTCCAGCTGGATCACTCACAAAAAGTGAGCCTGTATCCCATGGAACCTGATGAGTCAGGAAAAGGTTTGGACAAACCAATCATGCTCAGTGGGGATAACATGGGGCTAAAGTCTGGTTTTGGTCAGAGAAGGCAGAGGGAGCACTGATGATGCAGTGCGTAGATCAGGTCTGCAAGCCAGCAGTTCTTTTCCTCTTTCCTGGCGGCTGTTTTCAATGGATGGACTTTTGAATAAAGCTTCTACATCACATTCATCACTAGCTTGTGCTGCTCTACTTTATACTCAGCCTCTGCCTGTGAGGGGAGCCTGCACTCGTATCAGGACATTAGAATTAATTCCCATCACTAAGATAAGGACAAAAGACAGCCATTCCTGAATAAATACCAGCTGTGTGCTCACACTCACTAGTAGGCAGGGACTGGAACTAGAAATCACTCCTCCTCTTTGGTAAGAAACTAACCGCATTTGTGAAATCACCTTACAAGCTGCTGTTTCTGTTATGCCTCGTTTGTACCCAATAAGGCAAAGCTGTCCATGTCCAACAGTGCGGACTAGCTCCTATCCTTAATAGATCAAGGAGAAATCTCAAGTTCCATTCCATTGCTTTAACTGTGCTATTACCATCCCTCTCTCCAAACAGGTCTCACCTTCTAAAAACTTGCGGAGCATTGAGTCTTTTGTAGTTAGAGAAACTTCATCTCCGGCAACTGGAGTGTCTGGTTTGGACTGAAGCATCTCTACATCTGAAAAACATCAGAAAGATGAACCTGTTGATTATGCCTTTAAACATGCAGAATAATATCATATCATGATGTGATATTTCTGAATGGACCTTTGGTCTATGGTGAAAATCAAAGAGGAAGCCAGGCAACAGACATTTGCCTCAAAAAAGGCTCCTAAGCTGCTACGTTCAGTCCACTCTGCCCAAATCTTTGCCAGCCGCCTGATGCTCACGCTTGAGGGTAACTAATGTTGCTTATTTGGAAGTTCTGACAAGGCTCCAAGCAGGCACGGAGGATTAACTGTTATTGAGAGTGTGCTGGCCAGGTGAAGGTTCTGGCCTCTGCACAGTGCTCCTGAGAGGCCAAACAGCGGAAACTCCGTGAACTTGACAAAACAAGACATTAAGGGCAATTTGCCCATGACACAGAAGATAGTATTTGTTTTGTTTATTGGATAAAAGTCAAAACAGTTGGCTGAGTTAATTAGTTGGACTGGAAGGTGTTTAGAGGGTCAAATTATAATTTAGTATTGAGAAAGGAGTGACAGCAAACAATAAGATACTTTAAGTCATTGTTTTGACATGAAGAATTCTGATTTTGGAAAAAAGAGTCGACCTCATTGCAGCCCTAAAACTAATCCTAAACTTGAAATAATATGTTAGTTAACCATGCTCCTAATGATATTAAAAACAAGAGTGATATAAACAAATTGTTGAAGCTTATTGATATAAAGTGAATTATTGAGGCATATTGCAAAATATGTATTACTATGTAAACTAGATGGTTTGGGTTACATGAGAGAGTATGAAATATTTCTCTGTACATTTCTTTTTAATATTTGCTGACCTGTCTTATTTTTTTCCTGCAAAGCTGAGGATATTATGAGAAAGGGTTAACAATATGCTAGCAAGATTTCACTTTGTTAGAATGTTGTGGGGTTTTTTAAAGCAATAATTACCAAAGGACCCACTGACAGTCATGCAAATGCACCCAACCTAGCTTTAACCTCACAGGAATACCTCCAGTGTAGCCACAGCATTACTGCATGCCGTGTGGACTAACCACACCAGCAGCTTTTCAAGAGATCTGCAGTCCATGACAAGTTGCCTGCTGCTGAAGCTAACCTGCTCACCACCAACCTAATAGAAAGTCCACTTAAGTATCACTGCACTACATGGAAGCACAAATTGGACATTTGAGTATCCTAAACATTCAGCACTACAGACTTGTATTTTTCTGTAGAGCGATTTTTCCACCTTGCAGCCACCTTGATTACTTTTAACATAGCTTTTAGAAATGAACCTGTAGCAAATACAGGCACAGAGCAAAGCCCTTACTTTATGGATTTGGGGGCAGGACAGAATGTGACAGGTATGCAAAGTTCCTTTCATTCTCTGTGGAGGGAACAGTATCTTCCCAATTTTGGCTGTGCTCTGCAGGATTACTAAACCAGCAACGCAACAGGATACGGCAGAGTTTTTCTATCACATAGTCAATGTAGTTAAATTCATCAACTAATTAGTTCTCCTTAGAAGACACGATTGCCACCTCGCTACCCTCTTGCACACAGGCCTGTCTTGCATACAGATGAGACGTAGCATCTCACCCATGTACCAAAATTGAAAACAAGTTCTCAGCTTTGTCAATGACACCTGTTCCATTTGCTGCAAAAACAGGCTAGTGAGACAGAAGCGACAAGAAGAGGGCACACACAAACTTTGGGTATCACAGGAAAGGTCCTCAGATTTACCTGAGGCTATTGAGGGAAGATGGTCTGAAGGGTTAGCGGGAAGAGGGTTTAGTTCCTAGATGTCAGAATTTAGTAGCTAAAAGATATTTATTCAAAGAATTTCAGTTTCTCTTTGTAGGGTGCAGAAGGGACCAACCTGCAAACAGGCTCATACAGAAGAGAGTTTATGACCTACAGACCCTTCACAACAGCTAAAATATCCATGCGTGGGCATCCTTTAGAAAGTAGTAACACCATTCCCCCTTTAAACATTTGCAAACACTAGAAGCTAGGTATTCCTGCACATGAAGCAAGCTACTTCTTTACAGAGACCAGCTCTTTATTATGCAAGACAAAGGCTTCAATGTGTTAGCATAAATCACAACTCAGAACTTTATAAGCAATTACATTTTTATGCGCAATTCCCTCAGTTTCCTCAAGGATGACAAGGAGGCTGCTGTTTCTTGCGTTAAAAAAAATAAATCAGTGAGGACAGTGTTGAAAGCTTGGTCTTAAGAGAATAAAAATGGTGGAGGAGGGAGAGGATATGCAAGAGAGTAGAATAAGGGCATTACAACTTATATGTTAACGAACATCTACTCTTTAGGTGTTGGAGGTCTGCAAATAACAGGACAATAGATTTTAGTCAGCTGAAACTCTCTATCATAAAGGATTAGATCTCTGCATGAAACTCACTATCTAGGGTCTGACTGTCCACACAGTTCATGGATAAGAAAACAGTGCTGAGAGTCTGGACTTGTTTCCATCAGCGCTTGGCCACTGCCCCATCTGACCTTGGACAGAGGAAATACAGCCGAACTCTTTCCCCAAGTAAAATAGCATAACATCACACCCACCCACCAGGTGGTTTAATCTTCACACAAATCAAACAGGTTTTCAGCACTTTCAAGAGTCCTTGCTCTCAGAGCCCCTCCCGCACACAACTCCAGGCCATTCAAAATACTGTTTTGCAAAAATCAGCAGGATGTGCTGGTGAAAGGAAAGCAGAAAAAGCAAAGCACTTTATCTGATGCTGTAAGTTCATACTACTAGACTGATTTGATGGAGGTAACTCTCCCTTTTTGTTATTCATCTGCTGTTTGTCACAATGTGTGAGTGACTCGGCTAAATGACATTTACCTGCAACCTGCACCAACTTGGAGCATATTCTGGAAAATTATGTTTGACTTTACAGGTATTTGAAAAGTGTAATAAGAGGGAAGTGTTCTTCTGAGGCAGGAACAATTAGATTAATGATAAGAAATTAAATAAGGCAATTCAATCTTATTATTAAAGAACAGCAAACAAGGTAACAGCAAGAGCTACTAAGTTCCCACTGATTTGTATAGGAGTACTTTATGATCTACACTGCTCAGGGCATTAAGACCTGCCTAGGAAAGAATGCTCCCCTCTAGCAGAAGGGGAAGCAGTGTTCTGTAGATGAACACAACCTTTTTTTTTTTTTTAAATTTCATCATTTATCTCAAAACGTAACGAGACAACTAGCAGCTCAACATAGGTGTGTTCAACTCTCATGCAGCATCAATTTAAGCAAAATTGGACCCTTGCACAGCTTCTATACTTTCTCTGTAAATGTTTTCCCAGGACCAAATGCACAGAGAAAAAAGCAACACATAAAAATCCATTGAAAAATCCCAAGTGGGATGAAGAATACAAGAACTAACAGAACACTCTGGTATTCAAGTATTTGCTATTACTTTTAACTCATTATAATGGCTCCAGTCCCGTGTTATCTTACTCTCAAACCAGTTCCTGCTAGACAAATCGACCCTGTGGTAATCTAACCTTCCTTTGATCAGTTTCTGAAGAACTGTGGTAGACACACATCTTGATCACAATAAATGGGCATGCTGCCACAGTATGGTACACTTAAAATAGCCCAGGTATTGTCCTCTACACCACAGCCATAACTACTCACATAAGGGCTACTCTGACCCAGAGAAAGTACCTCAGTAGAAGTTGATTATGATTTCCTAGGGAGTTTTTCATCCTTACGAAGCTTGAAGCCTTTATTTACGATGGCAGTTCTAAACCAGCCAGCACTCCCACTAATTTTAGTGAGCTGGTGCTGGTATTCTAAATAATATTGAAACACTTTCACTTTGAGAACACCAATCTAAGTGTCAAGCATTGTGCCAACTTAACCTTAACTGTTACAATACAGGTAGATTCAGACGAGCTGTAAATATTCTTCAGGCAAAGACTGACAGACTACATAAGAAAAACAGAGACTCCTGAGTGGAAGGTAACACAGATTTGTGTGCAGGAGCAGTACACTAGGAGAACTCTTGAAGCAGCAGGAAACACACATTCCTTGCTGAGGTATTACAGATAAGCCATATACAGCATCTCACTAATGAGGAAAACATTTTAAAACACAGGCTCATTCAGCTCTGCTTTTTAGTAAAGGATCTACTTTAGGGACAGCTTGGGTTTTTACCTTTTTAGTCCTACTAGCCCTGTAGAGCCTGCAGCACATTTGCACACCAGGAGAACTTTCTGGTGCTGATCCCAGAGACCTCTGCCACCCTGCTATGTGGCTGTGCTTGATGTGGCAGAAGCTTCCCCTAAAGGACGTGTGCCTGCTGGGCCTTTGCTACTGAGGAGGCTTAAGGAAAGCAGCCTGACTTAGGCTTTGAATGCATAACCTTTCCCATCCCATGGCAACCTTTCTTAGCTCTTCATCTCCATGACTGTCAGCCAAGCAGGCTCTGTTTCGTGTATTCATCCAGAACACCAGTCAAACTCCCTCCTGAGATCTGTCAATCAGAGCAAGGGTAGGAAAACCTGTGTACTTGAACCACTTAACTTAATGTGGATTGTTTGACAGAAACAGGCAAGGGGACACACACACAAGCAACTGAGAGAGCAGGCTGAGGGAGGTGGGGATCTTCAGCAGGGAAGAAGAAACAAGCATCTTAAAACAATTAGTTCTTCCACCAATAGTCTGAAGGGCTGACAAATGGTTTTCTTGACAGGGAGCAATTCTGATCTAAATCTGAACCAACATGAGAATATTTTCAAAGGGGCCTTTCACAGTTCAAAAGTGGTCAACTACAGGGACCTTGATTTGCATCCATGAAAGAAAGGAATATCCCCTGCATAGCTTCTAGGAGATCCGAACATTTCAGAGGTAGAAGACAACAAGTTGGGCTTAGTGGTTTTAAAGCATGTTTTTTCCCCCTCTAGACTTAGTCAATGTCATTCAGAGGTGCACGGATTGCAGGCAGAGCTTCCAAACATCTAGAAACTCTCACCCTCATTACTGTGAACAACAGCAGCTTTGTTCCTTAGGAGTCCAACCAGCCTTACTGCTTATCTCCACCTGAAGGCAGAATAATCCTGGTTTTGGTAGCTAAACCATCCCTGCAGCAGCCAAACAAAACTTCGCAGACAAGAGTTTATGATTTCAGGCACAGAACTGACAAAGTCTTCTGGACTATATAATCAACGAAAATGTGTTTTATAACATGGTTTTATCTAAAAGAGGAGAAAATCAGCCTAGGACAGATACAGTCTATAAGCAAAAGTGTTTCAGTAAGAAAGCTTTTCCTCTGAGGCAGCACACTTAAAACTGCAGAAACACTAGAAGTCCTTATGCAGATACTTAAACTGTAATAAACTAGATTCTCTGCTCGTCATGGGAATCATAAAATATATGAGTGGGATGAAGGCAGACCAAATAGGCAGATAAGTAATTGCTTAACATAGGTACTTAACTTGGTATTTGCAATCGGCCTCACTGACTATTAACAGCATGGTGAAAAAGCTAAACATCTGCATATTTATCAGAATTAGCTCTATATTTTTAGCAATAAACCAAGTGGATTAGAATAATGATTTTTCAATTATAATCTTTTCAGTACATGTATTTCTAGATGTTCAGTTTCTTTTGTTCTCAAGCTATTGAGGTAGAAGCTCAGTGCTTGTTTTTCAGTTTCCTAGTTGTCAGTAAAATCACATCTTACATAGTGTTCTTTTCCACCAGTATCTGTAAGTCAGAGTGTCCGTACCTCCCTGGATCTCAGAGGGAGAAGCAGGACATTGTAGAAAATTTGGTCTCTTTCAAATGCTAATTCACTTGCTCAGGGAGTCCCCAAAGCACTGAGGAAACAGCTCTATCTTGTACACCAGCAACCAAAGAAAGGTTTAGAGCAATTTTATCAGCCAGCCAACACCAGAACTGGAGCACAGCTTTCTTGCGGTGAGAGCAGAAAAGCTATAAGCAGCCCTTACTCTAAAATTCAACCAAGGCGTGACTATGTATAAGAGAGACAGACACCAGCTTAGGCCTCTTGGATGGGAGCTCTGAGCAGCTTGACCTAGCTGAAGATGTGTCTGCTCATTGTGGGGTGGTTGGACTAGATGACCTTTAGAGGTTCCTTCCAACCCAAACCGTCTTATGATTCTGTGATTCTATGAATATACATACAAAGATCTTCTGGGGCGGCAGGGACAAATCCAGCCATGGATTCATAAAGCTCTTCATCGGAGCCAGGATTCAAGGAACATTTCATTAACAGATCAGTGGACAGATGAGCCATGGACTCATAAACAGATTCATCCTCCTCGCCTTGCATCAGCTCTTCCTTAATGTGACTCTTCAGCATATCTGCAGTTTCCTGGAGAGGAAGGAGGGCAAGAAAAAAAAAATGTTCAAGTCTCATTTAAATAAAGAATCTGGAGAACCAAAGCAAGCAAAAGATATCTCACTCTCCCATCACTGATGGAAAAAACCCTCTAAAAGCAGCCCATTCCCAAAGACTAAGGCTTTTCAAAGGAATTAAATTCCCTCTACAGCTGTGTAGGCCCAGCCTTCAAGATCTATGTTGTAGTAACATGTAATGAAGGTGAAACAAGTTGGTGCCAGTACATTCTGAATAAACATTACAGCCTCTTGTCCCCTCAATTTCACATCCTACCTGATGTCTGCAAACTCCTAGAACATAAACAAAGCTCATTCTAAAAATACAAACACTTGTGAAAAGCTATTTTGGTGTAAGCGTAGCTGACCATAAGGGGGAAAGCTTGCTACACATGCAGCACTTACAAGAAAGCAAAGTCTTAGCTTTGGTTTAGATTCAGTTTCAGTTTCTTGGCATTAGTAGCAGCCCATAACACCAGAGTAGAGTACATGGACCCTCTTCTGAGAGATTAACAGGAAACCTCACAGCAGGCAGTAGTTCACATAATATGGGCAACTTTCGATTCACAGGACAGCAGAACACTTTCTCACACATTTGTAATATGGGGGGCAGCAATAAGAGGTTGGAAGGACTTCCTAAGCCTCTCTCACTTACCCCAATGCAAAGATTTTAATTACACAATTTACAGTTTCTGGAGACCCCTGAACTCAGAATAGGGAATGAGGTTTATTTAGCTCTAATGTATAACCCTAAATTCACAATTTTGTCAATAAGCCAGCCCCAAGTCTAAGAACCACCCACGCACATAGGGCTTAAACACCACTGTAATTGGCTGGCAGAACCACACTAAGGCTGGCAGATCTGTCACCCGCCATTCTGACAACTATTAGGGAAATTACACACAACTTTTCAACTGAAAGAAAAGGCAACTAAAATCTGCTCAAGAATTCACATGATCTGAGTCAAGGAGCTGCTTGTTATTTCGAAGCATACAGGCTGGAAACAACTGAAATGGAAAAGAAAGGATAAAACCCATGCACACCCAAGGATCCCACAGAAACAACTGCCTGGTGCAGCTGGAGTCATAATCTGGAGAAGTCAGAGTGCTGTTTTCTGGGGATGGGGTTAGCTCCAAGAGAACTAAATTATGAATCGGGGTCCCCAAGAGAACAAGTAGGGAACAGACCACCATCCTAACACAGGAAGAAATAGATTTCAATTGAAGCAGGAAGACTATACAGATCAGCTGTGAATGAGCTAATAAGCAATCCAGACTATGACTAATCAGAGAGCACCTCAGACTGCACCTTCCCAAACATATTCTGCTCCCATATTACTCCCTAAAGTAAGTGGGATGAAGGGCCTGTAGTTTTGCCAAGATCAGAGGTGAGAAGAGTACACCAGGCACCAACCACATCCCTGCAGAAACTTTGTTAGATGGATGGACGATAAGGAAACCCAGCATGGCAGTCTCTGCTTCCATTTTATTTACTCTGTGCAAAAGCCCCCCAAGAACTTCCCCAGCTCCAGAGATGCACCCAACCCTCCAGCCTGAAAGCTTTCAGTATGGCTGGATGTCTGTCTTCTACACCCTGCCACACCACACTGCACCCTTTATTACCCCTTCACTCCTGCTCCCACAACACTAAATGCCAAGCTTGGTGCCACTGCCCACACCTGCTGTGAGACAACGCAGAAGGACTGTTGCTTCCTCTTACCACATATTCATCAATGAACTGGCGGAGGTCCTTAAAGCCATGCTTTTCTGCTATGGTGTTTGGATAGTGGCCGTATTTGTTGGCTACACTGTAGGCCTGCAGTGCCCCAGGGCATGTAAGCAGCAAGGCGGTGAGATTCTTCAGCCCGTATCTTGCAGAAAAGTGAAGCAGTGTTGGCAACTCCTCATCCCTCTGATCTGTGAGAACAGGAGCCTGTTAGAATTTACGTTTACCTCTAGCAGCAACAGAGCCAGCAGGTGGGAAATAAAATTTCTTGCAAACACACAGAGCAAAGCAGGTGTGAAAGCTGTGAGAAGTATATATATATTTTAAAATGGAGCTAACTCTGCACAAATTAACTGGCTCCAGGCTTGCGTACTATGGCCTTTAATGGGGAATCTGGCAGTGTAATAGCTTAATGTACATAGGATCACAGGTTTGCAAGGACCTCTTAGATCATCATTCCAGTAGGATCCTGCTGCTGAAAGGCAGCCATGTCATGGTGTCACACCAATCCAACTGCTGAGTGCCCACTGTGCACCTTAGAGGAGAGTCATGGGGTTGGGGGAAAAAGACTGGGCTGGGGAGAAATACCACATGGAACTAGAGAACAAGGGAGAAAATAAGGGAGACATTTTGGGGAGCATCATCTTTTCACTTTGGTTGTGTTTGAAGCAGTCTACATAGCTGCATCTATCACAGTGCAAGGAAGTGAGACTGATGCATGCAAAAAAAAAAAAAAAAAAAAAAAAAGAAGGTCACCCAACCCAAATGGCAATCCCCCTTCTATAGGCATCATCAGAAATTTAGCTTCCTGGCCGAGACAGCCTGTGCAGGTACCATGCACTGCAGTGTTAAGGTGCTCCAAGGTAAAACAGCTGATACAGACGAAGTTTAAAACAAAACCAAAAATCTTCTAACTTACTTGTTGTCATATCTTCTTCTTCCAGCTGGTTGATTCCAAACAGGTGTAAGCCACTGGCAGGAATGTTCTTCTTCAGTGATTCAGTCAACAGTTTGTCCAGTGCTTCTATGCTGTATGGCACAATTTTAAAGGCCTAGAGATAAATGGAAAGTGATTTTGTTTGGGGGAGCCCAGAAATTCAGTTAAGGTGAGATTTATAAGATGTTTGTTTATTTAGCATGTATCAGAAAACAGTAGGCATAAACACTGAAAGTAGCAATGTTCAGGCAAAGCAAAGAACATGAATAGCTTCCTGGTCCAGAAACAGAGTATCATTATCTGAGCAGATGAGAACCGTACACTCCACAATAAGATGGACTACAATGAGAAATTCACTCATGCAACTGGAAGCACAGAAAACTGTTACTTCCTACTTCCCTAACAGGTATAATCTCACTTCTAAAACTGTTCCAATGACATGTCACTCCTGCTCTAAGTATGAACGAGTCCATTTTTAATTGTTCTGGTGTACATTACAGGTTTGGCTTTTGGACTGGTTCTTAGCCAAAGACTGTGAACCATGCCTATTCCCTAAGTAGAGGCACAGCCCAGTACCAACTGCTCCACAACTTGAACTAAAAAGAAAGGAAAAGACAGTACCCTCTACCCCAGGTATGCTGGCAAATAACACTACTTTGTAGGTTTCTGCTATGTGGCTGATCAGGGACATGCAGGCAGGCAGCAAAGACAACACATCTGGAGAACTTGCTTGTGCAAGCTTTACCCCTCTAATAGGGTTCAGGTACCCCAACTGTGCAAAATATGGTATGAGAACAGAGGAGTGGCTTTAAAGAAATAAGTGCTAAGAATAAACAAATCATTTTATGTTACTCTACTTCATTCAGCTAGTATGAATCTTTGCTACCTTCTCATATCTTTTCCAAGAACCCTTAGGTGCAAATTTTGAGCAATTTATTTCTTTATGGTACGTTCTGTTAATCAAGTTCTGTCATCCCAATCTTTTCAAGTCATCAAGGTCTAAACGTGAGTGTTGATTGACTGGGTTTTTTTGTTTTGTTAGTTGGATAGCCTGAGTCACCTTAGCCAGCTATTTGCTCCCAAGACAGAAAAAGCACCCATGCTTTCACTAAAAGGGGATGCTAGGGTTATGTGAAAATCCCTTAATAACCTTGCATTTCTTCATTTCAGAAAAGTTACTTCATGGCAAGCACTTTTGCTTATGTCTCCTTGTCTAGCTTCTGAAAGAGCTGGTTTCCAAAGCAGCTGTTTGCTAGAGTCATTACCTGGCACATGAACTGAACTGGGTTGGCTGCATTAGCCAGCAGACTGCTGATTTCCTCCATGTCAGTATGATATGTGATGCTTGTTTCTCCCACCATCAAGTCCCCTGAATGTATCTGCAGAGGCACTGTCCCAGAGGTTAAATCTTTGAAAAGAAAGAGAAGAAATCACCATTAAGAACAAACAATGGGAATGAGTCTGCATCACCTACCCTGAGGAGAGGAGGAGTTTGGAGATATGCCAGTAGGATACCAAAACAATTTGTGTTGTACTGAATTAATGAAAAGTCATGAAAAAAAGGAGATGATGTTGGTCTGAACACTAGGTAGGAAAGTACTTTGGAACTACCTTCTTCATAGCCATATCAATGCACATCACCTGTGACCTGCTAGGTCCTCAGCTAACACTAATCTGGACCACTGATGCTAATAATACACCACCTCAAACTAGAAAGCCTCACATCTCTCCACCCCTGGCTTTCTCTGGAGCAGTCTCTAAACTGTGCCATAAAATATGAGAGCTGGGGAAGAAGGGGAGAGAAATCTGAAAAGTCACTAGGGATTTTGCAAGCCCTGTCAGCCTCAGTAGTGAACAAAATATACTTAAAAATTCCAGCTTTGCAACTTTACCCAAGCAGAGGATTTACCTCCTACATGCACAACGGGAGCTTCTTGATGTTTTGTCCAGTGTGCATTCATAGGTCTGAACTTTTTCTTTGAAACACAAATATTTTGTATCTCTCTGAAATTACTCCCTACCTGTATATATGCTTGGTTGTTAACAACTCGGAAAATTATGAAATAGTTACAGTAATGTGCAAAAGGAATTAAAAATATATTTCTTTTACTGTTAGAAACTGCAGAGCTTAGAGAGTTGTACACTCTATCAATATGAAGGTCACATTTATAATTCAAAGTGCAAGTTAGTTTCCAGGTCCATGTTTAAATTACAAGTCTTGATTTAAGACAGATTAAGTTGAACATTTTTATGCAGGTGAGGGCACCTTCTTTAAATCAACTCACCTCACTGAGTTTACAGGAGTTGCTATAATGACTATTAGTCTCTATTCTCAGAGCTGGCACAATGACTCTTCGAGAGGACAGACCAAAGTGGATTAAACAAAATCATGCTGGGAAACTACTATCAATCTGCAAGGCTCCAAAACCTTGCCCCTACAGTTTAGTGAACCTAAAGTTTAGACAACGTAAAACTTTTGTAAATGTAAATATCTAGAGCGACAGAACATATCTAAATTAAAAGGCAAGCCAGGATAAATAGTTTCAGCCCTGATCACAGAGAGATCATCACACGTTAAGCACATGCAGTTATAGTCATGCAATTATTTACTGGCACTTACCTTCTCTTGGTGCTCTGCCAATGCTAATGTGGTGGTGGTTATAACACACAGTTAAGTTCAAAGCGCTTTAACGAGCTGCAATCTGCTTTCAGAACTCCCAGTAAGGTGTTACAACACTGCAACCCTGCCACTGCTGAGGGGAAAACAGAGTCCCCACGCAGCAGTCTATCTCAGTTCCTCATCACAAAAGTATCACAGATGAGAATGCAAGTTCAAGATTTCTTGCCCTCAAGTTTTCCTGCGGTTGCAACCTTTACCCTTATCCCTCTGGCACTTTTCAGAACAGGCAGGTTGAGACAGAAAGGAAGCAATGGCGGGGAGAAAAAGGGGAAAACCTTAGCCCAGCTTACTTGGAGCCTCCACAGAGATTGTGTACTCATTCTCCATCTCAGCCAGCACACGTACAGACGACGCGTTCTCTGGAAAGAATTCAACTTCAGTTTTCACTTCGCCATCTAGTTTACATTTCAGGATAATATAAACTGTTGTCTGCACCTAAGACAAAAGGCATTACAACATGCAGGTTCACAAGATAAGAACACTTACTTTGTTAAGTCCCTTTTCTAGCAATTTTGTCGTCATTGTAACTAACACATGAATTATCATCTGTAATTTTCATGGTCCAGAATGGTTTTCAGGAGCATCTTCTAGTCATGGAGTAACTGGGCAGGCGGCTTCTGTTACAGCTTGCACCAACATAGATACATGCATTAAGCTGATAAAACTCCAGATTCATCAGCTAGATTTATAAACTGATTAAAGCTAGATTTATAAAATTATTTAGTTTCATCTCTATCGGTCTCTTCCCTCAAAGAGCAAAACTCCCTTCTAAAAAGAAACTTAGACTTTTTCCATCTGAGGGGTGCTATACCAAGAAATTCTGTTTTTCAGACAGGAAGCCATGATCCAAGTTCTTCAGAGTCATTTGCAGGACATGCACCAGAATTGTCATATCAAACTGCATCCAGGCTGTGGAGTTAATTGGGTCAATACCATCACCTTACTCCACTTGCCACCCCTAAATCTCACCAGAATGGAAGATGGGAAGTCAAAAGCGTGAACCTGTCTCACAGCACACAAGACAAGCAGCTATGTTAATGAGACTATCTGTCAATAAGTGACATTGCAGCCAAGACAGCACTGGGCACTGCAAGTTACCAAGCTATTTCTGGGCCTGGGGAACCAAGCTCATGAAACAGAGACACTGAGGACGGGGGCTGAGAGGGAAGGTGACAGAAAAGGATTGAGGGACTAGTTCCCAGGCCTGTAAAGCTGTCCGTTACAGACCAGCATAATGGGTTGCGCCAGCCCACAGTAAGAACATAGTCCAAGGAGTGGACATACAGTACCCCACACCGTATGCGGTCAGGCTGCACCACTGGATGGTCCCCAGTGCTCTTGGACGATCCATATTCTTCACTCATGGCAAGTCTGTGGGAGTAAGTTGGGTTCTTCTCGTCTTCTGTTTCTGTATCGGTCACAGAGTCACAGCCTGAGTCTAAAAAAAAAAAAAGCATACAGAGCCCTGTTACATCACTCCCCTTTGCTGAAAATGCATATCATCATATGCATCCTGAGAAACAGCCAGGGAGGTGGTGGGGTGGAACTCGCTATTCTTCTCAAAGTAAGGCTCAGAAAAGGGGATCTAGTTGAAGAAAGGGAAACTACAGAGCTTCCTCTTTTTTTTTTTTCCCTTAAGGGGATTGCAGGGGAATATTCACAAAGACACAAAAGCGCTGGAGTAGCACTGAACATGCTTGGGAAACAAACAGTAATGCCACTCTTTGCTGAGATGGATAGTCCCTTCTCACATTAGATAGGAAAATTAGTATGCCAATATCTAATATAAGAATGATTGGCAACACCCGGACTCATCTGACTCCAGCTGTGCTCCCAATACATTGTAGGATGGGCAGAAGCCTTTAGCCTTCCTCTCCTAAAGTAAGTGAAAAATCAACTTTCCTTTCATTTCATCAGTATCTTTAGTTTTCTGGATCCTGCTTATGCTGCCCACCCCAACTCCCAAGTTCATTATTGTGTTGACAAAATACCACACGAGGCAGTAGTCTGAAGGGATCCTGTTGCTCAAGCAAGAACAATAAGCTCCTGTATCTATACAAGAGTGAAATTGAAATGTATCAGAGCCTTTGCATTGAAGAATAACAGTACTCTACCCAAACAGACCCAAGAGTAGAAGTAAACACATATAACCCTACAATCTGTGTGTACAAAACATTTTTTCCCAGTAACAGCATGGATATTGATGGAAGATCAAACAAACTGAATTATCACCGGCTGCAAGAAAATTAACAAGATTTAAAATAGATTACGTTTATCCTACCCCTGCCAGGAATACGTTTCCCAACTACAGAAAGGAAAAAACAGTTGATTTTGTATCTACTTAGTAGAAAGTGCTTTCTTAACTAGTTTCTACTTCTTGATTCACATGATTCACACCTTTTTTTCCCCCATCGCTCAAAACATGATGTGAAAGTCACTGACTTCCCCTTGTCAGACTAGCATAAATTCTTAAAACACATCTGTAAGAGCAGTACAAATTATTTACTAGACAAAGTGTCAGATTTAGATGGGTCGAGTTTTTATATTAGTAAGAAATGTTCTATTTAAAATGCTCAGTCCTGATGAGAAAGACCTAAGCGACCAACCACACTGTCCAACCTGTGGCATCCATACAGTGAAGCTGCCAACAGTGCAGGTTTTACTCAGAATTACCCAACCTCTAGATACATCAAGCTTCCACAAATCAAGAGCACCAAAGTTATTAAAGCAGGTTTCTATTAGGAGTTCATGTCCTGCTAGTTTCAAACAGTGAAGCTAGAAGTCAGGAACTTAAATCTAGATTTCTTCATTTTTATTATTATTAACAAAGACTTAAACTTAGGATATTTGAAATTCTTTGTCATGCTCTTTTTAAAAAAAATATATATTTTCTATACATTTAAATGGCATTTTATGAATTATATGACTGCAACTTGCTTTCAGGAGACGGGTTTTAAGCCACAAAATTTTAGTGAATCATTCAGCTGAAATTTTTGTTACAAATAGTGGTGCACATACACTTAACTAGGTATGTGAATCACTCCACATGGCAAGTAAGCCTGCTCACACAAGTACAAGTAGATTGCTGCTTTAATGTTTGCTGTAGAAAGAGTTGAGCCAAAAATCTGCAGCTTTGTAAAGTTCAAGTAAGGCATCACCACAAACATTTCTTAAACAAACCTAGAACAGTACATGTAACTTAGCAAATAGATTTTAATACTGCACTAACACAAATCTGCAGATTTGACTAAGAAACTACTTTGACACAAGGCTATGTACTGAAGGTGGTCTTTCGAATTTTCAGGCAGTGGTACTAAGTATTACAGAAAATAGACTGAGGCTTTAAATTCCTTAACTCAGTATCTTAATTGATACTGTCCATGTCATCAGCTGCTAGAGCCAGACCCCAGTTTTGAGAACCCTTTTCTTACGGAAAGGTGCACTACTCCCACCTGGGAGTGCCAGGCTGCCCAGCTGCACAGGAGAAAGTAAAGCACTGAGCCCACATCCCTCCCTTACATGAGAGCTATCACATCAGGCGCTTGGCATATGCAGAGCGAGACACCATGTTTTTGGGGAGGAAGAGAAGAGGCAACTGTTACTAGTGTCTGTAATCTCTGTTGGTTATTTCCAATATGACTAAATCAGAAAGACTAAGCTCACCACAGGTAAGAGAGAGCCAATGATGACCAAATTAGAGCAAAGCATTAACGTTCCTGCAACATATGCACAAGCTGACACTTGCCAGCATCCTGATACTAAGGGCATCCCCACCCCAATATGAAACCATTAGGGTCGTAATTTGTACCTCACTTGCCCAACATATGGTCCACTTCAGAGGTAAATGAAACCTAAAGCTATGGATCTCATCTACAATATCTACAGTAAGCAAGAATAAGAGTGAAGCAAAGAGAGAACAAGCCTGCCGCCCCCCCCCCCCCATCTCTCTGGTTTACTGATGTTATTTGGTACTAGAAACACACTAGCAAATAAAGAATAACTTGAGCTTTTAAAAAGTTCTGGCATTGCCTGATCCTGTCTTGCACTTCCGCATTCTTGTAACAGAGTTGACTGCCCGCAGGTCCTACGTAAGAACAGAGTTGTTAGGTAATATGGGAAGAAGCAAGCAATGTTAATCAGTAATCAGATTAACAGCTGATGGAACAGGCACTCAGAGTTTCAGGTATGAAACATTCATCTGTTTCGTCATTCAGAAATTTCTGAAATTGCAAATTACCAACTTCCCACATAAGCAGTGAGGTGATGCTATGGTCATGTTGCAAGTTCCAGTCACGTGCTACTGACTTGTGAACATGCAAGCATGGGAAGAGGAAACCATCCCATTACATTTGATAATATCCATGCTCTAAAGGGACATTGTTACATCAGGCTTCCCACTCACTGAGATACTTGAGTAATGACAACCCATTTACATATACAGATTCAGCTATTATATCACTGTAATGATACCCAGGTTAGAGAGGCCATCACTGAGGAGCTCAACAGACTCATTAGAAAGTTAAGTGAATACCTGAATGGAGTTTCTCCATGAGCAGCTGCTGTACCTCAACACCTCGTGGTTATAAACAGCTCTACCTTGACTGGAGGGCCTTTCTGCTCCCCTTTAAACGAAGGCTGCCTCAGGCCACACTCAACAGTCTGTGAAATACTTGTGAGAATAGCAGCAAGGGGAGGAGATGCGGTCCAAGAAACCCAATCACATTTCCCCTTGAAGAACGTGCTCCCCTCCAGGAAGCGTCACTAGCTGAGAGCAGCTCTGGTCTCTTCTCGCCTGCCCTGCCGGGCTTCCTGCACAGCTGCCCTGCAGAAACTCACCCCCCGGGAAAAACCCAGGGAAAATGTAGGCACAGCCACGTGCTTCATGAGCCATCTAGCAGCTTTAGAAACTAATATGAAGCAGCCAGTTATTTTGACCTGCGTGACAGTGCACGCAGCTCGCTCTGTCATCCATTTCCTCCTGGCTAAGCTGGCTGGCTATCAGCATGGAGCCGACAGTTGTGGTTTCTGAGCAGTCAGCCCTTACACCACAGGACATGTGAATGTTCAGAAGCAGTCAGCAGCCTGTCCAGACCATGGTGTCATCCAGATATTAATGCAAATGGCACAACCGGGCAACAGCTTGTCCCTGTAGGTTCTGCATGTGCAGACTACCCCCTCGCTGGCATCTATGAACACCTCCCACTCCATCCATTGAACAGCTCACCAGCTAAGACAACCAGTTTCCATGAGAACTTGGACTTTCACCTCAGTACACGCAGAGCAAGAGGGAAGGCCCTCAAAGAGAGCTCCTGCTGTCACCTGAAGCTTGCAACTGGCCAGCCTCCTTTTCCAAGTGTGAACAAGGACATTAAGTCTCCCAGAGCAACTCCAGCTGCATTTGGAAGAAGCAGGCAGAGTACTGACAAAGTAGTCAGGGAAAGCAGGGAAAGTTATCTTTCATCGTGCTAACCTCAGAGACCCTGCTTTACCAAGGAGATACACGCTCAGCGGTGAAACATCTTGCGATAACCCCTCAAAACTGGGTTATACTGTAGCAACATTTCCCCTTTCAAGAGAGCGAAGTATGCAGAAAAGCAGGTGAGCAAAAACAACACAGGAAAATTTAAGACTTTGTAAAACTGCCCATACAGAACAAATAAAGTATGAGACATCTCCCCCTTATCTCCAAACCCCTCATCCCAACTGCTCATCTACAAGCATAGCGCTTAAAGACAGATTTTCAGTTCTACAAAGTAAGCGGTCACGTTTCATTTGTCCTGTAAAGCTGGAAGTTACAGTACACTAGTTCTCATCGTCCATCAAGGGCACAAGCTGTATTTTACTATGCCAAGTTTTGCTCGAGCCAGTGCACACACACACATTTGTGCACCTCTTAGGGAAGCTATATCCCTACAAAGAACACAACTGGGTTAATATTAAGAGACCTGTTGACAGTGGAACCAATGTTTCAGCAAATTGTGAGAAGGTAAGTTTTGCTTACATTTGTAACCTACTAAGACAAGACATATCCTTAATACTCAAAAACATACATTACTCCACAGTTCCTCTATAAAGCACATCTCATCCAAACTTCAAGGAACAGGTTTCCTTTGTTATATTTTAGAACTACAGACATGTAATTGAAAGGAGAAAAATGTCTTTGCAGCAGATTGCAAGAGGCTTTCATGATCTTCAGGAAAATTTAACCCAAGTGAATGAATCTGTTCACTTTTCTTGGCTCAGTGTTCCCAAATGCTGCTTCCAAGTTATTTTTTCATTTCATCTTTGAAACAAAAAGGATTTAGAGAAAGCTGAATCACCAAAAGTTGTTTACAATACCAAGGGCAACTCCATGTCACTCCTGTAAATACTGGAAGGTAGGGATGAAAAAGTGGCCAATAAATACCACGCTTGGGTTGCAGGAACAGGAAACTCAGTACATAGTTCTGAGAACAGTGAGGTTAAGAAAGGAAAGTCTGAAAAGCCACAAGAGTGGACAGGACACAAAAGAAAGCAAGAAGAAAAAAATAAGAAAAAATACCAGACACTAGAAAAGAGTGGTAAAATAAAAACCTCAAGCAGATGGGGAACTGAAAGAGAACAGGAAGGTAACCCACAGGATCAAAGGTACATTCTCTGGGAATATTCCAATTTAGGGACAAATATCACCATTAACTTCCAGTTGGCTGCTTGGGCTGGGCTCAGTTTCTAGTTATTCCTGGTACTGATTATTAATGTCAGATGAAAAATGGGTCTGAGGAAGCAAAGTCAGCTGCAAAGCAACTGCGACCAGACCAATGCATGTAACCATCGCACCTCACAAGCCTGATGTGCAGAAGCACGGGTAGGAATCCCAGATGGTAAGTCCTTTCTGCATTAGCAACAGATGGAAATGGGAATTAGGATTAACACGCCACTGGAATTCTTGTCATGGATACACTGCTACACAGGTAACAGCTGAGAAACTGCCTACCACACTTCATCTGCCCCAGCTACGCTCCTCAACCTCCTCTGCCTTGACTGTAGATGAACACTGGATGGGCTCTTATAGTTTGGTTTGGGACCCCCCCTCTTCCTCAGCAGCTCGGGAAGGTACATTCTTGGTCTGTAATGCTGCTGGTTGCATGAAGGCACCATCCGCAAAGATCTAGGCACAGGGAAGTTTCACAGAAGCTCAGCAATTTCCCCAGGATGACAATTCAATACTCAGCAATCCTATCACAGATTAAAGAGGAAATTGCAATTTGTGACCTCCTGCAAAACTCTTTCAAACTTACAGCTTTTGTTCATTCACGAGCAGCCCTGAGCTGAGAGCAGGACCTTCAATGTAAAAAACTGGACATACCCGAGATCAGTGGCTCTTACAGCTGCAACATGCAAGACCTCAGGGAAAGCACACAGTTTGAATTCAGCATGGGTTTTCCTCCAACCCCAGTAACAGACATTCCCCAAATACAGACTCTTCAAAATATTGTTCAGAGATTGTGCCAAATTCTGCTCTTAGAAACCATGTCAGATGACCTTGCACAGTCCTGGAAATAAATGTCTTCTTCCATTACTTAATAGAGCACATGAGTACCAACACTGCCCCTACAGCGCTGTTACTTCTGCAGAAAAGACACTGTTTCAGCTCAAATGCATACCTCACTCTAGAGAGTTAGCCTGGCTTAGTGAGTCTGCTGAGCAGCAATTAAAAAAAAAAAAATCTGTGCATTCATCTGGGGACAGATGTTCACAACAAAAAGACCTGTAAGTTTAAAATACAGCTGCACCCATCACAGCCCTCTTTCCCCTTCCTGTCTTTATTTTCACCAGAGGCTATGGCCCACGCAGCAGAATTGGTGGAAAAGAGCACGTGTTTGGCTGCGTCAGCAAGACACAGGACCAGGATCTCTGCTTCAGCAGCTGACAACGGGGGTGGAAGCTAAGCTGCCAGTCCCTCAACTTCAGGATAAGGAGGAACATTTATTTATACATTTCACTCATACCTACTGCAAAGACAGTAGCTGCCAGCCCAGGGGTGAAATGCAGAGTCCCTCCTACAACACAAAGATAACATAGTTTATCTGAGCGTGTCTAGAGCGTGCTACAAATGCAAAGCATATTTACCTTGTAGTTCTTTCACTAGGGTTCAAGCAAACACATACCACACTATGCCTGCCTCAAGCTAAAAGCATGCCTGGCTATTGCGGTTCAGAAACTGCAAGTTAACTCATAGTTCTTTGAGCTCTCGGTCAGCCTGAGGGTCTCACAGGCCTAGTGGTCAATCTCTGACAGGATTAACTGTCATAAGTAAGGATTAAGTAACCTAATCTGAACACAAGATTAAGTAACCTAAAGGACTAGCTGGGGCGCACAGGAACAGGACAGAGATGGGAAATAGCTTCTGAGTCCATGCTAAGGTGAGCCTATGCCACTGATGAAACTTCCCATTGGGAAACAAGATCTACTGTTATTCTCAAATCACTTTTGAAAAATGCATCAAAAATTGTCTATGGTAATAACGAACAGTTATGAAAATCCTACAAAGTGCAACCCTAGAAGCAAAACAACTGTCCAAGTGCACAATAAACATCTTTGAAACAACCTGAAGTCTGCCCCAAACATCTCTTCACACCTGCTCTGTAAAGCATCTTTGGTTTGATCACGCACTTCTGCAAAGATTTTGCAGAAATTACTTCAGCTGTTCCAAACTTGGAAGAAGACATCAGTATTGGTCACTGGGCTCTTATTTTAAGCAGGTGTTTTAAAGCCTTGCAGTTCACATTGGCAGATACTTGAAATTAGGCTTAGTCACTTCCTTAAAGCAACCTGTGGGGACATTATCAGAACTATAAGCTACAGAGAAATAGGATTAGTATTTAGATGTGCATGAAGTCTATTACAGCCTACACCAGTTTCTGCACTTTAGTAGTTCCAGGCTATCATTTCATTCTCTGTCTAGAAAGCTGGTATGCAGCTATGCTAGCACTGCTTGAATCTCATACCGTCATGAAAGATAAGCCATGAAGTATTCCTTTTAATCCACATAAACAGGGACTTTATAAAGTACTGTGATGACAAGCTATGCATCAATCCTGCAGCTGGGAAGACTATTTCAATTGCTCAATCCTGTTTGCTACAGATGGATAAGGACATTCATGCATTTCTCTCAGTATCACTTGGGGGCTTAGTTAAGGTTTCTCTCATTGCTTTAACCAGCTTTCTGAAGTCTCTGCACTTCCAGAATCAGTCATCTATAACCATACTACTGTCTGCAAGGAAGGGTGTGCTACCAGTATGTCCTCTCAACCTTAACTCCTGTGCAACAGCATCACAGTTTCCTCTCCTTGACAGGCAGTGAGAACCAGCCAGCAGAACTCCCATATAATGAAGCAGACTCTCATTGCACCCAGGGCTGACTAATACCTTATCAGTTTCTCTTCAAAGAGCAGGGTCAGAGAAGCATATCTTCTATTTCAACACACTATAACAAGAGAAAAATACAGTTTTAAGAATTCACCTAATTTTGTCCCTTCAAAGAGGGGGGAAAAAAAAAAAGGAGCAAGGGAGGGAGGGAAGATTGCAGTACAGCAGATAATCATGCTATCTCATGTCTTCAAGGCCACTCCAAAAAGCTGGCAGAAATAAATGCTGGATGTAATTCTCTGAAATAGCACTACTCAGAACATATTCCTCCACAGAGCACTGAGAGCCAGAAGTAAACATCAAATGGTCCCCAGCTTCACATTTCTCTGTCCCTTTACATCTGTACATCGATTCCTATCCCTTCCTACCTCCAGCTTGCTTCCTTTATTGTACTTCTGATATCCAAACAGACTCTGAAGATGCAAGCAGAGATCACAAACTTTGCACAGGCATCCACATCCAATCTGCAGTTTCTAGAACCTCCTAAGGGCCAAAATGGATCTTGCAGAGAATGGCAATTGCATGCATGGGACTGTAAACTCTTCAGGAACATTGTGAGGACTTCGGACCACAGTATAAGGGCTTGAAGAGATCAGCTGGTGAGGAAGATAAAATCTCATCTAGGATCTCATACAGCCAAGTAAAGAGACTTTAAGAGGGTGGCACAACTTTCCCATAAAGTACTTGGCTATGTCATGTCCCTAACAGAATTACTTTCTGCATCCAATGTTCATCAATGGCCATGCTTTATGAAATTTAACAAGCAACACAGGGAAGAGCTGCTACAGCATTCAGGTCTTGTTCTGCCTCCACCTGTGCCCTGGTTTTCATCTAGGATACAGTTAATTTTCACAAGAAGCTAGTACAGACATAGCCAGGACAGGTGACCCAAACTAGCCAAAGGGGTATTCCATACCACATGACTTCATGCTCAGCATAAAAAGGGGCTAGTCGGGGAGGAGCAGCAGCTCCTGGGGGTTGGGTCATGTCATTGGATGAGCAAATTGCATTGTGTATCACGCAGTTTATAATTACTGTTGTTATTTTCCTCTTCCTTTGCTGTCCCAATAAACTGTCCTAATCCCAACCCACAAGTTTTACCTTTGTCTTCCAAGTCTCCTCCCCATCCCACCGAGGGGGAGAGGAGTGAGTGAGCAGCCGCGTGGTGCTCAGCTGCCAGCTGGGGCTAAACCACAACAACATGCAACAACAAACTCCACAAGTGCTGGAAATCACACCACAGCACTCCCTCTTGTATGAACATGTTCCCATACAGGACAGATGGACCTGTGGGGAAGGAAGTTGCAGTTCCCAGTTTATAGCATCACCTTACTACTGTCTCACCTGTAAGTCCCAGTGTTAGGCTGACAGAGTAGTCCTGACTGAAGTGCTACCTGCCAAGAACAGACACAGCACAATGGATTCAGTAGCAGCTACTGTCAGAGGAGTAGTTACCAATGCCACTGTACAGTAGAAAGCACCCGCACTTCAATGAATTGTTGTAGTAGGCACCTCAGATAACATCACCACTGTCCTATGCTAAAGCGTGCAGCTCTCTTACTGTCTAGTGGCTTTTGTGGTTTCTAGTGAAAAGTTGCCCTTAAAAGTATTCAATGTAAGTTAACATATTTTTAAGGGGAGGGAAGAAAGGAAAGAGTGTTCAAATTTATCCACAAAAGCCACAGACTATTATTCTAGGTTACGGTATTTGCTTTGTCATTCCTCAGGACATCTCAAGTGTAAGGGTAACATACCAAATAACACTAGATTTCACTGTGCTTGTGTCCTGAAATAGTTACATGGTAAGACAGAAGGTTGTAAGTGCATCAAGGCCTAACATGGAGCTTGTCTGAGCAATCAAATGAACAAATTCTGACATCCTTCCACACAAAGACTATTGGCCGATGAACTACTCCAGGAAAAATCTGCCTTTTGGCAGAAATCTCAAGATACGTAATGAATAGGAATGTATGTATCATCACTGAACAGATCCTTTACCATTAACCCCAAAAGTAACTGGAGAGCAGCTGCTGCCAAACTTAAAAATTCATCATGAATTTAGGGCTCTAGCCTTACATGGCAGCGAAGAGCAAACATTAGCAATCAAATAATTACAGAAGTGTCAGGCTGAAGGGAATCTCCCATATACTACCACTTCATGCCCCTGGGTTGAGACACACGAGAACATCTCATACCTCTGTCCAACCCAACCTCAAACTCCGAGTAGCCTATTTCAAGGTTACTTTATCTTTACAGCTTGAGTCCAGCACAAGACCACAAAGATGATTAAAGGACCACAACATCCTTCATGTGAGGAGAGGCTGCAAGAGCTGGAACTCTTCAGCCCGGATGTTTACCTGATGGGAGGGAATGAAAAAGTGGAGTCAAGACTCTTCCTCATAGCGCCCACTGACAGGACAAGAAGCAATGGGTACAAACTGAAATACATGAAATTCCATCTGAACACAAGAAAACACTTTGTTACTCATGGTGGTCAAACACTGGAACAGGTTTCTCAGAGAGGCTGTGAAATCTGCACCTGAACAGACATTCAACACCTGACTGGACATGGTCTCCTGCTTTATTTGACCATGCTTCAGCAGGGAGGTTGGACTAGATGATCTCAAGAGGTCCCTTCCAACCTGCATGATTCTGTGATATGCTCTCAAGTTTCATTTGTGGTTTCACCACCGCAACAGAAGAAAGCCAGAAAATTAATTAAATTTCTTGACATGTACAGGAGGAAGAATGGTAACAACTTATGCTGTTTCTATTACGCCATTTCCCTCCCAACAAAAGCTCACTGCCTTGGTCTCTGGCATCTCTCAAATCAGCCCCTCACTAGACAGAGTAACATTCCAGCTTTTCCTCATCTACAAGGCTCCAGCAAAATTCTCATCTTCCTTCTAACTGCTCTCTGTCCTCCATATTCACCACATGCTTCCTTGCACCCACTTCTGACCCTCCTATTTTGCAAGAAGTTTGCTGGTACTCATCTTCCTTTCTTTCTTGTCCATTTCAGTGCATGAGAGCTCTGCTTAGCCAAGGCTGCACTTGCCCTTCAACAGCACGGTTCTCAGCTGCCACTACATTGAGTTATCACCTTAGCAATCTCAGGCAGATGTTGACTTCCCCAGGTTTTTCCCTGCAAGAGTTTGCCTGGGTACAGAAAGTTCGAAGCCACTGATTCATTAGTAAATGCTTTGGAAACATCAACTTTTAAAGCAGGAAATTTGAAATTTTTCAAGACAACATAGGTAGGGGCTGAAATAAACTGGAGAAGTTGAAATGTGCATAATACAAAACAGATGTCAATTGAGCTTTGAGAACACAGAAGGAGGATAAAGGTCATTGACTCCAACTGTGCAGCACAGATTCCCAACTGGCCAATGCGCACAGCACAGCATAGTGTGGTATCACAAGCCAAACAAGAGGGCTTAAGTAGCAGGCTGGTCACTGCACCCTGGCTGGTGACTATACCCTGCCAGACTTGAGCATTTCCATGCTCTTAGCACAGTTATTGCATAGCCTGAAAAACTTCCCCACAGATAAGAGGAGTGCCTGCAAACAGAAACCTTCATGCCCTCTGTAGTTTGCCAGGATTGAGAAACTGTAGAAGTAAAAACGCCCCATCTACAAGAGCAAGAGTCAGTGTCAGCACACAGTTCTCAACAAGGCTAGATGAGTGCTTCCTCATTTCTAAATTCATGCTAAACTAATAAAAATTAAAATAGCTTTCAGCGTGTGATGTCTGGGGGTGTCATGTTCCCATGATGCACTAAACAAACCACAGCCTAACAGCCGCACTAAAGGCAACACCCTGAGCAGGGCCAGTGTGCAGGCTCTGGAAAGGTATTTGCCCTCACAGTGTCCTGTGTCATATGCTCCATTAGCTCTGAGCTATTAGGAAACTGAATATTAGCTCTATTCAGCTATTAGGAAACTGAAGTTCGGTCATTTTTGCATGAGCCTTAGTTTTCAATGTGTGCTAACACTGCTGTTAGAAGTACTGCTGAACACATGTGGAGATTACTTCCCAGAGGAAGACACCCAGACCATTTCAAACATGGTCATAAATTTTCTCTGCTAAGTGCTGGAGGAATTGAGGGTTGCCTCACTTGGGAAAAGTTCAGAGTCTGCTGTAGAGAATGTACTTAACTGAGACCTTTTAAGAGCTCCTGACTTCAAAGCGTTCATCTAAAATCCTAACAGTGAAGTCCTGGGAGCAGAGCACAGGCTGTGTTTCTCTATGGGAGAGGTCTGTTCTCACAAACACTCTTACTTCAGTCACTCATGCTGAGGTTGGCTGCAAACAAACTATAAGGCAGATGTTAATTTTTCTATTACCAACGAAGAAGAAAGTTTTCGGTTTCGCCAAAAAAAGGAACTATGTACACCTGGGGTTGTCTTGTCTTCAGAGGAAGGATGAGAAACGTTTGCATTTGAGGCCATTCACAAGACTCGGTCTGTAGAATCACACAATGAAAGAGGTCACCTAGTCATTATTTCCCACACAGAGGTAGGATCTGATACATTCATACATATACTTTTGCCATGAAACCACTTGTTGAAGTGAAGGAAGAGAGCCAGGTCAGCTTAATACAATTCATTGACTGCATCCGACATCAAAGAGAATGGAAGCCACTCTTTAGATGACAAGGCTCTGCATTCAGCACACCCCTGCCAACAGATATGCTTCCCCAGCATAAAAATCAGATTTTGGGTGCTTCTCTGTCAAACACAGCTTCTCTCTAAAGAGAGAAGCAGATGATTCAGAGTGGTTTCTAGGTGATCCATTCCCACACCCATCCCCTTCCCTTCACTTCAAATCCTCTTTGATTTTTAATGAGCCCAGAACAAGGAAGATGAGTGAAAGTCTCTCACTAGTAGGGATCCACTTGGCTACATGAAACCGCCTGCTACAGCCAGTCCATCTAATGAACGACAGAGACACTCACGCTTCCCGCTCCACCTTCAGCCCAGGAAGCAAGAGTCTTTCTTCTGCCCCGTCTTGTGCTTTGTGCACAGAATGCAGCAAGCCAGAAGAGACTGGCAAGAGGTGGCTCTAGGAGATTTCAGGAACAACATCCCTTTGTACTCTTACACACTCTTCAGCTACACTACAACTTACTCCTACTCTGGCCTAAAATAACTCTGACAGTCCTCAGGTATGTTAAATAAAACCATTAACACCAGTAATCCAGGCAGATGTTGTTCAGACGTCCCTAACTTTGAATATGTATTTGAATATTTGAATATTTATGAATATGTAAATAAAATATTGATGCCATGCTCTAGACCCAAGTTCGGAGGAAAACAGTAACTATACTTTTGTCAGAGGGTGTCAGAAAAGCTAACTTAATCTCTGGTCCATTTTATTTTTCAGAGTACAAAAGCTCAGCCACTGTTTTTATGTCCTCTTCCAGGCTGAAAACAAAGGAGCCAGACTATGTCTAGGTTATCCATTGGGAAATCAAGACATTTTAGGGGTCTTTGAAAGGGAGATGCAAACTTTAGTTTATGCGGGCTTTTAAAAGGTGCTAGGAAACATCTGTTGTGACCTGGTTACCTGAGAATGCCATCTTCAGCACAATCCCTTTTTTCAGGTGGACTGTTTTGGCCAAGATCGTGAGTTCCAAAATTTATTGCTACTGCGCCGTTGTTATCCTGGCATAAAGCACCTTTATGTGCACAACACCAGACACACTAGAAGACTGCACTACCTCATTTATGTCACTAAATACAGATAAATCTTAATCGAAGATACAACCACAGGACTCCAATCCTGCTAAGGCTGACAAAGAACACTATAACCCTAAGTACGGCAGTGTCATAAAAACTTCCCGACCTGCAAGATTCCCTGGAGCTCTCCACCTTCGTTTCAACAGAAGGTGTGAGAAAGGAGTACCACACACTCCTTCGGAGTTTGGGAAAGTTCAGACTTAATTAAAATTCAGTACATTGGGCTTCTGCAGGCTCCAGCTGTTAATACTTCTGCACTAGTAAGTTTTTAGATACTCAGTTTTTATTTTTGATTTGCATTCAAAACCAGACACCTAAGATAACCTTCAAATATAAAAATTCTGAGAGTCACTGGTACTCTCTCCTGAATTAGGGACCAATTGACCAGGCATAGAAAAATTGGCTTGCAAAACTTCCTAGTTTACAAGGGTTGTACAATTTGCTTTGGCTTTCTATTTCACTAAAACACATTACCAGTGTTAAAATAAGGATAAACAATATCACTTATCTCCCTCTTCCAACCCCTGACCAGGAAGTGGAACTCCACAGCTGCTACCTTACCTTCTGAAATAGCCTTCTTGACAGCTGCAAGGTAAGCATCAGGCTCATCATCATTTGTGAGTTCTTGCCACTGAGACCAGTCCTTGAAAAAGGTCAAATAGTCATCACAGTCTGTAACACCGCAGAACAGCTTGACTACTTTGTGTGGGGGCCATAAAGCTTCCTGAAGGCTCTGCAGGACGTGAGGGAGATAAAAACTCTGCACCAGCTCAGCAGATAGCAAAAGAATGATGCTCCGACTTCTGTTGAACAAGTCCAGCTCCTGGTGGGAGATGGCAGACTTGCCTTCCAACTGGTAGCTCAGAATCCGATGCTTTCGAACATGCCGAGTAAAGAGGAAGAGGTTCTGGAGGTACTGGCACCACTCAGTGGCGTCACTTGCATACACAATCAGCACATCATATCCTCCAGGGGTTCCTGTACAGGTGCAAGAAGATCACAGGGAGGAGAATTAAATTCAAAGCAAGAGCTGACCCACAGCTTTGCAGCAAAAAACCCACAAGGCTGTCCCTATAATTCATGTCAGAAGCTCCAAAGAACTTCAAAAGAACAGTAGATATACTCAACGTGAAGTGTTCACAGCCACAGAACAATTCTAAGGGTGGTTGAACTCCTACTTGCATTTACCCCATTAAAATTTAAGTAGTTTTTTCATTCTCAAAAACCCTCCTATGAGGAAGGGGATTTCCTATGTAGTTCCAAGTGAAACGAACCACATGTGGAGACTGACAGATTTAAAGCATGCTGATAGGAAAACAACCCACAAAAACCTGATTTCTAAAACAAACCAGCTTGAAAAGGGGAGATCATCTTTGTGTGCGAAGTGAAATCATTTTAGGCAACTACAGGGTCTCTGCAACACAACTGCAGACCATTACATGCTCAAGCAGAATATACACTAAAATAAGAAATATACACTAAAGTATAAGAAGTATATAGCTAAAATAAGAAAGGCCTTTATTTAAATGAGGTCTCACAACGCTTACAGGAAGTCACTATGGCTTCCATGGGGTTAGACATTTGCTCTCACTGCAGCAGAAAGTAAACTGCCTCCACAGTGCGTGTGCAACTGAAGAGTACACCAGTCCCAGTGCTTGCAACACAGCAATTCTATCAAACGCTTTGCAAGCCTGTGTTAGAGTCCTTCCCCCAGAACTGTCATACAAAGGTTTCCCAACCATTTTAGCATGACAAGCCCTCAGAGGGTAAGAACTAATACAACAGTGGTGGCCATAACACAGCCCAAAATATGCTTGCCAAACTTGACTTATTCCATAATTCTCTCCTACCTACGCTGTCCTGCACTTCTGTGCTCTGGAATGAATGAACTTGTAAAATTGTTTCCAGCTTGCTAAGAAGATCACATGCAGATTGATCCAGTATGGCAATATGTACTGCTCTCCCACCAATCTCAAGAAAAAGTCTAACTATAATTTTCTCATTTACCCATGAAAAGTTTACCCAAATTTGAGGATTATGGCTCTGGTCTCATGGTAGATTTCAGTACTGAGCATTTCAAAGCTTATTAGCAAATTGTTGTCTTCTAATTCCAATTTGACTCTTTAAAAGTGTCAACATTTCCAACCCATCTCCATCCAGAAGCAAGCAAATGCAGATTTTTCTAATTAAAGTAGAAGGTAATGCCTAAAATTTGGCATGCCAAAAAGAGCATCTGCAGAGAGTGAATTTACCAGAATTGAAGATGACAGTTTTGCATTATCTTATTAAAATTCAACCAAAATTGAACAGCCTCCAAAGACTCCATTCTGCCACCTTCCCCAGAACCTTCAGTAAGAAACGAAGGCTGAAATCATGTCTGGGGTACAGTACCCCAGCTCTAAACCATACAATTACCAACTTTAAATTGTAGCTGAGCAGAAGTGGTACAGTTGAGAAAGTGAAGCGTGGAGATGTGCTCTGTGCTCACCCAATAGCATTATGGTTACCTGCACAAAGGGAAAGTCTCTAGCAGTGAAAGGATGCTGTCCTAGCTCTGGAGAACAAGGGCACTGCAGTGCAGCAGTATTCACTAGGATGGCTATATGTTTCTGAGTGAATACAGCTCCTGAACCCCAGATGGAGGCTGAACACAGACAGACACAAAGCCTTGGGACCTTTAAGCTAAGAGTGCAGAACTGCTGTGAAAAAAGATGGCTTTCACACCAGTGAGAACACCACTATTGCCAAAACATCACTTCTGGCTGAACATCACCTGACAAAGACAACAGAATCATATGAACAGAAACAGGAAAACCAAGCAAAATTCAAGAGGTCAGTTGTTTTATTCTAGAAAGGGAAGAGTACCAGCAACTTCTGCTTCCAGTGCCACGTGTTGATTTACATGCAGTACAGTGGGAAAGGGCAGCATAACTATCTGCCAAGAACAGAGCCCACACACTGCAGCACAGCCAGCTGAGCCCAACCTCATCAGATGGGGAGACGATGCAGTGACTCTCTGAGGTGTGCCCAGAGCTCCTAAAGTCCTACCCTGGTGCTCTCTGGGAGAAGTCCCGCCTCTGGACTCTGAGGAAAGCAACAGTGGCCTCCAGAGGATTTTAGCATTCTGTAAAACGGAACACCTAATCCTATCACACATTTTTTACAAGTGCACAGCTTCCACACTAAACCTGTTAGCAAACAGGCCCTTCTCCAGTCCTTCAATGAAATGAAGCAGCTGTGCTTGGAGAGGACACACAGTGGGGGAGTCATTGATTTTAAACATGCATTGCACTCCGGAGGCACTATGTATCCAAGGAGTCTCCCTCCTCTGATACATAGGCAAAAAATGCAAACTTGACAGACACTCTGAAAATTCCCTGCCAGCATTTATATCCCCAGAGACAACATCACCCAGAGCAGTGTAGCTGCTGCATGCAGTAGGAACTTCACCTAGTGTTTAGGAGAGGTATTGATTCCCTAGATAGCACTGCTCTACCGGCACACCATTCCCCTTACCAGAGCTGCACCAGCTTCTCAGGCCCTCTTACCTCAACTCCTATAGCCTTTTACACTTCCAGGATAAACTGAGAAACAATGCTTTTGAAAGGAGAACTGAGAAATAAAATTACTGACTCCACTTTTAGAGCCAAGGAAACTATGTTCAAAAATACTTGTTCTACACAAAAATACTGGAAGTGGGTCTTGAAGAGCTAAATAAGCTTGAGTCAGCAACAGGACTGTTTCAAAGGCAACAAAATTCTAGAAATAGTTTCAATTGCAACATCCCCTTTTAAAAGAACGGTGACAGGACTCACTTTCCTGGATCATGCTATTATTTGTCTAACCAAATACCTCCCTTTGCAGCACCAACTACTGTCCAGTCCTCAGGGAAAAGTATAATAAATGGAGAATACAGAATATTTTGGGGAGTTTTTCCCACAACTCATCACACAGTGGTTACAGAAAAACTCACAGAGCACACTTAAAAGCACAGTGTATACTCTGCCTATTGTACACATATAAGGAAATCCCTAGGTGAACACCAAGCATTTTCTTTCTTTAAACCCTGACCTTTGATGGATTCTTTGACAATGCGTTCAACAGACTGGTTTTGGAAAAACAAACACAAGGAAGCCTTCAATTCAATTAGGAAAGGTATGAACAGTATACGCAATAGCAAGATGAAGAAAGATTTATGCCAGCTACCCATTTCAAGTTTTTTTCACGCCCTGAGTGTAATCTAGTTTAAATTTTAACAATACCTTGTTTCTGCATTCCTAAACTTAGGGTATAAAAGTGACTTTTGCTTCTCTTTACAAAATGTCAACACTATTAATAATATTTCAGGACATGTTTAACTAGTTAATACATAGAAAAACATCCAGGTGTAGCTCTGTTCCAGTCTGCAAAGATAAAACATAATCTTTGGACCCCGTTCCAGCTGTAACTTCCTCTTCAGCATTTAGTTGCACACTCCATTACACGGCAATGATAAAAGACTGATGAAATTACAAACCAGTAGTGTAGAAATGTCTAAGACCTCTAATTGAGATGGAAGGCCCACAGACTATATAGCACAGAGACAGAACATAATACAATGCTTTTCCTAGCTTATAAACTGCACACAGAATAGAAGGGAATGAAGCAATTCAGTCAAAATCACAGAAAGCCCATGGCAAGAGAATAGAAGTATCCTGCAGTGATAGACTTATAGCGTGTCTTCATAGTCCCTCTCTGAGAAGCAAACAAATCTGTCTCATCTTTGGACCATGTTTGGGAGTAGCAAGGTGACAATCTGAGTTCAGCGCAAACATGGAATAGTGGTTTATTGCCGTATCATAAGGTTCTGATTACCACTGAAATAGCTAAAGAATACTGCGGGAAGCTGGCATATCATCTCTGGGTAAGACTGTATCTTGCCCACTTAACATTTCCCAAACTTGAATCAGATGTCATCAACTGTTATTATCTATTACTTCATGCTACAAGCCAAAAGGTTTGACATTTTCCAATTCACAGATCATAAACAGTTTTCCACTGTACTTGTGGGTCCCCATAAAGCAAATTCAGGGCCTCTACTAATACACAGCTTTTCTGTGTCACCTTTCACATCCCTCTCCTAAGTAGACCATGACTTCTCATTGTCCACAGACCAGGTAAAAAACTGAGAGACAAATCCTTTACTCCAACTCAGATGATCATATGCAGTGGCAAGCAAATCTGTTTTCATCCACTAGATCAAATCCACCTCAAATTCTGACTAATCAAAAAACCGCTACATAGCCTGTTCTCCATCTGCTTTGGGATTCATGTGTACAGAGGATACACGAACGTAGCAGTCAAAAATATCAATCCTTGATTGAGGGAGATCCGCTTCATATGAAATACAAATGACTGACATAAACGAAATGTACCCCAAGGTGTCTTAATAATCAAACTCTTAAAAAAGAAAGCGCTTCCAAGAGCTCTCTGTCAGAAGGTACTGGTGGGCCATTAACAGAAGTCCTTAGCACCTTTCATATTTCAGTGTCTGAAGTGTGTGTATTTAAGTGATGTATGAGGAAATGAATGCATTCTTTGCCTAGCTGGAATGCATAACAAAGTAATAGTGATCACATGCAATAATTACTAACATCCTAGTGAGACCTCTCACTTTGATTGGAATAGAAAATCTTCACTTTATTTAAAGTGCTGCAAACAAGCAAGAGGAAATAGCAGGCTCAAAGCAGATAAAAGTTTTGCAAACCAAACTTTAGTGATAGGAACACAAGATTTGCATTATGATATGTGAACCTAAACTTGTTCTACTTTTAAGAGTCTCTGTGAAATCACCTTCTGTTTATAAGGAAAAAAGTAGTTTTGCCCACAAGTCTCTTGAGGCCTCCCTTTAGCTTATTTTTACATCACAAGGAGATATGCGTCAGTGAAACACCAACGTTACTTCACACCCTGAGAATGGCACGTTTTCCCTTTTTTAGATAAAACACGTACACTTCCCTGCAGGGAGGGGAACTTGCAAATTGGGCCCTAGCAAGACTTACACAATATAGGCTAAACCCCTGTCTCCCTGGAGTTCGCAGCTCTGTTTAACCAGTTTTACTTGCACATATGTTAGCTAAAACATTTTCATTGATGGCAACCTAGCTCAGTTTACGATCCTGTGCCATTGTGGTAAGGGGCATCAAATCATTACCCCAAAAAAGACTTATGCAAATGCAGCAGGATAAAGCTGTATTTAGGAAGCATCGACTTCTCTACAAAACATCGCAAAAAAAAAACTTCTGGGTGGTAAATGCTGAGCAGGGACAGATTTCTCTAGAGACTACCCTCCCTCAGAGTTAGCTGAGCCGCCTACCCGAAGCGCCCTCAAGACACAGGACAGCTCTGCCAGCACCTGCCCTGAGCTCACACCAACTGAAGCAAGGTAGAAAGCGCAGCAACCTGTCTGCGAACAAAGCAGCCACCGCTGCTCTGAAGAGTCCCGGGACTCCCCTAAACTCGGAGAGAGAACCCTCCTCCCCCTTTCCCCAGCAGCGGAGCGCCAGGGGAGAGCTGAGCGGCGCAGCAGCACCGCCCCGCAGGCGGGAACGGGCGGGCAGGGAGCTGCGGGCAGGGAGCCGCGGGCAGCGCGCCGCGCTCCGCTACCGCCCCGCTTACCGGCGCCAACGCGCGGGACAGCTCGGTCCCGGGGCTGGGCTGCCGCGGAGAACCTCGGCTCGCCGGGACAGAGCGGGGGGCAGCGCCCGCCCGGCCCCGCCGCCCCCAGCCTGCTCCCACCGCGCATCGCGGCCGGGCGGAGAAACTCCGCCGCTCCCCCCACCCCCAACTCCCGGGACGAGCAGCCGCGGCACCTACCGGGGGCCGCCATGGTCCGGGGAAGGGGCCGCTTCCCTTTCCTCACATCGCCGCCGGACTGCCGCCGTGCGTCCCTCCTCCGGCCACTTCCTCGACCCCGGCCGGGCACTCCGTCCCACCGCCCGGCCCCGCCCCGCCGCCCGGCCGGGAGGACGCTCGGCAGCGGAGGGCGGCCCGCGACGCCCCCTGCAGAGCCGGGCACAGGGCGGCTCCTGCCCGGCTCCGCCGGCGGCTGCTTTCGGCTCCGCTCAGGCCGGCAGTGCCTTCCCGGTACACGCGGGATTCTCCTGCCATAGGAGGGAAATGCCCTTGCCATCGAGCTCCAAACATATATTCCATAGGTCAAGGAAACAGCGCTACAATGAGGAAAGGTCTTGTGTTAGGATGGTATAGAAACTCCCTATCCTTGGTCACAAGAAACTTAAGAGCAATAGCTGTGGAAGAGAACAGGGGAGACCTGCTTTATGCACACCCCTAACTTAGGCTTTGACTTCTGTCTCCTACAAGCAAGGAGTTTTATTTTTTCCCTAGGGGAAAAACAAGGTTTTTTTCCCATATAGAATGAAGCAGCTCGATGTTCTGTGTTTTCCCCCTAGAAGATGCAGTATTTTAACTTGGATTTACCAGATTCCATATAACTATGCTCACATTTGAGTACAGAGAAAATAATCAACATAAGGACACTGTTGGAATTCAGTGAGTATGACTCAATGTAATTTTGTCACTGAAGACAAAGCAACAGATTCTGCCTAAATTAATTATTTCAGACTATTCCTTTGCAAACTTGGAAAAAACACTTTGCATTCAGAAACATTCCTTTGCTGAGAACCAGTGATGTCTTTCATTGATTTACTTCAGCAAAGCAAAAGCGTATTCCTTACAACCTGGTTTCCTCGTCAGGACAGTCACTCCCAAGCAGTAAGAGGACAGCCTGTGTGCAGCTTACTTAATGTCATGAACACCAGCATTAGAACAGAGCTGGTTACAAACAGTAAGGAACCAACTGTTTCCAGCTAATCAACTGTATCTTAGAAGTTGGTCAAATTCGCCTGTTACCTCCAAATCTCTCCTTACCCGAAACCTACTTTAAGCTTACAAACTGTGAGCTACAGCCTGTATTCCAAAGTGTTTGCTCCCACAATAAGAAAGTACCAGGATAAAAAATACTTCCTGATAATACAGCCTTATAAGAAACTCCAGGTAAGCAGAGAAGAAACCTGAAAAGGTACGATATAATAAAGAACACCTGGACACTGGAGAAGTGTACAAATACAGAATCTACTTGGGATTTATGTGAAGGATGAAAGTTTACCAGTTGGAAACTAGAGTCACTATCCAAATCCTTTGACTACTATGGAATAATACAAATATATTAAAAACTAGTAAAACAGATGGATAACCACGCATATGACTATAATGATTGTTTCACATTATTTCCCCTGTAAAGCTGTTTATCTTCTAACTTCCAGAATAAAAAGTTACCACCACCACCATCTCTCTGATGTCAGATGATGATTTCAACATGTTCCTCAGAATGACCTTTTAAATTCTCTCTCTCTCTTTAAAGCCTTGCAGTATCATTCAAAGGGCGATAACAGAGTCAAGTTCCTGCTTTGTGGAAACCCATGGGGCTTCTCCATATGTATCACTGTCACTTAGGATGCTATGTATTTTATTTAATCAATGCAAAGCCCACAAGAAACCTCTTTAGGGTTTAAACTTCTAAAAGTCTAAAGTGAAATTAACGTGCCCCCACAAAGGAGTGGAAGTAAAACAACTGTGTGTTGTTTCAGCAACCTTTACAGCAACTTCCACCTAAAAACTCAGATGACAAATTGAGACAAAAGCCCCTTCACACCCTAGAACATTAGGCTGACCTAAAGGAAAGAGTTACATAGCTTGTAATGAATTAAGAATAAAATGAGGAAATAGAGGGAGCTTTTCATCCTCCCTTGCTCAAAATTGACTGTACAAGTTTTAACCTTCCTATCTTCAATTCACTACAGTATGTAAACACAGCTGCATTTGCAGCATTATTCTCAAGGGTCTGTCTTACCCCATCCAAAGAAAAGGACTAGATTGCTCTTTCTGGGACCATTTCTTTTTTGCTAGGTACTTTTGAGGGGTAACAAGGAAAGGAGTCAGTAAGTGTTTCAATACCCACACCATCTCTCTTCATTTTTTCTTGGCCACAAAAAGAGTGGGAAGAGCAGAGACCTCTCATGGGAATGCTCTATTCTGAGGTGAATAGCTTTCCCTGCAGCCTTAATGAAAGGGAAACACCAGCCAAGGGGAAGGACTGAAAAGGCCTATGAGAGATAGGTGAGGGAAGCAAAAGCATTCACAAGCAGTAGCATAAATCAGTTGAATTTGCTTGCTTTTTTGATCCCAGGATCTCCCACTACTGCCTTAGGGAATACAAGAACATAACAGCTTTCCCTGCATGGTTACTGCCCTGCGAGGTCACCAGGACACAACACAGCGGAATACGCAGAGACAGCTGCACACCTCTGAAGAGAAGCAGTCACACAGCATTTGGGAGCAGACCTAACTGGCAAAGGCCTGGCATGAGAGGGAGATGCTTGCTAACCAGGCGAGAAACAAAGTGAGCCAGTGAAGCAAACACAGCCAGTAACTTCCCTGGTTCCACACAGCAGTTACTTCAGACAGCAGGACTTAAAATAAGGACAGTTTACCAGCAATGGCTGCATCTCTTCCTTTCTGATACAGACAAAAAGCACAGAATTTGTGCTGAGCTTTGCAGATGAAGCTTGCAGCTGTAGCTTACTGTGGATGGAAGCTACAAGAACTGAGAGAAATACTGGCTCCTGGAAACAGTTTCCTTTCTGCAACACAGCCCTCAGTTATTCCATACATAACAGGGGCATCTGAAAATAAAGTACACATATTTAACAAGCCCTCAGCTGAACATCGCTTTTCTACACTACAGGTAACAGCACCTGTACCAAACAACAGAATCTTACAGTACAAGCTATCACTATATGAGTTGCTTTTATTTCCCCAGCAGTGCAAATATGGCATCTTCCAGAGACACCAGCAACAGGTGTGCTCTGCTGGGCACAGAGCCTGCCCAAGTGCGTGTTCAGCAGGCACTACCTAATTACACACAAGAGGGACAGAACCCCCATACAGCACAGCAAAGCAGTTAAGAGCAGAGGGTTAGGTAGGGAAAGTGTCAAGAGCTACCTACCTACTACTGCTTGTTTGAACCTTGAAGCCCTAACTCAGGACTTTCAGCACAGGCCTCCCTTTTTCCTTTGCCCTCAGCAGGCTTTATGGTATGCTCTATTAAAGATAATAATAATTAAAAAAGCCTTATCAGAAAGAGAACAAACCACTGCACCCATCAGAGCAAACCTTCAGTTTCAGAAAAAAAAAAAAACCCTTCAGTAGAGAAATTACTAATTTAAAGCCACAGCAATACACAACAGCTGAATGAAATCTCCCCCTTATCAGGGTCCTGAGTAGGCTAACAGGCCATGCTTGTCCTCATAAGCCTCACCTGGGGCTTTCACACCTACCCTTTGCCCATAGGCCCAGGAGCTCCATTTAAGCTCAGGTGTGGGTCTTCAGTGCTTGCCTGTCTTATTTGGTAGGTGTACCTGTTTCAAGCTCTATCTCCAACCTCACCTCCCTGATGCCTTTAAAACCTGTAAGTAACCCTATTCCCTCTGGCTTCATCTCATACATAGTCTCTTTAGACTCACAGTGTTACTTTTACTTCAGCCCTTCTGGCACCATCTCCCTTTGCTCCTGAATAGATTCCTCATGTGGTTCCTAGGCCTGGTTCACAGCTCACCTTTCTAGGACTGCTGTTGAATTGACATTGGGCTCTGCCTGCCATGTTCAAGCTGTGTGGGACTGTACCCTGTTGGTGAGGATGCTGCCAACACTGACGTTGTCCACAGCTGCCAGTTCATTCTCCTCCACGGAGGAAACACGCTCCTTCTACTCTCTACCATTCTCCTTTCAGTGATTGTATTTAAAATGGATTATAACTAGGAGTAGACTGAAGGGGATGAAGAGGCTTAAGTGGACTGAAGTCTTCCCTCTTCTAATGTCATGTGCACGCTCCCGAGTCTCCTTGCAGAGGTTGTCCCGGGATCCCCCCTCCTCTCCGCTGCGGGCCCTAAGCCTGCCTTTGCGTAACAAGCAGCCTTCCCGCCCCGCCGGGTGCCTTCACCCAGACGCGGGAGCCGCCACTGGGCGGGGCCTTTCCAAACCCCCTCACGCCAGGAGGACGGCTGTGCCTCTCGGGTCCCTCCTCCGGCGCCCTTCCCGCCAGCAGGCTGCCTTCGCCGAGCGCCGGGACACCCCCCCCGGTTAACGCAGGCCCGTCCGGGCCAACATGGCGGGGAAGGCGGAACCGAGGAGGTGCGCGCGCGTGCGCACCTCGGTACGTGGCGCTGCGCGCGCGTGCGCGCAGGCGGCACGTGGCGAAGGGGGCAGCATGGCGGAGTGGCGCGCGGTGCCCAGCGATCTCTTCCCTTTCGTGCTCGCCTTCCTGCGCGAGAACCGCTTCGAGGGCGCCGCGCGCGCCTTCGCCAAGGAGGCGGCAGCGGTGAGCGGGGCGGGGGGCGGCGGGGCGGCGGGCGGGCGGCCTGGCTGGCTGGCTGGCTGACGCGGCCTCTCTCTTGGTTTAGAAGGAGCAGGACCCCAACGCAGCCTCCCTCCTGGACATCTTCAGTTACTGGCTGAAGTAAGTCCCCTTCCGGCGGCGGGGGCCGTGCTTACCGGGGGGTGGGGGGGCTCCGCCGCGCTGCCGGGCTCCCTCCGGCCCCAGCTGTCGTCCGGCCCTCGCCTCGTACTCCCCAGCTCAGCCTTTCTCCCTGTAGGTCTCCAGCGGCCAAGAAGAGAAAGCTTGTTCCCAACGGCCCCCAGGCGAAGAGGAAGCCGTCCTCCAGCAGCGATGACAGCTCCAGTGAGGAGGACGAGACGCCCCCAGCCAAGAAACCAGGTGAGGTTTGTGAGTGGCCCTAGGGCAGGCCAGGGTTGTGTTTGACACTGGCCTCTCACCTGGATATAGAGCTCAGCTTCAGCAGCCCATCTGAGGTCCTTCAGCAACTAGCAAGGACTGGGTTTGTATTGGCCTGTCTTGTTTCTGGCAGGTCTTTTGCCCATGACATATAAGGTACGTTCATCCTAGCTAAAGATGATCTCTTTATGCACTTACAATTTAAACATATTGCAGTTTGTGTCCACTAGAAGGTTTTAGCCATTCAGTTTGTCTTTTCTGGCTGAGACTGGTGAAGGCATTGGGTTGTATTGAGTTTTGAAGGTGCTATTGAAGTAGCACCTCCATGACCTCGTCTATATTGAGATTCTGGTTTCCAAACACCTACTGGTAGGATATCTCTGCAGAGTTACTTCTACTTGCTTCAGCACATTCAAATTACCTGTTGACTTAAATATAGAGTAAAATTGGTCTTTTAATGCATGTAGATTGGGCTGGTAGTGTCTTCATGGGAGGTAGTGACCTCATTATTTTTTTTTCCATGCTATTTTCCAGGGACTCTCAGTTTCACTGAGAGCTTTAAAGAATGGTTTCTCATCTTCCTGTTGTAGGAAAGCTGATACGGGTTTTGTAAGTGCTTTCACATTTAAAATATGCATAATTTCACAAAACTCCTGCATGGCTAGGATTTATCAGGCTCCTCTGTATTGGTGGGCACCATGACCTGTTTGACACAGAGCAGATGTACATGGCATCTTCAAGTTCCAGAGAAATGTCAAGCATCCTTGCTCACCTGCTGCTTGTGTGAGGTTACTACTCTCCTTTCTGTCAAGCTGGCATCCTAACGCTATGAAAAAATACATTCCTCCACTGTACTTTAGTATGTGGTGAGCTGTATTTTTCCCTTTTGATCCAGAATTGTTCTTACGCCTTGCCTTAATCACAGCCTACACAAGTTTGTCTTTGTCTAGCAGTAGATTTGCAGGAGAGGAGTAGACAGGGAGAGGGAGAGACACAGAAAGAAAACTGGTCTTCAACTTGAGCCATCCTAGGGCTGAATTTGAACTTAGATCTGATTTTTATTTGATAAGGACAGTTGCAGATATAACTCAAGGCAGAATGATTTCTTTTGCTCCATGTTATTAAAAAGCAATCAGTAACCAGGAAGGAGTAGATTTGGTTAAAACGCATTAAGCAAAGTGTCTGGAACCTTAACACGGCATTGCAGTGGTTCTCTTTGGAAGTTTGCACTTGTTCAGCGGGTTTTTTGTAAGCTGGCAGGCATGCAGACCCAGTTAATGTTATCCCAGCTTGTGGGGATGCTTTCCTGGTGGGGTGTCCTTTTTGGTGACAGAAGTTTTTCTTCAATGTGTATGCGACAAAGATAAAATCTAGAATTGGTTTTGTCCTCTTGCCTACCCATTTTGTGGTCATCTTCTGCACCCTGCTTAAGAAACAGTCAGTGTTATGAACTTTAGTCATGATTTAATGACCTTAGTATATTCTTTTGCTCTGATACACACTTGTGCAGGATATAGGTACATGAAAGTTGTGAATTAACTTATTATTGATGTATGCTATCCCTTATTTGCAGCTAAAGCAGCAGCTGTGCCCAAGGCAAAAGCAGTTCCTGCAGCCAAGAAGGCAGAGAGCAGCAGCGAGGACTCCAGTGATGATTCAGACTCAGAGGAGGAGAAACAGCCAGCAAAGGTCAGCTTTTCTTTCCAGCCTCTTTAATGCATGTTTGACAGTCATGGATAATAGCAAATTTGACCAGCAGAATTCTCTCTGAAATTGGGCTCACTTTTCCTGAATGGTGAAGTGCCTAGACTACTGCAGGTGCAATGTAAGAAGACATTTCTGTAGTGGATGGTGTGCCATTTGGACTGGTCCCATGAAAAATTAATTTCATGTCCATCACCCACCTTGTTTCATATCCAAGTCTGCTCCTTGCTTTTATCTTAAGACTGCCAGCGCTTTTTTTGCAGAGAAAGATTTATTTACAATCACCAAAATAAATTTGATCTTTTCCTACATATATATGTAGATATAAAAAGAGAATCTTCTCTTTTGTTTTTCTTGCTGCACTAATGGTCTTGAGAAGTATAGGGGAGGAAGAAGGATGTCAGTGTACACTAAAGGAGACCAACCAGAGTTGCCCTGTCAGTCTTTTCAGTCTTCAAACTAGTGTGATCTGGAGAAGGAAGAGAACAGTGCCAGCCCCAGAGCTGCCCCCTTTTCAGGATGCAGAACTGGAGACTGAGGAGCAAAGGAAGTCTCCTATGGGCTTGCTGGGAGGTTTTCCAGAGCAAAACTGCTATCCAGGGATTTTCAGGCTCTAACCATTAGGGAGAGTTTTCCAAGTCAAAATGGTAACCTCTCTGAAAGACAGCTGTTTCTGTACATGTGTCCCACTAATTAGCCTCTTTTTTTTTCTCCACTAAAGGCTATAAAGGCTAATCCATTTTCCCTCCTGTTCTTTAGAAAGGTGCAAAACCCGTGGTAAAGCCAGCTGGAACCAAAATCCAGCCTCAGAAGAAAGCAGAGAGTTCCAGCTCTGACTCAAGCAGCTCAGATGAAGAAGCACCAAAGAAACAGCCACCAAAACCAGCAACACCTAAATCAGGTACCTGTTATTGTGTATTGTATGTCAAAGCGCAAAACCAAAAAAGCCAGAGGAGGAGTGGTAGGGGCTGTACTTACATGCAAAGGCACATGTATTAACATAGCAGTCTGAAAATCTGCTGTCACTGCCATTTGCGTTCCAGTCCAGTCTGCTTCTGACACAGAAGAGGTGTAGAACTGATTGCAAATAAAACATCTAGTCCCAAATGCTGCATTGTTTGCATACTGTAACTGCTTAAGTCGTGCTTCCCCTCAAAGAGCAGGGAAGATCTTTACTTAGCCCCTAGTCCTGGAACTTTGGATGAGCTAGAATGGACAGTTTCCTGGAAACTTTCTCTAAGCTTGCAGTAGGATAAAAAAAAAAAACAGTTTTGCAGTTCTGCCTTCATCTGCCCTATTGGCTTCCTGTGATTCCTTTTTCTCTATGATACTTTATGCTGACTGTAATTACCCTTCATCTACCATAGCGTTTTTTCTGATGTCCCTTTTTACTTATCTCAAAAGGAAGTAAAGCTGCCCAGGTGGCCACCAAAGTGGTCAATGGAAAAGCAGCAAGCAGTAGCAGCAGTAGTGAAGATTCTGATGAAGAAAAGGCTGCACCGAAGAAGGTAAATCAGACCATGAAAAGCTTCATGACCACTGTAGAATTCTAGTAAGACTGGGTGTATCTCTGTCTTGCAGGGACTGTGAAATGTGTAGACAAAGGCACAGACTGCACAGATGCTAAGCAGAGCATTTGTAGCTGTTACACCTCCTTCTCCTTTATACAGAGGGATTATGTGTTCTAGCACCTCTCCATGCACTGCCTTTCTTCCCTAATAACTCCTTACTGCTGCCTCTGCTCCTTCCTTTTACAGGAAAACATCTTGTTGTGTCATAACCATGTAGTCTCTGTTGTATGTTCACTTTTGCATGACTCTCTTGTGCTTAGCTATCTGTAACTTTGAGTTTTCCACTAGAGAGTGTTTAAAAATGTTTTCTGCAACACAAAAATAATCATAGTTGTGTGTAATCAGGTGGCAGCTGCTACCGTTTTAGTCAGTTCTGTGCCCCTTAGTCAGAGGAGCTCCTCATTAGGGATTCACACAGCAGAGAACACCATCAGAGTGGTCAGAAAGATCATGATACTCACGTGTTTCCTAAAATTTGCATTTGAGAATCTTTGTTAATCTTTCTCCCTTTGTCTTCAAAATTTGCTCTCTTAAGTGAGGCATAGAGTTAAACAAGATCCACATCCAGCTGTCCCCACAATATTTCTGTAACCTTTTTTTAATGTGTATTTCTTTCCCTCTTGTGATAAGGCTGTTCCTAAGAAATCACCTCTGCTGAAACCTGCAGCCACTCAAGTACATCCAGGGAAGAACAAACGTGCCAAGGAAAGTTCCAGTAGTGAGGACTCATCTGACAGCTCAGATGATGAAAAGCCACCTGCAAAACAAAAGCCAAAGTCTGGTAAGTACTGAATACAATTGCTGCTACGTGGGAGGATGCTTTCTGCTACTCCTGCTGTCCCAGCAGAAGCATATGCAGGGCACAGGCAAGTCTTGCTCCACACAAGGTTCCAGGTGGTGCTGGTGGTGGCATTCTGAACCAGAAATACAGCAGCTCTTTTCATGTGTGTTGTTGCGGCTCAGCTTACAATTCAGCTCTTCCCTCAGCAAGGGATGGGGAGTCAGAGAGATTGTGACAGGCTTGGCTTGGTTTACTGCATGTCTTCTATTCAGGTAGCCCTTAAGTACATTGCTCTTGCAGGTTTCCTGACTGTCAGGATTTGGGAAGTAATTTGCCAGTGGTTTGGTTACTCTGTAACTGCAGAACTTTAAGCTTTTTTGGTTTTTTTGTGAAGTACCCAGGTCTGTTCAGTTGCAATCAATATCTGTTTCTGAAAAAGTATGGAAACACAAGCTATCATTTTTGTAAAAGTGCAGAGAAAACTTCTGCAGAGATGGTTGGGCCAGCTGAACCCCAAGAGGAGAGTTAAACTCACAGTAGAAACAGGAGGTAGCAGTGGGCTGGGTGGAACCTTTCAAATTATAAGCTAGTATCTTTATAGCTACAGAAAGGGAATAAATAAAACCAAATAGCAGAAGTGCTTTATTCTAACTACAACAAACATCTTGTGCTGCTCGCATTGTCACGCAGGCATCTGAATGCTGTGTCTCTCTTCATAGGTCAGTACAGTGCTGTACCACCTCCTCAAGCTACACAGACAAAGAAGGTCCTTGCCAAGGCTCCTGCGAAAAAGGCTGAGAGCAGTGACTCTTCAGACAGTAGTGATGAGGCAGACCAGGTGCCCCCAAAGGGAGGAGCAGGTATGTTGTGAGGAGAGGAGGCTGCAGAGGAAGTACTACATGATGCGGACAATGTTTTGGCAGCGTCTTGATTTACTTGAAAAAGCCATTTGACTTTGGTCTATGTTGCTGTTTGCTTCTCTGGAAGCTCGGTATTTTGAAGATGTCCCAAACAACACTGTGTACAGCCTGTGGATCCAAACTGTGTGCAGGTTAGATTACTTTGCTCATCTTGGTTTGAAAACTCAGCAGGATCTAGTTTAGCGGGAACAAGCCAGGCCCATTACTGCAGCTGGCCAGATCCATGCTTGGCTTCTGATGTGCTGGCTGAATGGCTGGTGCACTGAGAAGGGAGCTTTTTCGCATCTGGAGAGGTTTGGATCTTGGGACAAAGGTTTGGTGTGGATGTGGTCTGTTAATTTTAAACTTGCTTTTGCAGGCAAAGCAGTAGTAGCTAAAACAAAGCCTGGCCCCCAAAACAAAGCTGTGGCTACCAAGAAGGCTGAATCCAGTTCTGACAGTGACTCAGGTAATTCAAGAAATACAGGGTTTTTTTGTGTTAATGTTTTATTGGCCAGGTTACTGTATAGTGGTGTATTTGCTAAGATCCTTAGTGTATGAGCTCAAAAGCATCACAGTCTTCATAGCTAACATGTGAAATTGAAACACAGCAGCCTGCTACGCAGAGTGGAGTCTGACCGTAAGACACCAATGAGACCATTGGCAAGTGCAGAAGAGTCTGCGTGTTGCTGGATGGAAAGGGTGGGGCATCACATGTATCAGGGTTCTCCAGGAAGGTTAATGGTTGCACTTTTTGAGGATCTGTGTCTTAAGATTTCTGGTTTCTGTTATCCCATTGTGTTTGGGAGAAATTTCCAAACTGGAAAATATTATTGCCATACCACGTTCAAAATAGATTCAAAAGCTGCCTTATCCTAATATGACCCTAGAAATAGGCACAGTGTGCTTTGTATCTTCTGTTGATCAGCTTTAAAGTTTGCAGTGCTGTATTTCTCATGTAGGTTCCCTATCCCCTCCAAGTTCAAGGTGCTCCTGTTCTATATCTCAACATCTCTGGTGCCGCGGCTGTGACTGTGAGTGACAGCTGCCTGTCTATCTGTAGATGTGTGACCCTTCAGCAAGTGACAGGAGTTCTGTGTTTTCTGGCTTTGTTGCCTAGTTTCTCACAAATGGACAAGGTTTTGATTACTGTTATTAGTACTCAGGAATGTTGGAATAGATCAGGCTTGGCATTTCAGATTGCTGTGACACACAGTACAAAGGCGTATTTGTACGCAGGAGTCTCCAGTCCATCCTCGGACTGCTGCTAAACACATCTGATACAGGAAAAAGAAAGCAAAAATGAGATACTGTGCTGTTGCTGCCTCATTTTCCCTGCTTTGTCAATTTTATCTAATTCCTTGCCTGTTCTATGATGTTTACTACATAGCTACTTGTCTCGATGTTTCTTCTCCCTGAGTTTATTCTTGGTAATATCTATACTTTCTCCAGTCCTTTATTCTGTACCTCTTCTCCAACATTATTCTCCAAATATCTGCTTCTTTGTTGCCTGCATTAGTGAATAACTTAAACCACTTGTTCCACTTCCTCGCAGCAAAGAAGATACGTGGAAAGAAAGCTGTCCCTTGACCGTTCAAGTGTTCCTCAAATGCTGCATATTATCTAGAGGCTTAGCCTTGGGCCACAACCCATTTTGCTTTTCACTTCCCCATGAGTTATAGACATATTATTACTAAAGTAACTTGCACCAGAAGCCTTTAATCTTAAAGAACATCCTTTTTTGTTTGTTTGTTTAGATTCTAGCTCTGAAGATGACAAGAGGGTAGGGAGTAAGCTCCCAGCTAAACAACCCACGATAAAGAATACTTCCAAACCAGCAAAAGTAGCTGTCAAGCCTGGACAAGCAAAGAAAGACTCCAGTTCCTCCTCAGACAGCTCAGGTATTGGAGTAGGAGAAAAGGAGAGAGAATTTCCACATGCATGTCGTGCTTGCTCAGACCTCTGTGTTTCTAGGCAGGGTATGAGGGTGCAGTTGGACAGGAATACCCATTACAGTGTTGTTTCAAGCAGCTAATGAAGTGCACTGTGTATCAATATCGAATCTGTTAGCTTCATGTTGAAGGAATGGGGCTTAGCCTTCATTATTCTTTTCCTTTCCATTCTAGATTCTGATAGCTCCAAAAAGAAGGCCCCCTCCAAGCCCACAACTAAAGCAGCAACCCCTGCAACAAAAAAGTCACAAGTTGCCACGAAGAAAGCGCAAAGTAGCTCTGATTCAGATACCTCTGAGGATGAGAAGAAGAAAGGCACTCCGGCTAAGGTAGCTGGCAAAGTGGGTAAGCCAGTGTCCAAACCTTCTACCCCAGCTCCCAAAGCAGACACTTCTGACTCTGACAGCTCAAGCAGTGAAGAAGAAAAGAAGCCAGCAGTGAAACCAGCCACCAAATCTACAGGGGCAGCAAAAGCAACTGTGGGGAAGAAGGCAGCTGCTTCTAGTAGTAGTAGCAGCTCATCTGATAGTTCCAGCGAAGAGGATGAGAAGCCCAAAAAGGCGGGGAAAGGGGCACAGAACAATGCTAAGACTGCTGCCTCCACAGGGAAAACAAAAACATCCACACCAGCAGCAAACAACCTGAAGTCTAAGCCAGCTGGTGGGAGCAGTAGCAGCAGTGAAAGCAGCTCTGAAGAAGAGACTGGAAAAGTCAATGGAGGTATTACCTACAGTCTGGGAAGTGGGTCTGTCAGGCAATGTTGCTGAGCTAAGCATGAATGGGAGCATTTCCTAAACAATATTCAGTCTAAACTCTACGTGCTATTAGATTATGCCATGTGGTGCAGTACTAAGAGGGAGGGCTGATTTTTAATCTGGTGTGATCCTTTTTGTCTGTATTGCAGATCTGCTGGTAACAGAATTTGTGGTAACATTAAGTAATTTTTCTGTACAGTTGTTGCCATTTGCCATCTGTGCATGCACAAGATGGTTAGTGACAGCAAGGCAGACTGCTGGAGGACCTTGTCTGGGTTGAGTGGGACACCACAGATGATGTCCCAGTGCACAGTCCCAATCTTTATCCCTCCAGGAGGAAAACAACTCTGAATGCACTACTGATGTGTGCAAGTGCATACTGTGTGACTCCACGAACTGGCAAATTTTAACCAACAGAACTTTTTCAAGTGCACTAAATCATTAATATAGGGGTACCCTATTCCACAAAAGTATCTTTATCCATTAGGATAGGAGGGCAAAATCCTTGCTGAACCAGAAATGCTATTAGTATTGGTTATAGCATGTTTTCTGGGGGAGGTAATGCGGGGACTGATTCTCACACCTGTGTCAACACTGGCTTTGCATTATGGGGAGAGATGCCATTACCTTTCCCAACACTGCAGTTACTCCCTTTGAAGTTTTACTGCTGTACATCTAACAGGCACAATTGGGAAGAAACAGAAGAGGGAAGATGTTCAGGAGCCAGAGACACCACACAGTAAAAAGGCAAAGATGAAAGCCAAAACACCACACACAGTGCCCAAGGTGAAACGGGTGAGTGAGGGTGGACTGCGATGGCTGGTGGGAGAGGCATCTCTGCCTCCTGAACAAGTAGGCTTGTTTTGGGGGTTTTGGGGGAGGTTGGGCCCACAGGATTATTTGTATTTTTGCTCCCTCCTCAAGCACTTGAACCTTGTCTGGACAACCCCAGGGAGCACACATACATGCATAATATTATTCTGGGAAAGGTTGATTGGATATGCTTGCACAGGAGTGTCCCTGAGCTGACTGATCTGAAGAAGGGGAAAAATTATGAATCTGAGAAACACTTAAAGATTGAGGTGAAAAGATTGAGGGTCCATATTTGGAGGATAAGGAGGGAAGGAGGTTGTCACTAAGGGAATAACGTGTTTATATGCACTTACTGTGTCTTGTTTCATTTCTTTTTAACAGCCAGCCTCTCCATTCCGCCGCGTAAGGGAAGAAGAGATTGAGCTGGATGCCCGTGTTGCTGATAACTCATTTGAAGCAAAGGTAGGGCTAGGTAGTGCCCAGAGCGGTAACACTTGGCCTCTGCAAATAGACATCGGCAGAGTGGCCTTGGTGTGTGTCTGAACAGTCTTTTTGGTGGGAACTTTTTCCACCAGGAGGTGCTGTTAGGAAGTGTGTGAGCACTGCCACGAGGTGCGTGGGAGAGTGGTATCAGCTCCAGTGTTAAAGTATTGGTGTTTGCTGGGTAGGATGAAGTGCAAAGCATTGCCATTACTCTCTTGAGTACTGCCCTGAATTTCTTTTTTCTCTCCCCCTTCATCCCTCACAGAAAGGAGCAGCTGGCGACTGGGGTGAGAAGGCTAACAATATTCTGAAATTCACTAAAGGCAAATCTTTCCGCCATGAGAAGACAAAGAAAAAACGAGGCAGCTACCGTGGGGGCACTATATCGACCCAAGTTAATTCTGTCAAGTTTGAAAGTGACTGAGAATGTTTCCTTGGGAATTCATAAACCATCTGCTCACCAGAATGGCTTGGATGGGCATGTGGACATTATGGATGTCAGACCTGCCTGGAATGCTACCTCCCCTAGTGCATTGTGGGGCAGGCAGCTTCAGTGTGGGCATGTAGGAGAATGGTTGGATGTTCCCCTTTTTATTTCTAATTCTGGTTTAGGCCCCTAATTTGGAACCGTCCTTTGAGCTGGTGTTATTGGCACCACTAGGGTGACCTCCAAGACTTAAATTTTCTACAGTCTTATTTTAAAAGACTGGCAGTGATTTTTTCATTTCAGTTTTCTGCCCATCTAGTAGAAGAAAGATAAATCATTCTCTTGTATCTTAACCTCCCACTTATTTTCAGCATTTTAACTCAGATACCTGTGAAATGGCAAGTATTGTAACTTGCCTTTGGCTAGTTACTGTATGAGCAATGATTGATTTGAACCCTCTGGCTGTAATCCTCACCCACACCTGACATTTCAAGTTCACAGTTGCATTGTGACAGAGTTCCTCTTTTCTGTTTCCTTCTTTTATGGTTTCACCTTGTAATAAATTTCTACCTTCTTCCTTCCATTCCTGTTGAGGCCACTAACCAGAGTACTTAAAGAAGCAGAGTCTCAATACACTTTAGTAGTTGAGTAGCTGTATTGTGTGCAGTTGCAAGTTGGGGGCTGTTGTCAGAAAGGCCAAGGTCTGTAGCACTGCTGTGGTGCTCTTGATAATGCTCTCATTGGGAATGTAGCTGGGGAGTGGAGATGTACAGAAACTTGACTGCATGAAGGTTGTGATGTTTGGCTCAGAGGGAATGGGTAAGGAGGCAGAGGAGATAAAGCCCTTTTTTCTACTTAGCTCTGCTTTTTACTTTGTTCTTGTTTCAGAGGCTCTGACTGCAGTGTGGCATTACTCCTTGTTCTCCCTGAACATGAAGCATGTCAGCTTATGCTTACTCCCAGCAATGTGCCATGCAGCTTGTTAGGAGTTGAGATGAATGTATCATTGATGCCTTAAATTTTTTTTTTCTGGGTTGGACCATTTGCTCTTTGAGCTGTTTTTCATCTGTTAAATCCCTCTCAAGAAGTTAAATGCCAGTTTCCCCATAGCACTAAGGCAAATAAAGCCTAGTGCTGTAAGGTTTGAAGTGTTAGCTACAAGTATGTGTTCAGTATGGGGAGCCTCAAGTTCAGTAGCTTGCAGCCTAAACTGAGTTTTCATGAGCAACTGAGTTAATAGGGCTTACTGCTGTTGAGAGGAGGGCGTGCTTCCCCTCCAGTTGGTGTGACTGCCTCCTTATTTCTGCTGCAACTCACATACGGTAGAAAATGGTTCTCCCAGCCACTTTTTTCCCCTCTTAGGTGGGTTAAGTTAATTGTATGTTGCGAAGCAGTCGTCTGAGCCCATAGCCAGTATGAACTGAGCGGTGGCAGCAGTGCATGTTTGGGAAACGAGGTAGTGGGCTGTGAGAACTGCTTGCCCCATCCCATGAAACTGCCAGCCACCAAGAGAGGTTATGCAGGGCCTGATTTCCATGTTTGTGTTCCTTCCCCAAAGGATGACAATGAGAAGAATCCTCTTGTTACAGGAAGCTACATTTGTGTGCAAAGCAGTGACACCTAATTGAGGGTTGGATGAGACTTGATGAGCCACCCCCATATACATGAGCTGCAACTTGTTCCAGTGAGCATTTTTCAGGACTTCCCCTCTGGCTTGCACAATCACTCTGGTGCCAGGATTCTAGGCTACAGTGCTGAGGGGCCCCAGGAGACCACGGTTATTACAAGGAGTTAAAGGTTAGAGGTCAAAGTAAGGTGGGAGTAGAGTATTTTCTGCCTGGGGATTTGAACATCATCTTGCTTGTGACTTGTCATTTGCCCTCTTTTTTTCTGTTTATCAGGAACTTACATTTGGAATTCTTAAAATTTTTAAAAACTTTTTATGTTTTGGGGTATTTTAAGTGTGAGCGTACAAATGTCTCAGAAAATAAAGATTGCTGCCTTTGTAATTTGAGTGGCTCTGATAGTTAAATGTGTGGAATAGCAGGTGGGAAAGGGGTGGGGGTAAACTGTCTCTTGGAGTTTAATGGGTAAGGCTGACAGCACCTATCTACAGCCAGTTCTTGTCTCCTTAGTTATGTGCTCAAGCTGGCTTTGAGTGACTCTGCAAGAAATTTGGAGAAAACAAGTGGAAGAATATTCACTTAAACCAAGACAAACAGGCTGCTTGAGTCCCTTCACACCAGAATATCTTGCTATGTCTGCTCCAGTATTGCTACCACATCGGCTGTGTGGCAGCTGGCAATATTACTATAGAAGCACCAGCCTATGGGTATAAGAAATAGCAGGTGTAACTGAAAAATTCTGTATATACCTGGTTAAAAGAAGTAATTTCTGTGTCCCTTGCAGTCTCTTCTGTTCTGTGAGCATGTGTGCAGGGAAAAGGAACTTATAAATATGCAGGGCCTGGTGCAGAGCTTATTTTTACCCTTTGTGCTATACATCTGTGGGAAGGTTGGGATGAACAGAATTGCCAGGTGGATGGGGCTGCCAGTCGCCCTGTAACCAATGATGTCTGCCAGCCCTCCACCTTAGACATAATGTTGTAGGAGAAGGTGTAATGCTGTCTAAAATTTCAGCAGGAGATGCAACAAATGGCATTACTCTTGCTGGAGATCAGCACCTCACTGAGCAAGTGCAATGAGGGCTGGAGGAGGGAAATGCTTTATGAAACTCAAAGCTACGTGCTCTTCCATGTGCTTGATGCTGGGGGAGAAACTGCTCCCTTCACAAGCTTTTGCAGCTGCTAGGCAGGCTGAACCCATGTTTCTGCTGCTCTCCTGGTGTAAAAAGGAAGCACCTCGTGGAGCACTTAGGCCTGGTTTCCCTGTGCATCACTGGTGCAGTTTCAGCTGTGGTTAATGCTGGAACCGGACTAACAGGACATCCCCCTCTGGCATGTGCTGTACCCGTATGGGTGCCCTGGGACACTGTCCCTAGCTGCCTAATTCCCCTGCGTGCCATCCTAGACATTTTGCTGTCTGGACTAATGCGTGTGCAGCCCCCTGTTCCCGTCCTCGGAGTGGGTCCTAGCCCTGTGAGCATCCAAGTAGGGTCCACCACCGGTCACGGGAGAGATGCTTTGACACCTTTTTAACACGCTGGCCTGGCAGGAGACAGACGCGGGGACTGCCAGGCGCTGCCCGTGCTCACCCTGCCTCCGTACGGCCAAGCGCCTGGCTTGGCCGGGGCGGGGGGGACGGCCCCTGGGCTGGGGCTGCACCGCCCGGCCCCGCCCGCTCCCGCCGCCGGCCGGCCTGAAAGGGGAAGACGGGCGGGCGGCAGCCGCTCCCCTCCCACTGCCGCGCCCTGCCTCTCTGTGCCGCCACTCGGGCCGCGCTCCCAGCGGGACTCGCTGCAGGTGGGTGCCGGTTCCGCTGCCGGTGGGGTAGGCGCGGCGGAGGGGTCCGGGGCGGGCGGTCCGAGAGGAGCCGGCAGCGCTGCGGTCGGTAGTCCTCAGCCTCCATCCCGTCGGCACGGCTCTCGGCCCCACAGGTTTGCGCTACCTGCCTGTCGGGGCGCCCGCAGTGAGTCCTGGAGACCGCCCCGCCGCCGCCGGTGCGAGCACGGCCAAGGGCTGCGGCGTCTGCCCCGCCGCCGGCCCTTCCGCCCGAATGCCGTGCGACGAGGGGCCTCCTTCCGCCCTGAGTGCTCGCGGGGTCGGTGGGCTGCGCAGGCGGTTGGCTCGGTGTGAAGCGTGGGTGCAAGCAATGGCAGCAGCCCCGGGTACTGCACGCCTGCCAGCCGCGCTCCGGGTGAACGCTGAAGGGCTGGATTGAAGTTTCTGAGCTAATGGCAGAGGCACCTGACTGCTCCTCTGCTGCTGGAAAGGAAAGAGGGAAACGGTTCAAGTTGCCAGCTGTCAGCTTGGCCCTGGCGTGTGTGAACAGCCTGGGTAACTTCAATAGGGCTACTAAAGGGCACGAGTTAAGCATCTGCTTAAGTGTGCAGGATCAGAGCCTTGGCACCTGAACAAATCTTCAAAGTGCTTTTGTGTAACTTGCTTCGTTTTCTTCTAGATTAGATCTCAGGAGTGTCTTCCCTCTCCTGTTCTGCCTCCTCATCCTATCCATCCCTCCTCAACCCTTGTTTATGGCAGCTCAGCCAGGTCTTATTCCTCCTGTGTGCTCAAAGCCAAGGAGCCGCTTGGTTTGGTTGGTTTTTTGTGGGGTTTTTTTGGTTTTTTTTTTTTTTTTTTTTAATGTGAGGGTGTCAATTGTTTTATTGAAGATAAGACTCATCGTTAGCTTCTCTACTGCTGTAATTCTGTCAAATGTGATCGGACTTGTCTGTCAGGACTTTATCAATCCCCAGCGCTTCCTACACAAGGTTTCACAACCTTCTGGGGTGTTTAATGACTTCTTTCTTTTAATGTGGCGCTTCTCTGTAGAAAGAAGCTGAAATCATAGGGCAGTAAATGGAAGACTTTTCTTCCCCACCCCTCTTGACCACTTCTCTAAAGTTTGGTGCACTTATCTCTCTCTAGTTTTCTCAAGAACTTGTTCAACTTGACTGTCATACAGACATAACCCCTTCTTAAGACTAAAACGTGCACTGAACTGTCATGTGCTCTCATCTCAAGGTCTATGGCTCACATGAGTATTTGGAAATGGCCCCGAGCCTTTCTGTCTCTTGCATTCAGGGATTACAAATAATGTTCTTAAGTGCTTCGATGCTGCAGACCTGAGACCGCTCACAAGGAGCGCAGCTTCGCACCAGCTGCTGCTCTGTCTTGCAATTGTGTTGCAAGTGAGGGGAAATGGCCCTCCGGAAGAACTTGCTGTTGCAGAGCATCATGGTGTCACAAACCATCTCTGTCCGTTCCAGAAGACAACCAGGAAGCCTGTGGATATGGAGTGGGGGGAGATCTCACTAACCACCTGGACTGATTTAATGTATGATGAGAGGCCAGGTGGGGAAGCAGATGTGTGGTGTTTGACACCATCCCCCAGCTTGAGTTCTTGAAGATGTGTGTAGTGTCAAATGTCTTGACAAGCTGAGATACAGATCTTTATTAATACTTTTCTCAGTTGTTATGGACCAGTATTTTCTTTAATACCATGGTTCCCTGGCTGTGATCTATGGACTGCCAACCTGCTGCTGGCCCACAGATTCCCGTCTTGCCTGTAGAGCTTCCTCCATAAAACTCTGATGATCCAGAAGGATGTTGAAGGTGGCCCAAGGTCCCAAAAGTTTGGAACTGACTGGGGACTCCATCAATCTTTGTCCAAAATGGATGATCAGAACACTTCTGATGCTGTTACGTGGAAGCAGTAGCACTGAGTGTGGTACAAAGTAGGAGTTGTTCTGATGCTGACCTGATCACTGCTGTGATTGTTCCATTTGGTCTTTTGGGGATCTGGGCTTTCTTCATTCTCTGTGTTTTTTGTGGGCTGCCATGAAGACGTCAAAAGAAAAATGCTAGAAAGTGACACTGTGTGTCTGTGTCCTGAGCAGACAGTCTGTGTACTATTCACTCTGTGTGCAAACAAAATTTTTAAAATCTCAGGGCTGCAGGCTGCCTGGGGAGGCTTATATTTGAAGAGGTTTTTTCTTGCTTATTGTTTTCTATACTAAAATACCAATATTAGTATTAGAATACTGTAATACTAATATTAGTATACCAGAATACTAATATTAGTATTTTAGTGTTAGTGTTATTTACCCAGGTGACTGGTGAAGCAGCTGTCTGTGATAATCCAAAACCAGAGCACAGAAGCCCACCAAGCACTGGGTTGGATGTGATTGATGGTTAGAATCCCCTGCTTCAACATATGCTTTAAGTTTACTTTACACAGCCCTGTATCCTCTAGGTTTTTACTAGAGATTCTCCTGGGCAGCTCCTGCTTGTAGTGCAACATCTTCCTGCAGTGGCAGAATTGCTCTGAGCTGCATACCTGCCTGCCTGCACGGAGTTTTGGCTTCCATAAATTAGCCACAACTGGGTTGGCTGTCATCAACTTGATGGTAGCAGATGGTCCTGTTTTTTCTGGATCACACCCAACAGATGAGGCAAACTTTGGTTTCTTATTCCAGGAAGAGTTTTGAGCATCCAAGTGAAGATGCCGTTTTTCCTTTTGGCTTCAAATGAATTGTGCTCCTTTGTTAACTCTTGAGAAGTTTACAGCGAAAATGCTTCTTACTGTGTGTAAGAGCTGGATAGAGACTCAGATGCAGGAAGGGAAATAATGCAGTCCCATGGATGTGGGTTTCCTGGTCCTTGGCAGGAACTAGGCAATACAAAGTACTGGAGGAGAGGGAGACATGTAAAGGGCAGGGTCCTTGCAATGAGGTCTTGTGGTGGGTTGACCCTGGCTGGAGGCTAGGTGCCCACGAGACCTGCTCTATCGCTCCCCCTCCTTAACTAGACAGGGGAGAAAAAGTGTAGTGAAAGGCTCGTGGGTCGAGATAAGGACAGGGAGAGATTGTTCAACAGTTACCATCTCGGGCAAAACAGACTGAACTTAGAAAAGAATTCATCTAATTTATTATCAAGCAAAACAGAGTAGAGGAATGAGAAATAAAATAAAATCTTAAAACACCTGCCCCCACCTCTCCCATCTTCCCAGGCTCAACTTCACTCCCAATTTCTACCTCCTCCCCCCGAGCAGTGCAGGGGGACGGGAAATGGGGGTTGTCATCAGTTCATTACACCTTGTCTCTGCCGCTCCTTCCTCCTCAGGGGGAGGACTCTTCACACTTTTCCCCTGCTCCAGTGTGGGGTCCCTCCCATGAGAGACAGTCCTCCACAAACTTCTCCAACCTGAGTCCTTCCCTTGGACTGCAGTTCTTCATGAACTGCTCCAGTGTGGGTTCCTTCCACGGGGTGCAGACCTTCAGGAGCAGACTGTTCCAGCGTGGGGTCCCCCACGGGGTCACAAGTCCTGCCAGCAAACCTGCTCTGGCGTGGGCTCCTCTCTCCATGGGTCCACAGGTCCTGCCAGGAGCCTGCTCCAGTGTGGGCTTCCCACGGGGCCACAGCCTCCTTCAGGTGCCTCCACCTGCTCCGGCGTGGGGTCCTCCATGGACTACAGGTGGAATCTCTGCTCCGGTGCCTGGAGCACCTCCTCCCCCTCCTTCTGCACTGACTGCGGAGTTTCTTACATCTTCTCACTCCTCTGGCTGCAAAAAGATCCTGCTACATGGTGGTTTTTTTTCCTTCTGAACTCTGTTATCACAGAGGCGCTACCAATGTCATTGATGCGCTCGGCCTTGGCCAGCAGCGGGTCTGTCTTGGAGCCGGCTGGCATTGGCTCTGTCAGACGCAGGGGAAGCTTCTAGCAACCTCTCGCAGAAGCCACCCCTGTAGCCCCCTCCTCCTCCCCCCAACCTTGCCCTACAAACCCAATGCAGGTCTGTTTGCTGCCCTTTCTTCATGGGCTTCTCTGCTCAGACTGCTGGCTGTCAGAGGTTTTAGTACTTCAACCCAGTAAAAGGCACCTGAATTAAAGAAACATCTTCAGAGCTGTAGCTGTTCAGTTACTTCACTTAAGTTAAATTGATGTAATCTATTGATATCAAAATCATACCCTGTCAAACATGTTAAATAGGGCAAAATCAAGGGGCAAATTTCAGCCCACTAAGAGGTTTCTCAGGAGAGTTTGAGAGATGTTTTCTTTTTGCTCCCTTTCTGCTGTCTCCCATTTCAATTTCAGTGCTTTGCTGTGGCTTTGAAAGCAAACTCCCAGCAGCTGATGGTGGCCAGGCGTGCAGGGCAGGAAGGATGCTGCTGCCTGCAGTGGCAATCGTGTGAGGGCTTCCCCCTGCCCACCCCTCCTGGAGCAGGCTCTGGTCCTGGCTCCTGCCGAGATGCCTGCTCTGCCCTGCATGCTGCAGCAGTGAAACTTAAAGCCTTGGTGGCACGGGCTTTTTTAGTAGTTTTCTTGAATCTTGACTTCTGACCGTTAGTGTCAATTGTGGTGTTAGGGGGATTGCTCTGCATAAATCAGCCAGTTTGCATGGCTTTACCAAGCGCTTGTCATGACAGCAGGGAAGGGTATGTTCTCCCTCTACAAGCCTTCTCCTTTCAGTGGCAGTGCTATTTCTTGCAATATTTGTCTGATTTAGCCCCTAGCCCGGGACTTCAGAGCACGAATGAGGAGGTGGTTCTGTCTGCTCTGCTCTCTGATCTAGTGTGGGATCTGCCGTATACTTGGATTTCACACCTCTGCAGAGGCACAGGCTGTGAATTCACCTCCCAGCAGAGTTGCGTTCCTGTGCCCAGCGGTTTGGAGGTTTCTGTTGAAGATGACCCTTCTGCAGCGCAACACTGGGGCAGGCAGCTGAGCTCCTGTACCCAGAGGGCTGGGCTGCAGCTGCCCCACGCTGCGGACGGAGCTGCACTACCCGTGGTACCCAACCGTTGCTGGAGGGTCCTGATGCAAAACTCATGAGGCGACTGTAGCTGCGTGTCCGGTGTTGGTAAGAGGTAAAGCAGGGGCGTGAGCAGGTGGAGTTTGAGCCTTCCCACATCTAGCCCGTGTGTGCATAAGATTTAGGTCTTTTCTCCTTTCCCCTTTGCTGTCATCCTGAGATCCTAGCAGTGACTTGTGGCTGAACTAGAGGTGGAGCCAGCAGAGTGCTGCCCTTAGAGCTGGTAGTTATGCCTTCATTACATCCCAGGAGCACTAAAAAGTAGGGATGTGCATGGCTGAAAACCTGCCTGTGCATCCAGCACAGATCTAGGGCTGGAGCTAGTTCCTTGGCTCAGTGTACCTCTCTGGGTGCAGAGCAGAGATTTGCTCTGGTGGTATTGAGCTGGGGTAGGAAAAAAAGGTCCTTTCCTGCAGCCTGGCACCCTCCCACCATTCAGGAAGATTTACAGCCTCCCTTGTTGCCTGGGCAAGGAGAAGAGCTTCCTGAGCTAGCACCTTTAGGGATTGCTCCTGAGGTTGGAAGGATGAAGCAGCCAAGAGCAGTCTGTGAGTCTCCTGTGTTAGCGTTTGCCCCTGGCCTGAGGGCTGAGATTGACACCTTGCTTGTCATTTGGATTTTGATAGCCCCCAGAGGGTGAGAGCTGAGGGTCTCAGCAATGGCTGGTACATAGGTCCATGGTAGGGCATGGTCCTTGCTGAAGATGGGTGACAATTTTTTTTAAAATGACTATTCCTTTCACCTGCACAGTTTCTTCATCTTTTACTTATCGCCTAATGAGAAAGCACCCCACCCCACATATAAAACTGCCTCTTCTGCTCCTCGTAACACACTTACATGTGTGTATGACCCACCAGGTGCCTCAGGACAAGCCTATACCTGTTGCTGTCATGGAGCCTGTCCTGAGGTCCCCACTGTCCTGGGGAAGGCCAGCAGTAAGGGGCTGCCATCCCTCACTCTCTCCCTGGAAGCTGCACGCACTCTGGATCCGTTGTGCAATGTCACAGCCAAATGCTTTGCCTTCCCTGGTGCTGAGCAGGATAAATCCCCTTTGGGCCTCTCAAGTAAGCTGAGAACTAGACCAGCTTTGTGGGCTGTAGCTCCGTGGGGGCCAGCGCGGCTGGCACGAGCCAGCCTGTTCTGACTGGCAAGGAGGCAGGATGCTGAGCAGATCCTTACTTTCCTCACAAGGCTTCTGCTTTCTTCTCTCCAGCCCTTCTCCTTTCTCTCCATCTTCCTGGAGCTCTTGCTCTGTGTGTCCAACCACCCCCTTGGTATCTGCTAGCATTTCTCATGCTTCTCATTGCTCCTGCCACCCAGTTGGCCCTGGGTGGGAAGGGTGGGAGTCCAAGCACTGGTTGCCTTTGAAACAGGGGAGGGTCTCAGCCCGCAGCTGCTCTGTTTCTTTCCCATGGGACAGGAGAGCAATGGGAAGAGTATGGCACTTTTACACTCCCATGTCTCTACCCCCACTCGCTATCTCTGGCCAGACATATCCAGCTGCTGAGGGGAGTCTGAAGATTGTATTTAGCAGTATCTTATCCAGGACTTTCTTTCCTGCCTCTTAATTGATCAAGCAATAGTGGAGAGGCTGGCAGAAAATCTTGGATCAAATGCTGCTCTACCACATCCCTACAGCCCCCCTGGGACTCAGCATGCGGGGCCATCCAAAATCCACTTATAATTGTTCCCATTGTAACTTCTCCCCCCACACACCCTTCCTAGCATGTCTGAACTGGGTCCTCAGGATGTGGCTCTGCTTCTGACTGTTCCCAAATAATTATCATGTAATTCTTCTCCCAAAATAATGTAAGGTGTGGGTGAGGCGCGTTCACTTCCAGTGATGTAGCAACACCCCTTACACAACAGAAATGCTGGGTGTTTCACCAAACTGGGAATAGGTCGATGGCCGCAAGAGTGTGACTAAGGGACGTCAGTGTGCCACAGGTGTTGCATGGTATCTCTGGGGTTGCTTTCTGGGTTTGCCTTCTTCCAGTGCATCAGTATCCTGGCACCCGCTTTCCCTTCCCAGCCCTTTCCCTGGAGCCTTCCACGGCTGATCCGTAGCGGAGCAGCTGTCCTTCCAGACCCCTGCTGTGCTCTCTGGGATTGCAATTCCTCTTGGAGGGTCCTGCTGTGACCCAGGCTCGCTTCCACCCTGTCTGTGCTTAGCAGTGTGCCTTGCCAGCCTTGTGAGGGCTAAAGCCAGAGCGTGCCTCTCAGCATTCCCACCGGGCTCTGCAGACCTCCCAGCAAGCTTGCACAGACATCAAGGGCTCAGAGGGAACCAGCCATTCTGGCTGGGCAGAAATAGAAATGAAATCCAGCTGTGCTGGTTCTGTAGCGGTAACCAGGGATAGAGCAGTGAGTGTCTCGGCTGGTGCTGTGACCCAGCAGAGCTCCTCTGGCTGTTCTCCCTCTCTAACACTCTGCAAGTCAGTCTACTGGGTTTTGAGCCTTAGGAGCAGATCAGCATAGAGAAGAGATTCTGAATTTCTAGAAAACTCCCCTGATACACCTTAGCATCTGACTTTGGTGGGGGATTTTTATTATTTTTGTCACACTTTTTTGTTGGGCTTGTTTGTTTTTCAGTGATGAGCTCCAGACTGCTCTCTTCTCCCAGTTCATGAGCTTCTGGCTTGCAGCTACAATCCCAGTTGTTAGTTGCCCAAGTACATGACCGAGCATTTCATACTATATTAATGACATGTTTCTCTCCCAGCAGCAATGACAACGATGAAGGTGCTACCATGCCCTGCTGCTCTTCTCTTCCTAGTGGCTGCATTCAGTCTGGAGCCATCTCACTGTGCCAAGGTGTTGATCATGCCCACCATAGTCTTTGACAGCCACTTGCGAGTCTTCATGCGAGTGGCAGAGGCACTGACTGATCGAGGCCATGACCCTGTGTTGCTACTTCATGAGGGTCGGGATGTGGAAACCTACCTGCCCAGCTTCCGCATGCAGAGGTACTGGGGTATCTTCAGCACACAGAGTGCAGATGCCTGGGTGCAGGAGAAGATAAAGCGTGTCTTCCAAGGGAAGATGACCTCTCTGGAGATGTTTTCCTTTTTGGAGAAGTACCTGGAAAACTGTGACCTAGTGCTGGGAAACTCTACCCTTCTGCAGAAACTCCAGCAAGAGCACTTTGACCTGCTGTTGGTGGACCCCAATGAGATGTGCGGCTTTATCCTGGCCCACATTCTCCGTGTCAAATATGCTGTGATCTCCACTGGTTTCTGGTTCCCAGCAGAGATTGGTGCAACTTCCCCCATTGCCTATGTCCCCGAGTTCAACTCCCTGATGACAGACAGGATGAGCTTCTTTGGCAGGACTTGGAATCTCCTAGTCTACATGATCACTCGCGTGGCCACAAAGCTGGTCATCCTGCCCAAGTTTGAACGTCTCATGGAGAAGCACAAAGTGGAGCCAAAGACATCCATGTTGGACCTTGTCCATGGAACTAGCCTCTTCTTCCTCTGTAATGATGTGGTGCTGGACTTTCCCCGGCCAACGCTCCCCCATGTCATTTTCACAGGGGGAATCCTTGCTGAGCCTGCAAAGCCCCTCTCAGTGGTAAGTGCAGAAAAGCTTTGAGCTATGATTGCACATTAACCTGGGGAGCTATTCAGTGCAAATCTGCTTTTGAAGAGTCTTGTAAATGCTCTGACACCCCAGGAGTCTGGAAAGCTGTTGTGTTATGGTGCCTGGGTGCAGCAGGAAGACAAGCAGCACTGAGGACCGTGAGGTTGCAGGGAAGATACAGAATTAAGTTGTCCATGCTAAAGTGGAATTTGGCTTCACTGTCTGTGTAAAGTGGTGTGTGGAAGTCCTAAATTGGCAGTGTTGCCCCTGGGACTTGATCATGAGTAGTTTGCTCCTATACTTGAAGCGGAAATGAGAAGAACAATTAGTCTTCAATGCTTCATCACTGATTTCTGTCAATCCAGAATTTCCTCCTTAATCCTATTTCTCGCGGGGCGTTTCTGCCCTCAAGCTTGTAGTCTTAAGAACCCATAGAGGAGAACTGTGCTTGTTCCTTCAGCAAATTCAATGCGGAATCCCAAAGTGTACAAAACTGAAGTGTATCATCCCCTTTTTCTTGAGGTCCAGCCCCGAGGGAGAACTCCCCAGGCATCCCAGAGGCTTTCTCTGGCCTGTACCTCCCTATCCCCGGTAATAAATTCAGAGGGACAAGCTCTTAAAGCCTCAAACTGAAGACAATATTGGAACAGAGCAGGACCTGTCTGCCATTTCTCCCATTGCCTGACCACTTTTACAAACGCTGAGGGGAAATAGACCTGGATAATGACACTTGGGCAGTCAGGTTGTCCTGGTGTCCCAACTAAGGGTCCAAAACGGAGGTAAGGTTAGAGGCCTGTCAAGATCTCTGATGGCAGCTTTAATAGAGAAAAACTTTTGGGTACCAATTTTTTTCCAGTTAAAAGGGAAAAAGTGAGGTCAGGTGCTTTAGAACAGAAGTTCTCCAGATGCGTATGGCTGCACATCTCCCTTTCCCACGTGGCACGGCATGCAGGTAATGCAACACACGTCGGGTGCTCCAAAAGCTGTGTCAGAGAGTGGCTACCTCACAGGTCTTGCAAAACACTGGCTTGGTCCAATCTGGCCACGTACACACCTGCGTTATAAAGAAGGGAGTTGTTTGCTGTGGCATTACTCATGTGCTTCACAGCTTCCAGAACTTATCCCAGGGCGCCTAAGGGAAGAACGATGGAGATAAGTCCGGAGCCCCGCAGTAGGCGGTGGCTGTTGTGCTAGCAGGCAGGCATGTGTGTACCCAGGTTGTGGGATGCCAGCAGGAGAGCGGGCTTCTGTAGGTCTAGGTGTAGCTTAAGGAATCTCCCATCTGAACTGGAGCAGAGTTATGTAGTTAAGGTGTTTATTTCCTCATAATTGAAACACCGTGATTGTGAGTTCCTCTAATTAGGACTCGGAAATACAAATATGTATTTGACAGATGGTGAGAACTCTTGGTGGTCAACCATGCTTCCGTAGCAACTTCAGTGACGTTCCTGAAAGTCAAATGTTAAGGCACAATTATAATGGATAACGTAATCAATTGTTTTATGAGTCATTATACTTTTATTTAGGAAAGTAAAACTAGCACTTTTTCTTCTTTAGCAGTTTTAGTGGTTGTATTGCTCAAAGGATGTGAAACTCAAGAGAATGGAAAAACCAAAATCTCTTAGTTGAAAACTTTTTGGTTCTTGGTTGTTGGGTTTGTTTAGGGCTTTTTAAGCATTTCTGCAAAGATAGTTTTGAGTCCCTGAAGTATACAAAAAAGGGCAAATATCCCTAGAGATTAACACTAAAACATGCTTTAACTCTTCTGTACTATGATCCCCCAACCTGTAGACTGCTATTAATAAGATACTCTGAATTAATCATCCTATTTTTTTTTCCTTTAATAACAGGAAGAACTATTTTTTTCCCTTCATGTTCTTCTACAGTCTTTATTTCAATGAAGTATTCATATTCAAAGGTAGATTTTATGAAACTACCCTAAAATGCTCCTGACTGCGATACATGGGAAACTTGAAGCAGGAGAGAATCCGCAATGAGAAATAGGCTCAGGCCAGCCTGGCATAAAAACGAATAGTCTGTGTTTGGTCCACAGGAGCTGTGGTGGCTGATTTCTTCTCCCTGCAGCCTTTTGGCCCTGGTTGAAAAAAAGTGCAGGCTCTGTTCTAGATACACGCCTGTTTATGTAGCATTGTAGGTAGCCTCTAAATGAAGGACAAACAATTGTGGTTTTTGCTGGAGCTGTAGCTACCTCTCAGCCTAGTGACCAAAAACTAAATCTGCTATCTGTGAGTAGCTGTCAAGATGGGTAGAAATCTTCTGCAAGATGGCAAAACCTTCTGCCACCTCCAGGAGCCTTCGACATTGGAGAGTTTGTGGGGAATCTCCAGCGAGATGTTGTTCCTGACCCTGCCTGCATGATGTTTCGTCTGTTGTATCAGCCTACAGATAGAGACCCTGACAGGCCTCCTGCCTTAGTGGTGATGGAAAATAACCTTCCTCTTTTTACTCCAATTTCCTTCTCTGCTCTGGCTGCTCCTATGTGGGCCCTGCTTGCCAAAGAGTAATTGCTTTACCTCCAAAGCAGGAGGTAGTGCTATGAAGTGCAAGTTTTGGACACCTCCCCGCAAGCTCCTAAGCCCAGCAGGTGCTCAAATAATTTCTGCCTGGCTGGGTGCAGAAATCACAGCGGTTTTAGAGTTTGTGGCCTGATGAAAACCATGTAGCTTTGTGCTCCAGGTGCATTTGGCTTCATCCTCTCCGTAGACAACTTTCTACTGGCAGAGGCAACAGTGGGAAGGGCCTTTCTCTAACAAGACTTCAAGGTAGCTGTGTGTGTTCTGCCCGCAGGGTCTGCGTCTCTGGGTGGAAGCAGCAGATGCAGGTGTTGTTGTTGTCTCCTTTGGCATTGGGATCCGAGCTCTCCCGAGTGACTTGGTAGAGAAGATGGCTGGTGCGTTTGCTCGTCTCCCGCAGAGGGTGGTGTGGAGGTGAGGAAGGAATGGGATTCCTCTTAATTTGAGTTGGACAAAAATCAATGTTGAGGTGTGATTCATCTCAAAACACAGAATTTGCTTTCCATCTCTTGACCTGACTGAATTTATAATTGTTCTCTGTGTGTCTCTCTTCCCTTTTTTTCTCCTCCCACAGATACTTTGGGCAGAAGCCAAGAAACCTGGGTGAGAATACACTGATGATGGGGTGGCTGCCCCAGAACGACCTGCTAGGTAAGGCTGGGCTCTGTGTGTGTGTGCGCCGCTAGCAACATCCCTGGAGTTGAGCCCAAACCACAGCAAAGGTGTACAAGGACAACAGCACCTGTGTGGGTCTAAGTCTGTTTCTTGTTGTGAGCCTGATCTGTACAAAACATGGTCCTCGCCTAACACCTGTGTGAAGCTGCATCTTGGTCCCTATCTCCCCCCTCCTCCTCCTCCTACTCAGCAAGTTTTGGGCTGCCAAAAGCCAGGTGTGTTCCCAAAGGGTAACATCCTTTCTGCTCAGCATGCCTGGTTTTCCCTAAACATACATCAATGCTATGTGTTGAGGAAGCCACCGGTAGCCCTGTTTCAGCGCGGAAGGCACTGACCTGCTGCCATTTCTTTGCCTGCAGGCCATCCCAACGTGAAAGCCTTCGTCAGCCACTGCGGGATGAACGGTATATTCGAGGCAATTTATCACGGTGTGCCAGTGGTAGGATTTCCTTTCTATGGAGACCAGTTTGACATCATGACCAGAGTGCAGGCAAAGGGCATGGGTATCCTCATGGACTGGAGCAGAGTAAAAGAGGAGGATCTTTACCAGGCCATCATCACAGTTATCTCTGACCCCAGGTGAGGCATATGGAAGCCTCATCGAGGTCTTCCTTGGTGCAGACTCTATGTAGGGACCAGCGTGTCTTTGTATTGATCCCTACCCATGTAGCCTGTGGTGGCTTCTGGACCAAGCAGAGTTGGAAGCATTGCTCAGCTGGCCAGATGTGTTAGTGCCTCAGTCCTGAGATGTGGTCCAGGAGGAGATACTCCAGCATTTGCTGTCAGTGTAATCTAGTCCTGTTTGGCTCTGACTGTAAATTTTCTTAGAAAGCTTTCTGAGATGCTGAGGCACAAATCTCTTCTCCTTTTAATGCCAGCCTGTCATAAGGGGAAGTGAGATCACAACCTCACCTTGGCACCTCCCTGGTCTTGTCCTAACAACTTTCTGTAGAAACGTTTAGTGCAGGTCATGCTCTGTCTGCTCCTTCTGACAGCCAGGTACTCTTCCCTTTCCTAGATCTGCTCCAGCACAGTGACACAGGGCTCCCACTTTCTGACAGGACACATGGAACTGCTACTGTTAGAAGTGCTGTCCGAGACCTTAATGTTTTTTTGTTTGTGAGCTATTAGGAGCTCTCAACTACTGACAGTGTACGTTGTTAAGGTGTTGCAACTCAGTACCTTGAAGGATTTGGCCAGTCATCAAGTGTACAACTATTGTTTGAGGCTGGGTGAGGTCCCCTCTCCTCAGAAAGCAACGATCCACGTGAACCCACCAAGCAGGGACTCGGGAGCTGAGCTGCCAATCTTTTTAAACACACAAAGTACGGTGCACTCTGGCTTGTGCTGCCATGGCTAACAATTGCCATCAGAGTGACTTTCTGAGGCAGGCCAGAACAGAATTATGGAATAAACTTGCCACTCTCCCAAGGTATCATTTGGGACTTGAAAGCACTACTGGACATCTCAGACCACTTCTCAGCTGTGAAGCTCCTGTCAGAAGGGTAACTTCTTGTCTTCTTTCCTTGCAGCTACAGAAAAGCGGCCAAGCTCATCTCAGCTCTGCACCTGGACAGACCAATGCATGCTCTCAACAGGACAGTGTACTGGCTGGAGTACATCCTTCGTCACAACGGGGCACCGTATCTTCGCCCTGCTGTCTACGACCTCTCCTTATACGAGTACTTCTGCCTGGACATCTTGGCTCTTCTCTTGCTGTGTCTGGCCAGTATTGGATTCATCCTCTACAAATCCATGGTGTGGTGCAGAAGGAAGGGGGCCAGCCCTGTGTATCAGAATGGCAATTGCATGAAAGGCCACTTCACAGAAGAGAAGAAATTGCAGTAGTGGCTCAGCGTGTTCCAGGTCACATCCCGTCACTGTGAAACGAACTGCTGCTATGCCAAGAAATGTGTGGCACGCAGGCATGGAGAGAGGTGAAAGATAAGCAGGTCTGGATGAGAAGAGAGGGGGGAGGGAGGACTATTGCACAGTCCTGCGTGCACACCTCTGTGCACAGCACCTGTGGGCGGGGGTGCAAATTCAGGCATGGGTGGAAGCACTTGGCCAGGGCGCTGGGAATGGGGCATGGGTAGGTAGACCTCCAGGGAGGAGTACAAGTTGTTCCCTTTTTATTGCACATTGGTTTAGATGCTGGTGTTGCTCTTCTGGCTTTTTGGATCTCCATGGAGGCTCTGGAGGTAGGAATAGCATTTCATGTGTGGCAGACAGAGTTTCTCCTCTGCCTTGTTACCCCAGGAGTCAGGATTTCTTTATGTGCAGGTGAGGACCTGAAGTAGAACTGCGGACAGGGAAGGGCACTGAAAGTATCATCTATAAGAGAATGAAATTGGTCTGGTTTAAGTTCTGTGGGTAAATATTGTTCTTCCTGCTTCCATCAACCCTCTGCAATCCTGTTTGTGTTTAAGCTAAATTATTTTTTTTTTAAATAAAGTTATATTCTTTCGCCTGTGTGGCAGTTCTCTCAGGATGTTGTTCAAGCAAGATTAAGGTGCTTTTTCTTCTTCTCACTGCTGCTGCGGTCTCCACATGCCTCTGGATCCCTACAAACCTCTGTCAGCGACTTGTTTTGGTCTTCCCACAGGGTTTCAGGCAGTGTCTTCCCTCCTCTGCCAGCATGTGACATACATCCATGCCCATAGAGTCTCCAAACCTGTGATAAAAGAAGAATTTGGAATAGATGCAAGTACCAGGACCACAGAATAGCAGTCAGTAGCTTGGGGAGCTGGTCATAGGCAATGGGCCATACAGTTCATTTATAGAAGCAACAAGCTCTGTTCTTTCTGAAGAAAACAAACTCCTGCTCATTTCAGTGTGAACAGCCATACTGTTGCCTCACTTGGGGACATGATACGGAGCGATACCTGTGTGTTTCTACTCACCCTGAGCTCTAAGGCAAACCCATGCTTGGGTGCAATTGCACAACCCACCTGTAGCATTGGCTGATGGTCCAGCTGGTGATGGCTCATGCCAAGGGTTGAGGGCTCTGCTCCATGCTCTCAGCTGGGGCCATAGCAGCGCTGGCACAAGCCAGAGAGCAACCTCATTGCCACAGCTGCCCTTGCTGGTGCTTCCAGGCTCTGCTCTTGATTGCTCTTGCATGTGCTTCCCTTTCCAGATGAAAGGTGTATTGCCACATGCAGCCTGGCAACAGCAGTTTGGCTGGGCTCCTGGGATGCTCTGGGTTGGGACAGTGCCCAGCCTTATTCGTTGGCTTCTCTGAGGCTCAGCAGTGCTGCCATCGCTCCCCAACCCTCAGCTTACAGAGGGGCTGCAGCGAAGAAGGCTTTGCATGAGAATCTCATTTGCTATTGAGGACAGATGAGAAGAGCCCATAGACCTAAGCTGGGACCTATAACTATCCCATGGCAGAAGTTGCTCTTCCTGGAGTTTCTTGCTGCCTCCTGGGATGCCCAAGCCTGACCACGATCAGTGGTGGGCATGGCAACCCATTGGTCTTGCTCTGTAGCAGTCCCATGTGGCTTCATGCCCTCTGAGCTGAGGATGTGGAGTTTAATTGTCCCAATGAGGAATGGGGAGGATCAGAGCAAGGTGAACTGCTAACACATAGTAGGGGAAAAGCAGAGGTGGTAGAAAAGTTGTAGAAACACTGGCTACCTGGCACCTTTCTGCCTGAGTTGAAAATTAAAGGTTGATGGAATTTGGAGGGGTTTTGGGGGGAAGAAAAAAAAATATATTGGCACAAGTTTTGCAGCATGCCTACCCATTGCCAGTTGCACTATGGTGGCTTTTTTGTCATCTCCTAGCAGATGAGTGTGGACAAGGGGGTGGGGGTGGGGCATTTTCCTCAGTTCTTTGTCATCTCTGGGGTGCAAGAGGAAGATGCTGTCTACGTGAGAGTTTGCCTATTTAGATTAGGCTGAATGTAACAAGTGAGTTGGGAAGCTTGTGGCTTGGTGACAGCGTGAGATTGCTTTGAACTTAAAGAAAAGAAAAAACAGTGAGAGGACAAATGCACCGTGTTTGCAAACTGAGGCCTCGACTGAGGGGCTTGCTTCCATTACGCCCCCAGACTGGCTGTGTGGGAAAAAAAAAAAAAAAAATTAAAAGCAAGAGGGCCTGCTTCAGTAGCCTGTGCCCCACAGCAGTCATTTCTGTCTTCGGAGGAGCTGCAGGAGAGGGTATGAGCGTCAGCCCTGCTCAGCAAAATCCTCCAGGTCAGATGCGGATCACCAGTGCTGGAACTGCAGAGGAAACGCGCAGCATGGCTTGAAGGGGCCAGAGACCTGCACGTTGTTTTGCTTGCAAGTAAAAAAGCAGAGAGAAATGTTTGAGACCCAAGGAGACTATGTGGACTTACAAGGACGTGAGTCTATTTTCTAACTTACTGAGGACACTGCCTTGTTGCTGTTTACAGTTTCAGAAAGAATTTCAAGGCAACATTAGCATATTGTCTCCTATCAGATGTGTCCTTAAGTCCTTGAGCTTTTCATGACTCCTTTCATTTCCAAATGCATAGCAGAGTTAGGAGGCATATCTAGCTAGGGAGTCAATGTGTATATAGTGCATTTAAACTGATTCAACAATTTATTGAGAACTACTTTTAATAGAGTAAAGCACAAACCTGCCTAAGGATCCTTTGAGTAAGAAGTGGACATTCAAAAAGCATCCCTGAAGTAAAAAGTCTTCTGCAGGAAAAGCTGCACACGGGCTTAGAAACTATCAGGAGCCATTCTTTAAGTTATAGGGGTAGTTTTCTGGAAGTATTTGGATATAGTAATTAAAGATGAGGGTTCCTCTAGCTTTTCCAGCTTTATTCCTGTCCTTTGTAAATCTTCTCCCTATTAAACACATAGCTTGCTCTCTTTACTTTTCTCCTTGTTATTCTTTCAGTATTGAATACAGAAGGAAAGTATAACAAAGCCTTAAGCTAGTTATTAAGTTCAATTATGAATAATGAGTAGCCTGTCACACACATTAAAAGCCTTGATGGGGGAAGGGATGTAGGTGAGTTTTATCCTTCAGGCAGCTCTGCCTTCAGCTTGGTACCTGATCTCTGGGCAAGATGCCTCTCAGTTACTGTGTGCCCTCCCCTGTCACAGGCACGGAGGTAGGCAGGTAGAGCTGTGGCTTAGCTTAGGAAATTAAAACTGTGGTTTACGAGGCAGCAAGCAGGGAACAAACCTTCCCCCCCCCCAAGGAAAAGTAGGACATGAGCGAATACTTTTCAGAGGACTGAAGAAGCCTCACCCAGGAGCTGCACTCCCAGTAGAGCCTTGCACAGTGCAAAGCTGCCTTCTGCCCCTCCGCCTTGCTCTTGGCAAGGCACCGGGGAACCTGAGCAGGATGCCGAAACACCAGCAGTCTTGCTACTGCGTGCAGAACTCCCTGTGAGGGCCCCGAGTGGCTCTGCGGGCAGGGAGGCATTTGGGGCGCATGTAAGCCAGCTTTTCGGGTTTGCCCAGCCCCGGCAGCTCCTTGCAAACCTGCTCAACATATGAGGCATGGCAACCCCGTGAGCGGGAGCCGTCCCAGCATTTGAGACACCCTGAGTTTGCAAATGAGTGTGTCTTCCAGGTGATGGGTGTGCAGCTCTGCCCAAACCCTGGGCTGGGGCCAGCACCTCTGCTGGGAGCAGCTCCTTGCCAGTGACAGGGAAGGGGTGAAGCCACATACTCACGCTGCTCCTGTTGCAACCCCTCTCTTAGGCCAGCATCAGTGGCCATACCACTGCTGGAGCACACAGCAGGGCCTGGCACGGCCTCAAATGCTGGTCTCCTGCAGCTGCTGCTTATTAGATGTTTGCAAACATCTCCTGCGGGAGACCAACGCTTTTGTACGTGGAGGGTCCTCACACGTTCCCCTGGCAGCACCCCTGCTGGAGAGCCTGTTCGTGGGCTGCAGCAGGGCCACGTCAGCTCTGCAGCTGGTTTTTCAAGTCCGGTAAGGTGGCGGCATCAAACCGTGTCAACAAAATTTGGCTAATAGAGAGGAGCTGTCTCCCTCTGCAGGTGAGTGTGGAATCGCTCCGGCTGTGAGAGGAAGGCCTGGAGGAGGACGGGCTCCGCAAAGATGATGATTTTGACTCACCCCATCGTTAAATGACAGTGAGCAAAGAGCACCTCCGTCCCAGGAAACCCTTCTTTTTGGCTGATGCAAGGACCTGTGCATGGCTCAGCCCCAGCCACTCTCACCTGCAGCAGCCCTCCTGATAACCACCCCTGTTTCCTGGGAGCAGAGAATTATCAAATTGGTGCAAAGTTCCCAACCCTAATTTATTTGAGGAGGGAGGTTTCCTCAATGAGCTGTATTTCAGCAGTGGGGATTACCTGGCTCACCAGCTGCGTTGCAGGGGCTGGAGTGTTATCTCCAGGCAGTGGATATTTGCCACCGTGGTGGCAGCCCAAGGGGCAACATGCAGGAAGAGATATTCCAAAATAAAGCGCTGCTCTTCCCAGCATCAGTCTGCAGATTGCTGTTCCTTGTTCCTGGCAGAGAAAAGCCAGCTGCTAAGCTTGGCACGAGTTCTCAGCACGGTGCACAGGGGACGATGTGACACAAGCCACCAGCAGTACCCAACAGGAGCACTCCCGCCGTCCTGCCTAGGCAGCGCTGTCAGGCAGGGGTGGGAGATGGAGGTGAATTGTGGAGCACAGCAGGCGTGGTGGCACAGGAGGGTCCTCTGCAGTCAGCTTGCGGCACAAGCCTGCTCGGTCACACTGTGCGGGGACCCTGCAGCAGCAGCTCCATGGGTGATCTGTGCCCTCTGCTGGTACTGGAAGAGAGAGAAATTCCACCTGGAAATAAGGCAAAACTTTTGGACAGTGAGGCAATGAATTTTTGGCAGGCTTTAGTGGCTGCACTGACACTTTTGGGCTTTTCAATCAGATTTGGTGCCTTTCAGAGAGAAATGATATAGCCTAAATTTGAGATCATGATGTGTATCATCTTGGGAGGCACATGAATTGGCACCCCATCCAGGGTGCAGGAAGGACCAGCTGCTCTGCAAGGCTCAGGTAGCCCAGTGCGAGGACAAGATTGCCAGGGCAGCACCTCCCTGCCAGGGCCAGCCAGACCACAGGATGGGAGAAGCTCATGCAGTGCCCTGACACTCACAGCAGTCCCTGCTCACCTGCAGAGCAAAAGAAGCAAGTCCTGAAGGCAGTGCAAGGGAAAGCAACTGTTCTCCTGGGTGTTCAAGCAAGGCATGATCTCAAATGACAGAAAGACCTATGGTCTCCCCCAAGCTGTGCTTTGGAAGGGCTTCCAAAAGGCTTGTAAAAGCCAGGGAGACATTACACACCATGGCTGCTCCTGCACCAGCCAGCTGGCCAGGAGCTGGGCACTGTGCCTTTGAGGGCAGCCAATTGCTCTGAATAGCTGATGGATGGATCTATTGGGGTTCAGGGAGCTCCTCCTTCCTCCCTCAGCCTCTTCCCTCTTGCTCAGGGACTGCTACTGGATGCCTCTCACCCTCCAGCTGAGCCTGTTTACCCCAGCAGGGCCACTCCGCCCACTGCTATAAAAGATTCTAGGCGGGATACAGCTGGGGCTAGTTCCTTCTCACAGCTACCCTTGGTGGTATCTATAGTGGTAATGGCTGTGTAGTAATCTTAAAGAAAACTTTTGAGTTATTATTTAATAATAAATATGTACTAGTGTTATGGTAGTTGACTAACTTAGTCCCTCTTTCCTTTGAATTCAGTTATATGCATTCCTGTAAGGCAAGCTCTTCAGAGACCACACCATGTACTGATGTAAAGCTCAGTAGTTTCAGTACAGAGCTTTGCAGAGTGGAGTTTTCTTCTGTAATTGGTAATCCTGGAAGACTAGAGTGATCCTGCTTGATTGTGAAGAGGTGAGTGTGCTCAAGGTGATATGTAGAACCATTGAATGATAGTTCAAAGGAAACAAGATGAATTTTGTTTTTATGAAATCTAAGAGAATGAGGAAACTTGGATGAATTATGGAAAACAGAATGGTAGTGTTCATGCAGGTAAGGGCAGCCCTGTATATCTAATGTCTGATCTTAGAAAAGGGTGTCAAGTAATAGAAGAATAATAGCTAAACTGTTCTTGAAAGCAACACAAATTAACCTGTGTATCTTGCCAAAAAGACCATAAAATAGAAACAACATTACATGTTCTGCAAGTTGTAAACTCAGGGTTGTAATCCCAATGATATGAGTTCAACAGAGGCTTCAGCTGGAGTTATGCTTCAGTGCCCTTTGTGCAAAGCTTTGGGTGAGGTGATCTGTCAGTTCAAGCATTGGTAATGCTGGATTTTGGACTCTAGGTAGGGAAACATCAATGGCTGTGCCCTGAAGCTGCCAATGAAGTGCGTGGACTGCTATTAAGGCCAGTCTTTTAAAAATCTAAACTAAAGGGGAAGAAGGGTTGAATGGTTAATTTTCATTAAAACTAAACTGGCAAGAAGCTGAGGGCCTCAGCAAGAACAAAAGACAGAGATTGTCAAGAAGTGATGCTAAAAATTAATTGCATTGCTCTCTCTTCTCTTGCACTTGTCCCCTGGATCAGCAGAGTGAGGGATGGTGCTAAAGACATATTTTGGCAGGAGATGAATGAACAAAGCTGATAGTAAGTACAGATAGTTAAAAAAAAAAAAGGCTGAATTAGGATCAGGCCTCAGAGGAAGTCTGAAATAATTAATTGTGAGCAGCGTGTCTGGGGTGGGACGTTACAAGTAGCACAGGGCTGGAGCCGGCAGGGAGAAGAGCCCTTCGAACCGTGTGTGAGCTGTGTGCTGTGCTGCTGCCCTCCACTGCCCACAGCTGCCTAACAGTAAAAACATCCCCCTCCTTGTCCCAGTTTGGCTAAGGTGGCCTTCAGGGCCACGTTCTTGTTTCAAGACAAACATGTTTTTATAATACCCCCACCTCCAGACCCGTGCGCATTACCCCAGGCCTCGGCTCTGGATGTGAAGTTGCTTTCTCATTCAGCCTTAACTCCTCCGAGTCAAATGGAGCATCCTTTCCCTGTCTCCAGCTTGGGTCAGGAGGCGGGGAGGACCTGAAGGAACAGCTGCAGACATTTTCAGCAGCACGCAGACACCTTTCACAGCTTGGTGTTTGGAATACAGCCCATCCATGGTTTGTCAGGGCTGCCCAATAGTAAATGGAACACCTATATTTTAAGAGGCTGAGTCTGATCAGGGAAGCTGTATTACAGCAAGCCTTGCACTAAATGGACTGAAAATAAACAAAATGTTGAACCAAACGCTTGAAGACAATCCTCCTTTGCAGGTTATATCTTGCCAACCAGGGAACCCTCTGACTGTACCAGTTCAGTACTGGATGAAGGAGCATAGGCTCTCATTAGCAGGACTTTCCAAAGACCTTTCCTGAGGGGTTCTCCAAAAAGCTGCAAAAAAAAAAAAAAGGCAATTAGCTGGCAGTGGCAAGCAAAGCTTTACCAGGGATCAAAATAGTCCCTGAGACAGCATCAAGTAGGATCAATGTTGATATTTTATTTTATTCTATTCTATTTTTGTGAAAAGGCAGAAACAAGCACTCTGATCTGGTTACAGGAACGGCATTTTAGTCACACTTCTGTAGCCAGTGGGTTTTACAAAGCAAAGTGCTAAACTTTTGGTTTGCTCTTTCAACTTTGTCTGGGACTGGCAAATAGACTGAGACTCTGCAGCCTTGATAGGCTTCAGCCAGAGGAAAGAGAGTATGTTTTGTGTTGGTGTAACTTCTACTAACTCTAAGCACAGATGACTTGATTGGGCTTTGGATGAGGACAATGATGAAGTGGAAAGGGGCTGACATAAAGTCATCGGCAAGGTCTGGCTGTGTGAATGACCCTGAAGATATTCTGTTTGGCTTAGTAAAGGAGAAGGCACTTTCTGTGCCTGCATTTGGGAATGCAAGGTGGAGAGCTCTTACACACCATAACCAACGTAAGCAACAGCTCTCACGATGGCAATTTGCTTAATGCAATAATGTTGTTTTCATTCTGTGGATTATTTTACTCTTGTTTAGAGCACAAAACCTGTTTTGTCTGAAAATTTCTGAATGTTGTTTTGTACAAAGTCTCTCATTAATGAACTGTTCAGAAAACACAAATAGGTGCATGTATGCTTGCCTGAAGATGTTCTTAAACTCAGCCTGAGCTTTGTGACTTTTGTGATGAAGATGTAGCTGATCAGGTTGCTTAAAGGACAGCTTCAATCTTAATCAAAGTCCTTCAATAGGATTTTTGTACATGCATTTGTTCAAGAACTTGTTAGGTTGTCAGACTGGTGTCCTTCAGACTCTAAATTTTCAGCTGTGAAAACAGATACTGATGATTTTAAATTGACAAATTCTCTGCTAATCTCAGGATCTCAGAATTCTGCGTGTGTATTCAACTTGCTTTCAGAATTAAGTTTGAAGACATAACAACTTTAGGCAAAATCTCAGCTGCTCACTTAATGCACTTGTCCTGATCACTGTTTCCAAACACCAGTTGGCCTACATTCAGACTTTAAAGAACAAAAGATTTTGTAAATGGTACATGCTACCATAAAGCCAACAAGAAAGCTCCTTAGAGGTGATTTTCATCATTGGTATTTCATATGGGATTTGTAACCCTTCGCTTAGAGCTGTGATAGCATTCATCCAAAGGTTGATTGCAGATTATGACATCTTTGGGTTAATAGCTCTTGATGTCACCATCATTTTGTTTACCCTTTAGGACATTTCTATCTCTTACGTTATTTTTTCTTTGGAGATGTTTCACCGTGGTAAGAGCAACTGGGTCAGAGAGCACGAAATAACTTGAAGCACTAGTAAGGACTCTAAACAGTCTTTTCTGAGAGCCCTCATCCTCCCATTCAGCGGATCTGCTTTGGTTTTGTCCTGTTTGGGAAATGCTATCTTGCCTGGCAGGAGGAAGGCAAGTCTCATCCAGAGTGTTCCCCAGAAGCCGTCTTTTAGAGTACATGTGCATCAAGGGACAATATTTTGGCTAGCTCTATGCAAAATTGTTTTCAAATCGCCAGTTTTCTTGATCATCATACGCGTCCTTCAGAAGGACCATGCCAAAGCACTGTACAGTGAGGGTCTGGTACAGCCACAAGCAGCAGCCCTCGTGTCTGTATCTTGCCAGGATAAGGAAGAGATGTTATTGCTGAGCTGTGGCTCTTAATGACTGCCAGTCACATGCCATTCAGGGAGCTGCAAGGAATCACAGAATGGTAGGGGTTGGAAGGAACCTCTGGAGATCATCTAGTCCACCCCCCCGTGCTGAAACAGGATCACCTAGAGCATGTTGCACAGGATCATGTCCAGGCAGGTTTATGAATATCTCCAGAGAAGGAGACTCCAGGAAGGAGTCCTTCCAGAAGGAAGGACTATTTCTTCTGGTACTGTGCAGATGTTAAACCCTAAACTGTTTGTATCAGCCTGTGTGGGTGACTCTTGCAAGGAAAGGTAGCTAACTTGAGACTGGGGAAGCAGAAAGAAGACAGATGGACTGCTTGCAAAGAGCAGGGTATCCTTTCTTCTCCCTGGGCCTGAGGGTCCTGCTCCTCCAGGGGAGGAGAGCTAACAGCTCAGGAGTCTCAGGATAGAGCACAGCCAGCCTCCTGCATGCTCTTGCTTTTGGGGAGCACAGGGCTCTGCTGAGTGATGCCTCCCTGCACTTTTGTGGGCTTTTGCTCCCCCCTAATGGCCGAAGAGCTAAGAGCCCCTTTGCTGGAGGACATGGTGTTACACGGTGACTGGTGGCAGAGGGTGCCCCTGTGCTAGCAGACCTGTGAGGCACCCAGGCGACTTCAGCTCCAGGCAGGCTCAGAGGTTACCCAGCACTGCAAGGGGGATGGGGCCGGGGTGTCCCCCAGCTCTTTCTGCAGCTCCGATTGCCGGGTTTTACCCTCCTTGTTTTCTGTTCCACTTCCCAAGAAATGCAGCTGTGCCTGGGAGAAAGGGTTACAGCTGAACTTGGGAAAGAGGGGCAATGCAGGCAAATCAGTAGATCTGCACAGATCTGAGAGTCTTCCCTGAGTCAGCACCTCCTCCTGCCTATACCACCAACTGAAGCTCTCTACCTTTGACACTTGCACTGCAGCTCTTCCCTCTCACTGGAACAAGTTATCCCCACTGCCTGGGTTTTACCCAAACCAGCTATAAACAGTCTTTTGCAGACTGGTGCTTTACAAGACCTCAATCTACGTAAAAATGTGTGTGTTCATGTGCTCAGAGCTTTTGCTTTCGAACAGCTATGCTATTTATTGTGTTGCATTACCTGCTTGTTGCCCTTTTTAAAAAAAGCTCTTCAGAGCTGTCCACATTTAAAGTGTCAGAAAATGTAAATAATATCTCATTTTGTGTCATATTTTGCATCTAGGGATTATCATAGAATAGTTTGGGTTGGAAAGAACCTTTAAAGGTCATCTAGTCCAACCCCCCTGCAACGAGCAGGGACATCTTCAGCTAGATCAGGTTGCTCAGAACCCTGTCTAACCTGACCTTGAATGTTTCCAGGGATGGGGCATCTACCACCTCTCTGGGCAACCTGTGCCAGTCTTTCACCACTTATGTGGGCATAAGCTTTGCATTAGCTGAATGTAAGCCTAACTGCCCAGGGTAGTTCCTCCAGCATCTTCTGTTGAGTTCTTTGCTGCAATATAACCTAGGTTGCTTTCCAAGGTTAGGGAGCCAACCAGGAGAGAAAGTTTGTTTCCTTATCCTTCCCATTTCTTCCCACTTCTTAAACCTACTTAACCAAATTGCAGTATATGTAACAAAATTATGGCTTACCTGTCATGCCACCTCTGTTGGCGTCAAAAGAGTTAAAAGATATTTTGGTCAAGAACACAAGGATTGTTCTTTGTTTTCATAGTGTGGTGGTGAAGCTGCCACCAGGAGGTCCCATGTGGGATATCATATTGTCTACAGTCGAGAGGGACATATGGAAACAGGGCATATCCTAACCTTTAATGAAAGCTTGCAGTGCTTGTGCAAGGAGATCCCTCAATGGCTTCCACCATGCCCTGGTGCGTAAACCACAAGTAATGATCACAGGCAGTAAGACAAGATGATTTGGAGGTGGTTACGTGCCATCTTGGCCTGCTCACCCTTGCCTCCTGTGCAGAAAACTGGCTGTCCTCTGCACTGGTGGGGATGGCAGCATAGCTCAGACCAGCATGGGTCTGTCTGAGCAAGGCTGGCTTTGTGTGTGCTCTCTCGTGTCCTGCAGAGACTATCAGGGCTCTCTTATTTAAGGCCAGCCTGGAATTAAAATAAATAAATAAAATATATTTTTTTAAAATCAGTTACTCTACCTCCTTGTTTCCACATCCCCACCTGTGTGGAGCAGGTAGGTAATTGGTGACAGTACAGCTACAGAGTCAGCTGCCCAACGAACAGGTGAAGACCTTGGTGGCCACATTGCCCTGTCCCTGTTCCCCATGCTGATAACATTTTGCTACTGTCCTAGCTGGTGTAGCTGCTTTCTTGTCTACCCCTACAGATCCATTCTGTTTAAGTTCTACAGACTGCTCTGTACGGTCTCTTTCGTGCCACTTGCTACAAAAGTGATCAATCTGCGAGGCCAAGGAGCCATAGATCCTTGTTGTTGTTGTTTACCTTGCCCAAAGCTTTTTTGTTAATTTGGCTGTGAGATTCTTAGGAAAGAGATTACCTACTCTATCTTCCTAGAAACCACTTTCTGCACTTTGAATCCTACCAGGATTTGGCATGCTGTTACCCATTCTGGATGATACCTGGAGTCTTTCACAAACACCTATGTGCTGTTCAGACTTGGCAGAACTCAAACATGCTATGTACCAGCAAAGTAGTCAATTTGTTGCTTACTATTCTATGTAAGGAATTGTTTAAGACTCAGGGTATAAAATGTGATATTTGGGCAAAAATGAATTTTCTTGTAGTCTGATCCACAGGTGATGCTCAGTCACCGTATCAGAAACTAGCCTTCCCTCCATGTGTACTGGTGAAAAAAGTGAATCTTCACCAGAAAACTGAAACTCTTGTTGCAAATAGCAATTTGAGCTTTCAGTGTATTTCGGGCTATCTCAAAAAAGATTTCTTTCTGGAACACTGTAGAAGAAATGTAATAGGAAACACCCTCTCCAGAAGGATCCGCAGCCTGCTTTCACAGTCCTCAGGAAATTGTCCTTTCTCTTTCAGGTCTTACTTAGCCATCATGTACTCAGATTAAAGAGATGGAGCCTTCTGCTCTATAGGGTCTCTGTCTCCTCCCCCTGGTCTGGAGGACAGAAGGATGAAGTCCCTCTCTCCCACTGATTCAGGATTGCAGCCCTGATGTTCCTGAATGAGAACAGTTGTGTGTGAAGTTTTGCTGGGGCTCTGCTTCCTCACCTGCAGCAGCTGAGCTCTATGCAGCTCACCATGATGTGGTGGAAAGAAGCTCAGCTGTTTCTTTACAAATCGCTTAGATGTCTACAGTGCATGTCAGCTTCTAAACCATCCTGAGTCCAACAGTGGTTCTGAGCACAGTGCCAGTGACCAGGTACCTCAGAGGATGCTGAGGGCCTCATCCCTGCTGTCTGCTTCTGTTCTTTGCATGTGTTGCTCTTGTTCCCTTCTGCCAAGGAGGCACCTGGGGAGGACTGCCAGGTGCCTGCTCAGCTGGTACCAAACAGCTGCAGTCACAAGCTGCTCCTGCATCTTAAATGAACATGCAACCACCTTAGAGATGGAAGGACAGAGCTGCTCTAGGAGAGGCATGGTTCTTGTTCATGTGACATGAAACAATTTCAAAATGAAAAATTTCACTACTGATCCCAGGACTAGGTTAAGAATATGAAATTATGTTGACATCAGCACCTTTTCTGTGGTGCCATTCAGTGGGCACAGAGGAGAGAGGCTCCGGTCGCCCCATCAGGATGCAGGGTGGGTCCTGCCACCCGCTGGGTACCAGCCCCATCTAGTCCGGCTCGCCCCCTAGTAGACAGTCAGGGTGTTTCCAACACTCTCAACAACAGGCAGAAATACCCTTACCCCTGCTGCAGTTAGCTGCTGTGTCGTCTTCACCGTGGACTAAAGCACCTGGCTACTGCTGCTGGAGACTTAGATGGGCTCTGGGAAATCCTGTACTTAAGTTCATGCAGGTGAAAATGGCTATGACATAGAGAAAATCCCCTGAACACAGCGTATCTCATTGCACCCTTCCATCACTTCACTCAATTTGTTGTTTCACCCAATTATCATGTCTTTACACATGTCCGACAGGAACATCCTACAAAGCTGACAGACTTGCGGAGGGTTTTGCCTTATGCAGGTATCACTGCACCTGCACACAAGTCACCTGTTTAACTGTTGCCTCTTCAAACAGGAGGCAAATATCTGTCCAGATGAGACATTTGCTCTGTATTCTACAAGGCAGCAGTGGAAGACTGTACCAGGAAAAAGTCTGACATGTGGGAATGAAGATCCCCTGGTGATTTTTACACCATCTTTGACTTACACTCCCCATTTTCCAGAGCACTTGCAAGTTTCTCCTGAAAGGCCAGCTTATATGTTTCTTAACAGCAGTGGTTTTGCCATACATGCTGTACATAGCACGGACTCCCACTGTGCCTTGCACAGCTCTCACCTCGGTCTTCCTAGCTCCCAGGAGGTCCAGCCCTGACCAGAGGACTGCAACTCGAGGACTGCACAGAGATTCCTCCCCATTGTTCTTCCCTTACCCCTCTTGTTTGCATCCTTGGCAGAAACAAGCTCCAATGTTTTGCTGAGTTTTCTTGCACTCCAATCTTTAGCTGTCATGGTTTAAAAAAAAAAAAAAAAATTCTTTGGTAGTTATACTACCGTTTTCAGAGGAAAAGCCTTTACTAGTGTGTGACATGAAAGGACAGAGCAGAAATTGCTGTCCATTAATTTGCTGCTACACAGGGCTTACACTGGAATCACTGCATCTTCTACACTCCTCCACTCCACACAGGTCACTCCAGGATAATTTCCCTCTAACAGCAGTGACCTTAATTATCCTTAAAGGAAGTATGGGTGATGAAAAGGCTCCTCTCTGCGCTGAAAAGGGAACGTTACCAGATCCAGCCTTGTTGACGGTGGAGCACGCTATGGGTAGATGCCCTGAAGCTGCACAAGTGCAGGGTCAAGGTTATCAGGTCTGGTGATTTCAGAGTCTGTTTCCTGTAGTTCCGTAAAACTTGAGGAAAAAGCATAAGGCTTTTTTTCATTCTACCATTCCTGCCATGTAACACAAAATGGCAAATTTCTTTAACATATCTATCACCTGAGGAAGAGTATTTCCAATATTACACCCTTCATCATTAATAGTATATTTTAACATATACTTTTCCTGCTTATCAGCAGACATGTTTCTAATTTATTAACTATGAACTATTAATACCTTTACTATTTATCTCTGACTATGGTCAACTACTCTCAAAGGGGAATTCTTGTAGATACAGGAAAGCTTGCTCTCTGGGCTAAGCAAAGGCTTCCTAGAAAGGCTCTGTTGTAGGTTACAGCAGTTTTACAGCCAGAATGGCATGGTCACGACCTACAAACAATCAGAGAAAACATCATATTTGTTTCAGCAACAGACTTTTACAGAACTGAATTTATAACAGGGGTCAGCCAACATGTGAAAGATGCACCCAAAAAGACTGCATCAGTAGACACACACAAAAAAATTGTAGACAGCAACAAGTATTTGAAGATCTCCATTCCCGCCTGCAGCTCCGCAGCCATCCAGCATGAGTTAAAGAACTTTCTGGAAAGGTCGGACCACTTGTCTTGCATCCCCCATTTTGGGCAGTAGTGACACCAAGCAGAACACCAACAGCACAGGTATGTGCTGAGTAACACAAGCAGGTTATTTTTTTGCTCCAGCTTCTAGTGCACACAAGTTGACATTCGGTCTCATTATTCAGCAGCAAAGCCATGTTGGGCACCTTATAAATTTATCCCTCCCCATGCTCCAGACAATGGTTTCACTGCTGCTGACTCCTTTGCCTGTATATTCCCTGTGGATTTGCCATTTTTAGATGGAGTACAGTGGTTAGCTGCTTGATGGACTACAAGTACAAAACACCTGCTTGTTTGACCTATGCTTTAGCAATTGTTAAACAAGACCTCCTTTATGTAAGACACCATATTGCAAGAGGAAAAGTCTCTAAACGCCCTTTGGGAGATGGAAGGGTGAGTTGGATTAGATGAGTCCGGTCGCCCCATCGGGTTGGGCGGCTCCTGGTCCCGCCCCTCCCCGGTGCGATGCCGGGGCGGAGCTCTTCCCGGGACTGTATCTGCCGGTGCAGGGTGGGCAAAGCGGCTCGTTTCGGCTCGCTCCCGGAGATGCTCGATATGGAGCTGAACATTGACCCGTCAGAGCTGCAGCCGCTGGGGGAATACGACTTTGAGAAGAAGTTAAACGTCCAGGAAGTTAGGGAATGGATGCAGCAGAACTGGTGAGAGGAAGAGGAGGTTGCGGCTCTGGTGCATCCCAGACCCTGGGGTAGCCCCATCGGGCAGTGAAGCAGGCGTGGGGTCCTTAGCCCCAAGGAGGAGGAGGAGGTTGGGGGGCTCTGGTCACGGTGACGGTGCAGGTGCCAGCTGTCCATCTGCAGCTGTCAGGGAAGGGTTGTGGCAGGGCCTCAGGCAGAGCAAACGGTGGTCGAGGTCGTGATGTGGCAAGAGGATGAGAAGCACCCACAGATGGCCACTGTGGCCCTTGCACCGGCAAAAAGGGAGCTCAGCCCTGCCGTGCTGCCCTAAAGCCTTGGAGAGAAGTGGGACGTAACATGTGGCTTCTGGCTTTCTGGTGCAACTGGCCTCTTTAGGCAAAGAGCATCTTCTGCCTGTAGGGTCTCATGTGTAAGTGGATAAAATGCATTGATGTATTTGCTTGGTATCCTGCTCACAGGTTACCAGATCCCACCTTGTCCCATCAGGATCCTGTGGAAATCTCCACCATGTAACAGCTCGCTTTCTTTTCTGTGGTCCCCAGGGTTTTCCTCACCAGCTCTGCTTGCTGTCAGGGCAGGCTGCTTGTGACCAAGCCCAACCTTAACACAAGAAAAGGAGATCTTTTGTTTCTTGGTGAGAGTGCTCTGCTGGAGCCACAGAAGTCCAGCTGGAAATAGGTCAGTTTAGGTCTTTTCCTGACTGCTCCCTCTCCTGTACTTACAGGTACAAGTCTTTCTTTTTTGCTATGGCTTATCTGATCGTGATCTTTGGAATTCAGCACTTCATGAAGGAACGGAGAGCCTACAACCTGCGTGTACCACTGACCCTGTGGTCCTTCAGTCTGGCCTTGTTCAGGTAAGAGCCTTTGCTAAAGCCAGAAAAAGCTGTAGACCTTCCCTCAGGACTGGGTTGATGGGAAGTTCTGGGTATCCACTATGTCATTAGGGGAATAAATGTTTTTTTTCCCCTTGGAGGCCCTATCCCGTAAGGGGAAGTGAGCTGCTCATACGGGCCATTGGTTCCCCACCAGAAATACTCCAGCAAGTCAAATGAGTTGCAGAAGGACCACTGGGGACTGTGCTTGAAAATCATTAGTGGGTAGATTTGAATGTGAAGTTTGCAAGAGCAGAGATCCTCATTCATGGGTGCCTCACAATTGTAAGGTTGATTTGAGGTCTATAACTCTTAAAAATAGAGATGATGTCGTCCCCGTACCCCCCCCCCCCCCTTTTCCTAATCTTGTTGTGTAGGAGGTGGGGAAAACTCTGGTACACTCACAAAGGCATCTTTCTTAATGTAAATCTAAAGAAAAGCATGAAAAAGGCTGGGAGGTCCTCCCTGGCTGGTAGCATAAACTGGTTGAATGTATCAAAGTTGCTGACAGTCACCAGTCCTTGGGTTGTCTTTCCAGTATACTTTGATACAGGGGAAAAAAGAAAAAAGTATGAGTAGCTGGAATGGCAGGAGAATGATGGTACAAAGACAGGGTTATTTCGCTGCCCATTTTTTAGAGAAACCTTTTAAAACCAGCCTGGTACTACTGCAAAGTTCTAGCTCTGGTTTTTTATTTTTTTTCCCCAGTCATGCAAGATGTGAAGATTAGTCTAAAATATCTCTTTTCAAACTGTCCAGTCTTACGGTACTGGTTTCCTGTGGTGACAGTGAGAATGATTCAGCCCCTGCTCTGTAATTAAACAAGCGAATAAAAATTTTCCAACATTGTCCTCATCTCCGCTCCTTTTCAGTCTGTTGGGTGGGAGAAAGCAAAACTAGACTACTGCCTCTGTAACTCCAGAGGAGCGTCTCTGCCTAGGTGCACAAGTTGGCTTTGGTCACATCTAAGGGACGCTGGTTGCCCTCTGTGAGGGTAGGGCATGGCAGTGGTCTGTAAGATCACAAGTTGTGGGAGAGGGGTGGTAAGGGGATAACTGTTCATGGTCAGTTGGAGACAAGCTCATGCAAATGAAACTTACAGATTGATAACAAAGAAAAAAGGGTGTTTCTTCTCATAAGCCGTAGGAACTGCCTACCACAGGAGGCTGTAAATGCTCCCTGGGTGTGCACTGTTGGCTCCTGTCAGGAGGTGGGACACCAGGAAAATTGTCCCCCTTTTCTGACCAGATGTGGCAGCTCTTATTCTTAAGTGCCTCTTCAAGCAGTGGAAACAGAGGGTCTAAGGAGGACTGTTCTTTGCTTCTCAGACCTTGGCTGCTGCCATCCTCCAGGAGCTGTCATGTGGCACCATGCAAGCCAAAGGGCCATGTTGGTGGCTCAAAACCCACTTACTCCTTGTGCCTTGCTATTGTTCTGGTGTGAGCAGCAGCCCTTCCCTGCTCTGTCTTGCAGAAATATGTGTTTCAAATCCTGGCCAAGAGGTCTTGGGCAAACCTGTGCCCAGAAAACAGGGGGCTGAAACCTGCTTGGAAGTCTAAGACAACAGTTTGTTTAGATGTCCCTGAGACTGCCTTGGGCATTGAGATGGAGTTAGTTAAATATTCTTGGGTGCAGAGCTGTCGGAGGCTCTGGTGGGGCCCTGGGCACAGTGTTCAGCTCTCCTCTTGTTTTCTTGCAGTGCCATTGGGGCCTATCGGGTCTGGAAGCAAATGGCCTTCATCCTCTCTACCAAGGGATTTAAGCAATCCGTGTGTAGTCAGTCCTTCTATGTCCACCCTGTCTCCAAGCTTTGGGTCTGTTTATTTGTGCTGACCAAATTCCTGGAACTGGGTGAGTCTGAAACTTCTCCTTATCCCATGTGCTCATAACTCCTTTGCTTTTGCAAGCAGTTTTTCTTTTACAGGTCTCTGTCCAAATTTTAATTGAAGAACAGGGCTGTCTAGCCTTGCACGTGTCACTCATTTTCTTGCTCCCTGTTGCTCAACCAAGACAATATGCTCTCTCTTCGTGGGACTGCTGCCTGATGTTATTGCTCTGCTTTGATCCCCAGGCCAGTGCCTGGACTAGGCAATTCAGCACTAGGATGACTGTGGCAAGGGGGGCAGGCAGGCAGGGAGGGCTGGGCTTTCCACCCAGTTTCCACCCAAAAAAGTACAGAGGAGTTGGTCTGAGCTGTGTAAGTAGAGCTAGGTAAGCAAGCCTGGGTCAAGGGGCTCTTGTACCAAAAATGTGCTGGCAGGTAGGTGCCTACACGGGCTTTATCGGTACAGATGATTCCGATGGGTACCTAGGTTTTGATGGGATTAAGCTACACAATGGCTTCAGCAGTGCAGCTTGCTCATTCTGCCTCGCATGAAAACTTGTGCAACTGCTATGCTTTTATCTGACTAACAATGCACTTCTTCCCCAACTGAAGGTGACACCGTGTTCATTGTTCTCCGGAAAAATAAGCTCATCTTCCTCCACTGGTACCACCACGTTACTGCGATGGTCATCAGCTGGTGTGGCTATAAGGAAATGGTGGCTGGCAGCGGCTGGCTTGCAGTCTTGAACTTCAGTATCCATGCTATCATGTACTCCTACTATGCTGTGCGAGCTGCAGGCTTCCAGGTACCCCGCTCCATCGCCGTGGTAATCACCATTTCACAGATGGTGCAGATGCTGGCATTTTTAGTAATTAATGCCTTGATCATCTTCTGGATGGAGGATAAGGTCTGCCACACCACCTGGACAATTGTTTTCCTTTCATCTGTTGTGTATATCAGCCTGCTGGTGCTCTTCTGCAACTTCTTCCTCAAGACTTATCTGAGCAACACCCAGAAATCAAAGGGGGAGTAAAACTAGAGAGGGAAGAAGAGACTGGGGTGGAGGGGGGAGAGGGAAAGGGGAACCTTTTCACTCTTGTCTGGAGCTCAGGTGCCTGATGGGATGGGTGTGATGGGGGTTAGGAGGAGGTCACTCTGGATAACAGCCTTCAGATTAACTTGCGCATTGGCCTTTGGTGTGCCTGCCTTGCAGTGGGTGGTATGCCAGAGTGAGGTGCAGGTTGTCGCAGGCTGATAGCAGGAGGAGACGGGAGGTAGCCAGGGGCTGGAGACCTCGGAGCCATGGTTCTGCTTTTTCCTCTTCTCTGCATCACTCGGGTTTGCCTTGTGTCTCGCCTCCTTCCCAGGGACTGCTTGGATCCTGCATGCATCAAATCTCTCCTTGGGAAAACGTAGGGAAACTCCTCTCAAAACAGCACTGCCCATTCCATGGACCCCAGTTCTGGGGGATAAGCGGGAGAGCAGAGCCCAAACCTGCTGCTACTCTGTGTGTGGGACAGCCCCGGTAGGTTGCCAGTGGGAACAGCACTTAACTGGAAAATCCCTGCTTTTTTAAGGTTGTGTAGGGAGGGGAAACAGGAATGTCTTTTTCATCCTGGAACCAAACTCCTTCAGAGCTGCTCTTCCCCTTCAAACCAGCGGCTGCTTCTGGCCAGTATGATGCTTCCTGGTTTTAGGCTCACTCAGCTAACACAAGGAGAGGAGGAACCATTCCCTACCTCATCCAGTTCCCCTCTTGGTTCTGTCCTGGGCCAGGATGAAGATCCTGCTCTGGCTCTGTATGCTGGTACTAGCAGGGCAGGATGTTGGCCAAGGCAGTCATGCCCTGGGATCAACCTCATCACGCATTTGTGCCATGGCCTTGCACAAGTCCTTTCTTCCATTTCTGTGCCTCAGCTTCTCCTCTTAGTTTGGAGTAGCACAGAGGGACAGGGGCTACTTAAAGAGCATTTTGTGGCCAGATGCTGTACAGACATTTCACGCTGTGCGACACTCGTGGCTCACCATGCCCAGGGTAGGTAAAGCCTGAGCTGGCTGCATGTCCGTTTTCCACCCAGGCCAGAGGGGTGGCACCTTCCCTCTTGTGTTGTCTTCCAATACCAAAAGTAACCTGTGTCCTCAAACAGGGAAGCAGAGCATGTAAGCCTCAAGCTTGTTGACTAGCAGGTGAAACCCTGTCAGGATGCATTCCTTCCCTAGTTTACACCAGTTTGGGTTTTACCAGTGTAGCAGTGATTTGACCTTCAGTCCCTGTCCCTCCCTCAGCTCCCTTCTGCTGGGGCTGTAGTAAGTGCTGTCCCCACTGATGTCTGCCTGGGCTGAGCTGGTAGCAGGAGACTCATAGGACCCCTCAGGATGGGAAGGGGTCAGGTCATCTTCTGACCTATAGCTCCAGGAGGGGCTCAGTGGAGTCCTTCCCAATTGTCACACGCTCCCTGGAGCTCCTAAGGAGGGCCCTGGGTGAGGAGATGAGTGGTGGTGCCCCTGCAGCCACATCCCAGCCGCTGCTCACAGGATCACAAAACATGTAAGCTGGAAAAGCAACACCAAGACTGTGAACTGAGCCCAAGCAATGGCCTAAATAATGCCTTACCTGATCTGCTGTAAATGCTGAACTGGCAGACACAGGTTTAAATGTTACTCCCCATAGCAGTGATCCAGCTGAAAGGAGCTTCTTGGCGATGGGGTTATCCAGTGAGACATGAGGGGCTTTGCCCAGGCTCTCCCTTCTCCTCTGTAGTGCAATTAACTAAATCCCATGAACTCTAATGGCTGTTATTCTGAGTGTGCCTCTTGTATGATATTAAACAGTCTATTTAATCTGACTAGCTACTGCCTCAGGCCCTGGGAGCTAAGCAAGGCACAGTTCTGCCCTGCAGAGCATGTGAGGCATTGCCTATGGTCCCAGCCCAGGGCCAGCCCCACAGGCTGGAGGCAGAAGGGTCCCAGAGCCAGCTCCTCTCAGGGTGCATCTGCCACTGTGTGATGCGTAAAAATGACTAATAAATGCTGTCATGTATGGATTGATTTATTTGATGCCTTTTTCATACCTGACCTTTGTTCTGAACTGTGAGAGAAGCGTTGCTTTCTCCATCTCGATCCTGTGTCTTCCTGAGGGTTAGCCACAGTGAGGTGTCCCGCAGGTTCTGTGTCTCTGTGCTTTCTCTTTCTGCAGTCATCAACAGCTGGTCCTGCTGCCCGAGCCCCTTTCCCCACCACCAAGTAACTAGAAACAAGAGGGAGATGATTAAAAAAAATCAGACTTTTACCATCTGAACCGAGCATGTGGCCGCTCAAAGGCACTGTGCTTCATAAAGCCAAGACAAGCCTTGGAGCTTGAGTCTGGCTAGGAGCACCTCAGTTTCCAAGCCTCCGGGTGGATGCTGGCTCCTACCTGGTGAATAGGATTTGGATCTTCAAGGCACTGGGTTGGAAAGCTACCACAGGGCTGTGGACTGCACTTCCCACCCCAGCAGCCTGCGTCCTGTCCAGCCTGCCCCGATAAGATGCTTCTTTTCTCTGGATTTCCCAGCATGGTGGGTAGGAGTGGAGCAGCACCTTCCCTGGCTTTGATAAACACAGAAGCAGGCAGCTGAGGTGACAGTGTTTGGGGAAGATGAATAAACTGGCCTTCACGTTTGGGAGATTTCTTTAGAGAGGAGGCGATGGTGAACACACGGGAGTAACGGGGTGACCTCTTCTCCTCCTCCATGGTGCTATTTGGGGCACTTTCTGTGATAGTCGTGGTCCCAGTGAGGCAGCTGCCAGCTCTCTCCCACGTGTGTATGGCTGCCCCAGCAGCACTCCCTCAGCTGCACCAGACATCCCCACAAGCACAAGAGCATTGAAGAAGTGGTGTATTTTCACAGTTGCTCTTTTCTACCTAAACTGCCTGATGTGCTTTTTGGTGCTTTAGAGGTGATGCTCTGTGGGATGGGGTCAGCTGCCCAACCACCGTCACTCTGCTGGCACTGCCTCACTCAGTGGTGCAGAGCAGGGCACTGGAGGCAGGGCTCTCCATCTCCAGAAGACCTCACCTCTAGAAGAGACCTTTGCTGCCGGTCTATCTGTGCAGGCTGCTGGGGTGGGAAATATCTTTCACCCCAGCAGAAGGAGGGTTTGCTGAGAGTGTCCTGTAGGGACCCTCTCTCCCCCACCAAGAGGTCACATTCCTCCTCCCAGACTGAGGGTAACCCCTTTCCAGTGCTGCCAGGTGGACTCGCCTTACCCCACCTGCCCTACACCCTCCCTGGGGAATGCATACCATGGGCCCAGCATCCACCTCTTCACCCTGCCGCTCTCTGTGGCTGAACAAGAAATAACAATAAATTGCCCAGACCTAGGCAGGGGAAGACTTTGATTTCTCCTGTGTTTTATATTGCCGCTGCTGTTTGGCAAGTTGGCTGGAGTGCTGAGCTGGGTGTGAGGAAAGCGGCAGTGCTTGCTGGAGCTTGGGGAGCTAATAACAGCATTCTCCTTCCCCAGGTCAGTGCTATTTCCCTCAAGCTTTGTGGAAATGACTCCTCCTTGCACTCTGTGAAGAAAAGTCCTTATGTGTTGCTGGTGAGCTGAAATAGCCAACAGACCTGTCTTGGAGGGGACATATCTTGAGTTTTTGTCTGTTTTGGTTCTTTTTTACTTTGAGGGCACAGACAGCAATTAGTTGCCTCTGTTGTGCGGGAGCCGTTGCTCAGGGGAAACCGTGGTCCCCACTGAAGGTGCTTTTGGGGACCTCTGTGCAGCTGGAGCAGCTTGGCTTAGGGGTGGCCGGAGGGATGTGGGGTGCAGGGGAGCAGCTCTGCAGCTCTGGCACAGGCCGGGCAGGGAACGTGCTGCAAAGAGGAAGACTTCAAGGGCAGGAGGAGACGGAGCCCCAGGCTGCAAAACCCGGTGAAGCAGGGCTGGAGAGCCGGCGGAGATCGGGAGAGGCGAACGATTTGCCCGGAGGTTTTTCCCATCCTCCGGGCGCGGGCAGGAGCGCGGCATCCCCCACCCCTGCACTGCCCGGGCGCTGCTGCCGGCGGGGGCTGCGGGGCCAGCCCCGGGCTGCCCTGGGTGCCGGCAGCCGCTAGGTGACACCACCTCACCCGCTTTCACCGCCGGCCCGGCCCGGCCCGGCCCGGCCCGGCCCCGCCCGGCTGGCGGGGGACGCTGCCCGCCCCCGGCTGGCCCCGCGGGGCTCTGGCCCCGGCGCTGCTGCTGGCGGTAAGGAAGGTACCCCCAGCCCTGCCTCTCCCATGCCCGGCTGCAACCAGGTCCTAAAAGGCAATGAAGACAGAAATTAGATCCATCTCTTACAGCTATCTACCTACCTGAGCCCAGTTTTTACTATCTCCAGCGGGCCCTTGGCTGTTCACATCCAGCCTGCAATTTGGAGCTCTTTTGAGAGATGTGGTACACGCTAGCATGCACCAAGCAGGAAAACAATTCTCTGCTGTCTTAACAGTAAGAGACTAACCAAGGACGGTGTTGTGCTGCTTTTCAGTGGAGAGAAAACACTGATGGCAGCCACCAAGGAAACCCAACTGTTTGGTGCACTTTGCATTAGCCTTCAGATAAAGACAGCTATGGGGAAATGGATAGCACAAGCCATGCCAGTGATGAGGGCTAAAAGTCTGGCCTTGAATAAAGAAAGCACAAATAAGAGACTATTTAGATAAATTAGATTTTTTCAGACCATCTAGGCGCAGTAAACTTCACATAAAGGAATCCCAGAAATATTTGCTGTTATCTACTGGGGGACAGTGAAGCATGGAAAGACTGTAAAACACAAGCTTTTTACCCCCTCTTCAAAATGGGGACTGGGGTCAAATGCCAGGAACTGCTGACGGTTAAATCTCCTCACCCACCCACCACTCAAAAAATGCTGGAACATATAATCTCACTACTTGTAAGCAGCAGAGATGAGCAGGAGCCATATCCACTTGCCAAGAACAGAATTTGGTCAGAGTAATCTGATTTTCCTCTATGATAGGTTAAGGGCATGGTGAAGAAGAGCCCTGGCTGCCATTTAGGTGGGTCTCAAACATGATGAAGATGGGAAGTTGGGTAGGTACAAAACCCATTGGATAATTATACCCAGAGAGTTATCTATGGTTCACTGTTGAAAAAGGGGTCTGTTCAGTGAAGTTCAGGGACATCTGTGCCGGGTCTGGTTTTATTCAGCATTTCCATTAACGATCTGGATGATGGAGGAAAATGTGCGCTTGCTAAATCTGCAGATTGGGAAGTATCTAGTGACAAATTTACTTGCCTAACAGGTTCTTAGAGTAAGCAGGACCCTGCTGGAAAACACCTGCTTGGGCTGCAGTACCAAGGAGATACAGCTAGGGAGGCACTGGGGACTTGTGAGAGAGAGAGAGGTCCAGGAGAAGGTCTGTAGGACACCTGCCGTATTTGTGCTGAACTGGAGACCATGATGTCCATGTCCTGGGCCCACGGGGAGGGAGCTGAATGTGGGAAGCTGTACAGGCTCAGCTGCATCAGGAAGGCAGGTGGCATTTGCAAAGCAGGGGACCTCTCCCAGGGCTTTCTGCTGCCAACTTGCTCACTTTGTTATTTACTGTTGGCCACCTCTGATGTCTGCAGATTTTAAGATTTTCCCAAGTTTGTGTCAGTTCTTTGGTGCCATTGTACAAAGCACTCTCAGATCAGAGCTGGTTTGCCATCAGCTCTGCATCCTACATGGTGCAATACCTCTGACTGCAGAGACAGAGCCCACCATCTTCTCTGTACAGGACTGGGAAGGAGAAGCTTGAACCGACTTGCCAGCCTGCAGAGCCACTGGCCACACACTTGCATGCACCAGTTTCCTCATGTGGGTAGTAACTGAGTCTGTCCTGCTCAGAAACCAGAAACCAGATTGGTCTGGCCTAAAGTTACTTAAAATTACTGCATGGAAATTCTCAGGCTGAAAAATCGGTACCTAAACGAGGTCTTGACTTTTCCCCACTGTCTCCAACAACAGATCATGAGAGCCATGTGGTGGAGTTGGCTTTCTGCTCTGTATATTTAGGCATATCTTTCATCAGCTGAATCCTGCAACAGTCAGCAGCAGCCAGACTTGCATACCCCCACTGAACCTCATCTTCTCTGTGGGACAAGTAGGGGATCTTCACAAGCATCACAGCAACATAGACAACAACCAAAGCTGCACAGGAACTGCTCAAGGCAAAGCACAGCTACTAGAACAGGTTAAAAGGGAAGGAGGAGCTCATGTTGCTCTTGGCTTCAGCTGGGGAGAAGAGAAGGGAGAATTTTCTTTCCCTTCATAGACATATCATTCAAGTGAAAGGGAAGCTGCATATCCCTTTGATTTCTTCTCCAGGTAAAGCTGCATCTTTATGAGAGACACTTGTTCTGGCTTTGCTGTGATTCTACCTGTACTTGAGGTCAGCATAGGGTGGAGGGGCAGGGTGCAGGGAAAGGGTGTAGGGGAAGGACCAGGTGTGTAAAGAGCTCAGCTCCTTGTCAAGAAGTAGGAGAGGATTGTGGCACCACCTGGCTCAGGTTATCCAGGAGAGGAGTTGGACTCAGCTGTGAGTTGGGCTCAGTGGAGGGGAGGAAATTAGAGAGAAGTCCAGGCCCTTCCTTCTTCCCTTAGGGGGAAGAGCTATGGCAGAAAAGGGAGTTGAGCATAGTAGCACTGAGGTGCGGGTTTGGTGGGAAGGCTGCTGGATGGAGGCTCCAGCATGGAATGGAGACTCACCACTGAAGCTACTTCAGCAGCATTGGTGCCCAGTAGCAAGGTAAGATCCAGGCTGCAATGACTGGTCCTGTCTTAAGTGTGCTATGTGTATGTTTTAGTTGTTTGTGCTTGATCTTTGACGGCGTGTTGCAGATAGGGTTGTGCTTCCAGTGGTAGCTGTTTCAGTGCAGGGTGACTTGGCCCTCATTTTGGTTTAGCTCAGAGCAAAGCATAGTTTTGCTACAGTCATGTTGGGCTGACATCTGTGACTGCTTTCAGTATCTGCTCACCAATACCTTCAGCAGCAGCTGCTCCCTGTGGAAAAGGCTTTGGCAAAGACTGAGTGGTTCACCTGCTTTGCTTGTGAGAGACCCCTTACTGTGCCCCAGTGAGGATCCCCTCTTAGCAAAGAACTTGCTTCCTCTCTGTATGCTAAAAGCATTGCAGGAACATGGTTTATGCCAGGTTTGCCTGTCCCATTCATCCAAGTAAGATAGTTTGTTGTGATGATGTGTGGGGTTTGGGGGATTTTTTGTTTGGTTTTTTTTTCTATGAGAACAGTAAAATATTGGGGTTGTGCTTTCCCCTTGGAGCATGTGCCCCATGAAGGGAAGGGAGGCCACACTGGGTAATGTCCTGCTCCCCTGCTGCATGTGGAGCTTCCTCGGGCCCTTGGAGGAACCCACTCCATCCCACTGAGTTGGCTGAAGCAGCAGGCCTGCCAATGCACACACATCAGGAGAAGCCAGCTCTGGTTTACAGCTTTCCCAACAGAAACTGCAGGGGCAGGCTGGCAGGGCAGGCTGCTGCAGCCAGCCTATGCCTTGGGGCTGTGGCTCAGAGAGGGAGTGCTCGGAGGGGCTGCCAGGACCCCAGACGCACTGCCCCCATCCAGCACAGCAGGGAAGCCCGTGCCAGGAGAAGCTCAACCTTCCCGCTGTGGTGGGTGCGTGCAGGCAGGGAGGGGGCTTGTTTTCCCTTTCACACTGTGCTGATGGGCCTTTACTGTCCTGAGGAGCCAGGCGCTTGATTTGTAGGTGAGGAACAAAGATGGCTCCTCCAAACCTCAGGCCCCTGTTCCGACTCGAGCTGCCTCGTGCTGGTGCTCCCAAGGATGCTCGCTCTCGTCCAGGCTGCTGGCTCTTGATTTCTGAGTCTTCAGACACAGGCTCATGCTCTCAATAATCAGACAGGCAGAAGCCTTAAAGGGATTGTGCCAACTTTTATTTTATTACCTTTTTTTGAAATGGGATTTGGGAAAGGGAAGGAAATGTGCAAGGGGGAGCTGATTGTTGCAAAAGGGGACGCTTTGGATGTACACTGGCAAAGGTGTTCCTGTCTGACTGGAAAAGACCGAAGTGATAAAGCATGATGGGCAGGATCCTTGCTTTACGGGGTTTTTGGCTTTAAGGTCTGCTTTGTGGGTTAACTCGTACAAAAAAAGCATACTTTAATGTCTATATATGTATTTGTATATATATCATATATATATACACACACATATTTTATATCCTTACAACTCCCACTTCCTAAAGGCTTCAAGTCTGAAGGGCGATGCATATATATGCATTATAAAGACAGATGCCAATGTGTGATAAATAAGTGGGCAAGACGTTTTTAACTGATATCTCGTGCGCCTGCAGGGAGAAGGGCTCAGTCAATGTTGACCCTGCATTGCCCTGTCCCTGGCTGCTCCCCGCAGGGCTGGCGTCTGGCTGCCCATGCTGACCCAGGGATTTGGGGAGCTCTCACCCTTGGGGGGTGCTCAGAGGGGCAGATTGAAACACGCTTGGTTCTGCTGCTTGTGGGTCGGGCACCCTGCACGTCAGGGCTCCTATTTCCCCATGGGGCTTCCAGTGGACTGTTTTGGTTTCTTTACCACGAGGGAGGAGGTTTGGTGGGCAAGAGGGGAAGGGGCTTGGGAGGGGAAACACAGTCAAAATTCACCATACGATAGTTAGACAAATCTTCATAGAGGTCCGTCTGCCTGCTCGCTCTCGCTCTCTCGCGCTCTCTTGCTCTCTCTCGCGTTCACTCTCATTCTCTGCAGGATGTACGCTGTTGTAGGGCTAAAGGTCTCCTTTTGTCAGGCTAAGGTCGAGTCCCTGGTTGGCAGAGGGCAGCCTTTCATACGGGCCTGTCCACGGCGTATTGGCAAGGGCTCAGATTGGAAGCTGCCGTCTGCACCGCCGGGTAGGTGAAGTTAGCATGCTGCTTGGCCTTCAGCCGCAGGCTGGCCAGGCTGGAGTTGCATGTGTCCCTGTACATGTAGGGGCTGGCTGTTGAGGCGTAAGGACAGGCACTGGATGAGACAGCGGAGTTGAGGCTTGGGCTGTTCAGGTTGTTGATGTTTCCCAGGTTGTTGAGGCTGGAGGCTGGTACCCCGGTCACTGCAGAAGGGACCATGGATGAAGGCATGGTCATTGAGGCGATGGAGCTGGGCGGGGAGAACATGGGCTGGGAGGAGAGGGGACTGACGTTCATGGAGTTGAAGAACGGGAAACTCTTGGCTGAGAGTGGGCTGGTGGCAAGCCCCTTGGTGGCCCAGTTGTTGTAGGAATAGCTGGAATACATGTCGTCGTAAGGCTGCATCAGTCCATTGAACTGGGCTCCAAAGCTGTTCTTGCACAGTTCAGCCTGTTGGTTCCTCTCCCGTTTCCTCCACTTAGCTCTGCGGTTTTTGAACCAGACCTGTGAGAGAGAGAGAAAAGGGAGGGGATGGGAATTGCTCTGGGCTGTCCCTGGAAGGGGCCTTGCCCCAGCCTCTTTGCCCAGCAAGGTGAGAGCTGTTGAAGGGCTGGGGATGCTTCCAGGGAGCTGGGAGGCTGACCATCAGGAAAAGGTTGCAGCAAGATGTCTGGGCTGCGGGGTCATTGCCCAGCAAGAATCACCACCTAGATCAAAGCCCAATCGCTACTATTTTACAATACACAGAATAACCCACCTCACTCAACAAATGGATGCCCTTTCATTGGGAAAAGGAATAAAAATACTTGCTGTATTTCCAAGTGACCACAGCCCAGGAGGAAGGGGTTGGGATTGTGTGACTTGGGAGCTAAGTATTTGGGGGATGTGGTTTGAGAGCTGCTGAGTGGATGAAATAACCTCTCTTGTCTTGACTTCACCTCAGGACCTGCTTGGGGTGGGGTGTTAGAAGTCTGTCTTCTCACAGGAAAATCTGTCAATGTTGGAGGGACTTGAACAATGTAACTTCCTAGAGCATGGAAGCTGCTGGAAGGCTATTCATGGTGCTGCTAACTCATATTTCTAGTAGCAGAGAGAAGCTCTCATTCCAGCTGGAGCCCTGCCACGCTACGCCTGTGACTGCACAGTGGTTTGGGAACCCCAAAGAGTTCCCTCCAGCAAGGCACTGGAGGATGATGGCTCCACAAGGAAGTGGTTTGCCGGGTTGGGCAGCCAGCTGGTGGGGCTCTGTGGGGCAGAGCCTGGGCTTTGCATCGCCCTGTGTTATTGCAAGGTGGCACTGGGTGGGGAAGGCACCACCAGCACAGGGTATGTGTGTGGCTGGATGTGTCAAATCTTGGGTGTAGAGCCTGGTGAGGTGTTTTCAAGACAGAAAAATTTTCTAGTGCCCCCAATCCCTTCCTTGTTTTGGGGACAGCTTGGCAGCTTGTATCACAGCCAACTTCATCCCCACAAACTTGGGTCTGGGAAGGTGGGAGGGCTGCAGTCCTACCCGAACTCGTGCCTCCGTCAGGTTGGTCCAGACCGCAATCTCCTCCCTGGTGCTCATGTCAGGGTAACGGTTTCTCTGGAAAGTGGCTTCCAGCTCCTGGAGCTGCTGGCTGGTGAAGTGCGTTCTCTGCCTCCGCTGCTTCTTCTTGAGCGAGCCGTCCTCAGGGTTGGAGTCGTCCGTCTGGTTTTGCTGGGACTTCTCGGTGTCTGAGAAACAGAAAGATGGGAGAGATCCCCTGAGTTAACTCAGGAGGCTTGGATGCATTTGGGGAGCCCATTCTTGGGCAACGAGTGCATGTTCACTGAGGTCTCCCTCTGCTGTGGCCACCAGCAGCTCCAGCTGCACCCACAGGAGTGGTCCTGTCTTCCTCCCTTGACCTTGCAAGCAGGCATCCACCCTGCACCAAAACCAACAGCATGGGTTGCCCCCTTTTAACTGCTGTAATGTGTGTCAGCTTCCAAGTGACTGGATTTGGATATCCCAAACTTCCAGTCTCTGGTTTTCATTTGTTGCAATTAAGATGGCGGTACTGAACCAGGCCAGCAGTTTCCTACTCTGCCTAAGGTGCCCTTTATTAAAATTGAATGGGAATTGCCACTTATGACACAGCAAAAGATCCAGTAGTGTTTTTGTGGACAAGCAATGGGGAAAAAGCAAATTGCCAATGATAGCAAGTTGAAATTTGTAAATTAACTACACCTGAGGAACACAAATTTCTTTATTCTTCCTCCATTCTTGCTCATCTGCCTTCTTACTTAGGTAAAAATGTATTTTTACTTTTAAAAAGCAGGAAAAGGCCTCTCTTAGACCTTACCATGAAGTACTCAAGCATCTCTCTGTCCTTCCGCCCCTGTTCTCGTCTTCACTTGGAGATCCCTCTCCTAGAGGCATCTTACATTTTGTTGCCCCTCAAGTGAACATCTTTGAACACTGGTGAGTTCCCACTGGTATCTAACTGAAAAGTACAGCTCTGCCTCCTCCTAGGCATTAAGCCCAGGCCTTAACACTGAGCTTTGGGCTGCTATGGCTGCAGGTGGGCAACCAGGTACCTCCCAGGCAGAATATGAATATAAATATCTTCCATCATCAAAAGAAAACATCACATGTGAGCACTTGGGCAATCTATGGAGGACAAGTACAGGGAGGAAAGTTACAGTTCATGTTTAATTCTGCTGGGAACCAAGACAAGTCACTGTAGAAGAAAATTATTCCAGTGAAAATAAATAATTTCTGATGTTCATGTCCTCCTTCCTCTGATCTAGAAGCAAGGTGAAGCAGTTCCAACTGAAAATCAGGTTTTCAGCAGGGAGGGGAGGTGTTCTTTTACAATGGGAAATAGTCAGCTAAACTAAGTAGAAATTATGGCAAACAATTGCCAAACTGTTGCACCTGGTGAAGAACCTTTAAGAAGTGTTGGCATCACTCCACTGAGATTCAGATTCAAAGGATTTTTTTGTTTGGTTGTGGATTTTTAAGTGGAATCTAGCTTAAAAGACTTCAAAGTTCAGAAAAATCCTAACATAGAAGGTATCTTGTACAGCCCCTTAAGAAGCAGGGAGGCAAGAAAACAGTAACCTGGAATACAGCTGGGCAAGGAAAAAAAGGGTTCCTCAAGTCAGATGGATGTGTTCTGGAAAAATATGCCCCAAAAAAGCTAAATGGAAAAGACAGAACCTAAGAGGCTGAAAAGCATCTGAGCCCTGACAGAGAAAGGACTGTGCTGCAGGGCAGTGCTGTACCCACCAGCAGATGCTTTAATGGAGCCAGGCCCTGGGAGACACTCCTGTCGCAGAAGCCTGGTACCACTACCCCATTCCTGTTTCAGTGGGTTAATTCAGAAACCTTTCCCTGCTGTTCCTGGGAAAACCCTCCTTGTACCTGCCTTCCTCCAAAGGGAGCAATGCTGGAGTCATGGAGAGCATTTGCAGGAGAGGCATTTGCTCTTCATGGAGGAAAGCCTGGGTGCAGTCAGAAAAGGTTTGTTTCTATGGGTATGCATTGCATTGACTGAAGCAACGTGGGGTCCTCGCAGGCTCCCCAGAGCCTCCATTTCTGTGGCACATTTAATGCTGTCCGCCAGCAGGAAAACTAATGCAAGGAGAGCGAGCTGACTGTTGAGAACCATGCCGAGACAGCTGGAGAGTCCTCTGCCATGCGTTGGCTTGCAACAGCACGGCACAAGCTGGGTCTGCTGAGCAAGAAGGCACTGTCTCCTGTTCCCAGTGCCAGGACCAGCTCATGTTTCCATCCAGGTTGTACCCACATGAGAACTTTTCCAGTCTACTCCTGAAACAGATGAAGCTGTAGGACCTAAAAAGTGGAAGGGTAGGAGCTGGCTGTGGACTCGTCTCCTCGTTCCCATGAGCATCTTCATGTGGGGATCCCACATTCAGCAGAACGCTTAGAAGCATGCTCTTAATGTGGATCTTTTTTATAGTGGCTCTTGCCAAGGAGATAAATCTGATTTCTCTAGCTCAGTGCTCTAAGCCAGTGTTGGAAGAGGGAGATTCCCGCATTATCCATTTCTACAACAGATTAAAAGGGGAATGATGCCACCACGTCTGAGCTAGTTATTGGGAATGGCTTGGTACAGATGAAGGGACAACATTTGGTTTGTTTGTTCATCTGCTAAGTCTGGGTTAATTAAAAGCCTGATGCATACAGGGGATATGCTCCCACAGGAGCCCCTGACAAATGTGGATTTCTGAAGGGGCTGCTGCCAAGCAGGAGGCTGTGCCCTAATCGTGAGCTCCTGCTCATGACTGCCCTTCTTCACGCAGGAAGAAACTATACTGAGAGAGAAGCAGAATGGACCAAAGGTACCACTGGCTTATGGGCTGCATCTGGGTGAAAGAGCTCACCAAGTATCTTGCTTTGTTATTTCTCTTCTCCATATCTTCAGGGGTAGGACTTTCCATAAATCTTGTGAAGTACAAGATGTGGGAATCCTGACTCTGAGCCTGGAAAAATCTCTGAAGCTACACATTCCTTTTATTGTTCTGTTTTAGTACCTGCTACCTGTGGCTCTTCCTGAGCATTGCTTATAGGGAGTGTCACCTCCATTTCTGCTTCTTCTCTAGGCAGGGGAGAAGTGCCCTCTGGAAATGGCATAGAGCTTGGGCATTGTGGTGGGGACCAAAACCTTGGCAGTACAGGGAAACAAGGGACCCTGCAGGAAGGACAGACCCTGTGGGTGCCCTGAATCCATGCTGAGGAGCAGAATTCAGGGAGATACAGAACAGTTCCTCACCTCCTCCCTCCTTGTCCTTGCTCTCGTGCTGACCTGTGTTGCCTGATGAAACCTAACGGTGTCACAAAACACTCCACACCATCAGAGGACGCTCAGGATCTCTGAGAGCTAAGCCGAGACAAGCAAGGTTTACGCTCACTTCCTAAGGATCTCTTATGCTGCAGATGAAGGATGCGGAGCCAAGAAGGGAGGAGGAGGACTGCTCTCTTGAGGAAAGGCAAGAAACTCCAGAAGCGCAGCCCTACCCCATCCCGGGCAGCCCTCGCTCTGCTCTGCCTGGCACCGGCGACGTGTGGCTGCCACTGGGGCCTCTGGTGTGAATGCACGAGCTGCCAGCCCCTGCGTGCAGGTAGCACTGGCAAATGCCCACCTCCCAGAGCCATTTTATTTCTAGACTGTTTAAGACAGTGGAGAGTGATGTAGCCAGGCACCCAGAACTTATTGTCAACCCAAAATAGGTTGTGGAATATATCTTGTGCACGTTCACCCACTCAATGAAACGACTGCGGTCATAGCTGGAATTAGCTGCTCATGCCTAATGGAAAAAAAAGTCAGCTCCTAAATTGGCAGTTCTGCAGTGTGCCAGGGTGGGCTTGATTGGGAAGGCCACTTGAATGGAGACGACCGCTGTGCATCCAAAGCAGCTGACGAGGAGCCACTGAGCTTGGGGATGTGCCCAACTAAGGTACGCGTGCAGTGGGGAATTTGGCGGGTGGATTCTCTGACCATAGTTATCCCAGCGTAATTCCCTTCACAACACTTACTCCAGGGAATTTTAATCTGCATCATTATGCTTATTAGCTTTTGCATGTGGGTGAGCCTGGAGGCTTTACACGGGGAGCAGCAGGCTGCCCTCAGCCCTTGCCTCCCCTCGCACTGGCAGGGACAGCTTTGCATTACCCTGTTGCATCCAGAGCAACGAGGGATGGAGCAGTCGCAGGACAGATGCAAAATCCAGGGGAGGAAGCCTTAGCTTTTGGTAGCTAGTTTCTGAGCAGGTATGAATGGTGATGTTGCTTCAGAGTCTGATAAAGAATGCAGTAGGTTTGGGGTTTGTTTAGCACTTGGAAATGGTCAGAGGCACCTCCTCAGGACAGGAGCAAGCCACTGCAGAGCCTTCCAGAGACACAGGTGACAAGTTTTTTTCAATTAAAGCAGGGGCAAGACATTATTTCTCTTATGGCCTGAACCTGGAAACTTCAGCCCAAAGTTAACCTGTAGCATGGAAAGTTTTAACCTAAGCAATTTAAACAGAGTTTTTAAAAAAAGGGCAGTTTATAACTAGATGTAGCCTTCTGTGCCTTGGGTGTGATTTCCTGTGTCATGGGGAGAGCTCTTCTGCTCTGGGGACCTGGTCCAGGCAAATAGAATAAAATCGGAGTTGGGCAGTGACCCGGCTTGCCTGACTCCTGCCTGCTGCGGGCTGTACCCCCTGTCAGCGGTGGCTTCCTGCAGCCAGGCCAGGCACCCCCACCGCCAGGACAGCGCTGTCATTGAGATACCTGCCCCTACGCCTTCCCCTGCTCACTGGGACGGCCATGCTGCCGCAGCACTGTGCTGCCTTGTGGTATGAGAAGCAGCTCAGCGTGTTCCCAGGAGCACCTCAGCTGGCGCCTGCAAGCCACTGGCCACCGGGATCCACCCACAAGGACAGGTCGGGATGTCTCTTGCTCCTTGAGCCTGGCACTCACCGCTGTGGTCCTGCCCTTTGCAGCTGTGCTCGTGTTGAGGGGTCCCGGAGTCTGAGAGAGACAAGGCTGGGCTGCGAGCCTCCGCATCCGCCAGCAGGTTGAAATCCATGAGGCAGGGATGGGTGACAGAGGAGGAGGAATCTGAAAAAGCAGCAGGCACAAGGTGATTAGGGAGATGAATCTGTGTGTGACCGCTCCCCGCCCCCTCCAGGACGGACTTGCCAACCTTGAGGAAAGGTCTAGGAAAAGCAAAGGATCCCTGTCTGATCCTTGGACCCCTTTGAGTTTCCTGGCTGGAAAATGGACATGCCAGGCTTTCTGCTGAGCTTCCCTATAAATCAAAGATCATCTAGTGACACTTCTATTTGCAGCCTTCAGAGAAAGAGCCTCCAATTTATAGGTGACATTCAGACTGAAATAGCAACGCCAGGAGCATGCTGTGTAACGGAGATCTGAGGAAGTGGTTCTGGGCCAGCCAAGGGCTGTTAGCACCTTCCCCAGACATCCCGCCTCTCCCATCCTCCCTACCCAGCTTCCCCCCTCTTTCTCCCTCACTTTTCCACAAACCAGTCAAGCACAAATATAAAGCTTAACGCAGGATGGCAGTCCAGAGATGGTTAATGCAACTATACATGCATACACCCCAAAAGAAAAGCACTCCTGTACGTGGCACTGATAGGAAGACGCGTCTGCCTGCACAGCCACTGCCACAAGCAGGGACCCTGGGCAGGGCAGCGCACATGATTTGGGTACACAAGGACCTCTGGAGCCTGAATTAACATGGGAATCACATTACACACCCTTGGGTGCCTGGGGATGAGCGCGCCCGGCTGCAGCAGCGGCTTACTTCCAGCCTTAGGTCATCCTGGCCAAAGGCTGCCCTTGTCCCCTCAAGCAACTCTTCTGTGCTTGTGGGCCACCTCCCCTGCCTGAAAGCATCCTAGCTGGGAAGGTGGCAGTGCTGGTCCCTGCATCTGCAGGCACTGCTGGGACTTCTTGGCCACCTTTTTCCACATTTGTCTGTCCCAGGATCAATTATTCTCATCATTCTCTTACTCAGGGCCCCTGTGCCCTCCACCTGTGTTGCCACAAGAGCCCAGACAAAAGCACTGCTCTGTTCCAGACCACGCTGGAAGTTCATGAAGAGGCAGATGTAAAGCAGTAGGTGCTATAAGCCCAGCTGCATCACCTTGGAAAGGTGAACTGGCCCTGTGTTAGCCCTTAAAGTTTCAGCTCCTGACCCTGCTGCCTGCAGTATGATGTATTGTCACTGGTGCAGGTGTAATGGTTTCTGAAGGCTGGACTGTTTCAAGGGGGCCACAGCAGCTCTTGAAACTTTGGTCACCCCAGCTAATATGTCACCTACCCAGCTAGGGAGCCTGTCACCCTACAACGTAACAGCAGCTGATGCACTGTGCCGGGATCTGGGACCCCTGGGTTTAGTGGGGGTAGGACCAGGAATTTGGGATGTCCAAACTGCAAGTGGAAGTCAGTTGTGAAGATTGGATTGTAGCTGGTGAAGGACTGCCTGGCCCCTCAAATCCATGTTGTCAGGGACAGAGCCTGCTGAAGGCAGTGTTTTGCCTGGACTGCACTAGCGTTTAGATGTGTAAACAAGAGATTAATCACATAGCTGTTGCACCTCTTTTGGAGGTGGATGACAGTGACTAAGAATGTATTTTCAGAGCTGCCTAAAACCTCCCGTCAGTTTGAGTAGGGCTGCCACCGGGGTCCTTGGCAAGGCCAACTCCCACACCTGCAGCGTGCTTCCCAGGCCATGGCGAGAGGGCAGAGAGCCATTTCTAGTGGTTATCTGCCTGGTTTCTGCAGCAGATCTTGCTCACGAACCCCCCAGCACTTTTCCTTGCTCTCTAGTCTTCCTTCAGCTCTCCCCTTCGCTTAACCTCCATCCTCAGCCTCTCCTGAGCGCTGACGAATCAGCCTTGATGCTCGCCTCTATCAGCAATCTCCAAAAGCAGCGTCTTACGAAGGGACCTGGTCCCGGTTTCCCAGCGCTTCTCATCTCCTGTCAGAGAGAACTGGTGGGGCTCCATCTTCTCTGTGAGGCTGGTTTCCATTTCCACCTCATGGCGCGCCTGACCTTTGATGTCCGCAGGCTGCGTAAGCTGCTGGCAGCAGCAGGGCACAGCCCTGTTGCTTTTTGCCATGTGTACGTACATGAAGTGATGTGAGAGGGGCTGTGTTTTCTTTAATACCTTTGCATGGAGTAGGGGGAGTCCATCTGCTGCTGATATTGCCATGGCTTTTAGCATTACTCTCGGAATTATGCAGAAACGCGCAGTGAATTAATTCCATGGATTAAGTCTTGATTAAGATGTGTGTCACTTTGCTGTCTCAGAATTTATTAAGAGCCCTTCTTGAGGCAGCAGCAGATGGAATTTCTGCCCAATGTTTGTAGATGATAATTTCCCCTCTTCTACAGCCATTTGCATATGATTGCATCTGTCAAGCACAATTTCCTCTCTTCTAGGGCTTGACTCTGTACTGGACCAGATTTAAGGAGGAATTCAGACTCCTGCCTTGCTGTAACTGAAGGACGGTGTCCTCCTGTGCTGGGTCCTGTTTGCTTTGAAACTCGTTTTGCACATCTTGCATTGCTTTCATTGTGTAAACTAGAGTGGAGATGGGAAAACCAGAAGGGAGTGTTTTACAGCTGGTTCCATAGGTGTAAATGTCAACACAAGGTACAAGGCTCAGGGCAACCCAGTCCCAGTATTGAAAATTCATGTGCCATCCTGCACCGCACCAGTGTGGCACTTACATGGTTGATCCAAGCCACTGGGCACAACGTAGTGTGCTTGGCCTGCCTCAGAGATGCACTGGGGACCTAGATTAAAACTGGTTTTAAAGTGTGGCCCACATTCAAGTTGAAACTGGGACTTGCGGCTCAGAATAAGTTTGCTTTTTGAACTGAATTTAAAGCTAGGAGGATTTCAGAGAGGAGATTTTGTATGTATATATGTAATTACATACCTATTGCATGTGCCCTGCATTGTGGCATAATGGCAGGCCACCTCGGCTTGCTGTGAGCAGGTCACAGAGAAGCAAAAGCAAAGGGAGAGGGGGATCTGCTCGGCACGGTTATGAAGGACCGCAGGAAAAGAGCACGTGAGCTCTGTACCAATGTATTTACCCAGAGGCAACCCATGCCACTGACACAAAAGGCTGTAGGTATTATTCTAGATTATACAGCCCTTTCGGATTTAATTAAAGGAGCTTTCTTCCACATTGGCTAGATCTTGCTGTAGGCAGAGACATTAAGAAAGTCAATGCTAAACCTTCGTGGCATTTCTACTAAGTTGTTTGCCTGATCTCAGGGAGTTACTGAAATTGGCACCTCAAAAACATCTTTAGACAAAATCAAATTTATGATCTCCCTCTGAGTCTTCATCTCACTTTCTTTTAACATAAAAGAACGGTTTCTTTAGGGACAGTTCCTGTACTAGCAACGTGCAGCCAGGCTTGCTCAGAGGTTTCAATTTTGTACAACTAGCCCTTGTTCCTAGCCTGCTCTGGCACCTGTAACTCCTTCCATCAACATTTCTAATTTCTCCCAAGATAGAGAGCACACCGTTCCTTCCACTTTTTACCCCTGTGCATCCTCTCCCTGGCTCCCATGTGACGGTGCTGGCGCTGCCTCCGCAGGTCGCGCCAGGTGGATGGGGAGCTGCCTGCCGTCCCTGCCCCATGGGCACAGCGGAGGGTAGGGGGAAGAGCTCTGGCTTTAGGCTTTTTCTCCTTTCAAATTCACCCCCTTTTCATTTCTGCATCACTGCCAGGCTGCCCAAGCCAGGGCTGTCGGGGCAAGAGGAAGAGGAGAGCACTTCTACACAAGGAGAGCAACCTTGTTAACCCAAAAAGAGCAAGTGAGGGTCCCTGTGACCTCTCTCCTGGTTCTTAGTAACACGCTACTCCATCACCCGGGAGCAAAGATGCCTTTGCTTGTTTTTTTTGGAGGGGCGGGAAGGAAACATAAAGGCTGACTGCAAGCCAAGTAAGGCTAATTATAGTGGTGGCTTTTGTGATGTGGATGTTGCCTGCTGAGAGCTGCCTTCAGATTGACAAGTGCATGCTGCTCAACTCCCTGCGCTACCGTCAGGGAGCAGGCTACCTGCTGAACCTGCTTCGGCAGGTTGATCTGGAGGGGAAAAGCTGTCTCTCGAGTTGTTTTGATGTTATTGGGTTGTTTATGGACATGTAGGGGTGCTTCAGCAAGGACCTGAGACTTGGGATCCCTAGGCAGTAGCGCACAGACCACCGGTGACCTGTGGGCAGGGGGGAAGCCCAGCCAGCCAGGCTCCCTTCAGCAGACAGAGGTGGCCCCGCAGACCTGTGAGCTTCCCCCCACCCCGGTGCCTGTGGCCAGCGCCGCAGGAACTGCAGCCTCTGCTTGGGATCGCTGATTTCCGCAAAGGGTTCCAGGTTGTCCCTCAGGCTGAAAGGTGCTCTGCAATCAGTTGAGGGGTGGTGTCTTGTCTTTCTTCCATCCCCTGAGGTGAAGGTATGATGTTACACTAGATGCCTTAGGGTCAGAGCTGTCTCTTCTCAGCTCTATCAATCCCAGGAGTCAAACTGCTGGGAGTAAATAGATTCCCGATGGAGTCTGGCTGATTGCTTCACTCCTCTCATGCTCGCATTCCCTGTGTGCTGGCTTACGTTTAGCAGAGATAAACATTTGGGACTCTATTTAACTGTACATTTTCAGGAAGATGATCTGCCTCTGTACTTTAGCTCCTAGGAGGGGCCGAGCTAAGGTGAAGCAGGCCCTGCCTCTTCCTCTGCCCCACATCAAAGGGGAAGGGGCTGTCTCCTCCTGGAAGAGCATTTTATTCTCTGGATCTGTGCGTTTGTTCAGGGAATGGTGCCGTCAGGGAGCCTGAGGGCTGGGATTTCAAGTGCCACAGCCTACACGGCGACCTCAGAGCCAGGCTCTCTTTGCCAGCCAACAGGAGTGCTGCCTGTGAGGGGCTCTTCCCCTGCAGCTAGAAAGCAAAAAGGATGGGACATGAGACAAGAGTTAATCTTCGTTTCCTCAAGACTATAGAAATACAACTATGGGGAGAGCAGGGTGACCCACTGCTAAACATCTCAGTGTAGCTTTAAGCCTCTAATCTTAATGGAATTGCAGCAGGAACCAAGAGCGACCATTAATCATTGGAAGATAAACAGCAGCAGCCAACCGGTGACCCAGAGCACAGAGCCATTACGGGACAGGAGAGCAAGCTGCCTGCCTCCAAAAACTTCAGACTGTGCACAGGCCAGGCTTACTGAGCAGTGCTTTCGAGCGCACACTCAAGAAATGGATCATCGACCTCCAGCAAGGGCTGAGTCACAGGTTATAATAAACTTTATTTCTCAATTTAGTCCTTGCAACTTGGGCACTATCCCCTGAGCTCCATCGCTGGGTGGTTTTGTTGGAGTGTGTGCTGCTTTGAAGCCTGGAACATGGTTTGGGATTTTTTTTTCCCCCATCAGTAGGAATTGCCAAAGCCTCCTAAGGCGCTTGGTATCTTATTGCTGTCAGAGCAAGTTGCTTCAAATTGCCCCATTGCTGGGTTGGCTGCGACAGCATCACCGGCAGTGTGTGGTGCCACACTAACCGCAGCAGCCCAGGCCCTTGCTGCTGGGCTTCCTGCCCGCAGCCAGCGGCACAGGCTGGCCTTCTGAGTGCGGTGTCCAGGCTGTTTCCACCCTCTTCTCTTTTTGAGGGTGGAACTACGGAGAAGTTGCCGATAACACGAGGCAGGGAGAGGATGGGGAGATAAGGCGCTGTCGCTGACTTGGCTTATGATGTAGGAAAACCACTCGGCTGTTCGGGGATTCCATCCTTCATCTCAGAAATGATGTTAATGAGCCTATCTATCTGAGCTGGTAGAGGCAATGAAGTAAAATTCCTTTAAGTGCTTCCAGATCCTCAGATAAGAGGTGCTAGGGAAATGCCCAGCCTTGCTGGACACTGCCTAATGCATTCCCTGGGGGCTGGCGGAGCCTGCAAGGTGAGAGCAAGCAGCTCGCTTCCTCCAATTCGACGTGAGCCTCCAGCTGCAGAGGAGGGTGATGGCTGAAATGTCTGTTCTGGGCAGCAGAGGGTTAATAAATCACCCGTATTCCAGAGGATTATCACAATGGAAACGTCCCAAGGATTGACAGCTCCATACCCATGTCCGCAGCAAAAAAAAGCCCACAATGGAATGTGTCCTGTTCGCTTATTTGATGGGCCGCGCCATACCCCCGCCGGGGAAGCGCCCTGCTGTAACTGTGCCCCGTACATAACGTATCGTCCTCCCAGACGGGTGCAGACCCTGCTGAGCTAAAGCGTGGGGATCTGCAGAGACAGGGCAACACGCTTGGGCTTGGCTGAAATTAAGCTATTTGCATTAGTATCTTTGGACACCAGTGCTGCCCTTAGCCTACCTGGTTGGTTTACAAAAGGGCGCCCAAAATTTGGAAACAAAGAGATAATCCTAACACAGAAGAAAAGTCCCACCAGACTTTCTGCAGAGTTGTTTGTTTTCCTAAACTAAATATTCATGCTTCTTGCACTCTTTTAAGCATTGCACGGCAGGTCTCGCCGTGTCCAGCTGGGTTTCTGGTGTCCCTTGAATGGCCTGCCTCGGTGGAGCTTTTGGCACCTTGGCTCCATCAGCCAGGACTGGGATTTTCTTTCTGACAGGCTATGCAGTTATATTAATAAAGCCGTGCTTTGTTATGGCTTATTTTGTTTGTTAGGCATCTGGAACAAAATAAATCATCAAAGGCTCAGTTTTGCCCAAATGAATTGGAATTGCACAAAATTGGTGGCGCAGTGAGGCTCCACAGCACAGGAGTGCTGAGAGCGTGAGCACAGGGAAGGGAAGTTCTTTGGAGAAATTAATCCGTTTGCTTTGGGGAAGGGAGAAAAGAGACTCATTCCAGTGAGAAACTCTGGGAGAATCTCGCAACCAAAACAAAGGACCCACTAAAGCAGAGGTCCAGCGTTGGCCTGGCCCAGACATACCGACCCTGCTCATCCCTGCCTGTCTTTGCCCACTGCTGCAGCCCCAGCAGGCTGGTTTCAAAGCAACTCCTGCCAGCGCTGCAGGATCTGCCTGTATCTGCATGGGAGAAATAGCTGCACAGCCACAGCGTACCAGGGACCGTGATCTCCCCTTGCACTCGTGAGCTGAGCAGAAGCAGAGCCGGGAGCAAGACGAGACAGTCGCAAACCAGGATCACGGGCAGGAGTGAGAGGCACAGGCAGCCTGCTTGCAGCTCGGGTACCGGGCACACACTGCTCATGCTGCAGCAAAGAGCAGCAGGGGCTGGCATCAGCAGATTGGTATGCATTGCTGTATTTATTTGGGCAATTGTATGAATTTGACTAATTATTCTAGCAGTCAAAGAAAACCGGCCCAATTCCCGTGGGGGCTGCACTCGCAGCAGCATGGTGGGGTCTTTTCTGTATCTCTGCGGCCATAAAGTTGGCCTATTTTAGGGAGGCTGAGATAGCGAGATCAAGGACTGGAGCTGTACGACTCCAGCTGCTGTCAGGAGTTTTGTATGCAGATGGAGGACAGCAGATGACTCAGACGTTACTGAAGATGTAAATGATTCTCACAATTAGTAAACAAGCTCAAGAAAGCCCCTAATCAAGCGGGTGATGCACAGGGTTGAAGGTCAGGAAGGATCCTGCCATGCTGTCGGCATGTCACACCCTTACGGATGGCTGACCTCAGGGCACTGTAGACTTGCCCGTGTCCGCCATCCGTCAGCACTTCTGCTAGAAATCCTTTCTGGAGAGTTTGACTTGATCATAAACATTTGTTCTGTGACAAAACTTGGCAAAACTAGCAGCTAGAAAGCAGCTTTTTTTTGGGGGGGGGGGGGGTGGGGGGGTGGGAGGGGTGGTGGTGGTGTGCTGGATCATTGTTTTAAAATAACCTGGCAGAGCCCAGAGGGTTGCAGGGCTACAAAGGGAAAAGCAGCGACTGCTAAGGGTGCCACGACAGCCCCACCAGCTGCTGTGGCCAACGAGTGGCTCTGGTTAAGGCAAGGAGAGCCCAGAAGTGTCTGGCTCGCTCCGAGGGATGTGTTGTCTCGGAGTGCAAACCCGCAGCGCCGGAGGGAGCTGATGTCTGCTCTGCCTGGCTGTAAGGTTTCCTGATTATTTGTCTTTTATTTTTTTCTCCCAAGCACTTTATATTTAATTTTTTTTTAAGCTCTCTGGCAGGAAAACCCTTGCAGGACGCAGGCTACCGTGAATAAAACAAGCGGATGATCTCAGCCCGCAGCATCCCTCCCCTCTTCCTCGGGATACTGCGGCTGGTAAGGCTGGGGCAGGGGGAGGGCAGCTCCGGGAGGGATGCTGGAGCTCTCTCCCCCCGCCCCACTCCGCCTTTATGGACCTTGTAACATGCCCTGAAGGTCAGCCTGTTTACCCAGACATTGTTTGAAGGGGGCCGAGGGAGGTGATTAGTCCTCCCCACTGCAAACACTGCTGGGTCCGATCCCGCAGCGTTTTGCAAGCGGCCTGTGCTGGCAGGATCAGGCCCGCAGATCGCCTGGGTTTTGTGCGTCTGCCTGCAGCAAACGGTTAAATTGGGTGTATGGGGGCGAAGAGGAGGAAGGACGGGTAGGAGAGCAGGCAGGGCTGGCTGGCAGCCCTCCCGCCCCGCAGCCTCTTGCCCGGGTGCCCTGCTCGGGGCCCTGGCAAACTGCCCCGTGTCCCTAAATTCGGGGGCACAACAGACATCGCAAGCAGCAAAACAAGAGGTTTGAATTTCAGGATCCTGAAATGCACTGTGCTGCCTAAGGACTGCGTACAAAGTCTGTCTCTTTTTTTTTTTTTTTTCTTTTTTCCTCTTTTCTCCCTCCCCCCTTCCCAAATCCTTAGTTTTTCCATCCGCTGGAGGCTGCATCCCATGCGGAGCCTTGGGAGGTAGGCAGTTTGGGTGGATAGGAAAGCAAGCTGCAGAGCCCTAATTACTCATCCAGCCTGGCCCTCGGGCAATCCCATCAAAGCGGTTCAGAGAGAAAAGGGACGGGGCTCAGAGAGGGAAGTGAGCTGTCTCAAAACACTGCCGCTCGGGTCACACCACCGCCCTGCCAGCCCCCTGCTCTGGGGACGGGGACCCGACACCCAGAAATACCTCTGCCTCTCCCAGCTCCCCGGGACAGCCTGCCAGCAAAGCCCACCTGCAGCTCCGGGGCAGCGGGAACGGCCCCCCCAGCCTCCCACCCTGGCCTGGGACCGGGGGCACGTCTGAGCTCAAGCACTGGGTTTTTCAAATACCATTATTAAAACCCACCCGACACAAATTAAGCTGTAAAACCCTTTTAAATGGGACAAAAAAAGTGCATATCATGCATCATTTTCTAATTTCTCCCTGGTTAGGTATAGATGTGTACCCAAACTACCTTTTATGGTTCAATTAATTTAGCTTTTAGATTTAGATTTTTTTTTTTTTTTTTAACCATCCTGGTACCTCCAGTCCTCTAGAAATTCTTAATTTTTTTTTTTTTTTTTTTTAGGAAAACTTCCATTAATTTACTTTAAAAAAATAACCCTGCAATAAGTGCACATACAAAAAAACCCCACCCCAACCTCAACTTGTAGAACTGGAAGTTAGGATATTGTGCCACCAAAAATAAAACTGATGGAACAAAAAGGGAATTTCATGTGGTTTTCATTGTCAAGTCTAAGCTCAGAAACAAACAGGAAATAAAAATGGCTAAAACAAAAGAGATTTCTTTTAAAGTGTATTCAGATCTAAGTGGGGAGCTGCTTTATTTGGGAGGGATTCTCTGTTTATTTGTTTTTCAGAAAGAGGAGTAAATAAAAATGTCCACACACAGACAGGTCAACTTGATTTAGAGTTAAATCCTCATGCTTCTCGCTGGTCATTTATAATAAGCTTTTTAAACAAAATTAGACTTGCATAAGTGGCAGCATTGGAAGGGGAAGAAAAGGCAATAAGGGGGGGGGGGGAAATGCTTTTGCTTGAAATGAGGTTGGGGGAAGAAGGAACAAAGAGGGAGAAAGAGAGGTGAAAGTAACTGCAAACTCTCCAGTCATTCGTTTTATTTCATCTTTGTACTTTTTCAGTTTTTGCAGGCAGCTCTGCAGGCACCGAGCCTTCCAGCCCGTACCATCCCACTGAAGCTCCCCAAGTAGCAAATAAATGCATTTATTTAATAAGAGTAGTTTGCAGGATCAGAGCTATGTGAGACAGAGTGGCATAAATGCTATATCCTGCAGACAGAAGTGTTTCTTAGGCTCTCAGGTTTGGGATTGTGGAACTTGTTTGATAGGGGTTTACAAACACAGTAGCTCTGATGGTGATTTTTAGGGATTAATTTAATCAGGCAGAATCCAGCTCCCCACATCAGCTGAGATCCCCAGCAGCTACAGCCCCATTAATGCATCTCTGAACATTTTGAACAGTTGAAAAATCAGATGGACAAAATTAATAGCAGCTTCTGCAAATTTAGCTCTGGTTTCCCTCCTCTTTTGCACTAGTTAACAGGGTGTAAATGTTTATTTTCTGGTGGAGCTGCAGTTTGGGAGATAGCATCAGATTGAGGGTCAAGGGACAGAGGTTGTATTTCTGGCTCAGATCAGGTAATTCTGCCAGAGCTCAGTTTCTCCTCTGCACAACAGGGATATTTCCCTTCATGCTAAAGCATCTAGAGATCTGCCTCTGGAAAGGCTAGGTAGCTCCCGAGGAGAGACATCGTACGGTACAGCTCTTCAGAAGTGAGGGCTCTGAGCTTGAACTTGTACCCCACAAATCAGCAGGAAATTTCCTGTTCAGTGTGCAGAGGATTGGCCCTCTTCCCGAATCCACTGGGCAATACTCTGACACCGATGAGAAGGAAAGAAAGGGACCTCCCGCGCTCGCTCCCCATCTCTTTTTAAAGCCTAATAATAACAGAAAGGTTTCTCAATTTCTGCCCAGCTAGATCTCCTAGTTCCTTCCTGAAAACAACTTTTAATATTTAATTGTTGCTGAAAACCAGCAGATCCATTGCTAACCATCCTGTGGGAATTTGCAGCTCTAGGCAGGCTGCCGTACCTGTCCTCCTCCAGGGTCAGAGGCAGATGAGGATTTCGAGCAAATCCTTTCCCACAGAAGTGACCACCTCTGTGTGGAGTCCGGCCGCGGTCCCTTGTGCTGCCGAGCCTCCAGGAACAGCCTGTGGACTCCCTTAAATGCCCCAAGGAAGCCCAGAGCTAATAACCAGCTTCATTCAATTCCCAGTCACATTATTATCCAATCTGCCAGAGGCATTAATATTCAGAGGTGAGGCGGGAGGAGGGCAGGGGTGCTGGTGAGGGGGAGCGGTACACAAAGGGGAGGAAGGGAAGTGCGGCACGGCGGGCTGGTCTCAGAAATCCTCTTTCTCCAGCCATCTGAAACCCCAGCCCGTTTCAGCCGGGTGTTGACAAGAGAGGGTTTTTCCTACGGCCTCAGCACTAAGTTTGATGCCAGTTGGTGGAGACTGTCCCTGCGCCAACAGCAAATGCCTGGGCTTGGCACAGCCCGACGGCCTCAGCAAGAATGGGAGCTTTGCCCCCACTGTGATCAGGCCCTAAGTAAATAGCAATCTCCCATTTTCAAACAGCCAGATAATCGCTGAGCCAGCTCAGAGACACCACAGCCTCTCGTTTCTGACCCCCCTCCCTCCACAGCCCCACAGTCTCATCCCGCTGCCTTCCCGACGCAGGGCGCAGTGTGAAACCACCGGTTCTCTCCATCTGGGACTTCATTCCCAGCCCAGGTACCTCCCCTGTTCCCAGAGCCGGGACACATGTGCTAGGTCACGAGACAGATCTCATGTCCCCAGCCCAGCTCATCTTCCTTTTGGAGAAACCTCCTATATCAGGTTTCTGGCTTTTTCTTTTTGGCAGTCTCCAAAGTCAGTCTCACCTCTCAATCTCAAGGTTTTGGGTAGCATCTGACAGAGAGAGAAGATGCCATTCTTTTTTGCTGGCTGTCTGTAGGGTATGATAACCAATACTTTTGCAATCCAGTCAAAATTTGCAGATCTATTAATTGCCTGAATTAAGCCCTTATAGAAATATAATAGATATTAAGTGAGGCTTGCAATGGGTTTTCTGCCAGAGAAAGATACTGGTTTTTAAACCAGTGTCTTGGATTAGATACAACTCAGTTACAGGGATATTGGTGGGCTTTCGTGAGGGGAGCCTGGGCTGCAGGTCTGAGGCCACTCATGCAAACCCAGTAACAGCAGGAAAAAACACTGTCCTAACTCAGACCCCCCCCCCAGGCTCCTGGGGAAAGACATCTCCCCGTGAGAGCTCCCTGTACGGAGTACTGGGCATGGTGTGACCGTTTGCTAATGAAAATCAAACCCTGCTCCGCTTCTGCAGACATTTGTGGAGACTGAAAGCAGCTACCATGCTCTGCTGGTCCCTCAGGAGCCAGCAGGCAGCTCTTTGTCCCTCACAGCAAGGCACCATCGAAGCCTGCACAAACACCCATCCCTCTGGCTCACCAACAGGCCGACAGGCTGGGAGGGAGTGCGGGGAAACAGGGAGACCCAGATCCCATCGCCAAAAAAGGTGGTCCTCTCCCTGCCTTTGGAAGGCGGGACAGGAACAGGGGTGACATTCCTTACAGGCACCTTCCTGAGCTGTTGCTTTTAGCCTCTCACAAAATCACAGAGGGGATGAAGCCATTTCATCCCAAGCATCCTCCAGGCCATGGGCCACGTGTGGAGAACCTACTTGTCTGGAGGATGCCAAATTCTGCTCTTTGCCTTCAGCACTAGTCTCCATTCAGAAAGTGCACGGATCACGGGCCCATCAGTTGGGAGGCAGCTTCCCACCAAGGTGAGGGAACAGGGAGGCAGGTGAGGGACTGGTTTGGATTCCTGCACCGCCAGCTCAAAGCGTCAGCTGGCTGCGGTGGCTGGGGGTTCACACCCGGGCTCTGCCGGGCCCCGGGGTCCTGCAGCAGCGTGCCCCTCTGCGGCCGCCCTTGCGGAGCCGAGCTCTGCATCCCATAACCCGCCGGGCCGGGCGGGAAAGGTGTGCGGAGCCCCGGCCGCTCTGCCCGGGAGACTGCTGCTCCGGGCTGCCCAGCCCCGGCCGTGGGGGGGGGGGGGGGGGCTGCACCGACCCCCGCCAGCGCCTCTGCAGGGCCCTGGCGCTGCTGGGGCGGGGGGGGGGATGGAGGCAGAGTCGGCCCCCTCCCAGCCCGTCCCCCCAGCTGTCCAGCCGCGGGGGCGCCGGGAGAGGGGCCGACAGGTGTGCCCCGCTCGGCGGCACCGGGCCCGCCGCCCCCCCGGGGCCGCTCCAGCAGCTGCGGCGGAGAGCGGGCGTCGGCCCCCGCCCCGGCCGCCCTCCCCCGCCAGAGCCGTGGCGAAGCCGTCCCTCTCCTCTGCTCCCAGGAGGAGGACGGGGGGAAGGACAAGGGGGTGCCGCGCTGGCGGGCTAGCCCTTCCCCCGGGGCGGCACTCGTTGAGCGGGGAATAGCCGGGGGAGCGGCCGGTACGGGGCTCCGTCGGGCGCTCGCTGCGGTCGCCTGGGCTTCCCGGGCACCCGGTGGGACGGAGGGGCGCCGCTTTGCAGCGTGCCCCCGGCGCCGAGGAGGCGGCGGAGCCCGTGCGAGCGCCCGGAGGTCCGACCGCCGGCTTTGCCCGCAGCCTCCCGGCGCCGGGCGGCCGCGCTCCGCCGGGGCGGCTCGGAGCTGCCGGCGGAGCCGCCGCCGGGGTCTGCGCTCCCCCCGCTCGTTCACCCGCAGCCCGACCAGGTCTGTTATTCCCGCTCGGGCCGCGGGGAGACCCGGTCGCCGGGGCGCAGCAGCCAGCGCCGTCCCGGGGCAGGTTCGCCCCGTCCGCGGGGGCGGCTCGCCCTCTCCCCGGCGCTGCAGGGAGGTCGGCTCTGCTGTAAACAGGAGCCAGCCCGTTATATAAATATCATTTATCCAACTGTCCAAAAGCCGTCGGGCTGCCTTCCTTTTTCCCGGTGACGTCTCCCCGCCTCTGCTCTCCGCGCCCTGCTCCCCCGGACCCTGGAGACAGCTGAGCCGCAGCCCGCAGCGCCGTTATTTACAGCGAGCCCCGGTTAATTTAAACACCCCCTGCCCCGCTCGCCCGAGTGGAAAATGACTAAGTTTAGCAACGGCGAGAGTCTCCGGCAACGCCTGCCGGGAGGGGCCCCCGGCAGCCCCGAGGGGGCGGCCGGGGCTGCGGCACCCTGGCGGCGGCGGGCAGGGGTCGCCGGGCCCTGCAAGGGCAGAGCGGGGCAGGCGCCGCGCCCCGCCGCCGGACGGGCGGCGGTGCCGGTAGCGCCGGTGGGGGGTGGGTGGGGGGTGGGCAGCTCCGCCGCACACGGCCCCGGGACCCCTCCTGGATGGCAGGGCAGGGCTCGATCCGCCCCGCTCTCCCCCTGCTCCTGGCTGCCGCCCTTTGCCCCGCGGGACGCGGCGGAAAGCGGGCCCCGGGCGAGAGCGGAGCAGCCCCCGTGCTGCCGGGCGGAGCGCGCCGAGCCGCCCCGCCGGTGATGCTCTTGCCCCACGCCAGCTTCGGAAGGGCTGCGACCGGCCGGCGCCGCACGCCCGGGATGGCACCGAGGGGCTCAAGGGGAAAGAAGGGGAAAACCCCGCCCGGGAAGCCGGGGACGGAGGGGCACTTACAGCGGCTCCAGATGCGGGCTCGGCTGGGTGGCCTTAATCCTGCGAGAGGGGCGAAGCTGGCCCCCGCCCCGCGGCCCGGGCTGCTCTGCCGCTGTCAGAAAGTAAATCCCCCCGGCTCCCCGGGCACTCTGCGCCTCGCTGCCGGCCCGCGGCTCACGGGGAGGGCGGAGGCGGAGGGCGCCGGCCGACTGCCTCCCATTCACCCTGGCCATTCACTTTATGGCGGGCGGCCGGCGCCCCCCGCCAGCTGCACCGGGCGCCCCGCTCCCGCCCGCCCCATTCCAGCTGCGCGCCCGCCGCCGCCCGCCCCGTCCAGCGCCTCCCGCCCCGGCCCCGCCCCTCTCCCCGCCCAGCGCTCCCACCGCCCAATCGTCCCGCGCCTTATTTACATTCCGCCGCACCCCGGCCCACAGACTGGCCGAGGAGGGCGCTAGGCCCCGCCCCCGCCGCGCTGGCCCCGCCTCCGTCCCGCCGCACCGGGGCCGCCGCTTCGGCCGCGCCGCGTCGGGGCAGGGTGAGCGGGGGGCGGCTCCCGGGCGCTGGGCTCCGTGCTCTGCCAGCTCTGGGGGTGTCTATATCGATAGATATCTATGCATACGTACGCTTACGTACTGTTGTCGCTGCCGTTACCGTTGTTCACTCCCTGGCGATCCGGTACCCTAGAGCCCACGCTGGGCATCCGCTCCGCTCAGTACCGCCGCGGGGAGCCTGTTCGGGCTTTACAGTTAAAGCCGTGCAGTTTTCTTGGGGGGGAACCAAGTCCGTAGTCTGCTGCGGGAAGCGTTCCCCCGCACGATGGAGTTGCAGAGGATGCTAATTACAGGCTAATTACTGCACGCACTGTTCCGGCTCTCGGCCGTACCGAGAAGCGCTTCTCTGGCGATACCGTGCCGGTTCTCCGGGGACACGGGGGCTGCCGGCTGTGCGGGAAACGCCGCGCTGCCGCCCGCTGATGGCTCTCTGGGAACCGTACTTGTAGTTTAGACTCCAGCCTGGCTCCTACCGAAGTTCATGGTACAATCCCGGTGCAGTGGTGCAGGGTGCGATCCCTCCCTGAAACGTCCCCAAATGCTCGTCCCCGCTACAGCAAGCCTTGGATGTGTTTGCACACACGTTTCACTCCAAGCAGACCCGTCCCCTCTCTCCCACCGCTCACAGGGAGAGGTTTGCAGAAGTCGGGCTTAGCCTCTCCGTCCGGCCCTGGGATGCCCGAGCCCAGGGGAGAGGTTTATCCCCGCCAGGCTCTTACAGAGTTGGATGCGTGATCCTACGGTCTGATTTTCTTGAGGTCATTTCCATGTCAACCTGTTCTCCGATTTATGATGCCAAAGGTCACCCTCAAGCTCTTTCCACTGACATGTTTTAGAGATTAGGAAATAATGTTGTGAGAATAGGAGTGAATTTTAACCCTGGGTGATTTATGAGCCATATTTAGGGAGCCTGCTAAATGCATGAAGTGGCATATAGATACGTATGGGAAGACAAATGCACACAAAGAAGCACAGGATGTAAAGAGAGGTTAAATAGACCCAGGCATTACGGATTACAGATCAAAACATGCACAAACACGTTAATTCAGTAGAAACACAGAGAGTTTAAAAGGAGTCACGATGTTGACATGCTTATGAGAAATTACTGTGTTTTTTTAACGGTAGTAATCTGGGGGTTGTGTTTGCCTTACTGCTTTTTTGTCTGCCAAAAATGACAGCAAACTAGACCACATCTTTTTCCAGCCCAAATTTTAATCCATCCTGGCATAGGCTTGTCTATGTCAAGAGAAGCGGCACAGTATAGCAGCACCAGCACTTTCCACCGGGCAGTCTGTCTCTACCACCACATGCTAGAGGGAAGCTGAAAACCGTACTCAAGGTCTGCAGCAAGGAAGGGACCATATTTTGAATTGCTTCCCTCTCCCTCAAACCTTTTCCTATCAGTAGCCCACAGCAAATACAGTTAGGGCTTACGTTTTCAAGTAATAATGAAACAAAGGTATTTTTAGCTATTTCCCTCGGGCGATTGGAATTACGAAGCAGCACTATGTCACAAGCTTGCTCCCTGTGGAGCACAGTGTGAAGACTGCTGGGTTCGACCATCCAGGGACTTGCATTAGGAGTCTTTCATTAGGACAACCTCGGTGCAACTGCTGGACTGACCCCTGAAAGGTTTCTTTGGGAGGGAGTGCTCTAGTGTTTGTGTTTGAAATGGAGTAGCCGATCTTCCTGGTTAGTCCCAAGACTTCCTAGCTGTACTGCATCTTGTCTTGCCAGCTGGAAAATCTACTGCTGGGGAAGAGACCAAGAATTTCACCTGGGTTCAGGAGACAGCTGTTACTATTTTATATAAAATAAAAATGAAAAGAAAAAAAAAAAAGTGAAAGCAAACTAATCCCAGAGTGAACCTGACTCACATCTTGGCTGAGAGACGGGATCTACAAAAGGAGGGAATTACTCAGCATCTTAGACGTACTTCATTTTTCACCAGTCGGGAAGAGCTTTTCTCAGAGAATAAATACACTGTCTCTGTCACAGGCAGACCCGGTCCTCGCACTGGATGGGTCCACTGCTCGAGGAGAGTGGCGGAATTGTTGATTATGGTTTCTATCTCTGAGTCTTAACTGATCTTTTAGCCACGCTGGGCCCGTGCCATCAAATGCCTTGAAGATTAAGACTCAGGCTTGAATCCGGCTTAGCTCCAAGTCAAAAGGTGGTCTAGGGAGCAGGCGGTGGGCTTGATGCATTTGTGGTAGCCAGGGCTCCCACTGCAGCATGCTCTTCTAGCTGGCATTTGCCAAGTGCTGTGGGCTTTATGCCCAGGTGTATCATGTAGCTGTAGTCTAGCCAAGAGGTGACAAAGATATGACTAACTGAGCCCGGGTTGCTCCTGCCAAAAAGGCATGGCTTGCCTTGGCCAAGAAGAGACAACGGAAAACATTACATTGGGATGTTCATCGGGAGTTTCATGTCACCAGGAAGTGCAGGAGTGTTCCTGAGACATGGGCTAACTATAACAGCTGGCAGGGTATTTTAGCCTAAGGAGGCTGCTCTGCAGCTTCACTGTTGTACTTTGTACCGTTTCCAGAGAAGGGTTTTAATATTTTTGAGTGTCTCAGTTTAGCTCTGTTGCTTCAGTTGCAGGTCCTGGCCTGAGTTTGCACCAGATGCAGCACATCAGTTTTCCTTTGGAGAGCCTCCAGCTGGCTTTGGGCTAGCCTCTACCTGAGGTTGCTCTGGAATGGCACAGCTGCTTAGACCCACTGTGCTCAGCAATTGGTAGCTTTTTGGGGATGCTCATCTCTGGGGAGAGTGGCTGCAAGTAGTTTCTAACTGTGACAAGTGCTTGTACCTTCTGAGTTAACTCCCTCTTTCTGCCCTTTTTCTGGAGACCTTACTAAGCTTCTGAGAAACAGCAAAAGCTTCCAAGAGGAGGGGATGGTAGTTCAACCTCTCTCAGACTATTTAACCTGCTGGAAAATTTCTGTGTTGCATGTGCCCATGAGTCTGATATCTGGGCCCTGCAGAAGACCATGAACTGGCAGGGGCTGAGCAAGAGTAATGGACTGTGCAAAGTCAGTCCTGTCCAGGGTGCAGATCGCAGAAGCGGAGCGGTTGGCAATGCAGATTTGTGACAGTCTTATTGAAGGCTTGTGGTGAGCAGGCTCTTACACTGGCAGTGTAGACCCAAATGAAGGCAGTTGGTGTGCCCCATGGAGACAATGCTCTTTGCAAAGAGCTGGCTGCTCAAGTGCCTTGGATAAAAGCAGGTGAGCTGACCGGGTAACTGGGCAAGGCCTGAGGCGATGAATGGCAGTGAGTTTGCAGCCCCTCCACATGCTCCTTGTGGGCTGAGGAGGAATGCTGAAGACAGAAACTCTGCTGAAAAGCTGCATCTTTGCAGTGAGGATAAAGCCCAGCTTTCCTGAATGGCCAGCAGGAACCGGAGGGATTTGCACAGACTGTGCTCGTCTGATCTTTGGTTTCATTGTAGTCTGATCTTTGGTTTCATTGTACCACATTGTGCGTAAGAACTAGTGCATTATCTTGGAAATAAAGAGACAAAGGACTGTCCTGTGTCCTGGTCCTACACCTGGATCCTTTGATGCAAACAGAGTCCTCCAACTTGCCCACACGTGATCCGTACACAGCTGTGCACCGCTCTGGCAAAGAGCTGCTGGATCAGGCAGTCCAGGCAACCCAGGTTTCCGCGCTGCTGCCAAGCTGGAGGCGTTGGTGCTGCACTGTCACATCAGCAGGATTTTCTGTGCGGCCAGGGCGGTGCTGGGCTGAGGGCTGACTAACGCAGTGCCGTAGTGCGTGCGAGTGAACTCTCTTCTCCCCAGACAGCACGGGGCCGTACTGTATTGTTTTTCTCTCCAGACAATGCAGTGCTGGATTGTAAGTAAAAATGCAAAGCACATTGCAATGTTTGCTCTTTATTAATGCACTAAGATGCATTCGGATGAAGCAGAAGGCTCCTAGCTGGCTTGGTTTCAAGCTCCGTGAGAGGCTTCCATAAATAACACCTTAGCAGGGGCCGATTCACCAGATTGGACTGGGTGGGAGCCTGAGCTGCGCAGCTGGCACTGGAAGGGGCAAGAAGGCATGGAGAGGGCTCCAGCCCCTTCCCTGGGAGGGCAGGCAGGCTTGGCTGACCTGGACTGAGCTGCAGTGTGTGTAATGGCCAAGCCAGCACCCGAAATCCCCTTCCTTGAGCAGGGAGTGGATAGACAATGGCAATGACAAACTCCTGTGAATTTCCAAATGGCTGGTAGATACCACAGGGGCTTTACTGGCTGCTGGAGCAGGGCAGAAGGGAAGGAAGAAGCACTAGCAACTAATCTGCTTGTCCTGCAAACCTTCACTCATTGCTTAGGTGGCTTTTCCAGTCTCTCTGTGCTAGGTGTTTGACTGCCTGTTTTATGGCTGAGGAACTCAAGCTAAAAACTGCATGAACCATGGCTGCAGAAGAGCCTGGGGTAATAGATTTTAGCTTCTGAGCCCATGGTTAGGCCACTGGAACATGCTGTTTCTTGTTCCACTTTTGGGGAATAAATGTGGCTGCTTAATGCAATTACAGCTTAAACTTCCAACTCCAAAGACTTCCTACATGTTACCAGGTTAAGTCCAGCTGAAGCAGGTCCCCTGGCCTCCTGCTGTCAGAGCTGGGAGATAACGGCACTTTCAGTCTAAGATACACTGGTTCTTGATCAGGCAATATTCAGGCAGATATTCACATGGAGAGGAGGTATACGGTGACCACCATTTCCAGAGTGTCCCATCCTACAACTCCCTCTCTGGAGGTTGTGCCCTCAAGAAAGGGACATGACGATATTTGGCCATCTTTTAGGGTGGCATTGGAGTCAGCCTCAGATTTGGCTTTGGCTGGCCAGGAGAGTCCTGTTGCAGGTTCCCTTGGTCCTTTGTCTGAGAACTTCCCTCCTTCAGCCACGCTACAAGAGATGAAGTTGTGATTAGGACAGTGAATTAATACTTTTCAACCCTTTCACCTTTCCTTCACATTCAGTTTTATTTGCATTTTCCCTACAGAGCGTAAGATTTTGGGGTAGCTGCTGCTTTGACCATTCTAACACCTGCCACAACAGATCCCCAGGGTGACCTGGCTGCAGATGCCAGTGCTGTAAAACTGTTAGGTAACTGCAAGGACCTTCTGTCGTCTGCCCCAGGTTCAATGGACAGAAGCTTAAACAAGCAGAGTGACCCCTGCAAATTACTGCCATTAAAGTATGCTGCATTGACACTGGGGCAGACACAGAAAATGGCTGAGAAGGTTGGACCAGCACCAAAAATGCATTATGCTAGGTGCTGTATGGATGCAAAGCTGTGACTGCTCTTGCTGCAAAAAAGTTGGCCAACAAATTAGCTTCAAAGAGCACTTAAACTGGACTGTGGTCCCTGGCTGCCAGGCTAGCTGGGCTTTATGAGCTGAGGCCATAGCACACGGCTTGCAGCCCAAATGGAGCAAAGCATCAGTTGTATTCAGGTTTGAGGAAAGCTTCCAGGTGAGGAGCAGGACTGCAGAGGAAGGAAAAGCTGAGTGTGCCCCTCCGGGTGCTGCTGTGCGTGCTCTCGTAATAGCTGCGTGCCTTGTTTCGTCCATTTGAATTTTCCTGCAGCCCACTCAGGGCCTGGGCTGGTTCCAGCAATGGGAACAGCAGAACCGTGGCCCGGGGAGGTGTCCCGGAGGAAACAAGCTGCTGGCTGGGCACCACCTCCCAGCCGGCGCCAGAGAAGCTGGGGGGGCTGTAGGAGCAAGTTAGGAAATACTTGCAGGAGAGGCTCCGCTGCAGCCACTGCTTCACCTCGCCAAGAGATCCGAGCATTGCTCTACAGGCCCCGCGTCCCTTCCAACCCCTCGCTCGCTGTTCCTCCCCCAGGAGGACCCGCAGACACGCGTATGAAGGGCCCGCTGGCGGTCACCCACCCTGCCCAGGTGCCCGGGCAGGCTGGCTAGAAGCCGCACCACCCCCAGAGACGCACACGCCGAGCGGCCAGGCCCCGGAGCGGACCGGGGGAGCGGGACCCGGCCTGCCCAGCCCCGGGCGGCGGACAGAAGGCCCCACACCCCCCGGGGCGGGACGCGGCGCGTGCGGGCGGTCCGGCCCACAATGCCTTGCGAGGGCAACCCTTCCTCCGGCTTCCGCTCAACCACCCTTGATGCTCCCGCACACGGGAGGCCGCGCCCCGCGATCGCAGGACTCCTTCGCGATTGGCCAGTGATTCTGCTAGTTCTACCCTCTCGTCTTTCATTGGCTCTCTTCCGCTTGTCACTGGAGGGCCCGCCTTCTCCGGTTTCAGACCGTGATCCCATTGGGCACCTTAGGGAGCTGCTCGTCGCATCGTGCGCGGGTTGGCTTTCCGGGCTGTCCGTCGGCGTAGTAACCAGGTAGCGGGTTCGGGTGCGCTTGTTTCCACGTCAGTGAGAGTGGTGCGGAGCCGGTTTCGCTTGCCTGTGCCCGGGAGGACCCCGCGCTCGGCGGCCTCGCTGGGACCGCCGCCGCCGCCTCCCGCCGCCGGGAGGGAGGGAGGGCGGACAGAGGGAGGGCCAAGCCCTCCCGCTCGCGCTGCCACCCGCCTGACCGATGTGTGAAGCGGCCGCCGCCGCCGCGGGGAGCAGGCGCCGCCATTTTGGATGCGGGGGTCAGTGCCGGGCGGCGAGTGCCTGTCGCGATACTGTCGCGACGCGGGGGCGGGCGGGAGGGAGGCTGCGGCGGGGGAACCCTGCGGTGTCGGCGGGGGGCGTGGACGGAGCCGAGGCAGCCCCGGGGGCGGGCAGGGGGCCGGGGGCAGGCCGCCGCGGGGGGTGCAGCGGCCCGCGGGCGGGGGGGGGGGCCGCGGCGGGGGTTGGCAGCCGCCCCCGGGGGGTGACGTGACACGCGTGACGTCCTGCTCGGGGTGCCCCACAGGGTGGGGGGCGGCGGGGCCGGGAGGGCCGCCCGGCTCTGGGCAACGACCGGCCGCGGGCTGGAGGCGTAAGAGAAGAGCAGGGTCAGGCCTCGGAGAGGGACTCGTGGCCGCGCCGCAGCCCCCGGGGCGGCCGGGTCGGGGAAGGGGGTGCCGGGTGTGCACTGCACCTGCACAGGCACCCGCTTACCTTGCGCGAAGTTGGGTTGCTTAAAAGTCGGTGGAAACGGAGACTTCTCCCAGGACGTAGCCAGCCGCTTAGCTGTCGCGGGAGGAAGGCTGAGAGCTAACCTAGAGTGTACGTTATGAGTTCAGCTGGTACCATGTTTTTTAGTTTCAACAATATGAAATAACTGGAAAAGAAAATCCCCCTCTCCATGTTTTCCTTAGGTTGCATTTTGACTCTGCAGTTCTGACAGGTAAATGTGAGTTGCCTTCTCTTCTTGATTCCCAGGTACTATCTCACTGTTGCAACTAAACATGGAGAGTTGCAGAGAAGCCTGTCCCACCTTCCTTTCTGATGTGCCACAACTGTCATGTTACTGTTGCTTATCTTTTGAAGGGCCTTCATAATTGCCCAGAATTTTGACATCACTGGACTGCACAGTTCCTTGTCATACTTAAAAATCAATACTTTTCTATTATTTTTGTCCAGGCATTAGGAGCTAGCCTTTGGAAAAACATCCTGAGTTCTCTGAACTTTTACTACCTGTGATGTTTATTGCAGAGCGGTTATTACATGAAGAACCCAAGCAAGTTAAATTTCCTGATAGACATTGATGTACCTTCCATGTGCGGTTTAGAAGGAAGAAAAGGAGCTTTTTCATGGTCCTCTGGGCTTCTGGGTAGCCTAGCTAGCTCTGAGTTAGGCAGGAGTTGTTTGTGATTCATGGACCTAAGTGTGTTGTACGTGCTGTTTTGGTAGCAGTGTATTGTATCCAGACTTGAGTGACCAAATCTAGGCCAGAGACCATATAGTTTATTCATGCATTGTCATAAACAGTGCAAATTTAGGTCAACAGAAGCTTACTTTGAAATACTACCTTTCTTGCGTATATAGCTATTATGTTGGTTTTTATTATTGCTATTTATTGGAGTAGTTTCACCGGGTTTGAGTCAATTAACCATAGCTGAAGGCTAAAGTTAGTGATAGGAAGAAGTGACTTGATGGAAGTCTGCCAGACTTTGTCACTTCTGATGCTAACTCTTACTTGTTTCCAGAAGAGTTGCAGACATTTCTCTGCAGGGGAGGGAGTTTTCCCTAAAGGTGTACCTGAGACTGTAATACCCAGGAAAAATTTGGGTTCCTATGCACTGGGATGTTTTGAGCTGGCATGTTGCAAGGTTGAGCAGTGGGGTGTTCGGTGCATGTCAAAAAAAATCATTTGCAGGTGTAAATCTTTTCAGTGTTTTTATATGAAGTTTTCACATCTGATACTATTTCAGAGTAGTCTCAGAATAGTGATAATTACTGTCCATAGGACATTGCTGAAGGCTTTGAGAAACATATGAATGTTAGATTTTGCTCTTTTATGACATGCTCAGGCATCTACCTTTTTCTACTCATAGTGTTCCTAACCTCGTTAGCGGCAAGGCTGTGAATGCTAACAGCTTTCCTGTTTCTCCTGGTGGGCTGGGTAGCTGCATTGCCTTGGTTTGGAACTGTCATTTGCACTGTGCTGCCTGTCAAATTTCTGTGTAGGAGAAAAATCTGAGGACTGATTTGCAGATTTAAGCACATGTATGAACCTATCATGAGAAAGAAACAGGAGTTTATGTAGGACTAACTGAAGAGATTAGGAGCTAAAAAGCATTTGAAATTTAATAGGTGTCTTTTCTGTTTTTTCTGCATAATTCAAGACCACAGAACTTAATCCATTTGTTTCTGTACCGAGTCTGTTATCTTGTATTTGATTAAAGATTGCTTTCAAGAAAGGCATCCAGCCTTGATCCGAAGACATCGAGGTGTTGGAACCATGGCTTTGCCAGGGAGGTCGTTTCAACTTTTTAAATGATCTTCAGCATTAGTAGTTCTGTTAACCTGTCCAACCAACAGTTACACAGTATCCCACTCTTCAGACCATACCTTTGTAAGCCAGAACTCACATTACTAATTTTTCTGTATGTTGAACAAACATGTAGTGGTTTTGCTTGACTACCACCACGCTCTGGTAAAACCGATCGTTCAGTGCACGTCTGGTAAATCTTGTAACTTTCTCTCTGCAGCTTCAGCGCACTATTTTCAATCTTAAAACTTTTTTCAATATAGTACTTCTATACTGAGCTCTAAAGTGTAAGCTTGTGATGAAGATATAGCTGAAGGAATGCACACTGAAATTATCTGATAGTTTAAAAGGGGCAGGCTTTGGGAAGTGTGGATTTTAGAGAAGCTATTTCCGTTGCTGGAAATAAACTTTTGCAAGGATGGATGGTGCTTTTGGTGGATTTAGCTTACAAGGTGCATCTTTCTGAAAACAGTTGTCTGGCTTTCCCCTCACCCTGTCATTATTTTCTATTTCCTTCTCCAGCACACAGTTGCAAAGCTCCTTTGCGTGAATGAAGGTAGCTGGCTATGGTTTACTTTGGAGTGTGTGTATGCGCTGTTACTTAGTTAACTGCAAGCTTAAATGTAAAGCAGGATTTTCCCCCATCTTTACCCGGGGTTTGTGGTGAAGTGGGCTGTATGCGTGATGTTCAGAGATCTGAGACTGAATCTGTGTCTCTAGCTTGATAGGTTATTTCAGTTGCATTGGACCAGTAAGTTTTTTGGCATGTGTAAAGTGAATTTTTGTACTTTTGAATCAAGCTACATTTGATGGAATCTACAAGGAGGAAAGGAGTGTGTTCTCCTCAAGTCTTTTTAAATAGTTGGCAATGAAAGTGTATAATTGCAAAAAAAAAAAAAATCCCTTAAGTTTTACAGGATTTTTATATGTCAGGAGACCCCTGCCAAGCAACGTGGATTTTTTGCACCCTTGCTTGAAAGGATCAGCACATTTAGTTTCCCATCAGGTTAAAAGGAAAAGGTGTGTATTGGAGGTTTGTGTCTATCTTCTTCATGTTTTGCTGCTTGGAGATAGCACGAGGTTTGGGAACAGCTGAGCATTGTAAGTCTCCCACATTGTGGAAGGACTGAGTTTAACAACCTGTTCTGTCTTGATTCTTTTAGGTTAAAAGTAGAGGAAAAGAAATAGGAGTCCTACAAGCAGATTCAGTAGTATGCAGAATAGCATTTAAGCTTCAGCATAATTTTAAATATTGTCAGAACTATTGAGTATCTGTTCATGTACAAGGCATGTGATATATATGTCTGGTATTTCTTTACATGCTTTTCCAAATTAGGTTGGGGGACTCTTTGTTTCTAAGTCAGTTTGCTAAATGCCTGGAATGGCACCACAGAGTTTACATACTCAATATTGTTTTGTAACAGTGAAGACAGAAATAACTTGAGTTTTGTCAAATTTCAATGTATAAACTATTTCTGCAAAGGTACTTCTGTGGACCAGAGTTTTGATCCCTGAAACTGCCTTTTTTAGAAATATGGAAAATATTTGAATTACTGAAAGAAGAAATAAGTAAGTGAGGAATCTTACATGGAAGAGAAAATCTCCCATTAATGCCTTGTATTAAAACAAAGACAACATACTGAAGTAGAAAAAAATTGTGATGAAGGCTATTTTTATGCAATATTTTAATGCAGTCATATAAATAAAATATGGAATAAATTACTATTGAGGACAGGAACATCTCTCAAACATTAGATACGCAAGTTGGAAGAATGTCTGTGGTTCTGTTATATACATTTGTGGAGAGAGGATATAAACATTTGTTCTTCAGGGCACAAGCAAACTACTTGTAGAGCTATTTGTTCTTCTGAATTATCCAGTGGTGAATGAGATAATTTATTGATCTGGTCTGTCATGGCAGTTCCTATATTATAAAATGCTCTTGTCTTTGCCCCTAATTTATTGTGTAACACTTAGGAATACTATTATGTATAATTAATGTAATGAAGTAAAAAACAGTTTTGCCATAAGATTATTCATCCTATTGCAAACATATAAAAAACTGAAGCAACAAATCTGACGCTCTCCCTTGATAAGGTATATTTTTGTAATGTTTTGCTTTCTTTCCATTATTTACAGAGTCCTGAAGCAAATTAGTCTCTTTCACTGGGAGGATATTTGTATATTTGAAGTGTTGCTGATAATTCAAACATGTTAATTAATGTGAAGTCTGACAGATCCAGGATGTACGTTCTGAAATTTCTGTGGTGGTGCTTCTGAGGTCTGGAGTAATACACCAAAACCATTTCCTTCCAGCTTTGCTTTTGCTACATGGGCAAAAATCCTCATATTCTCTGTGTTTTATTACCCTCTGCCTTCCTTCCCCAGTTGAGTCCTTTAAATGAGCCTGTCTGATTTGAAGTGTTACGATCAATGTTTCATCTGTTTTCAGTCTTTTGCTTCCCTATGGATGGCCTGTTGTGATTTCAAGCTGGATTCCTCATTTTCTTTTCATACCTTCTGAAAAAGTCTCATTACTTGGCTACCATTTCACTAAATCCTTCTCATTTGCAGACATGGTATCATCTGACTGACTGGCCTCTTTATAGGTCCCGTTTATTCTTTATGAACAGTTGTGTCTGTTCATTCCCCTCCATTCTTATTTCTTTATGCTTGACTATATCTGAGCTACAGGTAGTATAGGGAGAACAATCCTGTAGTAATCCACTCTTTGTTTCTTTTTCTCAGAACATTACAAATATTTCTTGCTTGTAAAATTTTTCCTCTCTTCCAGTTCACTCTCTGGGTACACCAGTTTGTTTTTCCTTGTAAGACCTCAGGCTACATGAGAGTAAATGTCTGCCTTTAGCTTTATCACTTTTTCTCCCTGTGTTCCATCCAGTTTTGTCTGTAGTTTTGCTTATTTCTTTGTGGGATCTTACCTGTGACTTTTTTACTTGCCCACTTTCTTGAAAGCTTTTTTCATGAAGGAAGTGTGAAATCAACATCTGTTATAAATTATTTTGTCAAAGTTTAAAGTCCCAGAGAGTTACACTCTGGCCAGTTTATTCAAGTCACTGATGCTTATTTAACAGAGTACAAGATTGGCTTTGTGTTCTGTGTAGAGCTGCAGGACTTGGCGTAAGTGCTGGAGATGCATGTGTTATTGCATTGTCATGGATGTCTGTCCTGGTACCCCAGCACTTTACCTTTCTGTGAACTTACATAGAGTGGAAAAAAATGAGGAATGTGCTTTGGCAAAGTTGTCTCTTGCTTCACAGATTCCCTATTATAACTAACTGTTTGCTCTCATAGTCCTGAAAATGCACTCTCTGGAAAAGCGTCTTCCTTTTGCCAAAATAACCGTATTTGTCTGCATGTACAAAACAAAGATTTGAAAGAGTTTCTTGCATCTCTGCAGTCCTCTTGCTTGACTAGGGCTAACTTGATGTTTCTTCTGAGGAAGAGGATGATTCTGAGGTGCTGGAGATTAATTTGAATTCCCTTTATTTTCAGAATTGTCAAGATGGTGGATAAGAACATTTACATTGTACAAGGTGAAATCAACGCGGTGGTGGGAGCCATAAAGCGTAATGCCCGATGGAGCACTCACACGCATCTGGCAAGTTACCTTGAATTGTTGCTACTTGTTTGCACTATGGCTATGGTTTTAGAAAAGTACCTCAATTTTTTTTTAGCACTCATTATAGCACTTCTGTAAGTAAAGTTGGAATAACTTTCTACATTGTTTCATGCTGAGCAGTTTTGGCTTCTTGTGTGCCAGCGACTGTAAGAGGTACAAAGCTGGAAATCTTCTACCTGTATACCCTGTAAACAAACAAAAAACCCCACATTGTATTCCACGTGGGAATCATCTCACTTAGACTTTTATCACCTGGTATGTCAGTGATTTCGAATATATGGTGTTATTTTATTTAGCACAATGTTATTATATATCTTTTGTGCCCTCTTAGAGAAGACAGTATTCATTATGAAAGCCATGAAATAAAAATTGGGGAAGTCATTATATATAGGGTATTTTTTTAATTTTTAATTTGGCATAGTATCTTTTTTTAGCTCCCTTTTGTGACTTCTAACTATATTCCTGACTAAAACCTGTTAATAGTTTAAAACCTGTTTTGTTAAAAGCCATTCGTACAACGTTTCCAAGTCTAATGATGCATTGGTCAGTTTATGGCTTCTGCAGTGTGGATGTACGCATGTGGCATTTTGTATCTGTGGTGCACTTCAGAATGTCACATGAATAGCAGATGGCTGTCAGCCAGCACAAGTGGTTTCAGTTTGTCAGAGGGCAGGGCCCTTTTTCTTTCTAACTGGCATTTCTTCATTAGAGCTCACTGCCACCCGGTAGAAGGTGTGGCTGTGGATGTACACAGCTTGGAGAAACTGCTGTTCCTCCGTATTTTAATATTGTAAAGATAGGCTAAAGGATGCAGCTATTCATATAAATTTTGCACTGTGATTCTTTCTTCAAGTTATTTTAATGGCACCAAATGTCATTGTATTTCTGTTCCCGTTACAATCTGCATAGATTAACATTGTAGCAAATCCAGATGAGCCATTTCAATATGGTATGAGGTAGATTTGCTCTGAAATTTATTGAACAGCAGAAGGCTAATCAGCAATACTTCTAAGGACAATAAAACCAAACCAGAATGCTCAGTCTCGAACCTATGCTTTGACATTTGAGCTGTATGACATTGGGGACCACTAGCAGGAAAATAAAAATGCTTCTCTTGATTTTGATGGAGTAAACGCGCTAACAGTAATAAACTCAACTCACAGTACTTCTGTGAATATGAAGGTGAGGTCTTTACAGACCCATTATTAAGATTTGTCTTCAGGAATATATTTGCCTCATTAATGACTTCCTTCCTATATACAACCTATAGGATGAAGAAAGAGATCCCCTGCTGCATAGCTTTAGCCTGTTAAAAGAAGTGCTGAATAATATAACAGGTAAGCTTATACAGAAATCGGCAGGTATATGCAAGTAAATGTACAGGTGTACTTGTTTGTCTTATTTACTCTTCAGAAGTCATATATTGAATAACAAGAAAAGAGCAAATATGTATATACTTTTAGAAAAATAATACCAATGTAAACTAGTACACAGATACTACTGCTGCCACTATCTGGAGATATATATATGTGTGTGTATATATTTGTGTGTCTTTATATGTACAGTTTTTAAAAAATATGAATATGCATGTTTCTTCAATATACGGAAGCATGTAGTAATATATGAAATCTGTTGTATTAGTATGCGTAGTCTATCTATGCTTTGTTTATGCTTTCTGATCTGTGAATGATGGGAAAAATCTGCTTAGAAAGTAGCCTCCCGTTTTCTGTTTTCTCCTCACATTCTTTGGTTTGTTGGTTTTCATCGTTTGTTATCAGTAATAAGCAAACCACAGATTTCACTTTCCATTTGGGTCTCTTCAGCCTTGAAGTGAAAGGCTGACTTTGTCACCAGTTGCACTGAAAGGAATTGGAAATCTATATTGATTACAGAGATAGAATGCAAGGCTGTGATGGGTATTCTGACCAGGTTTTTTTTCTCCCAACCTGTCTTTTTCCCCTTTCCCCCCACATTTTCTCTTTTTGTAGTTTCTGGAGTGGTTGTTTAAGTGTGACCTAAGTATATGTCAAGAGCCTGGAAGTTAGGCTAATCCTGAGCTGCATGTGTCATTTTGCTGGTTCTTCCCAGGATTTGTCTTACCAATTGTAATATTTGAAAGTGAGCTTTATTTCTGGGTCCTTTATTACAATGAGTGTTCAGAACTGCACTCAGCATAAGTTTGACATGGACTTTTTGCATTTCTAATTGTGAAGTGTGCTCATTCTTGTGTCAGAGCTGAGCCTGGAATCTCATAAAAAGCATGTTCTTTAGAAGTACGGTAGTTCTAAGCCCTAATTCCTTCCTCTTTTGTGGCTGCAAGTGTAATGTTTTACTTTGCTGGGTGAACTTCCCTTGGTTGTGAGCAGAACTCTTCTGTCAGGTCATGACATCTCGGGGAACTCCTGCACAGCTTGTATTTCTGGATAGTATTTTTTTTCTGGATGTTGTGCTTGTACCCAGACTACGTGACAGTCTGGATTTGTGGGGTTTTTTGTAAACTCACACATTTTCTGTAGGATATGCGTAGTTACCAGAAGTGTTTTGGGATGAAGTTTTCCTTCTGTCCCTTCTATGAGAGAAAATTTTCTCTAAAATGAGACTCCTGAAGTTCTTTGCCGTTATTGCAGATAGCTCTTCTCATCAACAAGAGCAGGGAATGTCAGGATGCTCAAATAAATGCAGTATGAGTAAATGTCAGGGACTGGTCATTTATCTAGAGTAGCTAGATACAACGTGCTACTGACTTGTTGGGGGAAGAAATGCAAGCCCACTGTCTGCTTGTGTTAGAGAAAGCAAAGTTTAATGTACTGAGAGATTCAGAGACTCCCTGTGAGTATTAGTCATCATGTAAGTGTGTTTCATGCTGAGATAATAATCACTTATATATGGTGATGATAGCATGTTGGTTTGACTTCATGAGGTTCTTTTAAACAGGTAATTTCAGTTTCAGTGATTTCTATTTATAGACTAGTGTCTTGAGATAGGACATCATTACTACGTTCCATTTTTTTCAGTTTTAGACAAGGACTGGTTCCCAAGCAATACTTTGAATGATATAGAGTCTCCTGCTTCATCTTCCAGGCAATGAAAAGTCCAAGCTTAGGGTTTTTTGTGGGTGGGGTGTTTTTTTTTCTGCCTAGACCTTCTTTTCATGTCTCTTTCATTAGCTCACGGAAACGCATTGCTTTTATATTTAAATTTATTCAAGCTGTAATCTTTGACATTTGAGTTAGCTTTTAGTACAATTTTGCATTTATAGTAATATATATTATGTATTTTCTCAATCCCCCAAGAACCCATTTTAATCTGTTCCGGATGCAAATTTCAGGCTGCCTTGTCCCATCTCCCCTCTTGCTCTCGCCCTCCCTTCCCCTCCCCCATGGAGCGTGTTTGATCAGGTGTGGCAGGAATATCCACTGTCAAGCTGCGCCCTTTATATTAGTCAATATTATCCTTCCTTCCCTCCCACTCCCTTCATTCTCCTCTGGGCTTTACCAGTTGATTTATAATTTTGGAATTCTCATCGGAGTCTGTAATACAGTTTGTTCATTATTTAACCAAAACCTGTTTAATGAGCAAAGAGAGGCAATGTAAATGTTAGGCATGTTGCAGTGGAGTACCTTTTGTTCTCCTCTGAGCTAGTGGGTATTAACTCTGTCATGACTGTGATGCTGAAATACCCTGGTCAAGGGTATAAAGATGCACCGTATGCCTCCAGCAGCTAAAGATTACCATTTCAAAGTATTGCTCCTCAAGAGTAACTAAATTACATAATGCGTTTTATTTGATTACCAAAATAGTGAATGCTTGCTTGCAACTAAGTAGTGGTATCCCATCCCATTCTAATGTCTGTATGGGCTCTTGAAGGAAGCACCTAGAGAAGATGCTGTTGCTTGCACAAACAGTCCCATGATTCTGGTAAGAGTAGCTTCGCTTTTACACTTCAGCACACCTAGCTAAGGGCCTTGGACCTGAATTATGTGGAATGATATTGCTCTTTAAAATTCTGACAGGGAAACTTAGTTTCTGTGGCAATTTTATGTAGAATTATAAAAGCAGTTTAATAATTTGAGAATGAACAGCATGTCTGTTCTGATCCACTATCATTTGGCTTCTTGTATGCCATTTTTATACTTTTATGAGCTGCATATATTTTTATTATTATTGATAGTAGTTGCCTGAAAAACATAAAGGAACAATAGAGGTTCTATTGTCTTTGGTGATGCTAAGTTACTCCAAGATAAATTTAATAGCTGAATGTTTGCTGTACTAAGATAAGCACTGTAAGCCTTATTTTGATGTGGTGTCTTGTTTTTCCACTGCTTAGAAAAAGCAAAAATCTGTGTCCTGAGTTACAGCCATATGGAAGGAGTGACTATGAAGCTTTGTCCATGCATGCAAAATTGAAATACAACTACATCTTCAAAGGTTATTTTAACACTGATGGAAGCCTTGCTATAGATACAAGTTTGGATCTAGGGCTGCTGTCACAACAACTCCATTTGACTGCTTTTTAAAGTAAGCTGAGTATCTAGAAAATGTGTCTGGATGTTGAAATATTTGTTCATTTCATCACTTTTGTTATGGATTTAGGTCAGCAAAAGGAAGCTTCTTTTTTGACATCCATGATAACTGAGCATCTTCTCTTTCATGAGTGTTTCCAACATAGGATGCTCTTGAGCTCACTAGGGAGAGGTTTTATAATCACAAATGGCTGGAAATATGAATTAATTATAAGCCTGCTTTTCTGCAATCTGATGAGGACTGGGTTTCCTTAAATCTTGCTGTGGCTGTTGAAGTCTTCAGACCATTCCAGTGTGATCTAGAGGTGAGAGCAGGTACTTCTGTAGTCATTCTCCTCATTGCAGAATTTGTGCTTTGTTCTGACTGGGGGGATGAGTCAGTAACCAGGATTTTTGTGACTGAAGTACTGCTTACTGGTGTGTAGGATGGCTTTAGGACAGAAAATGACTGAAGACAACTGCCTTGTACAAGTCAGCACTGCAGTGGGAGAAGCAGGTGTTTGTGGAAAGTGTGTGCATCAAGAGTCTATTTAAATAGGGTTTAAACTAGGTAAACACACCTGTGAAGAGGTGCTTGTGTATATTTTAGGTCCATGAGTGCCAGACTGGAAGGTTTGAGTCCTTTTATCCTCTGGTGGTTCAGAGTTAGTGCATTTAAACAGAAGCTGCAAAGTAAGCTGTTAGAAGCACTCTGATTTCATGCACATTCATGACATTTTAAATGAATGCTTGTACAGTGGGTTCAGAAGAATCTTTTCATGGCTTATTTCAGACAAGAAGCTGCTGCAAATCTCCATCTTTAGAGGGTTGGCTGGGGCATTAAGAGCTGGCTAAAGGTCAAATGACTGTAACCGTAAGAGAACCTTTGCCCAGTGTACTGACTTAATATACTTGTTACTGTAGCCATCAGTTTTCTGGTATGTAGATTTGATTGCACACTCATTTTCTCTTGTCTGAGCTCTGGAAACTCAGTTTTTAGAAAAAAATCTGACATTCCTATAAAACAAAAGAGGAATTTTATCCTGATTTGGGATTAATGTCTGAACTTTTTCTGAAAGATCTAGTTTTAAAAAGTGGTAAATCAGTAGTAAATGTAAATATAAATGTGTGGCCTGTTCTCAAAGCTATTGCAGTATTATTGAATCTGAATTATTCATTGTGGTCTATTCAAGTTAAGAAATCGGTGAAAATATTTTTTTTAAAGAAGTATAGGAATTAGATTATATGGATGTGTGATACGTATAGTGCTGCAATGCCTGTTACTTTGCAGATATGAGCAATGCTATATTTTGTTTATTATTTATATCTTGAGTTCCTGCAGGAAGTGCCTGGACTTACTAGTAAGTAACAAATACTGATGAACTGTAAGTTGTGATACTTCTCCCTTTGTTTGCATTGAAGAATGGCAATGTTATCTAGAGCAAACATTAAAAAAAAAAGCCCTAAGGTTTTTTCTGTTGCATATCAGCTTCATATAAAATATCTAGAAGACTCACCGGTCTCCTAGATTATGTCTGTCCCTGTGATAACTTTAAAAAAAAATACTTTTTTTTTACATAACAGGTATCCATACATGTTAACTTGGTATTTTGGAAGACCAAGCAACTCAGTCTAGCATTTAGTTTTTGTTGCATTCTCTATAAAATTTTTAAGAAGAATGGAAAGGGAGTAAGAAAGGTTAGGAAATTGATAGAGTGAAGTTTCTTCCATAACTTTAACTCAGCTTTACTCTAATTAGGGGATGGCAATTCAATTTTAGTCATTGTCGAATGACCTGACACAGTGTACAGAAGTGGTAGTTAATGTCTCTTAATGTTTTCTATCACCTTCTTACTATAAGAAATATGAAGATTAAGGTGACAACTTTAATTTGATGCTTTGCTTTCAGGCTGAATCCAGACTTGGTTTTTGCAATTTGTGTTCAGACGATGCAGTAAAAGTTGTCATTTTAAAAGCAAGTTCCTAGTTTTCCTTCCAAATGCAGAGAGAATGTGAACCAATGCAGTATTTTTGCTTAGAAGCTGCAGGTTGTTCCAAATACTCACTTTGAGAGAGATTAATCTTCTCTTTAATCTTACTGTATCATCAAATGACTGTCTTATGGCTGAGGTCTTTGATTTTCCCTCAGATAATAGGTTTCTATTGATATTTTTGGCATAGGTTTTCTTAATATTGGTGGGAAATAATAAATTATACTTTCCCCAGGTGGTTGCTAATTTTGTGCTTTACTTTCTAAGTGATTTTCCTGGAGTGACACTAATGTGCCCTAAGAATGGTAGCCGCACTGGGGACCTGGGATGTGAACTTCTCTAGCACAAAACTACCACCAAAATTGTCATAATTTCACTTAAGACTTAGTGCTCTTCCTGTATAAAGGAAGAGAAGAAAGAAGAGGAATGTGTTTGATGAAAAATAACAGTTAGTGTTTGGAAGTTTATAGATGCCCCAAGGCAACCACCATAACCGTTTCCGAGGCTGTTCCGTTGTGTGCAGGACAGTGTTTATAGAGAGTGTTAGAAATCGGGTATGGATAAGGTCACTCTGAACTGTAATTGATTCTGTTTAATTGTTCACTGAGCCCTTCAACATAATATACTGAATGAAATTGGGACTCCTGAAAGTGGAAGCATGCAATTGAGAGATCGTATATCTAAGATGGAACAGGCAGAAAGGGCTAAACTGTGGTTTCTATAACATCCTTGATTTGGTAACTTTTTAGCTCTTGCGTTCATCTTCTATTTTGTGTATCTGAGTAGTAAGAAACTTACTGAATATATTCAAAAGAAGCGGAGTGACTCTGGGAATGTCTAGAGGGAAGAAAAAAAAAATCGAACCCAGTAAGATGGTCTTCACACAAGGTATTTCTGCATCTGAACTGTCCCTTTTGCAGTCCAGCACCACCACCCTTGTGATACCACCTAAGCATCCTTTCTTTGGGTGCAGTTTAAGACTAGAGCTTGGAGCTTAACAGTCTTCGTTCTGTGCATGGCTAATGACTGGCAGGTACAGGCAGGAGGTGGTGCTGTTGGAAGGGATTGTTTCCTGACCCTTAATCCTTAAGGACCCAAGGATTTAGATGGACAAGCGCTCCTGGCTGTTGCTTGGCAGAGTTCCCACAGTGAGCTTGTTCTGTAACACCAGCCTTCTGTTACCGCTGCAGGGCTGGGCTCTGAAGAGCTGCCACATGTGCACGGTGTGCAACTGACTCTCTCTTGTTCCACGCTTGTTGAGCAATTACTGTCCCACTTGTTGGGCACTCCATTATTTCCTTCAGTTACTGCCTCTGTGTGAAGTGGAGCCATAAAGGAAATGGCCTAATGTACATACATTAGAGGGCAATAAATTGCAGTTTGATTTGGTAGAAAGGCAGTACCAGATGCTCTGCTGAAGTTAAGGTTCCTCTTAAGTCATCCATGGAGGTTTTATTCCAGGGTTTTTTTGGTGATGATGTCTTTGTTTTGGTCAAGACTAGTTAAAAGGAATTGTGGCCAATTAAGAGACATTAAGGCTATTTGCATTATAGTAAAAATCCTCTGGAAGTAGGAGTGTACACGAAATTGCTGAATTCCAATAGAAGTTTATTAAATATATAGATCTTCTGTCACCTTTCCTTCTTTTAACTGTCTTCTCTCCTTGCTAAACTGCTGCCATCTAACCTGTTAAAAGTAGTGTTTCAAAGATGATTTACTTCAAAGAAGCGACAAAGTGCAGGTGCATATTTATATGGTTGCATAATATGTAATAGGACTGCCAAGAAGCATTGGGCATACATATGCCACAAGCATACTGAAGCATTCCTCACCTCAAAGAGTTTGTAGCTTAAGAGGGTGGAAGCAGAGAGAAGTTGTTAAGAATACAAAGTTGTTAAACACTTGAGGGTTTTCCTTAATGACTACTTCCATTTGTCCTTCAAACATGTTGGCTGATGCCTAATACGGTTTATAGCAAGAGGTGAGTTTGAAGGAGAGGTTTGAAAGAAGATTCAATTGGGCAAAATGTCCCTTTTTTCAGGAATAGTGCAGGGATGTGTGATAAAGTGCTGCTGCTCTCGATAATTAGTGTGGAAGAGAAAAGCCAACAAGAGGTAGAATGGGAGGGATTGAAAGGTAAGTATAAAAGTAGCAGAGTAATGGAGAACATTGTTATTAAAAAAACAAGTTGATTGGTTAGGGAATGTTAATAGTGAGGGATGTGCAGTTGATGGCTTGCCTGTTTGAAGTAAACTTGCAAGAGCTTTTTCTTGTTAGGGTAACTGTACTTAGCTTGTCTGCTGTTTGAGTGTTGTGGAATAGATTATTGTTGAAGGGTTTTTTTGTTTGTTTGTTTCTGCAATTAGGAAAAAAATAATTTCTTCCAGCATGTTATGGACCTCCTTGTTGTAAGTTCTAAAAAAAATTTCAGATGGATAGTCAAGATCTTGCTTTTGTAATCTGCCTTTAGAAAATGATGCCAGACAGTGAATTTGTCCAGGAAGGAGCTACAAAACTTACAGCTGCATGCAGTTCCCTGAAAACTCCTGTCATCTTTTACATGACATGATTTTAACTTGCTTTACAGCACCTCTAAAAGCTACAAAGAAAGTGTGATTATATATTGCCTATAATACAGTAGCTTAAAGGTATGGTCTGAGGTCTTGTGATATGATGGATTCTGAGGTGAAAGAGATGGAAACGTCATGTCATGGACGAGCTTGAAATGCATTCGTTCCAGTGTTGGTGGTATCAACAGATACTTTCTGTGAATTCATTAATAGAGTGAGGAAGGCTAAATTGTGAGTTAAATATATGTAAATCTTCTAGGGACAGTGAATCAGTACATGTCATCACAAAATTGTAGGAAATAAAACCCATCTTGAGAAGGAACATTTATCAACTAGTCGTAGTTATTGTAGAAAATGGATAGATCTACATTAGTATTGTATGATATACTATATCCGTGTGACTTGGAAATGCTATTGGAAGTGTTAAAGCAACCTGCTCTTGCTTTGAACTCCTAATTATACTAGGGTATTTCTTGTTTAGTTTAAAGGCATGGGTAGACTTAGACTCCTCATCACTTGAATTTCATGAAATGAATGTGTCTGTGCTCTTTGCGTGGTGAATTATTGAAGTTAAAACTTGTCAGTTCAAATTACTTCTATATTCAAGCACATTGTGAAAGAAAGAGGTGCATAGTTACGTGACAGTTGAGGAACAGGGTGAGACATTATGACAAAAAAAAAAAAAGAGACAATGCGAGATGGGTAGAAAGTAAAACATGTTAGATGAGACCTTGCAGATATATGCAATAGAACTAAAGTTTGGGGAGATACTGGCTTTAGCTGGCCTATTAAAATGAATGGATTGATAAACTGTTTCCACGATGGCTTATGCTAATGTGTTTTGCACTGTAATCACAATTATGCAATTGTAATACTCAAGAGGTGCACTTGATTATGCTTGTTAGCTGAATATGTTAAATTCTTCAGTGATGATGGTACTTTGATTGTTTGATCCTCTGTATGTACCCTAATATAAGCACTTCAGGTTTTTTTTTAATTTCCAGTTCTGTCCTTGTAGCACTAAGCTGAAACTTATTCCTAGCCATATTGAAACAGTAAGTTATAAACAGAGCAATCTTTCAGAAAGTATATGCTGCCTTGGCTTGGTGCAAGAGTCTGGATGCTTGCATGACTGTTAATAATTCTTGACATGTGCCACTTAGAGATGAGAGACTTCAAAACAATGCTGTTTACTTTTGATTGTGTTTAACTTAATTCTGGGAGGAAGTTTTTTTTATTAAAATGTGTCCTTGTACCCTGTTACTTTTCAGAAAATTGTAATTTTCTTGATACAGTGACAAAGTCTGACAAATGGCAGTTGAATTAGATCCCATTTACCTCTTAACTGCTAAAATAATTTAGGTGGCAAATTGTAAATATGATGTATTGTTGGAATAAATCAAGATGCAGTTGTTATCTTGATCATGGCGCATTGAAGAAGAACAGTCTATTAGATCTGGGTATAGCCTAGGGGAGGGGCTTTATTCTAGAAATAAAATGAGTGGCAGTGGTAAAATTTGGTTGCTTATGTAAGCATCCTTAGTAACTGTGCTTAGGAACTTGGATATTCTTCAAAGCGGGATTACACGGTTTATAGTGGCCTGTAATAGTTCTGTAATAACTAAGATGGCTGTCATGGCAGCATGGGAGGAGACATCATTAGCTGGTTTTCACTTCAATCTGAGGTTTTCACTTTTGTTTTTCAGAAATACTATGTTTTTCTTTGCATACTCAGCTCTTAGTTAAAACATTTGTTTTTTCGATGTCCGAAGTGCAAATATATTCAGTCAGACTTAAGATCTAACAAGCACTGTCAAATTTTATTTCTGTGCTTCCCCTCTCTCAAATACATTCTGCCTCAGTATGAAGTTAGCACTTCAGATGTGAAGTGATCAGGCTGGTACAGGGAGCAGGCAGAGAACAGTCCTGAAAATACTTACTTTGGTGGTGGTGTTGATGATGAACACAAAGATGTAGGAAATGTGTTTGCTCAAATATTTACCATTCTGTTAAAACATGGACAGCAGGAAGAGACTTTTTCAGTTGAAACAAGATACTGTAGGAAATATCACAATACTGTGATATTGTAGGAAAATAGGATTTTGGTTTGGCCAAGAGGTAAGTTCTAAACAGCAAACTTTTCTGAAAGCGTATGACTTCTTTGTGTGATATAGGAGTCTGAACTCTTTAATCGTGAAGACTTCTGCTTAAGAACATGAGGGAAGAAATATCCATGTTTGGTAAATAAAAAAAGGAACGTTTTCTTGGAGAAAGGGCTTTGCCAAGAGTGTTGGAAACATAGGAGAGGAAGAAATGAAAAGATTCAGACATTGTAGAAAGCAATAGAGCAACTCTAACAGAGTAGCTGAATGGTAGTTCAATAATTGAGAAAAAGAAAATGTTTTCTTCAGAGAAAAAGAAATTGCTGAAGAAATACATTATTAATTAATGGGGCACACACAGACACACACTATCGTAGGCATCCTGGAATGCTTAATTTAATGGTTGTTTGGTAATTGACTATTAAAGCTTTGTGTCAGAGGCAACATCGACTTAAATTTTGAAAACCTTCCACTTTTATTGACAATCCATTAAAAATCTGAAAGTGAAGTTCATTCTCATTCAGCTGCCTTTAAGTTGTACAGTTTCTTTTTTGGATGGCAGTTCTTAATGCTATTGAGTTTCACAACCCATACTGGTACTTGTTCACATGCACAAGACCCATGTGCTGCAGCGGAAGGTCACACACTCTCTTTCACTCTGCAGGAACAGCAGGTGATGGTACCAGCTGTTCACATCCCCGTATTAGATGCCTGAATTTGAGCAGCTGTATGAGGCTGCTAATAAAATCTAACATGTAATGCAGTTCATATTTTGCCCACATTTCACTTGATCCTACTCAGCGCTGGCCAGTATTTTTTTAACATCTTTCAATGCCACCCATAAGATGCTCATTTTTTTTCTTGTCGTGCTGGTCTCCGCTCCTCTGATATGATGTGCCACTTGGATGCTTGAAAAGTGTTCCAGTGTTACAGAAAAGGAAAGGGTACCAGAAAACATGCAAATGTATAGGGTTTAAGGAAGCAGGAATAAGCTCTCTAGCAGAAACATTTTAAAATTTTAAAGTTTTAATGCTGTAGTGAAAATAATCTAGATTGTTCTAAAGGTTGTACTTGTACTTAAGCAAAACTAGTTTAGGTCTTTCATGTGTTTGTTTTAGAAGAATGGGTCAAAAGTGCTTTTGTTTTGAGGAACCTCTACCTGCTTGCAGATAGCTGAAGAGGTCTTGTTATGTGAATCTGCTATTGAAAGAAGGCTGCAGTGGTTTTTAATTCCACCTCAAGTAATAAAATTGGCCTAGCCATGAGTTTTGATATATCCACAGTTGATTTCAACTTGTGCTTTTTATTTAAAAAGCTTATTTGTGACCTGTTAGGACCCTTTGTTAAGCCAGTTAAATAAACGGTGGAAAGGTTGAAACTGCCGGTCTGCGCTTTCCAGAAAAGGAGAGGAGGGAGCCAAAGGAAGGATATTTACAATTTTAAATCCTTTCAGCTCCTCTGTTCACTTCTTCCTCTTACATCACTGATTTAGCTCCCATCTCCTCCTCTGGAAGACTCATAGTACCTAGAACTGAGAAAATACCTTGATTACACTGACTGACCACCAACGTGATGACAAAGTCTTACTAGTAAGGTCCTGAGAGGTGACTTTGGTGTTTTGTGTTTGGTTTGGGTTTTGTTTGTTTTTCCCCCCTATTGCTGTAGTCTCAAAAAATGCACTTTGGAATTGAAACAGTATTGAGGTAGGAGCTTTGAAGAGCGTCTTTTAAAAATATAGAGGTGCAAGTGGGGAAGAAAGTCTGTTTGGTCCTTTGCCTAAAGGAGTTCAGGGAACTTAGAAATTCAGCAAGGGCAAAGATAATTATCGTAAGTCAGGTGTTAAGTATTTTATAAGATTATGAAAATATAAGAACCCAGCTGTGCAGTTAGGGCTGAAAGAGATATCATGAGATCAGAAGTATATGGTAGAATATAGGAAGAATATAACTGTTAAAATAGTAAAGTGGCTTAGCACAGAAGAAATAAAGATAGCTTTTCATCAGATCCTATTCTTATTGCTCCACAACTTAACTCATTTTAGCGGGTCAGCATCCTTAAATTGAACTAGCTGAAATCTAGAACTGATTTTCCTTGCTTGATCTATGTTGCTTTTCTCCACCAAAGATGGCACAATGTATTTTTTTTTTTTCCCCCTCTGGATAAGGAATTGGCTCTCCCATGGCAGATTAGAGCTGTAAGCTCCTCGTTTAGCATCTAGCCTTTTTTCAGACAGCCTTACAATTTCTTTCTAGACACCCGGTATTAATTGGTTGAAACAGTTATTTTTAACTGCATGCTTCAGATTTTTATGGGGTTTTTTTTTTTACTGTTCAGGTGTCTCAGTCAGCCATAAAGAAAGCAGTTGAAGTAAATAGCTGTATCAAATGAAGTACCTCTTGTCCCCACAACTGCTTCCAAAATAAACCGGGAATAATGCTTTACACATTTTGTCTCCTTTAACTCTAAAGGCAAGCAAGAGAGGAAGCATGGATTAACATGTAGTGATTTCTAGGAGCTGTTCTCTGCTCAGATTCCTCTGTGCTTGGGCTGACTGACAGGGACATGTGGCTCAAGTGCATCTGGAAATATATCACTGGCAAGATTTGGTTGGGTAAATATAGCAGGAACGGGTTGTCAGGGCAGGAGACAGATTGTTCTGGGAAAGGAAGTGCTGTCTGTCTCTCGTCTGAGTAACAATTTCCTATATTTCTGAGACTTACCTTGTTCTTGCAGTGTAGCTAAGGTACCAGCAGGATCTGACATATTTGCTGTGTTTTGTTGTCATATGTTCTTATGGTGGGAATATTACCAGAAATGGTAAAATCAATAGGAGTAGCTATAGAGAATTGATACCAATACATCCTGTGATGTCTAAATAGTAGTGGCACACACTTTGTTCTAGTTTAAGCCTAGTTTAAAATAGACAGGGACATCAAATGTGAAAAGTAACTCCCAGAGTTTCAGGACATGGTAATACAGAAGAATCTTGACTTTTGCTTAGGTGCAAAATTGTTTCTAGCCCACATGGTTTGAAGTGAAACAAAAAACCCCAAACAAAACAAAACCAAAAAAACCCAAACACCAAAAACCCCCTTGTTGGTAGTTGATCTATAGAAGATGAACAGGGTTAGAAAAAGTCAATTACAAGCCTTTCCTCTGGCAAAAGCTGATTTGGCATAGGGATAAAGCTTCTTGAACCATTGTGATATTGATTCAAGTCTCAAAATAAATTATATTGTTTGTGCAGAAAATTAAAACAGTGTTAGAGTGGCCTACAGAAGTCTATGTAAGCATAGGAGAGTGTAGACTATATTTTATATAGAAAGGCATAATCATGGGCAATGACAATTACAATCTGAACAGATGCAAGCTGTAGAAAATGGAATAGTAAATTACAGACTTTCTGAAGTTTATCAAGGAAAGTTGGACATGCCTGCAGATTGGAGGAGAAAACCCACTGCAAAGCCTACTTAAACATCAGTAATAGCTGACTATGCTTTCTCCCTCTCCATAAAACATTGGATAACGTCATCTATACCATTTGCAGCATATTCTTCATTCAGTAGGTGGGTTTTTTATCTGCTTGCTCAAGAATTTGTGGAAGATGGAACCCCTGACAATTTTGTGCACAGTAGCTGCCTGTGGTTAGTTACTGAATCTACAGCTTGTCCTGGGAGGTTGCACGCTGCTTCACACCCTAGTGAGCTCTCAGTCTGCTGCCCTGTGATGTGGCTGTATCTGGGGTGGGGTTGGCAACCAACAGGTGCACAGCATACCACACGAATGTGGAGGCAGAGAATTTGTGTCTAAGGGCATTGGGAGTTGTCATGGTTTAGCCCCAGCTGGCAGCTAAGCACCACACGGCCGCTTGCTCACTATTCCTCCTCACCTCTGGTGGGATGGGGAGGACAATCAGAAGAAAAAGGTAAAACTTGTGGGTTGGGATAAGGGCAGTTTACTGGGACAATAAAGGAAGAGGAAAACGGCAACAATACTAATAAAGTAATATGCAAAGCGGGTGATACACAGTGCAATTTGCTCACCACCCAGAAACGGTGCTCAGCTTGTCCCTGAGCAGCAATCCCTCCTCCCCAGCCAACTTCCCCCCAGTTATATACTGAGCATGGCATCATATGGTATGGAATATCCCTTTGGCTAGTTTAGGCCAGCTGTCCTGGCCGTGTCCCCTCCCAACTTCTTGTGAAAATTAACTCTATCCCAGCTGAAAACCAGGAAAGGGGTAAAAAACTGTAGCTATAAAAAAAGTTACGTGAATGCTAATATTCTCACTGAGCAATGAGTCTGTTCTAAAATATAAAATAAGCTTCAATTTTTATCCTCAGAAGTCTGAAGAGCTAAACCAGTGTTGGAATTTTCTTTAGTGTATATGAAAAAATTAGTAGTTTGCTGGAGGATGCAACTAATTCAGACTAGAGGCTGTCCAAAAACTTTCTGTAGTTACAAGCAGTAGGATAAGATACGGGATTGCGTGCTTTTTGAGTAAAACCTGCATGACTAAGTAGAGAAAACTGTTTTGTCAATGTACAATGTTCTTCAAAAATATTTGTAATTGGATTACTTCATTATTTCTTCTGATTGCACCAGGTCTAAATACTGTGCTGCTTGTCATGACTTAGGCAGGGATAAAACTCACCGTTTCTCATTCACAGAGCTGACTCCAGACTTGTTACTCCATTTACTAGCTGTGTTACGTAGCACACTTGACTTGCCTAGGCCTTTTGCATTGTAAACCTCAGCAAAAAAGTCTGTTCTCATTTTATTGTTGCAGTATTGGCCTGCATGCATACCTCTTGTCCTGAGTGTTCCAGGTTCCAGCAATTGAGATTTGAAGTCTGCCCTTAAAAGTTTCTGTTTCTCTTCAGACTGCCCAGACACTGTTCCTTAAAGCCCTCTTAATCTAGTTCTTTATTCCACTTTATTTTTTCCATGCTGGCTCACCTAGAATAAAATAGAAAGGGCTGAACTTCATGTTGCAGGTGAAATTTCACATCAAAGGATATGTTGTGTTCTCTGATCATCTGGTACTGGTAAATGTTTTTTTCTGTGCATCAACTGTCACTGTATATGGCAAAACCTACTTTTAAAATTAGGTATCTAGCAACAGAAATTAAGTCAAGCATAACATATATTCAGAATACATTATCTTGCTTATATGTCTACCAGCATTTAAAAGGTTGTTGTTCCTTTCCTAGACAATTACATTTTGTTTTAAAATGGCAGACTTCTGCTGTGAACTAAAGGCAAGAAGCTGAGATTGTCTACAGCGCATTAAAAGCATATTAAAAGAATCAGTGGTATTAAAAAGAATTTGCAGTTACTTAAATTTGAAAGAAATCTTGAACCAAAGCAGCAGGGAGGTTATTTGTAAAGGACTTTGAAATTGTAAAGTGTTATGTGCAATGAAATATGGAGTAATATTGGGAGGCATGCAAGAGGGTTGTTAGTTTGCATAAGCATAAGAAATAGGTATCAGTGTATTAGCAGAGTTTGAATTTCCCACAAAGAAAGTTTCTGAACATGAAGAAACATGAACAGAAAGCCCAAGTATTTGTAGTCTGTGAAAAGTAATCAGTTTTCTTCAACTTGTTAATGAGCAAGATGACTAAATGTCTTTAAAGCAGTAGAAAATGTACAGATTTCTGTTGTTTATTTGTAGTCAATGCATACCTCTTGCATGGAGTGCTTTGCAAAATTGTAAGGTAACCAAATGTGGATTAGAAGTTGAAGCAGGAAGAATAATATTAGATAATTTGTGTTAGATGAAATTGGAAGAAAAGGGGAGAGAGAGAGAGAGAAAAAGATTCAGTAATAAGTGAAAACCAGAAAAATGCACAGACACTTCAATTCTGGAACCATTGTCTAAGTTTTTGGACCTGATGCTGTGAGGAAAGTGACTAGAATAGTTAAAACTATTAAACAGGAGCTTTTTCTGCAGGGATTTCTTCTGGGACCACTGTTCTATGATAAGAATGGCTTTGTCCTGGATGTGTCTGCATGATGATTTATTCAGGATGGCTGTAGAATTACATGTAACTCTGATCTAGCTGTGTTGATAGGTGTTGTCATGTAAATAGGAAACATTTAATCTCTGTAAGTATAACTATTTTGCATTCTACAACAGTCAGTTACAACTGTCTAGGTAGTAGGGAAAGCTTATGGGTGTCGAAGCCTTATTTACTGGCAGGAAATGCAGAATTGTTAACCTGTTCTGATAATCTGCTGGTTAATTGTATGAATAAAGTTGTTGCACTCGAACCTTTAACTGTTTCAGCTACTCATTTTGTGACAAGAATGTACGTAAGACAATGAAAGGAGCAAACAGGGACATGTAGGTATGTAGAACCTAGGTGGGAGCATAATTACTGTGATCTTGACCTCCTTTTGAACACCTTCTGGTGGTAAACTGTATGGAAATGGAGATGATCATGCCTTTGTGAGATACCTTAGTGTCTGGTATTTTCTGAGCTGAAATTCTGCTTTATGAAAGTCACCTGAAAGTATTAGCTTAATTTAATTTTCAGTCTGAGCCCACAAACTTAAACTGCACAGAACTTTTACAACAGCCCTGTTATAGCTAATAGCTAAATGTTTATGCTGCAACCTTATTTTTGGTTTTGAGACGAGAATCACTTATGCTTAGAGATAGAAAAAGCAGTGAAAGCAAAGCAAACTTGGGACCAGGACATAGACCTTTCAAGCATAACCCATGCATGCATGTCTGAAGTTTTATACCTACAGAAGCTGCCTGAATTTCTGGTAGTGCACAAGCAGCGCTTAGGGCCAAATGTAAATGCCACAGAAGCTGCTTTGCAAAAAGAGCATGCTTCTCCAAAATTTTTTTTAGCTTTGTCTTCCATGACTCGTGTTACCTCTTTTTCTCTTGTTGTTACTTTCAGTTTATGTTTGTTTTTTTTCATTTTTTGTCTGTTCCTGTGTAAGCCCATTACGACTCTAATCTTCTGTGTCAAACTTACAACTAATGTAACTTTTCAATAGGAAACCCCAGTATTTGTCTGACACAGTTCTCACTTTCAGTTCTTTATGTCCCTTTGCACAGTCAGCAGTTTTTTGTTGGGCTTAATATAAAGGGGCTTAGAAAGGCAGGTGCTTCTGGATTTGAATTTATGAGACTTCCAGACATGGAGTGTCATATGTTCTTCCCCGCTCCGGTCTTCTGTAAAGCTCTGTAGTCTGTAATAGGTTGAGTTGTAACATTCATTAAACCATTCCTCACATTCCCTGCTTTGAAAGCTTATCCAGGACTGCTTTGATTTAGTTATCTGGAACAAAAAAGCCGTTTCTGAAGGTTGGAATGGAGCTCTGGAGCAATAATATACTGGAGATCAGATTCGGGTCCCAGTTGTATTATTCCTAGGGATTTAGTTGCCTGTGTACACAACAGGAGCAGAGTGGTGTGTATGGAAGGCTTGCAGGAATGCAAATTGGACACATTTTGTTGGGACCTGTAGGGGATTTTCACTGCTTCATAATTTTTCAAAGGTTTGTTATACATCAGGTAGCCACTGCCTCTTTCTTTAACCTTTAAATCCCCCCTCTTTTTCCTGTTCTAAAGGTCAGATTTTTGACAACTGTGTGCAGGAACAAGATTTGTTAAATCCCTTCATTTTTATTCATACAATATCAGCGTTTAGTGAGCAAGAGTCACCCCAGGATTCAGAGGCACATAAAGCTCCGTACAAGCCTTCTGAACCTAAATTCAATTCAGAGGTGCATCTCTTTAGGACTGAACCCGCCATCTGAATATTAACCTTGTCACTGCACAGGGAATGCAAAACTGAGTAGAACTTGCATCTCTTTGTGTCATTGAGTGGGCTGGCTTTGCAGGTTGGTTGGTGTCCTCATAGCTGCGGACTGCATCCTGAATCTTGTCCTGGGTGCTTCCTGGGTGTAGGGCTCAAGGCTGAAGAGCTCCATATCTGGACATAGCACATTTACTCATCTAGCACTAGTCCTTTCTGGTGAGACAGCAAAACACTTCATTTTGAGCCTTTCCTGTTCTGATCCAGTCAATGAAGTAATGGAGTCCCAGTGTTAAATCCTCTGGAAGCTATTTTTAGTTTCAGTTTTATACAGTTATATGCAACTCAGCTTTGAAAAAGCTATGTGACATGCTGCTGATCTTTGGGATGTGAATGAAGAGTAGGTATCCCTTTCTTTAGGGCTGACTGGCAGTTATTTGCTCCCCTGGAGAGCTAGTTGTAGGTGTCGTTCAGTACTGAGCTAACTGTGAAGTCATCATCCTTGCCTTTCTTCATGCGTGTGTGAAGGGAAGAGGTTAGGAGAGGGAAGTTTCTTACCGGAATAGCTTCCAATTGACTAAGGGCAGTTTACAGATGAGATCTGGCAAGTCATGCTGTGGTGTTTTACACAATGTTGTAAACCATTCTGTTGAGGCAAAATGCTATGCTGGCAGGGTGGAGTTTTTGTTGTGTAATTATCCATAACAAAGATTGTGTCAACATAGGGATAATAGTCAGGGGTTGTGCCTTTTTATCATCTGCTGGACTTCATACTGAGGGGGCTGTGGAGTGGCCATATGTTTCCTTTGTTTAAGTTTGCTGTAGGGGTTGATAATTTTGGAGGGAGGTGGAGCAGACAGCTGCAAAGGCCGGGCTGGGCAGAATCTTGAGTGCTTATTTCATCACAGCAGGATTCTCCAGAGCTAATCTATCTGCTCCTCAAGCTTACCTGTGCTGTTCACATCTGTCAGCACATCTGTGCTAGTTATGAGTAAGAACTGCGTTCCCTAACCACTGTCACTGTGTTTATATAAATTTATGATATGGATTGTTAGATATGCAGAAGTCATTCTGCTTACATAGCCAGTTTTGTGTAGAGCTATGTACAAAGCACTTTTGTTACCCTTGGTCATGATAAATTTTACCAGTATAATATACATACTCAGGCAGTGCAGATATGCACTTTGTGTGTTTACCGTATTTAACACACCTGAGATACCAGAAATAGTAGACTGTGATCTGGTGTTAGGAAAATAAGAAAAACATTAAGTGTTTTAGCACAGATCACTGTCAGCTCACTTTAATGTTAATGTCTTTTATTCTTTTTTTAGTTATTGCAAAGACACTTCTTTGGAGATGTTCTGCAGCTAGCCAAGATTTTCTGCACTGCCTTAAATGTAAATTGGCTAAGTAGGTACAGGCTTAGCTGGTTGCTTCTTGCAAAGTTCTCAGCCTCATGATGAGAGTAGCAAAACAGTTGTTTTGAAGGCCTAGGGACTGACCTCCTGAGGCTATGCCTGCTCACTGCTGTTTAGAAAAAGGTCTTGATTCTGACTGGCCTCAATGCTAGGAATACTGTTTCATTCTTGAGCTTGGTGTTCTGAAGCAGAAAGGTGATGGTCCAAATTATTTTAGTATGCTGTCTGCTAGCCAAGCGAGCTCCACTTAAAGGCTGGCTAGTGAAGAACTATTCTGGCAACTATTTACAACAACGTGTTAACTCATCACCTCTCCTGTGCAAATGGGTTTTGGCTGCTAAGTGAAAAAATGTGGTGGGCAAGGATGACTTGAGTTTGACACCAGCAAAAGAAAGCCTGCTTGTCACTGTGCTTAGTGACTGCACTGCTGTGCTTATACCCCTTGTTCTTGGGAGTGGGTAAAGTCTGCATTGGGTTCCGTATTGTCCAGAACAAGAAGGGTTGGGTATGGGGACTGAAGAAAAAGACCTAGTCTGCCTTCTCAGAGTAACAAGACAGCTAATACCACCTTGGAAAAAGACCTGCTCTGTGGAGGAAGTGTGTTCAAACAGCATTGCTAGAATAGCTGAATGGACTGTAATGGAATCTGTTGAAGATTAACCTTTGTGCTTTATAGGCGAGCCAGGCCTTCAGAAGAGTTTGACCCGAGTAGCAATTTTAAACATAAGGTCGTGGTTAACCAGTCAGAACAAGAGAAAAGGCAAGTAAAGTGCATAAAGCTTGTCCTTCTTGGTGATTGCATTAACAGATTTTGGTATTTCAGAGCCTTGTCTTTTTTTATTCTCAATGGTCAATTTAAATGTGTTTCACCCAACTTTCTGGAGCCTCAGAAAACTGGTGGGGAAGGGCATTTGGTGAGTATTAAGGTAACAGCTAACTAAAAAGGCATGAATAAAACTAAAACAAGAGGTAATTGCCTTTTGTGTAGATAACCTGGTCTGCAGAGTTTGGATTGTGCTGATAATATAGGCCAAATGTGGCTTGAAATAAACCATGAGAGAGAGAAAGAGATTTCTACATGGATAATGAGTTGTCTGGAAGCGTAAAGGATTAATCTGTTCATTTGTTAGAAGTGGATTGCAATTTATTTCAATGAGATGTGTGCTTAATTTATCTCTTTTGAGTGTCTTTTTCCTGTTGTCTTTGTTGGAAAATGTTTGGGATGACACCCCTCACCTGTTGCCCTTGAAAGACCAATGGAAGGTTCCTTGGTGTTGAAGTAGCAATGGAGGTTGATGACAGCTGCCTGATCTCACTCATCTCTAGCTTCATCCTGGTCACTTCTCTTACCTGTTTGGAGATGACTTACATCTATTGAAGGCATTTGAAAGCCATCTTGTCATTTTCTTTTCATTTTTGTAATTTCTATCACATGGATGGATCCCTTCTGCTGTTAGTAGTACATACATGTAAAGGAGAATGTAGTGTTCAGTCACTGTGTAAATTGCTGCTCAAAGGATGATGTTCCAGGATTCACAGACTGGTAAATGACCAGGTGTAGAAAGGATAGTAGTGAATTTTCTTTTAAGCCACCTGTGTAACGCTGAAGGTCATGTTTTTAAAGGCTTGGTTTTGGTGTGAGGTGGTTTTTTTGTTGCTTTTTTTAGTTTAGACTTCTTAAAATTGAAAATTTGATTTTTTATACATAAATCAAATGATTGGAATGATACAGAATTCCTCCTGCTGTTCATATTACCAGAAACAGAGACAAATGTGCAATTCTAGTGCCTGTGTGGGCTTTGAAGTGACTTGTGGCTGAAAGCAGAGAGGTAGCTTTTTGGGATGAAACGTTATTCTGTGTAACCAGACTGGAAGGAGCAAAAGAAGTGCGAGTTTCCATGGGACTTGGGGCAAATTGTAGTGATTAATAGAAGTCATTACAGTGGGCTTGCCTTGCAGCGGCTGGTTAGGAGCTGTAAATCTGGCCAGTTAATGGCAACTTTTAAACAGGGAATGACAAGTTTGGCTTATGCCTGGTGTGAAGGAGGGTGCAACTGTTGTCCTGCTTCAACAGCTTTCAACAATATGCTGGGTGAATGGAGGGTCCCAGACAAATGTAATTAATCAGGTTTGGGGTCTCTGAAGTGTTGACAGAAGCATTGTGTAGGATACAAAACCAGCTTCTGGACTGCAGCCGCTGTATTGCTGGATTAACTTTGACCAGTAGGGTTTGCAAGAGGCTGAATGGCAGTTGCTTGGCAGTCGGTCTGCTGCATGGGTTTTTGGTGGTAGAATAAATCAGAACGGTAGTAATTCTGATTGTGGCTGATGAATCAGTGGTGAAACAGGATCTCTGTTCTTCTGTAGCACATTTTAACCTTGGCTGCTTCCCTGTATAGAAAGGAGATGTGCTGTTTGCTGTGTTGTATTAACAAAGCAGTGCATCCCCTGGTTCTCGATGGCTCTTGTATTTCATCTGCAGTTAGTTATAGCAAAAATAAATTCCAGTATTTGCAGAGGCTAATAATTCCTTGTGTAACCCAATCTGGCTTCAGCATTCTTTGTTTATGTTGAGAGTCCTCTCTCAAAACTTTTAGTTTAATCCCTTGGTTTTTAGAATGGTGGTGGTGTCTGTTCGAGCAGTCAGTATTTGGAGGTACCGTTGGTCTTCCTGTGCAGCTGACTTCTGTGTAGAAATTTCAAGTTGGTGTAAAGGATTTTAGATATACCCACCAACAAGAAATTTTAGGTGAATTGATATTTAGATGATGGAATCTGGAAAATCACCTCAGCAGTCTGTGTCTTAAATTTCACATTTGAGAAAATTAGGGTAATGACACCAACATGTAATGCATGGAAACCATACAAGGTTGAAAATGCAGTAATATTGTGTAACTGGTTGTAAGGTCATACTTAGTTCTAAGATTTTTGTGAACAGTAAAAATTTCATAATATTGCTATATAATAAAGTGTTCTGTTCTTAGCTCTGCCTCTAATTAACCTTTTCTAACCCAGGAAGTTATCGTAGTGTACAAAAGTTGATTAAACTAACCTTCAGGAACTGCCAATAGCGCAGTCATGTGATGTGGTGAATGGAATGTGGCAAATAGCTGATGGGTTGCTATGAGGGGCATTGGATATGGGCCCTGTGCCTCCAAAAATTAGACAGCCCTATTAAAACAGTCATGCGTTAAATAACACATCACCAGGTCCCTTTGTGTTTCTTTATTCTCATCAGGTGTCAAAAACCATTAGGATCAAAGTTTTCCTTTTCAGTTAGATAATAGGCATTATGAAGTGGAGGAGAGAGAGGAGAGGCTGAGGCCAGCAGTCCTGGTACTGATTAAGGGTACCCTCCTAATTTCTGGTTTGGGGTTTTTTGAGGGTTTTTTTTTTGGCTAGGCAGAATCAGTGGCTTGCCTATATGCAGCCTGCAGGCAATAGAATTAAGTTTTCATTCTAGTCTTGTAGTGTCAATAAGTTGTTTTCTAGCACTGAACATGTGGTAGGCAGACTAAGTAAATGAAGGGTAAACTGTGAGATGAAGGACAATATGTAAAAGTAAAGATGAGTATGTACTTTTGCCTCCAAATTAGAATTCTACAGGTGTTGTTTTTTCCACTCTTCCTTGAGTTTTTAAAGATTATTGGTAAATTGGATGTTCAAATGCAAGTCATGCAGAGGGTACTACAATAATGTGTTTATTTATGCATGAAAATACCCAGTTTTCTGTTATCTTTGCACTATTGTTATATTGTGTGCAAGTAATTCCCCCCACCTGAACCCCTTCCGTAAGCAATCACTTTACTCCCTGGTAAAAATTTATCTATACTTTAAATGTTAATTTAAGGGAGAAGGTGAATTTAAAGCACGGCAGCTTTTCTGCATAATACCATGTATAGATTACCTTTCTCCTGTTTATCATAGTCCATTTTGTAAGTTAGTATTGAATAATAATGTGTAAACAAAACCCTAATGAATGTCTCATTTTTATTCATTAGGTTGTATCCCTTCCTCTCCCTTAGAGAAGTGATGATGGAGTAGGTATTGGTGGGTCATCAAATTGTACGTTAATGTTTTCCTCTGATGTCCACTTTGTTTGTGAAGAAGACTGAATGCCCCTTCTTCTTGAGTATCTAGAGGGATTTAACTAGAACTGTGAAATGGATATTCTTCTACTTCTTCCCCATACATCCAAGCAGTTCTGCTTCTGAATCCTGGTGACGTTCAGGACTAGTTATTGCTCATATCATGGTTCAGCTGCAGATTTTCCTAGGCTAGTGAGAGCAGAGTAATTGGAGAGCAATCTGACAGTCCCTTGGGACTGTTTTTGAGAGAGATACTTGGATAAACACACATGGAGCGGGTAGGGGATTTATTTTATTTCTTTTTGCTAGCTTTTTTGTTTTAAGTTATTACTTAAACTGCGAGGCAGTTGTTTTCCTGATGAAAACAGTTATTCCTCCAGGAACAGAACTCCTCTGCTTTCTCAGTGCGAGTTGACCAAGTCTTTTCCAGGGCTCTCTGAAATATCATGGATGCTCTTGGAGGGAGGGACTATACAGTAACAGAGGTCATCTTCTTGGAAAAAGTCCTCATGCTACTCAAGTTATGGAGTTGCGATCAGTCTCCAATATAGTGGAGTCCATTTGTTCTCAAACTTGATTGTACTACAGGGTGTCTGCAAAGCCATGGTTACTGGTTTGCAATGGATGCAGAACGGTATTCAACAGTGATTTCAATGCAAATAGTTCACAGGAAGCTGGTGACTAATTGAACTCTTGATTTAAATCAAAGTGTGAGCTACTGCTTTAAGGTACTTATTTTAATAATGTTATTTATACTTTGGTAGTTCTTAGAAACTCTAAGTATGGTTAAGCCAGTTGTTTTTAAGTGTTGAGCATGCATAAATGTTTCAATTAAAAGTGGCACAGAGCAGGGTAGAGGAAGCATTGCTGCCACTTTACAGATGGGGAATTGAAGCACAGAGGTAACCTTCCTGGGTTCCTTAGGAACTCTGTTGTACATACCCCGAGGAATTATATCCATGTTTCTTGTGGATCTCGTCTGGTGTCAAACTGCAAAGCTAGCTTTTTGTATGTGGCATGTTGAACTAAACTGAAATGAGAAGGGATTTCTTTACTGACAGTTTTTTGCTTTTCACTTTCATTTTATGTTTTAACTTAGCCAAATAGAGAGCTAAGAATAAGAGATTAAAATGAAATTCAGACATACGTGATTCTCCCTCCATTTCCCTCTTTCCCTAAGATTGTAATTTGCTTCTTGTAGAACAAGGAACTAAAAGACAGTTGCGGTCAGAGGAATTCAGTAGCTTTTTTTTGAATATTGGCTAGAAAGCCTTTAATAATCTTCTTACTCCCAGTGGCGTCAAGTCTTCATGGCAGTGTGCATTTGCAGTTCGTCACTTCTATGCTAAAATATTTCAGTTGTAAAGAACAGTTGTTATTATTCTGCATTGTAATGTGGGGGACTGTACTGATTTTCTTTCTGAGCCTTTTGGACTTGAACATGATTCGTTGGTACAGTTCTGTGACTGCACGATGCTAGAGAAGCAAGTCTCTAAGGACTTGAGCTCCTAAGCAGATGGATAGGAAAGTAATAATTCATTCATAAATTTTCTATGCCTTTGAAAAAAAGATTTGAATGGTGGAAATGTATTTATTATTAACAGGTTTGGGACACCATCCTTTTTTAGTCATTGGCCATGTTGATCAAAGAAGGAAATGAAGTAATTCTCATGGCTGGAAGGTGAAGACTGGACTCTGCAACAGCTGTGGCTTCTGGAGCCATTTCCTGCTGCCAGGCTCGTGCTCTGTATTAAAAGATGACAGCACTGGGCAAACTTGACTCATGAGCTAAAAAAAATCTAAGGTCATCCTGGCATAGACTTTTTGCACTTGTGGTGGGAAGAAAAGTTTTGTGGAGCTTTGACATTATTACTGATAAACTTAGTACTGGAATGGCTGGACCTGTTTTATTGGGGCCATGTTGCTTGTTTTGAAATGATTGGTGTGAGCTAGAAATAGCACGGTGTAATACTTCCTCGCCTGCATTTGCTCAGTGCTGCCTTGGGGCTGCGAACTCAATGTCTTAACAAGATGGCCGTGTCCCGCTAGACGAGCATGCTAGATTACTGGTATGGAGCCCTACCTGGCCAAGACAAAAACAGCACATGGCACAAAATGCTGGAATAATCTAAAATTCTAAGTAGAAATTCTAAATTACTTTTCACTCATTGATTCATATGCACCCAAGGTCAGGGAGGAGGTGGCTTTAAAAAAAAAAAATGTGCATGAGAGATTTAAATTTCAGGACTACTTTCTGAACCTCCAAAAACATAGATATAAATTAAAAGTTTTTTCTCAGCTACTCAGTAGCTTCTCTAAGGTTAATGATACCGGTTTGTTTCTGTTGTCATTTTTCAGTTGATATATTGCACTTGGTGTAAAAATTAAAGTGTGTTTGGAGAGAGACCAGACTTATTTCAAGAATGTTTCCTTTCTTCATCTCTGGGTTTAGACTTTGTAGTGTGAATTCAGACTCAAGGTGGTCATTATTTCTCCTTGGTTTTTTTACTTTCTCTATGAGTCTGCAGAGGACTTTTGATCCTTGAACTGGTTGTTTAGCATTTTTCACCTTAATCACTTACACACACACAAGGAGGAAGCGGTTGTTTTTTGCAGCTATTGCTGTTCTCACTGGTCTATTCTAACTTACCAAGTGTTTGTAAAGATGATAGCAGAAGGGAGCCTTACTGTTTATGACAAAGCTGCTAACGTGGGCACGCATTTGTTAGGCTTGAGACTGATGCGTAGCTTGGACTCTAATCATATCTGGCTCTCAAGAGAAAGTTCTATCTGATTTCTGCGCCTGATCAGTCACTGACTGATATGACAGCCCATGTGTCCAAAGTGTTGAGCAGCAGGTAAGTGCTGACACTTTGATTGGACAGGCCACAGTTTGGGGATTGACAGCAATGTCTGCAATGACGTTGGAAGAGAAGCCAAGAATTTACTTTCAGTGGACAAATGGAATTAGTTACTATGTTTAGCTGACATTAAGCTATAAATTATCTGAAAGGTGGAAAGAGATTCCACTCAGAGTTCATGTAGAATTTCCATTTACTAATCTGGTTGCACTGAATCTGAATGTTTACAAGGGTCTTCCTGTACCATGTTGTATATGTTTTTGATGGATGTTCGTAGTACTTAATTTGTTACACCATTCAAAGAACCCTGTTAGAAATTAGGCCTGGTTGTCCCAGGTGCTGTGTAAAGCCATAAATTCAAGCCCTGAAGAGCTTACATTATATTATGCTTGTTCTGAAAGCAGTTGGGTATTTGCTTAAAATTAGGTTCATGAGTATTTGTGTTGAGGATGGTGGAGTTTCCATTTATTGATATTTTAATGTTTAATGGCAGTTTCATGTAATTCTTCTGTTTTCAAGGTACTTACACCCACACATTTATTACAGTAATCCTTAGGTTCTTTTCAGAAGTGGAAAACAGTCTGCCTTGTTCAACTGTTGAGAAGATGGGTGGCCACTGGCGCTGTGTAGGCATCTCCGGTGTTAGATACCTGCTTGTAAGAAATTCTCAGCACTGAGTTGCTCTTTATCTGTTAATGCAGTTAACCTCAGCAGTCCTCAGCTTGAGTTTTAGAGGGGTTTTATTCCTAATATTCAGCCTCCTTCCTCAGCAAAAGTAAGTAATTATCTATTCTTTTAAGATAAAGTGTGTAAAGCAAGCATAGCAGAGCTAACATCTTGTAGGTATCACAAGAGTTGGCCTTCAGGGAGATGTTTATCACAACCCCTAGATGACAAGAACTTTCTTTTTCAGGTCATAAATAGACTTTTGCTTCTTCATTAACCTTTATGCAGTTCACAAGTGTAGTTGGTTTTTTTTTCTTATTATTTAATAGGTTATATTTTATTTATTTAAGTGACCTCAGTGTGTTGGTTTTGCGTGGCAAGGTTTCGGTAGTGGGGGGGCTACAGGGGTGGCTTCTGTGAGAAGCTGCTAGAAGCTTCCCCTGTGTCTGACAGAGCCAATGCCAGCCGGCTCCAAGACAGACCCGCCGCTGGCCAAGGCCAAGCCAATCAGCGCCGCTGTGGTAACATATTTAAGAAAGAGAAAAACAGTTAGCACTTTTTGCAGCCGGAGAGAGGAGTGAGATGATGTAAGAAACTCTGCAGACACCAAGGTCAGTGCAGAAGGAGGGGGAGGAGGTGCTCCAGGTGCTGGAGCAAGATTCCCCTGCAGCCCATGGTGAAGACCATGGTGAAGCAGGCTGTCCCCCTGCAGCCCATGGAGGGAGGATGAGGGGGTGTAGCGATTCCACCTGCAGCCCGTGGAGGACCCCACGCCGGAGCAGGTGGAGACACCTAAAGGAGGCTGTGACCCCGTGGGAAGCCCGCGCTGGAGCAAGCTCCTGGCAGGACCTGTGGATCTGTGGAAAGAGGAGCCCACGCCAGAGCAGGTTTGCTGGCAGGACTTGTGACCCTGTGGGGGACCCCACGCTGGAGCAGTTTGCTCCTGAAGGTCTGCACCCCGTGGGTGCAGCCCACGCTGGAGCAGTTCGTGAAGGACTGTAGCCCGTGGGAAGGACTCACATTGGAGAAGGTCGTGAAGGACTGTCTCCCGTGAGAGGGACCCCACGCTGGAGCAGGGGAACGATGAGAGGAGTCCTCCCCCTGAGGATGAAGAAGCGGCAGAAACACCATGTGATGAACTGACTGTAACCCCCACTCCCCGTCCCCCTGTGCCGCTGGGGGGGGAGGAGGTTGAAGCCGGGAATGAAGTTGAGCCCGGGAAGATGGGAGGGGTGGGGGGAGGTGTTTTAAGATTTGGTTTTATTTCTCATTCCTCTACTCTGTTTTGCTTAGTAATAAATTAGATTAATTCCCTCTTTAAGTTTGGTCTGTTTTGCTCGTGACGATAATTAGAGAATGATCTCTCCCTGTCCTTATCTTGACCCACAAGCTTTTTGTTATACTTTTTCTCCCCTGTCTGGTGAATGAGCGGAGTGATAGAGCGGCTCTGGTGGGCACCTGGCCCTGAGCCAGGGTTAACCCACCACACTCAGTCAATAAAGTTTGCTGGTATTGCTTTTTAAATTGTATTTATTTGTCCATAACTAGCTCTGGCAGAAAATAGAGGGAAGATATTCCAGTCTCTGAAGAATAGGCAGTAAATATAAAGTAACTGTTAGCTTTAATAAAAAAGGTGTTTTGTTAATTCATTTCTACCTATTGCTGTTTGTGGGAGGAAACTGCCGAGTGGTTTGCTGCATTAAAATGTCACACAAATTTTGCTCTAAGCTGTTTGTGTATGGCTGCTTTGTCAATTGTTTAGTAATTGTGCAGCCACAATTCCTGTTTGAAGTGAACCTTAGGAGAAGGAATTCAATGTACTGCTTCTACAAGCTTTGCTGGCTGGCCTTCTCTGTTGCAAAGGCTTTGCAGCTGAAAAGGGACAAGTTTCAGTGCTTACAGCTACCAACTACTTTGCACACATGATGGGGTGGCTGGACAGCTGGTTTTCTCTCACACTGTCCTCTTTTGTTGCAACTTCTTATCTATTGCACTTTTTCTTACTATTTGTCATATCGATTTAATTTTGTATGTGCGTAATGAAGGATGCCCCTTGGTTTGAGTGAGTATCCTTGAGGGGAAGTCTCATGGAACAACTGAGCAGGAGAGGGGAAAAGAGGCTGGTTATGCTTACAGTGCACAGGTGGCATGATGTATCTGTACTCATAGTGCTGATGAAAATTTATTTCAGGAAGAGTTCTTTAATGAGCTGTTCTAAAAACTGGCATGTTTCAGGGTGCAACAGTTGTAATTCTGGTGTTGGTGTACCAAATTTATAGAGATTTTTCATGCATTGTCTGACTAATGTGATATTCAAAGTACTCCAAATTGTTAAGAAAGATTGGCATTTTTCATTCAGTTCTTTTCAGTTATTTGTTGACTAAACTTTTAGTTATTGAGACAGACTTGAAATTGGAATACACATGCTGGTCATTTCCATCTGCAGAGAGGTAAAATCTCAGATCGTAGAGCTTGGCTTTACACATCTCCCCAGGTTTAAAGCAACATTTGCTTTTGAGCCTCAGGTGAAGATTGTCATAAATAGAAGAATGGAAGGATGGACTTAATTGTTCGTACTCTAGAGTTAGTTGTATGCAGATGTTAGTGGTATCGAGGGTTTTCAATACTTTGACTTGATCACTTTCTAGTTTCCTTTTCCATATGAAATGCTTTGAATTACTGTTATTTTTCTTAGTTCCACATGTAACTTGCCATCTATCAAAAAAGGTGCTAACAATATACTGTGGGCCGTTAGCTGTTTGAGTTTTGTATCTATGTTCCTTTCCCAGTTTGTGATATCTTCTGTCTCTTTTGAGGGAAGTTGATATGGCTAAATTTATTTTGCAAAAACAGGAGTGAGAACCCTTCTCTATGAGTTAATGTTTCAGCAGGGAGGTGAACCAGCCTTTCTATTTCTTTATTTTTTTTTTTAAGCTGTAGTGCTGGAGCAGTACTGCGTAAGAATACTCATTTATGCAAATGTAGTCATTTCATGCACAACCACTTAAAAGGGCGCTGAAATTTTGGCAATTGCAGGTGTAAGAGGCAAGTATTTCCACTGAGTCAGCTTTTCTCTGCAAACATTTTTCACTTAGACTAAGAGCCTTGTGGATGTCAGCTTGAGGCAGTAGATGAGACTTAATATGTAAGTGGTAAATTAATGTTCCCTTTTGTCCCTGTCCTTAGGGATCGCTTGATTTTTTTTTTATTTTTTATTTTTAATGGATGAAGGCTTCCCTGTGCACTTCCAGTTTCACCCGTTACCTCGTGCTGGCAGTAAATAGCCTGCAAAAAATGTCATTTGCTGGGGGACTGTTTTTCTGTTTATTGGAGGTGACATGAGCAGTGGGGCAGCGGCAAAGAGGCCGTGTTGCCATTGCTAAATATACATCCCTGACAGTCTGATAATAGGTTCCAGGAAGTTCAGTGGAAAATTAAAACAAAGCAACATTTATAGCTGATTGAACTTGAAAAGCAGTTTTCATGTTGAATGGCAAATATGTGGACTTCAGCATTCCAGGAGACTGATGCAGCTCCACTGGATGGGCCTGACCTTGTGTGCAGAATGGACTGTGGACACAGCAGCAGGCAGAATGGCTTCATCTATAGAGGACTTCATGGGGAGGAAAAATTTGCTATCGTGCACAGAAATAGTTCTCACATACTCCTATATTTATACAGTGTCCACAGGTCTGAATAGCGTCTTTCGTATGACGGTTTTGCAGCCTGTTAGCACTACAAGAATGTCTGGTACTGGGACTGTCTTTGTCCCTGCCAAAGTGCTAAAAATACCCTGCCATCTACCCCCCTTCTGAAGCTGTAAGCAGAGTTTGCTTTTACTGGTTTTGTAAAGTAAGGTGAAAGTTACAGATGGTGTTCTCAGCAGTGGTAGGGAGTTTGAGTGTAGCGGCCTGTATTCTCAATGTCTTGTTTTCTGTATTTAAAATAAATCTCCCTCAAACCCTAAAAACCCAGAAAACAAACAACTTGCAAGGTGTTTAATGTGTAATAGTATTTTGTTATTTTTGGTTTATAAATACTTCTAGAAATGAAACTTAGTAGGTAGAAGAAAACTAGTTTCTTGCTCACAACATTGTGTCAGCTAAGTTACCAGAGTTACAGCTTTCACAGCTCAAAAAGCAAACTGCAACCTGCATGGCTATCTTTCACTGAAACCCATCTTCTAAAAGTACATTTGATGAAGACTTGTCTTGTTTAAGAGAACCCAGAAATAGAATTTTTAAGTGAGCTACTACATACAATTTTTGAGTATGTATTTCAGATTGGACTAGAGTAAATGTGAAGACAACTAATGACTAATGGCTCCCATTTGGTCACAAGAGTATAAGGTTTACTACTTTGTTTCTGTTGGCTGGTACTCTGCCTTAGAGTCTGCACATTCAGTATTAAGGGCGTGCGCAGATGAAAACACGTGAAGTGCTCTGGCCTCTTACGGCCTTAGAATTTTGGCGGATGTTACTTTGCCTTTGGACTAAATATAATAGTGTTAGAGGGTAGCTTAATATGAACTTAAAACTTTCAAACCTGGGGACAGATATTTCATGTTTCTCAGACTTTTAAATAATAACTTTGAATCATGAGATTGAGATTTCGGGTTTGTGGGGTTTTGAGTATCAAACTCAGTATATGTCAGTTTTTATATCAGCCATTCTAAATGTTAAAAACTGTTAAACGTTTATGTGGCTGTATTGGCTATCTGGTTACTTACTCTGAAAAATAAGTTCAAGAGTCTGCTTGTATCTGAATGCGCATTTGGAATGTAAAATGTTCCATCCGTTCCAAAATAGCATGGCCCACTACACAAAGTCCATCCTCAAGTATCTGAAATGGTTTTAGCTGCACGGCACATAGTGTACCTTTTAAAAGGTGCATTGGGAATTGAGTTCTTTGATCACTTTGTGCATTGCATCGTGTTGAATCCTGAATTTTCCTCCTTTGTGCTTTTCTTAAAAGCAAACAAGCAGATGAACCCCCCCAAAAACCAAACAAAACAAACAAGTATAAGAGTGTGCGCTGTGCCCTTCCTTGCTGCCAGATATTTCTCATGTGAAAGAACAGCAGATTGTTTACAAATACAGAAAATGTCAACTCCATCTCTGCTCCATTCTGCCTCTGGAAGGGTTGGTCAGTGCACTTCGTGGATCCCTTCCCATCTGCTCAGCTGCCTGTGATGCAGTTCTGCTTTAAGTCTGTTCGGTGTTTAGTTTATAAACTTGGATAAAATGGCACCATTCCTTCATTTCACTTACATGTTAGTGTAACACAAGTTCAAGACATTTTCTATGTCACGCTTAATGCAGTGGTCCTTTCCTTGTCCGTTGGTTGTGAGCCACTCACTTCCAAGCAGATGTACCGTATTCAGCTCTGCACTGTATCCACACTGAGTTTTTGAGGCTGCTGTTGTGCCTGGAAGACCTGCTGAGCTGTTAATAGCTTGTTACAGGCTTATACTCCAGTTTAATCTGATCTCTGACTTTTTTCTTGAGGGTCTAGAGTTTTTCAGTGAAGGTAGGGAATATTGCTGACTCAACTCCCCTTTTTCCATCTAATGTTTTTTCCAGCTAGTCTCCAGGATGCAGCTGTCTGACTGACTTGTGTAGCTTCTGTGGCGCTCTGAATTAACTGTGAGCTGTAAAAGGCTACTCCTTTTTCAGCACTCAACTACATCTAAATCTGCAGCAGACCAAGATTGACTTCTGGAATTTTTGTGCTAATGATTGTGGTTGATGATCTTTGCTGGTGCTATGATGAAATGCAGCACTCTGTCAGAAAATCAGTTTGTTTAGTTGTATCAGTCCATTTTTATGTTTTAGTTTAACAGGAACACTGTAGAAAGGGCTTTCTCTCCATTTTTAAGAACTCCTCCTGCTTGTAATGGTCATTGTTGCCAAGAATAAAGCAGGTCAAATCTGTTGGAGTCTGACATCCTTTTTAACCTCAGTGCAATGAGTTACCCTTTCAGATTCCCCTGCTGCTCTCATTCTCTCTGAACACAGCTCATTTTAGCTGTTAGTTCCACAAATGCATTTAAAATGAGTAATTTATTATGAGTAATGAGGTGTGTGCTTTTATGTGAAAGAAAACAAATGAGCTGCTGTGCAAGCCTTTCAAATTCCTGAGTGTGCTTGGAGGTGTGGGTTACAGGAGAAGCAGATAGTGAGTGAAAACAGCTCTATGCCGGGCTCAGCTGCTCAAAGTATTTGTGGTGTTGTGTGTTTATTTATGAGCCTGTCTTTGCTGGGGATTCGCTGCCCTGTATCCTGGTAGAGAAGACTCACAGGCAGAATGAGGAAGCCCTCATTAATCTTCATGCTCTTGTTTAGAATTTCTTGCACTGCCTGCTGCGGCTCCTGTTAGAGCAGGGACTGGCCTCTCACAGTGAATTGAAATGGCTAAGATTAATATTAATCCCTTTAATACTGCAGCTCATGATATAGTCATTAGGTGACTTGGAACTAATCCTGCCCACCTAACTAGTGTGATTTATTAAATACACATGGAGGATTTAGTGTGAATACAGCTTGGTGGAATAGGCATCAAATAAATACCGCTGTGTATCTGTGTTAATGCTGGCAGATTGGGACACAATTGCAGGACAGGCTAGGAAGAAACAGGAGCGCAAGGGATACTTATCATACGGTTCAATGGAGTTTACCTTTTTTGGATTAGTAGTAATGATTTTTCTAGCTGGACACAGCATGTGCCAAGAGGTAACCACAACCTAAATGAGGCTTAAAAAATAGAATTAAGAGATTGGGCGAAGCGTGGATACGTTTATACGCTGCACTCAAAAGTAGAAATTGCTCAGCTTCCTTGCTGTACTGTGAGGAGACAGCAGATCCTCTTAGTTGTCTGCTCGGATCCTCCCAATGTGGTGTGCCAATTAACATCCTGTCTGCAAACGTTCAAGCTATAGAATAGGAAGACAGTTAATTAGTACTAAGCTAATGAGCATTAAGCTGCTATTTCAAAATAACAGAGGCTCCTGTTACAACGGTTTGGAAAAATAGCTGGTGCTTTTCCTTATGTGCATGATAGAAGTCTCTGTGGAATTGTTTTTGATGGGTTATTTACTACTTTTGATTAAGAAAGAGTTATTTAAAGAAACCGAGCAGAAAACAGTGGTCTAGGCAAGGAGTATCTATATATATAGCCCTGAAGACATGACTCCCTGACCTCAGCCCTGGTGACATGCCCATGTTGACATGGTAGAGAAGAGAGGTTAAAGGTAAAGTTGATCAATTTCTAGATGCTGGAGGTAGAGGATTGTGGGAGTTTAGGAAATGATCTAAGTTCAAGCTGATCAGCATCTGTTAAAGCTGACAGGCTGCAAGATGCTGCATTGTGAGCAGTACAGGTTTCCTAGAAGAAACCTTAGTGTGAGCTGAAGAGGCCATGCAAAAGCTGGCAAGGAGAGATTAAGATCTGTATGCAATGATTTTAAGCTCGTTACCCCTATCACTTGCTTTTTGCACTTAAATCCTTTTAGTTAAAAACACAAAATGTGCAGATTTTCTTGAGACTGTTTCTTTTGAGATGCTTTCAGTAGTTCACTCACAGAGAAAGGATGAAAATACGGACCCAACCTGGCTGGACCAGTAGCGTTTAATTGGGTAGGAAATAAACTGGATTGTGACCAGACTAATCCTTCCCAGAATGGTGCGAAGGGGCAGATTTATTAAGCCAGAGCTGCAGGCTGTAGAGGCAGAGCTGCGCGTGAAGGGCAGAGCTTGCTGAGCTGTACCTGACACAAATTCAGAAAATATTAGCAGATTTTATTTTTCACTTAAATTCTCAGAAAAAGAAGTGGAGTCCTGTATCTAAAGAATACTTGAAGAGGTATTACCTCTGTGGAAGGAGGGCTTGCAGTTTGTCCTACTGACTTCTTTAATATTAATAACAGAAAGTTGCATTTCAAGTGGAAATGCTTACCTAGGCAGAGATTTGGAAGATGTCTGTTTAGTATCACACTAGCATTTAACAGACTAATCTTTCACTGCAGTTGGAAAGATAATATTGACCACTTGCTAAGTCTGGGCCAGTCCGTTGCTCAAAGTATCAGTTTGATACTTCGGTCATGTAAACCATAAGTTCTTCTGAGAAGATTTTCTTTTTTTTTTTTTTTTACCTCTTTCCTGCTTCTCCTGAGCTTTATTAACCATACTTCTTTTAACCAGCTGTTCTGCTTCCACAAGTCCTATGCTTTATTACATTTTTTTGTTTGTTTGTTTCTGTTTCTGTACCTGACATTTTTTCCAAACTTCAAAGACTTCTGGTTTTGGACTGAATCATCTTTGAGACCTAACCCAATTCTGACCATACTAAGATCTGTGTTGCTGGATGTTAGCCTTTAAAAGGAGGTGTGTGAGACCTCATGATATTTTTCTTACCTTTTGTCACTTGGGATCAGAGTATGAAGTTGTCTGGCACTTTAAGCGTGATCTGTTTTGTTTTGGACCGTGTAATAGAAAGCCAGAAATGCTTAATTATGATGGCAGCAAATAATTTTTCAGTGAGATGAGTTAAAATGTCTGGCTTGTTTCAAAGAGGGGATGGGACTCTGCCTGTTCAGTTGTCTTTATCAGTCAATGTGGGAATACAGCTGTGACTTCTCATAAGAGATGCAAGGTCATGCTCCAGTTCTTCAGAGACCATATACAATTTCTGATAGAATAAATCTGGTTGTAGCTATGGAAATTCAAAGTATGCTAAATATGAAGCTTGCTGAAATGTATGTTTTGGTCTTGTATGTTTGGGGTTTTTTTTGTTGTATATTGTCATGAGTTCTGAAATAAGATTGCCTCATACAAAATTATAAGATTATCAACATAATTGCTGTCCTGTTAATGATTTATCAAATCAGTTTATATTGTTTTATTTTATCTAGATTTTGGATTTTACTGAGTAATAGTAATGGATCCTTGACATTCCTGTTTTTTCCCCTCTGACTGTGAGGTACTTTCTCCCCAGCCTAACCCCAAGCCTCTTCCCTAGGCACTGAAGAGCTGTAGCAGTGCTAACAGGACAGTGCAAAAGATTTGTTTGGAAGACACTGAAATTCCAGTATGTATAGGAGGATCCATGTATCCTCTGAAGTCTTGTGTCTTCTGGACTGCTGAGTTGATTGTTACTCTGAAAACATGCTAGAAAGCTAAGACACTGCTAGGACTTAGTCCAGGAAACAAAAATTTTAACGTAGAGCAGAGCAAGATATACATTCATTGTTTCTAAAAAGCCTAATAATGAGGAGGCAGTTTTTTGGTTTTGTGGTTTGTGGGTTTTTTGTTAGCTTACATGGTAGGGCTGTTCATACGTTAGTAAAATTATTTCTGAGATAATTGCTTAACTCAGAAAAAATATTTTAAATAGGCTGTAGATGTGATTTCTGTTAGTCTGTGAAAGGTGGTGGGGTTTTTTGGTCTTAATTGCTTGCTGTCTAAATAGCGCACACTTGTATATGGTGATGTTTGTTCAGTGGTTGCAGGAGCTATTTAGAATACAGAGAAGCAGAAGTATTTTTTTGTCAAATGCAGCGTTGACTATGCAATGGGTAACAGCATGGCTTAGTAGTTGGTGATCACCTATTAGTACAGTTAGGGCAGATGTAACTCTCAGCTGAATTCTGTTAGAATGTCATCATACACTAATTCATATAGTAACAAGTAAAATGTGAGAGTCTGATAATTCCGAAATGCTCCCCACCAATGACTTTCTAAAGTAAATAAGTGCCTGCAAATTCAGCTAATAAACGATGTATAGCATTTTAAGTAAAAGGATTTGGAATTGAGCTAAGTCTAAAAATACAATTTTTGTTTTGTTTTAGTAGTCTGAAGAACTGGGCTTCCTTATAACCAAGGCAGCTGCTTACACTTTCAAGGAGAACTGGACAATATAAGGGACAAGATAATTGTTATCAAAGGAGGAAATGTTAACGTGGTACAGAAGCTAATTTCAAAGTTAACTTCCATCTTCTCCTTTCTAAGAGTTACCTTTAGTGCCTGAAATTCCTGAAATTAAAAAGAACCACACCTCAAATCAAATGCACTTTAGGATCTTTCCCAGATGGCATAACTAATAATAAATAGTGACATCTTGAATTCTAGGTCAGTTTCTAATCTCTTTCAAGGCCATCTTGCTAGGCAGCCATACCAGTCACCATTCATGCATGTAAGTGCAAGAATAAAGACTGTAGAATCTGATATGCTATTAAGTAATTTGCCCCCTCCCCCTTGCGCATCATATGAGGCACCTTAAAAAGAACAGCTGAATAAGCTCTCCAGTCTGTTTCTGGTTTTGATGGCCTCAAGCACTGGAAGTCATGAGTGAAACCTTTAAGTTGTGAGATCTTTGATAATTCATTTTAGATTTATTTAAAATAGTTTCAGCTTTGCATCATTGAGGTGTCATTTTTTCAAGTGGCCCTCTGTAAATCTAAAGGATAGAAATCCCTAGCAGAAAACTAAGCCCCTGGTAATCACAGGATTCTCTTTGGAGCTGAGCCCTTATGAAACATATTCAGTAGCATGGCTATCAAGGTAGAATTGTAAGAATTGCAGAATGGCTGAGGTTGGAAAGAACCTCAGTGATTAGCACTTAGTGGTCTCTTAAGGGGTTTTTCATGGTGTATAGAAACAATTTTTTTTTTAAAAGAAATTTTTGTATTGGTTTCTTAACCAATATTTAGCCACATCCAATACAGAACAATGCCAGATTCTAGGTGGCCCTTCTCTCTGAGACAGAGAGGAATGTCTCATTAGGGTCTGTAGCTAACTACAGTTCTGTAATCTTTGAAATTCAAAGATTAGGTGCAAGCTTCTGTGAGCACTGTGATAGATAGTTGGGACAGGAAGTACAAGTCACTGTCAGTGTATGTAAAAGAATATAAATAAATACCTGACAGCAATTCACCTGAAGTACTTTTACTTTCATGTGATATGACTTAGAGATGAATCATGTCTGTTTTACTTGGAGTCTTGGTTAGTTTTGTTGGAAGAGGACATTGGGGAAAGAGGGACAGTGGGTTTGGGGTTTTTGTTTTGTTTTTAAAGTTTGTGTGTCCATTAACAAAGAGAATTTGAAGTGTGAAAATAGGTACTTAAGGTCAGCTGGGAAGTCCGATACTTAGCCATGGTGAGAGCAAGTGATTAATACCTTATTTTGAGGGGGTTTTTATAACCTTTTAAGTTAGTTTATGTAGTGACATGGGTAGTGAAAACTGAAACTGATTTACTCTAATCTGCTCACCCTGCATTTACTAGTTCCTGTCAAGGAGGCACAGCTAGAAAACAGTCCTTATGTACTTGAACAGAACTTGTGGGCATTTGGGAAATAGAGACAATAAACCAGATAAAGACTGTTATAGTTAATCAAGGTCTTCCCACCTGCCTTCTTTTTAAATATGGACACATAATAATCCTCTTTTGAAAAGGGCAGAGCAGAAATTCTCTGTCCCTACCTGGCACAGTGTTGGGCATCCTGAAGATGACAGTAATCATATGTCTGCTTCTACTTTAGCTATTTTGTCTGCCAGCTTTCTGCTTCTCCCTGTGTAATTTGGTGAAAGATGCTTTGAGAAGAAAGTGTGATTGTATATTTAATCTACTGTTATTTACTGATTATCTAGGAAAGATAACTATAAATGCTAGCCTCTCTGTGCCTGTCTTTTGGCATTGATAACCCCTCTTGAGATCTTTCCTTTCAGTGAAGATCTTTTCCCCCCACCCCCCTTTTTAAAACACTTTTCTGCCATTCTATAACAGAACAGTCTTTGGTTAGAATAAAAACCCTTAGTACAGGTACAAATGTTGATTTTGTCCATGCAGTCTGACAGGCTTTGTCCAGACATGGAAGTATCCCCTAAAACACTGATCTGGCCCTCCAGTAGAATAGTTCTCAATTTCCTGGTCTTATACCAATGTGGATGAAAACAGTATGCCATTCCCCTCCATCATTCTTTATGAACAAGCAGAATAGCTCATAGCCTATCACTTCTGAAACTTCAGAAGTTGTTTTCTAACTGTAGTGTGCTTAACCAATTAAAACTTCTGTGAGAGTGATCCACATCATGAAATGCTGTATTCTTTCCACTGTTGACTCCAGAGGATCGCAGTCTGCTTTGCTTGTTCCTTTGCAGTCCACTGTGTTTGAAAACACTTTATTGCACAGTCCCATAGCTGTAGTCTTCTAAAAATATGTAGGTTTATTTAGTCTGGAAAAGGCTGAGGGAGATCTAACTGCAGTCTTCCCGTGACCTAAAAGAGGATCACAGAAAGGACGGAGCCACTTCTCAGAGGGGCCCAGGAGATCCATAGTAATGAATTTTTAACAGGAGAAATTCCAGTTGGGCATAGAGGGAAATTCTTTCTGGAGAGAGTTAAATACTGGGACTCAGGAAGAGAGTGTGGAATCTCCATCCGTGGAGACTTTTAAAGTTTGAACAAGGCCTTGAGAAAACTGGTACAACTCCAGAGCAGTCTGTTTTGTGAGCAGGAGATTGGAGTAGGTGGCTGCCAGAGACCTCTTCCAATCCAAACCTTTCTGTGGTTTTGTGCTGGTTGTTCTTGGTAATTCTTAATCTCCACTGTGTAATTATCTGTGACCAGTTAAGTGCTGCTTGTTTATTTAAAACATAATCAGTTGATGTTTAAAATCCACGTGTGTGTGCATACACACACTCTTTCCTGTTCACTCTTTTTATGTGCACAGATGTCTTCAGTGTCAGCTCAGGTGACTTCTGTGCTGACACATCTAGTCTTAAACAGCAGAATCAACTCTGCCAGACCATAGGCTTGGCTTTCCAGTGTGTCCCAAAAAATATGGGAGCAGGGAAGGGAAGGACTACTTCCACCCCCATCCCCACCCCCCTCATCTCTGCTTGAAATGTGAAGTGAATCTGAAGGATTCTGCTGTTCCCTAGAGCATGTCATTATCCATTTGAAGGAACCTAGCAGGTGAAGCTAATATATAAGGAGCATTTCTTTTTCTCCAACTCTCTCAAATGCGCACAGTTGTGGATGTTTGTACTCAACAGAACCAGTGTGAAATTTAGTCACAGCCACAGCATGTGTTCCAATTTTCCAGGGAAACTTTCTCCCAGCTGTGGGTTAACCCTTTCTCCACTCTTCTTTCTGCCTCTCCAGCATTTTGGGAAATTTCAGTGAGCAGTTTCTGTGACCAAGGAAGCCTTGAGAGCTGGAAGAAGACTTAGATTTCAGTGATTGTATTGGTGAAGGGAATAAGATTAAGTAAGGTTGGGTGTTGATGGAATGTATGTAGGAAATTCTTTTTTAGTTTCTTTAAAACAATTGAGACACTTGTATTTTTGCAAACTTGTTATACAATACCTGTACCCCTCCGTTTTTGCCCTCCGTTAGTGACAAACCTAAACTGAAGTTAAACTGCTGCCGGTAGTATATAGGCACAGCTTACCTACTGTGAGTACTGCCAATACAATTGCAAAGCTTCTTACCTCAGTAAAGCTGCATTCATCTTAAGAGTTTTGCCATTTTAACTCCTAGGCTTAAATTACATTCTTAAGGGAGATAGTAAAGATGCTGTATTGACTAGGGCTAAAGGGTGTGCACGTTATTTTGAGTTTGTTTTGGGTTTTTTGTTTGTTAGTTGGTTTGTTTGGGTTTTTTTTTAAGCACACTGTTGTGGTGAGAGTGAGGGTTTCTTTCCTGTTTGTGGAAGGAATCTGCTTGTAGGTATATTCTTGTTTCAATTTGCAATCGCTTGTTGAGAGACCTATTTTAATGAGGAATAAATGTGTTTGACTTTATTTCTCTGCATGAGAAAAGCATGTCTTGAATTATATTTTTGAGTTATCAGCATGTCCTTATGTAAAATAAGGAAGCTTCCCATCAATGTGCTGGTATAAAATGAACCTGCTGACTTTCCTCTCAAGAGGGAATCTATTTTATATTTCTAGAGTTAAAATCCTAACGTTACTGTGGTAAACAACCTTAGTCTATAGTATCTAGTAATAAAGTGATTCTAAATCACACAACAGTGTTGAGTCATGTTTTACACCACGCTTTGAAAGCGAGTTGTTGCAAATGTGGACAGTAATGCATACTCAGCACTGCCCATAGTAATCATGAGGAGGCAGAGGGTGAATAAGATACTCAGTTGTAGAGGGGACATGGTACTTTGTAGCACGCTATCTTCAGCTGCTCTTTCTCTTTGGCTATATGAAGTTATGTGGTGGCGTCCTTTTGCCGCTGCTGGTCTTTTCACTCGTTTCTCTATTTGGATTCTTTTTGTACTGTGATTCAGTCCTTCACAGAGCAGGAAAATGACATCTTCAGACTGCCTGCTGCCAGATCACAGCAGTTTCAATTGGAAACTTAAAAGCTGAAGCAGGTGCTGGAAACTCTATTCTCCCTTTGGTCTGATTCACTGAGTGCCAGCCTTCAGCTGAGGAATGGGGAGGGGAGGAGAATTGATTTTGTGACTAAAATCTTGGACTGATTAATACTTGCAGTGCTTCGAACAGTAGTATGAAGGCTCCATAAATTAACTTTGAACTTAGTGGAACTTAAGGTGGTTGCAGTGCAACTGGGGGAATTGTTCTAGATCTGAAGTTGTGACTCAGGACCAAGGTGCTGTCTGTTCGATGACCTTAGTATCTGCAGCAGATGCCATAGCTTTTTAAGAGAAGACAGGAGCAACCTTCTCTTTTTTTCTGCTAGTTTTCTGGAAGTCGCCAAATTTGAAAAACTGGTGGTATGGGGGTTTTTTGGGTTTGGTGGGTTTTGGTTTTGTTTGGGTCTTTTTCAGTCACAGACTGAGTCTGCAGCTTCTGGTTAGAAGATTGATTTAGAAAATCGTGGATGTTATCTAAGGATAGTTCTGGAATGAACTCTTGCTTTGTATTTAATTATTGCTGCTACTAACCAGCAGAAGATCTGGGAAGGGAAACTTCACTGGGTGAATGTTAGAGTTGCTACATTTGTAATGTACAAAGTCAGAGAGAGTTTTTTTTCTGGTAAGCACAAGTCAGAATTGGAATAATCTACGTAGGGAGACCTCTGGAGGTCATCTACTCTGATTCCCTGCTGAAAGCAGGACCAGCTCAAAACTGAGATTGTGTTTAGGATTAGAGCCAGCTGAATTCTGACTATCTCCAGGGATGGAGCTCCCACAACTTCTCTGGGCAAACTGTTCTGGTGTCTGACCACCCTTTTTTAGAAGATGTCTTTCACAATTGGCGTTTCCCTTCTTGCAGCTTGTGTCCACTGCATCTCATACTCCTCTGCATTCTTCCATTGCTTTATTCCTATTAGAAGAGAATCTTTTCCTAAAAGTGTAAGGTAATTTGAGAATGAAGAGACATTCTGGCATGTTTGGACTAGATTAGAGACTTTTTCATGTGCTATTTGGGAGAAAAGGCACAACGAGTGCTTCTGCTGTGGGCTTTTACAAGGGCTAGTGTTGATTCAAATGTGCCCTGTAAGCTCTGGGGTTTCTTGACCTGTAGTGTGTAACAACAGTAACAGTTGTGGGGATAATAGCAAGCACTGAGTCTTGAATAAGATTATCAGTTGAATTTGGATGTTTGGTTCCAAACCTTGATGTAGAAATTTCAGTAGCCTCTGAGTGCGGGGCATTTACTTCTCTGGTTTATCACTCAGCACTGACAGGTGGAAGCAGTGCTACAAGGAGAAAACCCCACAGCTGATTAAGGGGTGTCTGAGGAATGATTTTTGTAATGCTGAATGGGCATGAGAGATTAAAGTATTTTGAAAGGTTTATCTTCAGACAGTGCTTAGTTATTGGCCTTAGCTTTTTGGAAACCTAACTGAGAAGTTATGGACCAAAACCTTTTTGTAGAAGCCTTATATCCTCATGTCTCAATAATCTGGACCAGGACTTACATGTATGTGTTTTCAGAGCAAATAGTAGCTTGTGCATCATTTCCATTTGTTATTGGACAACAGTGAAAGAGTTAACGTTAAACATCAGTTGGATTTTTTTTTTTTTAACCACCCTTAACAGGAATAACTTTTGCTTCTGCTCATCACTGATCCTCTTGTCTGTTGCTTTTTCTTTTTTCTTTTTTTTTTGTTAAAAACATTCTTTTTAATTCAGTGTGATAAAACATCCATTATTTGTAAGTTGATTGAGCATAAAGTATTTCATTATAAAATGGTCATCCATCACTGGAGGCTGGGGGCTGCAAAAAACATTAACTGTGCACTTTTGGCTGGAATGCAGCTTCTCCAGAATAATGCAGCTTCTGTGCAAAGTATGCAGCATAAAAAAAATTGAGTGTTCAGGAAAACAGGTGCTTGCCTTGCTCTCCCAGAGCTTTGGGATTTCATCCCAAGTCTTTGGAAGGGCCCTCGAAGTCCTTCTGTTACCTAGGGTCACTTTCTGGTTTTAAGCACTGGCCTCAAAGCTGAACGAATGCTGCTCAGTGTCAAGTCGTTTCATTCTGACAAGGTTGTGCGAATTTACTAGCTTTAACTGCTGACTTTTAGAAAATAATGTTTGTTTTCTTCCCCTCATTCATTAGCTCCTCAGAAAGTTAGGTTGCTTTTTTTTTTTTTTTTTAAATAAAGTTCCTTAATCCTGACACCCCAAAAGCGAGTGGCTAAGCAATGCCAAGTTGTTTCTAGATGTGACTCCAGTATGTCCCTGTTAATTTCCTTGATACTTCACAAATTAAACTACTGGTCTTCTCTGTGATAGATTATTTTGATCTTAACTTGTGTTATACATTGCTTGTCATATTTCCCTAAGTTAAATATGAACTTGAAAAATAACTTCCTTCACCAAGAGTCTTAGTTAACTTTTGGGTTGTTGGGAAACATGGGATGGTAGGGCAGTAAGCTTTATTGGACTGCTGTTAACTGTGAGCTGCTTTTTTGAGATTATTTCCAGGTAAACTAATGGCACAGCACTTTAAAAGGCCAAATGTATCCCCTTTTCATATGACGAATTGAAGCAGAGATGAAGTGACTTGCCCAAGAGTGTGAAGGGGAGATGAGTGGCAGAGGCTGAGAGCAGACTGATTTACCTATCTGTGACCAAGGACCTTGCTACCTTCTGATGCTCTGTTTATTTGCATATCTGCTTGTGTCCTGTCAGAGTAAATTTTTTAAGTCAAAGCTTGAAAATCAAAAGGAAATTCTTTTGTCTTTGCCTTTTACCCAGCCTTGGGAACAAATGCTGTTGAAGTATAATGGCTCCATCCCAGAGGTCATGGTAGCAGAAAGGCTAGGGCTGAGAGGTTAAAGCAGAGTTGTGTCCACTGACCTGTTCAGAGTGTGTTGTGTATTTCAGTTGGAGAGCTGGGCTGCATTGTGCCCTAAGGGAAGGAGAGAAGGATTGAAGATGCCACATAAGTGTGTGAACCAGGGGCTGGCTTGAACAAACAGACCTGTTTATGTGTGAGTTGAAGTTCTGTGCTGTTGCTTTTACATCACTCTTGCTGGACAGAATGCAGTCAGTAATGGCCTTTGTAAAGTCAGGACAGGATCGCTCAGTTGAGCTGCTGAAGCACTCTAGTGGTTTCTTCTGTCATGGGCATGTACTAGATCAAAAACATTAGCAATAGACTAAAATAGATATATTTGTCACTTTCTTAGAGACTGTAACCAGTATTCTTTTTCGAAGGTATAGTGCTGGTGGCCTGTATACCAAGGAGTTACTTATGCTCCTTATCAAGCCTGCTGCTCAGGATACCAGTTGTCTGTCATCTGTTAAATGACCCCTTCTGAAAAACTGATGCAATAGGGAGCAGGAGCACGCAGTTGCTAATGTCAAGCCATACTGTACCTGAATCTTTATTTGGCGTTTGCAGTCTTCCCATGAAGATATGAGATACGAGCTGTCGGTATACACATGGACTCTTTCTGCCCTGAAAAACTTTATCTAAATTGGGAGTGTTAAGGATGTGAGCAGACAAATTTTGTCCCGGATTCCAACAGGTTATTGGCCAAAGGTGTTGTGGAGGGAGCTTTTGCTCACTCTGGTGCTTGAAACTATCATGTTGCTTCATGGAAATACTTGCATTCATAGGCTACCTGTACTTGTGTGCATTCTGGAATAGTAGTATAAGTAGGATTTGTAACATTGGTTAGACTGCCTGATGGAAATCACATCAAAATCCTGGATAAGTTTATAGAAATGAGCACAGTGTGAAATCCAAAAATCCAAAAATTCTTTAATTTGTCACATCAGCTTCTTCAGACAGTGCAAGTGGAACAAAATTAATAGTATTTAACCTTATAGACTGTAAGAAAAAAAAAAAAACTGTTCTTGACTAGTTTTCTTCACCAAAACCATCCTAGCTTTGATTTAAGAATGCCAATTATGGACCTTGTGAACAAAGATTAGCTCTTGCCAGGGGAACAGCTAGTTCAGGTTGAACCCTAAATGGCACCAAAGCCTTGCTGCTTGGAAGAGAAATCATTCCAAACCACCTGTACTTTTCTGCTGAAGACATAATTTCTATTTAAGTATATAGATTCTCTGAGTCTGGAGGAGCAAACAGAATAGGAACCAAAAAAGACTTTTCCACTTCTCACTTCTTAATAAACTTTGCTCTTTCCTTTGGGATGGTGCTTTGACCCTAGTAATTAATGAGTTTTTTTAATGGAGACTGAATTATTGTCTTCATATTCAGATATGGTGAAGTGTAACGCTTAGGCTCCCAACTGGTAGAGAAAGTAGCTGCTTTTGTATTCCTCTGTCCAGGCTGCAATAAGGGCAACTAACATTTTATGAATCCGTGGAATCCCTTAATTTCTTCACATAGATTTTTAGGTAATTTTGATTCTTCACAGACATTTTGTTGTTTTACAGCTGATACATGATTTCAGGACATGGAAGAAAACGTATTTAATGGAGTTGGGGACTGATGTAGTATTGTTTCCATGATGCCCATCTTCACTGACCACCAAATAGGATGTATCTTAAGTGGAATTGCATTCACAGAACTCTTCAGTTCCAAAAACTGTAAATGAATGTTAAATCTCAGGCATCTGCTTCCCTTCATGTACCATCAGCACCTTGTATCAGTAGATCACTCTGCAACATAGCAGAATGCAGAAATTAATTTAGTTCCCCAGTCCATTCTCAAGAACATAATATTCACTTGTTTTCATCATTCTAGGAATTGAGCTGCCTTTTAATGGAGGCAGTCTGAATTTCTGCTTGTGTGTGTGTACATGGATTACTGATTGCTTCAGTTACTGCTGTGGGGGGAAAAAAAGTTGCTTAATGTTTTTACTGTTGCAATGTCTTAAGGCAACAGTTGGATTGGCTGCCACCCGGCCACTCTCTTCTTGCTTTTGCTTCTGTTCCCTTTCCACTCCTGTAGGTTTGAAACTAATATTCCCATGATGTTTCACACCCTGCTCTCCCTGAGGCTCCCATTTTGCATCTGTGATAACTTAGTGTGGTGATTCTTGAGCTCTGGGCAGTTGTGTTTTGCCATTAGCACTTGGGAATTTTACTTTCTGGTAATAACATGGCGAAGCACAGTGTCTCCTAGATTAGTTCAGGTTGGATAGAAGAATTTGTGTAAATCATAACAGCAAGGTACCTTAAACCTTTGAGAGATTTTTGTCATTAAAAGATTGCGTTTCCTCTTGGGCCATCAGGCTTTTCTTCATTTCACTCCTCAGATTTTGTCGCACTAATGCTTTTTAGATTCTCTGGCAACACAAGAAATGTCTTCACTTGTTTGGGATTTGTTGTTCTTCAATTTCCTTTTAATTTTTCCCCTTGGCACTCATGGGCTTCCCCTGAGGAAGGGCTAAACAGAACAAGGTAACATCCAGACAGCTAATTGATGATAAAACTGTAATCTTTTTCTCTAGCCTCTTAGAAATAGTGAAGCTTTCCTTTTCATAACATGGTGAATTTGTAATGAGAGGGCTATTCATAGCGTGGTAGACACACAAAGCTGTGGAGAATTACTGTGCTTTAAAATACCAGGGAAGAAGTTTTAATTTCTCCTGGGCTTTTAAATAGTCTACTTAGTTTGGGCCTGGTACCATGCAAGACGTGTAAAATATCATAGTGAAGCAAGTCCAGTGACTGAATAGGGTTCTGTAGAGTGTCACAACCTAATTGCTCTTCCTTCGACATGTGCCAATTTCTTTTAGAGCGGAAAAAGAGTGCTTAAACTTGACATACATCAAACTTGTGCTGTCAGTAAGATGGACGGATCAGTCCATCCTCCGAACTTGGCAGTGTGCAATGCAGTTCCCTATAGGTTTCATTTAGCCTAGTCGGCCTTGTTAGAGTGGCCATGCTCTCTTTCTCGTATTAGGAGGGAACCTTGGGAAACCTGACCCTAATTCACAACAGCAGCAAGATCAATAACTATCAGTGTTTGGTCAAGGGCACATGAATTTGTCATGGGATGACTGCTTTTTGCTTTGGTTTAGTTTGGTTTAGTAATTTCATTTAGAGGTGAATGCTGTTGGATCAGAGGAGTGCCCGTGGGTTCTGAAGTTCAGAGCTGGTGTAGGTTCATCACAAAAGCTGGTAGTTGTCATGTATGTGGTAATTTTCTGTAAGAAATCTTGTGAATCAATTTCAGCTGGTTCTAAACAGAGACAGAAGGTGAAGCTTACCTGCATTTCACTCACTCTGGTGTTATGAGATGGGGAGGTTTGGTTTGTTTTAAAGAATATATGTTAAACTTGCAGTTATCTATGAAACTCGTGATTTAGCTTACTGAAGGACTTTTTCCTTGTAGGTGTATGGGAAGGTTGATTTCTCTTCCCTGGAAGTTGTTCAGAGCTTTGTGTTACTTAAGTAACTGCTACCCATGGGGGGGGAAAAAACCGCTTCAGAAAGGGAGAACTGATCTCAAATCAATTTTTGTAGAGCTATTGAGGAGTTCTGTTTTCTGGAGCAGAATTAAGTGCCATTACAATTAGCACTAATAACTTAGAGCTTGCATCTGTCTGAAAAATCCACAAAGGTAGATGTATATTCCAGAACCTGTCAGAGGCTCGGGTCACCTGTATTCCCCCATCTCCTTTCCCCGAGAGCAATCAGCCTCTCTGTAACAGGGATCAAAATTTAAGTAATTCTAAATTTGCATATGTGGCTTTATAAACCATGGGTCATGATCTAATCTTTCTCTGGAATGTGCTAGTGTAATTAGGTGTTGCTCTAGTGCTCATCTTCTAGTATGACATAGGAGGAAGGGTTTCTAGAAAGCAAAGATAGATTAGCATTTAAGTAATACTTAAAGGTAGGTGGGTATTACTGTTCACACTGGCAGTAAACACACTTATGGGAGACCAATTTGGAAACAGTAGGCTTTTACTATGTAGAATTAATTGATTTGTTGCCTTTCATCAGAATAGTCATGGTCCTTTCAGAGGCATTCAGGTCACAGGGTGGGAGGAAATACTCTAGGATTCGTAGCAAGGTCTTGCTCTGGTGACCTTCAGCCTTCCTATGCCAAATTACTCCTCAATTCGCTGGAAGAGCTATTCTTGTTTTGAAGCAGAGCCTTTTGAATATAACCTGTGACTAATTAGTGTCAGCTATAGCTCAGAAAAAAATTTGTCAAGATGCAATTATTCCCATCTCTGCTCACTCCTCAGTGCTAAGAAATAAGGGCAGAATTAAACAACTTGAACTTTTGAGATAAGCTGCTATCCCAACAACTTAATTTGTTTTCTGCACTCAGCAATCTGTATGACTGGTGTTAAAAATTCAAAAAGTGAGTAGTCATGTCTGTACTTGTAAGTCCATCTGGATAGAAACCATGAAAGCTTGCACTTTGTGTAGCTCCAGACTTTCTGTTGATGGCATTTGTTTTCCTTGTGAATGAAGTGAGTATCTTCTACTTCTCATAATATCTCTCCCTCTGGAACAGAATACCATAGGTGGGTGAAAAGCATTTGGAATTACAGTGGAGAGACAGCTGGAATTTTCAGTGTAATTTTGGCTGAAGATACTCTAGCAAATACCTGCTTTTTTTATGAAAAAAATTCCCAGGGATTTTTAATGGGCAGTCAGAACAGCTGAATTTGAAGCATGGCATCAGATGAAACCCCTGATAACTAATGGCTATCACTGGTGGGACTGTCAGTGCTCCTGCTTTGCTGGTAAATGTAAACAATTCCTATAGGAGACAATATTTCAGCTGAGTTTACGCTGCCCTGATCAGATGATATCAAGAGTCAAATACTTAGTATGCATTTTGTCATCCTTCCCCAAAATAAAAATCTCAGTTCTGAGGGATGCTTGAGATCTTGGCACTGTGGAACAATCATTTGTTAAAGTCATGTTTAATGAAAGGGAGATAAACACATGAAGCTGGAGTGTGACAAATGAAAGCATTTGTGCCTTTGTAATGAAATTAGGCAAACAGAACAGGCTTGACAGCTCTGGGTTCCCCCTGTCAAACTGCATTTGTAATTCTAGCCTTGCATTCATGTGTGGCTGTGAATGGCACTGTTTCGCTCTTGATATGGTGGGCCTGGGCCCCTGAATAACCACTTTAATTCACAGGGAATTAGCTTTGAAGAGTATGTTTTACAGGCATACTGGAAAGGATTGCAGTTAATTTTCACTTCTTCGTTGGCTTGAATATCCTTAATTTTGGGCCTATGTTTACTTCTATCATATGTAAAATTTTTGGTAACATTTATTATAGTGAAGTATTGATTTCAGAAATATAGAAAGCTTGCTTACGCACATCCCCATGGTGAGCTTGTATGCTGTGTTGTGCAATCCCAGCAGCCTTTTAAAACAGCTCGCAGTATGTATGCGTTCTAGAAACTAGGATGTAGGCTCCTGGGCTCCTCAGCTGCTCCCAAGCTGTCAGAATCCAGTTCTCCTCATCTGTTGAGATAAGACAATGATATTTGGGGAACCTGTAGGAAATGTCAGGTGGCTATTCTTTTTGATGACTTCTTATTTATCAAGTTCCGTGGATATTGCCATCATTGTTTTTAGGAAGTAGGACTAGAGATTTCTCTGATCACATTAGCTGCTAGGTCAGACTGTATAAGTAGCAATCTGTTCTAATTTCAGATAAGAACATCTCTAGAAATGTGCTGTGCATTGCACTGTGTTGCAAAGGCTAGTCTAGTCCTTGCAAGAAAAACAAGACCTAAACAAGACCAAAAACCCCTTGGGTGAAGTGGCAGGGGATTCTTTTCACTTAAAACCTTGACTGTACCAGTACTGTGTGGAGGGGAACATACATTCAGGAACAAATGAATGCGGATCATCTAACTTAGCTTTTTTACACTTGTTACCCTACATTAATTGGCTGATAGTGAACTAGAGTTAAACGTTGGACTAAACTTCCTAGCTAGAAGAAGTCAGGGCATGTCTTTTCGTTGCAGGTACAGGGTGGCATGTGTTCTAGTCAGTCTGGAGAATTTTGGAGTGGTGAAACATGCTCCTCCTCAGCTCATCAGCTGTAGAGCTGCTGAAATTGTAGTTTTGCCAAGGGACCTAGAACCAACACGCATATACTGTTCTGTGGCTGTTACCTAACTGACTCTATGTAAAGCAAATGCAAGCTCTGCAAATTTTTAGAGGAACTAAAAGCTACTACTGTAGTTCTGTTTGCTAGATTTGTTAATTTCTAAATTAACTAACAGATAATCACAGGACTAACTCAAAGGAATTTCTCCTTTCCCTGTGATCCTGCATTTTGATCTGGGTGAGATGAAGCCAGTACTTATTCCAGCAGCTAAGACTTCAGAATTTTTTTATTTTTTTTTTTAAATCTGAAGAGTATGGCTACTAAATACTTTTAGATAGTTTTAAAAGGCAAGTATAATTTTGTCCTTTTTCCTTGTAACTTTTCTTCTCTCTAACTTGCTGAGAGAGACTGCAAGAACTTCTCACCCTTGGGTGAAAAGATAAAATGTTTTGATGTTCGGTGGGTGAACTGAGAGTAAAGCACATACAGTCACGTAGCCCAGAAAGGCAGTGTTTGCAGAAAATGATTTTAGAGGGTGAGCCAGGAAGCACTTGCTGGTACCTCAATTCTCTGTGGCATAAACTCATTGAGCTCCTAGGCAGGAGTCCCGAAGAGCTGGATTTCTGCTCTGTTACAGTGTTACCTTTGTCTTTTTCTCACGGTAGGAAGAAAAGAGAATGCCTGTTCATTGTACTGTTCAGTACGTAAGCAGGGAACGTAATAGCACATGCTTGAAGCATTGCTCTTGTCTGAGCTCGTCTGCATTGGAGAGGTGCGTGGGATACAATTGAGACAGCCTTTCTGAAGGCTGGGCGTCAAAGGCCAACAGCTGCTGCATAAGAGGAGTCCAGGTCATGTGGTTTGGGTTGCAGTTGCCTGTCCTGGGGACAAATGATGTTGAAATAACTTGTCATAAACAATTTTTTCTCGTTCATTTACTCTGATTCGGAACGCATAGCCGATCCTGATAAGAGTCATTCAGGAGTGAAGAGTTGAATTGCCAGAGAAAGCAGCTTATGTGAGCGTTTTAGATCAGGAATGTGCCAACAGTGTGCTAACAATAAGAAACCTCTTCCAAGGGGGACCTGCTCCTGTACTTCAGGAGAAAGGGAACGCTGGAGGTCTGGTGCAGCTTGTTTGCTGAAGTGCCAGAATGGCTGGGTGGGATTGCTGAAATGGGAGTTAGGTGCTTAAACATGAATTAGTTGTTTAAATATCTTTATAGACATGTGTGTCTTAGTGCAAATAATCCATAGGATGAATGAAGGAAAGCACTGTGGTCTCAAAGGAATTCCATCCTCATATTAAAATTACCAGCCCGAAGAGTTGGCTTTCTGATACGCTACTTAAGATATTCTTTCCCTCCTTCTCGATCTCCATGCACTGCTTTGGGCTAGCTGAGTATTTTTGAGTGTAGTGCTGATGCTGGTCTCTGTTTGCTTCCCTGAGATTTTGCTGAAGGGACCTGCGTGAAAAGAATGGAAGTGCTTTCAGCTGGTCCCCAAAACAGTCCAGGCCCTTCATGTAGGACTGTATCATGTTTAAATATAATTTTCCCTAGTTTTGAGTAGATTGAAAAGGAAGGCTGCTTGTAGGAATCCCTAGTGAAATTTTTATCTCCTTGTAGACACTCATTCAGTTTTTCCTCTTGTAATACCCTAGGCTGAGGTCATGCTTGCAGAGTTGGTGGGTTTGTTTTTTTCCCCAGAGTTGAAAGTACTTACCTAAGCAGGGAACCATCCTTTGTTTTCTAGTTCAAACACTTGAGAAATGTCTCTTGCTAGGAAATACACTTGGAGAAACATCTCTCTCAGCAATTCTCAAGTCTGTCACTGGTTATGGTTTCTTTACTTGTCATGCCTGAATCTGGCAGAGCAAGAACCAGAGAGCTGAAAAACGAGAGCTGCTTTTTTTTTGAAAGCTTTTTTAAAAGCTCAAGTATGTACTTCCAAACATTCAATATTTACTTTATATATTCTTTGTTTTGGCAAAGGAATTATTAAAGTTATAATTGATTTTACTGCCCATTCTGATGTTCTTAGATATTTTGAGGACAGCGTAGCATTGCTTTTACAGTTAGCTGCCAAGAAAGATCAAGACTTTGTGTAGTGTCTCTTTCATGAAGTTTTAACTTGCTGGGCAGAACAATTTCCTTTTAAAGACTATGGTCCTACATTACCAAAGTATTATGAAAAGAACGTTACTTGTTTCCTACTGTTCTGTGCCTTAGATTAAACTTGAGCTCCGGTAGTAAAAGCTAGCATGGAGTGCACCTTGCAGTTATAGTAATTGATCTGAAAGGGCTGGCAGGTTGGTTCTGGACACTGCCATGTTCAGTATAGAAGGCTATGAAAACCTTTCAGGTTAGTTCAGATTCTGAACTAACTTCACTGAGCTCAACAGGATTGAGTTAAAGGAAAAGGATTGATCTTCGACTTGCGTGCAAAATTTTTATTTGGTTAAAAACTTCCAAGTAGCTTTAGTGCCACTTTCAGATGCTGAACTGATACTTCAGCTAACGAGAGTAATCTGCCTCACGACAGGATATAGCAAGAATTGATAGAGTATGAGTGGTTTTCTGTGCTCCCGCTCTTCCTATTGAAGCAAGTGCTGCTACTGAGATTGAGTTCTGCTTTGAAAAGTGAGCTGGTGACCCCTGTTAGTCCTCAATGCGTGCAAATGTGGCTGGTAAGAAGAGCTCATTGTAGTAATCAAGTGAATACTCCTCATATGCAAACAATTAGCAGTGTGATTGGTGTTCTACTGAAATTTAGGTCTTTCACGCAGTAGTCCTTCAATAAGTCTTGCACTAAAAATACTCTCTTCTTATTTAGTATATTTTAATTTTTTTTTCAGTAACAGCACCAGCTATCCAGTCTGAAACATTTTTACAGTAAACACAATTAGTTTCAGAGAGCTTAATGTAAAATACTGTGTTACCATAAAAGCTAGAGTCTCTGAATATCAGGCAAGCTGGCCAGAGTTCCTTTGTAATCAACAGTATGCTCTTAAGTTAAATCCTAATTATGACAAGCCATTTTGTGCTCTTCATGTAAGTTGGGAATTTCTGTTAGGCTGCAGGGGAATCTAATCCTTAACCACATCAAGATTAACAACTTTAATTGAAGGAAAAAAATGAAACTCCCCCCACTTTTGTAAAGATAACATCTATTTGTTGTCCCAAAAATGGATTAATGGAGAGTGTGCTATCCTATGTATCCTCTCCTAGCAAGTTTGTCTTCATCATCTCATTCCACTTGTGCAGCTGCGACATTTGCTGAAGTCCCATTTTTCTTACTAATCAAGGTGCAGCTTTCCCATCCTGGGGCTCACTGTATTGAAGGAGGCTGGAGGAATTGACAGGATTATGATGGATTGATTAGGTGCTGACTGTTCTACAGAAAGGATCAGTTTTGGGGAAGAAGAGTTTGAGTATTCATCCCTAGTAGTCTTACTGTATTTAATGTTTTCCAAGTGCTTGTAACTAGACAAGTGCTCTGTAAACCACACTTAAATAAACATTGATGAAAGCATGTCTTATGATCCTCTGCATTTCCATGAGCTATTGAGAGGTGACACAATTGTAATGTCACACCAGGATATTATCTGACAAGTTGGGGGAGTTGTTCTTAAGCCAAAAAGATTGAATCATCACGTTCCTTTTAACCTCTCACAAGTTACTGGCATTGGCCTGATGTGAACTGGTGGCTGAAAGGTAAGAGACTGCATAATAATTCCCAAAGTTCCTTTTTTTAAATTGCAGTTTTGCTTTAGTTAACAGCAAAACTGTTGCATTTGGATGTTGTCCTCCATGGTCCTAACCATTAAAAAAACCCAACAAAACCAACCTGCATTATTTTTCCTCCTTTGCTTCCTCACTATAGTTTGTCACAGTTATGTTAACGTGATTTCTGATAGGCTTTTTACTTTGATACTTAAGGCTTTTCAATAGAAACTATGATAAAATAGAATTTCACTTATCTTAGAATCAGGAGAGTTTGGAATTTTTTTTTTTATTTAAAGTAAAATAATTGAGTTATGCTGGTAGATAGAAAAGCAGCAGCTTGTCTAAGTATTCAGGAATTACAGGCTTTTTTTCTCCCCCACCTCAAAGAATCTCATATGACAGATAAGTACAATATTGGATCATGAAGAATATAAATGCCAGTGTTCCTGTGACAGCATTAGACTTTGTTAACTTTTATTAGGAATAAAATGTAGGTTTCAGCAAGTTGAGCCAAGTGTTTGTACTTAAATATTTCTGGTCTCAGGATTATCCAAGTTACTTTTAATATGCTGCTCTTTGCCTGTGTACTGGCTGTATTGTGGTTGCCTTCACCTGCTTTTTAATGCTTCTTCTCCTAAATCCTCCTCGGGACTCCTCTTATCTTGATTTCTTTTGTTGGTGGGGTTTTTTGTTGTTTTGTTTTGGCATTTTCCTTAGTTCTGGCTATTCTTTTCTGTATTTCTTTTTCATTCCTAAAGCTTCCATTGATCATCTTGGAAAGTTCAGGAAGCTTGTTACTTGTTCTTTCTCCAGCTCAACAGCTCAGTGCATCTGCTGCCTTGTATTGCAGCTTTAGAGACGATCCTTGCTGTCACAAGCAGCAAGTAGAGAAGGCTGCCCTTTTTTTCTTCTGTGGTTGAGAGGCTTATACAAGTATGCTGAGAATAAGACAGAAGAGTTTTTAAATTTATCTTGTGGGTTTTTTCTGGTTTTGCCAAGTGAATTTCACAAACTATTGCTTTCAAAAGATGTATGTGTGTATATATACATATATTTAAAAGCAACCCTGACCTTCCCACTAGCCTTTTGAAACTAAACTATTGTAGGCCTCCTTCCTCTGATATTAAGCTTACTGTAGATTCTTAAAGAGGAAATGAATCCTAATGAATCAATGTCTCTTTAAAATTATTTTTTCTTTAACAGAGCTATCTGAAATTGAACCCAACGTCTTTCTTCGGCCTTTCCTGGAAGTAATCCGTTCTGAAGATACTACAGGCCCCATAACTGGATTGGCCCTCACCTCTGTGAATAAGTTCCTCTCATATGCACTAATAGGTATGTTATGTGGCTTCCTGGGATTTACCAAAATGCCAGCCAAATGCATCTCCTCGAGATGTGTCTTTGGCCAGGATACATGCTTGCAATCTTAATGAGGAGATTGGGGAAATAAGAAAATTGTCATTTTAATGCTGGGGAAATAGGCATCTGCAGTTTCTTAATGTCATACATGCTGGTCTTTCATGGCACTACAGCAGTGGCTGGAAACGGAGCCAAAGCTTCTCATCTGCCCCAACTGCTGCATGTGCTTACGGCCCGCTGCTGGACTGTGGTGGTCACCAACTGCTTTTTAATGCAATCTGAGCAAAAGGGACAGGAAGGGGAGAATACCAGGTTGGATTACAATGTTGTAATATACATAAACACAGTAGAATTTATTTAGTTTTGTGGACTAATGTTTCTGCTCTAGAGTGAGGATGTTTTTTTTGCCTGGTCCTAACCCTGTCCAGTAGTGTGCCAGTACTCTTCACTTGTCACAATTGTCATGGCAGAGGCAGTTTTGCTGCTGCCCGGACTTTCAAATGTGCGCGTTCTCCTTTATATTTGTGAAAGACTAATAATGTGCATGTGGTCAGTTCCCGTGGCTCAGCTGGCTTGTAGTAACTCATTAGCTTGCTGTCTGTCTGCCTTCAATGTGTCATCCTGTTGTTAGTGGTGCTTGATTTTTTTCCGTGTAAATTCTGTTAGTACTTTCTGGTCATACCTGTGTGAATTACAAAACTTGTTACCTATGTTTGTTCATGCATAGTCTGTCTTGGAGAAAATTATTTTACCTATTTTCCTCCCTCACTAAGCTCAGATTTCTCATTTCTTCCCTTACATTGGAAGTGAACACTTGAATTTTTGGCACTGTCTGAAATGTTTTGTTCTTTGGAGTTAGCATGAGGAAAGTTAGAGAAAGAAAGGGCTTGAAGATCTGTGTAGATGCAGACCACTTCTGTGGGAAAAATCCCAAAATTAAAATGAGCAAAAATGGGGAATTGCTGGAAAATTTTTTAACAGTTTGATGGAAATTTAGAGTGTCAAGACATCAATTAGTGGGCAGTGTTGGGTGTAATTAAGTGACAAAAAATAACTAAAATGATGCAATATTAATGTCTCTTCATAGGACAATAAAGAAATCTTAATAAATAAGCCTGTAAAACATGTCCCTCTAAAGGACTAAGCTGTAATGCAAATATGTTAGTTTCAACATAGAAGAGGAGCCTGTCCCTCATTCTGGACTTTTAAGGTCTAGGTGGGATCAGAATGTCAGGCTGGTATCACATGTCCAGGCAAATGTCTGCACAGGCGTCTGGCTACAAATACTTGATTTGAGGCAGAAACAGGAAAAAAAAGTGGTTAAGAACTTGTAGCCTTTCTCTAGCTACTTCTTTAAATTTAGAGTATTAATTAGGTCACTCCAGCAAGGGTGCATCCTTGTAACTGTTGGTGAGCATGTGTTTTTGTAGTAGACAGTAGGGAAGACCCTCTGCCTGGCTTTTGTTGTGGAGCAGAACCTGTAATCCAAGACCTCGGTTGCTGCTTCAGGTGACATTCACAGTGGCCTTGTCCTTTGTGCTGCTGCAGATACCGGTGAGGCTGGGATTAGTGGTGCTGCCTGAACATCTGGTTAGGGTCGTGTTGTTAAATTAAAGCTTTTTGGTCTTATATTTCTCTTTGTAATATAAGACTAAAGGTAGTCTAAAAACTGTTTGCCTAAAGATAGGAAAAGTTTAAAACCGTCCTTAATATGTGAACCTGTTTCAGACTGTACGAAACAGGAAAGGAAGGACTCCGGCATAACCACAGTGGGGAAATTTCGATGCAGCTGATAGTTGTGGTGTGTTTTGGGGCTGCATAATTGACGGGTGAAACCAAACACAGCTAATGACACTTTTGAAAAAAACGCTGTTCTGTGAGTGGATGGTTTCTGCTGTACACACTGGGCCGAAAACCAGTGGGCAGTGAAAGGGCCAAACTTGTCTGATAACTATCTTTGTTTAAAACAGCTTTCTTTTCCTATTTCCAAAGCGTTTCATTGCTAATCCTCATGCTGTCTTACTGTTTTTCTTATTCTGTCACATGTCAGCAGGTGGTTATCTGCCCACTTTTTTGGGCCAGTATTGCTGAGGGGTGTTAAAGTTGTTAGAAAAGAATAATTCTTGGTTAGCCTTTGAGACTTCCGATCTGAATTGCAAAGACCTATTGTGAGATTGTTGGATGCAGCAGTTCACTAATGGTATAGCGTGCAATCACAGCTCAGTTAGTTAAAATGACTTGATACCCACCATGCATGGTAGGAATAGTTAGCCTTACAGAGATTATCTCTGTTCTGAAACAAGTACTACTATTTCAAGATTTGTCGTTGATGAATTACATAATAATTTTTAAAGTACAAGCAAACTGTGTGACAATACTAAACTCTCATTGATTTTTATCCTTCAGATTAGTTATTTCCTTACTCAGCAGTTTGGTGCTAGCTAGCTAGCTGTCAGCCTTTTTGATGAGCTCAGACCTTAGCTATAGGAAGACTAGTGGCTGAGTTTCAGAATTGTATTTGTTGTATTTTCCTCAGAAAAGGTATGTGTTCTTTTTGGTATCACAGTGTGTCCACAGCAGCATCTGGCTCCATTTCTAAACTTAACTTTCCCTGGTGTTCCTGAAAACTTACCTGTGAGAGAGCAGCTGTTGCTCAGGTTCCAGTGAGAAGACTTGCTGTTTGGGGAGTTTAAAGCTTGTTCTCCCCTCTACCTTCTCTGTCTCCTTGGTGATTTATTTTAGTTCCATTAAAGGTATTACTGAGCAGGCTTCTGGCTTTCCTGGATTTCCCTCATGGTTGAGAGCCTGGATTTTCTGCTTTCTGCTTGTTCTTTTGCCTGCCTGTTGTGAGAGTACACCCCATGTGAAATGGATGTGAATAGATGGGGGTCTCTGGATCTTTGCATTGTAGGTGGCAATTTTCAGACTGATACTTTGCTTCATACAAACTTATTTTTGTTAGTGATTCTGAGCAGGCATTGACACATCTTTCTGTACTGTTTTCTCACAAGGGAACAAAGAAACGGATTGATCTTTAGTGTATCTTGTTTCTGCAAAGTAGAAGTATCTGTGCTTTTAATTGAACTCAAGAGGCTTTATAAATTGACCTGAATTTGTAGAGCTGTTCCAAGGAGCCAGGACTGAAGTAGTCAGGCGTGATATGTGTTGGGAGAGAGGTGTGTTTATTAGTGTTGAAGGTAGGGGCTAGAACAGCAAAGCAATAGTCATCATCTGTTAAAGAAGCATGTGCACAACGTGCTTGCATTTCCTGTTCACACAGACTATTTATCCATCACTATGACTAAATGTGTCCCTAAGCCTACAGCAACTCACATCTACTGGAAGACGCGACAGTGAAGTGAATCTGCATGGTCTCCCTGTGGGACCCTTTTCTGCAGAAAGTGACTTTTTCCTCTTGATGCCCCATTAGCTGCTTTCCACTGTAGTTGTTGAGGTTGGTTAACAGTAATGCTAACGTAGGTGCTGGCATTGTTACACCACCGATCTTTACCTGATTTAGTTGAGGCAATTTAAAATGATCCTACATCACCATTGGTGGTTTAAGCTATTATTTGTGAATAAGAGTGCACAGGGTACCAACATGAGGCTGATTGTATTGCCTCTGTTAGAAGAGTGGTAGCTTCTAACTGGATTATAAGCCATTATCGAAGGTACACAGAGAACTGCCTTTGACAGCCAGGCCTCTTATCTAATGCTTCCCAGTATCAGAGTTCGGTATCCTGTTGAGTGCTGCTGCTGAAGCAGGTAAAAAAAAAAAAAAAAAGACTGATTGGTCTTGGAACAGACTCCTTGGTAGCTCAATGAGGTTGGACCAGCAAACCAGGAGAGGAACTCACGCTCATCTATGCAAGATTTTGTGTGTGTGTGTAACAACTATGTCAAAAGTAGGCAAGCTTTGCCCTTAATAGAGATGTGTAAGAGGTGGCAAAGGAGAAATGCTGTTCCTATGCAGATTTATGGGATTCTGAGGTACATTGATGCCATTTCAGTTTTGTGCAACTATGAGAAGTTTCTTATCCTGCACCCCCTCAGAACCCCCACAGCATGGTGGAGGCTGCTGTCTTTGGACTACAATAAGGGTAGCTTTTTCTAATGCCTAGGGCTTAGCCCCTCCTAGGTGTGAGCATAACTGGAGTCAAAGAGGGAGTCTGCAAAGCTTCTCGGCAAAGTATATGAGGTCTTACTTGGTTCCTTCATCAGCTTCATTCTTGCTGGAGTTCAAGGCCCCATTGCCAATTAATGAGGTATTAACTAGTGTTTAGGTTGTCTTCTTTCTTTCCTAATGACTGTTTAGGTAGGAAGGTAACAAGATTCTTCTCCAGTGCTGTATTAAGTGAGAATGAAATCAAAGCCAGAGGCAGCTTTTCTGAAGCCAGTGTAATGTGGCACAAGATACGGTTACTAGCAACAATCTCGTCCTAAACATTCTCTCAGCTGCACCATTGTTTGTAGCTACAGAAAACTGAAACAGAGAGAAGGAGCCTTGATGAATGATTGAAGCGGAAGGCCTGCAACTCCGATATCTAAACTGTGATCGTGTCTGTCTACTGTTGTCTCTGGGGAAAGCTACTGGTCCATTCCTTCCCCAGCTCCTATTCCTTGGGAGGGATGTAGAACAAGAGACAATTTTTCCTTCTCAATCTAGTGGAACCTGTCTGGCATTTTCTCCTCCTGGGAGTAAATCTGAGGTTCCCTACATTAAAGAGCTGTTTTCTCTTCATTCCCAAGGAGAAACTGAATGCATTTAGCAGCTGATTGTGCTGTATTGTAGGGAACAGGACATAGTTTTACAAATTAATGTCTAAAAAAATACGGAGCTAGTAACAACTGAATTGTAATTCTTTGTTAGGTTACATCTTTTCACAAATGTAAATAGACTCTTGATAAAGTCTTTCTGAAAGCTCCCACTTTTAAACTCTCTTTCTGGTGAGTTTTGCTCTTGTAGGGTCAACTCACTCCCAAGCACACAAATTAAGGAAGCAGATGGCAACAAAATATCTCTGTGCAGATGTCTCCCCACAGAGGCGGTAGGCTGTAGGTGGCCTTTCCCTGTCATGTATTTTTATTCTGTTACTCAGATCCCAGCCATGAGGGCACAGCAGAGGGGATGGAGAACATGGCAGATGCTGTCACTCATGCCCGATTTGTGGGCACGGATCATGCGAGTGATGAGGTTGTCCTGATGAAAATCCTACAGGTAAGTGGAGAGAAATGGTAATTACCATAATGGTTGATGCCTGTTGTGGAACATATCCTGTTACATGGAGATGGAGAGGAGGGAGCAATGTTTTGACTCTGTAGGAGCTTAGTGACAGACTTTATTTTTAAACAGATGGCTCGTATACCTGTGGTAAAAGCTTTTCCAAATGAAAATAATTAAAAGCTCAAATGAAATGACTTTTAAATTAAGGGCTTGATAATGTGGTAGTTTTGATAATCCTGCCTTGTGCATGGTTTGTGCTACTGAGGGGTAAATTAAACATATGGAGCTCTCGAACTTATTTCTGAGAAAAAAAAAGATCTTTGTAGATACAAACCTATGAACTGTACACTTCTTCGTTCTTTGTACTTTTGCGCAGGCAGCTAGTTACTGAATTTAAATACTGGGTGGCATGCAGCATATCAGGCCTCTTTTAGAAGTGGGTCGGGAGATCATTTTTGTCTCCTTATCTGTCTGTTCTTGAGCACAGCATTCAGTTTGAAATGACTCCTGAAAACCCTTAGGTTTTCTGCTCATGGCAGTCCTTCTTGAGGAAGCCAACCTTCTCTTGGAAGCGTGTGCAAGTGTCATTGTACTATGGGACATACATGTGCTGTTCTTTGCAGGTTTTGAGGACCTTGCTGCTCACTCCAGTGGGAGCCCACCTCACCAATGAATCTGTGTGTGAGATCATGCAGTCCTGTTTCCGCATATGCTTTGAAATGAGACTTAGCGGTAGGTTTGTTCATACTTCTGCAGTTAAATGACCAGGTTTCCTCAGCATTAACTAGTTCTATTGTAGAACATGCGACCATGGAAGGCTGCTGAGCTTTATATTATTGTGTCTTTCTACAACTTCATGGAAAATTTGTTAGGAGTTCACTGTACAACTTTTGACTGCTCTTTTTCCCCAGCTTTGTGGCGCCACCTTGTGATTCCATGCACATTTGCAGTAATGCGGTGTTGGAGCTGGTTTTAATAAATTTGCTGTAATCTCTGTAAACAAGGCTCGGAGGGGAGTCTGCTTGAAGAAGCCTCTTGATAATATCACACTGAGTAATGACACCTGTGTTATTTGTTTTTGTCTTCACAGAGTTATTGAGAAAATCTGCAGAGCACACTCTGGTCGACATGGTGCAGCTGCTCTTCACAAGGTAAACCTGCTTGTGTTTGCCTCAGCATTGCCGAGATGGCCCTCTAAGGACAGAAAGATTCCACACTTCCACTTAAGGGCCCTCAGAAAAATCATCCAAAATAGTCATTATTTAGAGGTGGAAGGGGATGAAGGATTTGGCATTTTTCTCTTGGGCTGACCCTGTCAGACTGCAGGGAGATAGAGGTAGGGAAGGTTGCCTGGTTTAAGGTGTCCTTGGAGGAGGGATGGACAGCCATGTAATGAAGAGCTTTAGGATAGGGAACCGGTTTGAGGACAGAGAATGCAAACTTCACTCAAAAAAAAAGAAAAAAGTACTCTAAAAAATATAGCTCTCTTCAGGAGACAGACTAGAAATGGTGTTGAATAGTCACATGTTGATTTCATGCTGAGAGCTTTGACCTCACATATCAAAGAGAATTTTAAACTCTTCAGATCATATGTCTTGGACAAATGTTCTGCCCTTTTCAGCACCCTTCAAGTAATTAAGATTACTTCTTTAAACTCAAGGTAGTTATTTAACTTCAAAACTGTTTCTCCAGGTAGCGAAGTAATCATAGACTTTCTCTGGGTATTGTAATGAGGAAATGTGCAGATATAGAAATACTTTCAGTAGGAAAGGATTGTAGTAAAACTGACAGCTTGTGAAACACAGCTCATAATTTTTTTTTTGTTCCCCTCCCCCCATTGTCACACTCTGTTCCAGTGGGTTCTCAGTTGTTTGGGTTTTTTTTTTTTCCTCTGTGCACCCTGTGTCATGCAGTGCACTGGATAAATGTGGAGCAGAGTCACAATCAATCTCTCCAAAGAGGAGAGACCACATTACTTTTTCTCCAAATGTGTATGTGAATTTACTTAGTGCTTATTCATTACTTATTGAGTATCCTCTCCTCTTCCTTCTTGATAAGGCTTGGAGACACCACTGTCATCTTTGCCTGTGGACATTGGGATATAGAACCAAGGCAAAGACAGCAACTGCAGGGATGGTTTGGCCATCTTGCTTACCAAAAAAAAGAAACGGCCAGAGCTATACTGCAAGGCTTTATCCCTTCAGCAAGCAAAGGCAGAAGTGTAGTACAGGAACAGAAGGGAGAGCAGGGTGTGTGGAGTTGCAGAGCTGTGTGCATTTGTTGTTTGGTAGCACAGATGAGAGCTGTCTACCCCCTTTACTTCAGAGACAGGGACTGCTTAGCTCAAAGCATGCAGCTTAAACTTAGATCCACTGTGCACTACAATTGTGTTTATATGGCACAGAATAGAGGATGACTACTGGGGTTTCTACAAAGTTAATGAAAAGGGTTGCCATGATTAGTAATAATGTGTACGCTGCAAGAGTCCTGGTGTGGATGACACTCTGGCTCAGCAGCTGGTTTTAGCAGCATCAGAGAAACCTGTTTTGAACAAATCTAATTAGTCTGCAGCTGAAAACATACACTGAAGGAAAAGAAACTGTACTTATATGACCGTTAACAATGAAAATCAATATAGCAAAACTGCCATTAGCATTAGGAGCATTAGTACCTCTCATCTGTGCTTCCCCCCCCCCCCCCAGCAGATTTTGGCAGGAAAAGAAACTAAGAACATCTCTTTTTGTGGAGAAAACCTAATTTTGATTTTCTAGTATGTGCAGCATGAGTGGAAAGACCAGTCTATTTTTTCCCCTTTTTGTTAACCCAAGAAGGCTTATTATTTAGGCTTGTTCTTTGTCTTTCAGGTTGCCTCAGTTTAAAGAAGAGCCTAAAAGCTACATGGGAACGAACATGAAGAAGGTAAGACTTAGTACTGTGGTGGCTGTTCTGCTCTTGTCTTGGGTTTGTGTTCATCTCTGTATTGTTTGTTTTCACACTTGTGTTTCTTCATTCCTGCAAGTCCCTAGTTCACTGAAAGAGCATGTTTAACTGCATAAATGGACATAGCTTCATTAATTCTGTGGGATTAAGCCCACATAGTCCAGTAGTGAATCTTGTTAATGATGCTGCTGCCTAAGTGAATCAGTCTAGATTCTGGGAACAGCCATCCACTGCTGTGGACTAGAAAACCCCAGCAAGTTGTGGGACCTGATGGCGGTTGTCTTCTGATCATTTGCTGTCTTCTGCTCTCTCTCCAGCTTCTTTCTCATCTTTCTTCATTCACTACAGGTCTAATACTGACCTCTTGGGATGTATTTGTCCAGTTCTCCCTATGTAGAAAGGAAGCTTTTTGAGGCTGGTGAAACAGCATGAAACTATTATGAAATTGGGCTATTGTAGAAAAAGCTCTGGTGGTTTCTAGAAGGGTCAGCGTTCTGTAGCAAAACCCTTAGTTCACATGGGCAATGCCATCTCTATTAGCAGCCAAATCAAAGTAGACTGTTTTTTCTCCCTTTCTCTAAATGCACGATTTTCTGAGGGTAGAAGATCCAGGTTTGTTCAACAATACCATTTCCCTCTGTACAGGGAGGTTTTTAGCAGCTGGATTCAGTATGGCAAAGACCATAAATGTGACCTTATGTGATTATTAATGTAATAATTTCTTAGGTGGAGGGAGGTCCACTTGAGGAACTTCATATATACTTCTATACATCTATATATACTTTATACTCCATATAAAGAATGTCACTAAAGATACAGGATTCTACTGTTGAGAGCAACAGGAAAGGGGAGTGCTAGAGAAGAAATAACCAACTTTGAACTTACACTGAATATGCTATTTGTAACATAATTTCCACTCTGTTTTTAATGAGTTGAGAAAAGTGGCAACATTGGGTAAATGTACATTTCAGGGCAACTGTAGCAGTGTTTTGAGAGAGACTGAATGCTTACTTGTAGGAATCTGAAAATAACTTAGGTCTTTAGTTCTTGCACAGTAACCTAATGATTGCTTGTTTCCCTTGCTGTGGGAGAAAAGTCGCAAGATTTGTGATGATGGTATGTTGGCCTAAGGAAAGCTAATGTACTGCAGGTACATTTGTCATGGTCTGTGTAGAGAAGGTGTAATGTGAAGGTGAATTTGAATTTAGGAGGGTTACCCTTACCAAGTGATGGCTGCTCCCAGCTCAGTTAAGTGATGCTCTGTCTTGTGTTTTGATCTGTGCAGTTACCTTGTACTGTCTCTTTGCTGTGCATGCCAGGAGTCTGCCCTGCAGCCTTGCGCTCTGCCAGGTTATTCTTCTCTATGGGTTTATTTTGCTTTGTTTAAACCATGCATTTGCCTATCTTTCACAGATCTCTTCATGTCTCCTCAACAAACTGGAGCTAAGTAGTGGGGAACAGCCCAAAGCCCTGAACCAATTAGAGAGGGTATTGCTCTTTAAGAACCTGAAGGTCTCTCTCTCCCTTCTCCCTTCTTACCTTACTCCCCTCTTCCTTCTCTTGTAAACACCACCTGAGAGATAGTTTTGTTGTGTGCAGCGAATCTCCCTCCACTCATTTGACACAGCATGGCTTTGGGAGACAATGCATGCAGTGGTTGCTTTGCAGTGTCGTGGCTGCAGCTGGGGCAGGCTTGGGAGGGAGAGACCCTTATTTTACTGCAGCATTCAGTGTCGTGGTGAGTGCCACCTAAGACACCATCACAGCATCCTCTGAGGGAAGGGAGTGGGAGGTTGTGAGCAAGATTTTTGAGTCCTCTATGACAGTGAAAAACTGAAGAAAAGAAACATCAAAAATGTAGATTGCTCTCTGAAGGCTCAAGTGTTTTGTGTCCTAGCTGTTGACCTTGGTTACAGATGTAGCGGCATACCAGAGGAGTCTCTTGACCCAGCATGCCTTAGGCAGTTTTACTCAAGGTGAATCTCTGAGCTTTGATACTTGGTAAAGGACCATGGAGTTCAATGCTCTCTAAAGCTTTTGAGGGAGACTGCTGTACATTTTCAACATCTTCGACCATGTTTCTTCTGAAATTAAATACGGTTCCCAGCACAGTATTTTGTTAATGTGGGATGAGTGGGGCCAAACTGAAATATGAAATGTGTTAGTCCCTGCTAGTTCCCCTAGAAAATACTCCTAAAGAAATATTGTAGGCCTACAGATTGTTGTTTTCAGACTGATCACAGAAACCCTGAGAAAGTAGCTAGATGGGACCCTTCTCAGTTTTCCATGTTGGTTCATAAACTTAATGTAGCTGTAGTTCTTGTCTGCCCTTAATGCTATTTGGTGCAAAAGGAGCTGAACAAAACATTTAGACTCGCGTTTGTCATGCCTTTGTCCTGTGTCTACAGTCAGGTTAGTTTGGAAAGACAGTGGCTGGAGACTCCCAGATTTATGCAGAGTTACACAGAAGAAAAGACTAAGAAATGTTTCCCTTTGCAGTAGAAAGTGTTGTAGCTAAACATTGGGTTCTGTGGTGCGAGTCAGAAGGAAGCCAAACCAGAGTCTTCACAGATTTTAGGGGTGGATTATGTTCATAGTTGCCTAAGATGCATAAATGTGTTTCACCAAATTAACTTCATTAGTTGTTGCAGTGCAGGCAGGTAGGTAAGTGAGATAACTGGACTGCATCGGTGTCTCCAGGACTTGGATCATGGACTGCGTTCTCTCTGCATGCTTTTGTGTCTTGAACGCTACTTGGTGTGCTGACCAGTTCCATGCTGCATCTAGAATGAGCTCATGTTTTAGTATAATCACTTTAGTTACTAATCATTGGCCCCTGCCCTTTTCTCTTGAGGCTTACAGTATCTTATGGAAAAACAAACGAGTGCAGGTAAGGTGGCTTGTAGAAAAATGAGATCTGACAGACCCTTTAAAAAGAATTTTGTAGTATTACCTTTTTCTTCACCTTCCTAGACCTTAACTGGAGTTTTATTTTGTTAAAACCTCATCTATCAAAAGAAGCATTTGGAGTCTTGTAAATTTTTTTTCCCCTACAATTCTGTGTACGTGTTTCTTCATGCAAAGGTAACTTGGATAAATGGAATGGAATCTGTACTGAGTTCCAAAATGCATGAGCAGTAGCTCTGAGCTCCCTCTCTACTCTGATTTCTAAAGAATTATTTTTAAATACTAACTTCAGTTGTTAATTACTGTGGAAGTACAAGCTTAATCTAATCTAAAGGACATTGATAATTAGAAAGCCAATGCAACTATAATATCACTGAGTGTTGGATAAGGAAGGAGAGTTTTAGATGATGTTTAAAATTCAGGATATTTTAATGATGTATTAAATGCCATTTACCTCCAGGATTTAGTCAAGAAGACAACCTTAGGTTTAAAATCTCAGTCTGTTAACATGCAACTGAGCTTTCTAGTGAAATTAAGAAATGCCTTGATATTGAGGGTAAAAACAAGTGTTAGAAATAGTTCCTTTACTCAAAGACAAACTGTGTAAGATTTTTGATGGTTTTATACTAACATAAAAAGCAAGAAGTCATGGGATTGTTACATTTTAATTCAATACAAAATACAGAATGAAAGATGTTGCTTTGCTCTCCTTTGATACATGTATTGCTTTAGAATTCCCAAACTCAGAGTTTGTTTGTTAAAACAACATGCAGACCCTTGACACTGGTGAAACACTTCTATTAAGCATTTCTGTTTGCTTCTGCAATTTTTTAAAGCTATGTAATTGTCATTGTAGTTTGGTATCTTTTGTTTATAGGAGATAGCAAAAGAAGGGGGGGGGGGGGGAGGGAGGAATGGATATGGGAGGTAGTCCCAGGTAATCCTAGTAGGTAATGCCTAATAAAAGGATCCCTGTTTGTGTAGAATGTGGAATACTGGATGGTATGAGATGGAAAAGACCTACTGTGTAATCTTACTTGTCTGTTAAATTGACAAAACAAAAGCCCAAACCAATACCTAATTCTACCCCCCTTTCCCCCCCAAACCCACCCAGAAACCCAAATAAACTTAAATTCTTGTCTGAATGCTTTATATTTTGATTAAATGTTTGGGATTCTTTAAATATCAACTGAGTTTTCTTGCTTCCCTAAATGGTTTCCCATCCGTGTGAGGCTGTTGTGACTCAGTCTCTGAATGATAGCACAGGTTCATCAAAGGAGGTTATGAACCTCAAGAGGAGCAATCTTGGAGTTAATACAAAGCACAGAGCAATCACTAAAAATGGATATTGTGTCTGAGAAAAAGTGCTTTTTCAAAAAGGCTAGTGTTGAACTGAGACAGTATTTGGTGTTGTGTGAAAGGAGAAGATCAGAAATAGTAATTAAATTGTCAGCTTGAACCTTCTGATAGGATGATTCAAAAGCTACATGTTTGTCAGGAGCATGACTGTGCGTGAAAAGACCTTCAGTGGACCTGTGGGACTGACATGGTTAGCTCCTAGCAACATCTTGGCTCCATTTTGTTGGTTCAATTCCCTGCCACCCCGCCCCGTGCCTCCTATCCCACCCACCCCAATTTTTACTAGCAAGTAACTTTTTACCTGGCAAATCATGGCATCAGGATATAGTAGCTAGAAGCAAATCTGTTGCTTTAAAATTACGTGAAACAGATGTTCTTGGATTTAACACATAATGCTTCCAGGTTTTCTTCCTACTTGAAGTAGTTAGGTACAATGAACCATAAGTCTTCAGATTTTATTTTATAAGTTACTGAAAAGGGAGAAAAAATAAATATGGCTATTTCTAGAATAGTTGGTAGGTAAAGTAAAACTACCTGGTCTAATCGGAAGCTTAAGCCTTTAATGAGTGGAACTATTAGTAATATTTAAGGCTCAGAGAGATTTTTAAATGGAAAAGGAAACAAGTAGAGGTGAAACATTAGGAATTGGTAAGAATGAAAGATAACGCCCTCTATAGCCCTATGAAGCAGTGAATAGGAAAGGTGAGAGCACTGGCAATTTTTATGTGAAAGTATTGTGATCCATAAGCATTTTAAAACATTTTGAAATCTACAAAATTTTGGTTTTAGCTGTGTGTTTGTCATGAAAGCATTTGTCAGAACCTGTGATTTAGAAGGAGATTCTTGCTGCAAAATTTGGAAGAAATAGCAAGGAGCAAAGTAATTCTGAGTGTTGTTAATTAACAAGCTCAAGGAAACTGTAGCATAGCTAAAACTTGGGGATTAGTCATCAAACAAATAGAATTTGTGGTGCAAAGAAAAGTTACACAAATGGTTTACTGCACTGGGACATAACATTTTCACAAGCTTTGGTTAAAGGAGAAAAATTACAGACTGTGTACAATGGGTTAGCATCCTAGCTGGACAAAGGGAAAGAGATGGAAGAACAGTAGCAGAACGTAGAAGGTTTATTGGCATTTAAAAAGAGTAGTAGCTGGAAGGAGGCAAGTTGCAGAAAAAGGAAGAGACTAAAGAATATAGATGTCTTCTAGAGAATTTAAATCTGATACTAGGGATATAAGAAATAAGGAATATTATAGCCTATAATATAACTTAACTGTGATAAATTTACAAAGAAGAATACCAAGTTAGGGACTGGTACTGAGACTTGCTGAATGGTTTCCACTTGTACTACAGGTACAAGGTACCTGTTTAGTGGTTAAATTTTCACCCCAAATTGAAGAGGTCTGACAGCATCAGAAAAGTTGAGTACAGCTACCAAACCCAAGAGTAAGTGCAATCCTGCACTTAGAGGAATTTGCTTTTTTCTTTAGAAGGAAGCTGTTTTCAGGCCTGTTGTTGCCATTGTCAATGTGACTAAATATCGTGTTGTTTTTAGGAAGTTCTGGAGCATCTCTGTGTGCCTGCAATAACAGCGCATTGCAGCAAGTGCCACGCAGTCTGCATTGCTCCTACTGTGGTTCTTGTTTGCCTGATCAAAGATCTTTATAAGAACTAAAAGTAGGATCCTGGTCAAGAATGATGTCAGAGATTAGGTTAGATTTAGATCCGAAGCGGAGTAATGACAGGAGACAGGTGAAAGCAGAATATCACTAGGGTGGTATTTGCAATGTGTTGTGCACCAGGAGTGAGTGGAGTGTTAGAGAAACACTTGTTAATGGTGAAACATACTGGAGGAAAGTGAACGTGGCATTGCTATGAAGAGTGAATTGAGGCAAAAGATAAGCGACAGAGCTGCAAATGGTGAAATGTGAGACTGAGTGCTCAGGCTTCATTCTCAGCCTTCTTGCATAGATGGTGAAATGTTTATTGAACATCAAACCTAACTAGTACTTGCTTATGTGCAAGTACTTTAATTGATGTGCTTTAGAAGTCTGGAAACATAGGCAAAAGCAGAGAGATTTGACGTGTGCCTGTAGGTCTAAAAGAATTCTTTATCCTAATGCAAAGCTAGGAGGTATTGATAGGCAAGAGGGAGTGCTGTGATAATTGAACTGTTAAGTATATATTATAGCAGAGTAACTGCAGTAAATTTTCCCTTGATTCAGGCATGGAGTGTTGGCTCATATGCGGGTAGTGGGGACTCAGGGTCTGGTTTGCATGATTTTGAGGTGCTGATTAATTTGTGTGATATATTTAAGTGCTGTGCCTGACTTTGAGGGTTTTGAGACAGCCTTTGTGGGTTGGCTTGTGTAATCCATTGCGCTATGTGGTTTTGCTGTACTGATATTCTTAACGATTTATGGTTTTCAGTTGAAAATGAGAGCTGGAGGAATGAGCGAATCATCAAAATGGAAAAAGCAGAAGAGATCACCAAGGCCTCCTCGCCATGTAACTAAGGTCTCTCCTGGAACAGAACAACCAGTAACCAATGCTAGTAACATCGCAGGTAAGTTGAAATCTGTTTCCAGAGACCAGACAGCATCCGTTCTAGAGCTTTTTTGGAATCTGTGTTTATTGCATTTCTCTTAACATGTTGTTCTGCATTAGATTTTTTTATATTACTTCTCAGTGACTGTAGCAATAAAACACATCATAGCTTTTCAGGTCCAGGAGAAAGAGTTTGAAGGAGATTGAATACATACTGATGGAGGAAAGCGTGGTCCTGTGGCTAACTTGACAGCATTTCTCTACCTTCGTCATACTTTACAGGGGTACTTTGTGCAAAAGGGAACAGGGACCTGGAGAGGTGGCTGAGGTTGTGGGCAGCCATGTGATGCAGAGGAGTTAGAGGGTGCAGCAGGTGCATGGAAGAGATTGAGAACAAGAACTGGCAAGGGGAGACCAAAGGGGAATGGAGCTGGGGAGAAGGTTTCCTGCAAACTGGAGACTGCTGACTTAAGTGACATAGTCTTTTCTGTGTTCCTGAAGGGTGTACCAAAGGGTATGGATGTGGTGGTAACGAGGGAAGAGCAAGTGACTGGGAAAAATATACAGGTAGAACTGAGGGATGTGCAGAAACGTAGGTATCAAGGATAGATGAATGAACAGATCTCTCAATACAGATATAACGACTGAAAGTGTGCACCTGCAGTCCGTGAATTACGAACAAAAGGCTATACTCATTAAGGGACAGGGAGATGTGGGCTGCACTTATGACTGTTATGGGAAGAATAGAGGCCATGATATGGAAAGAAGGCATGAAGAGTTGTGTAGTTAAAAGTAGAGGGAGCAGCAACAGTACCTGAAAGTGGTTTGCGTGCAAGAAATTAACAGGTATATGCATGAATCTTTTTTCACATGCTTTGATGCAGCCTGCAGAAGTGATAAAGTATGTGACTAGTGCTGCGAGCTCAGGAATATAATGTTGGGGGACTTCCATATCCTGTTGTTGCATAGGAGTAGACTAAATAGTTACAACTGTTTTTAACCTCTCCTCTGGATAGATGAGTCCCTCTGGCTGTGACGTACTCTGTCTCTTGTGCACTCTACAATTTGACAGCTCAGACATAAACATTAACAGTGAAAGGAGACAGGAACATTGAAACAATAGCTGTGTAAAATACCTAGTTCTGACACTTATACTGTCACAGGAAACTATTCAGTGTAGCGTGAACAATTCCAAGTGTGTTTCTATGCAACAGCATGATTGGCGAAAACTGAGGAAATAATAAATGTGATCAAATTGCATATAACTGAGAAGATCCATCCAGATGAGAACTTATGCCTACATGTCATCATTATATTTAAGTTTCCAAATAGGTATTAAATTCCATTAAGCAGTATTATAGCTCCCATAACACTTTAGAGAGAGACTTGAATTGTGTTGCAAAGCATATCATTAACTCTGACCTTGTCGTGCTAGGCAATATATTAATTGTGCTTTTTAGGCCAGAATTCTGGCTTAGCAGATGAAGAAGAAAGGATTGCAAAATTTATCATGTATTCCATTTAATTTCTTAAAAGTCAAGTAATGTCCTGCTATTTACTTAAGACATTTCCAAAAATCGCCGGCAATGAAACACCACTGTGCAAAACCATACACATTTCACATGTAAATTCATAACATAACTCTGGTATGTGCCTTTATTTTATTACTGTGCCCTACAGTGTATCTTTTTAAAATATTGTTTTCCATTTTTTAAGTATCCTCAGAACCATAAAAGCTGCAAATACCTGATTTTCTTTTAAAGGGAAACTTACATTCTTGGAACACTGTCTTATAGAGAAAAAGTAAAAATACTTCACTGCTCCATTTCAGACCCGTTTGAGTTTTATTGCAATTTCATTTGTTTAAGGAGAATTAAAGAAATTAGTCTTGCCTTCCAATCAAGTTAAAAATTCTTACTTTGAAGAAATCACTAATCCTTGATGCAAGTCTTTAAAGTGGTTGTGCCATTGTATCAAAGAGTAAAGTACACCTTTTGGACTATTTTCAGATCTCTTCTTAATTACAGAAACCCTCTGCACCCTTCATCTAACTGTTAGAGTCCAGCTACTGTATTTTAATTTTGAGAGCTGCTAGTATCTCACCTGTTTGTCTATTTGATTCATTGATACCTGGCAAGAGAACTTAATTTATCTACATTCTCTATGTAAATGCGTAACTATCTGAGATCATTTGTAGTGTGAAGTAGTAATCAAAGTAATTCTCTGTTGCTGTATTCAATGTATGAAGTTATAGTTGATGGACAGAATTATACTAATCTTTTTGCTTCCATTTGTCATCAGCAAGCGGAGTTACTTTCATAGATGCTCCTTCTCCCAGCTCCTCTGGGAGCTCAGAAAATGTTTCATCTGTGGTCAGCCCTGCTACAGACAGTGGTTTGGAGTTGTCCTCACAGACTACTTCCAAGGAAGACCTGACAGACTTGGACCAAGTTACTTCTTTGGGACTTAATGCAGGAATGCCTTCAAATGAGGCCAAAGTCACTGAAAATCAAAATCAACCCGAACTCCAGGTACATGGATATAACTTACAAAGAAAAGTTCCAAATCCCAGCATTATCAGTTGTGAATTTAGCACATTTGCTCTCTTTTTCTCTCTCTTTTTGGTCATAGTGTTTATATTCTATTTCAAGGCTTCGGGTCAGAATAAAACATCCTTCACTGTAAGCGATTTGTAAATTCACAAACATTCGTTCTTTGTTTTCTCTTGAGACCATCTCTGGTGGCTCAGAAATTATAACTGTGCAGTCCAACAATGCACCTACTTATCTAGTTCTATTCCTGCCAATACCATCAACTTTAATTAAAGGAGAAACTGTTAGAGGGAAACATGGAGCAAATCTGCAGGAGAACTAATTTTACTATCTTTAGTGAACAATTTTTCTTGAGTTTGTAGAAGTTTGGCTGTTGGTGTTTGTGCATGTGCATTACTGTTGCTGTGAAATATAACTAACCTGAATGAAGGCCTCTGTCAGTAAGTTTTCCTCTGTGTTGTCTCCATATCCCCTGCAACAGTAATACTGGTGAGAGAATGGATTAGAGCTGCAGATATTTTGAATGGTAAAAATGCTAAGAAAGCATAGATAGAAATAGTGTGCTGAAATTGCATAGCATTTAAAACGAGCCAAATCCTAACCTCAGGGATGCAGTAAGAACTGATAGGTTATAGGAGTATCTTTGAAGTAAAGTCCTTAGTCTTGCAACCTGGAGTTATGTAAAATAGGTAAGAACTAGATGGAAGTAAAAGGGCAGAAAGGGCTGCAGATTATCTGGAGGTGCTCTTTTCTCTTAAATTTTGTTTTTCTGCTCCTCTTCCATGAGTGCCCTGTGTAATTTTAATAGTTTTGAAGGAACCGTGAACAAATAAGTCTTTCTTTTAGCTTGTCTAGTACATGTTAACTCTTGTTTTGCTTTTTTCAATCTCAAATGACTGATATCAATGAAGAATGAAAGTCTGAGAGAGGAGAAGATCCAGTCAGCATCTGTCGAGTCTATCCCTGAGGTCCTAGAGGAGTGCACATCTGTAGCAGAACACTCTGACTCTGCCTCAGTTCATGACATGGACTATGTAAATCCCCGAGGAGTGCGTTTTACTCAGTCTTCCCAAAAAGAAGGTGAGAGGTGGGCAATGTTGCTGAAGTCCTTTCTCCTTTCCACTATTCTGTTTCATTTTCTGCTAAGAGAGTTATAAGCTCCTGTTCCTCAGCTGGTCTGTAACAACTTCATTTGTAACGCTTGTTAGGCATCTGCAAAAAGCAAAGTTAACCACTAATCTCTCTCATTTACTTTTTAGGAGCAGCACTGGTTCCATATGGACTACCATGTATTAGAGAACTGTTCCGCTTTCTTATCTCGCTCACCAACCCTCATGACCGCCACAACTCTGAGGTGATGATCCACATGGGGCTGCAGCTGCTAACTGTTGCCCTGGAGTCAGCACCCATTGCAAACTGCCAGTCTCTCTTGGGACTTGTTAAAGAGGAATTGTGCCGGCACCTATTTCAAGTGAGTCTGGCTTATGTCTGCATGGCATATGGCACTGGGGAGTCAGATACTAATTTGCATCAAAGAGTCTATTGGAATTTAGGATTCTGAGGTTTGGCAGGTCTTGGTCTTCAGATAAGCTCTGCTGCATTGTAATGAGAGTTCTGAAATAATGCTGGTGCAAAGCCACAGAGGTTGTTGTGTGCTGTTTTCTTCAGATCGGGGCCAAGAAGGTTGAAGGTGATTTGAATGAAGTGTTACTGTGGGATAACGCTGTGTTTTGATGTAGTTGGCTTTGAGATAATTATGGATGCAAGTTACCAGCTTAGTAGTAGGCAGTACTTTTGGCGTACCAAGCTATTAATTGCACAAGGGCCATGTTGGAGGTGGGTCTTCTCCCAAGTTCCTTCTCCACTTAAGAGGATCTGTGGACTTGGCAAAGGAACAGAATTGTAGTAGGAAAAGTGCTGCCACAAGCAGAAGGGGGGGATTAAGTATACTTATATATCCTCACTAGCAAAAAGTTGAGACCAGGAGATTGAATAAGGAATTGTTTTTTGAAATAACATTGCTTTGGGAGGCAAAGTGTGGATCTCAAGGCCACTGCAGGTGATGCCTACAGCGCCACAGTACTGCTACTTAGAGCACATAATGACTAGCCTTTGTAATTCTTAAATCTTAAAGGGGGGTTTTTTGTTTGTTTGTTTCCTGTTCAGCTACTGAGTGTGGAACGGCTCAATCTGTATGCAGCCTCCCTCAGGGTGTGCTTTCTTCTCTTTGAGAGCATGAGAGAGCATCTGAAATTCCAGCTGGAGGTGAGTTTTTCTGAGTATGACTGGGTGCCTAGCAGTAGTTTCTTGGTCTTCAAATAAATGCATATAACTAGGCAGTAAGATAGAGTCTAAATATCAATTTACCTATATATAAATGACTGGGTGGGTTATTGGTAAGCTGCGTAGGCTTTTTCTTGTTGGATAAAATGTCTTTGAGACTGGTGTGCTGCACTGCCAGCCTTCATACTGTTTGTTTAGGATGGTAAGTCCAGGTGCACTGAACGATAGAACTATTTTAAACCTTTCTACAACCTCCTTCAGAATGAGCCATCATTAAAGATGGACTATCATGTGGGAAGGTGAAGCTTAAATCTGTTTCTGTAGTCCTCAAAGCTATTCACTGTCCTGCTTTCTTTTTTCTTTCCTTAAACTGAGCTGCCCTATGTTTCTGCCAGATGTATATCAAGAAGCTGATGGAAATAATCACTGTGGAAAACCCAAAGATGCCCTATGAAATGAAGGAGATGGCTTTGGAAGCCATTGTTCAGCTGTGGAGGATTCCCAGTTTCGTGACTGAGCTCTACATTAACTACGACTGTGACTACTACTGTGCCAACCTCTTCGAGGAGCTCACCAAGCTGCTCTCCAAGGTGCTGAACCGCGGGCCGGGGGCTGCCGGCCTTGGCGGGCTGGAGGGAGGGAGGGAGGGAGGGAGCGGCCGGCTCTAAAGGGGGAGCCGGTAACTCAGAGCAAGGGTTAGCGCAGATGCAGAACTTAAGGATGGGTGTGGCCGAAATATTAAGGGTGGGTGGTTTGTAGAGGTGAAAGTGGTTAACATTTGGAAGCCAAAGAGAAAAGAATAGCCATGATGCTTTAATAATGTCAGAGCAGATAAACCATTAAATATATGCTAGAAAGCTTAGTGTGAAAAGTTTAGGGTGTTTTGTTGTATGCTTTAGGCTTCCCCAAGCTGTGAGGAAAGCTTCCTTCCCCCATTATGGTGAGAGGGGAATGAAAGTTGACTAATGCTTATATCTTATTTCCCAGAATGCCTTCCCAGTTTCTGGACAGCTGTATACTGTCCATCTGCTGTCTCTGGAAGCATTACTGACAGTGATAGATAGCACTGAGGCACATTGCCAGGCCAAAGTGCTGAGTAGCATACATCAACAAGAGAAAGAAGTTGTCAAATCCAGCCCAGAAACCATGAACAGCACCAAAGAAACAAGCAATAGTAAGACCCGTTTATTTGATATTTTGATGTTCAGCTTAGTCTTGTGCTAAACTTGCAGATCTCATTTTGGTAGCTGACATAGTAAGCTCCTTAAATATGTTTGCAGTCTTCCCATTGCATGTTTTGTAACTACACACTGATGTTAATAATCTTGCTATTTGTAAAATTTACAGATATTAAAATGTGCCCCTCATGTGAAGCTTTAAATAAAGGCCATGTCAAGACTGGCAATCACAACAGAAGGAGGGTATGCCACAGGATTCATGTAGACAAAATACTGAGGATACTGAGGAATCACAGTTACTGTGGGGAACTCCTTTGAATAAGCACATGTTCAATTTAGAGTCATCAGTTCATTATTTCTCTGTTCCTAGCTTTTTCCTTGACTTAGGGGTTTGTTTATGTGTTGGTTTTGGTTTTGTTTTGTTTTGTTTTTATTTCTACAGATAATGAGAGAGTACTCAGTGAGGGAAAAACTTCCAGTACAGTCTCAGAGCCAGCTGGGGCATGTCCTCCTACCAGTGGGTGCCTTATGGCTGACCAGATGAAGGAGGGCTGCATGGAATTGGAAGGAGGAAGTGAGGCAGGTAATAGTCTGTGTGGTACCCTGACACTCTGAGTGTGTATATGCTGGTCCTGACATTCGCTTACTGGTCCTGGTATGCTATAGACCACTGTAGCTATTGTGTGTTCAAAATTAGGAGGAGATATGTGGTGAATATTTGTTTATTATATGTGTGCTGTGTATGCCTGCTAACTATTGCATTTCTTCTGGGAGGGGGTTAGATCTGGTGGGTCACTTTAGGGTAAAAGTGTGTGAAATTCATACCAGTGCTTAGTATTTTTAAGGTAGTCAAGGGCTTTCCAGGGGACCAGTAATGTAGGTAGTCAAAATAGCCAGAAAATCAAGTCTTGCAGATGTGTGAAATTGTTTAGGACAAGGAGGTATTAAGCAATTATGCTGAAGAAAATGCGGGTGGGAGGAACGTAGTAATTGAATAGTAGGAGTGTGACTGCCATTTGCGTAGCAGCACATTACACCAAGACTCCATGACTGAAAGTTATGATGGGACACTATAGTAGGCTGAGTGCTACTCTGGGGATAGGTTTGACTGTAATGATGCTTTGTCCTTCTAGCTGAGAAGAGCATCCCCAGGAAGCCTACTCGATTTTCTTGTATCCTTCCAAGTCCTCAGGAACTTATGCAGATTAAGAACAAAAAGAAGGTATGATTTGGAATGTAGTACAAATGGATCTTTGAGTGTTCTTGTTTCCCATCCTATGTGGGCTTTGCGTGACTGGTCATATCTCAGAAATTTTGAGTTCTAGTCTCTGCTAATAAGAATTAAATACCCACTGAAAATCCTGCTACACTGCCAAACCAGCAATGATTATTACCTGTTCTGGTTTAGCTGTGCTAAAAGTTGCAAGAGGTGTTGGGGAAATTTTGTGGCTCAATTTGTAAGCTAGACCCACCTGATTTCTGGATGGAAAAGTTGCTGGGTCTAGTTTGCTTTATGCGGAGATAATCATGTACTTTCATTAAAAAGGGCAGGTTCCCTACTCTTATCAAACCTGTAAATGGGGAGTGTACCACGAGGCCTGTGACAGAAATTAACAGTCTAGCCTGCTATCCTGATGTGTGTGTTCCCGTGTTTGCTTTATCATAAGGATGACTGAAACTGTTTAATTTGTAACCCTTTGCTTTGCATTAAATCTAGCTTTCATGGCAGCTTAGCTGATGGACTTTATGTGAAAGTCCATTGCTGAAAAGGGAGCTTGCATGGTGCTTCCACTGTTCTAACTGAAAACCTCTGATACTACTCCAGCTTTACTGTGCTGGAAAACAAGGTTAGAAGAAATCAAGAGCATTGTCAGTGGCTGAGAGTTTCTTAAAGAAAGTTCCAGGTGGTCCTAGAAAAAGGGCAGTGCCTTACACTACAGCAGAGGGTAGAAAGATGTTCATAAATGTCTGTTAGTTTGCCCAGGGAAAATTGTTTCCTGACCCTAAATCTGTGAATGGTTTCATCCTGAGCGTGTAAACAGGGCACACAAAACATTCAGCTTAAGTAATGTTGATGCTGACATGGCACCAGCATGTTCTGCTTCCTTTAACCTGTGAAGTACTAAATATTACCACAGCTGGAAGGATAAAAAAAGCTAAATAAAAGCAGAAAACAAATTATGCCTCAAATGGAAAGTTTTCTTTGATGTTTCCAAAGGCAATGACCAGAATCTCAGAAGCATAGGACAGACATGAGTATAAATGTAGTGCAAACTGCCAGCAGTCTGGTCTCCTTTCAGGTGGTCTGAAGAAGTATAACCAGTCCATAGAATACCCTAGGGCTTGGGTTACAGGATTTACAGGTAAACAGAAATGCTGCTAACAGCATACAATCCCTTCAGGCCTGTTATACCAGGGCAGCACATGGTTATTATTTTGCTATGACCTCACTGGATCCTTGCGTGCTCCACGCTATTTCAGGGTCTGTGTTTCACTGCAGTTTGAGGATGTTCATGCAAGCAGGGGAAGCAGAGAACAGAGGGTGGCTTCTGAGGTACTGAGAAGCCCAGGGGAGCTAGTAATCATGATGGTCACGAATTTAGTTCACTAGGTCATCACTAGCAGTTTGATCGTGATAGGAGCTAACAGGGAACTGACATTTATTCTGGTGCCTTAGTAAAGTTCATACAGTTGTTTGTGCTTTTGGTTTTTCTGAACAGCACCAAGAACATTCAGTTAACCCTTTCTTAGTCAGGTGTTTTATTACACTATGACGGTGGTATGGTCTAGTTTCCTAAAATAAGAATCAAGCAGGGCAGAGTAGTTGACTTCCCTTCAAAACCAAAACTGCACCTGCTTTTCCCAGCCTACAGATAGTCTTGTCATGCTGGAATACCAGATGTTCCTGGGACCATGTGTCACTAGCAGAACGTTTTCTGGTTCTTAGTTTAAGCTTTTGCAGCACTGCTTCCTTGTGCCTGCTGAAGAAGTGCCAAAGATTCTTGCTGCATGTCTCCTGGCAGTGAGGTGGAGTACAAGAGCCTGGAGCCAAAGGGGACAGAAGAAGGCATGGAGCGGTGCTCCTGTTATAACTAGGTAGAGTTGATCTTGCCACATATCTGAGGTTCGTCAGATACCTTCCTCTGCTCTGTTTCCATATTAGAGCAGGTGAGGCACTTGGGGTAGCAGAGCTAATTGCTTGGTGAAATATCAAAACTTTTCAAAGATAGCAGCTCATGCTTGCTCTGTCCAGTATTATTTGATAGCAAATCCTTGTGATGAACATAGGTTTTCTGGCCTGGTTAGTCTTCTTGCTGGATTACACAGTACAATAAACTTGATCATGCTGAGGTTGATCTATTTTCTACTTTGATCTTAGTTCAAATGCCAAGAACAATCTAAAGTAAGAAATGCACCTCAGGCTTGTAATTATCTGAATGTCTTCTTCAGCTCCTGATAACTGGCACAGAGCAGTTCAACCAAAAGCCAAAGAAAGGGATACAGTTTCTGCAGGAGAAGAACCTTCTTGCCACCCCCATCGACAACAACGAGGTGGCCAGGTGGCTACGGGAAAATCCTCGCTTGGACAAAAAGATGATTGGGGAATTTGTGAGTGACCGTAAGAACATAGACTTGCTGGAAAGCTTTGTTGGGTGAGTATCTTCCTGTATCTTTTTAATCAGAAAGAGGTGAAAGTTAGAGTTCAGTGATTAAAAAAACCGAACAGTAGAACAGTAGTTCCTGGAGGCATGGGATTTGCAGCGCTTCGTTCTCTGTGTACCACTGTGCCTTAACTCTGTGCATCTCTTGCATATGGTAACACCTCAGATAATAGTATGATACTCGAGCTCCTTTCGGTAGGACCAGTCTCTGTGAAGACTGGAGAGATGATTACATACATAATCACCTGTAGGATTGCTGACACACTCTTTCCGCCCCCCCGCCCCCCGTATATTTCTTCTCTCCTCACCCTCTGCTCTTTACTCTCTGTTCTCTGTGAAATCTGGTATTCTGATGCCAAAACAAACAAGATTTGTAGTCAGTAAGTTTATCCTACCTTTCCCATCCTGATTCAGTTTCTCATTACATTTCGTTCTTGCAGGACTTTCAGCTTCCAAGGTTTAAGGCTGGATGAAGCTTTACGACTTTATCTAGAGGCCTTTAGATTACCAGGAGAGGCACCCGTAATCCAGAGACTGTTGGAAGCCTTCACAGAACATTGGAGGGTGTGTACTTGATGGGCAGAAAGCTCAAAACTGTTTTCTTTCTTGTGCATCTCCGTGCCATGAGGGACATGTCAGATCGACTGCCTGTGTAATAAGCTTACTGTGCCCTGCAGGCAGCAGCTGTTGGTTTATAGATGACAGTGGCACATAGATTTCTGGGGTGCTTTTTGGAAGCTGGAGTTTTTGTTTGTCCCAGAGATGATTCAGTACTGTGGGTAGAAAAATGGCTGTCTTGGGTCACTGATATCACTGTTCCTGCAGGACTAATTTGTGCATATATTTGCCTTTCAGAAATCAAATGGGTCCCCATTTGCTAATAGCGATGCCTGTTTTGCCCTGGCCTATGCAGTTATTATGCTGAACACTGACCAGCACAACCATAATGTCCGCAAGCAGAACGTTCCAATGACTCTGGAGGTGGGTGTTACCAGTGTAGGCACGTGTCTTCTCTGGTTTTGATAGTAACGTAGGACCTGTTTTTATCTCAATGGCATTCTCTTTTTTTCCCCCCGGCATTCATCGCTCATGTACACAATAAGCCGGTGTGCAGCACTGAAGTTGGGTACAGTTGGAGAGGGAGCTGTTGGCAAGGGCAGTCTGAAGAAACAGAAGCTTAGCAGGCAGCTTGCCAAGTTTGTCAGGAGGCTTGTGTGTGCGTGAGCAGACTGTGTTATAAGACACAGTAAGAATGAGAAAATTGTTGAACTGCTGTGGGCTTCTTGAGAGTTCAAGTCCTGGGAGTGTGCAATGGTACAGACGTGTTGTCTGATGTCCAGCCTTAGCTAAGCATGTGTTATGTTGTGTCTCTGTTCTTTCCTTGTGAGCAGAGTTAGGGGTTGCTGCAAACTACCGCCACTAAGAATAGCATTTAGGTTTCAAACTTTGAGGCTGCATGTGGAAGAACACAGGAAAATCTCCTTCTGGTCCAAAGAAAAACAAATGGAGTACTGATCCTAGCCAAGCAGTTAAAGCTGGATATTAGGAATTAATGTTGTTGTAACTTTTTTCAGGAGTTTCGGAAGAACTTGAAAGGTGTGAATGGAGGCAAAGACTTTGAACAGGACATATTGGAGGACATGTACCATGCCATCAAGTAAGAATCAACCTATCATCTCCTTGTATGCAGACAGCAAACTAGAGTTGTTTGGTTTGTGAGACTTCTGGAGACTATGGAGAGAGACTCACTGATCCATGTGCCTCTTTGCCTCAGACCAGCTTCCAGCTCTATGTGGGACTGTGGTAACAAGCCTGTCTCAGTGATTGCTCTGGATTTGTGCTATGGTATTTTAATCCACAGAGCTTAAGCTAAAGTTAAAAAATACATTACTTCCATCAACATGCAAAAGAATGGCTGAGCAAGACCAGCACACGTGAAATGCTGTATCTAAGAAGGGTCTGTTCTCCAGACCAGGCCTTTAGACTTCTTTGGAACTTTTTGTGTAGTACTAGAGATAGTATCTCATTCCCAGGACAGCACTGGTGCCCTGACATAACATGTCCAGGTCTCAGTTTCAAATGTTCTGCTCTTGAGCTCTTCATATGAGGCTGCTGTCTGCATCAATCTCTTCTGCCACCCCTGAAGCTCTTGGCACGCTGACCAGTATTTGGTGAAAATTCCTAGTGGCTGAGGCCTGTTTGTGCACAGACTAGCTCTGGATGGGGAGCTTTAATAATAGCTCAGAAATCTAGCCTATCCAGGCCCAGCCAATATGAAGCTGAGAGGATTACATCTCTGAGGAGACAGGATGTGACTGACTCTCAGCTGGTTTCAATCTGCAGTGGCAGGCAGTGGCTCGGGCTGGAAGCAGGGCAGTGTGATTAGGCTGACCACCCTCCCTTTTGAGCCTTCTCCAGGAAGGTGGGGATGCTGCCTGTACTGAAAATCTAGCAGTTCTTCAAGAGGTAACTGTAGCTTTCAAATAGAGCTCTAGTTTTGATTGGCCACTTTCCCCTGAGGGTGTTCTTAATGTTTTGAGTAGTACCCTGAGAATATCCTCATATCTTTCAGTTACCTAGTGCCTCTGTCCCAGTCTATTCCCCTTTACCCTCCTTTTACCAGATAGTTCAGCTTTTTCGGTATGTTCTATGGCTAAAACAATTGATGTATCATTTCAGTATTTCTCCATCTCAGACAGATTGCCCCAGTGTCCTAGTTGAGATTGAGGAACTGTTTGTTTTCTTTGTAATATTAGGTGGAAAAAAATATCAGACTGTAATCTGTACGGAGTAGTGCATGATCTCTTCAGGATCTCACCATTTCACTTTTGAGCACATTTCCTGAGACTTTCCAAGTGAACCCATTCACTTGCTTCTGTTAACATTAAACAAATATGGATTCTTAGAAAAAACACACTGACTGCAAACATATTTTCCTATATAATCTCAGTAATGATTGCTCTTTTCAAAATATGCAGGCAGCTGAAACGAAGAGCTTACTTCTTATGCATAAATCAAGAGCGTTTTTTATAGTAGTTGTTAGCACATGAAAATTGCTTCTTTGGTAACTGAAGCACGTTATTTTTTGATTGTTGCAGAAAGACCTCTACTTTTCAGATTGGCTGCAATCTACTATTATTAGTAGATGTGACTTTTGTTCAATTAGTTGGTCGTCTGCAAAGGGTTATCTCTTGTGCAATGTTACCCAAGTCTAGTGAGTATGTATTTAGGCTTGATGTGTTTTAACCTGGGATTGCAAGTACCACTTGACATTAATCATAATTGTTGTATTATTTTATATAGCTTTAATCCATTTAGAGTAAGGAGCTGTGGTACCCTGGTTATGAATCACCCATCATACACTTGGTTTCTTGTTTTATCTTTAATTTTGTACTACTTGTCTTTCTGATACTTGATTTTGGCAGAATATGAATATTTGCATTGTTCTTCTACAGAGGTACTCATGCCTGTAGTGGTATAATGATTTAATTTTTATTTTTTTTTTTAATCTGGGAGTAATGAGATATACAGAGCACTCTAATGGGGTAAGAGTTGGGGGGGGCAGGTAACGCTATGCCAGTGTGCTGTTCAAAATTTCCTGTAATTTAACTGCAGTATGTGTTGCGTTTTGCACTTGTAGTGTTAGGTAGGTGCTTCTTCAATACTATCCTTACACGGGTGCTGCTGGGAGCCACCAGGCTTTATATCCAGGATATCAAAGAAGGGCAGGGGAAGCAGGCAGCTCTGGGAAAATAGAATGTTTCAGGAGCTGGCAAAATCACTCCAGAGTAGGTATCACTTAACTTTGGGACCATGTAATGAAAGGCACTGTGTAAATGTTAGGTTTGGCTCAAAATGAAAAATTCAACCTTACTGCCTTCCTTCCTCGTAGAAATGATGAAATAGTGATGCCAGAAGAACAGACTGGCCTCGTGAAGGAAAACTATATCTGGAATGTCCTGCTACATCGTGGTGCCACTGATGAGGGAATATTTCTTCATGTGCCTCCTGGAAGCTACGACCATGATCTCTTCACCATGACATGGGGGCCAACCATTGCAGCGCTTTCTTATGTTTTTGACAAGAGCTTAGAAGAAACAATCATCCAGAAGGCTATCTCTGGTTTCAGGTAACTCTTGCATTCATGAAGACCCAGAAGAGTTAAAGTGGGCCATTGTCTCCTGTTTACCTGCTAGAGGCATCACAGTAAATATCGACTGTTACTTTTCCTAACAATTGAAGAGCATTTTATTGTGACCTACAGTCCTCTAGTTTTGTTCTATCACTTGTATTGGTTCATTCTATCTTGGCTTCTCTTGATTGCCACTCACTGTTTGCCTTGGCTGCTCTGTTGTAATAAATCAAAGTGCCTGGGGTATGTATTTTTAAACTCCAACCTGGTTACATTTAGAAGACCTGCTGACATAGCTGTGCTGCTTAGAAGTGAGGGGGGAAAGTCACTCTTAACTTGCACAGTGATGCTCACACAATCCCTGTATATGAACAAAATCTGTCATGTGTATGAGGCCATAGCTGTGGCTGAATGGGATGGGGATTTTTTTTTTAATATTTTTTTTCATTTCCAGATGACCAGTTTTCAAAAGAAACTTGCTATCTGTGAGAAACTGTGTTGGAATGATCTTTGGTCATGCTTAGATCCAGACCAAATGATGCCTTAAGCATAGTTTTAAAGCTCTGTTAATGTACTGCTGTAGCCATGACCTCTTGGAAACCAGACCTTCAACACTACCGCCAATCTCAGCAACTCTCTCTTATGTCAAGACTGGAGCTTAGGTATATTGGCTCAGGTGCAAGTGGTCTGTCTGTTTAGACTCACTTCTTGAAAGTGATCCTTGCATCAGCACAGACAAATATCAAGATCTATGGATGAGGATTGAGATTATTTGAGGGATAATAGTAGACTTCTGTACGTCAGCATTCATTATGAGTGTGTGGAGAGAAAGGTCTAAAATGTCAACAGAAAGGCGCTCTGATTTGCTGTCCTGTAGACAGACTTGTCTGTGCAGACTTACTACATTATTTTCTGTTTTCTTCTTTCCCCAGAAAATGTGCAATGATTTCTGCTCACTATGGCCTTAGCGATGTGTTTGACAATCTCATAATTTCTCTCTGCAAGTTTACAGCCCTGAGCAGTGAGGTAAGTTTGAAAGGGGGGGAAAGAAGCATAGTTTTTAGTGTATCAGAGCTCTCTTCCCCTGTTAAGCAGTAATATTTGCTTATTTTAGTTATCACAGTATCTGTAGTTATCTATCCAGAGTTTTCTGGAAGAGGCAATGAAAAGTGTGTAGTGAAATAGGACTTCCATAGGACAGGTTCAAATATGCATATTTCTTTCTACTTACTCACAAGTGGCAGTTTGTGCAGAGCAGAATGCCATAATGTAGAAGTGTTTATTCTTCTGAGATCTCCCTGCGATCAAGACGGTGATCATCCATGGTCCCAAACGGGTTTATGCATTTCAGCTATTGAATATCTAGTTATACGGCTTACGTGGTGCCAAGAGGGACTGTTTTGTGCTGTTCTTCCAAAGTGCAGGGGCTGTGCATCCACACAGCATAAAGGGGTCGGAAAAACAAATGCTTTGAATTTGTTGGTTGGTGTGTGGAGTCTGGTAATAAGATCAGCAGTTAGCCCCATTTTAGGCAAGCCTTGCCCCCCCCCCCCAATCTGTTTGTTACAGCATCAGCCTGTTTTTCCTCAAGGTGTTTGACAGATAGTGTGTGGCAGACCATGCTTTGTGCTAAGGAGAAGACAACAGCAACTCTTTTAAAGGGTCAGAACTTGCAAAGAATCTCACAGTGTTGTTCTAAGAAGCAGTGCAAGACCCACGGTGAGCAGAATAGAATTGCCACACGTACAAAAAAGGGAAGCAAGATCATTCAAGACTGAAAGAGTGGGAGTAAAAAGGCCAAGACAGGTGATTTTTTTTTTTTTTAAATCCCTTGAAGGGATAGCAGAAAGGGAACAATTCTGCAAGTTAGTCCAGTTGATGGAATTAGGCTATAGGGAAATGGAATTGTTTGGATTGGGTGTTTTGTATCACTTGCATTCTGGCATTGGTAGCAGTGAAAAAGTACCAAGCTGACTATTAAAAGTCAAAGAAATCCTAAGTGGTGAAGTTGCTTTAGGTTCCCTCTTCTTCCACAGCTCACAACAGTAAAGATGGAATACTTGATCCTCTCCAGGCATACCAGACTTCAAGACTACCAATAGATAACACAAGCAGAGGAATGTCTGCCATGAAGCAACTGTTTGACACAGATTTACACAGTAGAAGCAACTAAACTAAGCCCTTAGAGGCACTAGCTATTGCCAGCTGCATCCCATCTAGTTGTGAGACTGGAATCTGGAGCAGTCCGAGGTCTGTGTAAATTAAGCAAGCATGTCTTTTGGTGATGATGTAGAATCAGGGACTTCTGGATTTGAAGAAGGCTGTGAGTTCTTATCTTTGGCCAGATTCCAAGTACACCAATTACTTTCTGCTGTCCTAAATTCCTGTAAGGCTTGGAGACAGAGTGGAATATGACAACTGAACAAATATTTGAGAGAGAGTCTAGTGGAAGGGGAGAAGGAGAGGCTGTGGAGACAAAACGGAGAGCAACTGTTAGAGAGCAAGGGAAGAACATCGAAGTGTCACTTAGCTGCTAGTTACTTCCCAGGTCAGATCATCCTAGTGGTCAGGCATCCTCTCCACGCACTGTAATTGCTATGCACAGCCACACTAGTTGAAAGAAGAGGAATGGAAAGGAACATGGAGGGGGGATTAAGTGGTTTAAGAAGAGTGGGTGCCCCACTTCTTGATCCACAGTTAAGGCTCATACTGACTCAGTGTATAAGTAGTAGCAAAACCCCTGTGTGTTTTAATTCAGTGGTTGTGGCTTGTTGCCACAGTGCAAAACCAGGCATATTGCTGTTTGCGCTCTGACACTTCAGAGATGTGTATATTCTTGTGGTTTCCCCATAGCAACAATGAAAAAACAAATTGGTTGTCACAATTCTGCCAGCCTTCCAGATTGGCACTTCTAATGGAGTTTGTTCACCTCTAGATCAAAGACTCATTTTGATAATAGTTTCGCCAGCAATCTGGCTGAAGCAAGAGCTAGTTTTTCTGAACTTCAGGTCTGAAATTGGAAGAGCCACATTTTCAATCCATCCTATCTCCTGTCTTCTCTCTCCTTCCTTGATGAAGGAGTAAGTATGGGTTTTGTCCACATAAGCAAGAGAATGGGAAAGCCCATCTCTTGTCAAAAAGACCATTGCAATGAGCTTAAGTAACTGCAACATGGAGCATTTTACCATGTCTGATGCTAGCTCACATGATTGCTGGTTTTTTTTTATTTTGGCAGCATATACTTGGTTGGTTTAAATGACTTAGCATGCTTTTTGTATTTTGAAAAGCTGTGAGTGCGTTGAACAGATTATGAGGAATTGTGGTCCAGCAATTATTGGTAGAGACTGTATGTCAGGGTTTGTCACTCTTACTTTGAATCTTGCTGTTAAGTAGTGGAAGCAGTAGCCTTGCAAGTCAGTAACGCTTTTGGCCATAGTTCCCTTCTCTAACAGTAGAGTGGAGTAATCACTGATTCCAGAGGAGATGTGGTACTTTTTGTAGAAGGCTTTGATTCTGGAATGAGTTTGTATAGCAGAATAAATTAGTGTGAGTGAGTTTTCAGCAAGCAATTTCAAAATATTCTGTATTGTTGTTGTTCTTGGAGAGCTTGTGTCTAGGTGGTTCAGTGATTCAGCTTGTATCAGGTAAGCCATCTTGTCCTTGTTTTTGTGCAAAGTGAATATGAGCTGAGGAGTTATCCAAGCGTCGTACATAGAATTGTTGTCTTTCCTATAACCAGTTCTGAACAGTCTGCCCTAATTTGTGTGGAAAACATCTCTTGCTGACTGATTGCCACCCCCTCTTCTTTCCTGCAGTCTATTGAGAACCTGCCCACTGTTTTTGGAAGTAATCCCAAGGCCCACATTGCAGCAAAGACTGTGTTTCACTTGGCCCATCGCCATGGTGACATTCTGCGGGAGGGCTGGAAAAACATCATGGAGGCCATGCTACAGCTTTTCCGAGCAGAGCTGCTGCCCAAGGCCATGGTGGAGGTAATAATAGCTGGCCCATGGGTAATTGAAGAGTGGGGGAGTGGGAAGCTGGCTTTTCATGGAACCAGTTCAAAGAGGCGGAGAACTCTCATGCAAAGGCCTGGTTTTGGTAAAGTATGTACAGAGCTAGAAAGCCTGCAAAGGGTGTAGTGTTCAAGTTATGTGCAGGCTCCAGCTTCTTTTGCAGAGTTTCATTTTTTTATCATCTTTTTGTTGGACTTGAGAAATTCCCAGCTTTCATTTTACTTGAACAAATTTTTAATATTGTGGAGAAGAGGGACATGCCTATAGGCGTGAAGTATTAGAGCACAGCATTGGTGTTGCCAGATGGGGGTCATGCTTTACTGAAGGCGTGAGGAGGTGAAGAGCTGGGATTGACCACCTACACATGGGTGGTTGGGTGTAGTGTTTCATCACTAAGTCAAACATTACGGGGTTGGGGGGGTAAGGCTACAAAGGAGTAGACAATTGATCGTATACATGTTCTGGTCTGTCTTCCAGGTTGAAGACTTTGTGGATCCTAATGGCAAAATCTATCTGCAACGTGAGGAGACACCATCTAACCGGTGAGTGGTGTCAGTGCCCAGGCAGTCCTTTTTGTACCAAAGCTGGAGAATAATATGATTCTTGTCTTCTTACTGATGCTGGTGTCTTCTGATTTGCAGCGGTGAATCTACAGTGCTGAGTTTTGTTAGCTGGCTCACTCTCAGTGGGACAGAGCAATCTGGTATGAGGGGGCCATCTACAGAGACACAGGAGGCAAAGCGAACAGCTCTGGAATGCATAAAGGTAACATATGGGCTGTAAAAGAACCTGCTTTTGTTTGTGGTGACAGTACTATGTGGATAACAGGCAACAGAAGCTTAAATATGCATGCTTCTAGGCAATATTGCAGGTTCCAGAGGACTTGGAAATGGTAAGAAACTACAGTGGAGTGTATCTGCATTGACAGCTAAAGGGTCTTATGTGCCATTACACACAAATGTAGCAACACATGAAAACAGGAATATTTCCCCACAAGAGGCTGGGATCTACCCTTGAAGTCACGGTCCTATAATTAAAGACAAATTAATAAATTCTCAAAATTCTAATCTTTTCGAAGACAATGTTAAGGTGTATGATGCCAACAGAATCTGAACCTGGGGTATGAGCAGTGTGTGGGCAGAGGAATTACCTGTTAAAATCTGTCTAGCACAGATCAGGTCTGTTAAGGGTAATTGATGTTAAAGGAGTGAAGTAGCTGGCAGGAGTTTTCCTCCAGGTAATTGTGTTTAAAGCCACTGTCTATATCTTTCCTGGAAACAAGTTGTGTTTCTGGAGGATCTGTTTGTATGCTTTCCCCGCCCTGCAGATGTACAGTCCTCTCTTCTGTCTTTTGCAGCAATGTGATCCTGAGAAGTTGATCACAGAAAGCAAATTCCTCCAGCTTGAATCCCTCCAGGAGCTCATGAAGGTGAGAGAGATATGGGCAGGGGATTGGACTGGTGATGGAACAAGTATGCTATGTATGATCATGGATATGTGCTGTGTACGCACCTAGCTGCTCTGTCCTCAAAGGAGGTCTTGGACCTACTTGGGATATGAAATAAGTCATTAGTTCAGCTGTTACATGTAACTTTTGTGCTGGCAGCCACAATTGCTTTAGTAGTAGAGGAAGACATTAAATTGTGGAATGCATTCTAAAAGCCTTGAGGAGGTCATGGTAAGTGTTTGAAAATATGTGTAGCTCTGTGTAGGAGCTTACGGTTATGCTTTTTCATCTTTTCTGGTGTGCTGTGTGCCTAATGAGAATGTTGTAAAAGGCCACTTCAGAGAAAAGAGCTGTACAGAAATATTTGACTGTGTGCTACTAGGTAGTGTCATACCTGGTGGCTGCGGGAGATGTAATCAGGCTGGACTCACTAGCCTTTGGGCTAGAGAGGCTCATCTCCCTGGGGGAAGGTAGTTACTTACCTGGTTCTGGTAGTTGCTTCTCAGGCTAGTGTGGACTTTGAGACCACTCCAGGATGTCAAACAAATCTGTCTGCTGCTCACCATTTCTAAAAGTAAATAGTGCAGTGGAACCCTTGCAGGGATGCCGCACGGGCTGGCAGTCTGTGTTGCCTAATTCCATGGCTCCTTAAAGTGCAAGTGCCTTTCCCTTCAGGCTGCTGCCATTGCAATTCACTGGCTTGATCAATAGGGTGCAGGACAGTATTGAGACTTGTGCTAAAACAAAGGAAAGGCTTATTTAGCAAGGCTTGCTGCAGGGGTTCAGAAGAATAGGTATTGAGTTCTGAAATAAAGATAAGTGAGTGAACCCCAAAGAACAATACCTAAAATGGCTAAAGCAGAACTTGCTGTTTGGATCACACAAAGACATGTTGCTGGCCCATGTGGGGAAGTGGTGACTCAGTTTTTGTGTGCTATCTCAATTCCAGGGGAACATTTTGCTCCTACCCCTATTATGCCAGGAATTCTCCCTTCATATGCAAGCTGATGGCTTGAGAGGAATAGTTCAGTATTTGTAGTCATTCCTAGGTATGTCTGCCTTTTCTGTGCTTTGCATATTCTTAGCAAGAAGCTGCTGGCTTTCAGAATTCCTCTCCATCTGAGAGACTTCATCAGAGTTTAACATCTTTTAAGTTCATATTGTATCCTGCATTAAAGAAAAAAAATCCCATATATTTAGCTTGAACTCTATCCAGTGCATTTTTGATAGACTATGCATGACCTCAGCAGAGAGCAGAGTGTGTTTTTTCCCGGACTCAAAGCATTTTGTTGGTCCTCACTTGTTGGTTCCCCAGTTTTGAGGGCTTGTGATTCATAAACATTTCCTGGTTTTTCTAGGCTCTAATCTCTGTGACTCCTGATGAGGAGACATATGATGAAGAGGATGCTGCCTTCTGCTTGGAGATGCTTCTGAGGATTGTGCTAGAGAATAGGTATGGCCTTGAAATACATGCAGATTCAATGTAAATGTCCCTGCTTTACTGCAGCTGCTGCCTGGGTCCAGGGAATGAGTTCCTTATGTGCTTGATTTGCCAGCTGAAGCAGCATGTGGCTGTAATTTCAGGGCTTAGCAATTCCACTCTAGCATGTGCAAACAGAGGGGCTATTCACCCATAAATTATTGCTTCATATACTGAGATTTGGAGAACATAAACTAAACTCTGGAGGGAGAATTCTTCCACCTGATTGCCTTGCAAGTAATGAAGTAAATAAGAAATTTGATGGTTTTGTTGTTTCTGTGTGTCTGTTCTTATATCTCCCGGTTGGAGTTTTTCTTTGAAATGAAGAAATACCAGGTGGTTTGGAGTTCTGGGAGAGGTAGCTGAATTCCTCTTGTCTCATCTCCTTTCATCCTGCCCTTTCCCTCCTCCTTGTTGTGGCTAGGGATCGTGTGACCTGTGTCTGGCAAACTGTCCGAGACCACCTCTATCATCTCTGTGTCCATGCGATGGAGTTCTGCTTCTTGGTGGAGAGGGCAGTGGTGGGGCTGCTGAGACTGGCAATTCGGCTCCTTCGTCGGGAAGAAATCAGTGTGCAGGTAAGGGGTTTTTGAAAGTCATTTACTGGGGTTTTGTGGCTACACTTGGCAACACAGGAAACTGATTGCTGTTGGGTGGACCCACGTTTAACCTGTGCTGCAGGTAACAACAAACAGTAGTTGTCAGTAGCTCTAAATAAATGAAGGGGGACTTTGCTGGAGAGTGGATGCAAATAATAGGGTCTGTCATTCTTGTCTCCTTCTCTGGCCAGGTTCTCCTCTCACTACGTATCCTGCTCATGATGAAGCCAAATGTGCTGTCCAGAGTTAGCCATGAGGTTGCCTACGGCCTCCATGAACTCCTGAAGACCAACGCTGCCAACATTCACTCCGGGGATGACTGGTACACGCTCTTCACCCTCCTGGAGTGTATTGGGTCTGGGGTGAAGCCGCCTGCAGCCCTGCAGGTTACAGCAAGGGCAGATAACGACACAGGTAAGACAGGCCAGCTTTTGCTAGGAAATCTGATGCCTGCCTGCCAGATAAGCAGCTGCTTCCTCAAGCTTTTCAATTAGCAAAGGGGACTGCAAGAAAACAAAGCTGATATTAAACTACATTAGCAAGATTAAAGACCAGCACCTGCTGTTCACTCCTACCCCATGGTCTGTCCCTGTCTCTACTATACCATCTCTTCCTACTCCGTGAGCAGCAGTCCAGGTGCTAGTCCCTGGGAGAGCAGTGGGAGGAAAACTGATATCAGTTGTAGCAGCTGTAGAAGGTCTTTGCTCTACCCAAGGAGCATTTTTTGCTGGTTGTGGTCTGGTGCCTTGGGTAATAGAGCCTTAATCTCTCATCTGGGTGTGTAATGTAAACTCAGCTGTTGTTCCTGTCATACTTGCTTCTTTGGTGGGACTGACTCCTTTCTGTCCCCATTTTAAGGATCTCGTAAAGGGAGTTGTTCTTTAAAATTCTATTTCCAAATCCACTTGTGTTCAGAGTGCCTGAACCATTCCCATAAGACCAACTCACTGTTTCCCACTTCTCTTGACTATGTTAGAAAGGCAGTCTTTTCAGCAAACTGTTCCTGTTTCACTGTAGTCAACTGGCAATGTATTTGAGGCTGACAGCTTTAGACTTTTAAAGCAAACAGCAAGAAAAGACTTTTTCAGAAGCCTTAATTTTCCTCTTTGCTTTTCTAGAACTTCCTTGCTAGGTCTTGATGCTTTGTGCTAGACAGATGGGAGAAACCTGATTTTGTAAAACCCCTATGGTCTTTGCCTTTGGGGCTAATGCTGTGCTGTCTTCTATCCCCTTTTTAAAATTTATTTTATTTTTAATGTTTCTGTCTTTACTGATTGAGTAAACTACTTGACTGTGGCACCTTGCACATCAGAACATTAGTTCTCTTTATCTCCTTCTGAAAACATTTGGTGCACTGTATTCACGGCAAGTCTGGCTCTACTGGTGAGTTTCTAGATAATGTTAAATGATGGAGAGAATGAATTTTTGCTTCTGATATAATATTTAGTAACTTAAATTTGGATCTTGCAAAGATGTCTGTGCTTGGGATGTGTACATGTGAAATCTAAGGTTATTCTAAAGGTCAGGGAAGGTAGATCTGACAGGTGTGGAACATGCTAATGTAGATTGCTGTCCATGAGAAAGACTTTAACCTTATTAGTATGGAGCTGAGTGACCCCAGAGGCCCTGTGTGAGTTATGTCATTCCATGTTGTGCTTTTGGAGTCATCTTGGCTAAACCTAGCGCCTCCGGTAGTTCTTAAAGCATGTGGTACATCTGATTCTTCCCTCAGGGTCAAAGCATTGGACTTCCTGCCCTTTTTAAATCCACGGTCAGGCTGACAAGTGACATAGCAGAGAATAGAAAGTCCCTTCCCTCTGAAGGGGAAAGCCAAACATACCTATGGGGGAGAAACGGTGGCAAAGATCTGTGTTTCTTGCTGTCACGTGTGCATACTCCTGTCATAGTTGTTCTTCCTCTCACAGGAGGAGAGGCCTGGGCCGGTTTCTTCTGGGGCCCACTGGTGATTCCTAGCTGATGCTGATTTGACTAATCTGGATTGTTTCTCCCTTATCCACAGCTGCTCTTCCAACTTCTTTATTTGACTGTGATCTAAAACCCACACCTTTTGTCTTGAAGGTGCTCAGTCAGACAGCGAGGTCTCTTTCTCCTATCATCCAAGTGACATGAGCCTGGACCGTGGCTACACCTCTGATTCGGAGGTGTACACAGACCATGGGAAGCCAGGCAAGATGCATCGCTCAGTGACAGATGTGGATGTCGTGAACAGTGGCTGGCTGGTGGTGAGTAGCCAGTAGGCTTCTGGTGCCTGAAGAAGGCTATTTCTGGCATAGTTGTGGGCAGAGGGTGTGGTAGAAAGCATTGGACAGTAGAAAAGAAAGCTAAGATGAGCTGACTATGTAAAGGGAGGATGGGGAGGAGATGCAGATGGAGAGGAGAAAGCTTGGAGGCAAATGAGGGAGAAAGGGAAATGGTAACGTTTCTGTAGTATCCTGTTGGCTTCAGAAGAAAGGCTCTTTCAGCGTGTGCATGAGGTGCTGCTTGTTATGCTACCCTCTTGCTGTGCCCTGCAGGTGGGAAAAGATGACATCGACACCTCCAGATCCACTGCTGGGCTCAGCAGGCTGGGGCCGTCTCCTCTCGTCAACCAGTACAGCCTGACTGTGGGGCTGGATTTGGGTCCACATGACACAAAGTCTCTCATGAAGTGCGTAGAGTCCCTGTCCTTCATCGTGCGAGATGCTGCCCACGTTACACCTGAGAACTTTGAGCTTTGCGTCAAAACCATCCGCATCTTTGTGGAGGCGAGCTTGAATGGGGGTAAGATGGCCCTTGGTTTGACAATCAGGATGGGGCTTGGGGCAGCCAGTCAGCAAGAAGTGTGAAGTATACTGTCAGGGAACGAGTCCTCAACCCCCAGAAAATGGTCTGCTGTGAGAAAAGTGTCCTGACTCCTGCTGGCAGCAGGGACCTTATTCTTATTCCTCTCTTTGGGATGGAGGAGAGGTCTGGAGCTGCTGTGGAGGTAGCAGTATCAGCTGTTGCTGAAGGCTGTTCTGAGGGGTGCTGGGTACCTCTTCAAGCAGGTAGTTGTCATTTCACAGGACAGGGCCCTCCGCTGGGGATATCAAAAGGTGGCTGCTGTGTGTGTTGAAAGGCAGGAAATTTCATGGTGGAGTATGTATATGGTATGTTGCTGCCTTTCACTTTCTAGGCTACAAGTCCCAGGAGAAGAGGGGGAAGAGCCACAGGTATGACAGTAAATCCAGTCGGTTAAAAAAAAAGCCAAAGGAGAGCTCCACACGGCGATCACGGGTCTTGAGCCAGCACCAAGCACACACACACAGTGATGAGGATGAGGATGAGAACATCCCTGCCAGCTACCACACTGTGTCTTTACAGGTTAGTCAGGACGTAAGTATAGCAAGGATTTCCTCCTCTCCTTTCCCATGCTCAGGGCCTTGCTAGGGAGTCACTGGGATTCTTCATGGGGTGAGGTGGGGGGCTGGATCATGGGTTAGTGGGCATTAGATAGCAGAGGGTGACTCTGGTGGCAATGTGTGGTTCTGCAGTGCAAGAGGAGAACTGCAATTTGGACAGGCAAAAGCAGAATAGTGGTGGAGAGAGAAGGTCTCCGAAAAGCAAAGATGGGGTCTGGAGCCGTGGGTCACTAGTAAGAAAGATGGATGTAGATCAAGGGCGTTTGGAGGCACGAGGTTCAGGTGGGATTAGTGGGGAGTCTGACAGGGCATCTGAGCTTGTGGAGAGGGGATAGCCTTGTGGGCTGAGGCACTGGGATTTCAAGTACAGAGGACTGAGATGAGGGAGTCATTTTTCTCTCCAGCTGGTACTTCAAAGGTGAGGAGACACGGGCCTGCTGACTGCCAGGCTGTTGGGCCTCAGTTCAGTGGTAAAGTGACTAGAATGCTGTCATTTTCCCATTTGAAGCTGTTCTGAGGGGGCTTTGCATGTGCTTCATGCTTTTTTTTTGTTTGGTTTTTTTTTAAAAAAAAAAAAAAAAAAAGTTGCAGAGAATTGTCCCTGGACAGCATAGCTGAATCACTGGGTTTCTCCCTCTGCCTGGGAAAGTCAATGCTCTGTGCCAGGAAAGGCTCCATTCTTTCTCCTGGCAGGATTGGTATGCTGTTCCTTGAAGATGGGATTGACATGGCTACTGAACTGGCACAAATCTTGCTGAAGATGCCTGGCACTTGACCACTTAAGGAGAGTACAGACAGCAGGGCCTGACACCATCTCCGTAGCTATATATGTTTATGTACATATAGGAAGCAGGCTTGAGTAGCTGTGAGTCTTTTAGCATTGGTTTGGGGAAGAGCAGAGACCAGAGTTGCTTCAAAAAATTAACTCCTGTGTGTTGCTTAATGTGATGCTTGACTTGCAGCTCCTGGACCTCATGCACACCTTGCACACACGAGCGGCCACCATCTACAGCTCCTGGGCAGAGGAGCAACGCCATCTAGAGACAGCAGGGAGGAAAATTGAAGCAGATTCCCGAACACTGTGGTCCAACTGCTGGTGTCCTTTGCTACAGGGTAAAGCCATCCCCTTGTGATGAGAGTGAGCAGAGACACTTCCAAAATAATGGCAGCACTCGGGAAAGTTGAGGAGCCAAGCACTAACTGCAGAAAGCAGGCGGAGGTTGTTTTTAGGGCCTGCTGTAATTGAAAAAGAACTTGGATCAGATCCAGAGAGGTATCTTTAGCATGAATTAGCTGCCAGCTTGCTTCTGGACCTGACTGTGTCAGATTCCCAGTCTGTGGCCTGAAACAAGTATAATCCTCCCCCTGCCCCCGACAGTCTTTGATCTTCATTAGACTTTTCACACTAGACTGGGGAAGTAGGGATATGATACTTTCCCTGTGGGCTTTGCCCTGAAATCCCTCTCTTGCAGGTATTGCCTGGCTGTGCTGTGATGCCCGACGCCAGGTACGGATGCAGGCACTCACTTACTTGCAGCGGGCCCTCCTGGTACATGACTTGCAGGCCCTGGATGCCCTGGAATGGGAGTCCTGCTTCAACAAGGTAACCTCCTGGCTGGGCTGGGCACGTAGGCAGGACAGCATTGTCATGAAGAGCAAAGCTGTGTGCAGGAGTGGCAGAATGGTGTCCTACTTCACCGTCTTCTTGAGCAGCTTGTTCACAACAGACAAGGCATTCCCTACTCTGATCCTGTGACAAGTTCCTCTCTGCTTAGGCTTCTGACACAGCTTCGTGGAGTATTGAAATGAATCCACTCATTTCCACTTCCGGTTGCTTCTCCCATGCTCTCTGCCTAGAAGCCACCAGTCCCAAAAGCCAGCTCCTTCCTGTAAGGCTGTCTGTGCAAATCTCATCAGTCATTTTTCAGCTCTGAAATATCAGTGTGTCTGATCCAACAGGTGCTGTTCCCTCTGCTAACCAAGCTACTCGAGAACATCAGCCCAGCTGACGTTGGTGGGATGGAAGAAACTAGGATGAGAGCCTCAACACTACTCTCCAAGGTGAGCCTGCTTCTGCTGCCTGAGACCTCGGGAAACCGTGTGCCTCAAGAAAAGCAAACTGCTGTATTAGCTTCTTGGCTTCTCTAATCTGGATAGGTGTCAGTTTGCTAGTTTCTGTCTTCAGTGCTGGGCATTTCCACTGCCTTCTGCTGTTGGGAATGCCTTCTTTCCAGAACTGCCTCCATGATCCTGGCCTTCAGAAAAGTCATCAGGAAGGAGTTTGTGACTGTGAAGGATGGAGAAAGAAATATTTCACCAGCATTAGTTGAAGACAGTCTGTTCTAGTGGTGAAATGATGCATATCACAAGCTGATAGTACTGACCTAAGGCAGAGAGTCTGGAAGACATGGTGATGTCCTGCAGTGATGTCCTGCAGAGGAGACAAGATCCACTCCTCTACATATGCAGCTCAGTAGAGTGGAGACCTCTGGTGTTCTCAGGCTGGGCTTGTGCATGCTCCTAGCCTGCCACAAGGAGGGGGAATTCCAGATCTGCAAGGCTGGCTTGTCAAGCTATGAACAGCAGCCCTGATGCTACTTGTTGAGAGTAGTTGTGGTTTTCTTTTCTAGGTGTTCCTACAGCATCTCTCCCCACTGCTCTCACTGACCACCTTTGCTGCCCTGTGGCTGACAATCCTGGACTTTATGGACAAATACATGCATGCTGGCTCCAGTGACTTACTGGTAAGGTGCTGAAAGTAATGCTGCAGTGCTTTGAACAAAGAGTCATTGGTTTTAACCTTCTGAACTTGAAAGATGGTTTGGTTTGGGTTTTTTAACCTTTTAATCCTTAAAAAAACATTTTGTTCCATGGTGTCTCCCCTTGGCCTCTGTTTCCAAGGCAGCCCATCAGCCATTTTGAGCATTTGTTCATTGCTATATGTCCATTCTCTGTGTCCTGAGGAGTGTCTCTGATTACAGCTGGAGGCTATCCCAGAGTCTCTGAAGAATATGCTGCTTGTAATGGATACGGCTGGAATATTCCACAGTGCTGACTCACGGACAGGATACTCAGATCTCTGGGAGATCACCTGGGAGCGGATTGACTGTTTCTTACCTAGGCTGCGGGATGAGCTCTTCAAACAGACAGTCATCCAAGGTACGAGGGGCTGAGAAACCTTAAGAAAACAGGTCTTGGACCCAGTGCTTGCACCTCGTCCCGTACCCAGCTGCCATAGTGCCTGGATGCTGATGAAACGATAGGTGCAGGAGGCTGTGGAGCTTGGCACAAGGAGAGCAAACTGAGGGTGGGCAAAAGGAGTGAGCAAACTGGTGTGTGGGCTCACTGCTTGTTTTGTTTTCCTAGATCCTGTCCCCAGCACACCAATGGAGCAGCAGCATCAGAAATCAATAGCGTCTGCCCTGCCCCCTTCTCCTGCCGGGGATGTGAGACCAACCACCCACCTGGCTACTTTGGAGAAGCCCTGTGAACTGGGTGCCACTGGTGAGTCCCGTTTTCTTCTTTCTGGAACCATCTTCCCAGCACAGTGCTGTGGATCTGCTTTTCCTTGGTTTAGTGTGATTTACAGTGACCAGGCCTCTGGTGTTTTGAACTGTAGTGCTTCCAAAGGGATTGCTTGTGGACTTTTTTCTGTGGTTATTGGGGTGGGCAGAGGTTGGGGCAGAATGCCTGTGATCAGCACCCGCTTCTCAGGGCGTTGTACGAAAGTAGGTGGAAGGGACAAGTCTGAAAAGGCCCCCAAGTTGATCTTCAGCCCTGCTTAGCTTTCAGCTGAAAGGTGACTTTGCCAGGGCCTGTGTAAGGATGTATTTTGTCTCTTCCTTTTTCCAGAGTCTGAGAGAGCCACTGCACCTGCCTCACCCGGTATCAGCACCTCTGCCTCTCCTTCTTTCCCAGCATCAGCTCCAACAAAGACAAGCCCCGTTACAGACATACCTCCTACGACAGCACAGCCACCACTCATCCTGCAGCCTCTTGCCTCTCCCCTGCAGGTTGGGGTGCCACCTATGACTCTGCCAATCATTCTCAACCCAGCCCTAATTGAAGCCACCTCTCCTGTTCCCCTCTTAGCTACTCCACGGCCCGCTGACCCCATGACAACCTCTGAAGTCAATTAGTTTGAGGGTGTCTGAGAACTGTCTGCTGAGGAAGCTCTGTAGGTGGAGGATGCTGGCCAAATATTCTCTGGTAGTGGGCATGTTTGTTTTAGATGATGATGCTAACCTGAGCAGAAGGGCTGCTGTCACAATCCCCCTGGAGCACATCACGTTTTGCTCCCTTCTTGTGGCAACCACCTAGAAATCCACTTAGAAATCCCTGTTGTCTTGGAGGGTTGCCCGGTTCCACTGACCAGTCTTCTTCCTGCCTTCACTATCTCAGGGGCCAGGCAACACACGCACCCAGCAGCCTGGGACCAAGCTGCCACCAGTTCATCTGGGGAAGAGGGAAAACTCTTTGATGTCACACAAGAGAGTGGCTGCAGTACAGGACTGCCTCTCGGATTATTCAGTCCAGTCCCTGGACAATTCCCCAACCGTTCCCTAGCTTTTCTGCCCATGCTTCTGGTTGCACTGCTTTGTGTGGGCTCTGGGCATGTCTGGGTTCAGCAGGTTGAGAATTTGTGTAGAAACATGGATTGCTTACAGTGCAGCTCCCAGCTTGCTACATAGGGCTTCTTGTCTGCTATGGCCACGTGCTTTCCTTCTGCACCATGGATCACAGCAATCCCCGTGCCAGAGAGGGAGTAGGGAGCTGGGGAGCCTGGTATGGGCAGCACTGCTTTCCTCCCTCCTCCTGTAATGTAATCAGGCTTTCTGGTTGGAGGGAGCAAATTCAGAAGGCTCTGCCTTGTTGAGCAGATGAGAAGGAAATGCAGAGTCCTGTGGGCTGAGAGCAGAGCACCATGGCCATGTCCCAAACAGGGAGCCCCTCCCCAGGGGTGCACAGCAGTGCTATGTTGTCCACCACTCGCTATGTTGGTCTCTTAGTGTCCAGCCCCATTCCGCAGAAGAACACCCCCTTCTGCTAGAGGAGATGTGGGGATCTGTGGCACCTGCTGACAGATGCCTGGCAAGTCTGCTGAGTTTTCTTTTGGAAGCTCTGCAGAGATTGCAGCCTTCTGCATCTTCTAATTGTTGGGAGCCCACCTCCTTCTCCACCTAGAATGCCCCTGCAGCCAGAGCCCTGGTAGTCATTCTTGTTCTTCTGCCTTGCAGCAAGGGTGTCCTGCTCTTCCCACTCCCTCATGCCTAGAGCAGAGCTGGCTGCCTGGCAAACACTGCATCTCCATTCTTCTTCCTCTCTTGATTAGTTGACAAAATTCTCCATAATATCAACCTTGGGAATCCCAGTGGTGACTGGGAGGGGCACAGGCGGGACTTCAACTCAGCGTGTACTGTACTGAGGAACCTACAGTTGGGGTGGGAGTACAACCAGTGTACATATAAATGGCTACAAATCTAATGGACTTTTTACAGTGTAATAAATACATCCTGTAAATGAATGCTCCAGTGTTGCATTCCTTTTCTGTCGTGGTTCTGTGGCTCAGAGCTTTGGGAAGAGTAAAGTTTAGTTGTCAAAGTGCTGTGCCTGGCTGCCAGCCCCCTGGCTCCATGTACCAGGATCCTTCTCCACCAGTGTGCGGGGAGCACAGAGGGACTTGCCCTAACACATGGTCAGCTCATTGAGTGGCTGCAGCGGAGGTTGGCCAACAAGGGGCTAAGCAGAAATGGTTCCTTCCCATCATGGGCAAAGCAGAGCTGTAACAACTAGATTGCTCTTGCTTCTGGCAACAGTTTAGTGTCAGCTGTAAAATTTCTGGTGTTATGTCATTGTGCGCTCATGTGCTGCCAGGACTTGAGGGCAGAGACTAGGGCTAAGGAGCCGGTGCCCTGCGGCATCTCGGCATGCAGCCTGAACACAGACCTCGGTGACAACCTGGCTGACTTTGGAGAAAGGAATATTTTCTGTCTGATGAGGAAGAAATCCTAATTTCCACCGATAGGACTCGGACTTGCAGAGGACATCAAAGATCCTGGGCTCTTCCAGGGATCCTGGGCTTGCCACGGGATATGGACAACCATGCATACTTCCCTCCTGATACTTTCTTGTGGCAAGATCCACGTGATGCCACAGCGTCCTTAGAGCTGAATGAGGCACCAATGCCTTCCCTATCGCAAGTTTTCCGAGAGACTCCTATGGACTTGATAAGAGGTTTAAAAACTTGGAGTTTGTTTGAATTGCATGAGCAAAGGTCTAAATATTGCGTAACGGAAGAGTAATGCACATACTAGGAAAGTCCCGTTAATAAATACTAGTTCCTTTACCCCATTTCCACCATTCCTGGAATATTTCCCCTGCTGCAGCCTCACCCTCCACTGCTTCCAGACTCTATCCTTCCAGCCCTTAGATGTTTTCATGCGTGTATTTGAATCCTTGCGCTGCCCATGTCCCTTCTGTATCCAGCCTGCCTCTCTGTTTTGTAGTTCTGAGCCCTCGCTTCTATTTACAGCTCTGTTTTTTCTGAGCTGTCTTCAAAATGCTTGCTGAAACCTTTAGATGATTAACTCTTTGCAAACCATTGCTCAATCGTTAAGTGCCTTGATGTGAGCACCACTGATCGCCAGGTGGTCCTTTGACTTCTTGGGAGTGGTGTCAGCTAATGGCAAAGCCCATTTTTTTCCTGCTGCCCTCAGACAGTTGTTTGAGGGATGCTGTTTTAAACTGTGTTTGCAAACCCAGTTTCTACTGAGAGCTTAACATCTTAATTCAGACAATTGCGGTGCAAAGCAAAAGCCACCCGAGGAAACCACAGGAAGCGGGACTGGAATGGAAAGAATGTTGACTGGAAAGACAGACAGAATTGCACTTTAAACAGTTTTCACTAGACTGTAAATACGAATGGACTGGAAAACCAGAAAAAATTCTTTGAATGTTGTTTGGATTTTGCAATAACAAGGTTGCATGTCTTACAGAGGAAAAAATAACAGAGAAAGTGTTTGAACCAAAAGGAGATCAGAATCGACTGACAGGTGCCATGTGCATGATACATATGTTTAGCAATAAGTCTCTTGACCTCTATTTGTAACTTAAATTACATAAAAGACAGTCATGCTATCAACAGCTGTTGGTGAGGAGCATGTTCACAACACTGGCCTGCAGGTTTGTCCCAGCATATACTTTTTCTAGTCTTGGACTTTTTTTCTCATTTTTACAGGTCTGATTCACTATTTTCCAGAGGCAGCTGGACAGACATCACCATAGTTTGATTTACATACCTCTTCTGTTCCCATTTACAATTAAGAACTCCCACTACTGAAACAGAATAGAAATAAGTATCAGTATTAGCATGTGTCAATAGGACAAGGTACTGTGGAGCTGGTGTTTTCCTCGTTGGTATGAAGCTCTCTAGTGGGAGCAAGCCCTATTGAAAGATAAGCCCTGGCTGTAAAATATAAATTTGGTGCCGAAACCTGTGAAACTGAAGCAATGTTGCTTTTACATTCAAATTTTAAATTGAATCTGAGCATACTCAGAAGACCTGGTCTGTAGAAAAGATTTCTACACAGTATCTTCCAACAGTGAGCCAGCTTTTTTAGCAGTTATCCTCACTCTTAGAAATGCCAGCTATTGAACTCCTCTGGAAAAATCTGCGCCTGTTAGGGAGCCTAAATCATCCTGTGCCCCTCTCCTTCACTCCACCTGGGCGGAAGGCAGCCCGGCAGGGTTTGTACCGCTGGCCCTGTGGCCCGGGAGCAGTCTGAGCCCCACCAAGGCTGCTGGAGGCAGCAGCAGCTGCACCGCTGGCCCCGTGCCTGCCGCCCTGGCCGGCATTGTTCCCACCACCGTCTGTCCGCACAGCTGTAGGAGCTGCCGGGAGAGGGAGGGCCAGGCCCACTGTCTGCCAGCGGGCAGAAATTCAGGGGGCAACTTTGGGAGTACGACCAGCTCAGGAGCAAAATTCTGGAGTGCAACTCCTGCAGCGAAAAGTCAGGGAACTGACATGGTGAACAGCAAGGAGAGACCCTAGGCCTGCGAGGAGGCTGCCTGGAGTGCGATTCAATGCGTAGTAAGATGAGATCCCCAAGACTACAAGTCCCAGTGTGCAATACTACTCCCTGCAGTTGCATAAGCTGCACCCTGGCCCCAGGCAAGGTGGTGGGCAGCCGGAGGTCCTCACCCACAGCCCAGGGCAGGTGCTGTTCCTGGGCAGCTCCTCGCTGCAGAAGGCACGGGGAAGCTGCAGGCTTCATCTGCGCCAGCCGCTCCAGGGCCCGAAGGGTGCATGTACCCTTTGGCTACGCCGGATGTTTTGGGACTTGCAAACACATGCCTGCAAGCAGCAGTGGAGTGGGAGGGTGGGTAATTGCTGAGTTACTGATAGGGAAATGGGGCTGCTGTGGCCTTGCAGCAGCCTGGCTGCTCTGCCAGGGGAAGTCGTGCTTCCTCTTCTCAAGTTTTCCACAGAAGGAAAATGGAAATTTCTCTGGGCAGCAGGGTTGGTGGGTGGCTGCTAAATTTAATCCCTAGGTGAGCCATTTGTACAAAGTGTCTGGGAAAGGAGAGGTCAGGACAGTGTGTGTGGGCGGTGGCTTGCAGTCCCCTCCACCTGTGTGTGGCACAGCCAAGGTGTCACCATTTACTGAGAGTGCAAGATCAGTCAACACAGGGGCATAAACCGGGCCTTGGCTGCAGGAGGAAAGTTAAGCCCATGTTAACCCTCTTCCCATGCAGAAGAAGAGGGGACTGAGCAAGGTCTTCTGTGCCTGCCTGTTACCTGGTGCTGTACCTCCTGCCTTGCCCCTCGGCTGAGACACTGCCCTTTGGGCCACGCTTGCTGGAGGAGCCCACGGCCTCGTGGACGTGGGCACAGGGATGGTGTTTGGGGCAGACAGAGCATCATCTGTGGCTGGGGGGGGGGGCGTGGGTAGACCCTAGCGCCTGCAGCCAGCTGCCGCTATCCAGTTCAGCCTTGGCAAAGCCTGCTCCGGGCTGCACCTCCGGGGACGGGATGTTTGTTGCTGGGCGGTGCCTTGCCGTCCCCTCCGCGCTGTTTTTGCCGAGCAGGATCCTGTCCCTCCGCCCCGGCTGTGTCCTGCAGAGCACAAGGCGCAGCAGCAGACCGCGCTCCCGGGGTTGCTCCGGCCGCAGCCCGCCTGCCTCGCGGACCGGAACGGTAGCGGCTCCGTGCCATCCCCGCTGCCTGCCTTCCCCGGCTCTGCCCGGCCGGGAGTGCCGGCGCATCCCCCCAGGCCGGCAGCGCGGCCGCCACGTGGCGCCCCGGGCCGTCCCCGCTCGCCGCCGGACGGGGCGGGCCCTGCCCGCCGAGCGGGACGCGCTGCCCGCGGGGCGGGGCCGGGCTGGGCTGTCCCGGCGCGGCTCGGCGCGGCTCCGCACGGCCGGACCTCGCTCCGCCCGCCCGCCGTCCCGGCCCCGTCCCGGCCGCCCATGGGGAGTGCGGCCCGGCGGCGGCCCGGCAGCAGGAGGCAGGGGGGAGGCTCCCCCGGAGGCCCCGCTCGCCCGTAGCCCGGCGGGGCATGCCCGGCCCCAGAATGCCGGCCTGGGGGATCCTGCCCGTCACGCTGCCTGCCTTCACCATCACCGGCATGTGGATCGTGTGAGTGCCGCGGGACGGACCGGAGCCGCACCTCCGGCAGCGGGGCCGGGGTCACCCGGGCTGCGGGACGGGACGCTGTGGGGCAGGGCGGCTGGAGAAAGCTGCGGGATGCTGCAGTGCGGGGGGGTTGCAGGGTGCAACTAGATGATGCATGCTCAGTCGCTCCCACACCTCCCCATCACCCCACGACCACCCTGTGTGGTGACTGCGTCCCCTGCCGCGGCACTGGCATGTGCCTCCCTGGCCTCGCACCCCTGACACCCTGTGGGGTTGTGGGCCCCTGTCCGGGCGTGAGCACGGCCGATGCTTAGGCAGCACGGGAATGCCCTTGGGAGTGATGCCACCAGCCCAGGTCCTGTAGCGCCATGGCCGTAAGCAGCACATGGGCACCCATCCTGGCCCCAGGTAGGATGGATGTGAGGGCCAGGGGACATTTGTCCCTTGTGCTGGGGGAGAAGAGGCTGCATCAGCTGGGTGAGCAGCTCTAGCCCACCCTGCCGGTCCCTTTCCCAGGCCTTGTCCTGAGATCCATGGGATCTCAGCTGGTCATGTAGAGCTGTCCTGTGCCAGCCCATCAGTCCCCTGTGCCACTACTGCAGGGTTGGTGGGCACTGGATGATGGACTTTTCCAAACGTGCAGGGAGCCCCAGCATAGGTGATGGGAGTGTCTGGGGTGTGGGATGGAGCAAATGTATCCCATACCACATGGGTCTCTCTGTGAGCTTTCCCTCTGTCCCCCTTCACAACGAAGCTGAATGCTGACCCTGGTGTGGGGAACTCATGTTCCAAGTTATTCCCCTGGACAACTCGTGAAGCCCTGACCATCTCCCCTGGGAGACCCTGAGGGGCAGATGCCCCTCCAGCCTGGAACAGCATGGGTGGGAGTTGCTGCTTGTGGTCCTCACAGCCAGAGCTGCCCTGGGAGGGGGGGGTGTTGGGCCCTTTTTCTGGCCCCACACGTGTCCTGCAGCTGCCCTGGGGGACACTGTGTGCCTCTTCAGCCCAGTGGCAGGGTGAGGCTGGGCGGTTGCATGGGCCCCGCAGGCCATGCCTGGGAATCAGAGCCTTGAGGGGGGGACTGGGTGGGTGGGGGCACATCTCGCTGGGGGAGGGTGGTGCTGTTTGTGCCTCTCTTGGCTTATTCTCCCCCTCTCAGGAGGGCTGGGATGGGATCTGGGTGCTTGGGGGAGACCTGTGCTGGGAAGTGGCTGGGCGAGGGGTCTGCAGGGGGGGCGATGCTTTTGGTGGGCAGCCCTTGGGGTGGGCAGCACTGCCCCTTGGTTCCGTCCAGCTGTCCTGCTCTTTGCCCCGGCACCTCTGTGCTGGGATCATCCTTTTTGCAGCCTGGCTGTTACGTGGCCAGCTCAGGCGGGAGAGGTGTTTTCTTACCGGTTTCGGGGCCTATTTTTAACCTGAGCTGTTTATGGCCGCTGGCAGCAGTGATTTGAACAGTGTGGGGCTGCCCGCTGCTGCGGCTGCTGGGCAGGAGGGCTCCTCGCAAGGCTGGGGGTGCCATGGGGCCAAGACCCCCCTGGAGCTGAACAGGATGTATGTCATGAACCCCTTGTTACGCTGACCGAGGTGCAGGGGTGATTCCTCAGTGAAATGCTTGATGGAGCTCATTGCTGAAAATGCCCTGCCAGCACACCAGCTACTTTTCCAGACTTCTTTTAGCTCCGGGTGCCGGCCAGCCAGGGTCTGGGGGAAGCACAACAGAGCTCAGTGGTCATCGGGTGACACCCTGCATGGCTGTAGGCTGGTGGAGAGCCCTGATATCGGGGCGGGGGGCTCTGCTGCAGAGCAGCCCCCCCAGAGCCCAAGGAGCACGGCAGCACAATGGGAAGGAGGTCCCTCCTGCAGGAGCAGCCGCACAGAACTGGAGCAAGAGGCAGCTCTTGGCGAGGATGAGGGTACCATGCAGGGGGACCTGGTTCCAGCAGTGGGAGCTCCCCGGGGCCTGGGCTGGGCTCAGGCACTTGCTTTTCTTTTTCCTGCTTTGTAAAGCCAAGAGGTACCCCAGGGCAGGTGCTGGCCCCTGGCAGGCAGCGAGGGCTTGTACCCCCCAGCTCCCGTGGCTGGTCCCTGTGTGCCGACTGGGAGCGGGGATGCAGGAAGGCAGGTGGCTGCAGTAATCCCTGTTGTTGTCTCTCCCCCAGGTACGCCATGGCGCTCTCCAACAACCACATCTGCCCTGTCCACAACTGGTAAGACCTGGGGGGGCCGGTGGGGGCCCATCGCCAACGACTGGCTTGGTTAGAGACCCTGGTAGTGCTGGGTCCCCCTCCAGACCGATCTCACTTAAACCGTGCCATGCTGTGCCAGACCACTGGGAACCTGAGGTCCCCCTGCACCATTACGGTGCTGAAAGGGGGGGTCAGTGGCCAGGCTGGCCCAGGGAGGGGGCTGAGATGGCAGGAGAGGTGGGAGCATCAAGTTCGGCACAGAGCCACCTTCTCCCCCAGCAGTGATGGTGGTGGTAGTGATGGGGTGCAGTCGCCCCAGGACACGTGTCTCCTGTCTGGCCCACGAGGGGCTTTTGGGAGGAGAGCTGCTTGGTGATGTGCTGCTGGCAGGCTTGGGCCCTGTGTTTGCAAAGCGGTGAGGATGCCAAGGCCGAGCAGGGCTATCAAAAGCCGCCCACCCTCCCCCGCCCAGGCTCGCCTGCGGTTACGGCTGCTCCGGTGAATGGTCCAGCCCTGCTGCAAACCAGGCGGGGAGAAGGAGGCCATTGAAAAAACACAGCATGGAGAAAGTATGAAAATAAATGGTCAGGGAATTACAGAGGGCCGTGTGTCTCCATGGAAAAGGTTGAAGCTTGCTTGCTTGAGGCTAAATCTGGCAGTGCCAGGGGGACAGGACGGCCCCGCGGCACCCAGCCACCCCACAGGCTGAGCTGCCTGCAGCACCCCGGGATGGGGGACGAGGCGTGGGAGAGGCAAGGGCTGGGGAAAAAAAAAGCCCTGTTTGCTCTCTTGGCAACTTCTTCTGCAGGGTTTTTGGCTTCTTGTGTCTTCTTATTAAAAATCTGCCCAGAAAATTCCATGTTAGTTTAATTCTTGCTGGAGTGTTTGAAGGAGAAGGGGGAAAAAAAACCCGCTGCCATTTCCTGCCTGATGGCTGATTCTGCCCTGGGAAGAATGTGTGTCGGGTTGTCTCCGCCACACAGCCAGCCCTTAATGATGAATAATGCTTCCCGGCCTCGGGCTGCTCGCTTTAAACAAAATAATAATAAAAAAAACCCCTCCCAAACCAAACACGGCCCCAAGAGCAGCCCTTGAGGAGGCCATGGGGCTCCACGCCTTGCCGGGGTTTCGCAGTTGAAAACAAAGCCACCAGTAAATGAGGAGACTGAAAAAACACCAGAGCCCAGCCCAGTCCTTTCCAAAAAGGCCCTTTTAACCGTGCGCTCGCTGAGCAGCTGGAGGCTGCTGATGGTCCGCCTCGGCCAGGGACAGGGCGGTGCTGGCCCCCCCACGGCTCCTGTCTGTGCATGGGGCTAGGGGTGTCTGAGGGGGCCCTTTGGGGTACAGCACTGTGGGCTCTCTGCCTGCAGGGTGGGGAAGGGACCCTGCTCAGCCATGCCAGGCAGAGGTGCCGGGTGCCTGGGTGATGCTGCAGCAAAGGGGTGCCCAAAAACTCGCTGCAATTGTGTGCCAGCTCCTGGGAGAGCCAGGAGGGTGAGGTGGCACATACCCCTGTGGGGGGTTGAATTCGGTTACAGTTGCAGGCGGCAACTGTGGTACAGGAGGGTGTCTGGGGCTGATAAGAGCTCTGGGTTCCCCAGGCTCACAGGGTCTGTGGCACTTCCAGGGCTCTGGTGGCTGCAGGCAGCAGAGCTCTGCCCCAGCCCGCCAGTGCTGGGGGCTGCTAAGGGCCCCCCGGGGGGATGCCCTGCTGCTGTGCTGGGCTCCTCAGGGCAGCCTGGGGGCTTGCTCCTGTTGTGTGTCCCCTCAGGCAGCTCCCAGCCCCCACTGGAGACCGTGCCCGCCCTCCCTGCCCCGGCGGAGTGGCACTGCCCTGGGGTGCCGTGGCCGTGGAGGCCGTTTCCCGCTCAGCTCGGCGTTCCTGCCCATCCTGTGCAAGCCCAGAGATGTTGGTGGCTGCGCGCCCAGCCCCACCTGTGCTCCCACCCCAGGGCTGTGTGTGCCAGGGCTGGCACATGGGTGCTTCCACTCCTGCTCAGGGCTCAAGGCTGCGAGAATCCCCTCCTGAGCCCAGCACCCCGGTCCATGCACCCAGTGGGTGTGTGCAGCCCCCTGCCCTGCTGTGGCCTCTTCCTCACAGGCAGGGACTCGGGGTGGGCAGCAGAACCAGCAGGCAGGGGACAGGCTGTGGAAACCCAGGGCATGATGCTCCCAGGGGACTGGGAGGTCAGTGGGTCATTCCCTGGATGAGCTTGGCCCCAGGGTGCAGGCACATCCCCAGGGTCAGGCTGCGTTCTCTGGGTGGCAGCTCGGCTGCCCTTGCAGGGGCTGTGGGCAGGGGCAGGAGGGTCCTGGGCACTGGGGTGGCTCTCCCAGCCCATCCTTTTCTTCCCCGCAGGACTTACAACCAGTCGTGTGGCGTGGATGGCCCCGGCTCCTGCTGCACGCTGGACCACATCCCCCTGGTCAGGTGAGCAGCTGTGGGGTGGGAGCACAGGGCCAGCCGGGGGTCAGAGCTGCTCTGAGAGCCCCCTGGGGCAAACCAGGAGCATGTCCTAGGTTGGGGGGCAAGGACTGCACACCAGTGACCCCCAGCTGAGGGCTCCCTGGGCCTTGCTTTGTCCCCACAGCAAGTGTGGCACCCTGCCTCCTGAGAGCTGCTTCTTCAGCCTCATCTGCAGCCTGGGCTCCTTCATGGGTAAGTGCCCACTGCTGGGGAAAGGGGGCTGGGAGCGGGGTGCCCTGCGGAGCTCACCCTCCGGCTGGCAGGGCAGGGACGGGTGGGAGGGGGGTACAGGCGGCGGCGTGCGATGGGGCTGTGTCTCCCTTCCGCAGTCATCCTGGTGGGGCTGCTGCGCTACGCCCACCTCCTGGAGCGCCTCGGGCCGTCCCTCCTCAACACCCTGGGGCTGGCCACTGGCTGGGTCTGCGCCGCCGGCCTCATCATGGTTGGCAATTTCCAGGTAAAGCATTTCCTCAGGGGTCCCTGGGGTCAGGGGAGGCGGGAGGGGGCCTTGGCTGGAGCAGGGCAGTGGCAGCACTCGGCAGTGTAGGATTTGGGGTGGTGGTTTTGTTTCAACCCCCATCTTTGTGCGTTCCTTCACCTCTGCCCAGTCGCCACGTATTGGGACTCCTCTTCACTTGTGCACTCATAGTTTAGGGTCCAGATTAAGCTGCTGGTTTAACTCTTGTCTGAAACCCCCTGCACGGTCTGTCCCCTCCATGGGCGCCTGACCCTCTGCAGGCACGGATGCACCATCAAGGCAGAGGAGACCCAGCCAAGCTGCCAGTGCTCCCGTTGCCCAGCATCCTTCCGTGGATGTTTGCTGCTCGGGGGGCAATGCCAGGAAATGTGTCTGGGCAGAGCCTGCACTTGCAGGGTCCAGAGTGGTCCAGGGCTTGGCGGCAGCCGGCAGCGCTCACACCATGCCTGCGCTGCCAGGCACCAGGCTCCCGGCAGCTGCCTGCCCTCTGCCTGCAGCAGCCAGTCCCTTGTGCTTGGCAGGAGGCTGCTGCCGGCACCGCCCCCCGGGAGAAGCTTTGCTGGCCCCAGTCCCACTTGTGCCCCAGCCGTGGCTCAGCAGCTCTGCTGAAGGCAGGGCTGTGACCCCCAGGAAGGGGAGCGAGTATGCCCTCGGGCATAGCAGGGCTGTTAGCCAAAGGGGCTCAGGAGCTACGACCCCATGGATGAAGGAAACAGAAGCACTTTGGGATCCTAGCAGCAGCTGGTGAGTCCAGAACTGCTCTTTAGCCAGGAGTCGGGCATGGGGCGAGCTGCCTGGACCCACTCCTGGCACTGCCTACCCCCCTGTGTGGGCATGAACCCACCCCGCTGGGGCAGAGCCGTTCTGGGGCAGCATCCCAGGGTGCCAACGGTCTCTCCTCTGCAGGTGGATCACGCCAAGGTGCTGCACTACATTGGGGCGGGGGTGGCCTTTCCCACCAGCATGCTGTTCCTGCTACTGCAGTCCATCCTAACCTACCGTATGGCCAAAACCTGTGGGCAGTACTGGACCGGCCACTTACGTAGCATCCTCACTGCCGTGGCCTTCGTCACTCTTGTCTTCAGTATCCTTCTGAAGGGTGCGGGGGGGAGATTCAGGATGGGCTGGCAAAGGAAGGACCTCTCAGGGGGTACGCACCCCACGTCCTCCATCCTTTGGTCTGGCAACATGGCATGGTGCCAGGAGAGGGGCTGGGCAGGGAGCTGAGGCCGGGCAGCTCACTGCAGGAGTGGGCTGGGGGAGCAGCAGTGTCAGGGCCATGCTGGGCTGGCAGGGGCTGCGTGGGTCAGCGATACTGGTGAGCATCTCTCAGTGCGCTGGGGCACCCTGAACCAGCCCTGCCCTAGCTGCTGCAGCCCAGCCCAGCCACCACTGCAGGCTCCAGCCCCACACTTTGTAGAGTGGAAGGGCTGGTTAATTGTTTGGGGTTTTTTTAATGAGACAAAGGTATGTTGAGCCCTCGGCAATGCAAAGTCCATCTGAGTTACCTATACGACCGAAGCTGAGCACAAAAGTGCTCTGTGTGGCTGCCAGGCGGGCGCGTGGCAGTGCCTCTGCCAGCCAGGGCTCACCAGCGCCCACCGGTCAACCTGCCTGTAGGACAAGGGAGGGCTCGATGAGCACCCTGAGGTCTGCAAACACCGTGCCAGGAAGGGAGGGCACGGCAGCAGGCGGAGCAGGGTTGGAAGAATGGTCCTGAGTGTGTGGCTGGAGAGCCAGGGGCTTATTTGGGACTGAGGTTAGGGATAAATTGGGAAACAAGGTGGTGGTTATTGGGCAGGAAGGGGAGAAAGCTTGCGGTGTCCACAGGTCCCAAAGAGGCTGGCTGGGGTCTGGCTGGGGCGAGCAGCATGGGAGGAGCCTGGAGGGGGGTGCCGGAGGGTCCTGCTCTGTCACTGCCGCAGGCAGGCGGGCAGGAAGCAGGCAGGGAGCTGGGAAGGGCAGGAGTGCCACAAGGCCGTGCCAGCTGGGAGGGACCGGCAGGGCATGTGAGGATAAGGAAGACGGGACTGGTGCCTGTCTGCCATGGCCATGCTGCTCTGTAAGCTCTGGGGACTGGAAGTGGGAAAGCAGCGAGCTGTGGTGGGGACGGTGTGGAGAAAGGGCTGGAACCTCTCCTGGTGGGATGGAGGGAGTGAGCAGAGGGCTCTGCCTTGCACAGGTCAGGTACCTGCCTCTCCAGCTCTCCCAGATCTTGGTCTTGCTGGCGGAGGTACTGCCGGAGACTTCACCCGGGGGGCTGGGGGATATACCTGCCTTCTCCCTTTACCCATGGTGGCTCTGGCAGCGTGCTTCCTTGGAGATCCCCAGTGGGGATGAGAGAAGCATAAGGAAGCTCTGGCAGTGGTAGGACCTGGAGGAGAGGGAGCAAGACCCCTCTCCGGGGTCAGCCAGCCGGCAGCACAGAGGGACAGGGGGTGCTGGGACACAGCAGCCCAAATCCCCTTACTGAGAGGATGGAGGACTGATGAGTTTTATTGACTTTGACTGCATCCCACAGGAGGATGAGGAGTGTTAGCCTGCTTTGAGGAAGAGGTGAGAGCTGTGGGGAGGGTGAGGCAGCCAGGCACCCAGCTTGCCCTGAGAACTGCAGCCCGAGTTTCCCCTGCTCCAGCCTCTTCAGAAAATCCCCACCTGGCATCAGTCCCATGATTTACTGAGGCTGGTTTGGGCACGTGTGCCACCACCTCACCTGTGCTGGGACCCTCCCAGCACTGGAGGAAGCATGTGGAGTTTCTTGGTTTTAAGGGTGGTCGTGTGTTTCCTGCAGAGGGGGCTGCTCACACAGCAGTGGCAGTGGGATGTGGTCCTCCATGGGGTGGTTGGGGTCCAGCTGTGCTTTCCTTGACATGGATGCCCTCAGGCGGTGTGTTCTTCATCCAGGAGAGCTTCGTGCTGCAGCATGTGGCTGCCCTGTGCGAGTGGATGTTCATCATCAATGTCCTGGTCTTCTATGGCACCTTCACCTTTGAATTTGGGGCCATTTCCACAGACACCTTCCTGGTCCTGCTGAAAGCCAGCCGGGCCCCCAAAAGTTACAAAGGCGAAAGTGGCGTGTCCAGCACGGCCCACATCCACAGCCGTGTGGAGGGCCTGGCCATGGCCTGACCCTCACGGGGGGTGGACTCAAGGCTCACGGCAGGGACCACCAAATTGGGCTCTGCTGGTGACTCCCCTGTCCTGAATGTCTCCAAGATCCTGGCTGCCTCTGTGTGTGTGTGTGTGCATGCACACGTGGGCATGTGGGAGCTGTGGCCAGGGCTCCTCCAGCAGCCAGTGTCCCCTGTAGGAGCTGCCCCCTCCCTGCCCGCAGGGTTTGGGGTCACGGCTGGGCTGCAGGGATGCCAGCCTGGTGCTGGTGTCGGCAGAGCTGGGATCTGCCCCTGAGCCTCTGGGGTTGCCCCGTCCGAGTCGGGGACTGTTGTAGGCAATCACACAGAGGCCCCCTTCTGTGAGGGATGCGGGGGTGCAGGGGGCTCACCCTCCCCTCACTACAAAGACTTGGTGTGCTGGGGAGGGAGGATGGCTGTTCCTCCCTCCTCCGCAGCCATGGGGGCAGACTTAGGCTTGGCCGGCACTCTGTCAGAGGAGCCAAAAACCCAGAGTGCCTTTTCCCTTCCTCGGCAGGTGATGGCAGTGCCGGTCTCTCTGCACCCCCAGTGAGGATGGCAGCGGGGGTCTTTCCCTGCCTGCATGGGGGTAGTGCCTTACGCTGCTGCAGGATGACACCAGCAGCCCCGGTGGGACCCTGCTGGCCCTCCCAGCCAGGGCTCTCGCTGCTCAGGGCCTTCCCTGCCTCCAGTTGATGACTTTCCCACATTTGTTCAGCTTGGAGAATTGCTGAGGCAGGTTTCACCTCCTGGGCCACGGCATTCCTGTGCTCCCTGGCAATCGCCTAGGTTAGGAAACGGGTCTCCGTGTTTACTGTCACACCGGAGGTGTCCTGCAAGCACAGTGTCTGCAGAGCGGCACATTTCCCCTCCATAGCACTGCCAGCCTAAGCTGTCCTGCCGGGGAGCCCGCACGCCTCAGCTGCCAGCCCTCCCACCCAGGGAGGACAGGCACAGAAAGGGGAAGCGCTGTCTGTAGGAACAGAGGAAGCGCACGCCCTGTTCTGCTGGGACTCCCAAATCCGTCCTCCTGTGCCTTCCCCAGCGCCTGCCTGGTGGGAGCCTGTCCTGCTCAGCCCCAGCCTCCTCGGGCTAAGCCCCAGCCTGGCATCGCACGGGCAGGGGGCTGCGGGGGCTGAGGGCGAGTGTAGAGAGGGATGAATGAGTGTGTGTGCGTGTATGTATGTGTGTGTATCTATAGATCTACAGATATATATACACATATATATATATAAAAGATTTCCACTGTCCCTGGAGAGGGGCATTTGCTGCTGCTGTGCACATTGATCAGGTTGGGCTTACTAATTTGCCCACCTTTTCAAAATCGGCCTATAAATCCACCAGTATATGTAGTTCGAAGAGGAGCATTTCTGACTTTTATATCTAATATATGTTTAAAAAAATATAAAGAGAGAACAGTGAATTTACAATAATAAAAGTGAAAATCAACCAAGGCCAAGGCAGACCATCCTTCCCCACTGTGCTGGACTGGGGCAGCGACCGGCTTTGGGGCTGGGGTCCCTCTCCCGGGTGTCAGGCTGGCGGGAGACAAGCGCTTTCACCCGGGATGCAGCAGCCTGGACAAGCACGTCCCATCCCGTCGGGGGGTCCCCCGGCCCCCCCTGCCGCTCTCCCCGCCGGGGCGGAGCCGGGCCCGGGAAGCCCCGGGAGGCGGAGCCGTGCCGGGACTTTCCCGGGGCCGCGGCCGGGGCGAGGCGGCCGCGCTGGGGCTGGGGCTGAAGGTAAGCGGCCGGGGCGGTGCGGGCCGGGCAGGCTGGCAGGCAGGGGGGCAGCCCGGGGTGGGGGCCGCTGCCATCAGTGGAGAGAGCAGCTCGGCCGAAAGCATCCGTGTGCCCGGCCCCGGCCCGGGGGGATGCGCCGGGGAGATGCTGAGCCTCGCTGCTCAGCCTGGCTGTCCCCAGTGCACAGCAGCCTCCTGCACTCTGCCTGGGCTGAGCTCCTCAGCTCTCAGGGTGTGCACGCTGGGGTGACGGGTGCACACGTGTCCTGATTCCCGGTGGAAAGGGAGCTGAACTGGTCGAGAGGTTTAAAGTTTCAGTGCCAGAGCTGCCCATCCCTGCTGAGGGGTCTGCAGCGGCCAGCCCTCGGCAGCTCCTGGCCTCCCACTCGCCATGGCTGCCACGCCAGTCTTTGGCTGCCTCTTGGCCAGCTCTGGGGCTAGCTGGGAGAGATATTGGGAATATACAGGCTGGAGAGAGATCTGCTGTCTTGGCGTGGGGAGGAGAAAGCAAGTCCTAGCGCTGGTGCTGACGCCCGTTTCTCTGCCAGTGGGGAAGTTGCTTGTTTTCCTGTTTCTGCGTTGCCCTGTCCCATGGCTCTCCCTCCGCACGCTGATCCCTGCCTGCGCAGTGAGCAGGGCTGGCTTGCTGCCTGCCCCGAGGGGAAGAGATCTGCACCCGCAGACTCAGCTAGCTCTACCCCAAAAGGAGCTGTGAACGCCAACACAGTAGTGATACCGCGGGCAGAGTGGAAACCAGGGAGAGTGAAAGACAGCAAACACCCGGCTGGTGCTGAGAGGGGTTTTCTGAGGGCCTACAGATATACAACTGGAGCCGATGGTTCATAACACAACAGCAAAGCAGCTGATTTACAGGCCCTAGAGGAGAAAACCAGAAGATCAGTGGGTGGCTGGGGTTTGCCAAAACCAACTTGATAGCCACGATGGGAGTAAAGGCATTTTATGCAGAGATAACGAATGGCTTTGGTGCTTGAGGGCAGGCTGTTGGGGAGGGGAAGGCTTGGACAGTTTTCAGGGAGAGGGGATTTCTCTCTGCCGTGCTTGCAGGTCAAGGACTCGGTTTCCAGGAAGGGTCTCAGAACAAAGTCCCTGTGAACGCTGTGTGAGATAGACTCAGCAGCCTCTTGCCAGATCCTTGTCAGTAGCTGTTGGGACTCCTGGGATGGAGCAGAGCACAGGATTTGTGCAGAAAGCAAGGTCAGGTCTTTAGGGCCCTCATTTGCAGGCATTAGCAGGCCCCAGGGGAAACAAAATGCACAGGGAATAGTATGTTAGAGGAGCAGCCAGCTGGGTGGCTGGAACATGTCAGCGGTACAGCAGGGCAGTTCAGAGCAGAGCTGTGCTCGTGCCACCTCCTGCGTTTCTGGAGGACCCTTTCCCATGGCTGCTAAACACTCCCGCCACAGGCAGATGGACAGAAGGGTCTTTCCCACCTACAGGGCATTGGCTCTGCAAGTGAGCTGGCTGTCACGGGAGGAAAGAAAATAGCACCTGCATTACTAGGTCACGTTCAAGGAGCTGCAGTCATAGAAGAATGGCTTTAACTCGTGCCACGTGCCAGCGGCTGGCCCTTAATTGAAGCAGTCCGGCTGGCATGGGGGGGCTGCACCAATCGGGAAGGGTGCCATGGCAGTGCTGCACTCTGGGGCAGGGAGCTGGTGCTGCTCCGGGCAGTGTGTTGCAGTTGGGCTGCTTCTCTTTCTCCCCATTCCCAGCAATGCCCGGAGAATCCTTCCTGAGCCCTAGGAAGGTCTAAAGATAGGAATTAGCCCAGCAAAGGGGGACTGCAGTGTGTGTGCAAGACCAGGGTCCAGGCCAGATGTGCTGGGTACCATGGAGCAGGAGATGCTACTGATGGCAGGAGGGGAGATGGGTCCCCTTCTGGGATGTGTGTGTGCTACACTCCCAGGGGAAAACCAGGGTCCTGGGGCATGGCTGCTCAGCACAGGAGGCAGGACTTACTTACCTCAAGAGCAGGTCTGAGGTTGCCTGAGGTTGCTCTTCCAGGAACAAGGAAGTGGACAATGACACTCCAGCTCTGCTCAATGGGCAAGGTGGGCTTCCTCTAACGCACACTGTGCAAATGTGCAGGCAGATGGCCAGCAACCTCCCAAGTGAGCTAGAGCTGTGCAGGCTGGGGAGACGCAGGAGTGACCCCATGACATTCCTTAGTCATGCTGTTTGCTGCAACAACTGCAAGCGTCCGGGGCAGTGATGAGTGAGCTGTGAAAACCCCTCTAGAGGTGATGGGGCTGATAGAACTGGAGAAGGGGAGCTGTTCTCTTCAAGGGACACAGTCTGTTCTCCAGCATCTTTGGCCCTGGGCTCCCCCAGCCAGGCTCAGCAGTTAGGATTTGAGGTGAGGAAGCACATTGAGGAAGGATGTTTGTCCCCTCCTTCACCTCTCTGGGAAATCGGTGCCAGCAGATGAGGTGGCTGGCTGATGGTGTCAGGCTGAGGCTGCCCAGGCAGGATGTTCAGCAGGATGTCTAGCGGGATCCCAACAGCAGGCAGCGTGTGCTGCTTCCCACAGGCCAGCGGTGGTCGTGTCCATGCTCCCAGGCTTTTGGAAGCCCCTGCAGAATGGCAGAAGGAAGGTCCCACCTCCTTTGCAGTGCTAGATCTCTACCTTCACCCTCCTTCCATCCCCCACTGCACCTGCAGGTCCCTCAGACCCTACGTCCTGGGCTGCATCCCACAGGCAGGCTGGGCAGGGGCTGCTGGGCTCAGGTAGCAGACCAGCTGGGAAAAACCTCGGGCCTGGGGCTACAGGGCAGCCCCTTTGGAGGACTTGAGTGGCTGGAAAAATCTCCTTGAAAAGGCTTTTTGCTGCTTCTGAAGAATATGAGTCACACATGGGTTGAACAATCCCCTTCCTTCCCCTCTTCTCCCACACACCCAAAATCCCCTGAGCGGGACCTGCAGCAACCACTGATTCAGAAATTCATGGTATGAGGGCACCACAGAGTCAGATAAGGTGGGTTTTTTTCTTTTTTTTTTTCTTTCTTTCCATTGCTTAGTGAGGAGAAGAAATGTGGAGCAAGAGAGTGTGCCTGGAGGCTTTGCTCTGATCCTGACCCTTTGCTAGAAGTCTCTGGTGGTTTCCCACAGTCAGGCAGACCTTGACCCCAGTGGGACCCACAGCTGTGGTAGCTAGCAGTCCCCGCCGTGATGCTGGGGCTGGACAGGTTGCTGAGACCAGCCTCTTCCTCCCCGGTGAGTAGGAGGGTGCGAGAGCCGTGGGTGGTTGGGAAGGGGCCCTGCTGCTGGCAGTGTCTTGCTGGGGTTGGCGGGGAGCACGCGGCACTGCGTGCCAGGGCGGCGGGAGATGCTCCCACGGGGGGCTCTGGGGCTGCTGCTCCCGCTTTGAAACCAGATGCTTCCTAGCGAGAAAGAGGGAATGGGAACACGGATGGCAAACGCCTCTCTCAGTCCATCTCCACAGGAAGGATGCAGGGGCTGTTATGTAAGTGGAAATTTGGGCAGCAGGGGAGCAGGAAAGCACTGCTTTGGGTGCCTGGCAAGGGGGTGCCATGAGCCTGCTTTGCTCTGGAGAGTCCTGGAGAGCTTCTCCTGGCCAGGGGGAGAGACACAGGGCTTTGGGGCAGCACTTTGGGGCAGCTGGTCCTGTTTGGGTCCAGGGGAGCTTGGAGGAGACATCCCTGTGCGGGAGGTGCATCATCAAGGTGAGATGATGCAGGGTACGGACCTGGGAAGCCCCAGGGGCTGCCGCCAGGTTTTATGGCACACGTCCGGGTGGTTTCAGCCATGCTGCGCTGCAGGTTTTGTCAGGAAAGGATGTGATGGCTGGTCAACGGGGACTGGCGCCCGAAGCGGGGCAGGCGGCTGGGGACGGCGGGGGCAATCCCTCCATGGTTCCACAGTCCCAGGGGCGGGAAACTCGGGACCTTCGGGCGTTCCGGAGGTGCCAGGTAGCGCCCAAAGCGCCAGCAGCCGGGGGAGGCGGGCGGGCAGCCGCCGGGATTTCCAGCCCGCCCGGAGCCCGAAGCCCAAAACTCCCAGGCGGCCAGGAGACGGCGCGTCCCACCGCCCCCGGGCCGGGCCGGGCCGGGCCGGGGGAGCTGCCGGCGGGCGTAAGGGCAGCCGTGCCCCGGGCCGTGCCGAGCCGTGCCCCGCTCCGAGCCGTGCTGTGCCCCGCGCCGTGCCGAGCCGAGCCGCGACCCGGGCCGTGCCGTACCGGGCCGTGCCGAGCCCCGGGCCGCGGCGGTGGGGGGCGGGGCGGTGACGCGCGGTCCCGTCATTTCCCGGCTCGGCGGGGTTTCTAGGGACTTTCCGGAGCGGCGGTGCCTTCCTGCCGCCGCCGGTCCCCGCTCACCCCCGCGCTCTCCCCGCAGGCCGGCGGCCGGCCCCGCGCAGACATGGACGAGCAGTTCCAGCCCGTGAGTGCGGCACGGCTCGGCTCGGCCCCGGGAGGGGAGTCTCTGCCTGGTCCCGGCCCCGGGGCTGGGCTGGGGGCAGTGCCTGACCCACGGGTGGGGTGGGAGATGGGGGTCTGCGGGTGCCCCCGGGGTGGGAGATGGGGGTCTGCGCCCCACGCCCAGAGTGGGCAATGGGAGGTCTGCAGGTGTCACTGGGGTGGGAGAAGGGGGGGTCTGCGTCTGCCCCCGGGGTGGGGAGAGTGGGTCTGCTGGTGTCCCAGGGGTGGGCAATGAGGGGTCCGCACCTGCCCAGCCCGCTTCCCTGGGAGGGACGGGGATCTGTGCCTGTTCCCTCCCCCAAGGTGAGCAAGGGGGTCAGTGCCAGACTGCCGCCCACCCCAGGTGGGAGATGGGGACTGTGCCTGCCCCCCAGGGTGGTTGGGGATTCCAGCCCCGACACATTCATCACACTCATCTTTCCTCCTCTCTCCCAGTGCCTGGATGGAATTGACTATGATGACTTCAATTTCGGCTCCCACATGATGGAGCAGAAGGAGCCCCTGATGGAGACAGGTAAGGGCCCCTCTGGCTGCGCCCTCCCGGGGGTCCCCGGCTGCAGCGGGTTTTCCCAGCAGGCTGACTCACACCTCGTAGTTCCCAGCAGCACCACGGGCTGTGTCCCCACTGGCCCCACTGTGGGCTGGCTGGGAATCCCTGCCCCGTGCCACCCAGGGGACTGTTTGGTCTGGCCCTGCTGCTCAGCCTACCAGGGACCTGAGATTGGGCTGTGACCCCAGGGGCTCCACGCTCCCTGAGTGCCAGAGCATCTTCTGACCCTTCCGTCCTCTCCCTGCCACTCTGAGTGCTGCTCCTGGCTGGGCTCTGATAGCACAGGGACTGGGGGCCCTGAGCAACCCCATGGGGCAGACAGGGGTCACTTCACCTTCAGCGCCATCCCCGTATATCCAGCATCCTTACTGGGAGCACACACTTCGGTTATCCAGTGTTACTCACCAGTGCTTTGGTTATCCTCTGTTTCTCTCCTCTCTGTTCTCCAGTGGAAGGCCCCTACCTTGTCATCATTGAGCAGCCAAAGCAGGTAAGGACAGGTGTAGCTGTCACCCCCTGCTCTCATGGTGTCACGTTTGGGCCACCTTTGGCTGATGCCCTCTTTGTGTCTGCAGCGGGGGTTCCGGTTTCGGTATGGCTGCGAGGGCCCTTCGCACGGGGGGCTGCCGGGAGCATCCAGCGAGAAGGGGCGCAAGACCTATCCCACTGTCAAGGTGAGTGCTGCCCTGCGGAGGGGATGGGGCAGCATCTTTGGCCAGTGTGTGCAGACACCGGGAGGGTGCCTCGAAGGAAGGACGTGACCTGTATATTAAGCTCTGCGCGTCTCCTGGCGCTGGAGGGATGGGAGGGCTGCAGCAGGAGGTGTGGTGGCCGTGGGGAGGGATAGCACAGGTTTGCGGAGAGTCCTGCAGGCTCCCAGGCTGTTGTACCTGACTCCCATCTCCTTTCTCCCCACAGATCTGCAACTACACTGGGATGGCCCGGATCGAGGTGGACCTGGTGACCCACAGTGACCCTCCCCGTGTGCATGCCCACAGCCTGGTGGGCAAGCAGTGCAACGAGGCCGGCAACTGCGTCGCGATCGTGGGACCCAAGGACATGACGGCTCAGTATGTGAGGGGGGACCTAGGGTGGCCTCTTGCCTATGCAGGGGGAACTGGCGGGGCTGGCTGCAGCTTATGGACTGGGGAGAAGAAGGGGGTTAGTGCATCCAGAAGTGGGGTTTGCTGGATGGGGCCAGGAGTGGGTTTAGACAAGGTCATTGGTGCAGCTCTATCCCGAGCATTTTGCCCAGCTCTGGGTCCGGCACATGCAGCTTGATTTGGGCTTCTGTCCTCGGGGTTGCAGCTCCCCAGCTTTGCAGATGACTTCTGTAGCCAGCCTGAGCCAGCAGGATTATTTGGTAAGCGCTGGCAGGCAGCTCCCTGCCCAGGCAGCTGCTGAGGCAGGAGCAGGCAGGCTCCTCACTGCTCGGGTGCCTGTGTGCCCTGACACTGCTGGCCCAGCAGCTCCATTTGGAAAAGAGGGTGTTTTCCCTGAGTCTTCTGCTGGAGTGGGACAGGAGGGGCCAGAGCTGCCTGCACTTTACTGCTGCAGTTGCTGTTACAAATCCAGCCCTGGCTGCTGGCTCAGCCAAGTGCCCTTTGCATCCCTCTGGCCTCCAGCCCTCCTGGTCCTTCCCTTTGGACTTAGCACCTGTGGGAGCTCGGAGTTCCTCAGCCACCTCTTTTCTGGACTCCTTTCCTGTCCTGTGTGGTTGCTCCTCTTATGCCCCACGCACATTGATCCCCCGCTGCCCAAGCAGCACCACTCTGTGCTTTGCTCAGCTCCTTCCCGGTCGTGGGAGCCTGTGTGGCCCCCGGGCCATCTGCTCCCATCCCTGGCACTCCCAGATCCCAGTGGGATCCCTCTCTTCCTCCAGGTTCAGCAACCTGGGTGTGCTTCATGTCACCAAGAAGAACATGATGGAGATCATGAAAGAAAAGCTGAAGCAGCAGAAGATGCGCAACAGGAGCCATCTACTGACAGGTGAGGGCAGCCTGGGGACTTGGTGGGACTCTGCACCCTGGGGAGGAGCAGAGACCCACTGTGGGGTGACAGCTGGAGGGCTGGGGTTAGCATGGGGCTGGAGGTGACAGGTGGGGGACCTGGAGCCCCATCCCCTCACCTAACCTGATGGTATCTCTCCCTGCCCCATCAGAAGCAGAGCTGCGTGAGATCGAGCTGGAGGCAAAGGAGCTGAAGAAGGTGATGGACCTGAGCATCGTGCGGTTGCGCTTCACTGCCTACCTCCGTGACAGCAGCGGGAACTTCACGCTGGCTCTCCAGCCTGTCATCTCAGACCCCATCCACGACAGCAGTGAGTGTGGGGCCAGGCCAGGGAAGGGATGGGGCAGGAGGAGGTGAGGGATGCTCTGTCTGCCACGGGAGCTTCCAACGCCTCCTCACTCTGCAGAGTCCCCGGGAGCTTCCAACCTGAAGATCTCGAGGATGGATAAGACAGCAGGCTCTGTGCGGGGAGGGGATGAGGTCTACTTGTTGTGCGATAAAGTTCAGAAAGGTAAAAGCTGTTCCCTCCAGCTGAAACCTTCCGGAGGGGCTGCGGCGGGAGAGATCCAGGGCCCCTGGGTGGCCACGTGTCTGTGTCCCTGGAGCCTGGCTGGGGCAGGGAGACAGGCGGTGCCAGGCGCCCCTTCTCTCCCCAGATGACATTGAGGTGCGTTTCTACGAGGATGACGAGAACGGCTGGCAGGCCTTTGGGGACTTCTCCCCCACTGACGTGCACAAGCAGGTATGGGGGAAGTGAAGGGGCAACCTACCACGCCAGAGGCAAGCAGGTGCCCTGTGGGGTGATGGAGCCTCGTACCCAGCTCCGGGGAGGAGTGGGACCCCACGTCTGTCTGTCCTGCCCACAGTACGCCATCGTCTTCCGCACGCCCCCCTACCACAAGCCCAAGATCGACCGTCCTGTCACCGTCTTCCTGCAGCTAAAGCGGAAGCGGGGGGGAGACGTGAGCGACTCCAAGCAGTTCACCTACTACCCCGTGGTGGAAGGTGAGCACCCCCCAGGCAGGCCAGCATGCCCCCCGCCGCCAGGGCTGCCTCTCACCCACTGCCCCTCTCTCCCTGCAGATAAGGAAGAAGTGGAGAGGAAGCGCAAGAAAGTCCTGCCTCAGTTTCCCCAGCACTTTGGCGGAGGCTCACACATGGGGGGTGCCGGCGGGGGGGCTGGGGGCTTTGGCTCTGGAGGAGGTGAGTGGGGACACCTCTTCCGTCTCCCAGCTTGGGTGGCTGCAGCCTGGCCCTGGGGGCTCCCCGCTCCCCTCCAGCTTCACCCGTCCTCCCCCTTGCTCCGCAGGTGGGAACCTCAGCTTCCCCTACTCCCCTGGGATGGCCTACAACAGCATCTACTCACCCGGCCCCCACCCTGTGGGGGGCTACCAAGGGGGCGTACAGATGAAGGGCCCTGAGGCGGAGGGGGCCGGGAGCGACAGGCAGGTGCCTACGGAGAGCACATACTGCAAGGAGCTGCAGAAGCATGGTATGCTGAGCTGGAGCAAGGGCCGGGGGACATCGTTCAGGAGAGGGGGCACAGGCTGGGGATCTTTGGGGGGTGGGTGCCGCTCTCCTCTGCGCCCAGGGGGATGCAGGAGAGTGAATGGGGCTGCCATTCCTGGAGGTGACGTCCTGCTTCTCCCCACAGCCCAGCTTTCCCAGCTGTGGATGCTGGCCCGTCGCAATGCCCATGCCCTGCTCGACTACTCGGTCACCGCTGACCCCCGCATGCTGCTGGCAGTCCAGAGGCACCTAGCTGCATCACAGGACGAGAACGGGGACACGTGAGTGCATGAGGGGTTTGGGGGGCAAGAGTGAGGAAGCCTTGTAGGCCGTCAGAGCCATTATGAGGGCTCTGAGGGGTGGGAGGTGACAGGGAGGATGCAGAGAGGCGTGGATTTGAGCCAGGGATCATCCCCACTCTCTCCACAGGCCTTTGCACCTTGCAATTATCCATGAGCAGACGGCTGTGATCAAGCAGCTGATCGAGGTTGTCGTTAGCATCCCCAGCCAGCAGATCATCAACATCTCCAACAACCTGCAGCAGGTATGTGTTTCCCAGGACATCTGGTTCTCCTTTACCTGGAGCTCACTCCAGTTTCCCAACCCCAGGGGCTTCTGTTGTTGCTTCTGCTGGAGGGCTGGCTGGCAAGGACAGTGGTGCAGGACTTAGCTGCTCCTGTGAGCGCTGCTGAGGAGTTGCTGCTGTCCCGCAGACGCCGCTGCATCTGGCAGTCATCACCAAGCAGCCCCAAGTGGTCCAGCTCCTGCTGCAAGCCCGTGCCGACCCCACCTTGCTGGACCGCTATGGCAATTCCCTGCTGCACCTGGCACTCCAGGCTGGCGATGAAGAGATGCTGAAGACGCTACTGGCCCACCTGGGCTCAGCTGCCCCTTACCTGCTCCGCCTGCCCAATTTCCATGGTAAGTGGGGCTGGGAGACAATGGGTAGGAACTCAGAGGTGCCATCGTGGGCTCGGCCAGAGGGCTGCTGAGCCACTCCCCCTGTTGCAGGCCTCCTGCCTGTGCACTTGGCCGTGAAAGCAAAGAGTTTGGCCTGCCTGGACCTGCTGGTCAGGAAGGGAGCGGATGTGAATGCAGTGGAGAGGCAGGGTGGGAGGACCCCACTGCATCTGGCTGTAGAGATGGAGAACCTGAACATGGCCACCCACCTGGTGAAGAAGGTACGGGGGGGGGGATGGTGGGTTGGTGGCTGTGGGATGGGGTGCAGGCTTTCCCCAGGGCCCTGGGCGAGATGGGAGTCCCCTGTGGTCTTGGGGCTACTAGGGGCAGGGAGGGGAGCAGCATCCAGGCAGCCCATCCTCACGGCCTCACGCCTTTTTCCATAGCTGGGAGCAGATGTCAACAGCCGGACCTTTGCTGGGAACACCCCCCTGCACCTGGCTGCTGGCCTGGGCTCCCCCACCCTCACCAAACTGCTCCTCAAAGCCGGTAAGGCACTGCCCTCCCTCCCCGCAGCCCCAGCTGCCAGTGCTGGGGAGTGCCCGGGCACAGACCAGACCCCAGCACCCCAGGCCGACCCGCCCTTTTGGGGGCTCAGTCCACCCTTCCCTGACAGGGGCGGATGTGCTGTGCGAGAATGACGAGCCTGTGAGCCCATCCTCGTCGGAGGCCAGCAGTGACACTGACGCTGACCCCGAGGAGCAGGAGCTGGCCATGGAGCTGGGGGAACCAGCCCCGGCCATGGAGCGTGGCACCAACCCTGAGCCCCCTGCACAGGGGCACGGGCAGGCAGTGCACAGGCAGTGCCGCTGCCACACGCCCCTGGACCTGACTCGGAGCCAGAAGGTGTGTGTGGGGGGGTCAAACCCCCTGGGAGTGTTTCTGCAGGGGCCATGGCAGGGATGGGGCAGAGCTCCAGGAGGTGCTCCTGTGAGGATGCCTCTGCCTCTCTGTGACCCAGTGAGAGCCATGGCGTGGGGAGCCAGGGTGGGTTGGCCAGTGCTTTGGAGGATGCTGATGTCTGTGGGTCCGTCCGCAGGTGCGGGAGATCCTGCTGCAGGCCTCCCAGCAGGGCCCCGAGGCAGAGCTGCCCACCGCCCCCCAGCCAGGTGAGCAGCTCCTCTCCCCCCAAAAGCGCTGTGCCTGGGCAAGGCAGGACCCTCCCGGCATTGGGGATGGGCAGCACATGATGGAGGCACCTCTCCCATGCAGGGAAGGTCCTGTCGCTGGACAGTGAGGAACTGCAAGGGCTGGAGCAGCTGCTGAACCAGGACTGCAGTGGGTCGGACTGGATCGAGCTGGCCAAGCGCCTGGGGCTCTGCAGCCTGGTGGAGACCTACAAGGACACCCCCTCGCCCAGTGTCAGCCTCCTGCGCAGTTACGAGGTCAGTGTCCGGCCTGTCTGGCTGCCAGTCAGTGCCTGCCCCTGTCCCCCCTTCCCGTCTGGCCGCCGGCCCCGCTCAGTGCCCTCTCTCTGCAGCTGGCGGGGGGCAGCCTGGGGGGGCTGCTGGAGGCACTGGACTCTATGGGGCTCCACAAGGCTGTGAGGATGCTCCACAAAACCGAGGCGCTGGAGAAGCTGCAAAGCACAGGTATGTGGAGCAAGGGGCTGTGGGGGGTGTCCATGCTGTTCCCCTGACCCCCTATCACTGACAGCACCCGGGGCTTGCTTTGCAGAGCTGAAGGAAGACAGTGCCTACGGCAGTGAGTCGGTGGAGGAGGAGCAGGCGCCCGCGCTGGCCCTCAAGCCGGGGCCGGGGGGTGAGCTGCCCCACAGCCAGCAGCCACAGGTGCACTGAGGGGCTAGCAGCCCCCACACACATCTGGGGGGGGCCACATCGCCCCCTTTCCCTGCCCAGCCCACGCAAGTGCCTTCTGGACTTGGGGCCCAGCTGCCTGGACTCAGGAGGATGGGACGCAGCCGGCTCCTGCCCCCCTCTGCTCTTATTTAATGGTCCCTCTTCTGAATAAAGGGACACAGTTTCTATAAGCCTTTGCCCTCCCTCTCTCCAGCCCTGGTCTGGGAGTCTGGCAGCAAGGCGGCAGCTGCCAGCCCCTCCTCAGCATCCCTCCATGCTGGGGCTGTCCCCAACCATGGGGGAGAAACCACAGTGCACACAAGAAGTGAAGAGCAAGTTTTACTTCAGTAACTGAGAGACAAAGCTGTACAAAGGTTTTTCTCCCCCCAGGCCGCCTGGGACAAGGGTGGAATGTTTTTCTTTTTTTTTTTTTTTTTTTTGCAATAGACTCAAAAGAGCAGAATAAAAAGTTTGACACATTCGCAAAGTCAGTGCTGAAACCAGCTGGGTCCCAGGTGGCCGAGAACAGCATGTTTGACAGCCCCCACCCGCAGCCCTTCTGCTGTCCCCGGACCCCTCCCTGGGCACTCCTGCGGCCGCGCTCCACCACCAGCACCTTGCTCCAGACGAGCATCCTCCTGTCCTGCCCCGGCCCACCCCTCACCTTAGCAAGGAGGGAGCCCATGGCCGAGGAAGGGGCTGCACCACCACTGCTGCAGCATGAGGACCTCACAGCGTTGCAAACCAGGCTTTGCTGGCTGCCTCCGAGGCCCCAGCCATGCATTGAAGAAGCAGCATGGGAAGGAAAGCTGGCTCTGGCCTGTGTCAGCCCCACAGGGCAGTGGGGACCCCCAAGTCAACCCTGTCTTCAGGGTTCACCTCCCCCGTGGGAGTACTTGCATGCTGCTACCCCACACGGCCCAGGAATGATGCTCGCACCCAGGTGGTGCAAACTGGGCTGGTCCAGGCTGCCGGGGGGCTCACGAAGCACGGGCACATCAGCCCCCTGTGCCACAGCCGCAAGTGCAGCAATGGGTACTGCCATCCCAAGGCTGCCTTTTTGGTGCTGGTGGCCGCAGAGCTGTCTCTCTCCGAAGGGTTGCTGGTACCGGAGTGGGGCTGAGGAGCAGGCAGCAGCACACAGGAGCCCATGCTCAGCTTGCTGCAGGGGGGTGGGGTGGGGGGGGGAGCTGGGTCTCCCCCTGAGTTCGTTTAAAAAACCTCCCCCAAGACTGCAGTGCCTACAGGACATGGCTGGGTTTGTGGTTTTGTGTTTTTAAACAGTTCCCAAAAAGCATCAAAAGTAACCCCAAAAAACCCTCCCTGGTGGTCAGCTTGATCTGGTACTAAAAAGTGCAAAACTGTATCACAAAAACCGTTCAAAAGTTGTAAGAAAGCGGGGAGAGTGCAGAGGTGGCTGGGGTGGCAGGGAGAGGGCCAGGTGCTATTGCCCTGGCTCCCCTGGCCACCAGCCCCAGGAGAGGGGACAGGCCAGGGCTGGCCCCCTCCTGTCTCCCCCCGCCATGGCACGACGGAGCTGGAGGAGAAGCGGCCGCTGGCTTTGTTTTGCTGCGGTTTCTTTTGTCTTTTTTTTTTTAAACCACTGAAGAATTGAGCCCAGTGGGTGGGTTTCAGTTGTTCCCCTCCCCAGGGCAGGGAGACTGGGTCCCACAGCCAAGTGCAGGACAAGGAGGGGCAGGAACGAGTCTGACGGGGCCAATGGCGCAGTGTGGGCTGCTCCTGCGGGCAAGGACTGGGAACCATCCTGCTCTGCCACCGTCTCTGGCAGAGGGGCCATGGCCCTGCCTGGCTGGTGCTGGCGGCCAGGGAAGGGCTGTCACCGCTCCCAGCTCATGCCGCAGACGGACGGACTCATGCAGGGTCTCAGCAGGCATGTGGCCTCCATCCTGGCGCCAGGAGGGCAAGAATGGAGCTGCAGCACAGGCGGCTGATGCCCCTCACTTAGGACTTCTGGGGGTGGCCAGGGGGCTGGCGGCCAGCACGCTCCGAGACATTGCGCTTCACCTTGGTGGCCATGCTGGAAGGCTCCACATTGAGCGAGGGGCTGGAGCGGGATTTTTTCAGGCCATCATCCTCCCCACCCGCTGCGTCAAAGAGGGTGGACTCAAACGCTGCCAGGTCCTCAGAGCCGGCCTTCAGCTTGGCCCGCAACAGCATGGCGTAGGTGCCATAGCGGGATTTCTGTGGGGCAGCAGAGAGAGGGTCGGTGAGCTGGGCATTGTCCCTCAGCCTGCATCCCAGGGCGGGGGGGATGTTCATGGTCCCAGAGCATGGCAGTGGCACAGTGCAATTCAGCTGATGGGTACGGTGGGTCCCTCACTCAGGATTGCCATATGGGCAGGGGCAGAGGGGATGGGGGCAGAGCGGGGTGGGGTGGGGGTGTGTGTGGGTGTGTGCATGCGCGTATGTGTGTGCGCGCGTGCATGTGTGTCTCCCAGCTCACCTCAAACTCCAGGTACTCTTCTTTCTGCTTCAGCTCCTCGTATTCCTTGCCCTTCACTTTCTTCTCAGGAAGTGAGGAGCGATGCTCCAGCAGCTCCGCTGACATTGTCTTGAACTTGGTCTCGTGGCTTTTCACCTGCTCCTCCTGGGGAAGGGTGGCACCACATCAGTACCCGGCTCTGCCCTCTGCTCTGCGCCCCCCCCCCGGCAGTGTAAGCTGGTTCGGTCCAGAACAGGTTTTTTTTTTCCCCTCTTGGATCCAGCCAGGATCTCAGGTTCTGCTCCTGGGTTGTTGTTTTTTGGTTGGTTGGTTGTTTTTTGTAAACGACAGGCAAAAGCACATGCCCTTGGGGGCAATCTGCTCCTGCCTCACGGGGGGCTGGCTGCAGTCTTAAAGCAGAAGAATTTAATCCCCTCTATAACTAGGCTGGTGGGGTTTTTTTAATCCTTTCTGCTCTATGAATAACTGCCCTGGCACACATGAGTACCAGTTAATCCCCCTGGCCGGTCGCCTTTCAAGGTCCTGGCCCTGGCAGGACCCTGCACGCCATGGTGTGGGACCATGCTCTCCTCCACGGTGTGACTCCATCGTCTGTCTCCAGTTCCTGCTGCCAGGAATAAGAACTCGCTGCCTGTCCCCAACCTCAGCACCCCCTTGCTCCATGTCTCCCCAGCCATGCTCCTTCAGCCCTGTACCCCGCTGGGAGGTAGCTGGGCGTGTGGCACCACATGGGTCCCTCCACAGGGGACAGTGCCACCAGCAGACCCAGGGGGTCTGTCCCATGCTCCCAGCTGCCCCCACACCATGGCCCACCTGGGACAGCCTGGTGCAGGAGCTGGGCAGCAGCGGGCGGCTGAACTTCTTCTGGGAGCCGATGGCTGCAGGGAAGGGGGGCGCGGAGAACATGGCTGCCACCACATTGATGCGCGTGATCCACGAGTGCATCTGTTCAGGGTTCCTGGGGAGAAAGGCCAAACCACAGATGGACTCTAAGTGGCACTATCCGAGTCACAGGCAGAGGGACCTGCCCTGCAGATGAGATCTGGGTCCCCCAGGGGCCCTGCAGGTCCCCCAGCACCCGAGGCTCTTGGTGCCATCATGAGCCATCATGAGCCCATTGGGGTGGGAAGAAAAGGAACTGGGCGAAGAACAGCACTGGCACTGAGTCCCTTTCCTTCCAGAAAGGGACAGGACAGGAGAGAGCAATGTGGCCCTAAGACCCATCCCACCCTCCGCCCTAGTCAGATGAGCCTCTGCACCCCAGCGTGGGGCCCAGCCGGTGATCCTGTAGGACTCACTGTGCTTGGAAAAGGAAGACCCTCCAGTCAGCTGTCCTGAGGTAGAAGACATTGGGTCGCTTGCTGTAGTCAGATGCCCGTGTGGCAAGCGAATGGTGGATGCTAATAGCATTCTTCAGCTCCTCTTCTGCCAGTGCCTTCCCTGGCTTATACTCCTCCTGTGAATCACGGGGTATTTCAGAGCTGGCTTAGGGATGCACCCCACCATCAGTCAGCTCTACGAGGCCATGGGGACTGCACGTGAGTGCCTGCAGTGCTGGGGCTTGGAAATCACTCTCCACCAGGCTCTGCCTGCAGCTCGTGCTATACCCATGGAGAGAGGCTGCACAACCTGGGTGCATGGGCTTGGCAACAGCACGGTGGCTGTTCCCCTCTGTCCCGCAGCTGGGCAGCACCTGTGCCGGCAGGAGACTGGATTTGCAGCCCAACACCCCCCCAGGGCAAAGGCCCTGGTGCCTCTTACCTCCCCAGCCAAGCCCCTGCACGCAGGGCCCTCGGTTGGCAGCCACTTTCACCACCCAATCCAAGCCCAAGTATGCCAGGAACAGAGATGCCACCAGGTCTCCAAGCAGTGGTTCAAGCAGGCGTGGTGCTGAGTCTGGTTAGGATGAGTGTTGTAATGCCAGGCACCGGAGCCCCTCTCTCGCTGCCGTGACCTCCCTCCCTGGGTCAGGGATGATCCCCCTCCCTGGTGCAGACATGAGCGGCCCCGCTGCTGCCTACCTTCTGCAGGTAGAGAATCATCCCCTTCAGGATGGCGTGGAAGGGCTTCCAGCCGCGCTTCCCTCGGGGTGCTGCCGGGGAGAAGAGAGCAGCATCAGCCCCAGCGCTGAGTGGGGGAAAGGCTCCCCCCGCCCTCCATCCTCCTCCAGCCAGCCCTGCCACGGCACACGTCACCCCGCCCCAGGGACAGGCGGCAGGCCAGGACTGTCCCCGTGCACCTGAGCCCGTGCCGGCCACGTGGCTGGCAGATGGTGCTGCTGGCAGGGGGGCCGCCTGCCGCCTCCCGGGGCCGGCACCGCTGCACTCACTGCCTCACTCGGGGACGGGGACAAGGCAGTGCTGCCCGCCAGGTAATACTGGCTTTGGAGGGCAGCTGCATCTAATCAGATCAAGGCGGCATTAGATGGCCAGGGCTTAGAGGGGATTTTTACGGTGGAAACGGTGAACGTGCCTGGCAGTGCCCAACCAGCGGCAGCCCGCTGTGTGGCTTGTTTGCTGCACCACAGGACACCTTTCTTCGTCCTCGTCATCCTGTAGCAAGGGTGCATCTCCCAGGAGCCCACCCACACCTCCCTGCCTGCCCCCTTCCCAGTGCCACAGGCAGGGGCTGCCCAGCCCCACTGGTAGGGATGGACAGCAGGAAGACACTTTCAGGGTCCCCAGCTTAGGGGCTGAATTACACCCATCACAGCTGGACAGACAGGGCACAGGGAGCTGATGCTGGAGGCTGGCATGATCCCACAGTCAGGCATCATGTAGTGACTCCTGCCCTGCTCCCCATTGGGTTTCTGGAGCTCACCCGTGCCCCCAAGTCCCTCCTGTGGACTCCCTAGGAACTTACTTTTCTTGCAGTCAGGATCAGCGTGGATCTTGCGCACTAACAGTCCATGCTTGTAGGTGGCGATGCTGGAGTCTTGGGAGAAGTCCAGAAAGGGGTTACTGCAGCTGCTGATACGCTTGATGGACTTTGGGTTGGGGTCTGCCAGCTCCGAAAGGGACTTTCTCAGCTCCTCCTCATCTCTGCCAGGCACGGATTTGGGTGGGAAAAGGGTTTGTTACCTTGCTGGGGACAGAAAACACCAAGCTTCCCACTTACCAGTGCCACTTTTAGGCCCAGCTTCTGAAAGGGAGGTCAGAAGCAGCAGACCAGGCTCAGCAGTCTCACATGACTGGTGAGCATCCCAAACCCAGTCATGCCTCTGTGCCCCTGCCTCTCTAGGCTGGCAGCTGAGGTGCTGCCTGGCCCCTTGAAAGACAAGGCATGGGGGTGTCTGCTGCCGATTCAGGGTGGGGGGCCCTGCCTGCCCCAGGGAGCCAGGAGCCTTTATGGACAGGGCTAGGACTGGTGCTGGCCAAGCTGAGGAGCCGGGGCAATGGAGGAATAGTGCCCTTGGGGCTTGGCACCACCACAGCCCCCCGGCCCATGGTGTACAGGCTTGCAGGCAGGAGCTGGCAGGAGAGAGGGTCTAGGAGGAAACCCCGTCAAAGAGAGACCCAGGCTGAACTCCCCACTCCTTCAGGGCAGCAGTTGGGCTACGGGGCTCAGAGCCACCAGCAAAGGGGTGCAGGGAGCCTATGGCAGGGAGGTCTCAGGCAGCGGCAGCACCAGCCCTGGGGGCAGGCCCCCACTCACACTCTGCATCCAGGTCATGGCCCCTCGCACTGCAGGCGGGCTGCTGCAGGCAGGCTGAATCAGTGCCGCTCCCCCCACCTGGCAGGAAGATGTGGGAGCCCAGAGCTGCTGCCTCCCCCCTCCCTCAGAGCCGCTCGCTGCTAATTAAACCCCTCAGCATCTGCCGGCGTCTCCATGGCAGCAGCCCGAATGCATTGGCTCAGCGCTGGCAGTACCGCCGGGCTGATTAATCCCCACAGCGCGGGCGCTGCCGCTCCTGCTGCTGGAGATGGCAGCTGTGGGCGAGGGTGCGGGCACCCTGCGGGGCCCCGGCACAGCCACGGCCCCCCCCCCAGAGCCTGCCCGCTCCCACCCCGGACACGACTGCACAAAACAATGCCAAAGCTGTGGGGACCTGGCCTCGGGCAGCCTTCGACCAGTATGCTGGGGAAGGGGTCCCCATCAAGAAGCTGAGGGCAGCCAAGGGTACGCTGCCACCGCAGCTCTCCAGGCACCCCCATCCCATCCCACATCCTCACAGCCATGGAGCGTCACGCCTGATGGGGCAAGGCAATGCTCCAGCGGGCGGGGAGGGCAGCAGGGGCAAGGAAGCCCCCCCATGCCGGCAGGGTGGCCCCGCTGCCTGCCCAGCACTGGGTGGCAGCATCTGCCCCCGGGAGGGATACTCACATGGCCCACTGCAGCTTCTCATTCTTGATGGAGCCATACAGCGCCTGCAGAGAGAAGAGTGGGGCATCAGCAGGAGAGTGGTGCCAGGCCAGGGCAGCTGCTCCGGGGATGGAGGGGGCATGCCAGGCTGGCTCAGGGGCACTGGAGGTTAAGGCAGCCCCAGGCCAGTTCATCCTGGTCCAGCCTCATCCTGGCCTGGCCAGCCAACTGGCCTTGTTTCAGGGCTATAGGTAAATTCTCCTGGGCACCACAGGACCTGCAAATCCACGCTCACCCTGGCCATGGTGCTGGGACACAGCCCTGGCTGTCTTCCCCTCTTCTCTCTGCCTGCCCGCAACAGTCGCACAGCATTAGCTGCATGAAAGTGAGGTGTGCCAAACATTTCCAATCCCTTTGGAGATCCCTAGGGTGTCCCAGGCTGGCCAAAGGGATGGCCTTCAGGAGGCCCAGGCCCCAGGAAAGTAAGCCTTCGGGCTGGACTTCAATGGTGCATGACTGCACCCCGCTCAGCAGGGCTTCAGCCTACCCTAGCACCTCCAGGAGCTCCATGCCATGACATGCCGCAGCCAGCAACCTCCCCACCGTCAGACGCCTGTCCTGGGCTGGCAGAGGTGTGCTCATGGCAGCACCCAATGCTCCACAGTGATGTGATGCTCCTGTGGGAAGCTGCCCAGGAGCATGCTTAAGCTTCAGGAGAGACTTCAGCAGGGTGCTGGCCCTGGATTTGCAGGGACATCAGCACACCGTCATTCATGAAGACCTCAAAGGACCTTGTGTCTGGTTGAAGCAGGATGGCTGTTTGCCTACTGCTGGGCTGCTGCTTCTTGGGGTGGCTGTGGCCTGTCCCTACCTGCTCCCCAGCAGCCCCAAGCACCCTGCCCTCCCTGCTGGCCCGAACACTGCCAAGTTGAGCAAGGCAGGACCCGCTGCCTGCATCTCAGCAGAGGAACAAGCTGAGCCTGCCTGCAGCGGGATGCTCCAGGGCCCCACTCCCAAGTGTTTGTCTGGTCCGAGCTGAGTGCAAGCCAGAAGCGCTCGGTACAGCTCTGCAGCCGGGGAGGCTCTGGAGAAGGTTTCAACACAGTGCTCGCAGAGGGCTTTGGAGCAAGATCTGGAAGGCATCATCCTCAGAGGAAAATAATCAAGTCTTGTACAGGCTGTTCAGGCAGCTGTCAACATCCATCACCGGGCCGGAGACTGCTGCTAGGAGATCTTGCTGGTGGCTGAGAAAGTACAACTGGAGGCGTGCAGGGGCCTGGGAAAGCTGGCCAGCACACAGGCCCCAGCAGTGTCTGGGGAAGGGACATCCATCACTCCCCCGAGAGACGCAGCAGCCAGGATGGAGCGGGGACACAGCTCCTCCCGTGCTTCCCCGTTGGGGAGATGCTGGTGCAGCAACAGCTTGTTTCGCAGAGGAGGAAAGGGATCACCCTGATCTAGCAGGTGGAAAGCAGGGTTCTCTTGTCTCCTGGGAAGACAGGAGGCTCATGGAGGGGGTATGGCCTCAGTGCCCAAGAGGAGATTAGACCCCGGCCCCATTTATGAAGCCCAGGCACCAGAGGGGCAGGATGCCAGGGTGTGAGCAGAGGATCACAGGTTGCAAAGAGACAGAGAAGAGCCTGAGGAAAAAAAAAACAAACCCAAAGTCCTGCAGAACATAACCTGGGAGCAGAGCAGGGGGAGAAGCAGGCACCTCAGAGCAATGTAGATGATAAGCAGTTGCCACAGAAAACAGAAGGGATCTTACTGCTGGGGACACAGATGAGAGATGCTGAGAACCAACAGACACAAAAAGGAGACTGGAAAACTGGCACAGAGAAGTAGGGACTGGGAACTACAGAAAAGCTCCTCGGAAAGACCGGGCAGAATGGGACGCACAGAGTGGCTTCCACCTGGCTCAGCAATGATACACAGAGGGGTTGTCTCCACACCTCAAGGAAGGGAGAAGTGAGCCAGCTGAGCAGGGATTTTAGACCACAGGGTGAGGTGGTGCAGGAGGGGACTGCAGCCCCCAGGCTCTCAGCCCTGTGCAGGGCTTGTGGGAGAATTGTTGCTAAATGCCGAGTGAACGAGCTGATGTCAGGAGATGCTCAGAGGGGTAATTCGGGATGGCACAGTGCCGGAGAACAGCCCAGCAGAGCACCGTGCTACAAAAACCTGGGCTTTGGGACTGTCAGTGCACACTTCAAAGGCTGAACTGCCTTGTGGCTTCAAAAGGCTCCAGCCGCCCTCCTACAAGCCCTGACAGCATCCCACAAGCCCGCTGCAGGCAGGAGCTGCCAAGTACCCCCACCTCAGAGATGGGGAGCAGGGGCTGCTCAGCACTGCTGTGCTGGGGGACAGTAAGAGGCAAATGGGGGGGCTGGGGGGGGGATTGAGAGGGCAATGCAAAACTTTGTCTACACTTAAATCCTGCCAAGACTCCATTTGGCTAAATGCCACCCCCAGCTGACACCAGTCTTGGGAACAAAGCTGGTGGACTCAGCCCAAGTCCTAGCTGAGAAGATGCATTCCATCGACAAAGCCCATCCTGTTTTTCTGGTCCTGTGGCAGTCCCCAACAGTCCACTAAACTCCAGGCTCTGGTGCACAGAACATTTCTGCTGGGGAAGCACAGGTGGTGCAGGCTCCTGAAGCCTAACTCACAACCACATCAGCAGAGATGAGACACACTGGTTTCATTGCTCAGCAAGTACCTCTCTCTAGGCTGTCTTTGCTCTGTGGATTCATTCCCCCTGGGCCATAAGGATGGCACCTCTTGGCAGCTCTGAACTTGCAAGTGCTGCCCAAGAGAAAGCAGGGCGCTGACCCTATGCCACCGCGGCCGACCCCAACTGTGGTTGGAGTTTTTTGTCATCTCTGGGTTATGAGCTCACTGCTGCAGCATGCAGGGCCAGCCAGCTCTGCCCTAGACATGCACAACACCAAAGAGACCTTGGAATATACTGTCCCAGTGGGATTTCTAACTGAACCAATAACTTCTTTCTTTGGTGCCCTCCCTCCCAAACACAGGCTGAGAGGATATTCCCAAGTCCTGCTCTAGCAAACATCTCCAGGAGGGGTGGGAGGCTGCACTGGGCAAGAGGCAGGTGGCTCTGATGCTCCGGCCCAGCCCTAGCACCAGCTCCGCTGGGAACAGCCCTACACAAGCAGGGCAAGGAGAAGACATTCCCCTTCAGCTCCCCAGCTCAGAGCAGACCAGAGGAGAGATCTAGTGCTGGTTTGGGGAGCTGGGCAGCAAGCTGGCCTGCACACAGCTTTGGCACAGACAGGACTGTACCGAGGGCTGTAACCCAGCACTCAAGTAACAGAGGAGGGTTAAGGCAGGAATTTAGGCATCCAGCAGGGTTTTAACCCTTTCTGGGGTACCTTTTTTGTGGATTATAACTCTTACATCCCTTTTCCAGTCTGCTGGTTCCTCTGACAAGCAACACAGTGCTCGGCTCCCAGTGCTGCAAGATGCCCTGTGCAGGTCAAGGCTCCCCCTCCTCCTGCCAGCCCTGTGACCAGCCACGGCTGTGTGACATCCTGCAAGACAGACTTCACAGCCACCAAGCATACTCCCTGCAGTCATTCCCCCTCTCTCTGTGCCTGGCAGCATTTCAATACGAGAGCTCAATTGCTGGCTTTCCCCAACTTTTCCTTAGCAAAATATCTTTCTCTACACTCAGCCACAAAGCTCTGCCAGGTCCCCCAGGCACCCAGTTTCCCCAGCTACGCAGATATGAACGGCACTGTCAGATCAGGTACGTATATCAGTGGGAACCGTACCTATGTCAGGTCCCTTATTCACCTTCTCAGCCTCCCTCTACCCCTGCTGCCTGCCCAGCATGCACAACCCATGCTCAAGAACAACTCATCACCTGGCATGCACCAACCCCACTGTGCACACCCTGTGTCATCCCCCCCCTGCTGCAGAGTGGCTCCTTCATGCACACAGAGCAGAGTGACTTGGGGACAGACTTTTTTCCCTGTCGGGTGGGCTGCCACGGGGACAGTGTCCTGTGCATCACCTTCTGCCCTGCTGCAGGCAGCAGTAGCAGGCAGCAGATGGCTACATTCCTGCCCCATGCTTTTGACTCAGTGACATCATAAGCTGCACCAACATCTTTTAAAACATTCCTTGCCCAGCCAACTACCCACCCCCAGGATGGTAGACCCCTCTATTCCTCCCAGAGCAGCCCCACAGCACAGGAAGCAGCGACCGAGCATCTCCCTTCCAACTGCATGTTTCCATCCGAGTGCGTCACAACCTAATGCTGCCCCCAGACCGTACTGCGCTATGACAGCATTGCCACTTGTCATGGCCCTAATGTCCCCACCAGACTGGTTTTGACCACGGGGGCAGCCCAGGCAGCTCTGGAGTAACCCTGCCTGCTTTGCCCCAGCCTGCCCACTACATGGGCTGGTGAGGACTCTTCTCTTGCTACTACACCAGAGGCAGGCACCCAACCGAGGTAGGATGCGCCCAGAGAAAGCCTGTTTGCTTCTCCCCACCTAGGACCGATGCACAGCAGCGTAACACCTCCAAAACGGATGCCGGCTCACAGTGAGCAAGCTCTTGGCAATAAAAAGCCCTTTTTTGTCCAGGCAGCCACTCCTTTCTCTCCAGCTCTGCTCGGCTGAGAGCCGGGGCTGCGGCGTTGTCCCTCCGTGCTGCCTTGCGGCTCTCCCCGCCACCCCAGCCGGGTGCCGGTCTGCCCTGGCCGGGCTGGCACGGCTCAGCGCAGCCCTTGGCGGGGAGCCCGCAGAGCTTGTCACTTATGCTAAGCTGGAGGGCTGGTCCCAGGGGTACCGCTCTGTCCTGGATTCTTCTCGCAGCGATGTTTTCGAGCAAGCGTTGCTGTCAAGCCATCGTAAGCGGCGCAATGTCACCCAGGTCTTGCCGTGCTCCCGCTACCCCCGTGCTCTGGGTGGGATGGGGGAGGACGGCAGGGTTGGAGACGGCGACCCTCGGGCGGAGTGGGGCTGATGGCGACCCGTCTCCGCAGAAAGCAGACGGGAGGGAGATGAGGCTGGCTGCTCGCTACATCCATGCCAGGGCTGAGGCACTCGCAGCGGGCGGGCCGGCGGCTGTCCGGGCGCGTCCGCCCGCCCGCCCGCGTCCCCGCCGGAGCGCAGGGCGCTGCGCATCCTCCCGCGGCGCCCCCCGCTCCCCCGGCACCGCCGCTTACCGGCTTCTTCTTGCGGCGGCTCTGGATGCGGCTGACCACCAGGTCGGTGTAAAGCACCGGCTTAAGGGTGCGGGAGCGCTGGGGCCAGCCGTAGCAAAAGGTCTCCACGCCGCGGTAGTTGCGCCCGTAGCGCACCGAGCACATGGAGCGGGACCGCATGCGCCCCGCGCTGCTGTTGATGCTGTTGACGCCGATCATCCTGCCGGCGGCGGCGGGGGTGGGAGGGGGCGGCGGGGTGCCCGGCGGCCCTGCCCGGCCCTGCCTGCCCTGCCTGCCGCGGCCCGCTCCGCCGCCGCCGCCGCCTGTTGAAGCCGGGCCGGGCCGGGCAGGGCTCGGCGGCTGCTGCCCGACAGAGGCGGGGCCCCGCCCCGCCCGCCGCAGCCAATGGCGACCCACGGCGCCCGGCCGAGCCGAACCGAGCCGAGCGGGGCCGAGCCGAGCCGAGCCGAGCGGCCGAGCCGGGTCCGCGGAGGCAGCGGCGAGCTTCGCGCGGTAGGACACCGTCCCTGGCGCTGATGCCGCTCGAGTTGGCAGCGCTGCCCCCGGTGCACCGGCTGGCCCTCCCTGCCTCCTTTCTGCCCCAGCAGGGAGAGCGGGAGCGGGTGGCTGGACCCTCCCGGGCTCATGGGGCTGGGGGGCAGCAGTGGTGACATCTCAGGGGCTTCCTGGGCTCCATCAGGCAGGCGGCACCTCCACTCTGTGCCAGCCGGGCAGGCTTCAGAGCTGCTGCTGGAGCCCAGCCTGTCCCAGGGACCTCCAAAGGGCTGAGCTGGTAGGAAACCTCAGACCTTCCATCTTCAATACCCACCCCACACTTAACCCTCCTGCCCATTCCTTCGAGGTCAGGCCAGAAAAATCAGTTGCTAGAGCCACCCGGCTGGTTAAGGGCAGGACATAGATGCTCCAGGCAGCTATTCCCGTGAAGAAGCAAAGGGCTGGGCATCCTGGCAGAAGGCATGAGGATCGATGCGTAATTTAGTTAGGCTTGACTGAGTAGGAGATGCAGCCAGTGGAGAAGGGGAAATTTTCCACTCTGTCCTGTCTGCTTGGCATAGTGATTGCTGGGCAAAATTTTGAGGTAGGGGACATGGGTGCCCAGCCCATCAGATGTACTGGGCTGCCCCTGAGGCTGGGGGGGAGCCATGGGAGACAAGGCCAGGGCAGCGTATAACTCCCAGGAGAAACAGGCAATAAAAAAAAATACCCCAGGGGATTAGACTGAGCAAGCATTCCTGTGATTATAGCTCAGAGGTGGGAGCTGGGGCTTTCTTCCCACATTGTTAATCACTTACCCAGCACTCTGAGCGTCTGAGCCCTGCCGTTGTGCTCCAAGCTGGAAGGTGGGTGCCCATCCTACCTTCCTCCCCCGGGGACCCAACTGCATTGTTAGGCTTAATTCATTAACATCTGTGAAGTACTCTGGCTCCTAGGCTGGAAGGCAGCAGAAATTTTGCTCACTCCCGCAATCGCTAAGCAGTGCCGGGGATAAATGGGGCCTGATTTGGCCCTACTGTGTTGGTACTGGCCAGCAAAGCACAAGATTAAGATAAAAGACTAAGGAAGATGGCGAAGAGCTAAGGCTCTGCAAAGTGATCAATCATGTAAAGGTCAAATCCATGTCTGAAATATAAGACAATCAGAAACAGTGAGTGAAATCCCAGGCGGCCTGGGGTAAAATCACACTGACAAGAGAAGAACAACATCTCAAGAGCTAACCAAAATATCACCAACTCCAGGACGTCCTGCTTCACCTCTATCTTTGCAGGGTGGGCAGCTGCCTTCATTTGGCCACAGGAGTTCAGGTCCTGTACACGTGGGCATCCTTGGACATGGAATTATATGGATTTTTATATCCCCGGCATGGCTCCCTGCCCCAGTGGGGAGGACACCCAAGTCAGAAAGCTGGGCAGCCCTGCCTGTGGAGCACAGTTCTCCAGGGGAGCTTTCAGAGCCAGAGGAAAGGGTTTCCAGCAGTGGTAGCTGAGTACTGGTAAGGCATCGCTGCCTCAGCTCCAGCAGCAATGCTGTGCAGGGCATGGCGAGGCACTGCCAGTGAGGGGGACGTGGTGCTCAGCTGTGAAAACACAAGCTTTCAAGTGTTTTGATTTCTTCTGCATAAAACTGGGATTGTTTACATGTATTATCTAGTAGCAGATAAAGTTCTCATCTGACTCAAGCTGCCACCACTCTCAGGCATCGTGCTGCGTTTGTCTTGGGACTCCCCACAGCCAGAGACAAGGGAAGTGCTCAGGTTCCCTGCAGATCTATTCCTGATGCTGTCCCCAGAGTCACAGGGGATGGTGGCCTTGTGGCCCCCCCCCCCCCCCAGGTCCTGCCCTGCTGTCCCTGTTTCCCTGGTGGCAAGTGCAGCGGGTGGGGACCACCTCCAGTCCTCCAGCTCTGAAGCCTGTGGGGTAGCAGCCTGCGCTATCTCCCTGGGTAGGCTTAGAAAAGCCCACAAGATCCTTCTTCTGTGCCGTCAGAGCTGCCTAAGACCCAGCCCTGAGCTTTGGGAAGCTCCTCTGAAGCCTGCCAGCCCTTCCCCTCCCCTGCTGCCCTTAGGAAATGCATGTGCTCCTGGAGGGCTAAAATTAGCCAGCCAGCTGTGCGGCACGCTTGCACAGGAGCCTCAGTCCCCAGGCACAGCCTGCCAGCCAGGTCTGCCGAGAAGGCAGCCTCCTACCTGAGGTAATGGGACTAGCGCAGGCTGCCGCAAAGAGGGCAGCGGGAGAGGCTTTCCCCATTTCTCTGCCCCCTGAGTCTGCATGGGGACTCAAGCACCCAAAAGCAGTGGGTGTCCAAAAGGGAGAGGGTGTCTTCTCCGGCTGAGCCTGGCAAAAACTGCCCAGGAGAGGCACAGTACCTTCAGGCACCTTTCCTTGTCGGGCCCCACCCCAGCGCAGGCTGACAGCACTTTCCCCATCTCACCCGCCCCGGGACCCCAATCCCCCTTGCACGGGCAGGGGGTCCCCGAAGTGGAGCGGTGCTTCAGGCAAGGAGCTGCAGCCTGCCCCGCATGTAGTTCCTCACGCTGCCTTTTGCTCCCCCTCCCCAGCACGTACAGAGGCGGCTGAAAAGCGGCGGTGGGAAGCACCGCAGCTGCAGAGGGAACAGGCCATTTTTAGCAGAGCAGCCTCCCCGCTGCTGGGCTGCGGGCAGAGCTGTGCGGGGCTGTGCTGCAGCGCTGCAGCCTCCCCCCGCTGCCTTACACCCAGCAAAGGTCTTGGCTCCTACCCATGGAGAAAGCCTGTAGCTTTGTGGCACTTGCTCGCTGCCCTATTTCCCACTGGCTGGGTGGGGTCTGATGGGATAACTTGATCTCACGTGTTTAAACTGACGGTACTTTTTGGGGTGAAGTCTAACAGGGATGCAGTGGTGCCTGAAGTGGGGGTACCCAACCATGGGGGTGCCAGGGGCTGCAAAAGGGGCACACCAAGGAGCCTGTAAAGCTTGGATGCTCCAGGGTGCAGCAGCACTGCAGGGCAGGGGTTCAGGGTTTGGATGTTTCTATTCCATTTTGGATGCTTAAAGCCTTTTCTGGAGCTGGGTTTAAAATTAGAGGAGAATTTTTCCTGAGTAACTTCTTTTACTGGCGAAGCGTGGGCTGAGAGGGAGGACAGCCCTATTGAGAGCTGCTGGTAACCCCTTAATGATGGGGTGAGCGACGCAGCCAGGAATAGACCCATAGAGGCTGAAAAGGGAGCTCAGCTTTTCACCTTTTTGCCTTTTTTCATGAACCATCTCCCTCCATCATGGCTCTGGCACCCTGTGGAAACCCATCTTCCACATCACAAGTATTTGCCAACTGTAGCACTTCACCAACAGCAATGGTTTCTGCCTGACAGGTCCCATGGGAGCTAATCCTATTCCCAGGGCCCAAGATTGGGAGACGGCAGCTCAGAAAACCCTCCCAAGAATGCTGCCCTCCCTGGCCAAGCCCTGCTGGGAACTGGGTCAGGCAGGGAGAAGGCTGGAGTTCCCCCTAGTCACACCAGTGCAGTGAGTTCCCAGCTCTGGGACTTCAACCACCAGTCCACCCTCCCCATGGCTATGCCTTGCCCATGTCACCAGAAACATTCCCTCTGCCACTAGCGATGGCTCCAGTCCCAGGGCCTGGCCTTGGCTTTGGGCTCCAGTGATTCAGGGAGCCAGGAAGGGCTGAATACCATGAGGTCAATGCCACAAAGCCTCTGGCTGCAGCTGTGCAAACCAACCCTAATAAGCTGGCCCCACATGTGGCCCCCTTGCCTGTGATGCAGGCAGCAGAGCAAAACCAGTGAGAGCATCAGGACCCCAGCCTCCAATGTCCTCCTGAGGGAACGGGGCAGCCCTTCCTCAGCAAGGTGGGAGGAAAGCTGCAGGCCAGGGGACCACCACCATTCCTGCATGAGGATGGACACATTCATTGCATCCCACGTGGTCATCCATGTGATCCCACCCAAAGCTCTCGCTTTTGCTCCTGCTGCTTGGCTGGCCAGGAAGAGCAACCGAATTTACCTTGAGCAGCTCCTTGGGGAAGTCAGTGCCTCCGTTGAGCCCCTCCAAGTTGCCAATGAAGTCAGAGCAGGACATTCTCTTCCCGATGTTCTGGGAAGCCAGTGGGAGAGAAAGGCGGGGGGTTACCTTCAGGCCAGGGGGCCGGTGCTGACTGGAGCAGGTTCTACAGCCCAGGAACAGATCCCCATCTCTGTAGTGGGGTGAGGGACCAGCTAGGTCTCAGGGAGCCTGCTTGAAGGTGTGGGGAAGCTGCCAGCTTTACCTAGTCTCCAGGAGTCTTAACTAGCCTCCTTTTTCTAAGCTGAGTGCTACCTGCTCCCATGGCAGCTAGTTTTGGAGTCTCACTCCCACCCTTTCTCCCTGTCCACTTCCCTTTTCTGTCCTCATCCCACCTCCACATCTTCCAGCTCAGCACATCTCCAAAGTCCTACTCTCTCTTTTGCCAGCTCCCTCTCTCACTCAGCCTTTCTCCGCTCTTCTCCCCAGACACATCAGGGGTGACCAGCTCTCGCAGGTCCAGGGTCCTGTACCTGTGGTTCAGTGCGGTGGGGACAGACAGAGCAGGGACAGACGGGGCCAATGGCAGCGGGAACTTACGTGTCCATGCAGATCTGTGTTTAGCAGCATCAGGGCACAGGTGAGGGTGTGGGCTCCGTCTGCAGCACAAGCACAGGACAGGAGTTAGAGCCCCTGGCTTGGCCCTGCAGCTGGTGCTCCAGCCCCTCAGCATCTCAGGCAGGGCATGGGGGCTCCGAGCCCCCAAGACAGCCCTGAGCCCTCTCCTCCCACCCCGGGCAAGCAGGGCAGGGCACACAGCAGTCAGCGTGGTGCTGGCAGCACACAGGCAAGTAGGTAGGAGGCCACTGAATTAAAGCTGGTCCCAAACCTGAGCATACAAACTCCCTTCGAAGCCTGCAGCCTCTTCAGCCAGGCAGCGATGCTGCAACTAACCCTGCAGAGCTCCTAGCACAGCAAGGTGGGACCGGCACAGCCCTCTGCCAGCCAGGCAGCCCAAACCTCACCCAGCCCAGAGCCAGCCCAGAGCAGACCCAGCACGTGAACGCACACAGGAGCGGTGCAAAGACGTGAAACAGTACAAAGTGGGTGTCTGTGCCGCCCCGAGTGCTGGGCACCTGAGATTTCTCACCTGGCCATTCCCTGAGCTGAGGGTCTGAGAGCTGGGGTCTATTTGGTGAGGAGGGCCTTCTCTCGCCTCTTGTGCTAATCTGCTCAAGGTCAGAATTAAGGATGGGTTGAGCCCTAATTATGCATGATCCAACCAGAGCAGTTTTGGGTTTTTTTTTAAATAATCTAAAGCATCTGTCATTTGAGGGAAATGACATCTCCATAACCACAACTGTCTCCTAAGGCATCAGTACAGGCTCTCAGCCTGGTCTCTGGTTTCAGTTTGAGCACTTTCACGAAATTGATGAACACATGGACTCGCTTGAAACACAGTCACGCACACACAGACACGCACAGTTTCTTACCCTCCGAAGAGATGGCATTGGGATTACACTCGTAATAGCGCTGGGAAAAATGAGCCAGCACTCGCTCTCGCTCTTGTGTCTCTCCCATCAAGGCCAGCTCCTTTAGAAAGGACCTGAAGAAGCAGCAGCAGCAGCATTGGTCACACTTGAAGCCCACCAGCAGCTTCTCCAACCCACCTTGCACAGGAGCGTAGCTGTGCTTTCTGGTCTGGAGACCACCCCACCCCACACCCCCCCCCTATGCCAGATGAAGCCCTGCCATCGCACATTCCTCCCAACCTGCTGCAGGACTCCCCTCCAAGCCCACAGCATCATAGTCTGCCGGCACACTGCAGAGACCTACAGCCAGCCCTGGGCACTACACTGGGGAAGGAGGTGGGGGTGACACCAAGAGGCTCTGAGCTCAAGGTTTGGTACCTGACTGTTACCCCGCTGCACGGACTGATGAGTTAGGACCAGGGGTGCTCTTTCGTAGTTGTGTGGCTGAGAGACAACTTCAGGGCTCAACCCCTGTCACATAAGAGGTAAGGGGATCTCCAGGTGGGAGCTGTGGGGTCTGCCTGCTCCTGAAGATCCCTGTGCAGGTGTGGAGCTGTGGAGGGCATGGTCTGCTAGGACCCCACTCACGTGGCCACCACACACGCACATATGTACACGCACTCAGCTCTGACCTGAGAGCCTGGTCCAGGCTCATCCCCGTGAACACAAAGAACTTCAGATATTCCCCTGCCACCATCTTGCTGAACTCGTTGCTGAAACAGAAAAGGGGGGGGGCAAGAGTGACATCAACCAGACTGCGGGGACAGCAAAAGGCACACAGGGGTGGAGTGGATTCCAGGAGGCTGGGAGCTCCCCAGGGGTGTGGGAAGCATGCTGGGGATAGAGACACCCCACACTCACATGAAACTAAGAGAAGTCACCCACAGATCCAATGGGAATACTGGGCATGTAAGAGAAGCTGGAGAAGCTACAGCTGGAAGAGCCCACAAGAGGTCAGCTAGCCATCCCCTTGCCCTGACACCTTACTGAAGCATCCAAGGTGCAGTCATGGTAGGAAGGTACCCAAACCTGGATGTATCTTAGGTTTTAAGACTGTTAGAAGGAACCTTTAAGAGGTAGAGGCACCAGGTGTACCAGTTATGGGGACTGGGCTTTGGGGTCCTGCCAGCTATTCTCTGCCAGCCGGGTGCCCTGCAAGGGCAACAGCTGTGGGTACACTGTGAGCACAGGTGGGCCCCTCGCAGAAAGGGCCATTCCTTGCAAATACCCACACGTACTTCTTCCCCAAGTGACGGGCCACATCTGCTTTTTTAAAGCCATCCAGGTTGTAGAGCCTCTTGGCCAGGCGTTTGGCGGCCTCCAGGTCAGCCTTGTGCCCATTGGAGAGGGTGTCTGTGCTGCCCAGGGCCACCTGCTCCACGCTGTCCATCTCAGAGTCCGAGTCCAAAACCAGTTGGCTCAGGGGGTGGTTGCTGCAACGGGAAGGGACACTCCATGTTAGCCTGCCTATAGATCCTCTCTTCATCCAGCTTCTTGGGAAATGCAGGTTCCTCACCCTGCTTTGGAGACCAGCTACTCACTGCTGGGACCCAGGATGAATAACACTGGTTAGACATTCCGAGGTTGGGAGTTAAGGGAAGGTTTGGGGATGTGGCTGGAGGAGAGGTGGGGTGACAGGACAGCTCCAGTGACTGATGACAGGACCAAGGCACCCAACCCCACATCCAAACTGGATGCAAAGAGACAGGACAACTGCTCCAAAGTTCCCCACCCTGAGCCTGTGAAACTGCATGTGTGGGCTCAGGTTCTGACAAGCTCAGCTGTAGCAGAGGCTTGGAGCAGAAACGTGCACATCACATGCTGTGCTACAGATCTGCACTCATTTTTTAACCTGGACAAACTCCTTGTGCTGCTCTCAAGCACAGTTTCTACCTGAGACAAGATGACTGTAATTCCTTCACTCGCCTTTTCCCACCCACCAACTTGAAAGTGCTTCACAAAAGGGAAAACCGAGGCAAAGAGGGTGAAGATGAAGGAAACCCCCCTCCCCGGCCTCCCAGCTCACAGCAGGGCATACTGTCTTCTTCAGGCTGCCCATCAGCGCTCAGCCCACCATGCCTTAAATGGCCACATTAGGAGATGCTCTTGGCTTAGCCCCCAAAGCAGTCTGACTCAGCGGCACAGAAGTTATCCCAACCAAAAAGCTGGTTGAATCTAATCAACAACGAACATTAAGCAACTCTGACCTCGCCTAAATTTTCTGGCAGCCCTTGCAGTGTTCCAGTCTGATTTATTTTTAAAAGTCTCTAATTGACTTTTAAGAGGCCTGCTCTCCTGAGCCAATTACCCAGGCCAATCTCCTTGAGGCTCTGCTTCTTCCACGAAGGACAAGCTTCCTTGCTGCTCAGCGCTGCCCGTCGCAGGGGAGCCCTGCACAGCACTGACAGGCTGCCCATGTCTCTGGGGGTGCTCGGGCACCTTCCTCCCAGTATCCCGGCATCCCTAGCCAGCGTGCAGCAGGGGAAGCTGCTCTGTGCTCAAACCTGTGGGCTGGACACTTCCCCAGTGAAAGTGTTTCTCACACCCCACAAGTCCCCAAGGAGATGCACTTGGCTCAGACCAGTGCTGAGCTTGGCAGTGCTCAGTGGTGACTGTGGTGAGACCTGGATGGGTAGTCCAGGGCAGACCTGTGCCCATTTGGCCCTAGCTATCCTCAGGGAGCCTCTCCATCACCCCATGCCACCCTGGTGGGAACAGCAAACCTCTCCTCCTCCCAAAAGAGGGTGGCTGCATCCAAAGGTGCCGCTGGTGTGGGCCCTGGCCCATTGCCCAGCTGTGCCCAGGAGTGCTGGCTGGCAGGGCCAAAGCCTCCCTGGGGAGCATCCGGCAGGAGAACAGGCTGGGTGCTGCTCAACCAGTGCTGGGCACACACCTTGGCTTCTCCAGCCACAGGCTGAGCTACAAAGCCCAAGGCCACCCCTCCACCACTCCCTGTGGTCAAACTGCACCTCCAGAGCAAGTGGCTGCTCAGTAACTCTCTGAAGATCTTTTTATTCTGCTCAACCGTCATCACTGAAAACTCCTGATACCCTTCTGAACCTTGCCTGTCCTCCAGCTGTGCTCCTCAGCTTTCCTATCTAGTGCTGAGCATCCAGACATGGGGCCATCTTCAAAATCTCTGTCCTTCAACATCTGTATCTCCCTGCAAGTTTCCAACTTGTGGCTACATTTCTTGCCTTGCTTCTTGAATAGGCATGCAGGGATCACAGCCTGGGTCTTAAAGCAGCTCTACCAGTGGGATCTGCTGCCCCCCCCCCCGCCCCCCAAGTCCCCATAATGACTTTGAGCTTTACATCAGCAAAGCATAACCTTGCACTACCCTGCACAAGTGACCCCAGCCATGCCATGAAACAGGTTCTTTTCCAACACTCAAGCCACTCTCACGGTGTTCAATAAGGACCATTAGCCTCGACAGGCTGGGAGCATCCCATTTGTGGCACCCGTCTGTCACCACTCAAAGCCCCAGCTGGCTTGGAGAACGTACAGCTTAAAGAGAGAAAACTGAGAACACAATCCTCAAGCAAATGGAGGACAGAGCAAAGAGATGTGTCCATATCTGAGGCAACTGAGGTGATGCTAATTTTCTTGCCAATGAGCTAATGTCTCAGGGTGGTTTTTTTTAGCGTACTTCTGAAGTGACATTTCAGTTTGGCTTGAAGAAACACTGAGATAATATTTTTTACATTAGATACATTTTCAACCCAGGAACTGGCCCACACTTAAGGACTAAAGATCAAATTTGGTATTGTGCGAGTATCCTCAGCGTGCCTGAAATGAGTCATCCCCAAGCAGACCCAGCGCTAGCTCATCCCTCTCCCTGCTGCCCGCCTAGGACAGCCACTGCTGCCCCCCGCGTCGCCAGGAGCACAGGTCCCCCTGCCACCTCAGGGGTTTGCTAGCACTGGGTTCCCAGTCCTGTGTTGGCAGCAGAGAGGTGCTTCTGGGGGTCTCTGCGAGGAAGGCATGTGATCCAGCTCAGGGCTTGCTCCAGGACAGAGGCTCTTCAATGACAACCTCCCACCCTCGCTCAGCACGAGGACCATGTTCTGCTCCCAGCCCTGGGGAGCTGCTTCAGGACCACAGTCCTGCTGGGGGCCGCTGTAGCACAGGCACTCCTTCTCCAGGGCCAGATGCTCCTTCAGGGTGCAAATGTTCCTTCTTGGGGCCAAATGTTCCTTTCCTATAGCCAGATCTTGTCTTGCCCCAATATTCCTCCTCTGGCCAAGTGCCCGGACCCCAGCAGGAGAGACCGCAGCACATTCCCTGGCTGAAATCCAGCATGTCACTGCAGGAGCCCTGACGTCCTCTTCACCTTACCACCAAAAACCAGGATTACCTGGCACCATGTTCTCTCCATGGCTGTCAGCAACCAGTAGCAAATATTCTGTCCTGGATGTGGGGCGGCAATAAGTCACTAGCTCAGCAAAGCCTGCCCTGGAGGGCTGACCTCCGGCTCCTGGCTGCCAGCAGGGATGTATCTGCAAGGTGGGACCCTTCCCACATTGTACCTGCATGGTGGGACCCTTCCTGTACCAACACCCTGCTCCCCAGGAGCAGGGAAGGAGAGACATCCCTGGGGACAGGCTGGGCCGGGTGGCCATTGGTTTCAGCTGGGGGTGCTCAGCTGAGCTCCTGGGTTGTCCATATCCTGCCTCACACATTTCCAGGTGAGCTACCTGCTGTAGGAAACTCAAAACCTCCAACTACAATCCAAGTGCCACTTGCTCCCTACGGGAGGCTGGTTTGCATTCTGCACCGTGAAGGGACGGGGCAGGGAGACTGGTCTGAGTCCATGAGGGACATGTGCATGGGGCAGAGCAGCACTCTGCCCTCAATTCCCGATGCCCCGCACGCATGGCTAGATGCCTGATGCCTCCGCCAAGCAAGTCCAGCCTGCCTAATATTGCTGCTAAGAATGTACCAGACCGGATCTTTGGCTCAGCTAAATAAACGCAGCTCCCTCCGTTGGTCTCAGCGGAGCGACTTTGATTTATGACAGCCAAGATCTAGGCTGGTTCATTCCTTGCAGAATTGAAGTTAGGGCTGGGAGGACACTTGAAGGTCAGCCAGGCCAGCCTCCAACCACAGGCAGGGCTAGTCCTGCTTTCTGGCAGCTCTGGAATCCAACCTGGTCCTCAAATCACCCAGCCACAGCAGCACCCACCAGCATTACTGCTGCCAGATCCAGATAGGATTGACCTTTGGGCAGCTGTGCCCCTCCTCAGTCCTGTTTCATGCAGACTTCCAGAGCCTCCCCTGCAGCACCAGCCCTCTCTGGAGATGCCTGCCTCCATCATCCCATCCCACTGGCCTCTCTTGTGGGGGGACACAAACATTCCTGCAGAGGACAGGGGCTGACTCTGCAATCCCACCAAACAATTTCTGGAGCCAGCTGAGCGCCTTAAAATCCAGTTACTCACCTGCTGAGTGGAGGCTTGTCTTCTTCAGAGACACAGATGCCATAGGGTTAGTTCAGGGAAACCTGAGTCTCTTGGACCCTTGGGCAAAGCCCAGCCTAGGGGCTCTGGGTCAGACCCAGGGGCTGAAATTAACACTTGACTCAAGGGGCTGCATCCCATGGGGATGGGCTGCTGCCTGTGCCTCTGTGGGCAGCCCTGGGACCCTGCCTGTTGCCTCCATCCTCCATGCTGCGGAGTGCCTGCCCCAGCCCAAGCACCGCCAGCCCATCCTGTGCCCCAGCTCCTGCTGCCCTTCATGGGTCGACATGGAAACGCTTGGGGAAAATCCTTCCCAGGCTTGTGCTCCATTTCTTGCCATACCAATGCTTGTGGGGAGACCTCTTCATCCCACGCCCCAGCCTTGTCCCCCTCCTGTACTCCCACCCCTCCATCCTTCCCTTCCCCTATCTCCATCCTTTCCTCATTGCCCTCCTTCCTCTGCTCAGCCCTCTCCCCCCCCCTCCCACATCACATCCCAAATCCACCCCACGGGCCCTCAGACTGGGCACAGCCCTCAGGGCATCATCTCACCAGTTTGCCCAGTGCAAACTGGGAGCTCAGGCCAGCTGACAGACCTGCACTGGCCTCGGAAAGGGTGGGGTGGGGGGGGCACCGGCTCACCGACTGCTGCAGTAACAAAAGGGACCTTATAAAGAAACACAGCGGAGCTTATTGGCAGGGCCCCGGCGCTCCAGCACACGCCAGCAGCCGCGGTCTGGCAGGGAAGAAGGTTTGACTCCCGGCGCATCCTCCGCCTGGGGCGGCTGCCAGCCCTACGGGCTCCCTGTTCCTCCCACGCAGCCGCAGCTCCAGGGCTGAGCTCTCCCTCTAGCGAGGCTCCGGGCGTGCTGCCCCTCGCTGTGGTACCTGGCCCTGTTCCCCAGGCGGTTTGCAGTCGTTCCCCCCCCACACCCCGCCCCCGCCTTTGCTGCCGCTTCTCCTGCCTGCCCTGCTTTCTGCCCCACCTCAGGCGATGGCCCCGATTCTGGTCCCGGCAGAGCTCACCTCTCGCGGGGGTGGCACGGGGGGGCAAGTCACCCCCCCTCCCTCCGCTGGCACTCCTCAGGGACCGGCACGGCTGTGCCCGGGGCCAAGGCTGGCTCCGGAGGAGTGGGACGGGCAAGGGAAGCCGGGCGGCCGGATTTCAGGGTCCTTGCACCCCCAGGGAGATGCAATTTGCCCACCCTGCCCGTGGGGCCGGCAGCCCCGGGCTGCCTGTGTGTAGGACTGCGGCAGGCGAGGCGGCGCTCCCGGCGTCCGCTCGCACCCGGCAGCGTGGCAAAGCCCGGGGATTTGGATCCGCGGTTGCAAAAGTCTGGCTGCCACGGCAGGAGCGACCTCCCTGCAGTCCCCCGGGGCTGCCCCGGCTCCCGCCCTGCCGTCTCGCCAGCACCACGTCTGTCCGCGGCCAGCCCCGCCAGCCCCAGAGGGACCCCACCGGCCCTGGAGGGCTCTGCGCCCACTCGCGCTCCGCGGGTCACCGTGATGGCCCCGGGCACAGACTGCTTTAACTGCAGCCCTCTGCCCGGCGAGAGCAGGGGACCCGCACACCTTCACCTCCCGCCCAAACAGGGCAATAACCTACTCACACACTGGGGGTGCCGCCGTGGGGTGTCCTGCTGTGGACGGGTGGGGAGGGAGGGTCCCACACTGGGACCCTTGCTGTTCCGCCACTGCTCCCTCCCGGTTAGCCAAGGCCACCGGAGGAGGCGGAGGCATGCCAGCGCCTGGGGCAGCCTCACCAGGTCTGCACTTAAGCACACTCCCCATGAGCGAGGTCAAGATAAAAGCATGGCCTCAGACTATCGCATGCTGAGGAACACCAGAGCCTTGGCATAAGCCACAAGGCTGCGTGAACCAAGGCCGCTGGCCACGAGGACACCGCATCTCCCCGGCAATGCAGGGGGCATCACCGACTTGGCTGCTCCTGCCACCGAGAGAGGTGGAAAGTCACAGGCTGCAGAGCCATCCAGACTCCAAACTGTTGCAACAAATAACATCAAAGGTTTTGGAGGCAGAAGAGGGACAGCCGCAGGGCAGCACAAACAGGTCTAAACCTGCTGGCGTTCGTTATCAGTCACCCCTCACGCCAAAGTCCTGCTGCCCAAAGTCACCTCTGCCAACCCTGAGGCTGACAGCCAGCGTAAAGCACAGCCTCCACCACAGAGACCCCCTGCCTGGGGTCCCCAGTCCACCTGTGCTGGTGGCAGTTTGTACTGCTTGTGACCATAGGTGGTGGCAACTCTCCTGCTCTGGCCCCGCTGGCATGGGTGATGTTGCATGATGATGGCTGCAGAGGTTCCTGAGCATCTTTCCTCAGCAGCTTCCAAGAAAGACCCCTTAATGGGAGTGTCACAAGGATACTCCCCGCTTGAGCAGATCAGCCCTGTCAGGCACCAGAAGCTGCTCATGGGAACCTTTGAGCAACCAGCCCAGATACTTCTTCAAACTACTTGGGAAGCTTCAGCTTCATGGTCGGCTCTACTCAGAGTCTAGAAAGTTGGTAGCACCAGTGATGGGGAAAGAGGAAACTTCTTGCACCTCTTTCTTGCCAGAAAGCCCTGCTGCCTGAGGACTGACCCTGCAGATGATGGGCTGTCTCAGCCCCTGGTACCCCATGCCTTCCCTGCTTCCTAGTCAAGCTCATGCTGCCAGTCCCAATCTCCACTCCTCACCACCACACAAGACACCAGATTCCAACCACACCTGCCTCCCTGTCCACCATCGCCCACGGTTTCGGGTCCCCAGGCCAGGGAGTGCAGTGAGGACTGCAGCTGGATTCCCCCTGCACTTCCCTCCCACCAAAGCAGAGGTACTCCTGCTTGTGAGGGCTGGAAGAGGAAAAGAGAAGAGAAGAGGCTCAGCAAAGGTGGTCTCAGCAAAGATCCAGGGCGGGGGGGGGGGGGGGGGGGGGGGGGCACAACACCCTTCCATGGCTTGTGCCACAGCCCAGCACTGATCTGACACCTGAGCTAGGAGGGGAGCTGAGCACCGCAGCATCTTCATCACTGCCGGCACACTCTGTGCCCCACTGACAGTAAACCAGTGAGGAAAAACCTCTGTTAAACCACGTTATTGCTGTTCCTGCTGCTAGCTGTGTCTCTACACCCTCACACCTCCCCATGCCCATGCAGCGGTGTTGCTATGGTACGGTGGCATCCTGTGGATGCTAAGTCAGACACTGTCCTCTCAGTTTCTCCAGGATGCTCTGTTTCGGTCCTTTGCCTTGGCACAGGAATAGGAAGCCAATTCTTCCTGCAGAGAGCACTGATCATGGCTGGATACTGCCACCCTTCACTGCCTCGCGCCTCTTGGACATCACCAGTTTTACTGCACAAACCTTGCCTGGCCTCTGTGCCACATGTTCCTGGCCTCAGTGTCCCAAAGAAAGGGAAGGCCTAACCCAGCACCTCTCTGCCCCAAAATGCCCTTGTAGTGATTCAGGGACCACAAAGCAGATGCGGTACCTCACTCTCATCTCTTGACTGCATATACCAAAGAGGACACAGAGCTCAGATCCCCACCTGGCCACCCCAAGCTGAGCCTATGAGGATGGTGCAGGTTGCGACCAGAAGTGACATAGGTTTGGTCTTGAAAAAATCCAAAATGTTTGGCGAGGAAAAGACCAAAGCCTAGAAAGTGGATGAGAGATCCAGGAGGCTCTGGCATTGCACAGAAGGTCACTGGGCAGAGAGACCTTGCAAGGAGGCAATGCAAACAGGAAGGTCAGCACTGGCATGAATGAGACACCAGGTTCTCTGAGAGCCACTAGCTCTGCAGCTGAACCACTGTACCAGACCTGACATCCAGACCAGACCTGACCACGCTCCAGATAAGCATACCCTGGAAAAGGGAAAAGATGTGGCCTGCCAACCTGCCACATCACAACTGCCTCATCCCAAGACCTTGCTGGAAGGCGGAGGAGTGCAGGAAGGTAGTGTCTCAGCCTAGACATGGTTTCACATAGGGACATGTTGGAAGTGGTGGGGCTGAGCTCTCCCAGCCCACTCCACCAGAGATGTCCCCAGACATGGGGCAGCCTTCCTGAGCCTGGGTGCAGGCAGGCTCAGAGCAATGTACAGGGAGCCTCTGGTGGGCTGTGCTCATCTCTGCCCTCCATCTCCCAACACTCACAAGGCTGAGGAGGTTGAGGCCAGGACAATAGGTACAAGACCATGGGACTCTTGTCCTCAAGTAACAGGCAGCTTCTACTCAGATGGTGAAGCATGCAGCAGTATCGGGAAGTCTTGGCCTCCAGGAGGGAAAGGCTGTTGAATTTCTACCGGTATACTCGATTTCCGACTGGCCTCTCCCCACAGCTACCGTGAATGCTGGACTGTCCTACAACAGGAACCACCACAGGATTAAGTCCTGGAACCCCCTGCTTGCTGGGCTGGAGGAAACTTCACAGCCCTCCAGCACCAACAAATCTGGCAAAGATGAAAAAGGAGATGTACTCCCACTGACACGCCTGCTGCAACACCATGGTGACCACTGGCCTGATTGGCCACTTCACAGAAAATCCAGCACACCCAGCCCTGACCCTTCCCCTCCTCCCCAGCAACGCAGATTAGGGTCTGGCTGCAAAACACGCCACACAGGGTTAGACTCTACACTGAGCTTTGGTGGCCCAGCTGGACAGCAAGCAACTTTGGTCACTCACCTCGTGTTGGAGGCCAAGGGAGTACCAAAGCTGTCCCCTGAGTGGCAAGGGCTGTGCCGAGCACCCTTCCTTCGCCTCCCCTGCTCCTCCTCCCTCTCCGTCCAAGGGGCATCTGTGGCTGAACTGGTCCCAGAATCCGGCTCCAAGTGAGCCAGAGGAGCAAAGTTCTCCTCAATCAGCTTGGCGCTGTCTCGGATCTGTCCCTGTATTTCGGGGGTGAGGGTTGGGAGGTCAAAAGTGAAAAAGGTCCCCTGTGTGCGGGCTGGGGAGGAGAGGATGTCAATGGAGTCCAGGCTGGTATAAGATGTGCCTTTGGCTCGATGGGACTCCATGATGCTCTCAAAATGCTTGCTGAAAGAGTCCATGCCATCCTTGGAGAGACTGTGCCCTAGGAGGAAGGGCACTGGAGACTTGAGCATACCCTGTGTGTCTCGGTCCATGATCCTAGAGGGAAAGAAAGTGAGAAGAACTGGTCACTGAGGAGCAAGGGATCAAAGCCCTGAAATAAAAGCCCACACACTGCTCCAGAAGGAAAATGGGGAGGGCAGAAATCTCCTCTGAACATCTGTAGACCTCCAAGGAAACGTCTCACCTGCCCAAGACATCATGGGGAAAAGGGACTGGGCTGGCTCCCTCCAGACATATGCTTCTCCTTTAATGCACCACAAACTTTTGTTCCTTTAGTGGCTCATCCTCATAAGAAGCTTATGAGATGGCTACTGCTCCCAGTCACTCGACTTGAGCTTAGATCCAATAAAGGGCTCAAGCACCAGAGGCAGGATGTGGTTCAGCTCCATTTCCAACCAAATCTGGAAGTGGCTGAATTTTCCACGAGCCTTCAGAGCTCCCAGCACCCAGAAGGTTCCTCCTGAAGCTCCTCAGGACAGTGTAACACCTTTCCCCATGAACACAGCATGTGGTTGCTGAGCACTGTGCCCAGAGTGTGACCAACACCCACTTGCAAGGTCTGCTGGCTGGTCCCAGGAGGTGTCTGGGACCCAGCACAAGGCGATGCTGAGCCCCAGGTTTCCCCAGGCAGTACAGAGAGTGCCTCACACCGAGCTCTGGGCTCAGGGACCTGAGCTGGCCCATGTCCTAGGGGCCAGACTTGGTCCTGGCTCATCATCTTGTCAGGGATCAGCCCCGCAGGAAGGCCCAGCCTGTCTCCAGCGCATGTCTGGGTCCAGCCCAACACAGGACTTTCTAAACCCTGAAGCCCTGAGTGTTTTGTCCTGTGAGTGAGGTGAAGTGCAGCCTGCCCATCCATCTGAGCACATGACAACAGAGATATTTCCAATCCAGGGAACATCAATGCTTTAGCCATACAAGCAGAAACACAGCCCTAAAAGCCTACTTTACTCATAAGCCACTATCATTTTATTAAAGCACTCACAAAAGCACTTGTTATGCCACTCTCTCCTCTGATTAAAGAGGAGGAACTGCTCCAGCTTGTCATAACATTTGTTATGAACAAACAGCTTTGTACAGAGGGCTCAGAAGATGCTTTGCTGTTATAAGCACCAAATGATTTTCATTCATTAGCCTTCACATACTGCTCAAAAATCTCACCCTGATTACTTCAGCAGGCCGAGAGCTGGCAGTGTGACTCCCCCAGAGTGCTGGCTGCCTTCAAGGGGAGTGCAGCTAAGTCAGACGCAGGTAAGCAAGGCACGATGGAGGCTGCTCTCACCTATCCACCAGCGTTTCCCTGGCTGTGCAGCACCGCTCGATGCTCTTATCATTCCTGTAGGAGCCCCAGGAGCAGCCTCTGGGGTGGCTTTCTGGCAAGGACAAGGCCAAAGAGACCTCTTTAATATCTGCAGATGAGCTTTACAGATGCAAATGTGCATTCACTGTCCTTACCACCCAGCTGCGTGTTACTAAACCGAGCTAACACCACTGACTTTGTTTTGTACCTTGAATCCATAAGGAGGGCAACGGACTGTGACGAGGAGGACAATGCCAGCGGACGGAACAGACCTTGTTCCCAGGAGAGGGAGCTGGGCTCATTCTTGTGATCAAGTATATTGCCACCAAGCCACAGAAAAACACAGCTGGTTTTGTCCACACCATCCAAGCTCTGGAAGCAATCTCTCCACCCCAAAATATCAAGCACAAAGCTGTTCAGCTCCAGAAGGATCAAGTCGCAGCAGCATGGGTGCAATGCTGCCTGCACACACCACTCCTGCTTCATCAGCCCCTGCTGTGCTGTCCAGCCCTCCCTGGCTGCCGCTCCCCTGTGCCCCCTCCAGCTCCCCAGGAAGAAGGGTCACCAAACCATCACCAAGCCAGACAAACACAGCTGGGAGGAGCAGAGGAGGGGAGGAGACGTAGAGGCTGTAACCAAGCATCTGCACAAGGGCAATGGGCAGTGGGAAAACAAATAGGATTCCAGCCTTGAGCTGGAGCAGGAGAGGTGGTGAGCCTTCCTTGGGAGAGAGCCAGGTGAGTACAGAGAGGAAGTGGAAGGCGTGATGCATTGCATGTTAGGGCCAAATCCAGCAGCACTTTGGGCGAAGGTCTGCTTGTGGGGACCTCGGGGGTCTGAGCAATGAACTTCAGCAGCTGCATCTGATGGCGGATGGAGGGGAAGGGGCCTGCCCTGTTCTCCCTGCCTGGTGCTGCAGAGCCATGCTGTCCCTGGCCGGGTGGAGAAAAAGAGAAAACGTCTCTCCTCAGGCCCTCAGCAGTTTTCTCTCCCTGCCAAATGCTCCTGTGACCCTCCAAACCCCTGACTGCCCCAGCCATGCCCCACTCCTCCTGCCTGCATAGGCATGGCAGGCACTGTGTGGGGGTCTCAGCTGAGTGCAAAGAAAGTGAGGCCATACAGCACCACTCAGCAGCCCCTCACTTTATTCCTCTCTGAACAAAGCTCTTGTGCAGACCATCCCCGGCAGCTCCTTGCACTCCCCCAAGCTCCTTCACGCATCTCCTGCAGCTCAGCAGCTGCCCACTCTCAGGGCTCCGTGTCCGACTCCTGCCCATGCTCATCCACTGGTGCTGACCACAGGTGCTGCAGTCCCCCGCCAGCTGCCCACACTCCCCTGCCACGTCCATGCCATCACCCTGAGGTCGCACTGCCCCCGGTCCTTCCCAATGAGCTGCAGGCGTCTCCCCGAACTCATCGGCAGGCGCCTGCTGGTGTCACCCCAAGTGTCCCCCCCTCCAGCCCTGCCAGTGGGAGCCAGTGGGACACAGGAGCATCACCCTGAGCTGCGGCTCTGTGGCCACGCTGGGCTCTGGGATGGAGGCTCAGCCTCAGCACAGCACATCAGAGGCTTGTGGCTACTGAGGCAGGCTAAGCCTAAGCTTAAGCGTTTGATGAAATCAGGGCCGTAACCATTTTTTAATCCCTAACAAGGCTTGCCCTGCAGCTATTTTCCCCTCTGCCAAGCAGCGAGCAAAAAGGCTCTGGAAAGGGTCCCCAGGCAGCAGATCCAAGGGCTCTCCCAGGCAAGGCTGCTCTGCTTGCAGGGAGAAAAGGCGTTTCTGCCTCCCACCAGCCCTCCGTGCTCTTAGGGCAGTGGGGCACCCCCCAGCAAAGCCTCTTCTCTCTTATCAGCCCAAGGCACCAGTGCTGCAGGCCAAGCCAGGCCCTTCCTCCAGCTTAGCCAGCACATCTGCCGATGCCTGGGGAGGAAGGGAATTGAGCCTGCTCTCGCTGACAGGTCTCAGCTCTCTGCGACTAATGGGAATAAAGACAGTAAAGGCTTAGACTAGTCATTAGAGTTGGTAGATCTGATTCTAAATATATTGAGAGAGTGGATTTGCTGGAAGAAGACACCATTTCTTCTGTCACTTTCCATGTCTCATCTGATTTGGTGCTGGGTGTTTTTAGCCCAATCTCCAGCCAGCTGTTAGCATGCTCTCTTATTTTGGGAGGGTAAATCACCAAAGAAGATGCCCTTTGACCAGAATATGAAGGAAAACAAGACAGTACCAAGCCAAAATCCCCCTCACAGGGGGTGCTAAACCTTTAAGGCTAGATTTTCAAAGGGATTTACATGTCTAAATGCTGCAAATCAGCATCCAAAGGTGCTTCAGTCATTTTGTAGGGCTGGTCCCTCCCAGCTACTGGGCCAGACCTGGGGTACAGCAGCTCCTGCAGCAGCAGAATGGTGCCAGCTCCAGGGAATCTGGGTGGCTTCTTAATCACCCCGGCATCACCCCTCCTGTGAGCAGGCAAAGCAGAAAGCTTGAAGAAGAAAACATCAATACTAGTGACTGGTAAACAGGGAGGAGGACTGCAGCTGCAGAGCTCAGAAACAGTGCGTAAGCAAAAACCCAGGGTTGCGATGCAGGGACTAACCAAGCTCGCAGTTTGAGGCTTGTGATTTTCAAGACACTGCCCGCAGGGTCTGCACCTACTTGGGGAATATTCAAGGGGCTGCAAATCAAAAGACCTACTGGTCTACAAAGAAGCTGTGTAAAATGAACATGATGCCCCTACATACACACTGTAATTATAGCGGGAGCACCATCTTAGGAGCAACAATGCATTTAAGGATACATCCAAGCTTTCCAGCGCTGTCTGGGAAGCTACAGCAAGGTACCTCAGAGGGAACAAAGCAGCTCTAGGCTTACAGCTCATAAGACTTGTAGTGGCCTAGTACATATTTGGAAATAAAATATCACTATGCAAGATAATTGTTACAGTAACTTGAAGAACTTGCTTGAAGTGATAACAACTTTATACCTTATTCCAAACTTCCATCACTATTCATTTGGAAAAAAATATTTAAAAAATGGCTTGTTTTCAGCTTTTCTCTAGAATCCAAAGTTTTCAAGGACAGGGCGGGCAGCACGGAGGGATGTATCTGTCCCCTCCACTAGAAATGCAAGGGCTGGACAAATTGGCAGGAGCCTAGTTCCCCTTGGGACGCACACCTTCCCTCCCCATCAGCCCAGCACCTTTGTGCTGCTGCTTCTCAGCACTGGAGCACAACTGAGGGTTATATTCTCATCATCTTTTCCCAGCAACACATCAAAACCTCGCTTTTCCTTTTTGCTCCTTGCCTGCTTTTTGCGCAGCTAGGTGAGTGCATACTGCCACGTGGCATCCCAGGCATTGCCCTGGCTTTACACTTCCCAGGCGAGACCTCTCCCCACTCCTGTGGAGCACTTGCTGATGATGCTCACTCCCCTCATCTCACCCAAGACTCTTTGCCAGACACATGTCAGGAGATGCCCTTGGCTGCCCCCACCTGCACAGGCATCTACCGCTCCCTGCCAGGGCCTTTCCCCTCCCGGCGGTGGCTGGTTGTCCCACATGGTGCTCTGAGCTCCTTCCCCTCCTGGGACAGGCAGATGATGCCTGTCACTCCCTCATGGTCAAACCACCACTCCAGACAACACTCCACAGGCAGAGTCTCTGCTGCCAGGCCAAAACGCAATCTCCCATAGGTCCAGGGCACAGGGCAGACGGCAGCTTGGATGGCGTTAGCTGCCCACAGGTGTGGAACTGAATGATAACCTTGGTGTCACCCACTCCATCAGCCTCCCAGCACAGGGTGTTTTGCCACACAAGTGAAAAACAACACGAAAGACAACAAAAGGGTTTTTCCAGCCCAACATATCCCCCACTCTTTCCCAAACACAGCAAATATCTACTGAGGCCAAGCAAAAGGGACTGCTCCCACAGCTGAAGCACAGCTATCTGCAGAGGAGAAGGCAGCCTGGCAGTGCCTGCCAGCACGCAGCAGCTCCAGGACACAGCCTGGGCTCAGGTGCCCTGACACTGTCACCCCTACACCCAGCAGCACCAGGGTGGAATGTAATTAATCTGGCAGGACTTGTGCCGGGAAGCCTCCGCTCAGCCGGGTGACCTGAGCTGCAGGGCTCACACCAGGGGAGCAGAGCCCATGGCCAGCGCCCAGGGCTGGATCACCTGTGCTGTCCTACTCTTTCCATAGGGCAGTGAGGGCCCCCTCCCAGTCTCAGCCCAAACCCAAGCCCTAGCCCCAGCCCCAGTCCAGTCCCAATCCCAATCTCAGTGGTGTGATCCAGAACCCTGTCTGACCCCCATGCACTGCTCACACGGAGCTACTGGGATTTTTGGGTCAGACACTCTTTCACCAGTGCCCAATTTGCCATGCAGGGGATAATAAGGAAGGCAAGAGGAGCTTTTTGCCCTCATGCAGAGAGCCTCACCTTTCCCTGTTCTCCTTCCTTGTTGCCTCAAACACCTCATCATCCTCGTCCACATCCCTGTCCCGCAGCCCATCCTTCAGGCAGCCGGTGCCTGGGGCAGGGGGCTCCTCTGGAGTGCTGTTCCTCCTGCCTGGTGTGCCCCTAAAGCTTGGGTTGCTCTCGCTGTCCTTCTGGCTCTCAATCGCTGAATCCACCTCCTCCTTCTCAGCCAGGATATCATCGATGTTGGTTTCATGATAGCACCTCAGTGGCACGGTGTCCAGGTCTGTCTCGGAGTACTTCACCGTCCTCCTTATAATCCCAGTCTCGCAGGAGCCGGGCTTCTGGCTGCCCGGAGAAGACATCTCTATCTCCACCTCCACATGGCTCAGGCTGTGCTCGGGCGCTGACACTGGTGGCTCAGTGGGCAGCAGGTGGATGGGCTTCTGGGGGGGCTCGCCCAGGGGAGCGGAGTTGGGAGCAGAGGAGCCTACAAGGGAGCCGCAAGCACAGAGCTGTGGGAAACCGCACCGGGGAGCGCTGGGGAGCCACCACTGTGGCACCACACGCACGGCGAGAGTGGGGTCACACATGTGACAGCCACCAGGGAATGGAGTGGGGGAGCCAGAAGGAAAAAGGGTGGGAGAGGCAGAGACAAGGTGCTGTCAGTGCTTGTGCACCTGCAGCCAGCCCTGAGCTCCCATCCGAACCCTGAAGCTTTTCTGCAGAGGCAGCTGGGGGCTGCCAGGGGTCAGGGCTCTGCATCACCCCCTTTGCCTGATGCTTTGTATGGCTACAAGGGACTCTCCAAGGAGGTTGGTGCGTGCAGGATCTGGCCCCAGGAGGACACAGACTGGCCAGTCTTGGGGGGATCTTGGCTGTCTGGTGGAACTGACAAGTCCCGAGGGATGGGCAGCCCCAGGGGGAGTCCCGGCAGCGATTCAGACTTGCAAAGGAGAGATCAGTCTGGCCAAGGGCATTCTACCCCAGACTTCTTACCTGTCTTCGGGGCATCCAAGGAGCCATAGAAGAATTCCCACTTGGCTCTGGCGATGCGCTGGGCATGGGCTGAGCTCTGCCGGGGGTACGGCCACGCGCTGCCCTGCAGAGGGGAGAGTGGCAAGTGGGCGGTGGACCCTGGGGCAGAGCCCGTGCCCGGCATGGGGCACCACAGCACCTACCTGGGGTCGGAGATCCTGCTTTGGGGGGCTCCTGGCGAAGGTGGGGAAGTCCTCCAGCAGCCCGTTGGCGAGGGAGTGGCAGAGGCAGCCGGCATTGAGGGCGCAGGGCTCCTTCCCGCAGGGACGTGTGCCCCCCGGGGTCCTGCCCCTGGCCAGGAGCGGGTCAGATGCAGAGGCCTCCAGCTTCAGCGTGCTCAGGAGCCGCTCCTGGGGCAGGGGCAAAGGCTGGGGCTGGGGGGACCCCATGTCCCCACTGAGCTCCAGGCTGCGGCTGAGGCTGCGGGGACCATTGTCCCAGCAGGGCTGGGGGGGCGGGAGGCCGCCCAGGGTCCGCACGCTGGCCTTCTCAATGAAGCGGAAGGTGACGACAGAGCTGTGTCCCTCCGAGGCTGCGGCCACCAGCGGGCTGCGGCTGCCCGGGGAGGAAAGCGCCAGGCTCGGCCGGCCCCGCCGTGGGGTGCAGGGGGCTGTCAGCCGCCCTGTGCCCGGGCAGCTCCCATTGCTGAAGGGAGCCGCCTCCACCGGCTTGCGGGCCAAGGAGCCGGTGCTGTTGTAGAGGCCAAGGGGGCAGTGGTGGGTGTCGGGGGCCAGGCCCTTGCGCAGGAGGTGGAGGCGGCCGGCGTTGAGGTTGGGGGTGAGGCAGCGCGGGGGGCTGTGCCTCCCAGCCTCGGGGCTCCCCCCTGCCATCCAGGGCCTCCAGTCCACCCCACGGGTGAATGGTGGGGGTGAGGCAGCGCAGCCCTCCTCGGAGTGGAAGCGGACAGGTCCCCCCGCCTGGGACATCCTGCCAGAGGAGGGCACGGAGGTGTCAGGTCCAGAGCCTGGCAGGGTGGCACAAGGATGGCAAGGTGGCTTCCCGGCACCCCTGAGATGATGGCCAGGTCAAGGGGCGACACATCCTCAGGCAGTCCTGAAACAAGGGCAAGGAGAGCTTGTTAGGGGAGGGAGGACACAAGAAGCAGTCTGGCACCTCAGTGAGGACAGGCAAAAGGTGCCCTGCCCTCACGGCAGGAGAAAGAGATGCTCCAGGTGAGACAGCCCCCTTCAAATCCCCTCCTGCTGCAAGAAGCAGGTGAGGTTCGTTGTGGGCATCACACCAGCACCACCGTGGGGACACCAGCAGCCCTTTGCTCAGTCCTCAGGCACCCCAGGGTGTTTGCGTTCTTCCCAGGGTGCTAGGATAGTCAGGCACTTCTTCCCCCACAGAGCAGCACCCCAGACACGGTGGGAGAGCACACTATGCACTTTAAAATGGGTTTCATTCATCCTGCTTTAGGTTGAATACATTTACTACCCACAGCCCACTAAAATCACTTCAGTAAGGGGGAAAAAAAAAAGATCACTGAGACATCCTCCAATTACGCTTGTTCAAGGAGTTTAACACGAGCAGCATGGGCAAGAAGCCTCTCTCTTTGGAGATCAGCCTGGGTTAAAAGTGTGTCACACCAGCACATGCCACAGCTCATATAGGTGGCACAGACAGAGCTGTCAATGCCTGCAGGTCCAAAAAGCAGTAGTTACGATAATCCCACCCTAGGGGAATGAAGCACGCCCGCCCTGCACACAGCTCGCCTGCCTGCCTCTCCCCAGAGACTGCTGATCTGGAGGTGAGACCAGCCACCCCACAGCAGCAGGCGGGTGGCTGCAGGGGAAGGCAGGACACAGAGCCCCCATCGGCGCTGCTGGCAGGGCTGCCAATGGTTTTCTTTCTCCCAGTGGGGCTAAAACTTGTACTCATCCTTCCTTGCATTTCTCTGAATTCCTGGTGTGCAGAGAAGACTCTGCCTTGGCTGCTTTTGCCTTCTGACAGATGTCGAGATACTAAGTCCATCGCTTAGATCTCATCATTTGAAAGTGAGAAACCAAATGCCAGTTGCAAACATAGGAAGCGTGACTTCTTCTCCCTGTTTCCAAGTACAAACCAGACTGGATTAAATTCCTGAAGGATGTGAGGCTGGGTTTTCAACACTGTTTAGGCTCCAGAGTTGCAGAGACATAACTCTTAATAAAATAGCCCGAATCACCCCCATGGGGCAAGGCGCCCATCTATCTGCACTATCACACTGCTAAAAAATCTGGCCCCTGCTGAGCAGCAACGATCTGTAATTCACTCATCGCAAACTGTTTAATACATCAGTTATTGTTTTTTACAGTCTCTTTCCCCTGCTATGGTTGTGTTCATGTTCAAGGTTGCTGAAGCTAACTGATAAATAATAAAGATGTGGGGTTTATATATTTCAAATGAAATTCCACTTTTTATCTCAACACAGACTGACACACATGCCAAGGAAAAACGTTATCATTAGGAATAGTTGGCATTCACTGTAACATAACAAATCTATAAAAACCAGCCTATCTCAATACATATGAGTTATTGCTAAAATAAATGGGATAAGCACAGCGTGTCCTCCTGGTTATCAAAGGAGAATTATCAAATTCAGAGTAAAGGCCATGCCCGCCTGTGAGCCACCAAAGCCGGATGGCTACACCATCCAGCGGAGTGAGTTTTTCTTTAATAACGAAAGGTAAAAAGCACAAATGCAATAGAGATGAAAAATCAATGATGGAGCTAAGGCTTCCTGCTTGCTGATTTGAATCATGAATCAAATTGATGCTCTTTAAATCACTGTGATGAATGGGTTGGGCTGTAAGGCACCGGTGGGCTGGTGGGAGCCTTGCTGGTCCCACTGCCTGAAGGCAGGAGAAGTCCTGCAGAGGAAAGCTTACAGGGAGACTGCCCCCGCTGCCCAGAGCATGCGTTCAAAGAGAAAAACTCGGGAGCTGCAGTGTGATAGCCGGGAGCTGCACATCAGTAGGGGATTTCATTTGTTCTATAAAACATCTCATACATACAAGAAACTTGCTCCTCCTGGCTGTCCTTTCTTAGCGGCCAAAGGGATGTCCAGGCATTTTTCCTAGCCCTTGCTTTGAGCTGTACCCAGTGCAACAGGGGATGGTTACTCCCTGTGCCTGGCTGAGCGGGGCGACGCGGGGTGAAAGCAGCAGACAGCAGGAACTGCTTACGCTGCGGGGGAAGCGCACACCCACGCCAGGGGTGTGCAGGGACAGCGTGCAGCAGCCGGGGGAGGAAGCGAGGGGAACGGGCAAAGAACGGGACAGGGATGGGAAGGAAGCAAGAGGGGCAGGGCTGGGTGCTGAATTCACACCATGAGCCGTATCTGCCTGCCGGACATGGTACCGCTGTCAGCAGTGGTGGCAGGGAATGGGGGAAACCAGGCTGTGGGTGCCGGGCCATCTGACCGACCTGGGGCAGGATGGCCCCCAGGAGGTGCCTCTGCACTCTGGAGGGACACGAAACAATTTCGGGGGTGCGTTGGTGACCGAGGAGGGGTGCCTGGCGGCTCTGGGGCTGTGGGACGTACAAGAGACCCCTTGCCGAGGGGATGTCGGGGCGGGGGACGTGTCCCCCCTTTCAAGATGGGGCTGAGCCTGCGCTTCCCTCCCCGGCCCCCCCAGCCCGGCCTCCCTCGCCCGGCACCTCCCGTCTCGGCAGGATCAGCCCTGAGTGGATGTGACATCCATCCGGATGAGGAGGGAGCCCCCCCGGCCAAGGGGAGCCGGCGGAGCCATCCGCCCGCCCGCTCCCCCCGCGGGGCCGCCCGCCGCTCCCCGGCCCGGCAGCCCCTGCCCGGGCAGGGGCCCCGCGCCCGTCCCGCCTCACCGGCACACCGGGGCCGCTCACGGCAGCGGCGGGCGGGTCCCGGCCCCGCCGGGCATCCACCGGTGCCAGCGCAGCCCGGTGCCGCCGCCCGCCGGTCACCGCTGTCGGGAGGGCGCAAAGCTGCCCCGGCCCCCGCAACAACTGCTGCAACTTTCCCCGCTCCCCCGCCGCCTTCGCTCCGGCCTCTGGCCCCCGCCGCGCCGCGCCCCGCTCCGCTCCCCGCGCCTTACCTGCAGTGCCGCCGCCGCATCCTGCGCGCCGCTGCTCCGCTCTGCCGCCGGGCACGGCTCGGCACGGCTCGGCCCGCCCCGTCGGGAGCGGCGCGGTACAGTACGGTACGGTGCTACCGGCCCCTGCCCGCCGCTCCCCGCCGCGCTAATCCCGGCCCGGGCCTGTCACTCCGCCGCGCTGACAGCCCCGGCAGCCAATGGGGAACCCCCGCCGGGCGCCGCGCCCCGCCCGGTGGCACCGGCACTGGGACACGCGGGGCGGGGAGCGGCTAGACCCACGCCGGCCCCGGGCTGCACGTCCCTCTGTGGGGGCAGGCGTGTCCCGGTGTAGCACCGTGCACGTCCCCGTGTCCCAGTGTGCATGTCCTGGTGTAGCACCGTGCAGGTCCTTGTGTCCCAGTGTAACACCGCGCAGGTGTTACCGTCCTGGTCTCCCGGTATGCACATCCCCCTGCACCACTGTGAAGCTGGCCTCATGCACTGGCAGGCGTGACCCCGTACACCGGTGTGCATGTCCCATTGTAACAACACACACATCCCCGTGTCCTGGTGTGCACGTCCCCATTCATCAGCGTGCGCATGGCCATGTGTAGTATGTCCCTGCTCAGCAGCGTGCTTGTTCCTGTGTGATCATGGGCACGTCCTGATGCATGAGCATGCAGAGCTATGTGTGTTGTGCCCTGTACCATAGGACACCAGCTGCCCTACCCCCCACCACTACTTGGGGACTGTGAGGACAAAAGCTGCTATGTCCTGGGACACCTGCCACCTCCAGCGAGCTGCTGGCCCTTGCCCTGTGGAGCAGACCCCACGCTGGGGACTCATCACTGCAGGTGGGATGTCTTACACCAAGCACACAACAGCCACAGGTACCAAGATGGCACAGACCACCAGGGACCTGACATCACGGTTTCATCAGCCACCCCAAGGATGGGAAACGTCACCCCAGTCTCAGGAAAACTCTTCATGCTACAAAGGGAAAACACCCCCCATCCTTTGTGTCCCACCCAGGGGCTCTGCCCGCACTGGAGGTGGGTATGAGCAGAGCCCACACAGGGCAGCCGGGTGCCAAGACAAGGGGTGCTGCGGCAGGGCCCCTGGCCACGCTGTCACCATTGCGCTGGGTCTGCAAGTGGCAGCTGCCAGGGCTGGCAGCCAGCGCTCCCTTCCTGCCCAGGCTGCCAGATTGATTCGCTATTAAACAGCACTTTATTACCCAGCCCAGCAATCGTTATTAAACGTGTGTGAGAGGAGAGGCCCAGGGGAGCCAGGGCCTCACATGCACGCTTGCAGGAGGAGTTTGGGGAAACCACCCCTCCTTGCTGCTTTCCCTGCCTGCAGTGAGCCCAGCTCTGTGCTGCCTGCCTTCACTGTCACCCAGAACACGTGTCCCCTTCTCCTCTCCCAGGCACAGGGACTTAGGGAGAAAGCAGCAGGCTGGGCAGGCTCTCCTCATATTTAATGCATTGAAGCACTGCCATTTTGTCCCTCCTTCTCCAGGCTCCTGCCTGCTTGGGGCCCCTCTCCCCCACGCCAGGGACCACAGGTCCCTGAGCTGCCTTACACACAGCCAGCTTTCCCAGCAGACTCCTAGAAGCTGGGTTAATTAGGGGCCTCGCTGCTGCAGGATCAACGACCTGATTCCTTCAGCAGCTTCTTGATGGCAGGAGGGTGGGGAGGGGGAAGGCTTTTCTCTAAGCTGCAGCCAGAGTGACAAATTTAACCAATTTAACCAAGTGGAAGAACTCAGAGCCTTCCCAGCGTGTCCGTACCAGGACAAGACATGCCTGCACCTTCCCAGCACCTGCAGGCAGCCCTGTTGAGAGCTGCAGAGGGTAAGGGAGAGGTCATTTGCCACCCTGGCTGGAGATTCAGGCTATCCACAGAAAACACATTTCCTTCCAAACCATGCATGTTTTCACCCATAGTAGCTGCTGTTCTCCTTACTGCTCTCCACTCCATATCCCCTGTAACTCCTGAACGACATGCCCACAAACATGGGTCTGGCCAACACTGACGTAAGCCCCATTGGATCAGGATTTAGCGCTCGCTTCCCTGGTCCCTCTTGCTGTGAGCCCCTCCCCAGCTAATGCGGGGCAGGAGGGAGCAGGGAACCCTTCTGGCAGATGTCAGGAAGAGTCCCCCATGCTCTACCGCACAGCCCCAACACAGTGGGGTTAGCTAGAGCACCAGGAATACCATGCACTGGGAACCCTCTTTACTGTCACTTGGGCACTTCTGTACCTCCAGTCCTTGCCTGCAGGTACCACATCCTTCCTACGTGAGAGTGCACCCGGCTCCATGTCATCCCTTTCAGCCTCCTGGTCTCTGCCAGTTCCTCAAGCCCAGCCACAGGCAGCTTCCAGGAGTTTTCTAACTGCTGCCCTTGCTCATCTTCACAAACCTGCAACGCAACTTTCCCTCCCAAGCCCAGAAGGGTGTGGGTGTCACCAGGGCAGCACAATGATGAACTTCTTGCTTGGAAGAGACCAGCCTGGGATGTCATAGTGTCCCAGCAAGTGTACAGATCCAGATGATATTTGGGTGGTGAGTGGGTAGACAAGAGGTCCTTCCCCCAGCTGGCTCCAGGAGGGGCTGATGCTCAGCCTGTCCCAAGGCACACTGATCAGTCTCTAGAAGGGAACTTCTGCAGCTCCACTTGGAGTAAGTACCCTGGTGGACCTCAGGGCTGCTCCCCTGAGCGCAGAGGGGCTGTCAGAGCTGTTTCCTTTGGCACAGCTCATGCTTAAGGCACCGCAAAGGGCATAAGGGCCACACTTTGGCTTACTGCCGCCAAACCCAGTGGGGCTGTGCTTTGGCCTCAGGCACAGCGTAGCCTTGCGAGTGGGGACAGTCACTTCATCAGCAGGTGGGTGCTCCTCACCCAGCTCACTGGAAGCACCACAGAAATAGCAGCTCCAGCCCTGCAGGGGATGGGTCCCAGTGAGGGCAGGGGAAGCTTAATTTCCCTCATCTCTGCATTGAGGACTCTGGGGCAACCAATGAGGTTTCAGGTGTTCCCTCAGGGCCTAGACTTAACTACACGGCTCTAATTAATGCCTTCTGCCTCCAGTGCCAACACCCAACCACATCCTAGCTGTATATTTAAAAAGCCACCACAATATAAGCCAAGTCTTTAATGGGCTGATGCACTTATCTGTTATTCTACCAGGCTGATGTTTTAAGGATAAATGGTGAAAATACCCTTCCTTGACAGTCTGTTATACAAATGCTGCTTTACAGCTTACTGGGGGCAAAAAGGCAGTGCTGGAGATCCTGCCTGCCTCCCTGCCCAAACCTCAGGCTTCTGCCCAGACCTGGATCAGAGGAGAGCACACCCGCACTGCCTTGTGCAGCTCCCTTGTATGGGGTGGGCACATAGGACCATGGCAGAATTTTTCAGGGTGAAAGGCACTCTGGAAGAGAACACAATGCAAAATGTCTTACCAGAAAGAAGAGCCAGCAAAGACTACAGTCTATGCAAGGGATAACTACTGCCTGCCCAACTGTGTCACAGTGTCCCAGCTCCCTACACGGGGCTGCCCCCTCCCACAGGAGAGATACGGGCTTGGAAGAGCAGAAGCATATAGGGATGAGGTAGCAAAAGCTGCGTGCTGAGCCTCAGAGCAAGCTGTAACAAAATATTTCTGTAACGCCCCGGGAACACCTGCTGTTACAGAAATCCCCTGAGCCCGTCCCAGCCCCAGGCAGCACCAACACAGCAAGCAGGCTTCCCCCTGCACCGGCATTGCTCAGTCAAGATGAAAGCAGAAACGTCAGCATGGTAAAACCTGTCCTGGGGATGTGGGAGGTGGGGCTCCAGCACAGCTTGAGCCATAAATAATCTCCCTACACAGCAGTTAGGGGAACAATTGTGTGGGAGTATCTCTTGGTAAAAAAGATGCTCAGGGAAAAGATGGTCTTGAAGGAAAGCAGGAGATTTCTGGCTGGTGGAGTGTGCTCTCCACTGAGGACAGAGCTTCATGGGTGCCAGCAGGTCACTCAGACCCACCTCACCATGGTGAGTCACTGCACCAAAGAGACAAATTTAGTGTGAAACAACCCAAATCACCAGTTGTCTGGTGTAGCCTCCCAGGACACAGCTTGTGCTGCAGCGCAGATCTCTGGAGCTGCTCTCCAGCTAATCTCTGCAACAGTAAGATGCAATCCCATCCCCCCACTTTCAGCCTCAAGATTCACATGGGGAAAGGTGAAAAGGTGTAAGGGGCAGTAAGAGCATGGAGTACCTTATGCAGAAAAGAGACAGCAAGCCCCAAGCACACAGCCTGACCCCAGGGAGAGTGTGGTCACATACAGAATTATATAAAAGGTGTGGAAACCCTAAAAAGGTCAGTTAAGGAGTAATTTCAAGCATAGTGAGGGAACTGAGCATAACCTGCCACCACAGAGATGTATGGAGATGCATGCAAAGGACATGCTGAGAGCTTGGAAGCAGTGCATTCATGAAGGGGATGATGCAGAACAGCCCTGCATCAGTGTATAGCTAGGAGCTCCTTGTGCATGTTCCTCTTCCAACCCTGACTTACACAACTTGACCTTGCTTTACTTCTATTTATCTTTTTTCAGCCATGACTGTATAGTCAGATTCTCTTCTCAATAAGAGAAGGGGAAGGTGACATGTACAGGGAAGAGCTGCACAGAAGGCATCATGGGTTCCTGTTTCACCAGCTTAAGAGTGGTTCCTGGTGGCACTGTGCAATCTCAGCACTCGCCAAGATAAGAGTTTGCCCTGCAAGCTCAACACCTTCTCCCATGCAACCAAGTCTCCAGATGTGGTCCACTCCAACCCTGAGAGTGATGGAGGGTGTCAGACTTATCCTGCAGCCAGAGAGAATATGGGGCCAGATCCTTTGAAAGAACTTGATGAGAGTCTGAGGAAAAACAGCATTGAGAGACTTTACTCAGCTTCTGGGGTGTTGCATGCACCCAGCTCTCACATCTTAAGGTGTGATCATTGCAGACTTACTGGTGTCCTTGAAAAGACCTTGTCTCTTGCCCCACTTGAGAGTAGTGGAAAACTGTAAAGGAAATACCCCCAGAGCCTTTGCAGGACTAAAGGTGTTTAGCCAGAGAGGTGTCAAGCAATCATACAAGGTGACAGATCTTAGGACAGCAGGTTAACATTGGCTTGACACCATACCAGTCTCCTAAAAATAAGTTGTACCCTCCCACAACATCAGCCTCCAGGGATCACAGCAGGCTCAAGGAAACCTAGCCAGCCTCTTAATACATCTTTGACATGGGAAGAACTGCATTTTCAATGCAAGGGAAAAATCAAGGGGCATGGGTGGGGAAGACTTGCCCAATAACAGCTGGCAAATCAGGAGCATCTCTGGGAAACAAAACCTGGGATTCCTAACTTGAGATCAGCTCTTCTAACCACATGACTCCTCTCCCTTCAGGCCCCAATTCCCTAAACTTCACCCCCAATTCCCAGAGGATGAGGTCAAGACCAAAACAGTCCTCTAGACTCTTCAAAAGTACAGCTAGGCATCAGTATTGTCTCACAGCTGTGGAGATGGCTGAAGTCTCTGTTCACAAGGATGAAAATGCCAGCAAGATCAGACCCAAGGCCATGCCCTGGCTCTGAGAGCAGCCAGCACCGTATGTTTCCAAGGAAGATACAAGAAAGCTGCAGCAGCGGTTGCTGTGAGCTAATCTGCTTCCTCCCCCCAGGGCTCAGCTCAGTCTCTCGTCACTACAGATCAGCTCAAGGCCTGACGCAGGAGCCCTGCTTTCCCTCACAGGACACCAGTGGTCATTGGGATAACAGAAGAGCCACAGGACTGACCAGTTTGCTGAAGGTACCTGTGCAATACACTTCCTCAGCTGCCCTGCAAGCACCACGAGCATCACAGCCCAGCACTGCATCTGAGAACAGGCAGCTTCAGACACACTTGGTCCAAAACACTGTCTTACAAGAAGACAAAACAGAAGTGATGAGCACATGCCTGGTGAGTCATGACAGATGCAGTTTCCCCTTGAAAGGGAAGCACCTCTAAGCTCACCTCATTGATCCTGCAAAAGGCACTCTAAGCCAGGAGCTGGGGTTGTTGACACTGTGCCATGGAGCTAATAGGACATACCCTGGAGCCAGGTCAGCTGGGTTCACTTAGGTGCTTGTCAGCTCCATTTCCCCATCTCTCACATCCTGTCTCCACCAGGCTTACTGCTGAACTCATAACACTTACAGACACCAGTAGACTTACACATGAACAGGACCACAGCCCTTTTTATTTCCTTTTAAAAGATAAATTAAGAGAACTGGTAAGTCTTACAGAAGCAGTTGTGATAATCTTTCCCACATCCTCTTAAAAACCTAGAAGCTAGCAGTTATCCAAGCTTACAGCAGGAAGTTTTTAGCTGAAGCTCTGCCCTCATGCTACTGCTTGACTGACAAGGTGAATTCCCCTGGTCTTAAGGAACTCCCTAACATCAGGACCATCTCAGGAAGCTGTTTTGGCAAAACAGTTTGCAATATTGGGGCACAACTAGAAGCATACATCTAACCAAAGTTTAAAAAGGAGACTTACAGACACTTTTGAGAAAAACACAGGCCCACCTTAGGTAAAGCATATGTGACCAAAAAGGCAGAATCTTGCTGGAACTCTTGACTGAGACAGCAGAGCAGAACAAAGCTCTGATCTTTCAAGCTTGCCTGCTTTAAGTTGTCCCTTCATTGCTAAGCTGCAGTGGGTAACACTACCCAAGCCCTGTGCTACAGAGCTGTACAACCATACCACAGCCACTCTGCATACAGAAAAACTTTACAGACATGAGTACAAGAAGGGTAAAGGTTTAGGACCCTTACCATTGGTGTAGCCTTAGATTACTAGCACCACTGGACATCCTGATGGCATAAAGCTGCATCTCAGCATACACTTCTACAACACAGTAACAGGCTCTGATGCTCCTTCTGCATCTGGAACTGAATTGTGAAGAAGAAATAGAACAGTCTGATCATTTCACAAGTGGAAGCTGCCTATGACTCCTAGTACAGAGCACATACCTCTCACAAACCATAGACAGTGCTAGAACCTGCAGCTCAAGCCTACTTACTAGCTTCCCCCACAGATAACCAGCTTGTCAGGACCTTGGGGACATTAATAAACCTTAGTGGCCCTAACCAGCCTCACCTGGAGCCTCCACCCACTTCTGCCCATAGGCCCAGATCCTCTATTTAAGCTCAGCCTGCAGCTCATAGTCCCTGTTGAGCAACATTGTGGGAATTCTTGTTTCTAGCTTAGTTTAGCTATACTTATGCTGGGCTATGGGCTCTGTTGATCTGGACTGTCCTCTGTGGGTTCATTCTAACTGGATCTCAGCCCTGCCCCCTCACCATCAACCTGCCTGTTTATCATAGGGCTGTGCTTGACCCTGGTGGTCCTCACTGGGCCCTGGCCAGGTATTGAGTGGGCCAGCTTCTGGCTGGGGAGACCCCCACCCTTTCTGGAGCAGCTACCCTCCTGTGCTCTGACATAGCTGGCAGCACATTCACCCTTCTCTTTACCATTCCATCTTGTTTGCGCTAGGCTCAGGGGCTGAAGAGGTTTGTCAGGGCAAACACCTTGCAGCACTTGCTGTGGTGTTGTGCTAGGGAACCTGTACTCAGGCAGCAGGATCTGAAAACTGCTCATTGCTTCCCAGGGCAATGCTGACCCTGTGAGCTGGATCTAGAAAAGAGCCAGCACTGCCTGAGAGGCTGCAGTGCCCCAGCCCTGGCACAATGCTTGCTGCCCTGCAAGCAGGCTGAAGTGAGCTGGATTAGGTGTGTTTCCTGAATGGTCCTGTGAATGGCTCAGCAGAGATGGCCTTGCTCAAACCAGCTCTTGAGGTCTGCCTTGGCACTGGGTATTAAAGGTAGGAGAGTCTTCATCTTCTTGGGCAGGGCCAACCTTGTGCATCCACAAGCCAGGAAAAGGCTGGGATGTAACAGAGGCCAAACACACACAACCGGGTCTCGCTTCTGTCTGTTATAACAGTGCTTCCCAACCTCCTTGCGGTACCCAGAATCTGTCTGGGCTGGCTGTTGGCCCTCCTCCGAGCCCTGCTACCAGCAAGCTCCCAGGGAAGTGACTCAGCCAGCCTGGCTGGATCAGATGAAATGAAAAACATAAACAGAGGTTGGTGTGGGAGCAAAGCAGGTCCCACTTGCCAGCCCAGCACACATGTTGCTCAGGAAGGATAATAAGCAATCCACAACATAGCTCCTCTGAGCAAGGACTCGACACAAGCTGGGGGCTCCCAGCCAGGTCTGTTTTGGCATGGAAAGCCTTCAGCAAAGGCCAGATGTAATTGAGCGTTGCACTCCCTTGCTCACTGGTGCTCCCTCACCTCCTATCCAGACCAAGATCACTATTTCAGAAAGCCTCCTTGTAGCCAACTTCAGTCACAGCCCTTCGTTTACAGGGGCAAATTTAAGGGACTCCCTGCCAGATGCCATGCTTCTATTTTACTGCAGGAACCAAGAGCAGGGTGAGCACAGACCTGAAACCTCCTGAGGGCAAAATGAACCCTCCTGGTCTAGAAGCAGGATCAGCTTTCCTGGAGCTTTCTGTGCCCCCACCGCAGAGGAAGGAAGGGCTGTCCCAGGCTGTTGCTGGGGGCTTTCTCAGCTCCTTTAGGACATTGGAAATCGTTGTCTCACTTGTCCTTCTGTAAATGAGAAGAGCACCGTGCTAACTCAGGGAGCCACAGGGACCCTCCAGGGGCAGGTGCTACATGACCAGCAGCAGACAGGTAGTGTGGGTGGCTACCCCCAGAGGACAGGCACTGGGTTAAGAAGACCTTTCCCCAAACCAGCTTCCACACTGGGAGGGAACAGGGTGCATAGACAGGTCATTGCTTTCCAGGGAATCTGGGACTTGTTCACTCTCTGTGGGCCCTGCTCTTTTGCCAGGTAGATCTTTTTACAGTGCCTGTTGCCAGCAGCGATCAGCAGCTTGATGCTGCACAAGGTGGCAGGGCCCAGATCCGAGCCAGGAATGGGGTCACCCGGCCAGGGCCAGCTCTGAGGTGTGGTGTGCGTCAGTAGGAGTGCCGTACCAACGGGGGTGCCTGTCCTGCAAACCGGCACCGGGGGAGAGAGCAGCGAGGAAATAGCAGCGTCTGTTTCTGCGGGAGCCCTGCCCGGAGTCGTTATGGCAACTGCGCCGGCAGGAGCCCGGGCGGCTTCTCCGCGGGGGCTGCCTGCAACGGGACCGGCCCCGCTCGCTTCCCGGGGCTACGGGAGCAGGCGGGGCACCGGCGGGGGAGCGAAACGCGAGGAGCCGGTTGGCGAGGTGGGGGGATGCGGGCGGCGGGGCGCGGACGGGCAGTGCCGCCCCGTCCCAGGCGCTGGGGCGACGGACGGACGGACGGACGGGACACGACACGACAGCCCGTTGCCGGCAGAGGAGCGGGGCCCAGCGGCTGCCGGTCGGGGATGCTGTGAGAACTGTAAGGCTCGGGGTTCGGTCTTTCCCGGGGGTCCCTCCGCTCCTGCGGGCGGGGAGGGGGCGACGGGGCCGGGCAGGGGGTTTGGGGTTCGGGGCCGGGCTGGGGGGGGGGGAAGTCTGGCGGGGCCGGGGGCGGGGCCGTCGCTCACCGGCAACGGCGGGTCCCGGCGGGTCCCGGCTCCGCGTGGTGCTGAACGGACAGCGCCGCCGCGCTGCGCATGCGCGAGGCCGCCCGCCGGAGACAGGGGCGTGCGCCGGGGAGCGGGGAACTGGGGCGGGTGGTGTGCGCCGGGACCGGGGGGAGCCGCGGGGCTGGAGCAACCAGCGTGCGCTGGGGAACTGGGACAACCGGTGTGCACTGGGGAACTGGGATAGCCGGGGAACTGGGACAAGTGGTGCGCACGGGGAGCTGGGGTACTGGGGCCGGTGTGAGCGCCGCACCGCTGGGAGCAGCCTGCGGGAGCCGCTAGGGCACCGGCGGGACCTGTGACCGCCGGGATCCGCTGGCCCGCCCGCAGCGCCGGAGTCGTTCTCCTCCGCCCGGTGCCCGGCCTGGCAGGGCCGAGCACTCCCCGCCGCCTCGAGGGCTGCCGTTCTCCGGGGGCTGCCGTGCCTTCCGCCCGGCCCCCGGTAACCTGCACGCTGCCGCCGGGGCGAGGTAAGGGTGCGGGGCCCGGCAGGGAGAGGCGGGGCGGGGCGCTGGGGACAAGCGCACTTCCGCCCGCCGCCGTGACGTCACGCCTGGACGCCGGCGTCGGGGGCCGGGCCAGACGCAGCTGTATGGAGCGGCCGGGGGAGCCCCGGCGGGGCGGCAGGTATCGGGCCGGAGGTGGCGGGGGGGGGACGACGACTGGGGCAGGGCTGCCACCCCACCACGGGGCCCTGCGGGAGGGGAGCGTGGTGTCTGTCTGCCTGCAGGCCCCGGCGGGGCTTCCGCGGCCTGCTCGCCGCGGCGGTGGCGCAGCCCGGGAGCCGGGCCCGAGGGCGGCTCTGGGGCCGAGCGGGGGCCTGTGGGGCGTCGGGGTGGGGGTGGGGAAATGGCCGCGGGTGAGTCTAACCGCGGTGTCCAGCCACATCTCGCGGGGGCTGCGGGCTGCCGGGACCCCTCTGCTCCTTCCTCGGCTCCTGCCCTTCCCTTCGCCGCCCGAGGCTGCGGCCTCATCTCCGCAGAGATGCCGTGTCCCCGCTCCTCGGGGGGAGACCGCTCTGGGGGGAGCCCGGAGCCTCGTAGCTCCCCACGGGAGGGAGCAGGTGCCTGCCCTCTCCCCCTCGCAAGGTGCGCGAGCGGCTCAGCACTGGATGCAGGGGACTAGCTGCCAGGTAGAGCGATGCTCAGACATGAAACTTAGGCACAGCTACTGCGTGGGTGGTGTGGTAATGCTGCAGCAGTCACTTGTCCCTCAGCAGGGCAGCAAGGACTCCTTGAGCAGTGGGTGGAAAGCCCCACCCGAGCTCTCCTGGAGGGCAGTGCAGGCAGGTGGATTCAGATGCCTAAGCAGTGAACATCCCAGGCTGGGGAGGAGGTGACGCAGGTGGCAGGCACGTGCCCTGCTGATGGCTAGCCAGGGGGTTTTACCCTGTGGGCTGACTGTGGGAGACGTTGCTGAGTCTTTCTTTTTGGCTGTTCCTCCTAGAGGCACGCGGCAGTAGGTGTGAGGTGATCTAGCCTGGCTCCCACTGTAGCCTGGCTCCCTGGCATCTGATGATGAGTTTGACCCCCTCCAGGGGATGCCTCCTGGACCTGCCCTGGGAAGACATCTTAGTTCCACATATCCTCTGTCATCTGCCACTGCAGCAGCTCCTGCGTCTGCAGAGGGTCAGCAAGTCGTTCCAGTCTCTCGTCCAGCTGTACCTGGCCAACATGCGCAGCTTTGACTCAAGCCAGGTATTGGATGGCTCTGAGGCTGGGGGAGACACAGATGTCCTACTGCTCTGGAGCTAACAGGGGAGCATCTGACTATGCGGGGAGAAGAAACCCCCAGCAAGGAGGCTGGTTTCTGCTCAGGAGCTCAGGTTAATGGCTCAGGTGTCAGACTGGACAGATTGTCTCAGGGAGGACAGGTGGTGATTCAGGGCCCAGCAACGCCAGTGTCTTTAGCAAGAGGCCTTGGGAGGAGTGAGCCTGGAAGCTCCACCCAGGCCATTATGGGGCACCAGCTGGCAGAAACACAAGTCAGCTCTGGACTGGCACAGCCTGTCGGTCCTCCCAGAGGTTGTACAATAGGGTTGGTCTGACAGGAGATAAGTCTGTGTCTGGTCTTCAGGGAAAGCTTGTGCTGGCCCTGGGAGACACTGCCTGGGACTTGGAAAGACAAGAGTAGTTGTTCTGTGAGGAGTGGTCTAGTAGAGTTCTTGGAGAGCAGAGGTGCGGAGCTCATCATAAATATATAAATGCAGGGGTGTTGGTGGGGGATGGAGAAGCCAGAGTATCTTCTAGCTTGTGGCAGTAGCCTTGGCATGAGGGGAGGAGAGCCTGATGGCAGGCTTTGCCCTGCAATAAGGGGGTGGCTTTGGTCACCACTGTCACAGTGGAAGAGAGGAGAGAGTATTTGGTGAGGATCAGGCTGATCTGAAGCCCTGGGGGATGCCTCATTCTTCCTGGGTTCCCCATACAGATCGGACCTGCCATCCCTCGAGCTGCTTTCGTTAACCTGCTGAAGGACAACGAAGTTCTGCAGCAGCTGGCGCTCCAGAACTGCTCTGACTGGCTGACGGACAGGGAGCTGCTCCCGGTCATTGGGCAGAACCACCACCTGCACCAGATCCAGCTGAAGGGCTGTGCCCAGCTCAGCCGCCATGCACTGGTGGCCATCTCGCTGAGCTGCCCCAACCTGCGCCAGCTCTCCCTGGCTCACTGCGAGTGGGTGGACAGCCTGTCCCTGCGCAGCCTGGCTGACCACTGCAAGGCGCTGGAGGCTGTGGACCTGACGGCCTGTCGCCAGCTGAAGGACGAGGCCATCTGCTACCTGGTGCAGAAGTGCAGCAGGCTCAAGTCTCTGTCACTGGCTGTCAATGCCAATGTGGGCGACGTGGCAGTCGAGGAGATTGCCAAGTGCTGCCCCGAGCTGGAGCACCTGGACCTCACGGGGTGTCTGCGAGTCAAGAATGACTCCATCAGGTACTGAGTAACATGGGGTAGCCCGGGCGGGGATGGCAGGTGTCTGGGGCAGGGAGAGGAAGAGAACCAGAGAGAAAAGTCAGATTTCTTCATGGTGAAAGCAATGAGAGCTCAGTCTGGGGCAGAAGCAGGCCCTTCAGGAGAGGCAGTGTTCTACTAACAGCAAATCCCCTGGCATGTGATGGAGGGCAGGTCTGGGATCCAACCATATCCCTTGAGTTTCTCTCAGACTACGAGGGTGTTGCTCACAAAGGATGGTGCATGTGTGGCACAGTTGTGAGCACTGGGCTGCTGGGAGTAGAGAAGACAGTGAGTGGTGCACTCAGGAGTCCTGGCTTGCAACCTGCACGTGCTCTCTTTCTTGGCAGGGTCCTGGCTGAGTACTGTCCCAAGCTGCGCTCGCTGAAGGTGAAGCATTGCCACAATGTGGCCGAGTCCAGCCTGAGCATCCTCCGAAGCCGTGGGGTGGAGCTGGATGTGGAGCCTCCACTGCAGAGGGCTCTCGTTCTCCTCCAGGATGTGGTTGGCTTCGCCCCTTTCATTAACCTCCAGATCTAGAACTGCTGCTGCTGGGGAGGGGGGGACTGAGACGATGCTGGGATCCCAGGAGGATGCCGGAACCGGCTGCTGCAGAGACGTGCAGAGGGAGACGTCGGTCCCGTTGGCAAGGCTGGCCCAAACGGGGCTCACTCTTTCCTCTGGGGCTGTTTAGCAGCCATTGGGTGTTTGTGAGTGGGCTTCGTTGGTGTCTCTGGGGAAAGTAACTCCCTCTGCAGTGGCATGGAGAGAGCGAGTGACTTGCAGGAACACCATGGTGCTGAACAGGCCTTGGCAAGGCCAGCTAATAGATAGGATTTATTATTTGTTGTATTTTAAATCTCTAAGTGGCAGCTGTCCAGAGAGCAGGAGAGTGTTTGATGGGGACTGTCCCCTGGGGTGCGTGTGCAGGGCATGCCATGCCAGCAGACCTGTTGGGAACAGACCAGGCTAGCTGGAGCACAAAAGCTGCCATCCCTCCTCTTGGGAGAGGGCAGGCCCCTCTGGGCTCCGGGAGGAGGACAGAGCGAGCCCAGCTCCAGCCCACGGCCACTGGCCAGCCTGGTACCAAAGGGCTGGCATGGCCATGGCACAGGCAGTGTGTCTGTCCAGGCCTACGGCACTGGTTTACGCTGGTGCAAGGTGGGAGTTGTTTTCAAGGGGAACATGCTCCTAACTGCAGTTTCACTGACAGAAAAGCACCAAACCTAGCGGTATTGTCACTCAAAACAGTTGGTCCTTGCCATTTGTTTCTTCCAGATTCTGACTTAAGGTTTGGGTAGTGCCAGGGACTGCTACTGTATCCTGCTCCGTGTCATGTGGCTGGAGCTTTCACACCCAACAGTGGTTGGAAATGGCAGGAGCCCTGGCCATGCTGTCAGCTGGAATTTATGGAGCACTGCAGGTTTTGTTGGCAAGGAGAGCCTAGCTCTGGTCTGGAGTTCAGCCTCAGCCCTTATATCTACAAGTTAACTGGTTAACCAAACAGCAGCCACATCTTGTGGTGAATATGATGAAGAGAGTAATTAGGGGAAAAGAGGATGACCCTGCTCCTATCTTTGCCCCCAGCAGAGATTGGAGGCAGTGTCTGTAAAGTATGTACATGCTCTGGCTGAACTACACACCAATTCACATCTTTATTAACACTGGCACTCAATTTAAAGCAACAGTGCACACAGACTTGTAAAAAGCTTGCTGCAAAAGCAGAAGCCACATCTTGGATCTAAAAAATGTCCCATGCAAGGAATAGCAGAGAATGCCCATGCCCCAGAGAGCCACTGCAGTGTGCCCCTGGGGCAGAGGGACAGCTACACAAGGAGAGAAGGCTCCTCCTCATCAACTGGGTTAGTTGAGGAAGCTGAAAGCAGTGTCCTGGCTCCCAGGTTAGTTCCAGTTAGTGGCAGGTGGCCGAGTCCCCTCATCCCTAGTGCCAGGTGTCCATCTCGCCATGCCTGGCCGGTGAGGTGGAGGCTGAAGAGCAGGAGGACCTGGCTGTCAGTGGAACTTGTACTTCCTGGCTGGTTTGAGGCTGATGTAGGTTCTTTTCATCTCCTCGCTCTCAGGCTTCTTGATATCTTTGTACCTCTCTCCCTTTGTACTCACCACCTGGTTATCAATATAGCGGATCAACTTCTTGGGAGCCTGGAAAGACATCAACAGCAAGTGGATGGACAGCCACACTGCTAGGGAAAGGGAGGGGACAAGCAGAAGCAGAGCTGTGCTCTGCGGGGTGGGTGCAGGAAGACTGGGGTGGGCTGCTTTACCCATCCTTTGTGTTGGGAATCTGGGCCAAAACTGGAAGGAAGCTGTCTGATGGGGGAGCAGGAGCCATGTTTGTCACGAATGGTAGGAACTGATAGATCCTGCAGCACCTTAGCTAAGCTAACCTTCCCTCTTTGCTGACTAGCAGGCTTTGTGAGCAGTCCTGCCTTTGGCCTGCCCCTTTGCTTTTTGGACTTGCAGCCTGATTTTTAAACCTTGCAGCCAAAGGACATTCAAACTGCTGGTGAGCTGGGACTGCTCTTCTTACCTCTTTGGGTGGAGCTGGCCGATGTGTTTTCTGATCCTCTGCACTATCCACCATCATGTATCTGAAAGACACGAAGCATTTAGTGAACACTAACATGCACTGCCTGGTGCTGTTCACGGCCTCTGTCCTTTCTCCCCTGGCTGGTTTGTGGCTGTGCAATGTGTCCTACTTGCCTAGATTGCAGCTAGGAGCACTTAACATTCCCCTCTGGATATAACGGACAAGAAGTGTGTTGTCCTCCTGGTGATAATCCAGCAGGATTCTCCTTGGCCATATGTGAAGGGTATTGAAAACAGGCTGTTGAGAATGCCGATAGCCCCTGCAGAACTGAGAGGTGCCAAGGTCTGGTGTGCTCTGCCATTGGGGCAGCTCTGCTCCTCCTCAGCCCGAGTGATGGCAGCCAAAGGACTCAGAGGTGAGATTACAGGACCAAGCTGGCTGCTTCTGCCCTGAAGAGATGGTGTTCCTTTCATATTCCACCTGCTACTTGACTACGAAACAGGTCTGTGCTGGAAACAACTTCATAAAAGCATCACCTCATTCCCTGTGTGACTGAAACATCAGGGCCCAAGCATTTGCTTGCTGTACTGCTGAGTTACTACTCTTGAGTCTTTGGTGCTGGTTTAGCAAGTGGACAGCAGAGCTGACCATGACTTCTCCCTCAGTAGTTAGTATAGCTGCTCCTGTGTATCTTCAGCTATGGTGATCTGCTCTCTGTACCTGTGCTAAAGTGATGTTTAAAGTACAGGATGTTGCCAAAATGTCATTAAAGTGAAGTTCCCAGAAGCATAACTAGCAGCTGGTCCTTTTTTGTTCCTGTGTATGTTACTCTGAAACAAGCCAGGGCAAGGACAGGGATTGCTAATTCTGCCTGGACGCCATTCTGCCTTGCTTTATCTTCCCTAGCCCATCAGCTGTTTATTCTGTCACTGGGGAGGATGTAAAGTGCTGGAAAAGTCTTGGCTGGATAGACATGTGGAATCTGCATCCCCACAGGAGGATACTCATGAAAGCTGAGATCTTGAAGCAGATCGATGAAACCACAGTGTGGGTTCTCCTATTGGGAATTAAATGCTTTTGGAAATGAATAAAGGTAAACCAATCTAAAGCCACTTTCATTCCCAAGAAGTCCATAGGGGCACTTCAGAGAGGTTTCTTTAAATGCATTGAATTGGCACCTTCAGCAACTGAGATTTAATCTTCCCAGTGTTGCTGTACAGGCAGTCTCTTAAAGATGTCTTTAGCCTTGTTTGGACTGTCTCCAAGGGTGGAGGTATGAATGAGTTGCTGTAGTTCTACAAGTCACCACTTGTTACCTGAGCTGCAGCACAATGTTTGTGCCTTGAACCTTTAATGAGGACCTCAGCTGACAGTACTGTGATTTATACCGTACCTGTAGGAGGCTGAAACCTTGCACACAGCCAGCACTGTGACCCAGCTGGTGCAGGTAACTTGAGTTAACTTGCTTCTGTGCCAGAGCTCTAAAAGAAACCCAAACCTGTTTTTCTCACCTGATGATTCTATTTGTGCTTAGATGTGTTCAGCTATACCCAAATCAGCTTCATGGCATCCTTTCTAAGCATCGTACACCCCAAGATCTTTATAGACCGCTCTGTCATTCTGACCTTCCCCCAATTGCTGCCACCTCCTTTGCTGGGAGCAGAGTAAGGGGTTCTTTGCTGCTGGGTACTTACTTCTGTAGGATAACCTGTTTTAGTTCCTCGTGGTTGGGTGCTCTGCGGGGCCGTGCCAGTTCCTGGGAGGAGACAAGGCAGGTGTGTGAGTAGCACAACACGTGGGGCATACGGCTACCCCCCTGCTAGCTTGGTGAGCCCAGCTGCTGGTGCAGCACTCCAGGCCCTGTGGGAAGTGGGGTGCTAGCCACAGCTCCACTGGGGCGCTGGCTCAGCTGTGGGCACAGCCCGTACTCAGAGCCAAGGGAGGGAGAGGGGGTGTTGCTCTGGGTGATCCTCCTGGCTCATTGCATGGAAAGTTCTTGCAGTCGAAGCTTCCACTTGCAGCAGATAGCTGGGACACCTGTGTCCCCTGAGCTCTGCTCCTTGGCCCGCTGCCACCCAGCTCAGAGTACAGTACCTTCACACTCACACCTGCTGGGCCAATTTCCACTTTCTCCTCCACAATTAACTGCACTGCCTCCTCCAAGTTCCCCAAGGCCATGGCGAGTGCCTTCTCTGCCTGGCTCACGGTACAGGCTGGGAACATCTCCAGGAGCAGTTCCACCCCATCCTTCAAGTCATCGCCTTCCTAGTTAGAGCGAGAGATAGAGGTAAGTTGGGAATACAGTGAGGAGAGGGCTATTGAGAAGGGCCTCTGGTTTTGCATTGTCAGGAAATTCAACTTGTCCTTAGCTGAAGACTCTCTCTCCTTACAAGCGTGACTAAATCCCATTCCTGAGCTAACAGGGGATTCTATCTTTGCAAGGACAAAGCATCACTCTTAATCTCCTCCCCCTGCATTTCAACTTTCTTTAAAGTCGGGCTGCTGTGAACTGGCTCATCTGTGTGGACATGTTATGTGTCTCCTTAGGGGAGGGACCTTTCTGGACACTGTGGTGTGAACGCTTTAACTCCCGCTTGCCTTGTAAAGTTACACGTGCTTTGATCAGAAAGGGAAGGGACTGCTACACATGGTGACCTGTGGCACATGTGGTGACCTGTGGCTACATCTATAAGGAAGCACAGCAGCAGCATTTGATAGAAGGCTGTGGACACAGAATGATTGCGTTGCAGAGCAGGAAGAGATCAGTACTGGAGAAACAGCAAGCAGAGCGTGGGGGAAGGAGGTGGAGGGATCTGCCAGGTGCTGCGATGCCTGTAGCATAGGTCATGCTGAATGGTGCTGCAGGATCAGGACCGCTGGGCCAATGACTCAGTGCTGTATAGCTCAGAAAATGCACAGTATGGAAGGTCAATGAGGGTGGGACCGGCGTCTTTGGGACCAACACCCAGACATGACTGCTTCCTGTGCAGATACTGCCAAATAGCTGGGGAGAGAAAGGGTGATCCAGCTCAAACTGTGGAGTGAGGGTATGGGAACAGGGTGAAGTGGCAAGGAGCCTAGCTGGTGCTGCAGAGGTGCTGCTGTGGGACCTTGAAGGGCACTGTGATGGGCTGTGTCAGCCATCGCTCTGGCTCATACTCTTCTGTCAGCGCATAATTTTCTTTTTCCGCTTACTGACACAGTCTTGCTCAGGCCATACAAGGGAGGAGATCACAGGCACCAGTGATGCTGTGTCATAGCCTGTGCTGTGGTTCCTTCCAGAGCCAGAATGCCCTCAGGTGGTGCTGGTAGCCTAGTGCTGGGTGACTGTCTCCAGTGCTCCTGCTCCTCTGCAGGATATTCATACCTGGGCGCCGGCTCCATCTGTTGGAGTGCACAGCCTTTCCCCGTTGCAGGCTCCAGCTCCAGGCTCCTGCCCCTTGGTCAGGTCTTCAGAGGGTGCTTCACTCCTGCTTTCCACAGTCTTTTGGCCAGGTTTTTCTTAAAGACATAGTGATATCTCCTAAGGAAGAGTCCCACTAAGGCTAGAGCTCTGTGCTTTCTGTTGGCATTAGATTGCTAGGGCATTGTGTGCCAAAGCAAATCCCTTAAGTGACAAGACTGGGAAGCACTACTATTCCTCTTGCCTAAAGCGGGGACAGCTGCAGCTCTGCTCACACTGACCTGCAGGAAGGTAGTGCTAGTGCACGCTGGAGTGCCCAAGCACTGCATTTCCATGCCTTACTGGGCATGGGTTGCTTGCGAATTCAATTTTACCTGTCAATTCTTGGCCCTCTAGCACTTTGGCTGTGGATGCTTATGGTATTTTTGTTACATTTCTAAGAATTCTTTGCTGTTTGCTCTAACTTTGAACTAAGGCGTGGTTTTGATTTTAAATTTGGGAATACACTCTGGTAGTCCCCAGGCTGTATGTGAGCCAGCACATCTGGTGATCAGGTTATGCTGATGCACCTCTCTTTACAAGCTCTTTCTGTGTCACTGTAAGAAGAATCATTTCACCTCTGTTCTGTTCTCTTTAAAACCGGGATGGTGCTGTCCTTCCACACTCTGGCTATATCAGGTTCCTCAAAGGTTTGGATGCAGGGGACCAGAGCAGAGCAGTAGGTTTTGTCAAGTTCAAGAAAGCAGCAAGTAAGGTAAGACAGGACTGTCTGTTCTATGTTATGTAGCCTCCTGGCTCCTGCTAAGACAGCAGTGATGTTGCTAGATAAACAAACCCCAGACTGGTGTGTCCTGAAAGGTTTAATATCCAGGCACTTCACCCATCTGTTCTTTAGTGGGAAGTACCTTTGGGGCTAATTAATACAGCAGTACAGCTGATCTGGGAATGCTGAGGTTAGAAAGCACCATTGGGATAGTGTAGTCTTCTGCAGTCCTGCATAGTGCAGGCTAGAACACATCATTGCTGATTTTACATCCATGCCAGGGTTCGTGGGTAAATGGGAAGTGAGCTTTGAGGATGCTCAAAGTCTAGAGGTGATAGACATGACCAGCTGGATTCTCTATTAGATGATGCACCTGACATGGGCTGCTCAGTGGTAGTGTCACTTAGACAGATGGCTATCAGAGGCAGGCAGAAATCCTCACTTTCAGAATTAACCTACAGTAGATTCAACAAGCAGCCCGGTATCCGCTATTTCTTCCTTATTACTCTGGATTTGATCTCAACAGAGGTATCTGGAGTTCTGGTCCAGTGTTTTTCACCCCATTATGTCTTGGACAGTATTCCATACGACTCAAACCTCCCATATATTAATATCAAAAACCCAACTGAACATTGAAAAAAAAAAAAAATTGTCAACCAAATCAGGCTACCCTACGAGATCCTAAATGTAACAAACAAGATGGTATTTTATCCTATGACATCGCTCAACTCCAAACGCCGAAACTGAAAACAGAATATACTTTCTTGTGCTGAAATTGTCTCTGTAACTCACCTTTGTTGCGAGCTTCACAAAGCCTTTCTGAGAGGGAGAACATCATTTCACAAATATCCCCACTGCAAGAGACAGAAGCCATATAATTAGTGTGAGGAATAAAAGCAGTAGCCTATCCTACTTGCCTACCTCTTTATAGAAAGACAAGGCTTGATGGGAAGCCCAATAAAATAAGCTGGTATTTCAGATGGCCAAGGACCTACTTGCAAACTATACTGGGATTAGTCAGGCAAAGCCTGACTTAATTATACTGGTTTGGTACTAAAACCTCTTCAAGTGGGTATAACAGAAGAATTTATGGTACTTAGGGGCTTGGGTCCAGGCCCCCAGTGCATGGCTTGCACATGCAAAGCAGTAACATTCACATACCTGTGGATTTCTGCAAAACCAGGAATATATGCCTCCATCATTTCCACAAAGGTGTCCATGTCAAAGGTCTCCTCAGAGGACTCTGGTGAGCCCAGCTCTTCCAGGACACCCGTGATGTAAGAGAAGAAAACATCATCCATCCCACTGGAGACAGAGAGAACGCAGGACATGGCAGCAGGGTCAACAGGCCCATTTTTTCTCTCTTTCTTTCCATCCCCATTCCACCTAACATTGTGTCTTTCTAATAGAGCAGCAGAAGGACCTATATGGACTGCATCTTATGGGCAGATCCCACCAGTAAAGCCAGGCAGCAGGTGGTCAGTGGATGAATGGGAAGCATTTACAGGTAAAGTACTGCATGCTGTCGTCCTTCCTGGGCAGCACTGAATGAAAGCCCCACCACGTGTCCACAGGCTGTGCTCCTGTAGGTGCTTCATCCGAGACAACCAAAATATTCCAAGTGCTCAAACCCTGACTGATGTTTCAGGTGAGGTCATCATATGTCAAGCTGCAATTTCTATAGGATGCAGTGTTCTCTGCTAGTTGCTCTCCACACTTGTGTCACTGCTGCCACTGGCTGCAAAACGAGTTGCTGTGTTCCAGCCTCAAGGTGGCTGTATCTCTGCATGCAGGCAGAGTTCAAAATAGGGAGAGCCCTGACAGCATTATGCTGTTCAGAAAGTCCTTTGGGAGCACTGTGGAATGAAGGGAATCCCATATTCTAATGTGTATTACTGGACAGGAAATTAATCATCTTGGTTGTCAAAGAAATGACATTGCTAGATTGCAATGCTAAACGATAGGTATTCAAGCATTCACATCAGAGCCTGTGAAAATTACCTGCATCCTGGATCTGACTTAGGGAAAAGCAACACAAAGCACTGGAAAGCTCTGAAGCTCCACTTGAAGTTCAGTATAATGTGCAGAGGGATAATTAGCACAGAGTTCAAGCTAAAACAATTATATTGGATCTTCCTGTCTAACATACCTGAGGTCTGCAGCAGGGATGTGGGACTGGATGAAGTATGTCAGTGTGTCTCGAATGATTCTTTCAAGTTCCATGTCTCTCTACACCTTTTTCTCTAAAAAAGAGGAAGAAAGAAAACTCCATGTAATTTCAAAGGCAAGAAGTAGATCAAAATATCAACAAGATCAGAAGGTAAGCATGGTATAGGCAAGTGTGCTCTTCCCATCAGAACAATTCACAAACTTCTCCAATGTGTCTTGTCATCCCTAGGTTACAGCAGGCAAAGATATCCACAAAAAGCAGCCCAGCCCTATGAGGATCTACTGGAAATACCAGCCCAAGGCAGCCCAGTCTCTTGGGCCTCTCCTGCTTGTGTTGATGCTGGCAGTATGCAGCTGTACTGTACATTTAAAACGTCCCCTTCAGGAAGCAAAGCTGGAAATGCAGATGTGTCCAGCTGCAGGACCGCAGAGACACCTTCTGAGCTGGAACGCTGTGCTGTCTGGCAAGGAAGCAGTGGGTAGCAGGTCTGCATGCTCAGTGCAGAAAGGGGTGGACCTTCCAGCTAAGAGCATTCACAGTGATGCTTGGACTCAAAGATGAGTGGGAGGAAGGGTAATGTCTCCTAAAGAAAGGACAACCTATAGCGTATTTTACAGGGAAATACCAAGCAGGGCACAGACAACCAGTCTGCCAGCCAAAATATCAAAGGTCTCCAGGTCAGGCACAGGCTGCCAGTGGAATCCTGCCCAAACAGGAGCCCGTTGTTGTGCTTGGTAAATGAGCCATTCTGCAGTTGATGCAACTGCAACAAGGGGCGCTTGATAACCCAAAACTCAGGGGAGTTCTAAGAATCACAGAGCTCCTACAGAAGCACTGGCAGAGGGGGGCTGCCCACAGCCCTCCTTCAGCGATCAGTACTGGGCCTGGACTGAATTGGGTGGAGGAAAGCCATTCCTTAACCATTCCTTTCCCCTTGGGTCTACAAAGCTGCTGGGTGGGCAGACTCCTTGTGTAAGCACCAAGTTCTTCCCAAGGAAGGAAACTAGCCCTGTGTATAGAGAAACTGATGTGGTCATTGGCCAGACAGCTTCCAAAGGTGATCGTGCTCCTGCCAGTGCAGCTCCCTCATTCCAACCACACCAGGACCTGACCAGGTCTGTTTGATGCAGACTTTGCAGAGCAGTCATGTGGGTTGCTGAAAGATGGTTCCCACGGGAGTCAAAAAGGTTTGGCATTTCCACCACTTGCCACCACTGCAGGTGCCAAGAGGACACATGCGCTCTGCTGTTTGTGGCTGACCCAGGGAGCAGATCCAAGCCAGCCAGACCTGTCTCTGGCTACGGCCACGTCGAGGCTCTGGTGACTTGACTCTTGAGGAAGAAAGCTGTGAAGCAGGCTTACGCAAAAGTGCTCTGCTGGGTATATGGCATCCCACATTGTGTCTCCCTACAATGATTCCTCATCAAATATTCCCAGTCTGCTCTTCTACTCTTCAGAGCTTTGAACAGATACAGGTTTTGGTACCTGAAGAACCATCTTACTGAATCCCTGTGTCGGTGCCATTCCCTTGGGGCAACAAGGAGACAAATACAGAAAGAACCTAATAGCAGCAGGACACGAACAGTGAGACATATAAAAGAACTTCCCCAATTTTCACTGTGTTCAAAACTAAACACAAAAGCCATCTAATCACCTAAACTTTCCTGCAGCTACTGTTACTATCAACCTTCCCAGTGACCTAGATCCAGTAACTAAAAAAGAAACCAAACCCTTTCTTTCTATGTGTCTCTTACTTGGGGCAATGAATAATGAGTTCAAAATGCCGTACCACTATAAGCCCAACATACACGTATTCAAACACAGCACGTGCAGAAACAGCCAGGAGAAGGTATAATCAGAAAGGACTATTTGGTTGCTGTTTCTGTCTTAAGCTAAAACGTTTCTCTGCCTCCTGTAATTTCAGTTAGAAAAATTCCATTTCACAGCATTAGAGGAAAACTAACAGCCCAGACTTTTTCAGGTAGGAGCTCTTCACGCAAACACCCCAAGTGAGCTCTTGAGCTCCTTTTATTTTTCAGCCTCACAGGGATCCTTTGTTTGCATTTTTCTCACTTTTGCAGATGTCATGGCCTGCAAATGTGGAAGCTGGCTGTAAAAACAACCATGTGTAAAAACACTTTCCTGCTCCCCATTTGTTGTTTCTGTGTGTTTTGTGTGTTCTCTAGCGGTGTGACAGAACCAAGTTTATCTTTGTCATCTTTGCAACATACCCAGAAAAAAGGTGAGCTTTGTTCTATCCTTCTCAGACATCAAAAGGCCAATGATAAGATTTTGAGTCTCACTGTTGGCAAGAATAGTGTCCAAAGCAGCATGTTTGTCCCACATTTTAAGCTGAATCTGTAAATGCTGGCAACCACCAAGCCCACTGAACTTGCAAATACAAGAAAAGCAATTTTCTTTTTTGCAGAAATCAGGGATGAAAAATCAACATATAGCAGTCAGAATTTTTTTTTCTACCATCACTACTATCAATAAGAATGCTTATTTCCTTCTTTGAGTCTTCATGACATACTGGGAACTGGAAATCTAAAAGATTTTGTCCATTTCCATGAAACAGACCAATATTCTATAAGAGATAACTGTATAGTAACCAATAACATTTCCTGACAACCCAATTACCTGAACAACAGAGCACAATTCACCATGTCAAAGGCACTTTTGTGAGGTCCATAAATTAGCTGCTGGTAATTTATTCTGATCAATAGAACAGGCAAAGTCACTCCTGTCCTTAATCAAAGGCACTTGCAGGCAAGTGTCAGACCGGGACAAGAGAAACACAAAAAAGATACTTCAGCAACAGGAGTATCATAGCTACGACCAGTCACTAACTGGTCTTGAAGCCATTTCCCCAACCTTTGGCCAACACAGGAAATGCTGGTGTGAAGTGTTTGAAAATATTCAGGTATTTTCCTGTGGAGTGACCATGCTGTATCTGAACAAAAGCTACTTCGTTGTGTCTGTGAGTGGAAAGAAGGCAGCAGGTTTTAACCATTGGGTATAAATTCTCACCAGCATCTCAGACAAATCCATCCACCAGCACACTCAGATTTAAGGTTTACATCCAGAGAAGGCAAGCTGCCACCTTTAGCCTGCCTTTGAAGAAAGGAAACCCTTTAAATGACAAAAGCAGTCTTACACTGAAGGATAGAAAGCAGCCAGGCGATCAAGTATTTCTCCAAAGGTCAACTATCACTCTTTCACCTGAAGAACCTATCTCTGCTCCTATAAAACCAGACGCACCAGGACAGACAAACAAACTCATATTTGATCATTTATTGTCACAGGGGAGAGATTTTATTCCCTGGTAAAGAGACTGTCCTTAAAAAACTTAACATTTAGGGGATCTGTAATGCACAATGGTCTTGGCTGAACGAGGTTTGTGGAAGGTAAGTCCTGAAGGTCCTCTGGCCTTTCAGATTCGGTGGGTATTTTCTTGAAATAGAGGGAGCTGATTACAAACCTTTGTACAAACATTTTAAAATGGATTCTTCAAGGAACAAATTGATGTTGATGCACGTTCTTCCCCACATAGCCAAGTTTAGAATAACATAACTCAGGACACCAAACCACCTTCAAATGCAACATTTTTTCCAGTGGTGACTTGCAACAGTTACGGGGGAGATTTACTAAAGGGCTTATCCTATGTGCACAGTGTTGTGGAGGAGTGATTTATAATGCACAGACAATCTAAAACCCAAAGGCAGGAGAAATCATTCTTCCGAGAGCTCCATTTTACAAAAAAGGTGCCATCATTGCTTTAAACTTCCAGTCATAATTGCAATATGGATTTTAAGATCACTTTGGTAGTTGTCAGCTGATTCAATTATGTTTATAAAAGTCTTTCTGCATTTCTTGTCATTATAATGCGGGGTCTGCTTAACACGTTGCACAGAACCTATTTTTTAAAACATATGGTCAAGAAATGGTGTTCTTATTGCTCTGCCCTCAGCTACAGCCTCACAGTTTTGCATTGTCAGAACAAGAGACCTTCAGCCCTTGGAAATCCTTGTCGCTTTTCAGACAGTCTTTAGACACGGATTTATTATTAAAGAGTGAGCAGTGGAGCACTGTATGTCATCTCATCGGTTTGAAGTATCAGGAGTGCTTACTTGATCCACATAATATCACATGGCATACTTATTTCCTCAACTGTGAAAATGAATGTGAAAATTAGTCTTTTTCTGTACTAGATACTTTGGCCAGCAGCTCAACAGAGTTTGCCACTCTACTGCCTGTCTTGAGAACCTGGTAATCTCCGTCACCCTTGCATTTTCCTTCCTCACATGTTAACGTCAAATTTGGGGTTTTTTGGTAAAACAGCTGCAGAAATAATAGCCCTCTAAAAGTACCTTTATCCTTGTGGTGTCTGAAATACCTACTTACGTGGTATTCAAGAAAAGTTGACTGCTTTTTGTACAATTCATATGAATCTGCCTTCCTTAAAAAAAAAAAAAAAAAAAAAAGAGAAAATCTGAAATGTTTGCATACAGTTAGATCATTTCCAAAGGCTCTTTCAACTCAAATTTCAGTAACCATTCTCAAATGGTCAATGTGATGGGATGGAAATGATTGATCATGCCTTGGACTTTATATTAACAAGATAGACTTCAGGAGAGCAATTTAGGAAAACGTTTCTGAGCTAAGAGGAACTGCCATTCAGATGTACATCAACTTTTACAAGATCAATTATTTGCCTACCAATGACTTGAGGTTTCTGCAAGTGGAAGGAGATGGGTTTGGATGTTTCTCTGAACAGGACAGAGAAAGTTTAGGTAAAATTGATACAGCTGAAGGATTGACTAAAACACCTTGAGAACGTTCCTTCAGCTCAAGTTTCAGTAACTATTCTTAAGTAGTGGGACAGGGATAGTCTGCTGTGGTCTCTCTGAAAAGTTGTCATGAGAAAGCACAGAGCATGTCTCACACAGCACTGTGTGTCTGTGCGTGCATGTGCCTGTGCTTGGGGAAGCGCAGATCCCTGGGGTATAAAGAGCTCTCGGTGTAGCCTGTGCTATGAGCCTCAGAGGACATCTCTCTAAAGCCAGACCTGCAGGACAGAGCGTGAGCTGTGGCTATATTCCACTGAACTTCTTCACCTCCTGAAACTTTGCTGATTTAAAAAAATACCTTTACAATTGAGCAACACCTTACAGACATCATTTCAGTGCTCCTGTTTCTTGTTTTGCTTGCTAAAGAAGTCCCTGAAAGGACTTTCATGGTGTGGTTGCTATGGGAAAGCAGGCTGAGGTCATTGTGTGCGTTAACACAATTAACTGCTTAATGTTATAACATTAAAACAAGGCTTTTGCTAATCACTTAGTCCCACTAAATTACAGTAATAGAAGATAGTAATGCCAGCGGCCAGACGCTTCCCTCCCACCAAGAGCTATGCCGGACAGCTGCACTTTGGTGTTGCTCCGCTGACACGGGGCCCTTACCTGAGCAGTATTGCCTGCGTGAGGACCTTGGCTCACGGCCGGCGCTTACAAAGTCACTTCAGTGCCTGCAGAAGAGTCGATGGTCCATCCTACGACTGCTTGGCCCAAGCCAAGAATGAGGGAGGCCTTTATGGGAAAGGAAAGCCGTATTAGCTGCACAGGATTCACAACAGAATTATTCTGTATGTTGGTGTCTTTATGCTTTATGTCACTTGTGACTGGTTCTCCCAATGCAAAAGGTACAGCACTATCCTTCGGAATAAAATGTACTATGTGTAAGGCGAACTCAGATGTGGGAATAGTGTACTCGTCAGCCTTCAAATTTACTGCCATCTCGGGATGTTTTTCAACATCTACAATTTCTGTAGCAAAGCCCGCAGCGGCCTCTGAACGTCACCAACGTATTCCAAGAGCACTGGTGGCCTCGTCGCCACTGTGAAGCAGAACTCGTTTCTGGTGACTTTAAGGAGACAGACCAGAAACCGAGCGTTGGGTTTCCTGCTGCTGCTCCTGCCTGCTCGTGGCAGGTCACCAGGCCCGAAGCACCCCAAGCCCCACGCTGGGTCAATGGCGGGTGCTCACCTTGAGCTGCAACACCAGCTGGCTGGGGAACTCCGGGGCATTACTTATTTCTGCTGGGTCTGTTCCCCCTCAGCAGCGGCCAAGAATTACCCCAGGGGGGCTTGACAGAATTTGGCAACAGAGCGCCGAAACAAACCCGGTGAGCAGACCGAGCCCCAGCCCGCCCCACGCCCCCTCTGCGCCCCTTGCTGCGGCCCAATTTCCACGCCACTCGCAACGCGCGTGTCCTCACGCCGCAGACGCCCCGGCCTGCAGGCGCCCCCCTCCCCGGTCCCTCTTCCCGGGCAGCAGCCGGCTCCCGCACCTCCCGGCGCGTCCCCGCGTCGCGGACCACGGGATCAAGCCAAGCGCCCGGGTTTCTCAGGCTCCCGCGCTCCCCGCGGCGGTGACGGGGGGTGGGGGGCGGGCGGGCTGCGGGCTGGCTCCTGGCAGCCCGTCGGCAGCGGTGCCCCGGAGGCCGCCGCCCTCTCTGCGCGGCCTGCCCGGGTCACCTCGGCCCCGGAGGGCCCCGCTCGCCCCCTCCGGCGGCCCCGCGGAGGGAGGGGTCGGGCGCGCGGCGAGGGTGGGGGCAGGGGTCACCTGATCGCCCGCGCGCCCCCGCCGCGGCCTCGCTCCCTCCCGGCGCAGGTCCCGCGCGGCGCGGTTGAAAGCGTCACGTGGCCGCGCCCGCCGCCAGTCATAGAGGCGGGCACGAGAGGGCAGAGCGGCTTAGTTCTGGCGCGGTCCCCGTGCCGCCATCTTGGTTGCGGGCAGGGGCCGTGAGGCGGCTTCTCCTTCACCGCCGGGCTCGGCGCCCGCTGCGGAGGCCCGAGGGGCTGGCGTGCCTCCTAAGGGTCGGTGTGCCCTGCGGAGCCCCTGCCGGGGTCCGGACTGAGGCCCTGAGGCGAGCACGGTGTGGGGCGGCACCTGGGGTGAACATGGCACAGGGTGACAGCCAGGAGCACGCCCCAGGCCTTGGTGGTACAGGAGCGTCTGTGGGGCCAGGAAGTGTCTGTGTTTTGCAGAGCCACCCTGATAAAGACTAAGTGAAATTCTTCTTCCTGCCAAGCACAAGAGACATGTTCCCTGACAAAACCAGTAGATTTTCAAGTGTTTGGGCAAAGCTGCCCTGCTCTTCAGGTGCTTCTCCAGAGCTGAGGCTCTTCTCAGGGGCAAGCACCATGTAGGGGATGTTCCCCAAGCTGCTGTCTGCAAAAGTTGGGAGCCGCCCATAGAGTCTCCTGCCTCCATTTCCTCTTCTGCTGAAAAACCACCCCACACTTGACAAGGCACTGCTTACTCCTTTATTCTGGCATGGGTGAAGTTCTAGCAGCTTCTCACAGAAGCCACCCCTGCAGCCCCCTGCTACTAAAACCTTGCCACACAAACCCAATGCACTGGAGCAGTTTTGGAGAAGTAATTCTGTGGTGCCAGGTGCTTCTCCTTCATAAAAATCCTCAAGCAGCAAGGCATAGTTATCTGACTCATGCTCCTCAGTAATGCGTTGCTAAATACCAAACAAATGAGCCTGATTCTGCCTTTGGCAGTATCAGGAAAATTCCAGAGTAATGCCAGCTGGGTAAGGAACATCACCCCACACTCACTCCAGTGTCATTAAGAGCAGAGTCTGGTTCATTGTTTATTTTTGTTTAAATGTATATACATTCCTCCCTTGACATTGTATGAGTATACTTCATTGTAGGAGTATTCACTGCCTTTAAATTCTTCTGCTTTTGGCTGTTTTTTTGCTGCACTTATCCATACATTAACTGAAACTAACCAACTACGTTGCGTTATCTGTCCTCTGATCTGTGGTTTTTACCTTAGTTTGGGAAATAGTTTGAAAATCCCCCAACAAGCCTCCGATTTCTAGGATGGGTTTCAACTTGTGTGACCCCACTATATAAGGGACATGCTAAAAATGGAGCTGCTTCTGTGGCAGGTACACAGTGGAAATTGAATTACATCACTGTGAAGTGGAAGGGGAATTTCTGAAGAAAATGAAGCAGCACATGTAAACCCCCTAGAAATTAACAGTCTTTAAAGCTAAGAGAAACAGTTGCAGTTACCTTGTCTGACCTACCTTTCCTTTTCAATTCTTGACTGAACTAGAACAGAATTTCCTAAATTTATTTATGTTCTGAGAACATATGAGGTTCTACCAGCTTTTTCCACAGGTGGTTCATGGCACCCTGTTGGTCAGCAGAACTTAAGGATTTATTTATTTGTTTTGCCTCAGTCTGCTTTGCAGTTTCCTTGACTTGTTTGGAAACCTTGAGGCCAGTGAGAAATTTTGAGAGTTCTCAAATGCCTCAGTTCAGACAATTTGTAAATCCTTACAAATCCTATGATTTGTAAATTGTAAGTTTCATAACAACAACAGAGGGGACCTATGTTTGTTGTTTTTTTTTCTACTACAAATACTTTGAAGTTGACCATCAATCTGGCTGATGATCTAGACAGTCTATCCTGGAGGTAATGAAGGGAGGACAAAACCACATTGGGTTTCGAAGCAGAGGTCTGAGAAAATCTAAGTTAAAATGTCACTAAAATTCTCCTTGAACTACTTAGACTTCTCTCTTTTAGCATACTTTGCTGCAATGTGATATTTCACCTTCCCACCTTACTCTAATCCAAAATAATGTAAGAGAGTGGTCCCCCCCCTTTTTTTTTTTTTTTCCCTTCTTTCCCTCCCCCATTTACACTAATGGAAGATGACCGGTATTGTAGTACTGGTAACAGATACCGGAACAAATATGGCATCTAATGGCTCCCCAATTTAAAGTTACGTTCAGAGGGTTTTGACCTAAAGCTCAACAAAAACTCCACAGGGATTCCCTATACAAACACACAAAACACACCCTTCACCAAGGGTTCGGGCGGAAGGGAGCGACATCGCAGGAAATTGTTCTTTGAGAGCCCTTCTGCTTGTCAGTCACAGGCTACTGCAAACCAGGGAGGTTAACACACCACCTAATTATCTGATGGGATTCATATTCTTTCACAAACATGATGAATAATGCACGTGTGTTGAATCAAGCCAGAGGAAAATTGTTCCTTCTCCAGCTTATTATTAACTCCTTGTTGTATAACGTACTTGAAATAAGTTTGTTCTGTGGCATTTTAATATGTGGGTGGATGATATTTGTATGTGAGTAACTTTAACTGTTACACATGCTTCTCTTTTATATTTGAATTGCAATTTGAGAACAAAAAAGTATCCTTTTCACCTGGTTTTGCCCCCTGCTTAATGCAGGCATGTTCCCTGCCATGGGCACTCTGCAGTTTTGTCTACTCTAGCTTTGAAAAGCCCCAGTGATGGGGCTTAATCTGAGGAAGGGAGCTCATTACTGGTATGTGTTTCTTGATATTCTAGCTTTATTTACTATTTTTTTAGTTATTCCTATCACACGTTCATATGCGTCCTTGAGACTGTTCAAAATATTTTCTCTTCCCCATTGTTAGGCCAAGAATATTAGTGCATAGCTTTAATTTTTGTCCACTGCTTTTATCTTACTAAACCAAACTGCATTTTAATTGTGGTTTATCTTCAGTCGTCTACAGAGGCCCATTTTTGAAATCTACAATAAGTGTATTTTGAGAATAAAGTCCTTTTTTCTTGTATTTTTTTTTTAATAGCAATGAATGTTCAATCTCAGAGCCTTACTGAAATTTAACGAGCTTCTGTGCACCTCTATGAAAGCACACACCGCTCCCAAATTTCCTGCTGCAACTAAAGGAGACTCCAACTCTCAAATTCCAGTCTTGCAGGAACTTCGGAGGGTTGCTGTTTTTCAGCACAACGAGCAAGACTGGGGTCCCGGAGCCCTCTGCTGGGTGTGTTACAGAAGGCAGGCCACTCAAAGCCTGAGTCCTTAAACTCTGGAAATGCTAGTGCCATGCTCTCGATTTTCTTTCGCAGTTGATTACAAATGTGCTCAATTTGAAATCCGAAAGAGGTTTCTTTCCGTTGTTCCTGAGAAAACTCATGTTACAATTTCAGGGTCTTACAGGTAAATTAATCTGCATCTCGAAGTTACAATTAAATTTATTAGAGCCTTCCTGTCATTACTCTTCCTTGGTAACAGGAAGGTTCTGTGTGAATGTTTCCTTGTCTTTGTCACTCTTTGCCTCCTCTTATTTACTGCTATGTGTACATCTTATCACAGTTACAAAAGTCTTGTAGTCAAATAATGGACAATTCTGAGGTTGTCTGTGACAAACGAATCCGTTTCATTCATGTATTGTGACTTATTTAGCTTTCTAGTGTTCACAGGTACAAAAACTTTTCTTTTGTGGCAGAGAAATGAGCAATTTATCTAAAAATAAATAGCAAAGTACATGAATAATAAGTAAATGAATAATTTGTCTGTCATCTTTCTGTCAGGGAACTCACTGTGCTTTACATTTGTATCTTATAATTGTATATACAGTAGGCTGGAGCGCAGAAAGATGACATGTACTTCCAAAAGTCTCAGTATGAGCCTGTGGCAGAGCCAGAAAAGGAATCAGGAATTTGTGTTCCCTGACTCTTCCTACAGTCAGAAGCATGCTACTTAGGAGCATTTTTGAGGATATGAAAAAACAAAATAGTAGGGGAACAAAGGATTTTTTCAGTCTTTTATTACAACATGTTGAGCAAAGCTAGTCTGTAAGGGCCCAGGGCATCTCGAGCTGTTCCTTCGATTTGGCCAACTGTAAAGCAGTAATAAGAAGATGACACTGAAGAGCCCTGAAGAGGCTTTTGTTCTGCGGAAGGCCCTCGATGCCGTTATATAGGATGGTGACATACTTAAGCCAGTGGAAAAAGTAATTCTAAAGTTGGTGGTAGTTATAGCAAAAAGAACTTCCCAGTTGACAATGTCAGATGATCCCACAGCTAGGAGGAGCTTTTACACTGCTAAGTATTTGGACACGCTGTCCTGGGTGCAGACCTTGTAAGTGCTGCGTTCCCTACATTGGACAGCTTTTCCGAGCTCCTTGTAGGTGTAGCTAGTTAGAGTTCAGTCTTAGTCATTCGTGTGACTCTTGCAGCGCACACTTTTTTTTAATAATTTTTTGGCAAGCGTGGTACAGGGCTTTCTCAGTACAAGTATCAAGACTGTTGTAATTTCTTGCATTTTACCCATGAATGCAGGCCCTACTGCTGTCAGGGACTTTCTGACCCTGGAATACTTCTTTTCAGCCCTGTGCCAATGTAGATATTGGACAGTTTGCTAGGCCAAGGCCATACTGTTTTAAATTAAATTTATGGGAAGCTTGTTAGCTTGTCATGTGTATTATAGATAAAATATTGACAGGATCTGTTCTTCTGCTGCATTCATATGTGAAAGTAATTTTTGTCTTCTATTTTTCGTAGCAGCTAACTCAGCCAGAATTCAAGTGTGAAGGCTTTCCCTAATTTAGAGGAATTTTAAGAACTGGAAAATTATGCTACAAATCTAGCTATATTTGAACATGTCTCTGAATTTACATAATAAATGCCTGACTTCTGCAGTTGGCAGAACTAAAATACGGAGAGGATCAGAACATGATTTAAGCACTCTGTCTTATTGCTATCTCTAATTTCTTTTGTTCGGATGGATTTCTTTTGTTTGGATGTAATGGGGAAAATCTTACTATTTCTGTACTGGAAACAGCTCAGGATAACTCGGATTCTGATCCTCACCTCCGTCTGTCTTTAGGTATTATCCTCATTTCACAGATGAACAAAGACAAGCAACATTTGACCTTTTTTTTCTTAAAAAAACATTGAGATCCGCTACTCAAAAGTATATTTAAAAGCTCTACACTTCTTAGAGAATTGTGTAGCTTTTCTTAACATATCCAACCACTTCATCTCAGGCAGACTGAAGAGAGAAAACATACTCAGCTGGGATAATGTACCTGCCTGCAGAGCATTCTGATTAAATTATACACCATAAAATTATACTTGAGTAAATCATGTAGTGAAAAAAAAAATAGTAATAATAATAAAAAAAGGATGCTGCCTTCAGGAGTTCCCTCAAGAGCTCCAGGCAATTTGTGTCTTTTGGATTCTGAGGGCTGTAATTTCTGTTATCTGGAAAATACTCTGTGGATGTGCATCCAGTTCCTTGTCTTCTTTTGATGTCCTGCTCTTGGAGGGTTCTGCTTTTTAGATTTGACTGGCACAGAGAAGAGGAGGAAAAGTTACTTTGAAAAATTAGGGTTAGGAGACAAATTTGTTCTGAGCAGCAGTGAACAGAAGTTCCAGGATCTGGGAGCAGGCATGGCCTTTGAAGAAACGCTTAGTGATTTCAGTCGGGTTTCCATAGGTACATGTTAGTAAAACCACTGTAACAAGCGTACAGCGGAGGGTGAACATTGTTAAATAGAGCTTGCCATCTTCTAGTTTGGGCTTTGTAGAAATTATCCCCTTCATACAGCACAGTAAGCTTACTCCCTTTTTTATTTTACTGTACTACTGATTGCTTCCCATGGAATCAGTTAATCCTGCCGTTTACAAGAGAGGCACGCTCATTTCCTTCAGCTAGCCCAGTTATTTTGCTTGTCGCCCAAACCCGAGTCCTTCACCCCGTTTTTTGGGGGCAGCAGGCGGACCGATCTGCCCGAGAACTGCGAGGAGCAGTGCGGCAGCTGAGCACTAGGTGCCACCCTGAGGCCGCGGTCGGAGCCCTGCAGCATGCCGGGGCGGAGGGCTGGGGCCGGGCTCCCGGAACACCCCCCGGGGGTGGGGGGGAGACGGGCCGTGCCCCCGCACATACCCCTCCAAGGATGCCAACAGAGCAAATAGCGAAAAGGTGAATCAGGGGCCACCGGTAGCGGATTCAGCGCCCCCCCCCCCCCCCCCCCCCCCCTGTGGGTCAGGGCCAACAGCAGGTGTTTCGGATGGGAACTAAACAGCCAGAGTTAGCAAATAAGCTCCCGGCTTCAATGGCTTTGTGCACAGGTGTCCTCACTTCTGACCTATTAGCCAGATGGGCTCAGAAGGAAGGAGGAAGAGCAAGGTGAAAGGGCAGTTGTAGCTCACTGGATGGGATTTCATGAGAGTTTAAGGATGATCTGAAGACCTGTGGCTCTTACAGCATTTTTGCTGGTACAGTTCCTCTGCAGGTAGGTCTATAAAAGTCTGTGATCAATAGAAATGCAGTTAATGATCCCCTCCTTCACCATTCCTGTACGTGTCCTAAACATTGCAGCATTGTACTGTGAACCAGACATCAAAACTGTCTATAATCTGACTAAACTAATAATGGGTGTGAGTCACAAGCCTCAGCATGGGTTTTGTACAGCTCAGAAAATACAGGAGTATCTGAAGAAAAGTTTGGCTTGTTACCAAGATAAAGGCTAGTTGTGGAGTTTGGATTCAGATCAAGGGTGAAGTGTGAAATTTTGATGGGGCAGCATCTTTTCTGGGAAGTGAGTCTGTCTTACTGAACAATTTGAAAGTGAACACTTTCTGTAAATGACCTAGGCTATCCATCTTTTTAAAAATACTCTCTGTTCATACAATGTTAGTAACATGAACGCATTGCTTCAAAGTGCTGAAGAAGCTTCCTGAATAGGGGTAGTGAAAGCAGAGAAAAAGAGATTCTTGTGACTGACCAGAAGGTTAAGTCTGAATAGGCCCTTCATCTTCTGAACCTGCTGGAGCTTGGGATGTTTCTGCCTAAACATCCAAGTATTTTATATACGCGTGTGTGTAATATATATCCTCTTACATGGAAGGATTTACCAGTGCAACATCAGAGTTTTGAGTTAACTGTGTGGCTTGTAGTCCTCAGCCTTGAAGATGAATACATGTCAATCAGGAGGAAACAGGAAGGGATAAATCCTGGTAAAAATCCTAGTCATTGATGCGTATTATTTGTCTTCAATTACTTGGTATTCCTACATAATCAGGAATAGTGTGCAACGCATTGCTAAGTGAGTTCTGTTGGTCTTAAATAGCAGGCTTATGGAGAAAATAAGATCTTTGCTGCTATTAGCTACAGGAGTTTTTAGGCAGGGATGGTAGCAGTACATGTCTCACAGCTGAGTCTTGTGGAGTGCTAGCTTCCTGGAGACACTGGTGTTGCCTTGGTGGCCTGTAGTCTTGTGCAACCCTCCCATGTGAACTGTGATTACATCCAACCTTGTTATGGTAGAGGTGTGGGGGGAATTTGACCTTAACAGAGTTAAGTACTCAAAAAGAATCGCTCTTAGCAAAGTGCAAGTATAATGCCTTGTCTGGCCATTTTATTCTCTGTACCAATTGGTCTGTACAAAGAATAAATATCTGTTACAGTAAATATCTGAGTTAGCTCAAATGGTAGAGGGTTGTATTTTTGGTGGTGAAGTTCCTGTATTTGCTCCTTTCTGACTAGTTTAAACATCTGTTATGTGGGGGCCATAAACCTTACTAATGAAAAATAGCCAGCATGGGCTAGAAATTTTGTGGCACTTAGTAGCTCGGCAAGATGATTTCTAGTAAAAAAGTAACAGAAATAAATATTCTGTTCTCCTGCCACTGCCTACCTTCTGGAAAAATTACCTTCTAGCAGAGTGATTGTTCCGTAATGTTTAGAAAGCTTGTATGTATTTTTCTGTGTATCTATGAGTATCTGAAGGTATACAGTCCTATGGTTGTCTAACCCCACTAAGTAATCCGCCTGGGGTCCCCTAGATGCGTGAACTAAAGCCTGTGTACTTTTCTACGGCAGGATGTCGAGTCATTTTCTGTTTTCCCTAACTTGAATTTAAATGTAGAAGTAGTGCATTCTCAGGTATTAAGGAAGGAGCTTGGTCTTTAGTATTTAAATTACACTGCCATTGCATACACACTCTTTTCTCCATGAAGCCACCCAAGTCCAAACCTGGAATTTCAAGGTTTTCTGTCGGCAACATCCATCTTGTGTGGCCCTCCTCATATTAGCATTGATCTACAGGGGAAATAGAGAACACGGCTGTGTTATTATATACCCAGCTGCAATTTCTGTTCTAGTGATTGAGTGTACATACAGAATTTTTGAAACATGGCCATTCTAACTTATTTTGTCTTCCTGTCAATAGCATGGCACTTGTCCAAATTATGGATCGATATCAGCTGATCTTTTTATGTTAAACTGTAATGAAGTTGCCTTTCTTATTGGAGATGTGATCTTGCTTCAGGCAATGCTTTTAACTGAGAACTTTTGGAATGGAAATGGGTGAGAGGGGAAATACAAGCAAGGAAAGACTGGGGAGGAATGAGCAAAAGCCAGAGGGGAGAATAGCAGCAGAAAAAAGAAAGAGGTAGGAACCAGAGGAAGAGGGGGACTGGGTTATGAAGAGAGCTGGCTTGTTAGGACTTGCAGTAGCTTGGGTAAGGACTGTTGGCCCCCACTCTGTTGTCTGAAGTACTGTCTAAAAGCACTGGGTGTGAAAGCCTGGGTCTCTTGAAGTTTCAGGCAACGTTACCTTTAAATTCTATTTGTGGTTTCCTCGGTCTGTTTCATACAGTGTGTGAAATCAAATAATTTAAAGAATAGAGGAAAAATAGGATGAGGCAAGGAGCGGGGAATGAGAGATGTAAAAGGGGATATTAGATCAGCCATTCTTTCCCTTACAGGGAAACAGTACAGGATTGTCTCTACAGTGACTTCTCCAGGTCTTTATCTAGCTCTGAAGAGTTTCAGGATATCTGTGTTGCGCACTAGCTGTAGCACTGAGTAGGTGCATACGTGTTGTTTCATAGTGCTGCCCCTGCTTTTACTTTCATCTTGCTTCACTTTCTTGGACAAAATGGAGAGGGGAACTTTTGTAATACCATTTCTAGAGTAAAAGGTTTGTGGAAGAAAGAGAAAAGAGACTCTTTTAGAAGAAGAGTCTGTGGGGGACTACATTATTTTGTAGGAAAAAGCAGCAAGGAGGGGAACTTGGTGGGTTTGGAACTGATAGTCGGTGGCTGCAGTTAACAGTCCCTTTCCTTTCAAGGATGCTGATATTTTGGTGGGGTTTTTTTGTGAGCTGTTTCAGAATAAGTTGGTTTCTTTCATAGCCTCTCCCACAACTGTCTCTGAGCTGCTGTCTGTTACATCTCAGTTTTGGTTGCTATGGATATGTGCAAGCTGGAGAACCCAGAGACGCTTCAGAGTCCAAGTGTGTCTCATTTGTGTCTTTGTCCCGTATGGGAAGGGAGGGGTGAGGGCTGAGCACACACCAGTCCCCCTGGTTTCTCTGGGGAGGCAGGCAGGCAGGCAGGCACGCCAAGAGGGAGGGAGGGAGGGAGCGGTGGGGCACACCAGCCTGGTCCCTCAGCTGCCTGACGGGAGGATGGGGAGCCTGGGGGGCATTGCAGCAGGGACCCCTTGCTCAGAGTAAATCCAGCCAGTCTTGCGTTCTAGCTCTCCTCTCCAGAGTATGTGGAGCTCCCTGGAGGTATTCTTCTACTGAATCTCCCTTCGTCTGTAGTCCCAACCAGCAGAGCTTTACTTCTATGAAATTGTGTGTAAGAGATTTTAGTTTCTTACGCAGTTTCTACCTTCTCTTTCAGCCCTACAAAGCAGGGTAGGAAAAATAGCAGAACACATCCATACAGGTGTATCGCTGCTTATCTACAAGGGTCTTCTCTAATGCTTTTTCTTTTCATTATCTCGCCTTCCTCGGTTAGCAGGATATTTCATTGCTGTTTTGTCTTCGCACTGCCACAAATTGTCTGGTGAACTATATGAAAGCACTATTAGAAAAAAAATTCTCAACCATCTTACCCCCACAGTGCATAAATTTGAACAGAGTTTGCAATAAAAAAAATAGTATTGGGAATAATTTTGAATATGAAAACTGGGAATTTTTCCTACAAACTTAAAAATATTATTTCATCAAATGTTTTAATTAGCATAGTTTCTCAAAAGTGGTTGCTCTCTGAAGACAGTGTGTTGTGCTGAATCTGCATTTTCAGCCTGAAAAAACATGTCAAAAAATCCAAATAGCAAGTTCCTGGCAAAGAAGGTATGGGGAAGCCATACCTTTTGCAGTTGGATCTTCTGCAACCTGTATTACTTCTTTAATGACTTTGGTGATGTAGGGGAAAAAATTAAGACTTGTACCTAGCTTTTCAGAGAGTTTGATAATCTGTTGGTATAAATCAACATGGCCGCAGTGAGGTCTGGCTGACAATCTGCTCATAACTGTGCCACCAAGCTGCATTTTTTCCTAAAACAACAAAAGCGCAGAAATTATGTAGAAGTTAATACATTGTACTGATAGGAGATGGTATTTTCCTCAAACCTGGGAAGGAGGGTAGAAGAGGCAAGAAGCAAAGCTGGAAGATGTGCAAAAAACCCAAACCCAACAAAGAAGTTACTTGCCCTTGCCACTAAAAATCTTGTTTTAGGAGACCCAGCATCAGTCACGAAGCAGATGCTGGCAATGCTCCTGCTCAGCAGGAGACTATAAACACGTGTCCCAAGGCCCACACTTGATGTGACTATTTACACAAGCGTGAAGTTGCGGTTATCCCTGTTAACCGGTACTCATTGCTACACAGGCTCCACTTGCTTTGCCTTGGTGTCGGGGCAGCAGGGTAGGAGTGAGCAAAGCTTGGAAAATTTTAGCCCAAGGAAAACCAGTTGGTTTATTTGATACTGAAGTAGGATATTTCTAATAACTGATCTGTTGGTTTGCTTGCAGTACCAAAAAGAGTGGAGGATATGGAGCAAGCGGGAGGATAATTCTTTTAGTTTAAAACAAGCATTTTTTCTTAGGCCTGAAATGTTTACATTTAGTTTGGTGGTTGGGGTTTGATGGGTTTTCTTGGTTTTGGGTTTTTTTAAAAGTAAATTTGAACTAAATTTTAAGGAAGCGTTACAGATTTGAGTTTAAAGGGGTATACATTTCATATTCAGAATATCAAATTGAATTATTTGGATTTTCAGAAAATTCATCTAGGCTGAAATTGACTGCAAATTTCTTTCAGAATTGTCTATGTAAATCTGCATTATAAGTGTTTGCTCAATCATTCCATATTAGACAAACAAATTTTTGTTCTACATTCTCTATATTCTTATTTCTGAACTGTTTCATATACAGAATACCTGTCAGCTTGGACCATTATGCACAGAGTGTTGAATAAAGACAAGTTGTGAAACTGGAAAGGAGTAAATTCAGTTGTAATGTAACTATAATGATGCTAGGAGAGTTACACCACCAATGAATTTGCCCCACTACTTTGGAAATTAGAAGTCAGACTTAATAGCGGGTGTAAAAAGAAGATGGGCGGTCATGGCTGTGGAAACATTATGTGGGAGAACTGTGTGCATTACAAGGGAATAAAAATGTCAGAATTGTAGTTCAGAGCCTTGCCTGTCTTCTATTAGTAAACAGTTTGCCGCAACTGGTTTAAACCCATTCCTGGCAAAATTCAATTAATTCCAGTGGATTTACACCAGGGATTAATTTAATCTTCAGTCTTCATACTTTTCAAGTCCAGAAGGACTATATACATATATTTACACACACTGTGGCCTGCTGCATACCACAGGCTGCAGAATTTCACCCAGTTATTCAGGACCAAACCTACTAACTGGTATGTTTTGAAAAAAAGACATCTTCCTGTGGCAAAAGATCTCAAGAAATGGAGGAAGTACTGTGGGAAGTTTGCTCGAGTGATCAACCGTTCTTTTTCTTGAACAAGGCTGAGATTTTGGTTCTGTTCCTAATCCTGTGGTAATTAAATTTCCTTTCTGTGCTTTAATTTTCCTGCCTATAGCTTGCAGATAGGTTATTTAATCTCATCTGGAGATAAACTTAAAATCCACAGCAGAAGACTGATAAATGTGAGTAAAATGTCGCTCTGTAATTGTAGTCAGCCCTCTCCTCTATCTTTTTTGTTCTTCTGCCTTTCTCATTTTGCTTTTCCCATCCACAGATCTCTGATATTTTCACTGAATGCAGTAAATGATGTACTGACTTTCTGCTGTCTTCTGATTGTATCTACTAAAATTTTAACTACATTTCCATAAAGAAAAATACAAATTAAAACAATTTTAGAGAAAATCACATGCATTTGAATAAATACCAAGTTATCCTTTCTTTTGTTCATAATACAACACTTCAAGAACATGTTTTGTTGCTGTTATTTACGTAGCTGTGTAATGAGATGGGAGGTTAACAAGGCTTTTTGTTCCATGTTACATTTCAGCTTTCTTTTAGTAGTTTCTGTAGCAAATCTGTCTGCTGAGGATCTCATAGCTGTGTCATTTCAGCTTTTGAGATAATCATGGCAATTGAATTCAGATTTTGTCTCAAAACACGTGGTTTCAAGTGCCCAGAGACAGTGGTATATAAGGCTTGTGTTATGTCTCTACCCAAGAGAGGCTGTGGCCTGCAACCCAGGGGCTTGGTTCTGGATTGTCTCCTGTTTCAAGTGGAGCATTTGTAGCTCTCCGTGCCAGTATAAAAGAGAACTGACTGATGTTTTCCTTGTTGATAAGTTTTAGGGACAGGGACTGACAGCTGGAGGCTCTGTAAAGAAAGGACCCGTAACCAAATGGACCCATGGGATATAGGCACTTTGTTAGAGTTCAATATTATAGTGACAGGTACCTTAGAAGTGAGATCTGAAGATTAGATTATACAGCAAATGGAAGCCCCAGTTTCCAAGTGTGATTTGCTGTCAGTAATGGTGTCGTGGGCATGAGTGTCTTGAGCAACGTACGCATCATTGACAGGAAAGGCTCGGGAAGAGGGTGCAACCTCTCTGCTGCTTATCTTGGTTTGGCATTTTATTAGATGCTAGGATCAGTTTAGTCCCTATTGTTTCCACGAACAATATAAGGCTCTTGCCTGCAGACTGCTTTACGAAGGGTTGGCCCCTCAAGCGCTACCAACAAGGGCTCTCGCTCCCCTGTTATTTGCCCACTGAGAGATACCACACGATCGCTGTCATCTTTGCCTCTGCAGGTCCTAGAGATTGGTAAGGGTTGCTATTTTCCCCATACCTTCTTGATGTTTTTCCTGTTCCCTCTTCAGCTAATGCTCCTAGATCCCCCTCTCCTGTTCCTGGTGGTTTGGAAGGTTTGGTCCTGGGGGCTCGTCCGGCCTCTCCAGCGTTTGCCTTGCCTGGCGCAGCATTCAAGCAACACCTTAATAAAAAGCTTTCCTCCCTTATCTCCTCTCTGCTGCTGTGGCACTGGGCTGGGGATCGAGTTCCCATCTCTTTCACACGCACACCTGGTCATAAAACACTGGGTTTGTTTTTAACCTCAAACCAGGGAGCTTTAATTAAAGAGACAGTGACCTCTTTTATGAGTTTGCTCGCATAGGGTTTCAGGGCTATTGTCACATACAGCTCACGTAACAGAGCACCATTGCACAAAGGTCCATTTACACATCGTTCCCCCGCTTTTTTCCTCTCCTCTTTTTGTTTTCAAAAGCAGGAGGTTGTTTTCTTGTTTACCCCTAGGCGAAGTTGTCTCTCATGTTAGTAGCCTATGGCTAACAGTCTCTTTGAAGAGAACTTACCTTTCTTACTAACAACACATGGATGTCATTAGACTTGGAGAAATGTTATTCTTTAATCTGTGCAGAAAATCCTCTTCCTCTCCCTAAATTTGCTGGATATGAATGACTAGCTAAAATGGATCTCATCCTCTGCTCTGTTCTCCTTAGCTAGTTCTCATACCTGTATGTTGGAATTTGTGTATTTCTTAGGATAAATACTTCTCAGTATTTACTGTTGTATTCACCTGTATTCATTAATTTTCAGGTGCAATAAGTAGTCAATAGCAACAAATAGAATTTTCTATATATACTCAAAAATTATATGTGCAGGGACAATCAGCAAAACTTGTCCACAGTTTCACACAGAATAGTTTACATGTAATTTATAGAAAAAATTTCACACAGACACATGTATTCCCTTGCACATATATTCAAAGATACACAAAGAGAAAGACGCACAGGAGCATGTATGCAGACCAGAACTTACTTGAAGTATGTGACTTTTGAAAAAGGCAGTTATGCACAGAAGAGACACAGCTGGGACACAGAGACAAGCAACCCCATAACTGGTGGAATACAGAAGCATGCATGGAGGATATGCACACAGAAGGAAAAAAACATTACATGTAGAAGAGTGTAGTGTCCCCCAGAGAATGCCCTGTACATGTACCTGCTTCTGAAGGTCTAAGGATAAGTCTGCAGGAAAACATATATGTAGAAACTTATGTATACCAAATAACTCTGTAAGTCATATGTAAGTTACAGTGGACACATACAGCATGTTCAGGTGCTGGAGCTTTCACTGAATTGTGCAAGGTCTTTGCTTTCAATGGCATTGCTTTCAGTAAAAGCTCACTAATATGAAGAAAAGAATTACATGGTTTAGCTGCAAAGATTGTAGATATGAGAACACATGCCCTTACATATATAGATATATATTGATGCAAATACAGATATATTTTTTTTACTTGATATATTAATACAGGTTCGCCTAGACACAAATATACCACACACACAGCCCCTTAGACACACACAGATATACCCAAGTCTATGTTCATTGAGAGAGACTCACTCAATATCTGTGTATGTGTGTGTTGGGAGAGGGTCATAACCTCCTCCATTCTTCTCCTGAAGGGGTTTGGATAATGAAGGGAAAAGAAATGAGGCCTGGGGCTAATTTGTAGTGGCATTTCCTGGCCTCTCTTCTGCCAATGAAGCTCCGTTTCATCTTTAGCCTTATCAATTCTGCAGTCATGTGGCTTTCCGCTTGGACGCCTCTGTCTCTTCACCCTCCTCCCCAATCTCCGATGCTAATGGAAACTTCGTTAATGCCATTAATCTGCTGACCGGGACAAGTCAAAAACATATCCACACAATCCGAGCCAGGGCTGCAAGTGTCCTGGGGCTGCCAAACAGAGGCACCCCCTGTGTTCATTGCATTCCTGAAAGAACTTCGTATTGATTTCTTTCTTTCTTTCCTTCTCTGTTTTCTTCCTTGACAACGTTGCATCCTTCAGAACAGGCACCAAGTAGATGGCCTTTTCTTCCTGTCCCTCATAATGATATTTCTACAAGAATCCTTTCCCTACTTGCAGTGCTAGTGCTTTCTTTCAGTGCCCCCTCATGGCAGCCTTTTTTTTTTTTCTTATGCTGTCTTTGGTGACAGACTTGTTACTGGTATTTTTAACTCTTGCTTAGTGGAACTTCGTAACTAACCAAATGTTGTCAGAACCTGCCTGAACTGGGCTAAAATAAAAAGCTTTCCACTCTACCTCGATATTAGCTGATGGGATACAGGCAAGTGTTTAATTATCCAACCATTGTTGTTTATTGATTGTGCAGTTGCCACCAGTTCTGTACTTGAAGGGCTGTGCTGTTGGGATGCCCTGTCCTCTGAAATGTTCTGAGCTCCCTTAAATCACTTTTCAGGAGTGAGGACATATCATTGCTTTGCATTTACTAGTAGGCTGGGTTTTTTAATACTTCACCATTGCCTTCTGTCACAATTGAGTATCATTTTCAGTAATGTGTGTTCTCTTAGCTATGACTTCAACCTTCCCTGCCAGTGCAGCACACCTGCAGAAACTCACAGCTTTGAGTGATGACTCACCATCTCCTTATGCCACAGTATTGTCCAGTGGCTGAGCATGTGGAAGTTCCACATGTCAGGATTACGCTGGCTGAGGGCTCACTGAGAAAATAGACTGTTTGGTACTTGTTTTAGGAGAAATTTTCCGTGATAACCAGAGTTCATAGCCAGCTCTTGAGAATGTCAGGATGTTGAGTGATCTGTATTTGATCTAGGAATCTTTGTATATATAAATGAAATAGTGACAGTAGAGGAGGAACAGACAGCTAGGAAAGGTATGCCATCACAGTTGTGACATATGAGTATGTTTAGAAAAAAAGCATCAAATTGATGAAAACAAGGAGAGAAGTTGGCAGTTCAGCATGAGCTTTGATGATGTCAGGCTAAATCTGGAATGATATGGGCCATGACAGAAGGCTGAGCCTTAGTTGCCACCTTCACACAGACATCACAGTAAAAAGGGATTGTTTTACAAGGAGACAAGACAAAGAAGTTTCAAGTTCTTCAGTCTTGGCAGGGGTTGAAGTCAAAAGTTCATCCTTGTGTAGTTTTGGGAACAGAGAATGCATGTCACTTCCCACCAGCCAGGAGATGCTCCACTGAACAGAGCATCTTCCTCCTCCAGCCAGTTTTGGGATGAGACATACTTTTTTCATCTTCAGGAAAGATGAATGCATTGCATTGTCTGATATAGAAGGATTCATGCAGATTGGTACTGTGCTTGGTTTTGGGCATCACTAAATGAGAGGGGAGGGGAAAGAAAGGAAGAGAGCATATTACATCTTGGTATAAAAGAAAAAGGGCAGCTGGGAAACTCAGTGCCCCAAAATTGCTAGTTAGATGAGTGGGACAGTATCTGTACACCTAAGATTAGTACCTGCTTGGGGCACTTTCAGAGCCCCAGTGAAAGCAGAGAACTATAATCAAATACTTGTAGCATTAGCAAGTGTCAGGGCAGTTAACAGCTCATATGAGAACACTCATTTTAGTTCAGCTGTTAAGTTTTCCTTCCCTTCTTCATATCCTCTGTTTGGGGATTTGAAATGGAAAAGTACTTGGGGGAGGGGGGTGGGTGGGAATAAAGTGCTCATAGTGAAGAGAAGTCTAGTGCCCTGGGAGATGCTGGTAGATTTTTAGCATATTTTTACTGAGCGTGCCTTAAGGAAGCTACCAGTACAAAAGTGAATTTCTTATCTGACATAGTACAGCAATGATACTGTGCTGCTGTAGTGGTTATTGTATGCTAATCTTGGAGTCTGTGCCATGTGCACGCAGGGAGTAATTGTGCCCCACCACCCTGTAGTAGGTCCATTACTAGGAAAAAGATCTTCAAGGGAGTGAGTAGTTTGTGTGCACTAAGCTGCTTCATTCCAGGGGGCACCTTCATATAGAAGCAGAAGCACCAGGCAACTAAACCCTATCCTAGATATAACATTGTCCTCTCCAGTTATCTCAGAAAGTTATTTCATCTCTTTGTCTAGACTTTTCCTGTTTAGTCAGCTCACATCGCAAACTTCTTGAGTAAGAAATTTCTTCCTCTGTGTGCATCCAGCAAGGGAGATGGTCCTCATCTTGGCTAAAGTTTATTAGTACTACAGTAATGTAATAGCCTGTGCCTCCATATGGCAGGAATTGTGCCTTAGACTGAGAAGTAAAAGGTGCTTTGGGCTTCTGACCAGTGCCAAGAAATAAATCAATTCAGCAAAGCCTGCATTAGCTACCTTGGGTACTGGGAGCATCCCAGCTGTGGCAGCATGGAGCCTATCGAGGTTAAATTTGGATCCTGTCATGATGCAGCCATCGTGCTGGGAAAGAAGTTTAAAATGTCAGTGCTGTATGTCTTTGGACAATTCCTATTTGAATGCCACTGCTATGCACAAAACTTCTGCTGCCCACTGGTTGGTATGCTCTGCTAGCCTCATAGGAGCTGTCATACTGCTTTGCAGATTCTGTCCAGCTTCTGTTTTGCCATGGAAAACGTTCCAAAAAAGGTAGTGAATGCAGTTTTTCTGTGAAACAGTATTTTGTTGCAGTCATGATGCTCTAAAGATATGGAGTAGATAAAGTTTTAGGTTGAAATAATGTCGATATATCTATTGGTTTAAAAAACAGGCTTTTTTCTACCTTGTCCTGTTTTAAATCTTGGCTTCGTTTTGGGATTTTTTGTTTTGTTTTGTTTTTTAAATTAAGTCTTTGGGGTGGTAGTCAGGCAATGTATCTTTTGTTTCTGGTTCTGTTACAAATGTCCTTTTCGACCATGAGAAGACATACTCTGTATTTGCATTACCCAAACGTAAAGTGAGGAAGACAACAATTCCTTCTCGCATTCTTTTCTGTCTTGTCTAACGTAGACTCGTCACGCAAATATCCCTGTCTAGTCAGCGACTAGATGAGCTGCTGGGTTGATGAGCTGCTCTCGTCTCGGTTAGGCTTTTTTGTGCAGGCTGTGTGGGCTTCTGGGTTTAGATCCAAAGGCTGGAAACCCACCCGTATTCCAACATCTCTTTAGCTTATCTTTTAACTGCATATGCATAGTACTTGGTGTGTCGTGATGTTTGTATGCTTCTGTATCACTGAGGGATAAACATAACATAGTATTGTAGTGTGTTCTCCTTTTTCTCTACCTTTATAGTACTACTATCTTTGCTTTCCTTTTATTATAAATTTGATTTCATTCTACTAGTAAGTGTCCTTTGAGTAATCCTTAAGCTTTCCTGGGGGGAAAAACAATATTTTGATGAGTACAGCTGTTTCTGGTGGTAACTGCAGCAAAGAGCTGAAGGCTTTGTTGCTCTAAATTCAACAATGAGGGAACAAAGTCTGGGGAATGGCCTTAACTGGAAACATTTGGACCTACCAGTTCATGGCAAGTGAAAATTGATGTGACTTACCACAAAATGTAGTATGGTTTTTTTTGACACAGAGGGCAGAGAATTAGAAATTCCCAGAAACGCAAATGAATCTGTTTTGAAATCCTTGTAGTCAGCAAGGGAAGAAACTTCTTTGCTTTAATCAAAGCACAATAAAAAGTAACACTTGCAGAGTTCATTTAATTCAAAGATGCCAGGCTTATTAGGCAACCAATGATAGAACATGATTCCGCCTCTGATTAATATGTAAGGATCATGCTTACTACTTTTGAAATACAGTCACCTCCTACTTTTGAAATACAGTCAATTCTAGGCTGAGATGTTGGAGATGTTTAACTTTAAAAATTCCCACAAACCTTGGAGGGCAAATTAGGACATGAAAAATAGAAGAGAAGGGATACAACAGAGGGAAAGAGTCGTCATCCTTACAACCCTTGCCAAAAAGAGGTCTTGTAAAGTCTTGCAACAAAAATGTTGCCAGAACCTCTGGTTTGCAGTCTTGGTGGAATGTTCTTTGAGTCCTGCAGCATGGTGCCTGCTACCACCGATTGGAGACACCAGCTCGTTGCTTCAGCAGCACTGCTGTATGCAGCGCAGCTCACAGAGCAGTGAGCCAGCCAGTCTTACTTTGCTTATGAGAACTGACAGGATCACTGCACAAGTGACTCCAAACCACTCTGCTTGGCCTGTAGGTGTTTAAATGGGGGCAAAATCCTGCCCTCTGGCTCACCAGAAAGGTAATAGGTGAATGCCATTGCCTTGAGAGGGAACGAGAGGTTTACGCCCTGTTTTTGCAGTAGGTGCAAGGGAGTGGCAATCCTTGTTTAAGAACTTGTGAAAGCTGTTTAGTTTATTGTGAGAAAGCTGACCAAATCGGGTATTGAGTGCTTAAAACTGCAGTAGAAATCTTTACCCTGAAAAGCCTATAGTCCGAACTGTTGGTTTCAAATCTGATTCATGCAGCCGTGGTACGCAATCTGCACCGACTCCTTGGTACCCCCTTCAACTGCAACTTTCATCAACTCATCAGTTCTTGTGTCTGTGCTGGAATGTAAGAATAAAATTTGAGAGCTATCTGTCTATTAGCCCAAATTCTTGGGAACTCCTCATTTAAACAGGCAAAGGAGGTGGTGTTAAATGTGTTTTACGGAGTGTATAAATGTCCTAGTTAGATCACAATTCATGGTTGATTTTTTTCTTTTTTTCTGCCTCGAACATGAACTTATCTACTCACTGAAACTTCAACTGATAATCCTCTTCAGAGGCAAATCTCTCTTGTGGATGGGTCTGAAGAGAATTTATGAAAAGAAATGTTTCTTTGCAGTATTGAAAGAAGAGCTATAAGAGAAGCTGGAGCTTGGCACTGTATCAACTGCTGCTCTAGGGTACTGTTCTGGGCTTTGGTGCTAACAAGGTACAAACAGGCTTTTCTTTTGTTGTTGTTTTTTGTTGCTCCTTATACCACAGCTGAGGGCATGGCACCTTCTCTATTCTGCTAAATTCCATCTAGCTTGAGTTGTTGAAAGCCACTGTGGTTTGTAGTTTGGTCGCCTGTATGAAATAAATGTGCTGGTCTCAGCCAATTTCCTCAGACAGCCCTATGGGTGACAATAATGGTAATTTAGTTGTTTATCTCAAGGGTCATGAAGGAGGGTTTTTCCTATTGCTGCTCCTACTTTATGATCTCTTTAAAGGACAGATGAGGGTCAGGTCTTGGGATAAAGTCCTAAAGCTGACCTTGATGTCCAGAGCTCCAGCCTGACCTTAAATCCACGCAGAGAACCATTACCAGAGACTTTGTGAGTCTGGGCTCCACTTTTCATCTGACAGAGCAGCAGTTTAGGAATCAGCACTCTGTTTGCCCTACTTACCCCCGTGCTAGCTTCTAACACAGGAAAGCTGTTGGCACAGGCACCAGACTGTCACTTTTGTGCCCGAGGAAGGAAAGAGAGGAGTCCTCACCCCATCTTCCTTTTCAGACAGTCTCCAGGAGTTTTAGAAGGAGCTTTTTACAAGCCCTCTTCTATTGTTGGCCAGGAGACAAAGGATGGAGGAGCTGGATTTAAGCATAATGACGTGAGCTCCTCCATGCAGAAAAACCCAGCTGAGAGACCCCCCCTGCTCCACACACACACAAAAAAAGGAAGAAAGGGGGAGAAAATCTTTGAAAATAACTAATTAAAGTTGTTTTAGCCTCTCTCTCTCCCCTCCAAGGGCGCCTAATCTCACAGGGGGCAGAGGGGGGGAGAGGCAAGAGGAACAATGAGAACCATCCCCCCCCTTCTCTACACCCCACCTCCTGGTCTCTGAGGTTTTAAAACAAGAGGCCACTTTAAGTTAATGAGCTATCAGCTGACTGGGAGAAGTCTCTAATGAAGCCTGATGTTCACACATTCCCCGGCTTGCTGAATAGGCCTCTGCCAACCCCATAACTGTCAGAAAGTTTCATTCATAAAGTCCACATGCTGGGGGTGGTGGTGATGGGGGCAGGGAGGGAGCTGGGTGGAGAGGGAAGCAGGGGAGCCTGGCGTGGAGGTCTCCATATGGAGCAGTCGGCCCCAGAGGCCAAATGGGAACATGCATGGCTGGGACTGGCAGGCTGGAGGATCCCAGGGATCTGACTCCACTCTCCATTGTCTGGCTAGTAATTAGGAAGATCCTCCAAATGGTTCTGGAGGACACTGCAGTCTGTGGGGATAATTAGTGAAGGTTTGGGGGATGTTCCAGCTGTTACGTCACCGGCTTTGCTAGGGCCACAGGGGCAGGTGATGGTGGGATGAAGCCTTGGAGTCATTCTGGCGCTTTGCTGTGTGGGTCATGCTTTGCTAAACCACATGTCTCCTGGTAGGACTTTAGGAGCAATGTTTGTGGGGGTCACTGGGGGAAGGAGAGCAGGAACACAGGGAAAGTTCTGGAGGAAAAGGTGTAACATTGAGGGAGGAAGGAAAAGTCATGTTTACTTTAGCATAAATAAACTTGGTGGTGGTGATGCATGCTGGAGCTAATTCTCCTTGGATAGCGCACCTGCTTTTGGCAAGAGCAGAGAGGAAAGGTGCAGATACAGAGTCAAAAATGGGTTTCCTCCAAGGGCTGGACTATGGTTTGAGCAGTGAATCAGCATTGTAATCAACAGTAATCAAAGACCATTGTATTCTTGTGCAAGTTTTGACATAAGACACTTCCAGGTCTTTCCTGAAGTTCTGAGCAGCAATGTCAAGCCTAGATTTCTTCTGGGGAGTTGTTGGATCTAACGGCCTGAGCACAGGAATAAGATCTTAGAGCACTGGACTTCTATCTCTCTCTTTGAAACTTACTTCTCTGGTGTATTTGTTTAATCTGTTACAAAAAAGTAAGGCTCTACACATCAAGGCAGGAAAGGTACAGAGGTTGATGGACCTCCTTTTGGTCCCTTCCTAATCCCCAAGTCAGGATGCTGCAGCAGGATCAGGGCGTAGTTAAGCATCAGTTAAATTTCAGTTGTGCCAAAAGGCACGGTTAAATCAAAGACAGTCTCTGCTTTGGGGAGCTTACAGTGTGAATGATTCAGATTGGGGAAAAAACACTTGAGTCTCATTCAAAAACCACTGGAATAATAGTAGGATGTCTGTTAACTCTGAGCTTTGAAACATGATCATCTGCCCGCTATTACGCAGTGTCTGAATTCAGGGCTCTGAAGTCAAATCCCATTCAGGACATAACTACAAGGTCAATTTTGTTCGTACATTTCTCGTATACTATAAAGAGAAAGGGATGAGATTTTTGCAAACATTATTGAGAAATTAGGAGTGAATATTCTTGACACACAGGACAGCATGTGTGAGGGCATAGGTGGCATTATGAGCACTGGATTCTGTGCAAGGATGAATATATTGGGAAAGCAGCTGCCTTTAGAAGTTTCTATGGGCTGCAGTACTTAAATGAGTCATGAGTCAATGCTATTAGGATATTTCATTCAATAAAACCTCTGGCTTCCATCTATTTTGTGCTATCATTGACATTTCACTAGAATAGTGTGGGGAACTCTGTGGTTCTTTGCATATGGCAGAGGGAGTGCTGGAGAGGTTATAACTGGGATGTGACAGTAAACTACAAAGGCTGTGGTGTGGTTGAAAAATTGGGAAATATCTTTGAATTAAATGACTTTTATAGGGATTTTAATTTTCCCTTCCTTAAACTTGGTGGCTTAATTACTGAGTTTCATTGCATTATGACAATACCTGAGCACCTCACTATATTTATTTGCTGCTATTCCCATTTCTGAGATGGGGAAACAAAACACAAAGTTTAGGATCAGAATCTCCAAAAGAACTTAAACCTTGCACTGCTTGGTTTTCAGGCAGCTTATTTGCAGTGAAATTCACACATCTGAGTTAAATATGGGCACATGTAAATGTAAGGAGGCGGTACATAGGAATGGGGACCTGTGTAAACTGATGGGTGAAAATGCTGAGGAGCAGTGTGGGATGTGGAGTCTGGGAGGTAGGTGCTTGTCTCTTGCTCAGAGAGAGAAACACTTGTCTTCACATGAGGTTCATAGCTCTGAATATCTCCCTGTTTAGGTCTGCTCTTCCTGTAAGAATACAGGACTGAAAACTGGATGCAGGCCATAAATGCTAGGCTGTTGAATTTTTCCATGGTGAGGCTTCTTAAGTTGCATCTGGTGAATATATTCCATTTTTTATCAATAATCAAATATTCTGGACAATAAAACAGTAGACTTGCACTGTAGGCCAAAGGCTGTAGAAGTTGTTGAGCTGAGGGGAGGGCAAACTCAGAGACGAGATCTCTGATGAATAGCTAGCTATTTACACACTACATAGCAGAAAACAGACTCTACATTTGGTCATCCCACCTCTTCCATGTGCTGAGCAAGGAACATCTTGGGAATGAAGGCATGTTCATTTACCTGTATCTCACTGAACACCAACTCACATGCATTTTGAGTTGGGCCTGAAGCTGTCTATTTTTGTTGTGGTGGTGCATTCACTGGATTAGATGCTGACTAAGTTCTCCAGCTTGGCTTTTCTCTTGCTCTGGTTTGGGAATTCAGTACTAATGAGATCTACCTTAGGTGAAGTCTGGATGGTCTCTACTTGTGTTGGCTTTGATTATTTATTGGTTTTTTTAGCGTTCTCTCACTATTTCCTATCATTGGTATTTCTTTGGTGGCTGGCATGCAAATTGCTGACAGAAGAGGCAAATTCAATATTATTAGATCTTTGCTCATGCCAACTTTTTCCCCTTCAGCACTAGCTTGTCTCTTGGTAGTACCACTGCTCACCCTCAGCATTCCCTTGCCCTCTATTAATAGTCTCTTTCCCCCCCACAGCACTATGTTGCTCTTGCTGGTATTAAGTTGCTGGCAAATCCCATAACAATTTTGTGGAGGGCTGATTTTCTGTCACTGCTGCTTATAGTTATTTTGCAGCTGGAGGATGGCTGGGCTCTCAGTGGTTGAAGGGCCCTCCTGCATGCTTTAGACTCACTTGGATGCCCTCAGCCTGATCTAAGGGCTCTCCATCAAGGAGCCACCAGCATGCCTCTCAGGAAGTTAGGGAAACATCTGCTGAAGGGTTTGTTCCAATCAGGTCAGAGACTTGCTCACAAATTGGTAAAGGAGGAGGGGAGCAAACAGACAGCGAGCAGGTCCAGATACAGGATAGGTTCTGCATCTTGTGCCGCATCATGGGTTGCGGTTCCTCTGTACGTGAGCCAAGAGGGACCACTTGCTTTACCAGCCTCTCATGTGAGCACTCAACCGACACAAGAGGCTCTGCTCCTTTCCCCTTGGGGAGATGCTGGAGGCAAGAGCTCTCAAGGGCTAAAGAAAACAAAACAATGTTTGCTTAGCTGGAGAGCGGAGTGTGCCCTGTGTAAATTGTACCAGGGCCTAAAAGTGCTTCAGAAGTGAAGTGCCTCTGAAATTGGCTCCACAAGAAAAATGTAAGGCAGGGTGATGCCGTTTCCCCAGCTGATGGGGTGTCCCATTGACTCACTTAGGATCAGATTTTGGCTGTTCTGGGCCTCAGCTCCAGAAAAAAAATGACATGAAGGACAAAGCTTTCCCAAGGAAGAAGAGTGTCTCCCATGGTTCTGCCAGTCCTGCAGCTTGTGAACAGCCAACAGAAGGTTAACCTGTGAGTCCCACTCACAGGACAAGGGCTTTACTTGTGGGAAGGAGAAAAAGGAAGAGGGTGTTCTGAGAGCTCTCCCTTGACATGATACAACAACCCACGGCTGAGGGAGGGGGTCAGATACATTCTTTGCTCCAGTTGCCAGATTCAAAGGTTCAGAGGAGTGAAAGGTACTTGCTGATGCTGGGTTGTGTTTCAGATGGGACAGAGAATAATCCATATTTCTGTGCCTCCTCGATGTGTTACGGATTTTTATATTTTTTTTTTTCTTTCTCTCTGGCTTTGACCCATGAAGAATACAGGTTCTATTTCTAATTCTAGGTATCCTTGGTTCAGTCACAGATGTGCAGGCCAAGCTGGCATATTTCCAATGTAGTTATTGAAGATGTAGTACCCAGCCTCGCATCTATTTTGTACTCTGCAGAAGCCAAAATGATGAAAATACAATGTTCCTGGTAGAGTAGGATCAAAAGACTGCTTCTTGCCACATACAGACCTCCTGTAGCTTTTGTTTCTGTGACTCGATGACTGACTGCAATTTATGGTGTATGTACACAGAAGTGTCTCATCGTACACAGGTGGATTTCACTTCCAGCCTACAGCTCATTGCAGCAGTCTCTTCCCAGACCTTTTTTCCCCTTTACAGGCATCTTGATGAAGCTTGGGATTTCTAGGAGTACCTTATTTCTCATCATATATGTTTTTTCAGATGAACTTGAAATGTATCCATGCTTGCTGTTCATTATTGGCATCCTGAGTTATTAGTGATTCTTGCAGAAATGGGGGTATTGGACTAAGCGGATCTCTGTTCATGGTCTCCTTCCTCCATGATAGTAGGCCTGATACTACGGTAGAAGCTCAGTCCTGTTGTGTAGGAAAGCACATTATTGCACCTTAGTGTTAAATCAATCATCTGATGTTCCCAGAAATGCAATTTGCTGAGCAGGGGATGTCATAAAAGCGATTAGGCTGAAAAAAACCCAAACCTCTTTTCTATCCAAACCTCTCTTTTTTGTGTATTTTTGAAGCCTGCAGTGGATTTTCTGGACTCATGACATGAGTTTTTATTATGTGGTGCATTAGAGCCCTCGTGAAAAATAAAACATGTGATGTGGAAAGTCTCTAGTAAAGAGTGACTCAGGAAAAGGAAAACAAAACCCTTCAGTCTAACGAAAGAACAGTCTGTGTGAAAGTAGCTTGGTATTTAATTGGAAATTGCAGTCAGTCTGCCTTGCTGGCATCTGCAGGTGGGTGTTTTGCTTATGCTTTACGGTTCTCCTTCCTTCTTGTGAATGTGTTCTGTCTGTCAGCTCAGAGATGCAGAGATGGCTGCGATTTGTGGCTGTTCTTATTCCAGAAGTATCAGCAGTTCCCAGTATCACATCAATGAGTGTTGTGAAAGTGTGTTAGTAAGAAACAGACCCTGCAAAAATAGCTTACAGTCCAAATGGGTGTGACAGTCCTTGTTTTAAAGATGTAGAGAGCCTTTAGAGGTCATTAGAGATCAAGTGATGTGACCGAGATCAAGTGATGTGACCAAGATCATGCAGGGCCTTTGCACTCTAAATTACATCTGGGACTTCTACCGCACAGGATCAGAGCTCGTGAGGGCATTTTAATAGAGACTTCTTAGGAGACGTACAGACATACATTCATTCAAGGTAAATGTGATCTGCCATCTTGGGCCCAACCCCAGATTTGCTTTCATCAAGTCTAATTATGATAATGGTTCATTTAACCTCTCTGCCTCCCCCTAACTTCCGCTTTAAAGCAAAGGCACTGGCTGAGAAACCTTGGACTGCACAGTTCCATTTTTAGCTCTGTCTGACTCATTTAATGATTTGGTCAGGTTAGTTTGTCCTTGACTCAGTTTCCCTACTGTCGAAATGGGAATAATAACACTCCTGCTTTTTGAGGAAGGGTTATGAAGATAAATTAGTTTTGGCCGGAGAAGAGTCCTGCAGGGCTAGCAGAATTAGGAGGAGACAAGCACACTCTCTGTTGCAAGTATTATCTATCACTTACGTTTCTCACAGCCCTCCTTGACTTTTACTGACTATGTGTTCTTTTTCCTCTTGCAAATCACCGACGTGTATATTGATCAGCAATATCCCTTGCACAGACAACAGGGCCATCTCTCCATCAACTTCTTTGCCCTCTCGCAGGCAGATGGTTTTACAGTTGCGAGAGCGAAATCCTGGCCCCACCAATGTCGTCAAAGCCAGGATCTCATCCCTGGTTTTCCACCACCTGAGTGCTTCCTCTTTTGTACAAAGGCTGGCTATGGGGTGGCTACTGTTGTCTCTTTCTAGGGCTCCTCTAAGGAAGAACAATGCCCTCCGAAAAATGCCGAGATGGTTTCAGAGGCAGACACAAACTGATGAGGAGCAAAGGGATGGTTGGAGAGGGAAAAGCCAGCTCCGCAACAATCTGACTTCTTCTAGAGAGGGTTAAGTACTAAATGCCTCTTACTGGGTCACTTAATGATGGATGGTAGTTAGTGGGGGTGGGGTAAAGCTGACTTCCAGCCCTGCATCACTAAACCGTTCATTAGGAAAAACACACACAATGGAAAATGGCAGAGGGGCTCAAGTGTCCAATTTCTCTCTTGAACTCTCTGAACAGGAGGCTCCAGTCAGGGGAATCCCTGCCACCCTTTCTCCCCCTCTTTCCCTGGCAGTTTCTTTATTAATTAACGGAGTTGGCTGGGGACGGAAACGGAGGACAATAATCAACATAGATGGGTCTGCAGACCTATTTTTAATAATGTGCTTTGCATCTGTCCTAATTGGTATGGAAACAGTGACCTGATTGGAACAACCGGGAGCCTCTTGGGGCCTTTCTTTCTTCCTTTCTCTCCCTCTGTTTTCTTTTTTGTTTGGTTGAAGTTTGACTTGGTGGGAGTGGAGGGGCCAGCGGGTAAGAAATATAAAACCTAACCTTAGGGGCTGTTCACAGGCCGGGGAGCGGAGAGGGGTGACGTACTGGGGAGCGCTCGGGATGTGGGGGCAGGGATGCCTGGATTGGAAAGTCGGGTGTAATTACCTCCAGGGCACAGAATCTGGCCGCCCCGGGAAGCTGAGGCTGAGTATGGGAAGGAAGGGGCAGCAGCTCTCCTGGTTTAGCTCAATGATAAGGGCTGTGGTGACTTTTCTGGGTGAGCCAAAAAGCAGTATTTCTTCAGGGACAAGACAAGCACCCCAAGAGCCAGCCGACAGCCGGTCCCTACCCCGCTGTGTAACAAGCGTGCATGCAGTGAGAGAGCGCCTGTCTGTAAGAGATTTTAACCCAAAATAGACAGTGGGGGAAAATGGTCAATGTAAAGTCAAAAGGTGGCTTAGGAACAGCGTGTGGCCCAGACTCCTGGCTCCCCCAGTGCTGTGTGAGCTACCTACCAGACTGCAGATGCAGCTGCCCTAATGGCTTAGACACTGCACTGGGGAACCCAGAACAAATGCTGTGTTCTAACACAGGCACAGGGACCATGCTTGTGTGGGGAGAGGGAAGACGACTTTGAATATAAGTGTAATATGTTCTGTAACACTGCAATACTTGCCTGTTGGAGCTGGGATCTCAGCATTTGCATGTTCACACAGAGTGCCCGTTGGGGTGGCATCACGGAGGCCAAGCACTACTGAGTGCAAGTGGCAACATGTCCGCATGTTCTCTCAGTATAGATGTGCCATCTGTCTTGCGGCTGCCCGAGAATGTATATAAGGGACCACATTCTTCTTTCTCCCGCCTATTTAAACAGCTAGCAGTAGGCTCCTGCTGGCTGTGCCGTGTTTGTCCAGGCTGCCTTCTAGTGTCTTCACGTCCTTTCGAAAGTAGCTTGTGAGCCTTGAGCATTTGGAAGAACTTCTTTCTCCATACAGCTGTAGTCTCCAGCAGAGCAGTATTGCATGGGAACTGGGAACCCAGCATCATGGGGAGGACTGAACTCGTGTGCCTAAGCTGAGGAACTTGTCAGCCAGGCAGGGACCACACTGGGTGTTTTTGCATCACTGTCTTGGTGCCAAATTACTGCCTTGCAGCTTCACTTCCTGTCGAAAGCTTGCGTGTACACATACCATCAAACAACGAGGTGAAAAAACAAGCACAAACCCTGAAATTACAAAGAAAGAAAAGTGATTTTCGTAAAGGTTAGGAAAAAGATATTGGACGTTATTTTAAATAAAGCAAAACACTTGGGTGGATGGATTGATAGAAGGATTGGCTCAAACAGCTATATTGGTATCTGCCCTAGAAGTGGTTCAACATTTCTAAGTCCGGCCAGTTTAATTTGAGTACCACAGCAATTATTTTTTCCTGTAAGCCTGAGTTCCTAGAATGAAGCATTATATATAAGAATCTTAGTTTTCTTTTGAGGAAGCTTGCTGTTCTTATACTTGCTGTGTAAAACTTGAAGAAATGGTCCTGTTACCCTCAAAGGGATCAGAAACAGAGGGTGAAAACAAGATCTCACAAATGTATTGTGTTTAATAATAGTAATAAATCTCTGGTGCTTTTCTCCAGTCTCCATTTTCTGAGGCCTTGCTTGTTAATTTGGGCTACTTCAGCAGCCATGGAGAGATTGCTGAATTCAGGCTGTTTATGGATGGCAAGTCTGGGCATCTGTGGTGTATATATAACTGCTTAGAAAGAGGAAGGAAATAAAGAAAGAATGGAGATGGAGCAGGCAGTGAGCTCCGGCCGCTGTGATGTGTGAGAAGTTGGCCAGGCCCCATGTAAATCAAGGACAAAGTTGACTAATTTCCTGGGTCGGTCATGGTGAAAATATCACATTTCATGGTTTGTTGCCGATTCATAGAAAAATCCTATTAAAACTGGGCAGATTACTTATACAATTTAAACAAATGATGATCAAAGATTATAACATGTTCTGTGAAGAATGAAAAGGAATAGAAATGAATGTGCATCTGGTGAAATGAGGCCAGGTGGGTTTTTGCATGCAAACTTGCTATTTTAGCACTGGGAGGATGGAGGGGGGGAGCGGGGAAGGAGGGCGCAGACCGTTTGGGGGATCCAGGCCTTTTTTTTTGACCAGGGCTCTCTGCAGAGAGTATTGCTCTATCCTTGGCGGCCGGGGGAGAACGGAGCTAGGCTCCGGGAGCGGGCCGCCGGGGCACAGACAGGCGCGGGGCAGCGCCGGGGCCGGGGTGCCGAGGCTGCGCGGCGCGGCCAGCAGGGGGCGCCGCAGGCTGCCTTTTGCGGCGGGAGGCGCGGGCGCGGCGCGGGCTGCCCCGGCCGGCTCGCGGGGTGGGGGGTGGGGGGGCGCTGCCCTGGGGGGCTCCGCTTCGCCGCTGGGCTGCGGCCGTGGGGCGAAGCCTCGGTGCAGGGCAGGTGTGCGGGCTGTCCGCTCGAAGGAAGGCAGCCCGGTGCCGAGAGGGTCGTTACCCGTGCGCAGACAGGTATGGTGAGGTTGACGTCGTCTCAGCTGGAGTGCGTGCTCTCTGCTTCCTAAAGCCTCGCTAACTCGTAATCCTGTTACGTACTGCATCGTGTCCAAGTTGCTCAGGAAGAAACGCCTAACCCCAAACCCAACAAAGCTTAGGATGTGAGACAAAAATGAGATATTTGTCTCAACAAGACAACGAGGTCTAAACTAGCAGTAAGCCAGACTGCTATTGATCCCTGCATAGATCTGTCCTCTAATGCCTCGTCACAGTGAAATGTGTGAAACCTTCACAAGACCTTCACAAAGTGTGAAATGCAACAACTGTACACTGAAGAAGAGAATACAGAGGTGCAAACGTATGTTTTTGTCGTAAAGAGAAGTGGGTTTGTGATTGCTAAGATAGAGATGAAATGGGTAAACAGAAATGCATCTCCAAAGAAAATGGTAGAAATCTTGGCAAATAGAACAAAATGATTGGCAAGAGCTCCATATTTACACCGGGGCAGGAAAGGACAGGTTTTGGGTTGTTGGGGGTTTTTTTAAGGCACATTTCCATATTTCACTGTGAAATTGCCTCAGCAGATGAGGCAGGATTTAGTAATTTCCTGTGCGTTACTATCCCAAATAGTAATGTCTATGAACCCTACTTCAGTGTTGTTCACAGCTCTCATGGCTTGGAAACTAAGCTTAGATAGTCAAATCTGCTGACATCACCGCTCATTTCTTCAGGCTAAATATACTGAAGCAGTACTGGAGCTCCTGTCACAAGGCTGTTCTGCATACCTGCCTGTACAAAGTTCTCTACTGAAGCTTTCCCAAACACTGGTGTCTGATGGAGTGGTGGCTGCCCGCGCGTTCGGACAACGCGCTTGGACCTACTGCTGACTATCCCCATTTAATCTTTACGGGGCTGGCAGAATTCTCTATTAAGCTTAGTTCTGGCCTATCTGTAACATCAACCTATGCTTAGCATCAGTCACGGTGTGGGAGTTCAGTTGTGTCTGAAACTTAGGAATGAGGTGTATGAATTTACTGATATTGGCTCTTTTATCTATGGATCAGGGAAATGTAGCAATAAACTTGTCTCTGCATGGCTTTCAACTCCAGATTCAAACCCTAATGCCATCTCTAACCCTAGGATTATTCAGAGCCTAGGTATTCATGGCTTCCTAATAACTGAGCATAACCTATTTAAATGTTCTGGCAGCTGCCCTCAATTTTTCTTCAAGGACTAGACAAAACCAAGCACCAAAACCTCCCATTGTGAATCCTGAGGCCAAGCCATAACCTTGCTGATCACTGTAACAGAGGGATGTAGTGTGGCACAGAAATTAAACACAAAGTCTTTGATATTATCAGCCTTTTATCTTATCACTGAGGGCCTGGGAGAGTTCTGCAATGGAGGTATGATGCTGCAGAGCATCCTGTTCCAAGCTCTAAATGTGAGCTACTCACAGCATCATTTATGGCTAAAGAACCTGTTGATCTCTGAACATTAAATATGAAAAAATTGAATTCATTGAGGCAGGCTGCAATCCTACCGCAGGCTGGACAGAATTCATCAGTAAACCTGACTGCACAGAACTGTATGCTAAATCTTAGTTGTAGTCCTCACTTTATTCTGGCATGGGTGATGGCCTAGAAATTCAGTTATGCCCAAAAGTTAATCGGAAGATGTTTAAATATGCTGATACTGATTTTACCACTTATCTTACCTCAAGCAATGATGCCATTCCGGCTCCAGCATTGATCATGGCTCAGTAACCCCATTCTGTCTGACAATTAAAAATGATACGTTTTAATCTACTTATCCCTGAGCAGGTTTGGCAGAAATGAGCAACAAAAATTGTTTAGCAGAGCCTCGTTTCTGGAATGCTAAACTAGAGCCTAATTGTAATCCTAACCTGCCTTGACCTCTGCCCAGACACTTGCCATCAGTGGAAAATTAAGAATAAATATTTGGCTGTAGTGGCACCAACTTTCATCTGGTTTTGTGAGTCTTAAAGATTTGTACAATTAATTTGCCCCTCTAATCTCTCTTGTCCCAGACTCTATCCCTAACTCTAATCCTACTTTTGACCACAGCTTAGAAACACAGAATTTGGCATTCTCATCTAGTGGTATCAGACCTTGGCTTTCCTCTACAGGTCTGACAGAGGTCAGTAATAAATTTGGCTCTTCCAATCCTGCTGTCCCTGATTCTTAACTCAAATCCTAAACATACCAGCGTTATACACTATACTCTCATTGCCACCAGACAATGTGAATCTACTTGTGCTAGCCTTATCTTATCTTGCAGAATTCAGCAAATATCCAGCCCTCTGTCCACATCTCTTTAATCCTATTCCTAACAAGAACACCAGCCTTTACTACAGACCAAATATTTTTCCCTTGCTTCAAAATTAGGAATAAGACATTTGAGTCTACTGACACCAGAGTGCTGTGTTTGCGTGGTCAGGGGAGAGCCTTGCACCTGAGATGTGACCCTGCTTAACCTGAGCTGTCTGAGTGTCTCTGGTATGGATAATCTGTGTATTCAATGATTTGGCTACAGAGGACTGAAAGTTCAGTGTTCTCAGTGATCTCAGCCCTTGAGTGGTGAATAAATAACATAATTTCTTTGTATTCAAGGAGAGTGATGCTGATTTATGCCAGCTGAGGGATATGGTCTGGGACATATAGATCTTTACGATAAAAAGTGCCTAATGCTGCTTATCCATGAGGGCTAAAGGATCCTTGTGCTTTTATACCAGAGTGTGTGTGTAGAGCCTTGCTGAGTAAAAATCGAGACTGATCTATAAACAATATGTGCTGTTGGCTCTATCTCTGTGCCTCTGCTAGACTTGTGTATGCTTTATTCTGTCCAGAGGGCATGAGCTAGCATGTGGGAATAGCATCTGGAGAATGTGGTGGGAGTCATGGTGCTTGGAGGAGTTGAAGCAACAAGTGCAAGTTTCTCTATTTTTAATTCAATATCAAATACAGTGGCATTGGCATATCTGATCATGACCTGTTCCAGTGCTGCTAATTATGTTTCTGACATGAATGACCATAGCAAGGAACTTGGGACACTGGAATTAGATTTTTACAGAGGACTTCTACTCTAAATTTTTGTGATTAAATGTCATCTTTCTTGACAAAATGCCGCTTGATGTACGTGAAACTGGTAATCATCTTGTTTGGACCAAAATGCTGAACTAAGAAACTGAACTGGGCGTTAATTTTCGTGTTCACTTTTGAGGAGTGAAATGCCTTCAACTTTGTTTTCAGGTAGGCAGTCAGACCTGGGGGGGAGAGGCTGTCAGTCACCAACGTGTTCTGGATAGGGCAAGCCTGTGAGTTGCTGGTGTTACTGGAAGGGAAAATAAAGGGAAATGTACGTTAAGTTGGAGAGCAAGTGAAAGCCACAGATAACTCGCTTCCTGCCCGATACTATGAATAACCATCTTCTACCAGTGATGCCTTAGTGTAACAAACCAGTCCTCAAAGACTTGTGCTTATGCAGTGCTCGGAGAACACGATAAGGACCTCTCACTTGGTATAGCCAACTCACCACCATGGCTGTTTTGATCCAACATTTTGTAGTCTTAGCATCGTGTTCATTTCACGTTAATGGTGAGTAAAGCTGATTAGCTGCTGTTTTAACTGCAGGTAACTTGTCATTATTGGCAGGAAACATGTTTCATCTGCATAACAGTTTCATGTGAGCAGTGGGGAATATTTTCTATTAGCGTTTGTTGATGTGAAACATGTTTCTTAGTGGAATTATGTTTGGGACTGGAAGAGAACTTGATTTTCATCCTTAACTCCAACTAGAAAAACTAAATCATGAAAAGGAACTTTTTGATTCTTTCCTAGCAATGGTATTTTTGATGTTACTTCTGATGTATCCAAGTTCCGTCTCTATCCTCCTATTTGCTATACACATATGGCTACAGAAGCTAGAATCAACCTTCTTAATGTTGTGCAAAATATATAAATGCCAACTGTGTACACGAGCTGGGGTGAGGGAAGATGAGGACCGGTTCCAGAGAGGCCGTGTCACACAGTGGTCTCTGACTGCTGCGTTCAGGTGGGAGCTTGAGCTCTGTAGGGCCCCAGGGGGGATCTGGGGCGGGTACAGGTAAACACCTGTGTCCTTTTCTAATCCTAGCAGTGTAACATTCCTCCTCTTTTCTTATATACCAAGCAGTTCTGTTCGTACCTTTTCTTTTTCTTTTAATTTTTTATTTGCTGTAATGACACCTGCCAAAGCTCTATGCAGCCAGGAGCAGGAGTTTTGAAAGTGATAGAATAGTAACAGTTGCTTTATTAAGAAATGTTTGGCTTCCTTTCTTTGCTTATGCTTTCCAGATCGTGAAACCTTGTACAGGGCTGTGTATGCTTTATAAGAAGCTATGTTTGGGTCAGTATCCTTTTGAAATGCCATCTGTCATATAATAACTGATTACATTACCATTGTAGTGCCTGTCATTCTGAAGGATCTTAAAGCACACGGTCATCCTGAGTTATGAGAACAAATGCAGTGCTATGACTGTGTCATTAGTAAATACTGGGAGACTCTCCTTAAGAAATGTAGCCTCTGCTGGCCTAGAAGGTGGCAGTTGCTTAAGAGTTTGCATCAGAATTACACAAACGTTTTCGTGAGCAAGCAGAAAAGAATTTCCTATTGGTTATAAATCAGAAAAGGAATTTAGGAAGATAGCTGCATTGCAACTTAGTCATTCTAATGAAAAAGTCTTTTGCTTGCTCCAAGCTATACAAATTATGTAAGGACATGGCTTTATTACTTATTTGACAGAGGTAGCCTCTTGATTCTTGGCAATCCAGAAGCTGAATTCTTTCCAAGTATTTATTTATACTGGGGGACTTCCTTGTGCTTAAGGGCCTTGCAGTCACAAAACACAGTCCCAGAGAGCTTTGAGTCCAAGTGTGACTTGGGGACAAATAACCTATTTCTGATTTTGCTGACTTAAACCAAGGAAACCACCCACCACATTCATTGCTGCAAGCCCCACTTACTAGTGTTTATTATTCATGTTGCTGGAATGCCAAGGATCGATCCCTATTACCTACGGAGGCATCGCTGTGCCAGGCAATGTATGAATGCAGAACAAATAAAAGATGATTCCTTGCTTCAAAGCTCTAGCAGTCTAAGACAGAAGATTGTGACCTGATCAGATGATTATAACTGACACCAGAGAGGCCAGTGCTTTTGCTTCTGATTGAACTCAGTTTAAAAAACAAAACAAAAACCAAAAAACAACCTCCCACCCACCCCCCAAAAAACCCCCCCACAACAGGTCAAAGCACTGTTCTACTTGACTTATTTGAATAGATGGAAGAGTTAAAGAACAAAAGCACATGGAAAAATCTAAACTCATCTTCTCTTCAGATGGTTGCAAGTGTATGGGGAGGAAAGAGGAGAGGCAAAACAAAGCAAAGAAAATCTGAAGCTCAGACTGCCATGTTTTTCAGTCATTTTTCCAAGACATGTTGGAGACTCTTTTATGCATTAGCACAGTGTTTGGGAATGAATATTTGTTCAGTGAGATATGACTCTCCCATGGCAGAGCAGTGAAATATAGGATATTTTGCTTGTTGGCAGCAGATTTCTGGCTGTCTACGTTTTTATTAGTGCAGGTTTTTCTATATGAGTATAGCTATTTATCTAGCAAGCAGGGCCAGCAGATAGAAAGTTGGAGAGAGAGCCAGCACAGTCCTAAACTACGTCAGTAGATAAAAACCCTTAAGGCAAAATATCTACAGGATTGGGCCATGTGCCTGAATTAGGGGAAATGCTGGTACATTTTCCCAGTCACTTCAATATCCTGCCCTTCTTGCGCTTCCACAAACCCAATTTCATGCAGCTGATATAATGCCATACTGAGGATGTGTTGTCAGCTGCCAGTGTTCAGTCTTGGATCTTTTAATTCATGAGCTAGAAGATGGAGCTTTTCAGTAGAGGTTGTAACAGGCTGATGACTTCTAGTGTTTTACCTAGTTACCACCAGAGATGGTCAGACAGTTACCCCAAGGGGCTTTGAATTACACCACCATCTGGAGTTTGCTGGTCTGGTTTGACTGCGCTGTGACAGTGGAGGTATAAGAATCCAAACAGGCAGCCTGAGTCTCTGGAGTAATAATTTGGGTGTGATTGTTGGGATTAAATCACACACTGGGGTGTTCTGATGATAGTGGGAATTTTGCTTGAGTGTAAATCTTTAATTCATAATACTTTGCATGTGTGGCAAATGCCTTTGGAGGTAAGCAGATCTTTTACTAGAGAGGAAAGCAAAGACAAAGGTTACCAAGTGAAACAGCAGAGTCAGGAACCAAGTGTAGGACCCATATTTCCAAGTTCATTCCCTAAACACTTGATGTTTTGCTTGAATAGCTGCTGAGAACAGAGAAGAAAAGGCTGTCTTTGCTCTAAAGATTCAGAAAGAAACTGTAAGATAAAAGACAACTGGCGATGAGAACAGCTTGGGGAAGGTATGGAGACTGTCTGAAGTAGCCCTAGCAGCATAACAAAATGGGGCTAATTTATTTTTTAAATGTCGTTATAATGGACCTTACATGTGGGCTCTTGATGGAGACCAATGAAACAACCCTGGGGCGTTTATAAGGAGCTCTGTTACTTCATGAAGGGCAACCCAGGAGGAGGCACAAGGGCGCTGATTTGGAGATCCAGCAATTAACAGTGGGTCTGGGAGCAGAGGCAGGTAAGAGGTGGGGCGCTCTTTTTCTTGCCCAAAATAGGAGATGTTAAGAGTACGGGTAGCTGTGAAAGTCCTTGAGAGGGAAGACAAGTAGCTTCTGATTGCTGTGTTAAAGAAAGCAGCAGTGGAGAGGTACCCAGAGAGGGCAGCTCTGCTAACGGGTAGGCTGGGAAGGTCAACTGTGCAGTAACGTAGCAGAAGGGCACAGCAAGTTTCCAGGCCAGAGAGGTGATGGCTCTAAAGCCTAGTGGTTATGTGGACTGCTTAGTTATATCTATGTCTTGGATCATCTAGAGGCTCTGCCTTTATACTCTGTTTTTAGCTCCTCTTATAATGTGGTATGACCTGAATATGATACGCATAGTCAAGAGCTTGAAATTGCAGCCAAACTGCTACTAAAGTCAACTAAGTAGGGTCAAAGTGATCTTAAAAGGCCCTTCCATAGAAGCACGTAATCAAACTATTTAGTTGGGGAGGAAAAAGCATACTACTAAGCAAGTAAACATGCAGCATCCTGGGATCCACTATGTTTTAATATACTACAGTTTTCAAGCAGGTTCTAGCATGTTCAGATTATAACCTCTGGCTCGGCGACAGAGTGTAGGGAAAGCATCGGTGGTATGCCCAGCTTGGGGAGGTACTGGTTTCTGACCAAGTCCACTGGGGCTACCATCACGTGCAGCAATAGCAGAACAGTAATAATTTGCAAAGCAGTTTGGGATCCTCTGGCAGAAACAGTGCAATAGGACAGTTGTACATCTGTATTGCTTTAATTGATATTTTACACTTATCACCAGCTTCGATCGCGTTTTACAAATGTTATACAGGATTCTCCTTAATGCTGGCACAAATACAGAGCCATTCCTACCAGTCCAGACCCACTCCTATGCAGCTTGCCCTGTGACTAAAAGTGAGGTTTTTTTGAAGTACACGGAATTCCAGAAAGAAATAGGAATACCAGCCTTTGTATTGTCAGAATGAAATAAAATACATATATATATGAGTCAAATATATAGATATATTTCTGTAGTTAGGTGATTTAAAGTATCCTTGTGTTTTATAATAGTGCAATCAGTGGTGTTCACTCCGTGATATTAAATAGCAAATAAACAGGCTTTTAGCACCTAAAGGTGATTTGTCTTGTATTTTGGTACAGTTCTGTTTTCTTTATATTCCCTATTTTAAGATTTATTTTTGGAACAAGATTTGTATTGCTTAGAAACTCAGACTTGGATTCTTTAAGAAACAGACCTTTTCTGAAACGTCAGGTCCCTGGTATAAATTTATTGGCTCTAATCGTAACAAGATTTTTTTATGTGTTTAGTTTTATTTCAGGATAATTGTCTAGATGTATAAAACAAAATGCAGAAATAAATCTGTGCAGATCTAGAGCCTTTACTAATCAATATAACTGTTCTTTTGGACTTGTTTTCTTCATATCTGTTCCCAGAGTTGTAAATATAGAGTATTTTGGTTTGCAATATTCTATGTGAATTCTGCAGTAAAATTATTTCTCTTATGAGATTAAAGTCACAGCAATAATGGCAATTACAGGATTAATGGATGACTTTTTAAGTGACAGCTTTCATTCACATCTAAAGCATTTCTGACCACTTGATCATTGAAATTCACCTTTCTTTGGGTAGAATAAAACAGCTGTATACCAGTGCACACCAATACAGAAACAACACAGAAATTTAACAGCAGTCAATAAAAAAATACCAAAGCTAGTGAATCATTCGGAGCTACTTAAGTGGCTGGCTAACGTGGTTTGTCCTGGAGTGTGAAGAATCCAGTGCTTCAGCATCACAATCCTTGTGCAGTGTCCAAGGTCCATAAAGCCCACAGATGGCCAAGTTTGCCATTGCAGATCAGAGCCCACAAGTTTTGTCATGGTTAGGTGGGATTGAGGCCTGTGTAGAACAGAGGCTGGTTTTGTGCTTAACTCACTCAAAGATGACTCAGAAGGGCTGTTCTGTGACCTGGACAAAAAATTAATTTATCTCATGGTCCTTTCATGATTATGGGAGAATATTACTGCTTTGTGTCACAGGGCGGGTTTTGCAGGGAATCGTGGACTTGATTCTCATTGAAGTTACCTTGCTATTAATGTTAAGCATATGTATAAGCCCTTTTTTTGAACAGAAATGAGAATAAGCATGGGCTTATATGACTTTGCTGACTTAGGGTGCGTAGCACATGTCTGTGTGATGGTTACTTCATTGCTGTTGCTGAAGAGACTCTTGAACAGAAACTGCTAGTGTGACACCATGCTCAATGCAATGCAGAAGCCAGTGGAAGGATTCCCGCTGACACCCTGGGACATCCGAGCCAGCCCTCCTTTGTTATCATAGCATTTGCATTCTTGTTCTCAAACTTCTGTTGATTTTTTTTTTTTCTTTTTACGCAAGATCTTTTCCCAACTGGTTCTGTCCCAGTTTTTTCTATTCTCGTTCTAGATTTCAGTAGTCTTGATAGCCTGTTTCTTGGTTTCTCCTGTAGATGTCTGACTTGGGGACAGACTTTGTGCACTGCAGCAGGGCTAGTGGCAAGTCTGCTGCTTTCTAGTTTAAGGTTAGAAAGAGAACTTTGGTGGAAGGGAAGAACCATGGCATTGAAGGGTTATTTCATGTCAGAAGGAAATGACAATTCTGCTCTGAGCAACCTTAGCATCTAGTGAAGTCAGAGAAATTGCTCTTCATTTATGTAGAGATCATGGCTTCAGCCTTTTACAGTAAGATTTGCCTAGGAAGCAGTCTTTAACTGTAGCTGAGTATCTGAAATGGAAATTTTGTTCTACTGAAGCAATCGTTAGCGTGAAGGGATGCGAGTGCCTTTGTGGGAATCTTCATCTGCATGTACCAGTGACTCTGCAGGTATGTTAGCTAGTGCCTGTTGAGTCCATGAAAATATATACATCAGTGTGAGTCTACAGTCTGAGCTGTGCGTGGTTGAGTGTGAGAATGCAGTGGTGAGAGTATGGGTACCTGCCTGCGTGACAGGACTATGAGTACCCGTGTGGGGCCTGTCAACGTGGCTGTGTGGTGTGCGGTGTGCAAATGTGAGGCCCATCTGTGTATCCACGTTAGTGCACAAGCATGTGTGTGCAAACAGGTAAGTGGGCATGTATATGAATGTGTATGTTGCCATGGGGGACAACGTAGCTATGAATGCATATGTGAGCATGAGCGAGTTTTAGCGTATCCATAAGCGCAGAACATGTGAATCAATGCATATGTTACCAGGTGGTCTTAGAGGAAGAGATCCTGCTCCAGACACGGCCTCTGCTCTGTCCATTTCCGTCCATGTATTAGTTCTAAAGTTGCGAAGTGCCCCAGCTTGTCTTTAGCCTGGGCATCACCCCTGAGTGCACAGTTGCTATGCCAGCTCAGTGTGTTTGTGTGCTCTCGTGAGAGAGTTGGTAATTGTGAGCGCTCCCTAAGAGAATCTCTGGGGCCAGGGGATACAATAGGCAAGGGTCTAGGGTCTGAAACTGTAGACTTTAATAAAGCCACTGACAGCAAATAAGAGCCTGACATGTGAGTCACATTACTGACAACAAGGGCTGCTTTGTAGTCCCATCTGCACCCTGATCGGGTCCCGTACAGTAACTGAAAGGACAGAACAAACTGCTGCTGCCTTCAATAAATACAACAGTGCCACAAAGGCAGCCGAACAGACCAACTTTGTGTGGCTTTGCTGCAGCTGAGCTACTCTCCTAGCTCTCTTCTTCGCCTCCCACACTAGTGGAAATGACTGACGTTACCCTGCGAGGGTTGCTCAAGGCCCCTGGGTATGTGCTTGGCCCCATGGCAGTCATTGCATGCAGCCCTGGAACATCCCTCTTCCCTGCCGCCCCCATCCTTCACAGCCCTTCTCCTTCTCGACCCCAGGGACTGGGAGAGCCCTGGAGCCTCTGCCCCGTAAGCCAAGTTCCTTGGACCTCCTGCCCCTGCCTGGACTAGCCAGCACCGGGAGCTTAGCAAAGCCTTACATCAGGCTATGAGCACAGTTACTTGAAATGTCTGTGATCAGACTCCCGCTGGAGCAGTCATGATGAAAACGTTGACTTTCCTGCACAGTAACCTGAAGTCCTTTCAGGTAGCATCAGGGGGTGACAATATTTACAATTTATCCAGATGTCACCTAGCAGAGTCAGAAGCATTTTTTCCTGGCTGCCCCTGGGGCCTCTTGCTCTTCCCTCCCTCTGGGCCTCTCCTCTTTGGCTTGGAGACTTTCCCAGTGAAGAGCTTTCACATGGGAAAAAAAAAGCTTCGCAGATCAGTCCCTCTTCAATGGGAATTTGTGCCACTGTTGTGTCTCTCTCAGTCCTTTTGTGACCACTCTTAGTTTGTCCCGATAGCCCTAGAGAAATGGTCCTTGCTGGACCTAGCAGCATGTGCTATCAGGTATCAAAAGGGTAGTAAAAGCCCCGGGAAAGATCACTGGGTTATAAATGAAAATATAAGCCTGTGGTTGCCAAAGAGGGTGATGCTAAGTATCAGGATAATACTGTCTATGCCAGTGCAGGTGTGCCTGTGCTGTCTGTCCTGGCACATAGCATGTCAGCCCACCTAGCAAAAGTCTGAATTCTTGTCTGCCTGTAAAAAAAGAACTTCAGAATTAACAGTTTATGCCCAGCAGAAACTCTGCTTCCTTCTGTGTTACGTAGTACACAGAGCTTTGTTCCCCGGAGGTTAGGGAACGTTCTGTGTGGGACCTGTACCATTTGCCCTGTGCTTCTATGGTGTGTGATAAAGCCTGTAGCCTGCCCTGTTGGTGTACATGTACACAGTCTAACTGATGCTGTCTTCAGTCAAGAAGATCTCAGCCACAGTGATTTGTTCCTAAAGTATAAGCCTTACCTACCTTAAAAGTCAGATTTTCATCTGGCAGCTAGTATTTTGTATCTTATAGGGACAGAACATCTAGAGGTGAGATGCAGCAGATCTTTCCTTGGAAAGGACATCAGATTTCAGGGAGCAGATGAATCCAGTTTCTGAGCATCTTTAGGAAATCCTGTAAGACAGTCTTCTGTGAAAAAAAAAAAACAACCAAAACCAACCCAACCTCCCTGTAACTTCACATCCACTTCAAGTGGTTCAAGCAACCACTCCAAATAACATTAAGGAAAGGAAAGTACAGAGCAGCATAAAACAAATCAGCAAGCAGTAAGAAGCAATACATCATACAGAGATGTATGCAGGAATGAGAGGAGGATTTCACTGCTGTCACAAAATTCCCAGATGCTATAGGGGTAGGCATTGATAGGTGATATTTATAGGAGCAACTTGTGATGATGTTTTGCCTAACACCATGATATTTATGATAGTTTAATGTGTGGGCCTGCTAGAAATTTCTATTCTCTCTGTATCAATAATATATACAGGATTAAACACCACTCTTTTGAAATAGCCTGCATAGCTGAGAAGCAGCACCAGAAACCTTAAATCCTGTAGCAAATGTGGTGAGTGCTTTTCAGAGAAATGCCTGGAATTTTTGAAAAGAAATTTAGAGCATCTTATGTCACTGTTAAAAGGGAGTGCACATTCCCCAAATCCTAGTCCAGTGCTTTGATCACACAACAAGCTTTCTTTTGCTAAAACCTGGACAGGGCAAAGCCAATGAGCGTGCAGTCATTGTGTCTGATAGTGGATGTCAGTCCCTTCAGTGCTCATCTGTGCTGATCATTTGTAGAGGCTTCAGCAGAGGTTGCACAGCTGGCTAAAGTGGGAAATGACTCTCAAGCATGGAGTCTACTGCAACAGCATCTGTGCCTTCCTCTGGAGCACCTCCATCTCTTCAACAGGCAGGACCTCTGGGATCCCATTTCTAGTAGCTTGATACCTCAAGAGAAGTGTTTTCTAGAAAGAGATGGAAGGGTGGACCCCTGAAGAGCAGGAACACCATGTTGTCATGTGGTAGAGAGAGAGGAAAAGGGATCTGTGTGCAGGTCTGGCACAGCTTTAACCTACTTTTTATGTTTTCTTGTATTTGCATTGTTTCTGTTTAAAAAGATGCTGTCATAACTGGGGGGACATTACGTAGTTGCAACACCATGTACGAAGCTGGACAAAGCAGTTGCCTGAGGGTGCCTTATGGGAGTGGATACTCTACCTTACAACCCTGGAATGCAAAAGCTTTGAATTTAAGGAAAGAAGCTGTTTTAAAAGTCTTTATCAGACAATACAGATAGGCATACCATAACACACACTCCATGGACTATTAAAGCACAGATATCACACAAATGAGGAAGCAAGTGAGAGCAACTGATGAGAAGAGCAGTGGCTAGGCAAAAATGCCTGACAGGGACAGCACCTAACAAGACTGGGAAGGTGGAATTGGAATTGGGTGGGAGAGGGCTGGCGTGGCTGCATGGCAACGTGTCCTATAGGTCAGCTGCAACCTGGTGCCACCTTACTGCCTGGGAGAGCAGAGGACAGAGTCCTGAGGCTTGGCACAAGCATGCTAGATTGTGCGTTACTGCAGGTAGAAGGAAACAACTCACTGCCCCAGCTGTTCCCGCACCAGGAAATTGGAGAGGAGAGCTTTAAATTCTTCTTGCTGTTCTTTGAGAAAGGTGCAGTTGGTAATTATTTGAACTCATGTTTTTCTTTCCATTTCTCTTTCTTTCCTCCCTTCATTGAAGAACTGGTTGGTTAGGTCATTTGAGTCATCATTTGTGGAGAAGCATAGCTCATTGAGCGCCCAAGTAGTTTAGTTTAATTTTCCCAGGTTTCTGAGTGGGTTCTCAAAGTGATCTTTACTAATGACCCCTAAAAATTGAACCTGGTTCTATATGTTGTTAAGCAAAGCCTGGCAGAAGGGCTACAATAAAATGCAATGAAAAACCAAGTACAGATGTAAAAAAAAAAAAAATAAAAAAATTAAATCCTAAGGCCAACAAAACTTTGGAAAAGAAAAGGCTATGGAAGGCATTGGAAACTACTTTTACACTTTTCCTGAAAAAGCTGAAGCCTTATTCGGTTCTCCCTGCTGGGATATCTTGAATGCAGAAAAGAACTAGGGACTGCATTGGTAGCTCATGAAGTATGTGATGTCCTAGCCTGTATAGCCTCATCTAGCATACTGGAAAGTGGAGGAAGAGATGGGATAGTCAGATTCAGGCTACCAGTTTAAAGATACCAGTCTCATCAACCTCTTTTTTTTCCACCAGGAAATGCTCATTTGCACACTAAAGACTCTTTGTAAATAACTGGTGCCACAGATACCTGAGTCTGAAAGTAACATGAGTGGAATTTCATGTCCAGCCTTCACTGCCTTCTAGGAAAAGGTAGGGACCAGCTCCTGCAGGTCTTCTTGAAAGTGGCAGCCTAAGCTGTCATGCTGAAGCTCCAAAAGAAGTCAAGAACTTCCTGCTAGCACTTGTCAGTTCCTCTGTTGTTCTTGCTTTGTGATCTTAGTTTATGCAGGCTCTAGCCAAAATCTTGGAGATTTGAGAGGTAAAAGGAAACGGCTCCAGAAATTCCCAGACCCTTAGCAGTTCTGACCAAATAAAGTTGTCCCTTATGTTTGAGGTCCAGTCCTTTTCAAGATAGCTTATTTAGGTCTAAGAGACTTTGGAAATGGGGAAAAGAGCTAACCTTCTGGGAAAGAGAGTTTGGTCCTAAACTGTCAGCCATTAAAATACAAGAGACTTTTGCCAGCTGAACAGGAGAAGCTCCTTCCAATAAAGCCAATCAAAGGCAATTTCCCTGCTGAAAGGTGGCCTACCTGAGACAGAGCAGCCCGCACCAGCTGCACGCCACTGCTGTCAGACTTGGCCGGGTCTGTCAATTAAGGGAACACAGAGCAATCTGTGAGCGCTGAAAGGGATCCCTTCAGAGCCCTCCATGGCTGAGAGACAGGCCTATTGTCTGCATGCATGTCTCACATAGTTTCAGAGCCCTGATAAGCAGGCATGCCATGAAAAACTGCATTATATGGTGAGCTCGGGAATACTTTGGCTGGGGGGTAGATGAGGTTGGGGGGGTGGGAGAAGAGGTAACACTGCACCTTTGCATTGTGGGAGGTGGGGCAATGAAAGACGTCGCTTTTGGTGGTCCCCCAATATAACCTTCTTTCTCACAAACTCTTGTTGAATGATGAAGTCGACATTTCCTCTGCTCCCCCTCCTCCCCTCTATCCTTGTCCTTTCTTCTGGAGTTCAGAAATCAGCTGGGAAATTACTGCACCACTAAGACGACAAACAGCTTAACCACCTTCAACTCTGCCTTGCCACATGTTGAAAAGTCCTTTTCCCTGGAATCTGGGACCACCAGGGTCTATAGGTCTGTGGTTAGGGAAGAATGAATGCTTCAGATTTAGACACACATATTATAGGGAAGGTAGACACAGCACCCAGGGGAAGTAATGAGTGGGATTCCCTCACCAGCTGCTTACCAATGTTTGCTTTGATCTTCCTCACCTTATAGCCTGGTGCCTGGATCCCTTGGTATATATGGACCCCCCCATGCTTCCCAACGACAGGCCCAGAAGGGCTTGTGCTCTCGGATGGGCACATCCCAGTCCGGAGCGGGATGCTCTCTCAGACTCCGCTGCTTGAGCTTAGGAGTACATAAATGTGTTAGTACATGCTAAAATGTCATCCTTATAAAGCAAATAAAACCAAACTCTGTGATGCTTTTATGTTACCTTTCTAGACCATTTTGTATAGAAAGAGAAGATTCTAGCAGAACTCTCTCTTTGAAATAAAATATCCACTACATAAGGTGAGCTTTCCATATGCTTGGAGGATATAGAAGCTGTACGCTGTGGGATAGGAAGCAAGGGAATGTATCCATGGGAGCAGGCAATCTGTTACTGATGCTGTAGCATATAGTTGGGAAGAACCAGTGTCATGGTAACAGGAAAACAAATGCCATCATCCAGAACACAAAGGATGGGTTGCTAGTGACCTTTCCTAACAATTTTCCTTTCTCTTTCTGGTCAGGGACTCTGTGTTCTGCACTCACGGCAACCTGATAATCTTCATGTTTAATTTTAGTTAAAGGCACTCGAGATGATCTCCATTCACGGTTTGAGCCAAAGCTGCTTGTAGACCATGCCCACTTTTGACTGTCACAGACACGTTGGACCACAGCCATTTCTGATAAGTCAGTTGAATTCTGTGGACTTACCCAGGGACAACCCATACACTTCAGCTTTCACATCTGTTTTTCTGTGGTGCAGTGGGCTGCCAAAGAGAGGATTGGATTTCTGAGTACTCAGTCCTTAGTCTTCAGCAAATATATCCTTGTCAGGCTTTAGTGATTGCCTGCAGCTCACCCAGTGTGCAGTGACACTCCAGGAGATGGCAGGTCTTAGTTTTTCCTAGTGGGGCAATACATCTTGGGTCAACACATTTAATAAGGAAAACTAATGAATTTGTTATTGGGTGGAAGCTCATCTCCATCTCTGCCTTGCTAAGGCCCATGGAAACCCACCTTTCTTTTCATCTTAAATAAAGCCCCCACCATGGATGCCAAATTTTACTGTCTATTCTCGCGCTCTCCACTGCACGCTTGCACCATACTTGCCAGTCCTGGGTAAAGTTGTAGTGCTGGCATAATATTTGACTTATTTTCAAAGATTTATTCTTCTTATATCTATCCTTTATTTTATTTCCTTCTCTTTAGGGATACATACTTAAATTGACCAGAGACACTGGCTTCGCTTTGTTCTCTATTCCTCACTTCTCCAAGCTAGAGACCTCTCTAATGTTCATATTAGTCTCCTGAAACTGTATGTTTCCCCCTGCATCCTCACTTAAGTGCAATTCATGACCTTTCTCACCCCCAAACGCAGACAAACCCTTCTCTGAAGTACACCAGGAGCCCACAGCATCCACTCAGTCACACTCTGGGCTCTGGAGGGCACTTTGAAGAACATTGTATTTTTCTTTTGCTTGTCTGACTTGGTGTCTTTTTGGGCCTGTTGCATCTGACTCATTCTTGATGAGGGAAAGATAAGTTGAGGCATTCCCCAAAACTGCCAGCTCTCTTTTCAACAAAATGAACTGTCTCATTGAGTAGCTTGTATAAAGATAGTCCTAGCACAATCTTCACATTGCATTCTTACTTGCTTCAAGGAACAGCGAACTAATTAAGTGGAGATATTTAGCAGATTGTCATCAGGAGGCAAGTGAGCCACTCAGGGAGATGAATGGGGCAGTCTGCGCTTCTCGAAACTGTTGTTTCAAGATCTTGTCAGATTCGAGCAGATACCGTGGCTTCAGGAAGGGTGCACATTCAATTTTTCCTTTATGCTCTGGGTAGAGGTGAGCTGCTTCATTGTAAAATGGAAGCTGAAGAGCAGAAGGGGTGGTGTTAAAATGGTTCCTGGTGTATCCTGGTGTAATTTGGGGTTTGCTTTTCAAGGTACAGAAGCAAACTTCTCATCCTTGCTCTGCTGTTCATACTCCATTTATAAGCCAGTGCTCCATGTCGGAGCCGTGTATCACTAGCTCTGTATAACAGTCCATGTCTCTCCTCAGTTTCTCTTGTGCCTCCCTACAGGCAGGTATGAGTGACTGGGTGGGTTTGTGTATCTCGGGTATGCACCTGGGGTATCTAAAGGGAAATGTTTTCCCTTCTACCACATGTTGCAGAGACTGCAGTGTCCTACATGTGTGTCTAGCAAAAAGTGAACTGCTAGACATCTGCTTTTTCGGGCCCCTGGGACCTTTCTGTGGTTTGGAGAAGGGGAGGCCTTTGATTTGTGGTTTGTGTGGGAGAGGTAGATGATACTGTGGTTTGCAAACAGCTGATGGTTCTCTCTTTCCTTCAAAGAAAAAGAATAATGTTGATCTGTGATAATGCAGGGCATCACGTGAGCAACTGCGAGTAGGCAGGATGATGTGGTTTGGTCTGCAAGTTGCAGTTCATTTGTGTCATGGTATATGTTTAAGAAAAGGTGACAGCCTTGGTTGTGTCTTTAAGCCACAAGCCTCCTTTAGGGGCAGCAGGGAATGGCCCAAAACCAGCAATAAAACCCCAGGAGCTGAAAATTTCCTTCTGCATCTCTCCAGAGCAGGCATTAGTTGTGCACCCCAGGCAAAAGTGCTCCCCCTTCTTATATCAACTTCTCTGTAGAAGGGATATTTGTCTGTGGGCATCTACCCCATCAGGGGTCCTGTGGCACTGCCTAGTGCAATTTTAGAGTTCAAAGGAGCGTGACTGCCGTTATCCCTCGTGACCCTGGAGGTTACGTTCAGCAGTTTGGGTGAGGACTGCTGAGAAAATGTTGAGTTTGAGCAGAAACTGCTGTGTGAATGTTAGTGTTCATTTGGGGAGGGTGGCACTCAGAGTAAGCAGCTATGAAGCAAAAGAGTGAGGCTGTGCTTGTGCCTCTGCAAATTTGGGAAAGCTCTGATGTGCGAGAGTCCAGTGCTCAGAAAATAAAATCTGGTGCACTGGACCAAACCAAAGATCCATCTTCCATGGAATCCTGTCTCCCTACAAAGGGAATATTTAAGGAAGGGAATAAGAACAGGATGGGTATATAGTGATCTCTCTGATATACAGCATCTAGCAATCAGTGTTGAGAGACTTCTTGAAATGGAGGATATATTGGGCTCTTATGACTGGTGGTCACCACTGGATTAATATCAGTCCCTCGGGCTCCCATGACACGATTGCCTTGGGCAGCAGGTCTGACAGCATTTAAAGGGCTAGGAAGGAGAAGCTGTGTGTTGGCAGAGGAGGGACTAGTGCTGAGACCTGTAACAGCGTGAGTGCTGCCAGGCATGGCAAGCTGAGAGATCTCCATCTGGGAAGGAATAAGGAGAAGTGGAAGCATGTAAATCAACTGCATTTAAGATGCTGTAAATACATCAGAGCAAAGCCACGCAGTTGTGGGGACTGGAACCAGGTGATTTATTGGCTATGGAGCAGGTTTTCCTTACAAGTGCCATTTTGGGTTTTGCCCAAATGCTTAGGAACCTGATCAATTTACCTTTGACCTCTTGCGTCCTGTGGGCTTGTGGGGCCAGCCTCACTCAGGGCAGCTTGGACTGGCTCTGGGCAATATTCTGCCACTCTCCAATAGTGGGCTATTGAACAGTGCTGCTATAGCCCTTCAGCCCGTTCCCAACATGCTTCAGCATTGAGGATGTACCTGGTATGGTCATCTGAAATCCACTGCGGGCGTACAGGCCATGCGGTCGTGCGCATGCCCCGGGAACCAGACGCTTTGGCAGCCTGCTAGAGCCGACTGCTGCAGCTCACCTTCAGCTCATGTGGGAGAGGTCTGCCTTTTGGGTTTTAGTGTCTACATTTGATCCCTCCTAGAGACATTGCCACAGTTTATGATGAATGGGATTCCTAAAAGAACTTAGTACCACTTTCATTCTTCTTCTTTTGAAATCAATGGTGTGCTGTAAAATCCCACCCTTGGGGCTTATGCATGTTAGCGGGAGTGGAGCCCTAAAATTTTTGAATGTGTTTTTTGTGAAATCCTTAATAGCTAGGTGACTCCTACTTATCATTGCTTCTTCAGAGCTGCTGACATTTCCAAGGAACACTAACAGGTCAGAAAGTCAGCTTGCAGAAGCTGAGCTGCTTCTTTACCACATTACACTCACCTAGCCTGGTGCTTTATAACTCTGTCTTTAATGATTTTCTCAGCTATTTTTCCTGGTACTGGCGTAAGACTCACTGAGGTCTATAATTCCCATGATTGCCCTTAGCACCTCTTTTAAAAGAAGCGCAGTGTTGGCTCCCCTCCAGCCTGGTGGGAGAGTGGCTGTTTTTAATGGTAAATTGAATATTTTTGTTAGTAACTTCTTTATACTTTGATTTCTTTAGAGTGTTTGCATAAATGCCATCTGGTCCTGGAGGTTTCTTACTATTTCAGTTTTTAGGTTATGCTATTACGTCCTTTTTCTTCCTTTTGAGTTTCTCTCTGTCTGTTTTCAATATATCTGGCTTTGTCTGTCCTCTACTACTATTATTGCTATTTGTGGTTACAGGGTTAATGTAATGTGGTCAGGGTCCCCAGACCTCAGACTGGAGACCCCTTATGCTAAATATTTTACATATATCCAAACCAAAACCAGTTCTTACCTCGGGGAGCTTGTGGCCAGGCTTTTTAAGACAGATTGAGCCTTTATCTAATATTCTTCCTTGGAGCAAATGGGAAAAGTTTACTTGGATCAGCTGGGCCAAGAATAACCTTGTGCAAATGTGTCTGAGTGCAAGAACGTTGCCCGCTGGTGGCAGTCCAGATGAGAGAGGCCATAAACCTAGGTTTCCACAGCTTTGACATTCTCATATTCTAGTCTTGTATTTTAACTGCAATGCCATGTTTCCCAGACTCATCCTGTTTTCTGTACAGTTTGAAAATCCCTATTCTCGGTGACTCATAGTAGAACATCCCTGTAAAGGCATGCATATCACCTTCACAGTCCAGTATTTCTGACTGTGTTGAAGCAATAAGGTACCCAGAACTTCATCAGCCAATTCATGTTATTTAACAACCCACTGTCGTTACTTGGGATAAACTCCACAGTCTTTTCCCTTACATAGCTCCTGCCTCCTCTCCTCACCTCACTCCTGCTGTCAGCATCTTTCTGAATGGGGTTTGCTAGAAGAGAATGAGTGCTACCCTTTTCCCCTCCCTTCCCCGCTCCCAGCAGGCAGGCAATATGGCACAGTGCGGTCTCCAATGTCCCTTTAGTCACTTCTCTGCTGTTGGTGTCATAGGGCTAGTGTTTAAGCATTTTCACGCTGGATTTGAAATGAGATTATAGACTGGTCCACTCAATTGACTTAATGGATTTTAAGAGACTAGATCCTATTAATGCAGTCAGTGCCCCAGGGTGCCTCTCCTACTGCAGACAAGATAATCTGCCATGCAAATTAAATCCTGCCTCAAGATGCAGGGCCTGCTTAATGTGATCCATTACACAGTTTACTTGTTTATATCTAATATTGTAACAGGAATAGGCTTACGAGCAGCAGGACTCAACTGAATAGAAGAGTAAATTACCAGGAAAATGAGGTTTTAGAGCCTCTCTCTCTTCCTTTCTCTCAATCTCTCCTGTTTTCTTCTCTCTCCCTCTTTCACTTGTGAAAACACATTCCTCTTCTGCTTTTTGCATGTAGGGAAAATAACATGGCTGTGAGTGATGGATTCTGCTTTTGTTTACAGAGGTGTAAATTGGGAGCTTTATCCTGGAGAAGGAGCTCAAGAGGTTCAACAAAACCTTTATGGAGAAATGAACCTTTCTTTAGCTCTTGTTGCCCAGTTTGCATGGGGTTTTGGAATAAGGTGCTCTGACTACCCTCTTTTACTGCAGAAACTCTCATGGGTGCGATTTCTTCTGTCTCCAATAAAGTCACAGGAACAGGCATAGGTGGCAGTGGACAGGAATACAGAGACTTGTATTTGGAGGACCAGGTTTGAATTCTGGAAAGAAAAATTGAGGATATCCAATTTGGACAGTTTAGAGGGCAAGAGGTCAGAGTACAAGGAGAAGTTATTCAGCAAGGTCACAGGCTTCCAACAGAGAAGCAACTTGGGTCCATGTAGGAGTACCTGCCAAGGAAGACGCTTGTGTAAATGATCCTTCAAGGGCAGGAGGATGGATTATTTGATCTCTCACTTCTATGACACCGTATATTATGTTAAGGATCTTGAGATAGGGATCCACAAATTTAGGAACGCTGACGTTACATTGGAAGAGATACCTTTTCGTACATGACAAAGTCAGTGGCTTGTCCTGGAGTTCCTGGGATGAGGATGTGGAGGATCAAAGTGATGGGGGCAGGATCCACAGCATGAATAGCAAAGAGGAAATTGATGGAAAGGGCTGATCAACTGTTTCAAGCTGTAGGTGACTGGTACTAGGAACAGATGAGGGACTGGGTCCCTTTTGGTTTTGTCCAGGTGCAAGGAAGGCGTCAACTTGTCTCCATAACTAAAGCAATCCCCTGGTAGGGGAACGCTATACTAGCAGACTGCTCTGAGCACATACAGACTTGTGTATCTTTGTACCAACACAATGAGTGCTGTGCACACACAGAGTGACTGTGCTGCTTTAGCTGCACTAAGGGCTGTAGGCATAGCGATGAGATGGCCCTTCTTCACACTCCTGAATGGAATGACTGGCTGTGACGTAGGTAGGTCGTCGTACTGTGATTTGCACGATGACTGTGTTGGATCCTGAGGTCTATGGGGATTTCTGAGTGAAGGGAGAGTCAAAGGCAGAGGCACATGTTGAGTGATTCCTTAGGACTTGACACAGTCTCTAGCTGTAGAAGGGTCACTGTGGCTACAAAGACACTCTGTGGCCAGACCCAGAGCCTGTCCATTGCAAAGGAAGAAGGTAGGAGCATCAGGCCACTTCACTTTCATGATATCTTATTGGATCCATCTTTATTTCTGCAGTGATGGGAGGTATCTCTGACAGGATTCAAACTATAATCTGCAATTCCTGTCATTCACACGGACTTTCTGATTTATCTCATGTAAACCAGTTATTTCACCAAGCCTTAGTTCTCAGTCTGCAGCAGTGTGATCTATTCAGTCTTGTCTGTGCACGTACAGCCCCAGCACAGGGACTGTGCCTTTGGTAATAACCAGAACTATGTATATTACATATATACATAGTGGACTCTGCACTCCCAAGTGGTCACTGGCAGCGGGTTTATTCCCAGTGATGGCACGAAGAGGTAGATGAGCCCCAGCAGTGGTACCTGGTGTTGGATGGTCCAGGCTTCATAACTGGGGCTGATTTCAGAAAAGATCTTCATGCCAGGGAACAACACTAACTTGAACCAACACTTTCACCATCTCTGCTGATGGCACCTCATGCAGGAAGAGGAGCAGGGGGAGGAGGGAAGGGAACTGTTTTTTTAACTTAATTTAAAGCTTTTTATGAGATTTTCACAGCTGTGATCTTATCAGGGTTTGGCTATAGAAATTAAAGCTGCAATTATATTTTCCCCTTCCTGGAATGTAAAATAAAGTCTAGTGCAAAATGCATTAAAAACTGGAATGTAAAAGTGTAATTAATGTGGAGCAAAAAGCACATTGCGTCATTAACTTTTTTATTAATATTCTCACGCGGTGCAATTTCAAAGCTCGGTGCCACTCCATTTCCCCCAGTGAAATATCTCCCACTCTTTCATTGCTGCTACCTTTAACCTCATCTTTAATGGGATGACAGCAGCTTTCCTCTGGAATTACAGCTCTGCTCATCCATCTGTCCCACTAGATCCTTTCTTCTTCCGCTCAGAGTTCCTACCATGCTAGGATGCAATTCTGTTCCTACTGGAAAGAGGGACAAACACATGAGGCATTTATTTGGTATCTGTAGAGCAACAATGGAGATGCTTCCTTATCTGGAGGAAGGCGAAGGCGTAGGATTCTTTCTTCTGCTGAGCTGGAGGAGCAAGGTTTCATCTTTGAAAGGTATTGCAAGATGCCTTGCTTGCAACTTGCACCTCTAGACTTTGTGTATGTAAGCAACGTTCATTCTAGGTCTGTTTACTCTTGCTGTGTTAAGGCCTAACCCGGTAAGTAGTAGTTGCTAGGCACCATCTGGGTACTGACTTAATTTCCCTTATTTTGTTGTCTCTGCATGCAGCAAGTATTTTTGAGTTGCTGCTGTGTAAACAGAGGACCCCTGCCTTCCATGAGATGTCAACTCAGGCTGTTTGCACTAACCCCGTGGCATTGATGGGAAGGCTAAATATGGTCCTCTTCAGCATGGTTCATTTTCCCAGCGTCAGCCAGTGCCACAGAAGAATAGGGCCAGAATCAATTCTTGCTGAAATCAGGGGTGGTTTGAGTGACGGAACTGTAGTCCAATATGCAGAAAGCAGACTAAAAGGTATGCTGCAGTGAAATCAAATGCTCAGTAGTCTTGCTGTGGTATGTGCCCTGCATCATTTTACAAGAGAGGCCAAGGAATAAAAAGGATCTAGATTTACCTCTCAATTCTTTCTGATTTCCAAGAAAGTCATTTTTCCTGGACCCCATTCAGCTCTGGAATGGGCAAACACCACTCAAACTTGTTTTATGAAGACCTCTAACAGCTTGTCTGCCACAGAGTGGCAGGTGATTTGTCCCCTGGTTCCTAAGCTTAGCTCCTAGCTTCCTCTCATTTCATTATAATTTGATGCCAAATTACAATTCAGAATCTGAGTTTTAGTCCCTACAATTATTGCTAGGCTTGAAGTAGAAGCAAGACTTTGACAGCTACCAGCTATGTGCTTAGTTTTGAAATGGGTGTAAAAGTCTAGCCTAGGGTATCTGTCCAATGCATATGCTAGGTGTAGATGGTCCACAGATGGTCCATGGTATGAGATCCAAAGAATTCCACCTGAATTTCCTGGTAAAGGTGGGATGTAAGCAAAACCTAGACTGTATTGGGAAGGAGGGGACACTTACTGCATCTGATTATTTTACCAGATCCCTGAGGTATGTTGTAGAAGGGGATTATCTGCTCATTCATCCATCTGTGTAGAACACCAGAGCTCACAAGTTGTTTAGATCTTACCCTGGTCCTAGGAGGTGGTTGACAGTTTGCTTGTGTACAACGTGACTGTGGCACTTTGATAGTTAGGTCATAACCATTAGAAGTGGAGGTGTATGAGTCAACTCATGTCAGGAAGAAGAGAAGAACTTTGGAGAAAGGAATTTGGGACTCTACAAGTCAACCGGAGTAATTTGGATGCTGTGTAGAGAAGAGGAGGCCCTGATGAGTCTTCAAATGCATTCTCACCTATGCTGCCATGAAAGGCTAATTGACTTGTAGAGCCTTGGTCACGGATCCCCTAGTGCCAGTAATGTACAGCAGCAAAACAAAAGAGAGCCTTGCCCCGGACAGCTTATAGTTAAAGTGCTCTGTCTGGGGAAAATTCCCTCTAAGTACGTGATCAATTCTTTACTGTTAACTGGTCTTTCTCCAAAGATCTGAAGTAGCTAATAACGAAGAGAAGTTGTCCTTATTTATCTGCCTACAGTAGAATCCTAAACCCGCTGGGTATGAGCTGGTATTTGTTGTGATCTGCTCTTTGTCTGAAGAAGACATCTGATAGTGTCAATCAAACTTCCCATTTATTGATTTTTCAACTGCTTGCTTAACAAAACCAATGCATTTCACAACGCGTTGCCAATACTATCAGCATTTTTGTGTGAGCTGTTGTTCATATTTTGACTGAAATTATTATTGCAATTGCTTTGAAATTATAAAAATTTTCATTTAATGAAAACCATCTCCCTGGAAATCATACTGGGTTTCAGATTAATTATATATGTATTTCACACATCTGTGATTCTGAGCTCCTGTAGTATCAATTTCATCATTCCTTTTCTTAAGGCCTTCTTCTGTATAAAATGTCAGGGGGTAAAATGAGAGGGTTTACCAGTGTTATCCAGTAACAAAGCAAAGTTAAATACAGGCCGGTGTCTGGCTCTTCACTTTTTTTTCAATAGGTACTTGATGAGCCTGATGCTGTTTTCCAGCATCCTGGGACTGGACTGGGCTTGAGGAGAACTATGCGTTGTGTAACTTGCCTGGTACTTTACTGCACAGTGCTTGAATTCTTGTAATCTCTCTTCAGTGACTGCCAGCTACCTGTCAGATGTTACTATGTCAGGTACACGAGGATTAGAAAAATTACTTACGACATGCGCGTTTAGCTTTAGTACATTCTCATAAAGCTAATCTGGGGAAATGGAAATGTTCGGCTTCAAACGCATAATATTTTTTCAAGACAGTTATGTTATTCCATATCATCCACATGAGCTCTTCTGTTTGTCGTAGCTTCCCCCCCGGAATTCTGCTCACCTGTGGCCGGTATAAAATAATTCAGAGATGCCTTTAAGATTTTTCAATTTCCAAATGACCAGTACAATCCTGGCATTGTAAAGACAGCACAGCATCTTGGGAATCAACATTTTAGCACAATCCCCTCTAGTGCTAGAAGTGTTCCACCTTAAACTGTGCTAGTGGTTGGATGCATGCTTTCCCAAGCTCTGTGTTAATCATCTCAGTCAAAATGCAGCCTTTCCTCCTGGAAATTGTTGTCCAAAATTTGAGACAAAGTTATTAATTTTAAAATGAGACTGATATGCACACAATTAAGCTCTGGACTTTCCTTTCCTGGACTTCTGTTAAATGTCCTGGAGATCAGGTCAGTGGCCAGCAGATTTCTTTCCACTGCTTTCATTTGAATGTCTTTATTTTTAAAGGCTTGTCTGGACAATGACAAAATGCAATTATTAGTTCAGAGAACACACACTTATATTAAAACAGAAAAGAAGGGGGGAAAGAAGCAAAAGTGCACCCTGTCCTGCTGTCTCCTGGTTGCATCCATCTAGTTCCTGTTAGTGCCAAAGAGGCATATGCTGCTCCTTTTGATATTCAATGTTATGCTGTAAAATGGCGATGTCATTACCCTCTTTGAAATGTCCACTGACAGATTAATTCTGTGCTTACTGTCCTAATGCCTACAGGGACATTTTCTTTAGCTCTTTCAATTTCTCACTGGTTTTATTGATATTTTCGTCCTATGTTCTTTGGACAGTTCTGCAGAGCGGTGCTGTAGGGTTGCTGGTTAATACAGCTAGTTTGGGCATGTATTCCTTGCACAGTTTACCCTTTCAAGGTATGTTGGTACCCCTTCGTATGTTGAAGGATGGATATTGATGGTGATTTCAACTTTATCATGATCTACCTGCATGCTTTTCTGCTTTTGCTGGAGGGTATGTTATCTCTTTTAAATGGGATTTACATATTTCATGCCCATTCAGCCCAGCAGCTTTTGCTCTCTTCACAATTGCCTTGAGCCTTTGATCATTTTCTTCTGCTGTTTTACCCCAGCTTAAAATGCCATCTGTATCCATACCATCAACAGTTTGTTGTTCTAGTAACAACCCAAATGGGAGTCTGCAGAAACAGCATTTCTCTAAAGGAGTATGCAGTCTGCACAAATGAGAGCACTGTTGTTTTGAATCCTGCTGATGTATCCACTGTAGAAAAAGATTTGGCAGTCTTTCTCCAATATTTTTCTTCTCACAGACAATAAAATATGTTTCTTTTTTACATTGTTAGTTACCTTTTAGCTCTGTACATTAGTAAAAGACTCTTCATCCTTTTCCCATAACAGTCAAGGAGTTTCTTCAGTTTGATGATTCTTCTGTTTACATTATGATTCCCAGTTTATTTTAGCTTTTGATTTAGCAGTCATAGAATCTGAGACAGCTTGGCTTTTTCCACTTGTATTTCTTACTGTGTTCATTCTGACTCCTTGTAATACATCTCCAACTCTTCTTCGGTAGTTTTGGATCTCTCCTGGATCTCCAGTGAATACATTTGCTTGATGATATCCAGGACATAACATACATACTTGTCCAGTATTGGGTGCTCTTTTCCCTCATATTATTACAATCAGTATTGAAAATTGTATCCCTTCCAATTTGGGATTTTTCTATATGATCCTGCCTTCACCCCCCACCACCCCCTTTTCTGGCTTTTAAAGGAGTTATTTATGTGGTTTTGACAAGATACTGGCTTAAGCCCAGATATCCAGCTGAAGACTATTAAATGTCTCAATTGTTCTCAAGCTGGTAATGCATTCATCTTAAATGTCATGGTGTCCATACCACCTTGGAGGAATTTATTGCTCTGGTGGTGCTCTCCTCTCCCTTCCCATTGCTGGTGGCTGCTTTCTCTCCTGCAAGGACTGATTCAGAGCCAGACAACAGTTCTGCGCTACTAGAGGTAGCCTGAAATCTAACCAACTGTCCTGGTTAGTGTGGGCTTTGGGGAGGAGGCTGGGCATCACTTGCAGGAAAGCATGGCTGATAGAGCTCATTGCAGCAGCAGACTGATCACGCCTGTCTAACGCAGCATAGCAAAACTTTTGCTTCTTGTACTGGGAAGCAGTGGTGACCAGTTACTCATTCGTCACTCTTCTCTCTCCTAACCTTCATTGGAAATCAAACTTTTGGGCGGAGAGCAGTGTAGCTGGCTGCATTAGCTGACTACTGCACCTTGGCTGACAGCCATACCCAGTAGAGGTAAAAGATGTAAGAAGGGGCCCATCTGATGAGGGCAGTAGTTGGGATGTGCTGGCAGAGAGGCGGCCTCTTAAAAAAAAAAAAAAAAAGTAATCGAATGCTTATTAGATTAAAATGACCACCTTCAGATGCACTTGGGAGCAGATGGGAAGCTGGTGCAGTACCCAGAGCACAGGTGGGCTGTACTTATGCCAGCCTGCTCTTCAAAGCAGGTGAATTGCTATCTCTGGACTAGCCGAGGCTCTCCAGGGGTCTCTGAGGTGTTCCACTGTTTCTCTCTTAGCAGGAAGGAAATACAGCCATGCACACACAGTGCAAAGCTGCATTAACAGCTAGGCAGACAGCTGCCCGTGTTCAGCCTAGAGCTGGCCTGTGAACGTATCAGTGTACTGTGCTTCCAGCAGAGCAGCTGGGCATAGACGACTTGGTGCTGCCAAGTGCTGAGAACCTCCTTGGTAGTTCTGTGTATCTGTACTTCCTCAGTTGAGAGGTAAGACAAGAACAGAAACGGCCTTGGAAAGGAAGGAGCTCCTGTTTATTAGCATGGGCTTGCTGCATAATTATTTGTGAACTGCCAGCATTTAGGGCCTTATCCAAAATCCACTGGAACCGTATGAATCTCTTGAGCATTTTAAAGTAGGTTTTTAGTTTTCCCTGTGCGTGTGAAGTTTCCCTGGAGAGAAGCAGCAGCGGCTTTCCATGTTCCAGCATGTGGCTGCAGAGCTGACCCTTGCTATATGCCAGGGTAGCTCCAGCATACAGTGGTCAGATGGCCTGGAGGTGTTAAATGTACCACTGTCAGTGGTGAATGCAACCAAGATGAAGGGATACCTCATGGCCAAATCACTTTGTAGCTAAACCTACCCACTGCGTAGGAAATATATAAACTTTTGAGGCCAAGTGCTGGCTTCTGAGCAAAACCTGTATTCCAGATGCATGAAAAAATGCCTGGCCCCTGTTTTTCATTAGTAATGGAGGCATAATCCCTTCCCATTTACACCATGCTGAGAGACATATGCTCAGTTCAGTAGCCCTGCGAATGAGGATGGGAGCCTTAGAGGGTGAAGAGAGATTTGTATTTTCCTCTTCTAACACTTCTCCCCCAAAGAACCCTCAAACTGACAAATTGCGTGAGGGAGAAAGAGGGATTCACAGAGGAGCTGGCTCTCTTTACAAGCTGTAGTGTGGACTGGGTTTTGCTCAGGAAGGAAGCAAGCTAAATGTCCCCACCCACCTGTCACATTCAGAACTACAGGGACAATTACTGACCTGCTATTTCCCCCAAAGACTAAGGACGTCTGGAAAGGAAGGGCACCCCGTTAGGTCAATTCATAAAAAGGTAGCACTAAGGTTCTTTTAAAACCATTAGCCAGACGCAGCGGTAAGTGGTTGAAGATACTATCCTTGCTCGGCTGCCAATACCCTCTTAAACTCACTAGGTAGCCCTTGAGAACAGACTTGTTACATTGATCTGTTCTTGGCTCAGGCATGGTTACTGCCTTGTCTTCTCAGTGGTCATCATGAGGGCCCAGTGCATCATTTGCATGACCAGTGATGTGGATGAGGGAAACTTGGGTTCAAAAAGTGGTGCAAATGGGGGAATTTGCTTTCCAAAGGCTTGAGATAAACTGTCGTGGTGGATCTTCTGTCTGTTCTGGCTGATTCGTAGAGCTAGTAGCTTCCCCCATTTTGAAAGAAAGAGTTAAACTTTGCCTACGTATAATCTCTTTGATATCTGTCTCTAGTTTCCTCAGAACAACCTTAAAACTGAGGAATAAATTCAGTCCACCGGATGGGGAGCTTCTTATGGTTTCCTCCTGTACTACGCTTGCTAAGCATTTGCTAGAGAAGTAAGTAGGAACTTTAATCAGTGCCTTCACGTTCCTACAGAGAGCAGGATGGCTAAGGGGTCACCGGGTTAGTCTGCAGTCTGTCACAGCCACCACATCTACCTAACCTTGAAATAGACTGTGATCCACTTGGAGACACAGGGGAAAGTAAAATGAAGCAGAGAGAAAGCTCTGCTGAGCAAAGAACTGGCACTGCCTGTTCTTCTCTTGCCCTTCCTCTGTCCCAGCTGAGGGCAAGCAGGTAACACCCATCTGCTGACCACCACTTGTTCCTCCATCTCTTTCTCTCCTTCCCCCTCTTCTGGTCCAATACTTCCTTAATTTTTTTTTATATAGAAATGAACTTGGACAGAGTCTGAAGGCAAGAAAGCACACCTCGTTCTCTGAGGCAACCTCCTTGATTATTATGGGGTAGGTTTCCTTTAAATCTGTGCTGGAGTGCAGTGGAAGATCTGTCTGTGGCCACACTCCAAGACCAAGTCCCTGGTGAATGCAGACAGACAGAATGGAAGGACAGAATAAGAGAAAGAGGAAAGAAGGAAAAGGGAGGCACTGTGACCCCTGTGCCGGAGCCTTGTGAGCGTGGCAGAGACTTCTGTGTGTTTGTGTGGAACGGGGGCTGTTTAGATAAACAGATGGCAACAAATGGCATAAAATTATATACCCATAATGTCAGTTCATAACATTTTGTTCGACATACTTGATTTAATCGCTTAGCTGACGATTTTGCTTTTGGGCCCATATGGTGGCAAATGGCAAATGAACCCTCTTTACACAGCAACTCCAATCTGGCACTTTTATCACCGAGACTTAGGGAAGAATCCGGGAGGAGAGAGATGCAGATGGAAAATGAATGAGCAAGCAGGGTGGAGTGTATGTGTGGGAAGAGGAGGATTTGAAGGTGCGGCCAGGGGAGTGTTCTTGGGAGACAAAATTTGGAGGGGGGTGGGGGGATGGTGGTAGCGTTGAAATGGGGAAGGGAGGACTGGGACAAAAGGAATCAGGATCTGCAATTTTTGTGAGCATCTAAGAGATGAAATGGGGAATTTCTTAGCATGGAGGTTTTGAGAGAAAAAATGTGGAGAGAAAATACATAAAAAAATAATGGGAATGATGCTAAGGGGAAGGGAGAGAAGGGATGCCACCAGTAGGCAAGGTGGACATAGCAGATTTTAGGAAGTGCATTCAAATCTAATCTACAAACACGGGGGCGGAAGTGTGAAACCAAGAGAACAGATCGACTGGATTCTTCAAAGGGCCCAGGGACAAAGTCATGGGAAAGTACCAGATGAAGCTGGGTTTTTCCTGTGCTGTTACCAGTGTGGTAGTACTCTGAGAAGGGGTATCTTGAGAAAGGCAGCATGAAGATGATGACCAAGTTGCCATGGCAGATGATTTTGTCACCGAAATTATGGTAGCATCTGGCAGGATATTCTGGCTGTGAGATTGCTTTCTACAACCTAGCTTTTCCTAAAGCGGGGAGGAGGCTGGACCTTCACTTTGGATGTTTTTTCAGCTAGGGTGTGATCTTGCAAAATGTTGAGGACCGTAAGTTTGCCTGGCAGTTCCCCCAGGAACATCCAGTGTACCTCCATGGGCTAACTCTATGGTGGGGATCTTCTTTTGCGTGTGCAAAGGGAGCATAGAAGAGGCAGCCTCCAGAGGATGCTGCTTCAGTGACTCGGACATGGTCCTCAATAGGATGGAGGTGATATGATATGGTAGTCCCATGCTGAGGCCATGTATAAGCCTGGCAAGACTGAGAAGTTAGGGCAGAACTCAGAAGGAGCTGAAAATGTACTTTTTGGCATTTCTCCTAATGTAGCATCATTGATAGTTTGGGAAAAAAGCCACTCACCAAAATCCTCAGGGAGTCCAAAGAATTGGTCAGTGAGGTTTGGGAAAATTATTTCCTGTGATTCTGAGAAGTATGCAGCTAGTGAAAATTCATCATGACAAGATACACTGTCTCAGCATAATAATACTAAGCAAAAGTCAGAACTTCACAAAGAAATTTGTCATAATTTAGGCAAGTTTTCTCCAACACCTCTTCCCTTTCAGGCTCTGCTTTTTTAATATTCTTTTCTCTGCACTGTTCAGTAGGGGAATGCCAGGCTGGTTCCTCTCATCTCACCATGTTGATCAATCCAACAGTTGATGTGAATCTGATTTGCGCCATACTTAGGGTGATAAAGATTGCCATGAAGAGTGCTAGCTGCTGGGTAGTTTATAGCTCTCTTATGGGAAAGTTGAGTCCCTCTAACCTGGGTCCCTGAAGCCCACTGCTGTATATCTCTAATTACTGGAAGATTTAGCTGTAGAAACTGAACTAGGTCCAGGTTTCCACTAGGATGTCCTATGCATGTCTCTGGCCATACTGAGCCCTCAATTTCACTGTGTTTCGCTTGAATATTACTGCATGCAGTTGTGGCTGAGACCTGCCCACTGTGCCACTAGTTAGTTTGTGACCAGTACCACTTAGTTAAACACTGCTTGTTTGATTGAAGCTTATTGTAGTTCAGTCTAGATGTGGCTCAGGTCTATCAAAAGTTTGAGGTGTCTGCAATATTTGTTGTACCTACAAACAGTCCCTTTCTGACAAATATGACTGCTGCCCCTTCTTCTCAGCTTTCCTTCCTTCCTTCCTTCTCCTGAACAATTGAAGTTGCCTCCCAAATAATGCAGCCCAGCAGGCAACCAAGTGGTAACAGTTGACTGTGGACTGTGCTGTTCCTGGCCTTATGATCCCACTGACTGGTGGTGAGGGGTGTCAGGCAGGTCCCAAGTTTGCCACTAGAATCCACACTGGACTCTTATGGGCTTCCAGTGTAAACCTTGGGGGTTGGTCCCCCCATCCTCCCTCCCTATCCGTATCTCTTACAAGTTCAATTTCAAAGTCTCTGCTTCACAAAACTAGTTTGACACAGCTCCCTCCTCCTTCTCCTCCCCCCGTTTGCACCCCCCAGGCTCTTTACAACTAAACAGTTTGTCCTTTTCCTGACGTTTGGGAGAATCTGGGAATGTAAGTGCTCCAATAACTCATGTCTGAGCTCTCATTTACCCCCTGCTGGCATGGGGATGCTGCGCACCAGCCTCTCAGAATGCCAAATGAGTTGTGGCTGCTGCCTTGTCCCCCGCGCTCCCCGAGGCCAGCGAGCGGGACCCTCGGTCTCGGCTGGGGTTGCTCGGAGGGAGCCAGCTGGGCATCCTCACCCGCTCCCGAATGTGACAGCTCTGGCAAGCCACTGGAACTGGGAGGTGCTGTGTGCAGGACAGGTGGCTCCCCTGTTTCAACTTTTTGGATATAGTGGCAGGAGGGAGAAGGTTAGGTCCCAGAGCTTAAAAAGAAGAGTTTTGTAGCTTGGATCATAAGGGGTGGCTTCATGCAGGGAAATTTGCCTTTAACTTTGTCTTTGCCACCGATGTGTCACAGTGTCTTGGCTCAGTCACTTAGCTTCTGCCTATCTCAGTTTCTCGCTTTGTCTGAAGGACAGAAATGCGTTTTCCCACCCATCCCCATGCAGCTGCAAGGTTCACACTGAGAAGTGTTGCAAAATCTTTTTAGATCCTTGGTTTCAGCAGAGTAGATTGCAATGAAAACCAGGATGGGAGAAGGGATCATCAGTTCCAGCCTTTGGAAAAGTGGGGATAATTCTCAAGCTCTGGACTTTGCAGTTGGTGGGCTGGATATCTCCAAAACATCCTTTGAAAACAGCTGAGAGTGATGTAGGGTTCAACTCCAGTCACGATGGGGCCTGTTTCTAAGCTGCAGGAAAAGGTTGGAAAGTTGTGGTGGGTTTTCCCTAATGTCCTCTCTTCTCTGGCTATGACTGCATCTGTTCCTTTTAATTTGCATGGTTTTGGCATTCATCTGCTGTCCCTTATCTTTTATTTTCTTTTTCTGCAGTGTAGTTGTCTCCCCTTGACTGTTCTCTGAGGACTCCGGTGTCCTCCCAAAGGTTTTTTTTCAGTATAAGCGGCACAGGTTTCACTACCCACCCCGCTCGTGAGGCTCCGTATGTCTGTGTAAGGGGTACTATTCCCATTTTGCAGAAGGGAGCACAGCACAAGGTGGTCTGGGGCCATCAGTCTTCCCTGGTCCCAGCCCAGAGAAGCGATTTGATATGCAATTCCCACTCCGGTGAAGCTAGAAGCTTGTTGCAGTGTTACCAGCACCGTCAGGTCGGTTATCAGCTGTATGGTACCTGGATGCCAGGCCATTTTCCTCTGTCACCCTGTGTTTGGGCTGGCTGCTTGGCTAGGTTGGACACCTAAATCCAGCCTGCGATGCAAGGGGATCACGTAGGCAGTAAGCGCTGACTCTAGTTTATGTTTTCTGTTGCTACGAGGAGGTGGTTCCTGATCCGTCCCTGCCAGGCTGCGGGGCTGGAGCGGCGGTGCCCAGCCCTGGAAGCGCTGACTGCGATGTTCCCGTGGGCAGCGTAAGGGGCAAGCGGGGAGCTGGGGGTCTCCCGGAGCCGGAGTGAAGCCGGCTGTCCCCGGAGGCTTGGGAGAGAGCAGATCACAGGCGTCTGCCCCTGGAGCCCTCGCTCACGCTCCTCCCTGCCCTTCTTCCAGGGTTACCTTGGGAGAGCGGAGGAGGCGCCCGGCAAAGAAGGCATCAGCCCGGCTTTAGAGCGCTTCAGCCCCCGGCCGCGGGAGCCTCCCCATCCTTCCCCCTTTCCCGCTCCTGCCCGTGGCCCTGGCAGGCGGCGGGAAGTGCCGAGGATGAGAGCAGGTCCCTGGTGTCTCCTTTAGCTGCCATTGCAGTTAAATTAGAACAGAGACCTGCAAATAAAGCACCCCCTCCCCTGGCCCCCCTCCCCGCTGCCAGAAGCTCTGCATTTCACTCAAGTGCCCACCGGGGAATTTGCCCATTTACTCTTGTTATTTGCATGATAAAGGCTGTTCTGCTGCCTTTTCTGCAGCCTGCCTTAAAAAGGCAAAGAAGTTGGAGCGGGCAGGGGAGCCGGAGGGGTCGAGGCATCCGGTACCGAGCCCTCCTCCCCCGGGCTGAGCAGCCGAGGGTACCGCGCCAGCCGCCCCGCCGCTCGGCTCCCGGCGCGGAGGAGGGAGGAAAGCTCTCCCTAGCCCGGGGTTTCGCTTTCCAGTTTTGTTCTCATTACCGGCTCTGTGCATTCCCTTCGCTCCTCACAAAGAGGCTTATTCTGGCACGGAAATGTGCCCTCTGGGATTTACTGAGAGAGAAAGAGAAAGGGAGGGGAAAGAAGGAGATACACGGAGAGAGAATAGGCGCTGATCCTGGGCTGCATCCAAGCTGCTTTAGCTGGAACTCAGGATGGGAGTGCAAAGGTCGCTGTAAACCTTTCTGGCTGCCGCCTGCCACCCGGATCCTGGATTAATCAACTGGAGCAGCCTCGGGGTTTCTCTGGCTTTGGCCTGGCTTCCTCTGCCTAGAGCTAGTCTGGGCAATTTTGATTCAATGTAATTTCATTTAAATAAGCCAAAGCGAAAATATTCTGCAGTGATATACCATTTTTGGTCCAGTTTTCACCCTGGTTCGGATTTAAATTGAGCCCCATGTCCCCTCTAACTAAGGAAAATTTACCTAAATGAAAACATGACTTTTTTTTTTCTTTTTTTCCAATGAAAACCGGAGGTTTCAACTGGGGAGGAGGAAGCCCCAAAAGTTACATTCAAAAGGTCTTTTGATTCCTGTGCAGAAGAAACACAAATCTGGAGACCTTGAAAGCAGCCAGGGAGTTATTCTTTGGCTGGCTTGTTTTATGTCCCCAGGTGGTACTTTGCCAGGCAAGGGTGGCTGGTGCTCAGCAGTGCCCTGTTCACATGTGTCCTGGCCTGGCAAGGCTCTTTGTGCCATTGATGAGGAACAGGTGACCACACAGGAGCTGCAGTAGTGATGCTTCACCTCCCGGGGCATTCGCGTTTGCACTGGGAATCCTCCCTTTACCTGCTAAGCTGGCATTGCACATACTTTGCAGCTGTGGAGCTATCTGTAGCCAGGCCCAGGTTGTGTACCACAGTGTAGCTCCATCTGTAATAGGTTTTGTCTCCCTCAAATATCTCATTGCAGCTAATGTGTATACTTAGCACTCTGTCAGCAAGCACAACCGAAGCCCCAGCACTTCAGCCTCTGAAATGCTCCAGCTGCATTGGCTGCACCTGCTCTCAGTCTGCTCCCACAGGCTGCAGAGTTGGGGAGCTCAGTATTTGTGAGCAACAGCAGGAAACTATAAAGGGGGTAAGGGAAAAATGCCCGGAGAGAGGAAGCCCTCTCTCGTATCTTGGACATTAAGCTAAGGTGGACATCTTTTTTTTTTTTTTTAAAGTGACTTTGCTGTATATTGTGTATACAGTAGTGTGTAGGGGTAAAGAACTGCTGGAAGTTTCAGTAGGCACAAGCAGCAGTGGTGGGTACTGTATCAGTGCCCCAGCTGTGGTTTCATGAAGAGCCGGTGACAAAAGCTTGGAAGCCATATCCATCTGTTGTGTCCCCCAGGCCAAGATAGAGTATTACTTGATGGGGAAGAATGTATGGGATAGGATGTAGAACCTGTTATGGCTGATATTGGACTGGCAGGGTGTGCAGGAGAAGAAAAAGTATTTGGAGTCCTGACATACAGATGCAGTAAGATCTCTGCAAAGATACTAAGCAGTAAATTTTTGTTTCTGTTGTACTCTCTTTTCCTTTTGTCCTTTCTTTCTCATGATGCTCCTTTTTCCCAGTGCATATATTAGAGAGAAACCAACTGCCCCAGAGTGACAGGCCACAACCCTCTGAGGATTTCTGATCTGTGCACAGGCTCCTTTTTAATAGACTTACACCTCATTTGGACTCTAAAGCCTATTGAAGAGGCCCCAAGGGCTGGCCAGCCGGGTATATCCCAGACCAGTCCTGTCTGCTGTTCATTTCTCTTCTTCAAGCAGATTTAAAGAGGCAGATGCAGATATGTATGTGTAGATCTGCCCTCTGGACCTCAGCTGGAACTCTCCACTGAAGAAAGTCACTGGATCTCTAGGTCTTGCACTTTAATTTTAATGATCAGAAGGTTGTTGGGGGGCAGGGGGCGGGAATTGTACCGCTCTGTGTTGCAACCTCCTAAACGTTCTTGGAAATGTCTGGAGATGGATTCAAAAATCATGGTTTTTACTGAATGTGGATGTCCTTGGTAGATCTGGAGGGACTTACTGATACAGAACTTCATGAGCAGCATCTGATCAGTGTTTCTACATTTCCCAGCAGACTGCACTCTGACTGCATCCACAGTGGGCTCGAGAACCAGGATGCTGCTGGTGTGTGGCCATGCTAGAACATGGAGTGGGACAATACTATTACAGAGCCTGGCCCTGCTGCAGTTCCTGGCTGCTGCTCAGGATGGGTTCCAGAAACAAAGCTCGACAAGCTTGCATTAAATTAGGGAAGCAGGTTTCTGCAAGCATGTGGCAGGCTGCACAGCCAGGATTCTGGCATCCTAACTGGGTTCTGGAGCCAGCAGTCTTGGAGCTTGTGGCAGCTCCTGGCGAGCGCTTGGGAAGGGTTCCAGAATGAGGACTTAGTGGCATCCTATTTTTTTCAGACTCTTGATCAACAAGTCCAGAAGGTCTGTTTTCATGTCTGATCTCCTCTGTGTCTCAGACACCTTTTGCATTTTCAGCCTGGGTAATGACACCAACCCCACCCTCTCTTCTTGTCTGCAAGGAATCAGATCTGCAGCCCTGCCTGGCGGGCCAACCCCCTGCTTCCCAGCTGGGGATCCCCTGTTAGTCTGGAAACTTCTGCGTTCATTGTCATTAGTAGTATCTCTGGTCCTCCAGTTTAGTTTTCTGGTATGTTGATGCCAGTTCTGCCTCTGAGAATAAACATTCCTTTTCAGGTTTGTAACTTATTTTTTGATGTTATTTGCTGTATTGACCTAATGGAGGCATTAAGTTTAACAAGCAGCCCTTGACTAGTGGGCTTTTGGGAGTCCTGTCAGTCTCTTCTGATGATTTTCATTTTGTACTCTTTGTAGATTAAAATTCATTTGAGATGGCTAAGCTGGGGCTTTACTCCCTCTGAAATGGCATTATTTACTTGTTCGCCTCCCTTGGCATCAAGAACAAAGAAGGCTGGACATACAGAGAGCTCAGCTGTGACTGCTTGCTGCACCTGAAAGGCACTGTGGTAAAGATGACAGAGGGATGTGGTGGGCATGTTCAGTAATACCTCTGGACAGGCTTGAGTAGTCTGGCTGAGGAAGGCACTACTGAGAGTATCAGGCAGGTCTGCCTGGTCAGTGACATCCAGAAAGATGGAATCAGAATGCAGGGACTAAAACTGCGTAACTCCTGGCACCTCAACAAGCAGGTTAGCTGTGGCCAGGATGCTGTCTTCAGGTAAAGAGAACCAATTCTCTACTTGAGCACAGACTTCCTGCGTGATTATGAGATAACCACAAAAGGCAGGGTTTGTCTCACCTTGCTTTAGATGCCTGGGAGTCATCTCATTCTAGGATACTTACCTACAATAGATACAGTAAGTTACCATCTGGATGTGTTTATGCTCTCCATTGTCTATAGAGGGGGCCTATATAGGTGAGACTATGGCTAGTTTTTATGTGGCAGAAACCTGGTGAGATGAGTCCCTCTGAGCCTCAGTTCTTCATATGTAAAGTAGAAGTGGCAGTGTTGTATACTGAGATGATTGCAGGGTTATACAGTGAAGGGCATAATGTGCTAAGATTCTTTATTGGTGGAAGAGGCAGAAGAGCAGAGGGAGGTATCTGTGGAGTAGTTTACCTGCCAGTGTGCTGAGCTCTTCTGGCATTTGGCCCTACACAAGTGGAAAGGTATTTAGAGTACTCTGATAAGGTTCACAAAATCTTTTTAATGTTATTTTCTTATGAAGCCAAGTTTATGTTGCTTAAGTTACATTATCCCCAGCTGATGGCTTTTCCTGAATGATGGACAGTATGTTGCTAGACAAGGAAGAATAAAGTATTTCCATCATCTCCTTGAGAAACAGAATCATAGATAGCTCAACTGCTGTTTTATCAGAGGCCTCTGGAATATTCTTCCACTTTTTCAGGTCTCCTCCTGAAGTTTTCATTGCCCAGATGTAACCATTCCGGGCTTCTGTTCTTGGTTTTTACATGTTCAATGGGAAATGTTAAAAAAAAAAAAAAAAAAATAGAATGAAACAAGAATGAAAGCCCTTCTGAGAGGCTCTTCCTCACTGCATTAGGAGGCCGAAGATTATGCAAGGGGAGTTTACGCTGAAAAGATTCTTTGCAAGCCCTCTGAAGCAAGTGTTCTGCTTTTTATTACTGGTTTGAATTAAGATTGATTTTCCTGGGATTCCTGGTCTCCCCCTTGGGACCAGCTCCAAAAACCCTGAGGCTCAAATGAAAATGGAAGGTGCTAATTAAAAGCACCATTTATCTCATTTACCCCAGGAGTACGTGGGGATTGGTGGGGGCACTCCTGGAAATAAGCTGTTCTCCTGCTTGATGTTGCAGGTGTTCAATGCCAACGGGGCTGTTAAGAGGTGTATCTGAATGGATATGTAAAACATTAGCTGTGAGCTCTAGTTCTGTCCCGGCTCATCCAGAGATTTAGGTCCTGAAGCACCTATGACCCATGGCCTCTGTTGGGCAGGAAATTGCAGGTACTGCCTGCGTGCGTATCCAAGAGATGAGTGCACGCTATGTGTTCCCCTGTGTACCTGGCGCGTGGAGTGTCAGAGTTGACCTGGATGCTTTTAGCCCTAATGGTCTTGAATTAATTTTCCGGGGTATTGGCCAAACGGGGCTGTCGCACTCTGACACCTTTAGACTGAGACCACCTTCTGGTTGTCTGCCTTGTTCTCCCTTTCTGTCCCCAACCCCAGCAAGCCTTGGAATAAGTTGGGTTGGCATACAGCGTGAAGAGGAGATGGAACAGCCAGGGACTGATAATGGGGAGATGATCCGAAAACTTCTCCTCCTTTGAATTCAACTGAGTGCAACCAAAATGGTCTGTTCACTTATTCCCCCCTGAAGTAGGCCTGATCCAAGCCACTGATCAGGATTATGCTGCTACCACTGCACAAAGAACATAGCTCCAGGGCTGTATTAACTCCTCATTAGTAACAGGACGGGGAAGTCTGCTGTGTACTGTAGAAGATGCGCAGGAAATTGATATAAATAGGAGCAAGAAGCCAATTTTACATTTATTTTGCTTACTCTAATTCACATTCTAGGTACCTAATATTAATGGGTACGTGGTTAGTGAAAAGGGTTAAAGCATGAAAATCCCATTTAATAGGATATTTAAAGTGGACTCTGAAAGTTAGTTTTCCCCAGGAATCCAAAAGGGATCTGCATGCCTACGTATCTTTGGCTTCATGGATATTCCCAGTCTGACCATAGACATCTGGAGTGGTTTGGATGAGGTGCTTCAATCTCATGGTTATTCCCAGGCTGTTACCCCTACCATGCCACTTCCAACAGGCAGGCTATCCTCACAGTGCTGAGTTTGTTCTTAGTGCTGTCTCTTTGCTCTTGTTATATGGCACCTAGAAGAGATTTGGATCATTTTTTGCAGCCGGAACTTATTCTGTCCTTGTGAGGTTCTCTACCCATTTAAAAGGTTTCAGAGAAAATATTATATATTAAAGGGGAAATATCATCCCTGATCTCCTATTACCTGCTTCTTACTGTGGGTCGCTAAATGCCTCCTGGATGGGATAGGGAATATTTTGCTTTTTGTCACTATAAGCTAATGCCAGTGAACAAAAGTTCCCAATTTCTGTAGCCTAATTGGTGCAATGCAAGAAACAGAGCTGGAAGATGAGTGTAGGTTTTGACCTGTAAACATGACAAAACTAAGACTTCTACTAATAGCCATAGCAGACAGACTAAGATATGGATGAGCCAGTGAGAACAATGGTCACAGTTGCTTTCCAGATCTGGGAGGGACTATATTCTCTGTTCTTCAACTGCAAACTGTTGCTTTAGTGACAAAAAAAACCTCCATGATGGCTGGCTTCCCTGCCTTTCCGTGTATCTGTTGTTGGTGACAGGGAGAGAGTGGCAGCAGTTTTGGTTTTCACGGTGTCCCAGCAGCCAGAAGAAAATGGCATCCTTTTGCCATTGCAAGGAAAAGCTTTGCTCTAGAGACTTGGCAAGCTGGTCAGAGGGGAAGTGATACAAAGTCCCTGGTATCTGTCACGGGATTAATGTCAGTAGTCTCTCAAAAACAAATGGCACCCTGCAAGTGAAACTGTGACGCTATATGCCTGCTGTTGATTTCTGAGCTACAGCCACCGCTCTGGAGTGCTGGTGCCTGCGTTTTCCAGGTCTCTGCTGGCAGTCAGTGTCTGTAGCTCACCCCGCACCAGCCCTGTTGCTGCTGGGTTGATGTATTCCCAGAATAAAGGCGTGTTCTCTAGTAGTTTTACTAAGAGACACCTGCCTTTCTGGCTCATTATCAGATTTCAAACTAGTTGCCTTGTTTTATGCAGTTTATTGTCCCTACTAGAGAAACATGGATAAAGTTCTTGTTACTCTTTGCAAAGCTTTCTCTTGTCCTGCAGTGGTAGGGGCCTTCCACGAGCCGCAGGGAGAAACAGGCACTGGATGCAGAAAACACACCACAGGGTCACCAACAGCCAGATGACATGGGCAGCATCCAGGAGACTTCCCTGGTTCATTCCAGCAGGGAGACACAGGTAGCACCTCAGTAAACGTTTCGCAGCAACTTGGCACGGAGCAACGCAGGAGAGCACTTGACTTGAGCGGGCTCCGCGCTGTGTGTGTCCGAGACCCCCGTGCAGCATCTTTGGCTGTTAGAAAATAGATCTGGGCAGCATCAAGCCACCAGGCGGGAGCTGGCGAGGGCAGGAGGAGATGGGCGCACGTGGAGTGCCCGTGGGGCTGCCAGGCACCTCTCATTAGAATGCATTTGTTCCACAATATTACAGCCGGCTGGTTCATCTCTCAGCCTCTTTCTTTGCGAGGCTGTTGCTTACAGAAGGTAGAGGCAGGGACTTGGGCTGGGTCCAAACTCTGGTGCAGCTCTGCCTCTCCTCTCCTCGGTCTCTCGCTGTGCGCAGAGCCGGGCCCCCTGCTGTGCCCTCGCCAGCTTTTACAGCCGCCCTGCCTGTCAGAACAAATGGTACGGCTCAGAAAATAAACTCATCTCATTTGTATGACAACACGGCCCCTCCGGTTAGAATGCTGCACCATTGCTTTTAACAAGGCTTTAAGCTGTTCGGTTCAGAGAGTGTTACAGCCCCTGGTTTATTGAAATACAAACCTTCGCCTGCTCAGTCATCCCAGGCGCGTTCCCTAATGCCTAACCTACGCTATGATGCCCCCAGTGCCCCGTGCCCTGGCTAGGGCTGCCCGAGCTGAATGATGTCACTCTTCTTCTGCCATCATAGTCCTGGGTCCTGCATCCCATGTACTGCTCCCTACAGCAGAGAAAGAAAGGATGATGGAAAAAACACCTTTATTCCTAGATAGTGGAAGTGGCTGTGAATTTTTTGCTGAGCTGTGTTGTGACTTGGTCAGTCTGTGTGCAGGACGGTACCTGGATATGGCTCTGGCTGTGTACGTGTGTGTGAATGCAGGTACTTTCATTTCTGTGTCTCTCCCATTCTGTGAGCGTCTGTATGTGTGCATGAGGGTTGAGTTCATGTGTTCCGGTTTGCCTGTGTGTCCATCTGTCTTTAGCTCTGTTTGTGTCTTGTTTCAGTGTTTTTGATGTGTTGGATTTTAAGTATGCTTCTGTCTGTGCCTGTCTTTATGTAGCCAATGATTGTGTGTATTTATGCCTCTCAGTTTTGTGTGTGTTTATTCCAGTGAGCATGCTTTCATACAAATCTTGCTTACCAGTATTGAAGGGTGTGCAAAGGTCTCATTGTGTTGCACGTTTCCCCTTGGTGTGACATGCTCCTGCAGTTCACAGGCTGCAGGTGATTGACTGCGTCTGTTTCTTTTAGCAGAGTGGCCCAAGAAGGAACCCTGGAGTTGTAGGTAAACTTAAAGGATGCCTTGTTAATAAGGAAGGAAAAAATTACAAGGGAGGGAAGATAAGCATTTGGTATACACCTGGTGACATGCAGCTCTTTCCAAAGCACACCATATGTTTATTCCAAGTGATTAACAGAGGATCTGATCTTCCACTGTCAGTGATAGCTTTTCCAGGAAAAATGGGTGCAGAATCATATATGAAGAACAACACTATATGAGCATCAGCTAGAGATGCGCGCGTGTGCCTTTAGATGATCTATTATTCTCCCCTTTCAGCAGCCTCACTACACAATACCTATTTAAGGTTCTTCTGTGTCTTCCATACCCTGTTTAACTTGTGCTGGACCAAACGCATAACTATTTCATCATTAGCATAAGTACTTAGAATCGGGATGCCTGAATCCTCACTTTGCTACTGGTTTCCTGTGTGACCTTGACAAATCATTGTGTGTTTATGCCTCTACTCCCTCATTTGCAGGAAGTGGGTTACCTTTCAGAGATGCCAAAGGGCTGGTTTTGCTAACCTGTTTTGAGATCCCTGGATTAAAGCGGTACCGGCAATCGCAAAGTATTGATTCTTTAGCAACATTAACATTGCTTATAATCAAACATACAACTCATCCTTAAGCATGTGATGGATTTCCCTTAGGTAATAGAGTGTCTCTGGGGATGTTAAAAGCAAAATACCGGCTGTCAGTAAAGCACAGGATCTAGAGTAGGATCTGACTGTAAAGGCCTGCTGGACTGGACGATAGGCAGCGGCTGCTGCTCTGCCTGGTGAGTTGGGCTCTGTGAACCCCAGCCTCTGTCCCCATTTGTTTGGCATAGGGTCAGAGGCTCCCTCTGTATATCTTCTAATGCCTGCGAGCAGGGATCTCCAGGGTGGAGAGTGAGCACTAATGGAGTGCGCAGCCATTTGTTAGCCAAGGGCTTGGGGTCTGCAGAGCTGCGTACATTCCTGCTGACGAGTGCATAGACAGAGGAGTAAACAACGGCCGCCAGATTTACTGCTGCAGCAAAAATAAACCATTTGTCAAAGAGAGGATAACACAGGGATGCCAACAGCTTGAGGCCACGCCACCTTGGGATGTGATCTGGTTAGAGCTCGCAAACCAAGCAGGATGCGACAGAAGTTCCGCTGGGATTTGGTTTGGAGTTCGTTCAGAAACACTTCCTTTAGGGGTGCCGGGGAAAGTGCTGGGGAGTCAACAGGGGGTGCGCAGAGTATTTCTTTATACAATGTTAACAGGTCCTGGCAAATACTGGGCTAGGTAAAAGAGTCTAAGTTCTATGCTCTAAAGCATTTCTGTCCTATAAATCAGCTGCTCTCACTTACAATGCCAGAAGAAGACTCTTTTCAGTATAGGTGAAAGATGGTCTCAAGGCTTTGCTGGGCATTCTACGCTACTTTGAGAGTACTGTTCTCTGTGTACGGTACAGCAGCATTGATCAGATCATTTGTGGTAATTAAAAACCCCATGGCAAGTTTCATCAGGGACAGGTGACAGTTCAGTTAATTATTTTTAGGAAGTGAAATTCCCTCTTCAGTTCTGAACAAATTTGATATCTCTTCCTCTCTACAGAAAGAGAAAAGTAACAGCAAAATTATCTGTTCCCAGGGGTGATATGGTATTGCCATTAATATTACTAGAATATACTTCCCTTGATATTTGGCCAAATTTCAGTGAATGGCGATATACAGAATACGTTAATTAGGTGTTTGCTAAATATTAGCAAAAATTAGTAAAGAGTTATTTAACCTGGAAACCTGAAGCTGATTTTATGACAAAGGGGATGTGCATTTAACCCGAAGCACAGATTTTTAATGGCAGGAATAAGTCTGGAAAGTAGAAACATTGATAGAGATTTGCCTGGTGGGAAGTTAGATCCCAGTGTGTACTGAGATGTATCCTGAACTGAGGAAGCCAATGCACCAGTTGTCCTTCCCTTACACATTTGTAATACTTTATATATAGTTAAAGTGGCACAATACTGCAGAAGATAGATTTTTTTCCCACTTAATTTTTCTTGGAGTTACTGATTCCCACATTGACAAATTAAAGGGAATAAGGCTCAGTGAAGGACCAGACTGCACCTAGAGAATCAGCATGCCACAGGGTACTGATGCAATGGTCTCCCCTTGTATTAGTCCTGGGAGACCCAACTTGAAATACATCACACGTATGAGATTCATGCCTGGGGTGTATTGCCCTGGAGCAGGGGGAGGATGATCCCACTTGCATGCTGGATTGTGACTGGATGTAGGATAATGTAGGGTTCTTTGGTACAAAGAGGAGCATGCTCAGAGAAAAGCAGAAAATAGTGCAGTGTTGGCTGATGCTTGGAAGAGTAAGAGAATTGAAAGATACATGCTTAGATCTGAGAGCGCCTTCCAGCTCCCAAGAGAAGGGAAGTGGCAAGGAGCAAACATCCGAATGCTGAGTGCTAAGTCAAAGTGGATTAAGGAGATGGAGTGCATGGCTCTGAAGATCCATGACTTTCTATGACTGTAACAATTAAGATGAATTAAGTGTCTAATGTGAAGCTGCTGTTTTGTTTGTCATATCAGAAATTTACCAAATGAATCCCAGAGCTAAAAATTGAAATTGCTGAAGCTGTTACAAATGGATTTGGCTTGGACAGTCTTCATGGGCTGGGCACAGGGTAAACCTGAAAGCTAGTGAAAAGAAAGTTATCCTGAGAGCTTTTATATATCTGCAGAGCAAACACTGTGGTGTGTTCTGCCCTATGCAGCAGAATTTGCTCACATTGAGCCCTTGGAGAGACTCTGACATGATGCATATACCCAGTTGTCTGCCATGCCTAGGGAAGCCATGTTTATCACTATAGCATCCCCTTTCTTCTATAGGCAACCTACCATCTCTACCAAAAACAAGAAGGAAAGAAAGCCTAAAAGGGTGAAGAAGGATTTTCATTATGAAGTTAATTAGCTTCTGAGCCAAGCTGCACCTTTTCAAGAGGAGGAATTAGAGGGATTTAATTGCTTTATCAGCCTTCTCTTTGATTTTCAGCAATCAGGCCGATTCCATTTAATTTAACTGCCACAGATGAGAAGAAAATTGATGCACTCACCTGCCTTGGAGCAGAAAGAGAGAGTGAGAAAGAAAAGTTGGAGAAATTGGCAAATATAGTGTCTGCAGATTAATGAAAACCAACAGCATTTGCTCACAATTGGAAATGATGTGCCTGCCCTGAGGTGTTTGGAGCTGTGCGTGTGCCGCTGTGCATGGTGATGTGAGACCCATCTTAATGGCAGAGAACAGGGAAAAGGGGGTGGACCTGCCCTGGGGAAAGAGGGAAGTATATTCGTGAGATGATCAGGGATCAATTAATGAATGGATTGGGGGGGGTAAAGAAGAAGGGGGGAGGGAAGCGACCAAAGCCTCATACTAGCGTATAAGCAGGCAGAGGTCAACATGCTGAGTGGGCTTGGTGTGGGATCTGTTGTTACGCTCTACCAGTGGGCTGTACCCTGCACTTCCTAGGGGAGAGGCTTGGTTCATGTTGTTGGTAACTGACGGTCTGTTCATTTTGCCGAGGTACAGGGGGGAGGTTAGGAGCTGCAGTTCAGGCTCTTGGTATATAGCATGCCTCTGCTGAAATGCTTTTCCTTCTGTCACAAAGAGATTTGCTGTTGCTGCCTTCCAAGTTCTTACGTTTAATGCGGAGGTGAATGAGACGCAAAAACAATGTGTTGAAGAGGAAGAAAGAAATTGGAAGTGATGGGAATAGCAGAGGATGATGGGAATAGAGGATGATCCATGAGGAAGTGGTGAGGAGAAAGGGGCAGGGGAGGGAGCTGAGGGCTGTAGAACTGGGATCCACATGATGATAGCTGATTTCCTCCAGCTCAGTGGTGGCTGTGCAGAGGGCCTGCTGGGTTTTAGTCTGCTAAATGAAATAGCCGTCTGTAGCCACAATAGCAGTCTGGGAAAGTTATCTGATTCTCAGCCCCTCGCCTTTCAAAAATGAGAACTCCTGAAGGTGTCTTAGAGACAATCCTTCAAAAATGGACCCAAGTCATTTTTGAAAATCGTGACCCAAAATTATGATGTGACTGTGCTGGAAAATCTGTTTTTTCAATGGGACGCCACTTGGTTTCCCTGTCACATGGCTTTGGGAGTATGTGAGCTAACTTCACCCTTGCTGGGCCTCAGTTTGAGGAGGGCTGTTCCCTCATTGTCGGACAAATGTCTTGCTGGGGAAACTTTGTGTTATTTTGGTCTGTACAGCAAAGGTGAGACTTCTTCCTTGGTCTGTGGCCAAGTCTTCGTTTGAGGGAAGATGCTAAGAGTGGGTGAATAAAATGCATTCAGGAAGATGGCGTTTTATTTTAGTTGTGCCCCCTCAAAAAAAGATAATCAGGGGAATTGTTTGGTTTTAAGAGAGTGTGTTCCACCAGAGAAGACTGTTTAACTGGAAAAAGAAACTTACTGCTGAAACATCAGTTTCACTGAGATTTTGTTTCACAAAAGTTTTTGACAGAAGCCTTTTGGTATGATTGACACCCTCCATTTCACTCCTTTGAAAGTGAAAGGGTTTTTTCACTTCCAAATAACTTTTGTTCAAAAATGTGTTTAATTCTATAAAATTTAGATGGTTCTTTAAACAAGAACATTAAATTTTTTTTTAATTGGAATAAGACATTTTGGTTGACCCAAATTTGTTTGTCAGGAAATTTATTCTATGACAGATTTCTTTTTGTGTGGATTATTTCCAGTCCTATGTTAAACAAATTTCAAAATTGAAAGTTTTCAAAATTGAAAGTTTTCAAAAGAAATGGGAATTTTCAGTTCCTTCACAGATACCACAACTGGGGCTCTGTTCTGCCCTGGGAGTCTGTTTTCTGTTTCAGGTCTACATATTGAATTTTAACAAATCTCTTATCAAGTGGTACTTTTCCTATTGTTTTGATTTCATATTATCTTTGGTGCAACCTGACTATGAGAATGATCTTTAATTATTTGTAGAAGGCCACATTAAGGTTTGATCAGATTAGCTACGTTATTTTAGATACTACTGGAACTGCACATCAAGAAATGGCTTTTCCTCAGGCAAAAGCAGGAAGACAAGGAGAATCTGGGAAAGGGAAGGAATGGCAACAGAGGTTGAGTGACTCGGCCAGGGCTGCTGGGGAGCGGGGAGCAGACTCGGGAACGCAGCCCGTGTCTGCGGGCGCGCCGGGGAGTGCGAAGCCAACAGCCTGGGCTTGGTACCTGCGCTCAGTCCGGAGCAGAAGGAGGAGCACTTAGAAGCTGTCATCGCCCTTACAAGTCAGTCTATAGGTTTTGTGAGATGAAGTTGGCTCTTTGCTAGAATCTAACACCTTTAGGTATGGACTTAAAAAGGAGCAGCTTTGTGGGCTGTAATTAAGACTCTGGAAGGGACTTTTTTCTGGTGATTCTCTCTGCTCACCCACAGCAGGTTAGATGAAGGGGTTAATAAGGTATTATTTCCCCACAAAAGCCCTGACGGTGCATTTCCTCACAGCTTGCCTGCCAGACTTGGCCTAGCTCTGTGGATCAAAGGCTGGTTATCACTAATATTGAGCTGTTGTAACCTCTGTCCCCTTTGATTAAAGTGGCGCTGCTGTGAATTTCTCAGTTAATCATGCCTTGGCTCGCAGGGTCAGCTTGCAACTTGGCAAGTTCAGAAAACTACAGCGGAGGAGAGAAAGGTAAAATGTATTATGCAAATGCAATTATGATTGAGTCCGACTCCACCCGGCCCAGACCTCGTGCTGCTGGAGAGGCTGGAGGGAGAGGAATCAATAGCCTGTCCTTCGACAGGAGCCTCTCGGTGGGGGAAGGGGAATGGAAAAGGAGACTCACCTTTCTTTTCCCTGAACTTCCCGTACCACTGAGGAGTGCAGGGTTTTGGGGACTTTGAAACGCCCAGCAAGGCACGGTGTGTTGGGAGGAGAACGTGACTTCCCAGATGTTTTCCATCCCTGGGAGCTATGATTTATGTTTTTTCCTTGGACTACATTGAAATGGGAGCTCCGCCAATGGGTTCAGGACCACTAACTCTGCTTTCCACTCCACATCACTTCCCAGAGCCTCAGGATGAGAGGTATCAGCAGGCATCGGTGGCAATGTGGATCCAATTTCAAAGCACGCAGTAAGATAGACAGGTGTGTAAGTCACGAGGTGTATGTGCAGGGCTAAAGATGAAGGTTTGAGCCCCGGGAAGGCCGTAGTGTGGGATGTGAAAATCAACAGAGTTGGCAGTGAATTAGGTTAGCGAACACAGCAGCCTAACCCTGTTTTGAGGATGCTGAAGGATAGGACTGCTGAGTAGAAAGAGGTCAGCGTTGTTGAGTCTCATTATGAAAATCGCTCTTTCCTGTTCTGTGTCTTGTTTTCCCTACCTGCACTAGGGTGTGATGGTATTTCCCCACTGTATGGACATGGATATGAGAGTTCCTCAGAACTCAGGATATGGTTAGGTTTTTTTAGGAAGGTACCCTATTCTTCGTAACATTTCGGTAGCCCCTAGAATTGGCTGTCAAGAACTGGGCTATCTAGAAGCATATGGTAAAGCCATATGTACATGCGGAGATTTTAATGGTGTAGAAATACCAGTATAATGTACCAGTGAAGCATTTCTACTGTGGTTGCAAAACAGTTGCGTACATTCTTACTGAATCCAAGTGAAACAAACTACAGCTATAACTCAATTTTTGCCATTATTACTGCATCTTCAGGTGTGGTTTTGCCAACTAGCTATCGATCAAAGTTTAAACCCTAGCTACCAGAGTTGCTCCATAAAAGATGTGCAGCCTAGGAAAGGTCTGAGAGGGACGTTAGACCAGCAGTAGCTGCGGCAGAGCCACTGAGCCACGGGTTGCAAACAGCTCAACAGTGCAGCCAGGAGCAGAACCATGTTCCCGGAGCTCCAGCTCCCCTGTGTCAAAATTCCTGCTTCTCCTGGCCCTGGTTGACTTTTGCAGTGGTTCTCAGATTCAGGAGGTTGCCTGCAGATAAAGGGAATTTGCTGTTTCCACTGGCCTGGCAGAATCTTTCCTTATCAGTTCATATTCTGTTTGGATCCCAGTCTATTTTGCTAAGTCATCACATTCCTACCTTCCTTCCCACTCTTAGGGGAAAAGGGTGTTTTCCTGCCACTGCCGAAACCTGTTGTGCTTCCTGGCTGTGAAGGGGAGAGGAGGGAAGGCAAAGAATGAGATGTTTCTAGGGAGACTGGTATTCAGGAGTGCTGGTTAAGGTGGCACAGGGGGATGTTTCAGCTCCAGCTGTGCTGCAAAGCAGATCTGAACTGGTGAGCAGAGGTGAGAGGAGAAGGCAGCGCAGGGGCACGCCTCTGCTGCTGCAGTGCGGGTCTGAGCAGCGTGCCGAGCACAGAGGGGGAGTGGGGAATGCTGGAGGAAGAACGAGCACGGCAGGGCATTCTTGATCAGACCCGCTAATTAACTGCTTGCTCTTATTTTATTTACTCCAATCTTTCTATTTTTGCATCATTTGTTTCCCTGTTCAAGCGAAACAGCAAGGAACTTTTTAAAATTTAAATTCAGAAGTGCTGGAACTGAGCTCCTGCTGGGGAGAAAGTCCTGGAGCTCTGCTCCTGATGGCTTTTGGGAACGGATGGCAATGTTTCATTGTCTCTCGCTCCCTTCCAAAGGCAGGTACCATTCTGCTCTGTTGGGGCACGTGGCTCTCATTATGTTATCAAGCCTCACAAGCATGGGAATGGAACCGCAATGCCTGCTGCTATTTGAAAGACCCCTAAGCTTGCATTTTAGTAGGTAACAGACATTTTCCCATTTTAGGCTTTTCTTTACTTTACATCTATCTTTTCCTTGTGTACTGCTCAATCTTCTTGCACTGTTTTATTGTTTCAGATTTGTGACATATAATCATTCTGTATTTTTTTGGGAGATGTTAAAGATACTATCCAGATGGCTCAAAGGTGCAACATGGTCCTGGGCAGGATTTAACTAAAAATTACAGTTACATGCCCAGAATTTCCTCTTTTAAAAAAAGAAATGCTAAATTACATCTCTTTTGTCAATGTGCTTTGGGAAGATAATGCAGTATTGCTGTCCCCATTGCATGGATAAATCGTGGCTGGGAGAAAAGTTTCACCCAAGTCATGGGAGAAGTCGGTACTAGAGTCAGGAGGTGAATAAGTGTTCCTGGTAGTCCTTCTGTTGTATTGTATGTCCTCTTCCTACAGAAAATGGGTTTTCTTCCAGCTTCTGTTTTCCCATCTTCTGAATCTCCCTCTGATTTCTTGATCAAGCCTCCAGGAAAAGAAACTGGCATTGCACTCTGAGCTGAGGATTAGCAGAGTTTGCTCAAGTCCGGAGTGAGTGCCTTCTGTGATTTACTCTAAGGTCTAGCAGCTTCGCCGTCCAGGAGGTAGTCATGAAACACCACAGTCAGGGAGACTGCTCCTCTGTCAGGACTTGGTGGGGCTCTGTAGAACAGAAGCTGCACCTTGAACTTCCTCTGTAAGCTGTGAACTAAAGTAACTGTGAAAGAAAGGGTGTGATGGGCCAGAACCAAAACTCTTAAATCTCTGCATCTTACCCCACACACATTATGTTTCTCCTAGCAAGTGTGAGGACCTTCAGCCCAGATGAATCTTCCAGCATCCTTTCTGTAGTTTCTTTTGCAGATCTGGATTACTTGATCTGTAAAGGGGCTAGATAAAATTAGGCGCTCAGGTCCTTTTGAAATCCAATGTAAGCTGGGCTTCTCTCACCCTTCACTTAGTTTAAAAATCTCTAGCAGTGACTAGAATGGACTCAGCAGAGCAGGCTTCTTTGAAACACTTAATGCCAGATTTCTTAAGTCATTAATATCTGATCTGTGTGCTACTGGATCCTCCAGCAGTGTTAATGTGATTGATTCAGCTGCAGGTACAGGTGGAATTTCTGTTCAGTGTGCTGGAGCACGTGGTAGGATCTTAAGTACGCAATGTTTTTATGCATTACAGGATATGTGGGAGAGTTATGCCTGGGCAAACATGGCAAAATAGTGGAATGGATCTGTGACTCAGGTTGTTACAGATTCTTTAGAAGAGATATTCCTATGGATAGTCCTTGCCATAAAATGCAGCACTCCCAAAGCTGTTCAGATTTACATTCCAGATTTCCCCCTGCAACAGCCTAGTATTCCAAAGTTACAAAGGAGGGAAATGCTAACACCCTTTAATTTAGAGGTCCAACATAAAAGCTTATTCCTTATTTATCACAGCTAATTCTTTCAGGGGTGCTCATCACTGTAATATCCTGCTTCCTCTCCTCGCATCTTCCATCCTTCTTTCTTTCCTTCCTTCTTCCTCTTGCTCTTCTTTTCCCTCCTTTCTTCCCCTCGGCCCTCTACTTCCCTGTGCAAGTTTGCTGCCTCTTGATTAAAATGTTGACTTTAACTTGGAATTAACCTGATTAATGTAATTGAAAGTAAAAGTCTGCTGCTCAGCACTTTGGGTGATGAGTGGAGATGGATTGAGAAAGAAAGCTTTCAGATTGAATACACTTCTCTCCTCTGGCTGTTAATTGCACCGTTTACTGGTACCTGACTCACTGACCGTCAGTGTTTAGTCCAGTTAATGATGATACACAGTCCATACTTTCCAGAGATAATTAAAAAACATTCCAGCAGACACTCTGCTGCAGAGAGCTTTCCTATCTGTCGCAGTCAGCAGGCCCCAGGGGTTAGGGGTTGTAGTAGGCAGAGACAGAGAAGGCTGTGCTCTGGGTGCAGAGTTGAGCTGGCCTTGGTTATGCCGCTGTTTTGAAGGGACGGTGACTACTTCACGTGTTGGCTTTAGCGTGTCTGTCTCCTGACTGTACAATATTGTGCGTGGGTGAGCATGAAGGCTCTCTGGGGTTGGGGACTTATTTTCGTGCTTCCAAAACGCTTTGGCTAAGACATAGGATTTGTAAGTAGAGCTCTCTCCCCGCAAAGTCATTTGAGCTCTTATCCATAAGGGTAACTCAGCACTGAGATCAGTGAGAATTAGGCATTTAAAGGCTTTGTGCATCTGGACATTGGTCTCTTGTGGCATACTTTTACATCTGCAAAACAGGAATGCTCAGGCTTCCTTACAGATGGGGAGCTCTCAAATGGCTGTGGACAGAGATTTAGAGAAAATGCCTTGGCTTCCACATCCCAGAGACTCCCATACACTGAAGTGGTAGTAGAAAAAAAATTTTCTCCAAATATAAGAATCCATTTGGATGCAGACTGGCAAGAGATGTGGTGAGAACTCTTATATTGCTGAAAGAAGTATTCAGGCAAAACAGGCAAACTGTACCAATGCCAGCATTGGTTAATATATTTGCTAATGACCTGAAAAAGGAATGAACAAAGGGAAGAGGAACTTGTAGGTGTGACAAAGGTGGGTATGCTGATCAAGATCGGGAAAGATGCAAAGAACTTGAGGAACCTGGCAGCAGTGGATGAGTAGGTAACAGAAAGAATAGATTTACACAAAGAAGGAATCCTGAAATCATCTACCCTGCCCTGCTGAGTGAGGCACATGCTGTACAGATGATATCAAGAGAGTGAGAACTCTCTATTTCAGTTGGCACTTTGTTCCAATAGCTAATCACTGTAAATTAAAACTGTGGGACATATTTTTATGTGAATTTGTCTGTGTTCTAGCTTCCAAGCCACCAGTTCTTGTTAAGTCTTCCTCTTCTAGATTAAAAAAGCCCTTTTATACCTTACATTTTCTCCCTGTTCAGGTATTTCTGTGTTAGACTCAGTGTAAGATAATGCACACCAAAAGCTATGATTTGCACTTCTTGTATGCCTTATGCTGTCAGCTCAGGAAAAAAAAGCTAGGTGTCACTGTGACCAGCTAGACAAACACAAGTACTCAGCATGTCCTTATCCACCCTCTCTTGTCCTGCTGCCGTTTCCCTTTACACATGGGCTATGTGCAGTGACCTATGAGCAGTGCTGAAGCTCTGGGGAAGAGGACGAGATTTTAATGAGAGGAATGGGGTTAGTGTTTATATTACAGTAGCAATGAAAGGCTCTCATGAGATCAGAGCCCTTGTCATGATAGCTTTTGTGTTTTGGTGGTGGTTTTTTTTATTAAAAATATATATATATATTATATCCCAGAGGCTCTATAATCCAAATGGTCTGGAATTTAGGAAGACTGTATCCTCTCACACATGCGGAATTAAGATGTGGATTTTGAGACCACAGAGGGGAGCAAAATGAGGACTGCAACCCTCACCTCTTTCCCCTTGGTCCAGCACTGGTATTGTAAGAGCCTTCTGCATCTTGGGTAATTTTTAAAATTGGTATTGCTGTGCAGAAGAAGAGTGAGACAGTGTTGTTGTGTTGTTTGTTGTTTTTTTTTTTTTAAATACTGTTCCCTATTCCCAAGAGACTAGGAGTCTGCATGTAGCAGTGGTGTATTTCTATATATCAAAATAAAACGTAAATAATGATAATTGTAAGTGTTAGGGGCTACAAGACTCCTTTCCTCTGAGCAGGTGACTCCTCTAGGGGATTTTCAAGCATTTAAATCTGGCCCATTCCAGACACAGTATCAGGTTAGGTATTTGGTCAGGATGCTTAGCCAAAGCATCTGAAAATACTAACTCCAAGAGGATGGTTTCTTGTCCTACTTCTCTATCTAAAGGCATGGGTTGAGGGGTGGGGGTGGTGTTTGGCTTTAAGTGGAAACTTATCTGGTAAATCCAAGCTTTAAAAAAAGGCAAAACTTTGGAGTATGAATGAAGAGCTGTGTCTTGGCTCTGTTCCACAGTACTTTTCATTTTTAACTTTCCATTCCTGTATCTGCTTTAGCCTTTGTTTATGCTCTTTTCCATAGTTATACTATCTTCTCTGACCCTTCTTTCTGCTCTGTATCTCATCTGCTTGTACACTTACCCACCAGCCCTGGGTCCTTTACCTTTGTCCATAGCCCCAGGCTGTCTTTATCAGATTTACCCTTATGGCTACCCCATGGAGTATAGGAGTGCTCTCATCTCCATTCAGCAGCAAAAAAAACAAGACTCAGAAGAGGAAGGGGACTTTGGCCAGGGCCACCTAGCAAGTCTTCGGTACAGCTTGGGTTGACCAGCCCCTAAGACCAGGAGTGCTTAATCACTTAAGAGCTGGGTAACCTTCCTCTAGATTTTCAGTGGGATTATTTTCATTGAAAATTTTTCCCATCATACTAACAGTGCTTAGATGAGAAGAGGGACAATTTCCTTACAGTGGGCTGGTCCCTGTCCTTGGCAGACCTGTGCCTCTGGAAGTGGGACATAGCTGCACCTGGGGGCGTTACTAGGGTCCTTGAGACCTGGCCTGCAGGCTGCTGGGCGAGTTCCCAAGGGACATTGCCCCATCACAGTAGAGAGTGACCCTGCTGTGGCTTGCCTTGGGCTTGAGCTTGATGCTGCAGTGAGTCTTTGACAGCACCTAAATGTGGCTGGTGGGTGAGGCTTGCCGAGGCAGAGCGCAGTGGGAGGATGCTGCCGTGGGACCAATTGTGCTGGCACCTGCGAGGAGGCCAGGCTGGCTCTTGTTTGCTATTCCCTGCACACACGCAGGGAGCCTCGTGCACTAAATGACATCAAGGCTCATTATTTTCATCAGATGCCACATTTGTAACCTGTTACCGAGTGAATTGTGATAAAATAGACTGGAGCAGCCTAGAGTCTTACTCTCTGAGATGGCTGCTGTGAGCATAGCAGGCAGGTATAGAGCCTTACAGGGCTGCTGGCTCCAGCACCTTAAAGGCGCAGGGAGCTCTCTCAGAGAGTGGGGTGCCTGGATAAGCAGATGCTTATGATGCATCTTTTTGGCAGACACTGTGTGCCTGGGATGAGGGTGAACTGTGTCCCTTCCAATGGTCCTAGGAGGTCATTTACCTCCCTCCCTCTCCTTTTTGCTACTGGGGAAACTGAGACAGGAGGAAAGAGTGACTCACACAATGTCACATAGTAAATCTACAGCTTTATCTCCTAGTTTTGCACCCTGTGCTTGGAGCCAAGAACAGGTTCCCTACAAGTTACAATCCAAGTGGCAGGGTGAACAGTTTTCACTCTTTCTTTCCCCCATGCTGGAGTCCAGATGATGTATGTGACTTGCAGTGGTAGTTAAGAGCACAGAAAAAAAGAAAAAAAGAAAAAAAAAGAAAATAAAAAAAAACCCCAGCTCATTGCTAGGGTTTAGTTTTCTGTCTTTGAAGATTCTCAAAGTCTGCCAGGGACAGTCAGGTTTTTGAAGAGGAACTGTGTTTGTTTCCATACTAGGAGATACCAACTCTTTCAATTGCTTTCTGCTTCCCTCCCAAGCCTCTCCCTGCCCCACAGATGCAGACAAATATATTTGCCCTACAACATATTATGAAGCTGGATTAGACATTATCTTCAGTTTGTATGTGGCGAAACTGAGGCAATGAGAAGCTAAGAAATTTCTGCAAGGACACCTTTGTGTCTTGGAGAATTAGGAAGCTGAGAGCAGGACCTTTAGAGGAGATGAGATCTTCCAGTGCTGTGCATATATGTGATTGAACTGCACATCTTTTTATCTGGCTTCCAAATAAATAAGTTTTTATAGGATTAATAGATGCTGAATAGCAAATACAAAGATGCTTCACATGTGAACAGTATGTGTGACTGGTGGTGCTGCAGTGGAACGTGCTGGAGGTGGTTATAATGAAGGTTGTAAATACAGAGTTTCTTAGGAATTTTAATACATCAAAAAGTGTAGTTAGTACATCAAAAAGAATAGTTTTGGGGAAGTTTGACTAAACAGAATGAAATAATTTAAGAGCAAGATAAATATTTCACCTTGGCAAAATCAAGATGGTGTGACTTTTATAGCCTTTCTGTATTTTAATCTTTTACAAATAGAAGAAAATGTTGATCTGAAAATGTTTTCAATAGAAGTACAAACATTTATCAGAAAATAAACTGAAAATATTTGCTTCCAGATTTTTAGAGTTTAAAAATGACTCTGACGTAGTGAAATTATGAAGTACTTTATTGATATGAAAGGTACATGTTGGGTTGAGGGAGGGAATGAGCATTTTTTCTAACTTTATATGCACATGGACTCTGGTTACCAGCTGACCAGCTCTTTACTGCAGCACTTCTTTAATGCTTACTGATCCCTTATAAATATAATAGAAGGTATGCTCTACTCTCTGCCCCAAAGGTCTTACAATTTAAATTGGCAGTTCAGAAGAAATATCTCCCTATTTCAGGAACTGGAGCATAGCAAGATCAGTGATTTGCTCAAGGTGACATGGAAAGTATAAAAAAAACAGCACCAGCTCATTCCATTGTCCAGATGAGATTCATCTTCCAAGTTACCCCTCATTTTGGGAGCCCTCCATGATTTCCAAGCTGGCCTGCTTTACTGTCAGAGTGGCTTGAGGTGGGGAGATGGCCAGTGGCTAGGGACAGGAGTGGCCGGCCAGCTCTGCTGCAGCTGTCACTGCTCTTTGCTGACAGTTGCTGTAATCCATGGTGCCTGCTTTTATGGTGCTAATTAATCTCTTTTAATTAATGAAATCCTTCTACCTCACGTTCCTCCCCTTCTTTTCCTCTTTGCCTCTCTTCACCTTCCACAGCTGAAACCTACAGTCCTCCTTGAGCAGGGGCTGATAAAATCTCCAGCCTTTAAACATCTCTGTGTACTCGTCTGTGGCAGTGCTGGTGGCTCCATCTGCTTTTCTCCTTTGGTGCAGTAGCAGCTTAATCTTCATGGCCTGTTATCTTTGAAGCACACTTGATTTCTCAAAAGAAAAACAGCTAAGCATTTTAGCACCCGCTGCTTTCCTTCATAGTCTGCTACATGTCATTGCTGTTTAATCACGGCCCGAGTTTGCAAACACTGTGTATGCAATGGTACTCCTTTGAATAGGCTTATGGGCTTGATTGGGACAACACATTCAGATAACATTGCTTGCCTGCATCTTTGCACTCCAGGACTATGTTTCTCTTCTTTAATTCCATCCCTTAACTCCTACTCATAACCTTTTCTCTCTTCTCCTAGGGGTACATAGTCTAATTCTTGTCCTTGTGCTATGAAGCTTGTCATTGTGGGATAGGTAAATCATGGAGCAGAAAAGAGTCTTGGGAATTGCAGGACTGGATGTACCCAAGCAGTCCACCCCTGCTCCGAGTTATCACTTCTGGTATTCCTGAGAAAGCGAGTACCAGAGCCCGGCTGCACAAGCAATGCACAACACACAACAAAAATATAGTCCTGGTCCTGCAGGACATTCAGTTCATCTTGGGACAAAGGGCCCATTTTTGCACTCGCAGACACATGTCACTGCTTGGCTGAAGGGTGATAGAAAGTTCCAGGGAACAGAGCCATTGGCATTACAAGGGGAGATTTCCATACCTCTGCACATTCGACTGATAATCACAGCATATTTTTTCCCTTTGAAAGCCCTGCCAGATATGTTGTTCTCTTTGTTAGATTTTTTTTTCCAGCAGGTTCTTTCCCTCTCTCAATGTCTAAGTTTACAGTGCCTTTCCTCCAGTTCTGGTGGCTGATTTACATACAAAAGAGTGATCAGCTGCGGGAAGAACAGTCTAGCGGATCAAATACTAAGTGACATTAAGTGGCATCTAAATGACATTACTTCGATTCTCTGCTGAGCTATGAGTTGCTGTGTGACCATGCACAGAGTAATTAATTCCTATGCCTTAGCTCCCCAGCTGTAAAATGGGCATGGTTCTGAGTTCCTGGGAAGTCCTGCATTAGTCTGAGGCCAAAGTGAGCCCTGCCTGGGCAGAGCTGAGAAACAGTGGTGGTGGCATTCATTCAAACACATCCTTAGAAAGCTGCTAGAAAGGCAGTTACTGTGAGTGGGAAGAATTGTATTGTGTCTCGTTTGCGTGACAGACCCATGCTTTTACGTGACAGAAGAACTGCATAGGGACCCTCTAGTTTTATCAGCTTCTGTTTTTTTTTCTGTTCATCCCCATCCCTTTGGGTCAGAACATGCACACAGTCCAGCAGAAGGTAGAACTGCAGACTGGCTCCTTAGCACAATGAAGGTCCAGGTGTACAAATCAATATAGGGAGATAAACTTTCATGGCTTTTATAGTAGTTCATATTTTAGAGAGAAAAACATACTTTAAAGAGTGGTGATAAGAAAGTGATGTTAAAAAAAAAAGAGCTTTGTCTTGCTGAATGCATTTGCTCACACTCGGTCTCACTTTCCTCATGACAGTGTAAATCCAGAATTGGTCTGTTAAAGTCAACATGAATAAATTAATTTTCAGCATATGTTCTCCATGTACTTGGACGGAATCAAGTCATTGGTGTAGCATCAAGTCACTGTTATACCAGAAACTGCAAATGCTTTATGAAAGGCATATACCTTGTGGCTTTAAAGGACTAGATTCTTTTCCTGATTGTGCTGATGTAAATTGCAGATGATCCTGTTCAGGTCAGGGTGAATCCTGACAGGCTGAATAAAGTCTGACTCAAGATGTAGAATTACATGAAAAAAGAAGGGTACAACAGGGAGACCACAGAGGCTTAGTAAAAAGTCTTGTCATCTTCTCTCATGGTTGCATACAAAAGGTCTACCCCAGCTTTCACTCTGTCTCAACCCAAAAATAGACCCCAAGTGTCCCTTGCAGAGACCTTTGCCTCTGGATTGGAGGTAATTTCAGCCAAGCAGTAATGTGGAGGTACTGAACCTTTCTTCCCAAAAGGCAATCTCATCCATCCTTGAAAGGAAACCTGTGGATCAGCATGTGCTTTCATGCCCTATCATGCTTCTCAAGCAGTAAAAGAGTATCATACACTGAGAGAGAGACTGTGGGGTCTCCACTGACACCAAACACGTCACTGAGCTGCCAATGCAATGAGAGCTGGGAGAGCTGCTGGCCTAGGATCAGATGTCAAGAAGTGGCAGGAGGTGAGAAGTGCCAGGAATACTGCTTCCCAGCTGGCTCTGGAAACAGTTTATGCCTGTGTCCGTCTGCACTCAGATCAAAGCCTCCCTGAATTATTCAGGTGCTCTTTGAAAACTCTCATCATGCAGAAAGTGAAGGCAGGTTGGCTTTACCTGGTGGAAAACGAGCACTCATTGTAAGCTCCAGGGCCAAACCACGGTTCCTCTGCTCACACAATGACAGTGTCTCCTGCCACCTTTATGGCAGGAGTTCTCTCTTCTTGTTACACCAGGTTCTTGCGTATAGGTCTCAAATGTGTGAGCCTTCAGTAGGTACTTTGCATCTAATTGGGCCCATCCTTGCAGTCCTGCACTCATGCATTGATACTGCCTTCCCCAGTGTTTTGGGCATGTGGAAATAGGTGCATTTAAGAATATCTACTAGCAAACCCATCTGGATGGTTCAGCCTAAAAGAATCAAATAAGATAGCACGAACTTGAGATTTCCTGGAGGGTGATGGCAGCGTGCATTCTGTTGTGCCATGATGTTGCAACCACTCTGTTGAAGTGATGGGGCACCAGCGCTGACCTCCATGCTCCGAGAGCAGCAGCGCACAGCAGACAGTGCTGCACAGCAGCTTAAAAGAAAAAAAAAAAAAATGGCCTGAGAAAGCTAAGTGAGGCAGGGTCAGAGCTCTCTGCTGTCTTTTAAGCTACCAATGGCTTCCTCTTCTAGGGAGTGAGTCCCGCAATGCCCATGTTAGAAGAGCTGGTTTGGTGTCTTCATGGGCAGATGCAGCTGTCTTACAAGGAGAGACTATGTGCAGTCTTCATACCACTTTCTGTATATTAAGCCCTCTGCATATCCAAGGCTGGGGTTACTCAGTCCAGCATTATCAACTGTGAGGTCTTTGACATATTTCAGTTGTGTGTTTTCTTTTAAATGCCAGTGCAAGGAGACAAATTATTACATGAAAAAGTAATTTTCATTTTTAGAACGGTGCTGGACTAGCCACATGGCTGAGAAGGTGAAAGGATTAAAAAGGAAAAGAAAACCCTCGATCATCCCCAACATCTGAGATTTTGAGGCTGTCTTCTGAGTTGTCGAACACTTGCAGCCCCTGTTACTAGAAGGTTCATCAGCCAAATCCCACTTTTCATCCTCTGCTGTTGACTAAGTTAACAGCTTACAGATTTAGAGAGTCAGGCTGTTCTTGCAAGAACAGGTACCAGCAACAGTAGTGCTTGTGATAGTCCACATTGATCTCCTAGAATCACATGACCTTTTTTCCTGCTTGCAAGGCCTGTGTCCTTGATGTGCACAACTGCGAATGATGGTGGTCTGGAAACCCCCCAAACCCCTCCTCATAAATCATTACCAGCAGCATCACAGAGTAGCTCCCCAATAGACAGTGAAGTGGTTTGACAATTTCATACTGGGAACTGATGACCTGTTGCATTCTAGCTTAGGCACGTATGTTGCCACGTACTACCAGGAGATGATGCTTTGAGAAAAATGCATGCTTCAGAGAGAAAGTGATTATATGGAACAATGTCCACAGCAGAGCTGCAGTGCAGGGACCTGCCAACAGTTCTTTGGCCTCCAGAGTGAGGTATATTTTAAAATATTTATTTATCTATTGTTTTGGTCATTTACAGTTTCACAACAATATCTGAGTGGCCTCAGCATTACTTGTGGTTTCTAGGCGTTCATAGTTCCTGTTACAAAGAAGTTACAATCTAGTGAAAATATGTTAATTGAATGTTCCGTTCTGAATATTAGCTGTAACTTGAGAGAATTACCTTGCAATATGATCCCCATTCTGAATATCTGAAATATGAGGTTTTTAAAGGCCAAAAAATGACAGTTGTATACCTACACTTTTAAAATTCACTGTTTTCCCCATCACTTTTCAGATGAAGCACAGGAATGAAATGAACAGGACTAGCAGGGATCTCAGGGGTTATCGAGTCTGGGTTTTTTCCATGGGAAAATGACTGCTTTTCCTGCTGTATTGTAATGATTACAAAAAGTGAAGGGAGTGGTTACTATTTTTGCATGCGTGCTAATACTTGCACTGCAGTCAGTTACCGAAGAGTCAGTGGTAAAGATTACTGGAGACTGTACAACCTGCAGATCAGCTAAAAACGTCTTTGCCCGTGTACATTACTCAATAGCTGAAATAAAAGATTCTCTTCCTCTTCTCATGTGAAACTAAGGAACAGAAAACATTTTTAATGTAAATTTCTCTATGAAATATTGGTTGTTATCAAGAAATGAATGATAAAAAGCACACTTAAAGCCTGATTGATAAACACTACTGCCATTGATCTTGGAAGGGATTTGTAAGGATCCCGTGTGACTTAAGTAGTCCTTTGTTGACTGAGTTTCCTGATCAGGCTGTATCTTCTGTAACACTAATATTTATCCATAACTGGGTAAGTACTGAGAGAATGGAGCCATAGAGGTATAGATTAATACATAAATACGGATTGTTATTGGATCAGATACTCACTTCATGGCTTTTGTTGTTCAAGATATGCTCTTTAGACATGTTGTTGGGTCTTGAGGACAGAATAGGTATCTCCCCCTGGCTTGCGTAAAACATCTCTCTTTTAAGGAAACTGGCACAGTTATTCCAGTTTAGCTGGCCCATAGTGCTACAAGGTGGTTGTGGAGTTGCGATCTTGGAAGGTTGCCTCTGGGATAGGTGCAAAGGAGCAGTCTAGGATATTCCTCCAAGCTGCCCTCCAAGCTTTGGAAGGATCTGACTGGTAGGCCTAAATTAGGAGGATACATTTTGTAGTTTGTGGTGTTAAACTAAATCTAATGTGCCATCTGATGTGCTGGAGGGTCTGTCTGAACTGCTAGGTCTGTTCTCCCCTCTGTGTACCATGATAGGCAGGGCAAGGATTTCTTGCCTCTTTAAAGCGGACCGCGGTGTGGTTAGGAGATGCAAAGGCAACAGCTTTTTGCCAAGATAGAACTGCTGTGATTCACCAGCTCAGACTTCTACTGTACTTTGTGTTCCTATCGCGCTGATAAGCATGGAGGGACAGGCATGTGTTTAGAGACATCTGCAGAAGAAATGCACTTAAACCCCATATTTGAACACTGCCAAAGACTGGGAAAATCCAGACCAGGAATTCAAAACTTTGAAGTACAACTCTGCATCTCCAGGTGCCAGATGCTGCAGTTCTTCACTGGACACCAGTAATCACGTGCAGAGGAAGAAAGGTTTCTTGTTCAGCAGAGTTGTTAGTGGGAGGCCTAAACTCTGCAACACCAGCGCAATATCACCACTCCCAGGACTTCTTTGCATTCTTCAGCTTATATATGTAAGATAAAGTTTTGGTTCTACTGACCCAGTTGGAAAATACACGTTATATTGGATTAAACCAGAATGCATCCCATTGTTTTCCAATTGGGCAAGAGAATGTGAAAAGCAGTGCAGGCATCATTTGTAAATCTCTGCCGTATGGTAGACACGTATTTCTGTCTCTTGTTTAAAGGCGGAGATACGTCTCAGGGCCTGGCTTGATGTTTTCTGTGAGGGAAGTATTTTCAAATCTTAAAGCCATAACAGCATGGAGGGGGGAATGGGGTAATGGAGCACTGGGGTGGATTGCTTAGGGAGGTTGTGTAACCTTCATTGTTGTTCTTAAAAACAGGCTAGACAAAAAGGTTTAGAAGTATTTTAACGATGGTTGATCCTGTCTTGGCAGAGGCATGGTCTTGACAATCTCCTAAGGTCAACTGTAGCCTTATTTTCTGTGATTCTGTAAAAGGATAATGATATTATTACTATTGTTATTATTATTATTTATTTTCTCTTGCTACCATTCAAGGATTCAAGGAGCACTTCTCCGAGATCAGAATCTGGCATTGCCTGGTGCTGTACTCACATGCTAGAGAAAGATGGTCCTGCCCTCAGAGAGCTTACAAGTATGAGTCAAGAAGCAATGCCTAGTATGGACAGCTGAGGGAATACAGTAAGGAGCAATGAGACGCTATTGATCAGCAGGATAGGCAGTACTCATAATACATCAGCAGCCTAACTGCTGTCAGATTTTTGCAGGCATCATGGCTAAGGAGAAGTTGAAGGAGGATAATGAGGAAGCTTTGCAAATGAATTCTCCAGGCTCCCACCACCTCTGCTCCAGAGCTGGGCAGCAGCAGGATAATGGTTTGCCTCCCACTTCTGACTGTTCTCGTGTCCCTGCCCGCCGCTGCCCACTCTCACCGAGGGCACAGGTGGTGCTTTTGCAAACTTCCTTCTAGCCTGTGTTGTGTCAGGATGGCAGGAGACAGAGCCAGGATAAGGCCTGGCCCTCTATCCCACATGCTGTGGGATCTCTTCCAGTGACAAGAAGTAAAGTTGATGAGTCTGTATCGAGACAGTGAAGTGACCCCCGTGCTGCTCCACATAATTAATAAATAAAGCACTGGGGGAGTTTTTGCCATGCCGGCTGCTATGACAGGGCTGTCTACGGTGCACTTAAGCATTAAATGACCAATTTCTGTCAGACTAACTTCCCAAGCCTCTCTCTCTCTCTCTCTCTCACTCACAAAGCTAGCTTCCTCGCTCCCTGCACTTGGAGTTTTTCAGCAACTGATGGCTCCTGGTTCATTTCTGTGGAATTAATTGGTCCCTGAATGAATTCTGTTGACAGGGCAATTTATCATGTGTTTGGGTTGACAGTGTTGGATACCGGTAAAGGGGGAGAGTGGTGTGTGAGTGGGATGAGGGGAGATGGACAGGGTGGGGGTGGGTGGGAGGATGAAGAAGAGGAGGAGTAGACGAAAGGGGAGGTGGAGGAGGAGATTGTTTAAAAAAATAAAATGAAAGAGAGGAAAAATTCTGTTCCTCTTTGACTCCCTCCAGTCTAACTCAGTGCGATGGATAGTGCAGAAAAGGGATGGGAGAAGAAGGGGGGAGGAAGGGAGTGCCACTTGTGTCATGACAGGAGTCAGGGTGCTGCTTTTTCACAATTTGCACCATGGCTATGGGGATTAAAAAAAAAGAAAAAGAAAAAAAAAAAAAAAGAAAAAAAATCCCAACAGTAAAAGCTAGTAGTTGTTGTGTGGTATCTCTGGGGCTCAGCCAGAAACCTCCATGTGTAATGTCCCCATGTCTACTTCTCCCTCATACCAAAGTGAGTGGGAAGCTAGGGACAAATCTGGTTAACCCTCAAAATGCTGATACGTGCCCAACTACTGTTTCAATAGGTACTGAGTGGTGTCCAGCACCTCACAATATGTTGGTATCTGCCATTGTGTCTACTAGTCAGAGACATCCAAGAAGGAATCACATCTTACAAAATAACATCAGGGATTTGGGTTCTGTTTTCCCTCAGTATGGGTCAGAAAGGGGTGCCTTTCAAAGAATTTGAATAAAGATCAAATAGATTTTAAAAATTATGTCTTTTCTATGAACCTTTGAGTGACCTAAAGAGGTACACTAAAGACTTGATCGGGGGAGGTATGTCTGTGAAATGTTGGTTGCATGCACGTGCAGAGGATAGGCTCCATTAGTATCATCTTCACCTCAGTCTCCTCCCCAGCCTTCCCTACACTGTGAGTGGGATGTTCCAAAATAATCAATGCTGAGATCAGTGGAAGAGTTATCAGTAGTTTTCCTGCTGATCTCGCTGGGAGCAGCAATAAGTCAGAGCTCAGCATTTCTGAAATTTCCATCTGGAGCCTTCAGCTGCATTTGAGCAGGACCTGCCTTTGTTTCTCAGAGCACTGTGGCTCAGTTTGCCAGCGTTCAGTCGTCATCTTTGTCTTGGGACCAAATGTTTCATCAATCCAGCTGACAAAATGAGGCCCATATCATAAACAGCCTGGAGACAGAACTGAATTTGAGTGGCAAGCCCCAAGTGGGGGGTGGTGAAACACGAGTGGGGTGGTGGTAGATGTTCTCTCTCTTATTTTGTTCAGTCAGATATAATGCAAATGCAAATACAATTCTCATCTGGTAAAAATGGTGCAACCGAGCATTAGAAGACAGACTGCTTGTTTATGGTTGTCTTTACATTGTTGCTTTTACCCTGGGTTCTAGCCTGCTCCTACCTGAGAACATTTGAGCATCAGATCTTCTAGAGTGCTGAAATGGAATAGGTAGGGTGAGGAGATGTAGGGAGCTGGCACAGTCAAAGTGCAGAGGATTTGAGAGAGACTTTTTGTAGGGACCCCCGAGTTTCCTGCCAATTAGAAAGCCAGTTAAAGTTACAGCACTAAGAGCGAGTGTACAGGAAAAGACAGCCAGGCAAAGGGATACTGGATAGAGGGAAGATTTATTTTCAAATACTTCTATTTTTGTTCTCTTGGTATGATCACTCCAAGGAAGTGGTGCAAGCAGCTCCTTCTCAATGCTTTTGTAACAGGTTTCCATGGTAGTTACTCAGGCAAATAAAGCTCAGATTCATCTGTAGTGCACAGGATCAACCCTAGAAATACTCCTATCAGAGATGAGTGGATCCAAAATAACAAGTTGTAACTTGAGATAGTAGGCTAAGAAGGAAGCACATGAGTGTAGCAGTTTTTTATGTGAGATCCTAAAGCACAAGTTGTGTGAGTTGAGGACCTGTTGTTTGTTGTAGTTTATGACAACAAACAAAAATACATGTAGGAACTGACATATACAGATTGACAATGGTGGCAATAATAACTGAGCAGTGATTTTTCTGCACAGACGTTATGCAAACAGAGCTTAATCAGAAAACATAGGAGATGTATGTGGTGGTTGGAAAGGACCAATCTGAATTGGGGGTATCTGAAGGGAGAACCTGGTTGGTTACAATCCCACGGAACAGAAACATTGTTGATTGCTAATGAGAAGGTGCTTGCATAGTTGAGTGTCTTTTTATAAAGAGAGCTTCCACACAGAAATATAAAGCTTAAATCCAGGTTATTTATTAAGGGGTTTTTTTTCCTCATTAAAAACAAGATTAGTAGTATTACAGTTTATGAATCAAAATTAAGAATATACAGTTGGGTAGCAAAGGCTCTGCAGCATAATATACGAAGATCTGACAAGCTCCAGCAGCTATAAGTTGATAGTAGGTAAATTCAACCAGAAATAATGTGCATATTTCCAACAGTGCAGGTAATCACCTGTCAAAATATTCTAGCTAGGGTTCACTGTATTTTCCAGCACTCAAACCTTTGTACTTGGTAGCAAATGTTCCTCAGAAAGATTCTTCTAACTCAACCCTAGCTATTGGACCTGCAGCAGGAATTAATTCAAAGCAACCCTATGGGTATCTCATATCAGAGGCCAGACAAGATGATCACAGTGCACTAGGAGTCTCCTCTGGGGTAGCTGTGGCAATGAACTTGAAAACAGCTATCTTAAAAGTCAATGCCTGATTCCAGTTTCATTTACACACTGTTTACATGAGTGTAACTCTTTTGACTTCAGACTTCTGATTGACAGTGGTGGATACAGAAGGCAAATCAAGCTTCTGAGAAAAATGGTTATGATCGGGCTGTCCTGAGCCAGTCAGGTGAACATGACATAGGACACATTAATGGAGTAAACAGGCATATTTTCACTTATGTCACTGAGCCTTTGGGACAGAAACACAAACGTTTTTATAAAAAATAAAGGCTCTAAAAATTGAAAAGAGAGTAAAACCTGAAACAATACAAATCTTTCTGTATTGTGAAATGGAGATGAAAGAACTCTTGTGGTTGAAAAGGCAATGATTCAAAACTGAAGTCTGCATAAAATAGTGGAGACAAAATGGACCAAAACGAGCTCCAGGCAGGTTGCATTTAGAACTAACCAGGATACAATAGGTAGCTAGCTAAGATGACAAGGCTGATGACTTAAAAAATATTCAATATGAAGTTCCTGCAGCAGCTGCTATGATTGGAAATGTAGGCCAGAGTTGCAGGCTGAGTTGCCTCACTTTTAATGCTAAATCTGTGGATTTAGGAGTATAGGATTAGTAAGACTGGGCCAGGCCTGTGTTTTGTTTGGTATACCATCTCTAGGAGTAGTCTCAACAGATTCTTAAGAGGAAGGCAGAAGAACTGCGCAATGGGCAGACATAGGAAGCATCTGCAGTTTGCTGGAGCTCAAGTAATCTGCAGGTTGGCTTAATCCCAGAAATGTTCGTATCTTTCCAGAATGCTTGTTGAATGTTCATAACTCTGTTTTGTTTTTTTTCTAAGCTATAAAACTGTCCAGTCTTTTCTGGAATCTTGGTAACTTCGTGTGGTTACAAATTCAGTTGGTCAAAATACAAACTGTTGGGGAAAAATTTTAACCAGCTTTGAATTTGCTGCTTTGTAATCTAACCAAGTGTCATCTTTTTCATGTGTTCTTGTGACCTGCAGGGTCTGGTTCTGCTAAGGAAGCCTCTGGCTTGCGTTCTGGGGAGTGTTCAGGAACCATTTTGATGAACTCCAATTAAAAGTCTTCCTGACACAGGGGACGCAGAGGTCAAAGAATGCCCTGAGCAGCACAGCAACAGACTACGTGGAGCACAGATAAAGGTAAGAAAATGGCATAATCGGAAAACAGAACAGAAAATTCCTGAAAACATGAGAGAGATTTGAATTTGGAAGGATCTTTGAGTGAATGGTTCAGCTAAGATTTCTGCCTGGAGCCCAGAAGAACTTGATAAAGATTCTTGTATACTTGGTGGAGAAAACAACAGTGATAATAATGCTCTGTCTCATTATGTAGTGATTAATCTGGAATGGAAGTTTGCAGAAAGTTGTAGATGGTCGGATCAGAAGCAAGAGCTTTTTATAGTCATGTGAGACTTGTAAGGAAGAATTATTGTGGTTGCTTGACGATAAGAGATCCCTGAGTGCCTTGTGTATGCCTGTGATTCCAGTTGAAGCTATGGGAAGTCTGTTGCTCTTAAATAACCTAACATAGGTGTTCTGAGACACAATGTAAGTGCCTGATCTTGTGAGAGAAGCAGGAGACCTTGATATGTTGCTAGAGATGGCACTAGTCTGCTTAGCAATTTGTCTTTAACCAACTCTACCTATGGCTAGTAAAAGAAATTCAGAAGACTGACTTCCCAGCCAAGTGGATACTCAGTCATGAGCAGAACTGACAGATTCTCGCTGACATTTGTAGAGTCAATCTTTGTCTTTAGGACAGCATGAGTAACCTGTCATACCAATGTTGTAGCATTAACTGAGCTAGATAGGAACTCTCCAATGAGTCTGAGGGACTTAACCTCAATGTAAATAAACATCTATCTGGCTGTAGGACTAAGAAAAGGTAATGACTTTGGACAGAAAGGTAATATCTCATTGCTCAAGTTGAGGACCATAATTGATTGCATAAACAAGTTGGTTGCTATCAGTATCGTGTATTTTCAAACACTGGAGTCACATTGGAATTCACAGCAGAAACCACTGTGAGTAGTAGTCTACTACTTTGGCAGCTTGGAGAGTAGCACGAATGAGCTCTTTTGCACCATGTTTATTCCAGGGACATTAAATCCTCCTTGGAGGAGGTATGGGTCATGTTCACAAAAAGGTGATGACTAGTGCTTTTCTTTTCAGACTGTTTTCATCTCTCCTTCTAATGACCGTTTTCTTCTCTCTTTGGCCTCTTTAGTCTGGGCTGTATCTTAGGTGACTTGTTCATTATTTGAATAAGAGATGGCTGAGAAAGATCACTTGGGGGGGAATATAGTACAATGGGGATAGATGGCAGAAACTATAGTTGTTGTTATTTTGGCCCTGCTAACCGAAACTAGAATCCCACCATTTTTTTTCAAAGTTGATCAGTTTGTAAACAAGCCATGTTAGACAAAGCACTGCTAGTTTTGGGTGCCTAGGGAGAAACAGTGTCAGGAAAAAACTTTATCCATCTTCACTAAGCAAACCAGATAATCAGTGGCTTACAGATTCACTGCACCTTAGTCGTTTTGAAATTGGGTTAATGGGACAAAGTGAGAGGACCTGCGATCACAGCGCTTATGTATGATGAGGAGCATAAGGAAGTTTGCAGCTGTATGATTTTTTTGTCAGTGTATATCTTCTCTGGTATCAGCATGGGTAATTTCAAACTGAGAAGTGTCTCTTTTGGCAAATTAAGAGCATGAGAACCCTCTGCTGTTCTGGAGCATAAACCTAACTCAGTATTAAGATTCCAGCAGCCTTTTGAGGCTTTTGGTTGGGCATTTAATGCAGACTCTGATGCTCACTGTTACAGTATGCAGATATGTATTGCACCAAAACCACACATGCAATTCTGTGTGTATGTAAACAAATAATCCAGGCTTGACTTCCCTGTATTCTGAGTGGCTGTGCAAGGGAAGAGATGCATCAAAGCTTCTGCTTTTTCTTGTATTAAAGCCCTTCTAGATGACACAAATCTAGTGCCTTTAGTGATGTGTGACTCAAAAGGAAGGGTTCCAAAAAGCCTTGCCTCCTTTCCTCCCAGTCATCTTTGAATAGAACACAAAAGTGATGAAGCCCTGTGATATAACCACATAAACATATGCATTCCCCTGCCACATCCTTCACCATGGGTCCCGAATGTTCTGTGTCTCCCTGTCTTCTGAGAGAACAGGTGATGTCTGTGCTCAGTCTCAGTTTGTGAAGGCGAACAGGTCTCAGAGCAAATAAAAATGTTATTGATTTTTTTGTTTTTGCTGTATCAGCCAAGCAAAATACATATGAAGAGGTAAACACATGAATAAACAAACAATAATGGGTCAAAATAGGCAATCCATATGCAAAGATAAAAATAGAAAGACACATAGAACAATATTGGAGACATCAATGTTCAGGTTTCCAGAATCAAAGACTGTTCTGAGTTCCCTTTAGTTTTGTTTCCACTCTCCTCTCCTCTCCTTTTGGTGGGAACTTCTCATCTGGCACCTTGACTTGGAGCAGGATTTCCTGGGGAGTCAGTAATGGCAGAGAAGTTGTCTTCAAGGAGAAGAAATGTTCAAAATCACTAGGATGTTTCCCAGGAATGGTACTTTGTAGCCTTTCCCCCCAAAATATTTTGCTTTTACGGTTTATTTTGTGGTAGCTCTTTGAGACCTCTGGCATGGGCCAGGAGCCCACTGTGTTACCTGCTGTGCAAACACAAAGCAGTAAGAGAATTCCTGCTACAAACAGTAATAACCTTAACCTCTCGAGAGTGATCACCTGATATAGACAGAAGGGGGAGCACAATTAATAGTTGGAGTGTATAAGTCCCTTCTGATTTATAGTAAAACTTAAAAAGAAGTTGGATGGTGAATATGTATCCTAGTTGGTAGAAGAACAGGGGAAGGTTTTCCTAATGAACTTAGAGAAAAGAATTTTCAAAGAAGGGTAAATTAAAAATAAATTCATTAATTAAAGCCAAAGTCTGATTAGACATAGAAAAAATGATGGATCAGGGATCTTTAGCAACTGGTGTTACAAAAATTTTCTAAAAAGGCTCAGTGTATAATATACAGCTGAGTTGCCTGAACACTCCTCAAAGTCTCCTAGTAAAAATACTGATCTGTACATATTTAAATGCCTAGCTCACATGTGGATCCTTTCAAGGAGCTGGTCACAACTGTAGAAACTGAGCCTTTGGAATATTCTGACAAAGGTGAAGATAGATAATAAAACATTATACAGTTCAGAATATTGGCCAATTTCTTATGGTTACTGGCCAGTGAATCCTCAAAGTAGAGTACTGGGATGGGAATAAATCATGGAAGAAAATCTCACTCCTGAGTGCATCTGCAACAAGCACAGATGGCTGATGAACTAGGAGAGTGCCGGGCTATTGGTGATTTGGGGAAGTTGTGGTGTTTGGTAAGATCCCTGAATACGGGTGACATTTTAGAGAGCTGCTTTTGGGAACCTTGGCCAAGCATCTCCCTGTATTAATAGTTTTATGGTCATTGTTGGGACTGTCACCGTGAGCTATCGGTTGTTAGCACTTTCTTTCCACTGTGTAACATCTTAAAGTTTCTCTTCTGTCACAGCATTTTTCCAGCTGATTTGCTTAGACTTTGTTTACATTATGTGTATGTATTCCTCTGCCAGAAAATGATGCAGCAGGTAGAAAACTTGTGTTGAAGATTCATCATTTTTCCTTGCATTTACTCTCTCAAGAATCTGGCAAACCTTTCAAAGTACATCAGTGGGGTTGTCTGAGCAGCCACTTCTTGTCTCTTCCCAGAACGTGATTGCTTCCCAGCATCCTTCTGCTGGGGCTAATTGGTGGTGGCCCCCTTCGCTTGTATTCATACCTGCACAAAGGGCAGGAGAATCCAGTGTGCTGACATGGCTGGTGAGAATTGTGTGTTGTTCCTTTTCTGTCAATGAGCAGCACTGAATGACTCGCTTCCTCTCTCTGTTTTGTCTAACAATGAGTAGGTTGGTCAGGACAGGAATGATGTCTTACTTTGTACAGTGCGTAATGCACAGAGTCTTCATCTCGGTATCTCTACGTGATATTGTAATATGGTTCATAATCACAATACATAGGGACTCTAACGTTTCTTTCCGTGACTGTAGCCTGTGGCTATGTTACTCTGTGTGCTCATTCAGTACCTCTTAAGCTGCCTGCTATAAGCATTCTTTTAGCAGTCTTTTCAAGACCCCAAACAATGATGTACAGATTGTATTTTGACCTTATACGTGTAGCCCAGCAAACGTGTATATGAATGCTAACTAGCATCATCTGGTCAATGTTTTACCAGATTCATCTCTCACATGAAAATCAGTACTTTGTATGCCCAGTTTGGCAAGTCTCAAACACTCAGTGAGAAAGAATTGCTTTCCTCCACCTGCAAGAATAATGACATGAGCTTAAATGTCATAAAGAGCTTTTTTGCTATTTGTTTTCAAGCTCTTTGTCTTGTCTTTTTGACCCTGCGATTGAAGCAGGACAGTGGAACCACATGGACTCACAACTGTTTTAGGAAGGCTGAGATTTTTGTTTTATATCATATATCCTGTAACTGCAGCAAAAGCACAAAACTTTCATGAGATTTGTGAGGCAACTGTGAGAATTAGTAACGTACCATATTCTGGTTTTGTGAGAACTGGCTGGCTACTGCACTGCCAAGACAATTACATTGATACCCGCGAACAATGTAAGTGACATATGATGGCAGAGCTGTTCTGAGCAAAGCAAAGTAAAAAGAGAAGATACAGGTGCCTGAGATGAGGTTTGTGATGGGGTGCTGAAGAGGCAACATAAATCTATCATCAAACAGCAGCTCTGTGGAAGAACAAGTTTCTTGAATGGTTCAGTGGCAACCTAATGCAAATATGCAAATGATTACTCTTTGAAAAATTAGGTTAAATTCTCTTTTTGAATGCAAAAAAAAATTATGAATAAAAAATTGACACCCTTTTTTGGGGCACACAGCAGAGTTCAGAATTTTCCAGTGAAAACTGGGCAAGTAGAGATGTCCCCTAAAGTCTGATCTCCCTGGGGATCATTCCCACAGGTATCATCAGCTCCTAAGTGCCCCGGTTCCTCTCAAGCACCATGGTGTGAGCTATTGCTCTTTGCTGCCATTTTTCTTACTCTTTTATGCCTTTATAAAAAATGCTTTCCTTGACATGCAAGGCCTCGTTCAATCAGTTTGCAATCCCCTCCTTTCCTAGCAGAGAGGCAGAAATACCTTCTCTGCTTCTCTTCCTCAGGGGGTGACCAGATAGGCAGGGTGCACGCAGGGGTTTGGAATATGTCCTCTCTCTCCTCTGTGGTATCATGGCTCAGTCCCCAGAGCCCCAGGGATAGAGCATGTCACATTTACTGCTCCTGCTACATCCTTTTAGCCACCAGAAACCCTGCATAGTTTAAGGAATCAAAGCTTTCACTTAAGATGTGAAAAAAACCCATGTCCAGAACAAAAGGTGATGCCAGTTCCTTGCCACTCACCAGAGCCATGAGGAAAGAGCCGAGCTGCAGACTGTATTGAAAGTGAGGAGGGTAAACTCCCCCTTCCTCCTTTCCCATCCCAGCCCCAACCCAGCCCCCAATAAGGCTTCATCTCTCCGTGAATGGAGTCCCTCTGAGCACGATGCTGAGCCAGAGGAGTGACAGGTGCCTCCTGATATGCCTAAATGAGAAGAACCAATCGGAGGAACCTGCCCAGCTTTTGTTGTCATCTGGCTTTGCTCACGAAAGATGAGTTTGATTGACAGATGCATCAAGGTTCACAGTTTATTGGTTTTTGCAAAAGAGCCAGATCTGCCAATTTAGACAGGGGAGTGACACAAAACTTTCCATCTAAATGGACTAATTTTACCACAGGGAATTCCCAGGCAGAGCGCGCCAAGGCAGGCGCAGTCCTGTTTTATTTTTTAACAAGGACTGAATGACAAATATAAACGACAGTTCTGGGCTGACGGAACATCAGCATTTGACACTTCACAGGGGAGCGGTGAAATAAACAATAGGCAGAGAAATTGAATTAGAATCAGATCAGAGTCAGCTAGAGAGGGAGAGGAGGGCCTGATTCTCTACCAAATCATTTATAAAAGAGCAAACTGAATACTAAGTAGGTATAACATGCTCACATCCTGGTTTATTAACAAATTTAACCTACTAGCGTATTACACTTGCGTGATATAAATGGATGGCTGGACAGAGGTCGGTGGTAGGGGAGACCAATGCACAGGGCGTGGGAGCGGATAAGGGGTTTCTGTCCATGGTGATGCAAACCTCTTGTGATAATCTTGCCCTGTGTTACTAATAGACTCTACATAAAGTCAGAAAGCAAAAAGTATGACAAATTTCTCTCCTGTTTCCCCTGCATGTTGCCTGCAGAGTTCTGTCCGATCTTCCTGTACTCTGGTGCTTGATAACTTTTGGGTACCCAGCTTTGCAACCTTGGCTCAATTCTTTTGCTGCTATTTTTTTCTCTAGGACTTTTCAATTTAAAACAGGCAATCCATGACATTTAAGAAGAATGATTCTGTGCAGAGTCTGTCTGGGACTTCTGAGTGTGGACCGTGTCTGCTTGAGATAAAAGGTTGTCTCAGCTGATAGCGTTAGCAAGCTATTATCCTATTTCTGCTCAGCTTTAACAGAGGGATAGGATATATAAACTTTCCCAATGGGTTAGACAGCTAACTGTTTGTTAGCTAGGCACTGCTTGGTAGAAATTTGGATTCCTGGATTTTATGTCATGCTCTGAGATTTGAAGCGTATCTAGAAAAGTGATTTTCTATCTTTTTCAATTAGCAAACAGTAAGAACAAAAAACAATCAGTAGAAGAATAGCTGCCAGTATAGTGCATCTAGGTCCATAAGCTCACTTTTTCCAGTTACGTTAAGAGCGGTTTCCTCAAAAATAAACTAAATATTTTAAAAACATAAGTTAAAAACTACTACTGATCTTGATGTTAGAGAGAGGGGCATGAAGATAAGGGGCTTTGGATTGATTTGCTTGTTAATGATGATTTGACTTTCATATATAAGTCTGAAAAGCGCATATGTGGAAGCTGCCTTATTAGCTAGGTGCTGTAACTAACCATTGCTGGCATATTAAGGAGGTGCCAAATGCAGATCTGTAGTTAAAATTGCATTCTGGTGGAGGCTGGCATGGAGGAAAAATGCTTCTTTCTTGTCTGTACATAGAGGTACTATATCTGTGTGAAATTTCACACTGTTCAGTCTTACACCCTTTGGGTTTTCTGTTTGTCTTCCTTTCATAAATGTTCAACAGGGTGTGTTTGAAATTGGTCTCAGGCTGAAAGTCATTATGTTTGTAATATTTCATTGTCAGCGTGTCTCTTTAAAAGAGAGTGATTTGTCTCCTTTTGAACAGGCACAGGGGCAAAGCCAGTGCAATTCTGATGCAAATAATATGTTTTGAAAGGAGACCATTTAGAAGTGAAGCCATTTTTGTTATGTTTCATAACGGAAAGCTTATCCTTCAGCAAAGACTAGCACGTAGTTCTCAGTGAAACCACGTCTGTGTGTTGCATTGCATCAAGAAAGTCCCTTACTTTTTTTTTCCCGGGGACGGAAGCCACAGGCAGTTTCAGTTTCAGCTGGTCAACATTTACTTGCAAACTCTGGCAGCAGAAAGTCAGGCTGCTGGCAGTAAAGATGGATGTTGCCTCTATCCTGAAACCTGGTGTTCCTATCAGAGTAGTAAAGGGGCCTGTGGAGAGCAGCAGAAAACAGTAAGGATAGAGAAGGTGCTCTGAACGTGTGGGGGAAAGTGATGTGTGGAGAAGCCAATAGTGCCTGAGCAGGGAGCGTGGGGTGTGGGGTGCAGGATGGTCTCCCCAGTGTGTACAACAAGGAACATGGGAGGGTTTATAGCTGAGAGGGTAGGCAGAGAAACGAGGAAGGGGGATTACGGGGATCCACGTTTTCCACATGAGGGGTGATGCCGAGCAGCAACGTGCCTGGGGCAGGAGAACTGGCAAGGCACTGAAGTAGATCTTGAAGGAAAGGGTGGAAGAGGTGTCAGGAGGCAGGGGCTGCAAGAAGCAGCCGGGGTTGACAACAGGGGTTCTCCTGCTAGGGGGGATAAGGAACAGTGGAAAAAGGTCCTCTCCGAGCAGCTGCTATGGAATGAATTTGCAGGTAGAGTTTTGAACCTGAAATGATCAAACATGCTTTGGATGGGCAGCTTCCACCAAAATGTCACACAGCAGAAGGCAGGAAAATAACCCAAGTCTTTGACAAGCTTTGGTATCAGACCAGCTCTGTTAGCCTTGCCAGGAGTTACAGGGCCATTTCCAGGTCTTGTGACATTTGAGCTGCTTCCTAAAGCACTAGACTACAGGGTGCCTGCAATGCAGTGAGATGCTCACTTTTCACTGAACTAGGTGAATTTCTGACTCTCACAGTGGAAGAGGCACAATTAATAACGTAGCTATAGACGCCTTGAGAACATTAGAATTAGAAGTCAAATAAAAGTTCTTTTTATTTTATATACATGTATATAAATATACATATATACAAAATGGTAGCTGCTGTTATATACTAATTACATGTTTTCTAGTCAATCTTGTGATTTTTGTGTGTACTTGGTTCATGATTTTCAAGCACAAGGGGCTGGCAATACAGGCTCTAACAAACTTCCTGTGCTTCACTGCAGACAGTTCCTGAATCACATAAATATCTGTCCTGAGGATATTCCCAGCTTTTTTTTTTTTTTTTGTCTAAAGCAGACAAGAATTTATGTATGGATTGTTTACTATGCGTTTCTTCATTAACTGCTACTTGTTCAGTGAGTTGATCCTTCCCTTAATATTTTGAAGTATTTTCCTTTGGTTACAAACATCATTGTGTAGATTTACCAGATGATAGTTTTCAGAATCAATTTTTTTTCCTTTAAAGCATTGGTGCTGTGTTTTCTGTTCTTCCATTTTAGCCATTCCCCAGCTCCTTACAGTTTTTCAGTACTGATTGTGTGTCCGGTAAATTCATCCACTACCTCAATTAATACCTTCAGACATGTATTATCTTTCCTTGCCTACACCTCATTAAAGAACATCTTTATTTTTAAAGAAGGTTGTCATCATCTCAGAATGTTCAAAGCTTTCTTTATTTTTCTTGTCAGAGTAATTATAAAGAGGATTTCTTTACTTAGTGTTGCATAATCTCTTACAATATCATTTTCCTCATTAGGAGACAGACTGTGATGCTCTTTTTAGTTTTATCACACAACATTTTCACACTGAGAACTTCCATTGATTATGCAGGATTCTTAAAGGAACATAATACTAGTTGGAATGGTAGAAATAGCTCTTTCATGCAAGCATTTCTTTTTGCAAGATATATAAGTTCTTGGAAATTGCAAAAGTTTTGCTATAGTTCAACTATTGGTTATGGAGACTTATGCAGGAATGTCAGGGTGCAGTTCTCTGGGCTGTACTAAGTGCGGTACAAATGAGATGATAATGCTAGCTACTAAATCTTTCTTCTAAGGTTATTTTACCAGGATGAATTTTGAAAATCCATTCTGCTTTCTTCAGGCGCATCTGTCTGTTGATTCTTAGCCCGTCTCTCACCTCTGACAGCGAATGTACATTAGTAATTTCCTTTCATTCTGGTCAGTTTAACACCCAGGATCTCATCTATTAATCTACAGTTTGATTCTTATCGCCTAACCTTCAGTAGAGAAAGATAATTCTGATGCATAAAATATTCCAGAATTTTGAAATCCGATTTTGCTCCGATTTTGAGCACAAGCCCATCCCTGTGTCACATCCCAGGCCTGTCTGTCTCGCAGGCAGTGGACCCTGGAAACCCAGAGTCTCCAACTGCAAAATAGTTGCCAGGCAGTTTTACTGCAGTGTTGTGAAAATTGAATTGCTTTTACAGACTGTTTGGATTTCAACAAATTGACTTTCACTTATGGAAAATGCCCTCTTGGAGGATTTTCAGCCTATTCTATTAATACTGCAAGGGAAAAATGTAAACTGAAACAAAAGGAAATGTTTTAACTCTCTGACGAACAAAAGCTTCATGAAAGCATTTGATTTTATGACAGCACTTCTGCACAGGCTTTCCTTAAGATACACGTACACCAGCAGAAAATGTGGCCCACTGGCTTTCATGAGTTGTTGTGAAAATATTTTTAAATGACTAAGAATTGTAGAAGTAAAATTGATTTTGCCTAGCCTGACTCCTTGCTACATTTTTACTCCGCCTCTGTGACCTTAAACTGCATCTGACTTCCTGGAGAATTAAATGCTTGACTGAGGAAAAATTGAGTGAATACCTCAGTATTTGGTATGTTTATAGCATACCTTAATATAATGCCTAGCTCTTTGTTAGGCGGACAATGAATAACTTGGAGAATGGGTTATTAATGACTTTGCATTTGGTTTTGCCCCCTGGTTGACCAAGACAGATAGAGATTAAGAGAGAGCAAGCTATAATAAAACATTAGGCTAACAGAATTCCTCTCGTGAAACTAAAACCAGGGTAGCAGAGAAGGGGGGGGTAAGACCTGAGAGCTGTCAGCCACCCTCCCTTTACTGGGACCTCGCACACAGCCCCCCCAGCACTCTGACGGAGCATCAGAGCTGATTCTGGAAGCTTAAAATCTTCCCCAGATAAGGCTATGAGGAAACAGGCATAGAGGGGAAGGGGATTCTGGGTTACCCCGTGTCTCTCTGATGTTGCAGCTACCCAACAGTGTTTTGATTATCTGAACTACCTGGGGACACCTGATGTGTTATGGATCATTGGGAGTCAATTGAGTGAGATCAATAGAAGAGGGAGTCCTGCCAGCAACAAATAGGAGCAGGGTGGTGGCTGGTGGGGACTCAGAAGCTGGATTGCACTGTAGGGTGTTGCAAGCATGTGCGGTGCCTTCCATCACACGGCGTGGTGGTTGTTAGCAATCATAGTGTTGTTTACATGGTGCCGGAAGGATGCTAGATGCAAGAAATGTAACATCCTGGAGACCTCAAGGGGAATCCACTGGAGAGAGAAGTGCTGAGGGAGAGAGTGAGAGGGAGAAGGAGAGGGAAAGAGAAACAAGCCAGAAGCCACAAAAATGACATAGAAAAAAAAATTGGTTTTATTTTTCATGTGCACAAAAAGAGAAAAGAAAAGAATCAAACAGAACTGAAGCGATGAGGAAAAGCCAAGAGTGGCTGCAGCAGCCTAGAATGGATATGACCCTGCACCTGGCACTAGCCCCCTCCCCTCCACAGTCTCAGGCCTAGCTTAGCCTGGAGAGCATCAGCAGAGCTGCTTACAGTTGGATTTGTCATCAGTTCTGTAATTGTCATTGTTTGGTCCCTCCTTCCTGCTTTGCAAGTTTGCCACCATCCTGGGCCCAGCCAAGGAGCACACTGTGGTGTTTGTGGTGTCCCTCAGAAGCCCTTATTCTGTCAGTGCCAAAGGGGACAGCTATGATTCTTATTTCTTTTCCCAGAGGGGTGCTTTTCCTTAGGGACAAAAGGGCGGGGGGGGTGGGGGTGGGGAGGTGTTCCAACAGTTCAGCAAACCAAAAATTCCTTTAGGAAAATGTATATGTGCATATATAATTATATACTCAAGAGGAGAAAGAGGTGCAGGGGGGTTGTTTTTCTTTCGTTGTTTAACATCCTTACATTCGTGTTGTGATTAATTCTGAAGTCTTACTCCGAATTTGAATCATCACTTCCGATGGGTCAGAAAGCATGCAGACTTCTCCCTGTTTCCACAGCAGGGGCTCATTGCCACCAACCCTCCCCAACAGATTTACAGGTCGCAAGGGTGTCAGCTTTAATGCATCCACCCAGCACAAACCTTCCTCCCTTCTTGCCCCACATCCCATTGGGCCAAAAGGACGTGGGAGCTTTCTGCTTGGTCCGTTACATAAAGCAAATGTAGCAGCTGAACTAAGAATGATAGGAGAAGAAAGTGAAGGGAGAGCTAAGGAAGAAGAATAAAGAAATGAAGAATGATTTGTGAGAAAAAGGAAAAGAGAGAAATGTAATGGAAACATTCATTATTATTCAGAATAATACTTAACACTTTGATAGAATTTTCTTTCCAGGATCTCAAAGCACTGAGCCGGTGCTAATTAATTCAGCTGCGCAATCCTCCTGTGAACTAGGAATTATTGTTATCCCCATTTTACAGAAGATTGGAATTGAGGCATGGGGGGAAATTGGACTTGACAAAGGTTCTCTAGAGCCTTTGGGAGAACTGGGGAGTTTGAGTTCCCAGGTACCTGCTCTCATATCAGTAATGTTGTTCACTCTCTGGATAGAAAAATGCATTGGGAATGAAGAATAATAAAAGCGAGAGACAGAAATGGAATGGAAAGAGGGTGTGAGAAAGAAATGGGAGAAAGGGAAGAGACAGCAGAATGAGAGAGATATGAGTCATAGACTTCACTAGATTTTGCATAGAGACTTCTTTCTCCAATTCTTTTTCATTTTTTCCTGTAAAACCTTTTAAAGAAAACTGAAAAAAAAATATCCACAAAGCAACTATTGGCCTCTTGGGGAAGGGGTCCTTCCAAGGTTTGGCTGTTCCCTCAGGTTCTGGATTTGTGCTGTGCTTTATTGAACACATCGTTTTGTTTTCAGTGAGCACAACGAGACTTGCACAGTACAGACAGCGTGTTCCTTATCTACAGGATGAGACGAAGCTGTTTTAATAACTACTATGATGAAGATGAAGATGGACTTATATACAAGAGGAATTGCCTTCACATTACACACATCATCTTCCTACAAAGCAGCAATTGTTTTTGCAAATAACATAATATTAAATAATTGGTAGAATTTTTGCGTTTCCTGCATAGTCCAGTCTAATGGAATCTATATGAATATTGATGGTTTTCTTCTGCATAATATCACCACATAAATCCCCATGTCAGCTACTAGACTTTAGCTATAATACTGCTTTACAATGCATCCACCGACTGTAAATCAAAACAACCAACACAAGAAACTCTTTGGCAAATGTAATTCAGTACATTCGCATGGGGGTCTACAGATGGTGGTGGAAGAGGATTAGACTGCCCAGTCCTTTGCATAATTCTGCTTTCCTTTTAATTTTCCTGGTCAAACTACATGCCATACTTAGGAGCTTTCCAGACCAATTCAATGCCTGGTGGAAATCCTCTTTCATCAGTGGAGTTACATCAACAATGGATTTGGCCCTCTGAAGGTCAAATCAAGCCAGCCATGAGTGAGCCAACCAAATCCTGCTTTCATACCCTAGCTCATGTCTCAAGTTTAGCGAAACACCATTATAAAAATAAGCATTTCTGAGCTGCTAGCTTCTCTTGAGGTGGCCCCTGGGCTGCAGGTTGCCAAGTGTGAGGTGTGACAGTCTCCTTTTCTCTAGCCTCCTCACGAGGTTCTCCTTGCTGGTCCTGGGATTTACTGCCTCTGCCCTGACCACCTGCTGAGTGAAAATGGGTGGTGTACAAGGAGAGCAAAGGCTGTACTGAGGCACTGAAAGGGAGACTTTACTAACAGGGTCTAGCATCTATCTGGTGTCTGTGGAGGAAAACAGAAGGAGCGGTGAAAGTAAATTTTTAGAAATTACTCAGAATTTTCTTCTCATCTAGAATAAGATGAGATAATGGGCCAAATTCTGGTCTCGGTGACAGTGTAACAACTCTGCTATTTGCAGCAGGTTACTCAGAGGTAAGACGTGGAATAACACTTTTAATAGATCAGGATTAACCTCTTTGATTTTATTCTGTACAGGAACAGATTTTAGCTCTATATCTTCTATGTAAACATTCCCCCCCCCCCCCCCCAAATACCCTTAACATTTGGGCATCCCGTTAAAGAAGACACAGACCTGTAATCAGCTAGAGCCATGCAAGGGCTAAAAGTGTTAGGTGAGAGGGGCCTTTGGGATCAACACAGCTGTTTACTGATGATGGATTTCATACATACAAGTTAAACTTGGAGACAGAATACCGAGTTTGCAACCACATCTCCTCTGAGGCTGTACAGATTACTCCGCTGTTCACTTTTATGCCCTTTGGGGGTTTGATTCTCAATCCTGTCTTTGTCCATGGACAGTAGCCCACAAGTTTTATCTGAAACCTCTCTAAAACAACAAGGATCTACTTTGGCAGACTTGATGCCCTGGGAACAGGCTATAGCTGCCTTCATGTTTTCTTTGAGTATTTTTTGAGGAAGTGTCAGTGCAAGGAACAGTTTATGAGTTTGCTGACGATACAGGAGTAATAAGCATTTCTATTGACAGTTAGCCTTTTGCAGAACAGTGTTTGCCAGTCACTTGGGAACCAAAAAGAGCAGAGAAGCCCTAGAGAATCATCAGGTGAGCATTTGGGGTAAGGGGTAAATATTAGGGTGCACAATATAGGATTGAAGATGAAAAGATGGGGCTGTTGTTGGGACTGGCTGGTAGGATGTAGGCATATGGATTTGAATGGAGGCCTATAAATTAGTAGGTGTATGAGCAGATGGACTGGGAATCGAAGGGGGCCCATATAGCAAGGCTATAGTGGTTAGGAAATTAGGTGTTGGGCACAGATAATGAGGCTGTTGTCACCGGCTGCGGGGATCTGGAGAATGGGTGTTGGGCATATCTAAAATTGTGAAAGTTGGGATGTGGGTGAACTGAAGTTGTCACGGGTACAGGGGTTAAGGTAAAAGGAGCGGCGGCTAAGGGCTAGGGAACCAAGCAATAATCCCAGCCAATCCTGAATTTGTCCATCTCAGTCTCAGCTGTCCAGAGGGCAATCAGATGGGCCCACGTGAAGCCCCACACTTTCCTTTCCACCACACAGCGCAGTTAGAGCGCAGCTGGGCTTGTTTTCTTTGTTTGCCAACCAGTGACATGGAAAACATTTGTTGACTCAGAGTGCTTTTTTGTCGACTGATGTGTTTGGTAACTTTGTCAGATGTGACTTGTCCACACTGCTCCCCAGAGACAGGATTTGGGAAAGGGGGAGGAGGAGGAGGCGACGGGGGTGGAGCTGGCATCCAATCCTCTCCAATACCACCATCCCATTGTAGTGCAAAACAGAAAGGAAACAAAACCCTAGAGTGAAAGAGGAGCATCAAACGTCAGAGGAACTCTGCCATTCAGGTGGCGGGGAGGGATGGGACTTGGAGTTTTATTTTTGTAGGGTTTTTTAATTATTATTTTGGTTTTTTTGTTGTTTTTGTTTGCTTGGGTTTTTTAGAAAATTGGGGATTTGTTCTTTTTTTTTCCTTTTTACAGACCTTCATGACAAAGCATAAAAACACAGTTATATTTATATATCTATTTATATATTTCTTCATTTCGTCGGTTGGTTTGTAAATGTTGCTCCATCCTCCTGTCTGAGCTGATTGTGTGTCACAGAAATTGTGGGTGTATGTGTGAGGTTTCTCCCAGCTCTGGCCTGCAAAGTCACCACGCATGAGGTGCAGCCAACTGTGGGGGAAGCCACGCTGGAGAGTGGGGATGAGGTGCACAGAGAACCCCTCATGGGGTGGAGATAGTTACTTGGTCCTTTTCTTCATTGCCAGATGGGCCAGGTCTCTGTACCACCATCTCGGCTCTAGCCGCACTGTTCACTCTGTCCTCGGAAACAGGGTGAGCATCACAGGTTAGATATGTTGAAGAGTCCACCACAGAAGAGCGTATCTTTGGGGAAGAGTGTTTCATGAGCGGTGTTCTCCCCTGCTTCCCCTGGCCCCTACCGCTCCCAGAAGAAGGGGGTCCTGTAAGGCAATGGTTGCCAGCTGCATTGCTTCCCAGTCCCCCTGAAGTCCTGGAAGCCAAGGGGACTTCACATGGTTGAGCTTTGCCCAGGTGCGGTGGAGGGCTCCCGCAGGAGAAGCCATTTGGCCGCAGGCTCTTCCCAGTGTGGGGGGAGCGGTCGGAGTGGAGGACAGGGGGAGGGCAGGGGGGTCTCAGTCTCGTGTGGTGAGCGCTTGGTCCGGCGCCTTCGTGGCGAAGAGGAAGGAACTGGACTGTGGGGAGGAATGGAGAAGGTCTCTTCACCCTTCCCAGGGATGGAGGGAGGTGATCAGACAGGTACAATGTGGAGGCCTAAGCTGTCGCCCTGCAGTTTCATGTGGTTTCCATGGTAACTAGTGGCGGTCATAGGCAGCGGCAGCAGTGGGAGGTGCGGAGCCCCGGGATGTGGCACTATAATAATAAGGGGAACCTGAAAGTTAACACAGGAGAAGAATGGACTGGTTGAAAGGACAAACAGTAAAAAAAAAAAAAAAAAAAAACAAAAAAAACAACAACAACAAAAAAAAAACAAACCAACAATCAAAAGAAAAAAGGGAAAGAAACAAAGGAGAACTGAAAAGGAAAGGAAGAAAGAAAAGGAACCAAAAGAACAAACTTGGGGACTCAGCTTTTAATTAGGGAAAGGCAATCAGTGGAAGCCAGCCGAGGGCCGCCTTTCAGTGGAGAGATGGTACTGTGGCCTCTGGCTCTGAACCCTTCTATGGGAAGGAGATCCTTTTGCCCCTTCTGACCATCAGTACGTTGCCAAGAGGGAAGCCCATGAGCACTGCAGCACAAATACGCCACACCTGATCCATGGCCACGAGGAAAGTGTTGGGGTCGGATGTTCTGAGCATACCTGACAAAGTATAGTGGGTCACTTTTAAAACCAGGAGGGGAGAAATGAAACAAAATTACCATGTTTTATTGCTTGGGATTTTGGTCACATTTGGCATGAAAGCTCTCTAGATGGTTATTGAATGTGTGTTAAATAGTGATTGATTATTAAGATCACATTTACTGAGGTTTAACAACACTGGAATAAAATGTGCATCTATTATCCAGTTGTTAAACCTCAATAAATACGTAGGTAATAATCACAGCTGATTTATTTTACATATAATAAATCTCTTCCTATTCCCTTGCAAAGAAATGTTGTAGTAGAAGAGATGGTCTTATAGGAGGTTTTTTCTCCCTCTGAAAAAAACCTGGCTATTTCTGGGCATACTAGAGTCACTGGACATTAATATATTCCTGCAAGAAAACTCTACTGTCTATTATAAACCTAGTAATGCAGCCTGTCTCCCACTCTGGACACTGTTCCAACTGGTCTGATAGGAAGAACTTCTGTGGGACTTCCAGATCCCCAGGAACTGACTCTGTGTTTAGCTTGGGAGAGGAGTGAAACCTCATCTGGAATTTTTTAATCAGACCTTGAATGGATGTTAATTGCGGCCTCAGAGAGCAGCAGAACCTGAATTTAACTTCTGATCTAATCTGGAATAAACTGTGGATGCAGCCCAAGGAGAAGCCAGAGCTGAAATGGAATTTAGAATTGTCTCATGGAAGAGGCTTCAGAACAGATACAGAACACATGAGGTATATACCTATCTAGACACTGGACTGGAAAGTGAGGAAAAGAGCCTCTTATCTGGCCAAATACTTGAAAGCCCTCTTCAGAAACAAAACAAAACAAAAAAAAAAAAAAGAAAGAAAACAAAGAGACAAACAGAAGGAGCGCGAGGCTGGGGGTGTGCTGTGGGAAAGAGGTACTCACTTAGTAATGCAGGGTTGCTGAACCGCCAGGCCTCGTTGTAGGTTGTGTACTGAGGGTGGCTGTAGGGGTTCCCTGAGAACTCGCTCCCTGGAAGAAAGCAAGGAAGGTGTGAAAAACAGTTAAGAATGAAAATTTATGTCTGCTATTCCATCAAGCCAGTGTTCATGTTGAGTCTGTATGCCAGCAGGAAAACTAGTGTGTCTAGCTTGCTTGCCCAACTGGGACTGTGCCCTTCAGGACACTGTAGTGTTTGTTCAGTGCAATGTTGCTTACCCATACAATCAAAAATTGTAACATTGACCTCTTCAGAATCAAGAAATTAGTTTAAAATAATGAAATTCAATAATACATATAAATAAACTGGTTTATTTTTCATTGCCTTCTGACTTCTGATTCTCAGGTTGCAGTAGGAATGCATATGCAAGCTTTTTCTGCAACTATCAGCTTTCTTTTAAATAGGATCTAAGGTTCTCCGGTTGTGTCAAGACAGCAGGCATGGGAGCCTGACAGTACAAGCTCACAGTAAACTTATTGGAACCAGTGGCGCTGTTGATGAAAATATGTATTGCTAAGTTTTGTTTGTAGGGTACTGAGGGTGATGACGTGTTTGTGGAGAAAAGTATCATTTGTTATTGGAAATGTTCTGAGTGTAAAGTGGTTTAAATATAAAATGAAATGGAAAACATATTCTTTCTCTATATGATGGTATTAGAAAAGCGATTCATATATGATGAACCTCACCTTTATGCTTAGAGAGTTACAGAGAAATCTTGCTGTATTCCAGTTCCAGAAAATAATTTTCTAATGATTAGCACTATTCTGAATCTAAAAACAAGCTGGGCTACAGCTCTCTTCATATTCAGTAAAATGTGCCCAAATCAAAATACTTGTGAGCTTTGTCATCTAATAAGACTCTATGATTTGTATGTTGTAGAGTCTTTTTGAATATTTAGTTTTATTGTGCATAAGGAGATGAGTCTCCTTGTTTTATAGAAGTCTGTGCAGGGCTAAGGGAATTATATTTGGTAACTGAGGAAGCATGGTACTGCATTCAAAATAAATAAATCTCCCAAAACTTAAAAATATATGATTCTGTTAAGTAAAAGCATGCCATTATCTGATCATAACCTCAATTTAATGCAGTACTAACAGGCTGGGGACAATTAGCGCTATCTGAAAGGCATTATGCATTTAAAAGACAGTGAAAGAGCAGTGAGACTATTAGCTTCTAGTCTGCCCTGAGGCAGGGGTGGAGTTGTTATAACAAAAGTGTTTGGAAAGCACCTGGGGTTCCTGCTAGATACCATGGAACAGGGAAAGAAGGCAATGCAAGATGTGCTGGATGCCTGTGATACAATTACCAAAGAAATGTCAATTAATTATACTGTAATCTCTGCAAATCTCCCCTCACCAGAGAGTTAAAGCCAAACCCACGGATTCTCAGATGGTGGAAACGAAGTCTGTTGAAGTCAGGGGATTTGCACTGGTTTAAACTTGAGGAGAATATGTCCAGCCAGGTTCTTTAAAGACACTTGGGGTATTAACCAAATAAATCAGTATGAAAACATGTATGTATTGAAAACAATCACCATCCAAAGGTATTTTAGTCATAGTAGGTTTTAGTTTCAGCATAAAACCTCATTTTGTGTGACAGACCTTGCTAAATACTGTTTTAATTATAATAACTTGGTATGTTTCCATGTCTAGAAACATCCTGCACTGAAAATCCTGACAGCTAGCTGGGAAGGAATAGGTGAAACCTGCTAAGGTGACCAGGATGCTGTGGGATAGAATACGAAGGCAAAAAGCAATGCATAGTCCAGATTTACCTCTACCAAAGTGACTTATCTGTGGGATATACTAGAATGAGTTTGCCCCCCAAAGAAGGAAAAAACCTATCCAGATGAATATTTCTGCTTTGAAATGCCTCATATAAACATCAGTTCTCTGCATGGAGGGAAGTTGTGATATTTCAAAGCTTCTCTCTCACCCTCTTCTGAGTTGTCCCCCTAAACTGTTTATAGTGTTCCTAAAGAATGGGTTAAGTAGAGAAGAAAGAGCCCCAGCTACGGAGAGCTGGGGAGGAGGGAGGGCAGCCACTGGAAACAGTGTTTATTGACGAGGAGTGAAAGCATGCATGCAGCAGGATAATGAGCTTTTGAGCTCAACTGTGACCAAGAGGAACTGAGCTATTGCCTTCCCCGATCACTAATGAAACAAGTGTAATTTCCTCATCAACATTGGATTCTGTTTAACGACTCCCTGCCGTTGCCATCACCAGCAGGCTCGACGCTGCTCTGTGTAAACTGCAGTTCCCTTCAGCGGATGCTCACTTCACCAAAACAGTGCGGAAACTTGATGGCCTTTCTGAATTGAGACAGGGATAAAAGGTGCCCTGGTACCTGTGCAGGAAACATCTCTCAGATGCACAGGTTAAGTGTACCACAATACCTGATTTGTCTGTCTTTGAGCGACTAACCCCTGCTTTTTCAAGTGTGTGCTCAGATACCACTGGCTTTCATCCACGTCTACAGCCTGGGACCTGAAGTTACAGGCAAGGGCAGAATGTATCTTGCCACACAATCCACATAAACCTCAGAGATATTTGCGTGCATGACTGACCACGTTGCATGGATGTACTGCTACCGGAGACGAGCTCTTCTCTAGACTATGCAAGTACAAGTCTAGTGAAAGGTTGTCACGGATAGAATAGAGCAGCTTTGGTTAGCACTGGTCAAACAATCTTCTCAGAAACAGTTTTCCACTGGAAAATGCTGTCTCATTGAAATGGAAATGTTTTGCACAAGCTTGTCAGGTTCAATGGAGTTTTGGAAACAAAGTTCTGAAATGATTGCAAATTGAAACAAAGTATTATGTTTCAACTTTCTTGTTTTGTTTCATTTTGCCTTTCTCGTCTCATTTAATTTCCTTTCAACTCTTTTATTATTTTAATATATCTTGACATCTAGAACATGTTGACGTTATTGAAATGTTTTATCCTGATGTTTGCAAATTGAACTATTTCAAGATTCTGAATCCTCATCCCAATGTAAGATGAAAACAAATGTCAAAAATCAGAGTTTTGCATGGATTGGAAATTCTGCTCTCTGACCAGTTCTATTTTTAGCTCTGCACCTTTATGTAGAGAAGACAGAGCCTCTTTCTGGTGTTCACTCACACCTGGACACTAAGGTTCGTTTGCATATCAGTGTGTTTCTTAGAGATGCTCCCTGAGTGGTCATCGGGGCTGGCTTCTTGTTTCCAATGTAGCTAAAGCACTGGCCCCTGATCTTTCTTGGCCTGGGGGTGACATTGTAATTGTTTTCTCTGTTCAACCTGGGCTCTTAACAGAGGTTGCAAGCAAGCACAGAGGATCGATCTCATGAGGCCTATATTCTGTGCAATCTGTGCTCTGGGAACCTTTACTAACAGTATTTCTTGGTATCTGTATTTAAATCTTGGCACGTTTAGTCTTCTAATACAGAAACCATGAGGCATGAAGTGAGCCTAGCAGGTGGCAGGTTCAGAACAAATAAGGGAGGTAGTTTTCACACAATATGTAGTTAGGTTACAGAACTTCTTGTCATAGATTGCTACAGATGTTAAAGGCTTATATGGGTTCAAGAGATACTGTTTAACTTTGTGGAGGGAAAACCTATCAAGGGTGTTTAACGCTAAAATAGAAGGATACTAAGTCTGGCTTAGGAAGTCTCTGAGCTGCAAGTTGTTGGAGGCTGGGAGATCTTTTGAGAAAGTACTGATATGTGCTTGCTCTACTCTTATTCCCTTCGCCAGGCATTCACTTTTGGCCCCTGACAGAGAGTAGTGGCTGCAGAGATCTGCAGTGTGACCCATTAAAGCAAAGTCTTATGTTCCTTCCCAGGAAGCCTCTTTATCTCTAGCTTGTTGGCTTCAATCACATTAGAAAACAGGAATAGAAGGACTGCCAGGCTGAGTTTGACCAGTGGGGTATGACTGAAACAGCCAGAACTTGATGCTCTATGGAAAGATGCAGTAACTACTGCAGGATGCCCAAGTAGGCCACCGGAAAAACTTCCTCTAATTGAATGCTGACATCAGATTTGATGTAAAGATATCCATTTGACTGGAATAATCTTTTTTTCTTTGAACTATAAGTCAACTTTTTTTCTTTATCATTCTGTTCCTACCTTGAAATACCCTAATCTTGGATAAGTGACACCTGTGATTAGTGGTCTTAAATTTTTTGTGCCAGTTTAGATGTCAGTATCATACTTGTAATGAAGATGTTAAACTTACATAGCAATCACTGAACAGTTGAGAAGTTGAAAACAGTTAGGAGTTGAGAAGAGCCCGTTTTTTAGAAGTACCTATTCAAAGAGCCAGCTATTTTGGTGTTATTAACCATTTCTATATGCTAAGACTTTCTATAAATTTTGACCTATAATTGACTTGAATCTTGATAACTGAGTCTACCTACTGTTACGGTGTGAGTATTAAATTGATTTGTATTGTCTTAATGCTTCTCTGATTCTGGAGCCAAACCATCTCCCTGAAAAATTTAGTGTAGAAGGAGATGCCCTAAAATTTGCCAACTCTACATCACCCCAAAAGTTCAGCAAGCTGGTCAACTATACCAAGGGACTAAAGTGGGGGTGAGGAGGGGACCAATCCACTATCTTTTCCTGATCTGGAGGTCAATCACATCATCTTCACAGCATAGCCTGTGGCTTTGTTTTGCCTTAGGATCATAAGCAGTAGGTAGTTTGTTAGCTCTGGAATGTGACCGTAGGTATTAGACAGTACTTCACAGTATATAAGCAGTGATCTGTCATTTAAAGATGTTAAGACTTTGACCTGAAAACATTTCCTACCAGTGATATTTTCACTGTCCGCGCTGCAGTGTAAGTTTGTTTAGCTAGCTGTTCTGAGATTTGGATGAGAGTTAAGTTAGGCTTGTCACTCATAAGCCCTGGCAAATCATATCATAGTGATTTAAGAGCTTTCTGGCCTCAGCTTTCTGCTGCTTCAGTTCTGGAGTCATCCCTCCAGTAGCAGAGGCTGCAGAATGGACTGTGTAGCTGCTTGTTGGCCATCAAAACTCACAACCCAGGGCAGCAACATAAACAAATCAGTGGCAGATGAAGTTCTGAGCTCTGAGATACCATGGCAGAGAAATGAAAATCCTGCCTCTTCATTTATCTGCTGGGGATAACTGTCATCAGAGGACTGGGGAATAGAGCCTGGGGAAATAAACTCTTCAGTTGCCCTGGTCCTCTCTTCTCCCTAAACAGTGGGAGAATCCATTTGCCAAGAGAAGGTATTTCTCCAAAGGCATTAGGTAGCAAAGAAACAGTTTGCCTTTGGATGTAGAATTAGGTAGATAGTTTCTTGGATTGGAGGTACTATCTCACAAACAGGAGGTGGGTAAGTGGTTGGTTGTTGAAAGTGAATAGTTAATTTCTCCTGAAATGCTGTTAATCATTGCTGAGTTCTTAGCTAGTTTAGGCTATGGACAGTAGGTCTCCAAAACCTGCAGGTATTAAATTACCATTGATGATTTTCAGTTTGATGCCCTGGCTTTAGATAGAAGGTAAGTTGTTACCCTAAGTTAGAGGATAGCTGAATATCCTGAGCCACGAGCAGTACATAATAATCTGCACGGGTCATTGGAAAATAATTACATTAGTTAATGAATACTAAGGTTAATTAATTACCAATTAATTGCCACAGGTTATAGATAGCTAGTTGCCCATAGCAGCAGTGAATCAGTTACTAGGGGGAAAGAGATACATTACAGAAAGGGTTGTTAGCTACATTGGTTATAGGCACCTGATGATTTCTTTATGAGAAGAATAGGCCTTCATATCAGCAAAGCAATAGCAAAAGCCAACTGTAACAGCTCTTACAATGCTAGTATACCATTCAAACGTGTGCACTGTTACTGAAGTCTGGAGGCTGACTTACCAGGAACCATTCCTGCAAGAGTTGAGGTTGGGTAGCTGCCTTGTCCAGTTGGGGGAACATGGGGTGGGTAGCCAGGCAAGGTGGTGCTTGCCATGTCACGACCTGGAAAGGGAAAGAATCAGAACAGGTGATCAATAGGGATAAGATCTTTCAATATTGATTTGATATCACCTCTTGTCCCACCATCACATGACTAGCAGCTTGATAGGCAAGTGCTGTGCAGCCTTCTCTTACATAAGTGCTGTCCATCCACTGAAAACTTTGGGGGAATATTGTGGCACTTTTGATCTCACACTGTAAGGATGGATGTTAAAACTTAGCTTTGTGAGGCTCAAAAGAATTTGTTTCATTGTAGATTTTGGATCTGTTTTGACTAAACCAAAATAGCCCTGAGCTGCAAGAGGATGGCATCATATTCATTGCCAGTGTAGCTGTGGTCCTGTCTATATGCAGTGGATGCAGTTCCAGAACTGTGGTGATGTTGCTTTAGGGCATGATCAATGTGCAAGACATTGGAAAGTGATCCAAGAGTTTTCTGTGCTTGTCTCTCTTCCCACCTCTGCTGTTCACCTGCTGATGATTTTGGGCAAGTCATTTCACCTCTCTGCACTTCTTTTTATGCTGCAAACTCTTTGGTGCAAGGGCGCACTTTTAGTACATTTGCACAGTGCTTAGCATGGGATCAATACTGGTTGGACTCCTTCCAGGTGCTGGTGTAATATATATAATAGGATCATTCAAATTAGTTTGAGTCCCACTTCATTTTTACCATAGATACAAGTTTTTGTTAGTAATACTTAAAGTTGTGATTTCTTTTCTCCACCAGAGAAGTAGAGAGGGGTGTGGATGGGGTGGATGATTGTAATTTATTTTTCATCTCTTAGGAAGTGCAGCTGGAGGCTTCTTGGTTGATGCCAGAGGCATTTCCTCATTTGGACTGGTTAGCCTGAAAATGGGCCAGCCAGAAGGGCATTTGCTGTTAGTGCTTATTGCATTTAAATGAACTAAAATCATCTCAGAAGCTGCTGGGAGTTTCAAGCCAAAACCAAAACAAAAAAAAAAAAAAAAACAACAACAACAAAAAAAAAACACGGCTAAATAAATTAAGATAATCTTTCCCCCACAGCTGCTGGGAGATTTACAGCTCAACCTCCAATGCTGCCTACTGAGATCTCAGCCTGTTCCAGACATCCAAAGCCTTTCACATTCCCTAGGTTAACTGTAGCTCACCAAGAAGTTTGTGCCATTTGTTGTTCCTTTGTTAAATTTTGTCTTTCCTGTCTGTTCTAACTGGAGGGCTGGAGTCTGATTCACCTTTAGAAGTAACAGGTTAAGTATGGCCCATTAACACCATTGGTGTCACTGGAACTGTGCTGGGGTATGCCAATGAAAGAAGAATAAGAGTTGGTTTAGCTCTACTAGTGGCAGAATGAAAACTGGTAACTCAGGTTCTGGAACAAGCATAGACCTTGGCTAGGGAATCACAAATAAATAACAGTTACACAGCAAAGCAAAAACTAATCAACACAGAGCATTAACCTGAAGGGAGGAAGTTTCTCTGGGATGTGGTAGGCTAAACTAGTGTTCATTGCTTTCATAGGTCTTGACTAAAGATTACTGAGGTGATTTGCTCAAGAAAAAAGAAATGCAAGTTCATTCTTTCTCCCTGAAGAGGTTCCTGATCAGTGGCTGATGTTCCTAGCTCACCTCCTCAGATAATGGCGCAGAACTACCAGACAACAGCTGAGCCATTTTCCAGCCACTCCCCAATGCTGATAAAAATAAATATATAGTGCCTCAGGGATTTATATTCTATACTCTTCTACTCTTTTATCACCATCATTCCTTTAGTGATTTGTAGCTGTGTGTTAAGCTGTATGATTAACACCTACTAGATACAGTTCGTTGTTTTTTTTTTTCCCCTCACATTCTTTTCAGGCAAGAAAGCTTTATGCTTAAAATTCATGTTCTTTTGGTTTCATTTATTGACTAGCCTGAGAAATAACAACAGGTGATGAGTGAGAAAACAGTGTCACTGAAAAGTTAGAGAGAACATTATGTAGCAGCAGGCAAAATTAATTCATTTTGACACTTCCATTCAGGTGGGAACACATACATGCTCACTCTACTACTCGATCTATGCACATACACCCCTGTGTTTTTATTCAGACATGAGCACACAGAGGCTGATGTTCAAAACTCAGTGTGGAAAATTCATTGGGAAGTGATCATCTGTCAAAATCCCAGTCTTGACAAAGAAGATAACAAACAAGTACAGTATCAGCAACATGAATAAGGGCCCCACAGAGAGACTCTTAAAATGCTGTCACGTACAAGCAGGCCCCTCCCATTACCTCCTCTCATTACCAACAGGTAGACAGGATTATTAAATTATTGTATCCAGGGCTATGACAAAGCTCGCACCTATCCTGCTCATAACATGCTTCCGACTCCAGCCATTCTCCCTTCTCCAAGAGCCTTCTGAGTGAGGAACAGCACCTTCATCTCTGTGACATTGTTTGAGCTTTTGAACACTTTCTCCTATGTCTAATTCTCCATAAGGGTCCTAAGGCAGCTTCCTCTCCTGAAACACCGTGCCTTCTAGGCTAAAGGGTCATCATATGTGACTGCATCCCCGGAGAACTGTATTGTTGGAGAGAGTCTGTCAGGTGACTCCTTGGCTTAGGAAGTGCCTGGAGCTCAGAGGCCCTTACTGGCTGCAGTAAGATTGGACCAAGACAGTGTTACAAACACAAAAGTCTTCTCTGCTGTTACTTGCTGCTTTCCTACAGGGAGGTTTAGAAATGCAAATCTCACCTGACAAGACAAAGGAGGATGTTAGGTCAAAAGAGAAAAATAATATAGGAACATGAAGGAGGCGGAGGTGAGGTGTGTTTTCTTTCGTGAATATTAGGAACTGCGGTCTGCACTAAGACTTGGTTTGTTCTGAAAAAGCCCAAGTTACATTCTTTGACAGTGGAGTGACAACAGCCTCAGTGGTCATCTCAAATGATACCCGCTATTTCATCCAAGTCACCCCTGAGCTTCTGCAGCAATGTTGCTTCAGTCACCTCGCACAGGACTAGTACCTACCTGAAACTTCTCCTTCCTCCCCTCCAGCCTGCTGCTTCTAAGCGCTGCCATCTTCTGCAACCTATTTCTTCACTTCTGTCCTTCCCTTCAAGGCAACCTACCTCAGGTCTGTATTTCTTTGGCTGTAAGACATTATAGTCTCTCAGCCACCCTTCTTAATTACTTGGTCTGCTGTGTGAAGGCACCAGCTCACATTGACACTCCCAAAGTAGGTGACTCAAATATTGCTCACAGCATAGCTATGGTAGTGCTCACCAACTTATCTTAGTAGTTTGTACAACCCATGCTGAACGACCCTGTCAGTCCCAGAGCTGGCTAGGTTATTGAAGCTGCTGTCATCTCCTTAGGCTAGCACACAGTACCCTTGCTGGGCCGACAGTACTCAGGGGCGTTATGACTATTGAGGCAACACAGGGTTTTGCTGTATGAGTGTTGCTGTACTAAGTCCCAGACCCATCCAACTGGGACACCCAGTCGCTTCTAGGTAGTTACAGCTTCTTTTCCCATTTTATTCTAAAAAATGAAGGACAGGCATGAAATCTTTTTGTGACTCTCCATGGAGCTAAGAACGCATGCTGCATACACAGAACTGGAATATGGTTGCTCTGGTTCCCACTTGCACTCAAAGAGCTTGCAGCATTTACTGGTCTCCCCGTCAGACGAAACTGAACCCCTTGCCTGCAGCATCCCCACTGAGTTTGTGGCCAAGGCCAGTTACCTGCTATCAGAGGCTGGCTGCTGGACTGCCCAAAGTGGGCACCATGATGAAGGAAGGCACTGTAGCAAGGCGTGGACGCATCGTCTGAAAGGGCCATGTGGAAGGGCTGAAGATCAGCCTGCCCAGAGCCGACCGGCGTGGTGGGGGTGAAAGGGGTGAGAGAGGCTCCATGAGGCTCTTGCTTTATACTGAGGGGAGAGGAGAGGTTTTCTGTGGTAGGGTAAGGGATGGACACAGACAGACAAAGGGAACAGGGGGAGGAAGAGGAGGGTGGGGAAGGGAGGAGAGGAAGAACAAAATGGGTAAATGAAAATGGAGTGGTTAAAATCTACAGGGAAATTAATTTAAAAACAAAAATAAAAATAAAAAAGGTTAGGAGTAGATCAGAGGAGCCAGTGCTGAGACAACAGCAGTAAATGCACCCGGGGGCTAGGCTCTGACTGCAGGGAGGCCTCTGCAGGGGCAGCAGGAGATGAGGAGAATGGAGTGCAGTGGCAGATGGGGGGAACGGGATGCAGGAAAGGAAAGGTGAGGGAGGGAACGTGCAGGAGAGGGAGGAGAGGAAGAAGCGTAGGGTTGGGAAGGAGAAGAATGCTCTGAAGCTTCTGTGCTCCCTTTCCTGCTGCTTTGTCTCACTGGCTCAGGGTGCATGAAGATGCTACACTTAAGAGAGTTTGGCCCAGGGAATCATACCACTTTGTCTCTTCAAACCCAAGGTAACCTTCCCCAGGAGAGCAGTGTGGTTATGAGCACCTATTCAACAGGATGCTCAGTATAATGACCAAAGTTTCTCAAGCCAAACTCTGACAAAAAAGGTGTAGCTGAAGTTTGACATGCTTAAAATAAAAATGGGACTTTGCAATTAATAGGTGGATAGACAGATGACTCAATTGATCTTGTTCACAGTGGCATGCTTTGGAGCTTTAACCATAAAAGCAGTCAGTACTTACTCTGGTTGTTCCCAGAGTATAGCATTGCCAGACAGATACCTTGACAGAGAGATGCAATGGAGGAGAGGAAATGCGGGGGGCTTATAAAAGGTCTCATTTTTCATTGTTGTTTGCATTGGACCTCCATTTCTGATGTGCGGATTTGCATAGGCACAATAGATACAGCTTTGCAACTGCTCCTAACTTGGCTGCCAAGTAAGAGGTTTGGGAATTGGAGAACTCTGTAACCTAAAGCATGGGTGCTTCAGAACACCCACTGTTGTTGGGTCAGCAGTAATAGAGTCCTGTATTTGAACACCTGAAAGAGAAGTATGGATGATGTGATCAGATCCAATCCAAATCATCTAGCAAACCATCCACCCTCAGGTAAACAAATTAAAGCCAATAAATGAAAGCCATCTCTCTGCCATGATGGCAAGTGTTGCCAATGGCCTATGAAATAAGTTAGTTCTGGTGGTTTTGATTTATACAGAGAAATATAAATGTGACATATAATTAGGTCATAAATCTGACTTCATTAATGTAGAACTGGCTTAATTAACTCCAGGCACCTTATTGTGAGGCTGCAATGCTCACCTAGACGATAAAGGGCTGGGCAGTTTCTATCTGTGAAAGCTGTTTATCCTGAGGCATTTGTTTCCTAAAGGTTTGCTACCTGGCAAAAATGATAGTTTGCCATCTGTGTTCTCCTCCAAGTACCTCTAACCTGGATGGCCAGCAAAGGTCTCTGATCACTGAGACTCCCTTGCAGCAAAGACATATGTTCATGGTTCAGTTGATTGGGAAGGATCAGTCCTGGCCAAAAGGTGTATAGTTCCTTTTTAGTTAGTTTACTTATGTGAAGTCTCTGGTATGCTAAGTGAGGATTGTCATTTCTTCTCCCTTTTTGCTATAGGAAGCTCTGTTTGGCAAGGACCATTTGTGGAGGATATGGGGAACAGAAGCTGGAGTATCTGGTTGTTGTTGCACAGTTAATTAAAGTCACCAGAGTAAGCAGCACATCAGCGCCCAGCTTCTGCTTTTTACAACTATATATTATCCTACAATCCTACCAGTGAGCCTTCATGTGCCAGTCTCGGTAGATGGAGAATCCCCAAAGCTATTTTTCTCCTGCATTCTCTCTCATCAGATGGCAAGGAATGCACAGATTTACCTTCAGGCCAGGCAGGCAGAATCACCACCAGCAGTCTGGGAGTGCTGAAGCCTCTATTCAAATAATGTTGATACTAGCTAATTTGGATGAATAGATCTATCTGCAGGCAGAGGGCCAAAAGTTCCCCTGGCTTTCCGGGGCTGCAAGTGAAGTGATATTTTTCAAGGAAGCCATTTGACAGTCATACCTACATAAGCTAGGGACACTTTGGTCCTGGCTCTTTTTCAGCTCTCTGTACTGTGTAAGAGAGAGCAGGTGTGCGGAGCTGCTGGGGAGAAAAGGGCAGAGAAGAAGATGGACATGGGAAGTGCGGGTGGGCAGAAGCGTGAGGTGCTATGGGCAGAGGTTAATCCTGTTTGCACAGCCCCCAGGCACGTTGGGTTTCCTAGTCCCTCCTCTGCTTTATTTCTCTTTTAAAGCATGGAATTTTCAGCTATAATCCTTCCTAAACCGCAGCATTTTTCAGGCACTCTGTGTAAGTGAAACCATAATCTCTGGTAAAACAGACCGCTTAAACTGCTGTAGCATTAGGCCAATCTGATCCAGCCCCTGGATTTCCGCTCTGCCCAGCCACCACAAAGGGGATTTCAGCCTGAAAGACTGGCTAAAGCCCTTGCAATGGGAACAACAGTGCTAGGCCTTGCCTTGCAAAGCTGAGAAGGGTTAAGGGACCAGGAGCTATTTGTCCCGGTGTTGTGAGGCTGTTAAAGCCCCTGTCAGACTCACAGCAGAGATGAGCCCAGCCCTCTCTTGAACACATCAAGGCTTATGAAGAAAAATTCCTCGCACCTTACAGAGGCAGCACCTCTTACTCAGTGCAGGGGGATAAAGAAGTCAACAGTAACATGGCAAAGCGACTGGGACACAATAATGCTAAACACTCTTCTCTCTGAGAGTAGTGGAGAAGAGGCGAGGATAAGGTCAGACAGCGAATGATTGCACAACCAAAACTCAGACTTTTATGTGTCTATTTATCTATCTGTCTATCTTTCCCTCTACACTCTGCAACTGCACAGGAGTAACATATCTCATGTATCTTTACTGGTGGATGGCATTTACCAACTTTTACTCCTTTGTTGTCCAACTCTCCCCTGACTAAAAGCACCTGAATTCTGTCTCCGATACAACTCCTGCCACTCCTATGCTGGAATAATCGCCCCAGCAGTAAATTATAGGTCCAAAGCGTGTCAGTGTAGACGAGATCAATTGATTGATCTATCTATCCACTTGTGAATAGCACAGTCCCATTTTTCATTTTAACCACCTCAAACTTCAGCTGCACCTTTTCTGTTTTCACTTCTGATTTTCTCCATTCTCTTAACTCTTTCATATTTGTGATGGAGAACTTGCCTTTTCCTATCCCAAGTCCTGCTAGCGCCAGCAAGGTGTGGAGCAGTGCTGTGCTGACTTGTCTGTGTCTTAGAGGGTGTCCCTCAGTAAGGCTGCATCAGGGAACCCCAAGGTATCTGTCAGTGTTTTCTCTCTAAGGCTGGAACACCAACCTGTAACCAAATGGGGGATGGAATGAGTTTGCAACCCACCAAAGCAGCAGAAATCTATTCCTGTCCCAGGCTCCTTTCTTCTTCTAAATGGCAAATGATATCCTTGTTTATAAGTGACAAAAAAATTACCACCCAATGTCACGGTGGGGGAAATTTGAAAGGGTCAGCAGGTGGGCATATAGCTAGAAACATAGCAGAGGACTACATATTTTCTGCACCTCCCACTCCTTGCTTTCTGATTGTACTTGCTGAGTTACGGCTGTTTTTCTTCCTTTCTAACCGTCTCCTCTGTTATTCTGGCGGAGAGCTAGAACTGGTGATCTCTGGTCTAAATTCCCCCTGCGAATGAAGGGATTTTGGCCAGACAGGGCGAGACAAAGATTCACAGCTTTGGGTTCCTACAGGGACTCATCTCAGCTTTTATCGTGCTGTCTGCTTCTGAAGGGAAGTAGGGGGGTTTGCAGGACTAGATAAGCTGCTTGTTTTTCATTGCTGGCTTCCTGGAGGATAAGCTACCTGCATCCAGTGCTCCCTTTTCAGTAAACAAAGAATATCAAGATGGCACATCCCTGCATAAGGGATGGCTTGTACACACCCATTTAACAACACTGCTCACCATCTTTACAATGCTTAGCATCCTTCATCTTTTCCTGGAGTCCCTATCAAATATTTATATGACCCCAGCGCCTCACTCTTTAGCACACATATCTTTACAGCATCCCTTAGGGATCACTGTTTTATCTGTGAGGAACTGAGCCCAGAGAACACATACTCAAGTTCATGTAGGAACCCTGTGCCAAAGCTGAATTTTATCTCAGGTGTTTTGAATCCTATGCTTGTACCCACCATTGAAACATCTTTTTCCATATTTGCATTCTCCATTTCTTAGAAACGTTTCATTGTGGCAAATAGAATGGGACTGGGTCCTCAGCATTCATGAACCAGTGAGTTTACACTACAGCCAGTGGAGTCACATCACTTTATCCCATGTGAGAATCTTGCCTCAAATTCTCGAAGTCATGCAAAAGACCAAACTGGACTGACACAGCATATCTTTCACTTTGCTTTCTGTCATGTCAGAAGAACTACTTGTTCTTTCATTTCTTAGTTTTCTAGCTTTTCTTTTGCAAGACCATTATGCAAGTTAAGATAAAGATCATTCTAATTTTTTCGTTTCTCTGTGATCATAACAGACCTTTGCTAGAACAACTGAAAGGTGTGCAAAGACTAATATGCTTCTTGTTGTACCTTTCTTGTTTTCTTTTTGTATTCCTGCTGACTACAGAATAAGCCTTGTGTGTTCAGGTTTATCTTCTGTTTCTGCACATATCCATCCATGCTCTCAGCCCAATACATTACTTGTGGGTTGTTGAAATACGTGTTTAAAGAAACAACCTTGGATTACTTTCCCCTGAGAGTCAGAAATGATGTGACATCAAGTTTTGAAATCTATTTGACCCATTTTTTATAAAACAGAATTTTATAAATCTAGATTTTGTGTCTGATCCAATTAACTGCTGCTGTCCAGGTAAACTGACCTGCTAACTCTGTATGTTACTTTAGAAAGAAAAAGTTTTATAGTCTTGGTACAGAGTGAAATATGGGTCTTCCAGTAGACCTGTTATCTGGACTTAACTCTTTGAAGCTAGTTGAATACTGTTAGTGTTAATCACTTGAGAACTCCACTGAAGTCAACTTCATGTGGCTATAAGTACATTTGTTTGCAGATGGAGCTGATGAAGGAAGATGTGCTTTAAAGTCTTGGGGTGGAGGGGAGGGAAGACGTGCAACTTGTGCACTTGGCAAACAGAAGTTCAGTGGAGTTCATGTTGTTGTCCTCTTTCTTCAGTTCCAGCCCATCAGGTTGGGCAATTACTTCCTGCCTTAAAGTGTAGCATATGTTTATTCCTTGGTGGGTTGGGACTTGAATGTTACCTCTTAAACAAGATGCTTTTGAAATATATGCTAGGAAATGTAATTAGAACACATTAGTTTTTCACACAGTCCTCGTGATAGGTATCTCCAAGGTTTCATCACAATGATATTCTGCTGATCATAAGATAGGATAGATTTTCCTGGGTAGCCCACAGCAATCCTAAACGTACAAAGAAGGACCAAAGATTGCCGGAAGCTCTCCATTTCTCTGAAAGACTGCATTGGACAATTTCAATTGTACAAGCAGCTGGCCTGCTTAAATTCTGTACAGCTGATGGACATCAAAAGTTATTAACACCTGGTGACAGGTGTTGCTTAACTCAAAATATAAAACAACATCTTTTCTGTCAGTGGGCAAACATCTACATCACAAAAATTTTCATCATAACCATGCTTACTGGATGCTCCATTTTTCCTCAAAAGAAAAGGCAGAAACTGCATTGTTGGGAAGACAATATAATTATTTTCTCTAAAAAAGTTCCTTTCTGTCTGGTAGCATAGAGCATGGCAGCCTGCAACGCTGTCCCCTTGCTGAGGGAAATCGGACTGGGAATGCCAATTCACTGCTATTGTCATTACATGACATTATTGTCATTCACTGCTATTGTTCACTTAAATGCTAATTTAAGGAAGACAAAGACCTTATTTCTTTTGGGCCCATCCATTTCTGGGTTCCTCACTTCAATATACTTTTCAAGCCCACAAGACGCTGCCTTCAGCATCATAAAGTTATTGTCGGTGAAACTTCCATTGGATGCATGGAAATAGTTGATGTGATTCCTTCCCCCCGCCCCCACTATTCCTGTCTGTCCCAGGGATCATTCATCTGATCATCTATCACCCTCGGCCATTTGGTTCTGGAGAAGAGTAGTAACACCTTTTGCCTTTCCAAATTCCCTGACCAGATAAGAAGATATTATCTCTTCTCAGGGATGGGAAACAGTTGATGAAATTTGGAGGTCCTGTGGATTTCTACTTTTGCCGATTCCTCATCTTAAATAGAGGAGAGGCTTGCTCACAGAAAATACCTCCTTCATTTTGATGAGGCAGGATAGTTACAGCCTTGTAGGAGCCACATGAATGATTGTCGTATTCCACTTTCAGGGCCTTGGGGCATCCCGAGATGTGCCCAACAGGCTGCCTGACCTCTGACGGCTGCAGCCGTGATGCTGTGCCGCAGTGTGGGTCTGCGTCTGTGGGATTTGCCATCACCAATGCCAATTTGGGGCCCCTAGCAGGTTGTTAAAGATGTTTTCTTAAGTCAGCTCAGTCAAACCCTGACCAGGGCCATTGCTCACCGGTGTCAGAGGCTAAAGTAGATTGGAGCAAGACAGGAAATTTTCACCAGTACAAACAAGGAAAAAGGGAAGGAAATGCTCCCCCTCTCAGCGTAATGATATAAGTACAACTGAATGTAATGGTCAGTTTTAATCATGATTTAAAAGAGCAAGCTGGATCAACTTGTTTTATATTTGTACTATGAGGCTGTTTTCTAAAAGGTTGACTTTTATGGGTGGTAATGAATATTTTGACAAATACAAAATTTACACTAAATGTGGTTATTTCAATTTTTGCTAACTAGATGAACTGCATCTGTGCACATTTGTTTAAGCAATTATGTTGTTTAATATAATTTGTCTTTACATATTATTATATGACAAAATAGTGAACGATGAGTCCGTATTATTATTTTATTAGATTATTAACTTTTTACTTGTGATCTGTGTCAAGTTATATTTGGATGGAAATTAGAATTAAATTAAAAACAGTATTTGTAATTATTCATGCTAATTAAATAAAATGACCACAAGTTCCCTGACTTCCTAAATATACTAGAACAGAAAAAGCAAGCTTTTCTAAGCAGGTTTTGCATTAAAAATAACTTTTTAATTGAAGGAAAGGATATATATAAGGAGGAAATTGAACTGATTTCAGAACCTGGTTTTAGAACTAATAGATCTCATCCTTTCACACCAAGCTTAACTCACTCACTGACAGAGGAAAACAAATGTTCCTGCTTTTTCAAATTCTAGTTTGTTTCTTAGTTTTGAATGACCTGGTTATTGAACTGAACAAAATTTTCTTCAGTTCACTCACTAAGCTGAAACGAAGGAAATAATATCTTTTCACCTTTCAGGAGGCTAAAGTTCTCAAAAGATTGTTTATAATTTCAAAAAAACTTTGCATCCAGGTGTCTAGCCAGAGATTTCTCCATGCTTAGCATCACAACTTTTTTGAAAACTTTCATAGAAATCAGATGCTGTTTAAGTACTATTTTTGTATGTCTTTCAGACATAGCAAGTAGCCTTTCTGTCAGTAATTCTAATTTTTTTCCCCATACATTCATGTATGAATTAAAGAAATTAACTGAAACTGAAAAAAAAATCTGCCAGAGAGGGGAGGTCTGGAGGAAAGTGAGATCGAAGGGGTTTGTGCTTTTTTGGTACTTTTGTCTGACACATCATGAGTTGTCGTCTCGATTTCTCACCCTGGATGATACTTGTTGCTTTAGGGATTATTTTTTTTTTTCCCCAGAGAGAAGGAAACATTTTCTATATGGGACATAGTAGCTGTTTTGGTAGGTGGTGATGATTTTAAAAGTTATCTATTCCTGTTAACGGGTGCTAACCATAGCACAGAAGCACTCAGAAACCTCCTCATGGGAAGAGAAGGGGACACATATACTCCTGTTTCAGTCAATGGTAGAAGTTCCTGAAGTGCTTTTTTTTTTGCCACATTTTTCTTGGGCTTGTCTTTTACCTTTACTTTTCTTTGTCGATCTCACTGATTGTAGTGGGCTGGCAAACAAGGTCTATTTAGTTAAAACTGCTAGGATTCAATTAAGGGAAGTTTTTCTTTACCTTTGCTGTAATTTTACGATCCATCTAGTAGGTAAGTCCTCCCCTTTAGCTGCCTGTTAATAAGCAAGTTTCAAGCTATACATGAAAAGTCCATTGTGTTTTATTTCCCATAGTGCTGCCTCTTTGTTGGGTAACTTCTAGGCTAGATAACAGAGTTGGAAAGGACTCTGTTCCGAAACTATTAATCCCCAGAACTGAGAACCTGGTTTGAAGACACCTCACTTCTTTCATGCATGCCTATTCCAAAAGATGTGACTTCTGACGGTGCTTAAAGAAGGACCTTAACCTTTTTTCTCAAAGGATTTGAGGCTTCTTTTGAACAACCTCATGCTTTTAAAGTGCTCCTGTTGCTAGTAACAAAATCTCGAGGTTCTCCTCTGCTCGCCTCTCGGGTGTTAGCTACTGAGTACCTTCCAAACTCAAAGATCTGTGGAAACTACTGAATAAAAGAAAGCTATTGAGGTTTTATGTGTTTACTTAGTCCTGTACAGATTTATACTCATCTGCCTGGGCTGTTTGCCTTCAATAGAAATAATTGAAGCAGAACATCTCTGAACAACAGACTTCTTGTCTTGGTGTTCAGCTGCATGTACTCGCCTTATCTTGGTATGTTCAAGCTTAGATCTTTGCTTATAGAAAATCTGATTGGTGTCCAAAGATACTGTCCAAGAAACTGTCAGGGACCTACGCCAATTGAGCTATGATGGCCATGCAACATCAAGGCAAGATGTAGCTGGCCCATGGGCCTGTGTGTGAAAGAAGGAGTGAGGTGGTGTTCTCAGGTAGCTCTTAGCAGCTTTCTTTCTCTGATACTTCACAAGGAAGTGGAAAATTTCTACATTGTTCTGTATGAAGGACAGCAGGAGCATGTTTCCTAGCCTAGTGCCCAGCTAGCCCGTTAGCTCTTTCATGGAAATTCCTTGCAGATACTTATGCTTATGTTGGGGATGTGGCTGCCTGTTTTGCAGCATTTCTAGCTCTTCAATTCTAGGAAGCTCACAGACAGATAAAGAGACTTCAGCAACATCTGTACTTAACTATCTCACTACATTCCAAGATTTTAGGTAGTTACATATTGTTGAGGTTTTGATAGCTTTTGGAGGAGTGTATTCTCAGAATGGTGTGAGCTGAGATAGCTTGAGGCAAGCTAGTCACAAGCCAGAGAGAGGAGCAGGACCTTCTCTGAAGTCTTCAGCAAAGGCAAAAAGCCGGTGCCAGACAGCTTTGGTTTGGAAAGAGCTAGTGATACTTTTTTCTGTCTGGGAAGACTGAGCGGGGGAGGCTTTCTTGTAGACTGAATCTAAATCTTACATCCTGAAGTGGCTGCACACGGAGTTTGTACCCTACATGGGTGGATTTGTTTCACATTTGTTTCAGGTATCACCTGGGTTCACAGACCGCCCTGGGGCAAAAGCAGAGAGGCATTTCAAAGATGACACTGTAGGAGCAAAACAGGCAGCCAGCAATTCAGTACTCGCTATTACCTCAATATCCCTTCTTGGGAGAGGGATCTGGGTGATAGCAAAGAAATCTGCATGCTCCCAGCCTCTTCCTTAATTTCCTGGCCAGGGTACATCAGGAGGCAGCACTGAGTTCCTCACCCTTTTGGTTCTTCCTGAAAGCATTGCCCAGCCCCATAGCAAACATATCATGAATCATTCATCTTTAATAGATTATGCAAATTGAGGACATCAGATCAATGAAAATCAATAACTGCAACCATTTAATTGCCAGCAAAAACATTTTAAGAATGAGCATTATCTGAAGTCCTTTCTTGGGTAATGGCACCATTAATCCAAACATTGGATCCTGGCCTAAGTGTAGAGGAAAAATTCTCCGCCCCTCTTCCCCTGCTGCCTTTCAGGGTGTTGAGGGGTTTTTTTTCCTTTTCATTTCCAGTTTCTGAATTTCCCCATCATTACCACCAGTGAACAGCTCCCAACACTAATAGTTCTGCTTTTGTTACTCTGCACTGATTGAAATGTCGCATACAGATTGAGATGTTAGTGCTAAGTTGCCACCTGGGAATGTCAAGCTGGGTCTGAAATGAACTTTTCTCACTCTTGGATCCAGATGGATCAGATGGGAATGTTCTTGAGCTGAGCTGGGAGTGTTGCAGGGAACAGAGTGGGGATGGCACAAGGTGGGGGGGACATGACAAAGATTTTCTGCCTTAGCCCACAGCCTCTTCTGTGAGGTCAAATCTGTCTCCTGTCCCCTTGTGAGAGTCATGTCCAAAGCTTGTGCAATGTCCCCAGCCTTCGGGAATTCTGCTCTCATATTAACAGGCTGGAAGGCACCATCTTCACTTAGGCAGAAGGACTAAAAAGAATTATTTTAATGGCCCCTTTGAATCTTAAACTCTGGTTTTAGGCACCTCGCCTTTACATCCAGCTGTGGGGATCTGCCTTCCATGAAGGGAAGGATAGTACTGCTCTCCTACTGGCTTTGCCTCACAAAGACAGGAAATTATTTCCTGTGAGAGATGTAGATCTGCTAAATGGTAGATGGACACCAGCTGAGTTTTGTCTTGCATATGCAAATACAAAGAAAGGTGGAAAAATTTTGCCACAGCTGAGCCATTTTTTTCTGGTTGGCTAAGAAACTGCATGCCTACAAGGATCTTGGATCAAGCCTGATAGCAGTAAAAGCCATGAAAAAAAAGCCTGAGTGTGTCATGCTTTCTAGGCGCTCCCTAAATATGCAGTTCTACTCCCCATGGTTCTCCATGACATTTTGCAGACCTCACACAGGATGTCCTCTGTATTTGGGGCGACTGTTACTAATCCCAAAGTTCCTGGTAGCCAAAAGTTGCATGTAACAATATGCTTTTGCTCAGTGTTTGCTAAACAAGCAAGGACTGCCTGCCTCAGCCGTGAGCTGCTTTGACCTCATTAGCTGGGGCTACTGCAGTAAAAAGTTGAGATACAAACTTCAGTACTCTTGATTCTGTGCCATCAGAGGACAGCTTTTTGGCCAAGAGGCAACAGCTCCTTCCCTTGCTAACAGGACTTATGCCTCTTACACTGTGAGGTTTCTAGAGGGGCCGCAGCAGTTGTAGGGAAAGGGGGATATACCAAAACAGGGGCAAGTCACTCGGGCCTTGCCAGCTGCTTTAGCTACCCGGGGGGAGATGTGCAAATTTATAGTAGCTGTGTGAGCAGGGACAAGTGGCAACTAAAGCCTGAGAAGAACGGCTGTGGCACCAGAATATCTCCTTATGGCTCGTGGCAGTCAGTCTAACACTGGTATCAGGATGGTGTGCCCCACAGCCCCAGGACAACACTGTGCTGCTCAGGTCCTGCACATGTCACCAGCAAAGAGGAAGTTTCTGTGGAGCAGCTGCTGCAGAAATTGCCTCCTACTTCTCTGCATCCCGATTCCTCTACTGTCTTGCACTTGCTCCGATTTCCTACTATCCCGGACATGCCTGAGTTCAATGGGCCCACACGTGAGGGAAGGGGGAAGGCTGTGAACAAATTTCTTTTGCCAACTGCTGTTAGAAACTCACGGGCTTAAGGAGGAGAGAGTTTAGCAATCACAGTTCAGCAGACCTCTAGTATTTAGTTTGCAAATGCCCCTTCCAAATGCCAGGGCTGAATAAAACTTGAATTATTATTTCTCCCTGAGAAAACCAAGCGCAGATCATGGGTAAGCCACGACCCGCTTGTTCTCAGACACAAAGGAAAAAAATCACAGTGTGCATTTGGACATATCTGTCCTCCATCAACATCCATTCCTAAGCCCCATCTGGGCACACAAGTTCCCGATTCACACCTGGGTTTGCCTGTCTTTGGGTCACACCTGGGCACCGCTAGATGTACCCAAAACTGCCAATACTCTGAATTTCAAGCTTCTCTTCAGCCCTTACATCCTCCACAGTCTTTCTGTCTCTTTCCATGTTTGCCACAGAAGGATATCTTGCATTAGCAGAAAAAGCAGAAGCTAATGGTGATGAGGGAAATAAAAAAAAAAAAAAAGCTTGGTTCTACTGTTTGGTCAGGCAGCTTACCGGTCACCACAGGGTACGTCTGGGGTCCTGACACATTTGTCCCCAGGTCTGGGTTAGCAGAGGTGGATAGACTTGATTTGACTTCATCGAGACCAGGGGTCAGAGCTGGGAGGGAGTACTCATTACCCTGGGGAAGAGAGGAGAAAGACAGCTCGCTATTGATGCGCCAGGAGAAAGGGAAGGGTGTACAGATGGGGGGGAGGAAGAGGAGAGATGCAAACCCCTGCACAGATGGAAGAGGAGGAGGAGGAGGAAACGGAGAAGATGAAGTGACAAGAGGGTTGGGGGGGGGTCCTAGGATGAGCTATCCCACCCGCCTGCGGGCTGCTCTGAAGGAGAAGAGGGGTGAGGGATCTGGCCCGTTATCCGTGGTATGGCTGAGCCTTCGTTGAGTGCTGTGGGGATGGAGATGGCTGCCTGTGCCAGCCCAGGGGAGAAGAAAGGGGAAATCCACATCCTCTCCTCTTGGCTGAGCGGGGGCAGGAGGTGTTTGCCCTGGTGACAAGGACAGCTGGGGCAGAGGACTGCAGTGACATGACTGGGACAGGCAGGCTGTAGGCAGCAGCCAGCGTTGGCCGACTGTAGCCAAGCTCTCCGCTGAGTCATCTGCCTCCCCTCTGCTGTTACCTCTGTCCTAGCTCTTTAAAAACAAACAAAGAAGCCTCATCCCCTGCCTCTGTCACTGTGCATTGGGGTATGAAATTGGGGAGGGGGGAGCCACATGGCTAACAGAAGGGTGGGAGGGGGAGAGCCATTGAATCTGAAAGGGTGTCCTGTCCGAAAGGCTCTGGTAATTGCCTTTTTATTGTGGCAGCCTCTGGACCAGACGCGGGAGCTGGAGAAACTGGGAAGGCTACAAAACAGCAGGAAAAGTTGCTCTGATTAATATTACGTTAAATTAAAACTGATTTTCTGCTCTTTCTGCTCCGTTTTTTTCCATGCTCGTCCCCAGCCCCCTCCCCGCATCTCCCCCTCCTCCAGTGGGCTCCCCGCACACTGCCCCCTCCCCGCCCCTGTCCCTGCTTGGCTAGGACTGCCTAGTCATTTCCAATTCCTTCTCGTATTGATCTTCCTGTAGAAATCAGTTTTGTAATTAGCTGCAAATTAGGCCTTCTACTGGGGGTGAGCCTGCCCCCTGATTTATCACCAGAGTAATTCGCTGTGATCGGAGAGAAATTAAAATGAACTCAATTAGGCTTCGGATTTGCTTTATGGGCCCTGCTCAGAGTTTCAGGGGGAAAAATGACTGTGCTGGTGCTTAATAGTCTAATGAAAGTAAATAAAGGTTATTCATTGTAATAAACCCAGGGACTCTGGGATGAAGGGAGTCCACAGCCAGCCTCTCCTTCTCTTCCTTTGTTGGTTTATGGCTTGGGGCGGTTTAAAAAGACTTTTGATTTTAATTTTATTAAGACAAACAGCTTTGGGGATAAAAGGCCGGGGAAGCAGGGGAGTAAGGGAAAGGGGGGCAGAGCTGCAGAAGTGCAGAAAACTGGGTTGGAGATGGGAGTCAAGTCTCAGCTTTGGGCCATGAAGGAAAATGCTGTGTTAAAGCCCGACCCTGTGGCTCACTGGTCACCAGCGTGATCTGAGAGTGCAGGAGTTTCCGTGCCGTGCTGTGTGCCGGTGGACATGCATGGCAGTGTTTGCGTGATCATGGCAAGAACAGGACTGCATACCTGCAGGTGGGCGTGCAGAGGGAAAGGCGGACGTGGGGATTTAGGGAGAGCACAGTATGCATGTATACGGCAAGTTCACGAGAGGAGATAGAGCTCGTGTATGAGCGTGCATCAGCACAGTGATCTATTTACAACTAGAAAGTGCTGTAAAATGTAAGTGTAATGTATGTAACAGCTCAGTGTGAGAACAAGGGGTGAGGAAGGGAAGAGTGATTTCAGTGACGGAATCTCCCTGCCATCATCCTATGGGTGCCTGTGGGTCCCCGTTACCAGGCTGGGCCCTCACCTGCTCAGATTTGATGTGCTCTGATGTTTGAAAGACGTCAGGGTAAGAAGGACGCTCAAAAACTCGATCTAAAGCTTCCAGCTGCTGCTGGGTGAAAGTGTCGCCACGAAGGTGCTTCCGCAAACTGTCCACGCTGCTCTGGGAATCTCCGTTGGGAACTGAGCCCTCGGATACATCTGCAGGGCACAGACAGAGAAAACAGGGAGTTAGCACCACCCTGGCTTGGATCAGCAAGGGATGCAGTACAAGGACAGAGTGGGAAAGAGGGGGGCCCTCCGCCTCCACCCATGGAGCTGTGCCACTCCTGTGGGAAGGGGAGGCTGTGGGGACCCGAGGGAACCCCCCTCCTGTCTGCTGGAGCGGCCGGGCTGCTCCCGTGGGCTCCATGGGACTCTCCTGCCCAGAGTGAGTGAGGCTGTGGAGAATGGTGCTCGGCTCAGAGATGAGTTTCGGTTCCGCTGATTTTCAGTGTTAAAAATTGCCAAATCTCCATTGCTGAGCATAAAATGGGAGCAAAGCACAGCGATTAGCATCGCTAGAAGGCTACTGGAGAGGCAGCTCACAGAGAAACCAGAGTGCTGAGGATGGACTTGTATTGGAGAGGGCTGAGGAAGCCTGGAATGGAGAAAGGGCTCTCTTACAGCTCAAAAGGGAGTCAGTCTCTGATGTAGCTCCCTGGTCCCAATAGTTATATCTCTGTTACAATTTCCTTCTCATCTGATCTTGTCCTATCGTACCCCAGATGAATCTTTCATCCCTCTCAGGTAACAGGAATGATCCTGTTTCTGACTCCATTTTTCACCAGAAACAAGTCTCTCCCTGGGGAGTGCCTGTCCCATCCAACATACGTTGGTTTCTGTTATGATCTCTGTCCCATTCTCCTACAATATAGCTTGTGCTTTATCACAATCCATATCTCTGTTATAAAACTCCCTCCAAAATGAGATGCATCTTTGTCTGTGTGAGTCCCCCTTCCTATCCAAAATTAATTATTGTATTACAAAGACTAGTCCTACTCAGTGGGAATCAGCCTTCTTAGTATTCCTTTGTTCTTACTAGGAAAAAAGCCTTTTTCTGGTGCAAGAATCACCAGAAGTGCATCTCTGTCCCTACAACAGCCCTCTGATAGAGTCCAGTCTCACTGTAGTGCCTCCTGCCACGTTCCAGGTGTCTCTATCTCTGTTGTGCCATCCCCCATCTCTTACAGCCCATGCATCCCCTCCAAGGTGAGTCTGTCACAAACACCCTGCCCCATCCAAAGTGAATCTTTCCCTGTGATAAACCATCTTATCACCCACCTGTTGGGTTTTGGTTGGGTTTTTTTTCCCTGTTATCCCCCAACTCAGATGAGGTGCATTTATCTCGGTTATAACCCCTTTTTATCTGAAGTGAGTCTCCTGCTATTAGCATCTGTCACATCCAAGGTGAGTCTGTCTGTTATAACCTCCTGTCCCAGCTGAAGTGAATCTTCCTTTGTCATAATCCCTCATCTCATCTGAGGAAAGTCTGCTCATTATAATCTTCTCCAACTGTGCTGAGTATCTTTCTGCTGTCACCTCTCAGCCTAACTTTGGTGAGATCGGTTATAATCCCCTGTCTCATCCCTGCTGATATACCTCCATACCCTCCATGCTGAATCTCTGCCGACTGCGCTTCATCAGACACAAGTCTGACTGTCTTATCAGCCTGCCTAACTTAAAATCAGGTTCTCCCTCTTATGCTGTGATTACCTTCCTGCTTTTTCACTACTGTTCCTCATACTTCAGCCTTTCTTAGTGGCTTCCAGGCTGTGAATCTCAGAAACTTTTGCTGCCTGTCAAGAAAGTGGTTGGGGGATCTGTATGGACCTTTTCCCTCCTCTGTGTGATTGTGAGTGTGCTCATGGGCAGATGATGCTCCCAGGAGCCTGGAGTGGCATTCACTGTGCAACAGCCAGAACCATGCCACTCTGCCACTTCATCTTTTAGCTCGTGGATGGTGCCAAGATGGGTATTTTCCTGGCACAGTTAATGCCCAGCTGGTGGCCCAGAGTTATAACTGAGCCTGCTGCCTTCTGGCTATGAGATATATCCGTTTATAGGTGATTATATGATATGATATAATCAATAGTACATTATATACAGTAACGTAGTACAGTACCACTCACAAGACCATAGAAAATATTACATATTGATTTGTCCCAGCCAGCAGCCTTCCCTCAAGCAGCCCCTTCTCTTTCTTTTCCACCCCTAGCCAGAGCAGGGCTGTTCACTGGCACTGATCCCTGGCATTTTCTCCTCTCCTTGAGCTTTTTTGCACAAGGTAAAATTCTGAAGTTCCTGAAAGCTGCAGTTCATGACAGATTTGACTAAGAGAAAGCAGTGCAAAGACAAGGCTTGGCAGACTGCACAACATTGTGTGTGTCAGTGCAGTCTTTGTGTTTTAGATGGACTCGGCTGTTACTGTAGGGGTGGCTTTCAGGAGGACTAGGGTAGCTCAAGGCTTAGGCTCCCAATTCCAGTAGGCACTTCTCTCTGATCCTCCTGGCAGAAAGCTGGCACAGAACTCCTGGGTCCAGTCTCAGGGGGGAAAAAAAAAAAGTGTGTTTCTGTCTCAGCGCTTGTCTTAACCTGGCTGCAGCCTGTGAAGCTGTTTGAGGATTTTTCTATGTGTGTCAGTCAATGTGCATGACTGTACACACCATGATGCTAATACACGTGGGTATTTTTGCAGTTATTCTGCAAAATCGTTATTCTGGTATTCTTTAGATTCTGCATCACTGTACATGCCAGAGCAGCTGTTTGTCTGCACCGTGTGGTTTAGGCTATGTTTGATTTTCAAGGATGGCAGCCTTACACTGTGCATGGTGTTTGGTGTGAGTGGACGGGTGTTTGCATATACAGTAAAACTTCCATTGTCATTAAACCGGATTTTACCCTTAGTGAGTTGCCCTGGGTGGTTACACAGATTAGTGCACACATACACGTGTATTTGCAATTCCTGCCTGCCTGCAGAGCCCTGTGCACACGTGTCTTCTGTGTGCGCACAGGCCATGCCTTTGTGTGAAGAAGCTGAAACCACAGCTTTCCCAAGTCGCTGTAGGAGTCTCTTTTCCTTCATTTATTCAGGGGCCCTTCAGATCTTGACAAATCTGTCACTCTAAATTTGCGAGAGATTATGGTGCTCTCTCCCTAGCACGGAGAGAGGTGATATATGATATCTGCTGCCCCTATTGATTGCCTGATCTGGTGGCAGAGGGCTGGCGAAATGAACTTGAAATGAACATCATGCCTCAACTCATTGTGCGTATAATACACTACTTAATCCCACATTTTTCAGCCGCTATGGAATTCAATTGATCAATCATGTCCCTCTGATAGTACTGTTTTAGGGGTTATTGCTGCTCTGCTCACTGACCTTTTTATTTATTTATTTATTTGTGTCAGTGTGTGTGCGTGTGTGTCTGCACACGCACATAAGTGCGTATGTGTATTTGGGAAACTCAGGACCAGCTGATAAGAAAGGACCTGTATAGTGAGTGGGAAATGAAAGAAAAGAATGAAGGGAGGAGAAACAGAAGGAACAGGGTTAGATAAGAAATCAGAATGATCAAAGCAAGCAAATAGGGAGAGGTGGAAAAGTTGTAAGGAGAAAGGCAATGCTTTAGTTTAGGTGGGACTTCTGGATATGGGGCAGGGGGACATTCTGCCATGGCCTAAGCTTTAAAATCTACAAAAGAAACGAAACTTTTGAGAGAGGCCTGTAGGCTACCTCGAGGTGGACCTTGTCTAAACAGCTTGCAGTAGTGTTGGACTTAATAATGGTAGAGCACACAACCCCCAAAGTTCACAGAGCAATAATATGAGCTGTGCATATGGGTTTTGCTTATGAAGCTGAGAAAGTTTCACAGAGATGATCCTGAAAGAGAGATTTATGTGTCTTGTGGTGCTAACACTGAGACATTCACAGTCATTGGTCATTATATTATCTTCAAAACCAAAAGACTGTAAATCCCCTGTGTTTGTTTTCTGGTGTCAATACCTATAGAGGATGCGTTTTCATTTTTTCCCTGAAACTGCAAGGGACAGACACTTATGTCTGGTTTAGATCAAAGCTGCAATTCTCATCTAAGTGTATGACTCTGTGATGCGGAATATCAGGAGAAGCCTCAAATATCCTAATACACAAAGTATAGAAGCTGACAACTGCGTGGCTATGAGCAAAGGTGGAGTAAGGAGCAGGGAGGACTTTGGGGAAGAGGTGGGGTCCATCAAAGGACTGTGAGTGAAAGGGAAAGGAGGGCTCATATGGAAAATTTGGGTTGGGAAAGAATAGCAGATCCCATGAGGAATGGCACTGTGGTGGGCAACAGTCACTTCAACTGATGAAGAACTGTGCTAGGAGTAAAAGCTTAAGGGGTGGGCATTTGCCAAGAAAGCAGCTCTTGGAAAGGGTGCTGCGATGAGGCAGGGCTTCAGCTGCAGGATGAGTCTGGGGATGGCACCTAGGTAACTGCGCTAGCTGTACCGTAAGGAACCATCATCACCTTTCCCAGTTCCCTTTTTACTGGCGAGGGAATCTCTGTGGTCCTGTAACACAGGGACACCTCTCTCTTAAATCAGAAGGATCTTAAACAGCTTGAGAGGTGAACCATGGCCTCGGTCACTGTCCCCCTCACAAGAGCACGCAGTTGCTGTCATCGTGATCAGGACTGGCCTTGCACATGTGACAGGAAACATCTCTCCTCCCGAGGGGCTGCCGAGTGAGTACGCACTGCCAATGTTCAGCGTAAACCTTCGACACAAGACACAGAAATGCTCCATGGGTGTCACAGAAGTATCCTGACAGATAACAAGGAAACGCTGTGCCAGAGGACATGGAAACACCCTTAACTACATCTGACACAGGGAATATGCCCATTAAATAGCTCCAAAACAGAGAGAGGTTCCCAGGTCTGGAAGCCACAAAGACACCTTCACGTACAAGTAGCACAAAGCAGCATAATACAGTTACTTCCCTGGCTACAGGTGACAGCACCCTTGCTCAGGGTGAGACAGGGCTATCTCAACAAATAATTTGGAAACATTGCTGACATTGGAAGACCTTTGTGGCACAGAAACATGTAGGAAGGTCATGAGAAGCTGTGCAGCTGGCACACAAACGTGGAGATACTGTTCTCTCTTGGGGCAGGGGCTATTGCCGCCCCCATGACGTGTCTGCCTGCTGCCTCGTGGGGCCCCAATCTCAGCTGGGGCCTTGCAGCACTACCAATAAAAATCACAGTCATAATAAAAGCGAATGTGACTGGCATGAGAACTGCCAGCCAGGTGACACAGCAGAACCCATCTAATTGTCAAAGCCTCCGAGGGAAACGCATCTGTCTAACGCAGCAGTGCTGAGCCTGCTGCTGAAATGCCATCCCTCTGCGCCAGCCAGGCGACCCTGTCCTCTCCTGCAGCCTGCCTTTGGCACCATCCCCGCTGGGGTGCTGAACCCAGAGCCCCCTGTCCCGCTCTCCGAGCACTCGTGGCTCCATGTGCTGCCCTTTCCCAAGTCACCCTTTGTGTTAAGACTGCTCTTTCCCTTTATCCGATTTCCCTTCTCTTTTTTCCCCCTCTGATGTGTTCCCGTGTCCCCGCGCAGCCCGGGCCTGTCAGGCAGCTTTCCTGGACGTCCCGGGGGGCCTTTCCCCGCACTGCCAGTTGTTGCAGTTTCAAACTCAATTGTTCTCCTCGGTACTGAGGCAAATGGAGTCATTAATTACCTTCTATCGGCTGGGCCGAGTTCAGAACGCGATCGATAGCCAGTGCTTGTCATTCATGGCAGCCAGCCCTGCGCAGACCCTCACACCGCATTCGGCACGGCTCCAGGAAGGAGCCCAGCACTATCAGACCTGGGCTTCAAACCCTGGCATCGAGCTCCTGCTGGGAATAGCAGACCTCTTGCATCTGTGTCCGAGCTGACCCCCAACCAAGGGCGAGATCAAGGACAAAGACCTTGGCTGAAGTAGCAGATCACACATTTGCACATGGTCAGAAGTGTCTGGCACTGGTGTCCTGGTCTGCACAAGCTGGTCCAGTCTGGCTATTGTGATGTTTCTAGACACTCCATTTGCATCCTCAATGGTTATTAAACCAATGCTGTACTCCCCACAGTAGGGACAAGGGCAAGGACTGGCAGTCGTAATCTGGCGATCTTTTCATTTGTGTAACTTTCTTGCCCTGCTCAGTAGGGTTTGGAAAAAGGAAGACTGTGAAGTTTGGTTTACATTTCCTTCTAGAAGAATTTTTGCAGCCTTTTGGGCAGCGTAAAAAAAGGTGTCATCTCTAGACTGGTCAGTTCTGTATTTCAGCATGTAATAGTGCTGCAAGAATTGTGAGGGCTTTGATTGTGATAACTGAACAGGTGGGGAGAAAGATGAACTTCAAATTCAGGTGGAAAGGATCCCAAGTGAGCGCAGGATAGAGGTGACAGAGCATGGAAGAGGCTGGCAAGGTCCAGCAGCGCGTAGAGAAGGAACGGTATCAGGGATCTACGCTGTGATAGTGAAAGAAGATACAGATGGTACCAGTTCAGGTTATGTACAATATCGTGCAGAAATAGGGATAGTGGGAGATGAGTGCTGGAGGAATATGACCTCAAGAAAGTCTATCAGCCTTCACGAACTCTGCGGTTGTTCAGATTCCTGTGTCCGTTTGCCTCAAGGGAATTCATAACCCTGAATCTGAGTATGCTAATTGATGGTACTGTGCTGGTCCACATGTCTCTGTAATTTAAGTGTGTCGAAGACACATAAACTGTGTGTTTGTTACTTACATGCTCCGGCTCAGAGCAGAAAGGCTCAGAAACAAAGGGATTTTATGTTTTGAAATGAGAGTATAGCTCAGATGAGGAATCGGTGAGCAAGGAAGGCTGCTCATGCAGGGAGGTGAGCGTGCCTGACCGAGGAAGAGTGAGATGTGTGCCGGTGCCTGACAGCTGGGGGGCTGCAATGCTTTTAGCATGGGGTTATGTATGACCGTATGACAGAGTACCTCAGACGGAGCAGGGATGGGCAGTGCAGCTTTAACATAGGGCTTACATGAGCAAAATGGCAATGCTCAATGAGAATGTAAATGAAATGAATTGTGTGTGCAAATGCGTAATGAAGTGTGTACTCAGATCTGTCTTGGATTATCATGGGAGCATGCAAATGTGCATTTAAGGAAGTGAGTGTGTGTATGCGTATGAAAATCGTATGTATTTACTACAGCATCTAAGTGTAGGATTGCAAATTCGGCCCAGAGCATCTGGGAAACTAAGTCTGTAGAGACTTAGGTTAGTGCATTAGATAGTAATAATCAGCACACCCAGCCTGACTGAATACACCAGTAAAGGCCTTTCCAGGTGTCAGGATGCAAGCAGCTGCCTCAGATGTGCGTACGTAGATGTACTACAGCATGTGCGAGTGTGCAGATGAGGCGTGTTAGCCTGGGTAGCTAACCAAGCTGGTGGCTTCTCTGCAAGCAGTCACTGCAGCTTTCTGACCTTTGGGTATGCTGGAGGTGGGTGGACATATTCTGCTCACAGTCAGGTTGCTGGAAATTCACAACCATTTCCCTACCTCAGAAGAGGCACTGGGAATTTATACCATTGTAATGAGGGACAGAGTGTGGGTCCAGTATCTCTTACTAGCACTATTGGGCATGACTGTTAGCCGGATAGAAATGCAGCTGCCTCCAGGACCCAGTACACTTGCTTTGTTTATGTTGGCGGAGTAGCAAGCAGTGCTATCACACAGTGGGCCAGATCCTCTAGTTAGTGTAAATCTGTAAGTCTTGCATTCAGTGGTTATACTGATTTACACATCCTGAAAGTTATCAGACGGGTTATCCTGATTTATGCTGTTCTGGTATCCACAACATTGCCTTTAGTGCAGAGCCCTCGGGGAGAGCTGCTGCCGGGAGCTGTGCTGTTCCCTCTGCCAGGGCAGAAGATATTCTTGGAATCATTGGCATGACTTAGCTCTCTCCTCTCATCTTCCTAAACCCATTTGTTGGGGAGCTACTTCTTGGCAGGATCCCCCTTGGTGAGCACATAAAAAAGGGTGGCTTTTGCAAGCTCCAAAGGACAGAAGCAATGCAAAAAATTACATCGCATGCAGCTCTAACTATGCTTGTTTAGAGAAACTGCTTGCATTTATGAAGTCTTTGGTGCGGAAAGCAGGGTTGCAAATGACTGCATCAGAGCGACAGTAAAGGCCATTAATTTCCTGTTATGTTTTCCTGTGTTGGGGGCTTTATTAATTTAATTTTACACTGTCGAACAACAGCGAGCGCTGACACCACCACACTCGGAGGTTTTTTTTTTCTCAAGCAGTGCTTTGCCTGACATGCAAATCAACACTGCTATCAAGACCGCTAGAGACAAGGGAGGGAGCACGGAGCTGGGCTGTCCCCATCCAGCCCCATATCCCGGTTTCTGGGAGATCCCTGAGATTCCGGTGGAGCACACAGGCACCTGAGAGCTAGGGCTCAGCAGATCTGGATCAGGCCATGGACACCTCTAATGCACAATCTAGACAATATTAATAGCTCTTTAGCCTGCTGGGTTCCATTGGCTTGGTCCTCCACTAACATGCCTCTTAATACCTCCTTTCCTTCCATTTCCCTTGCTCTAGACTCACTCTTCCTTTCGTTCCACCTTTATTTTCCGCTCATACACACTTTTACCTCACAAGTCTAAGAAGGCTGTGCCTGCCGCTGAGGCAAATGCTAGTGAATCACGTTATTGGAAGCTCTTCTGAGTCAGCACTAAACCAGCGCTCAAGCAGAGTGTTTTTAGAGCTGCCATTTTTGATGTGCCATAAAACAAAGGCTCCAATCACTCAGTCATTAAAATTCCCATGGCATTTTTTGCAAGAGTGCAGACATTAACCTGGCTGTCCTGAACAAAATCCAGCCTGAGTGATTACCCACAGCATATCTTAATTCTCCTGTGGTTTCATTTGGACATGGCACAGCAAAATTTTGCTGTTGATGCTCTGTATTGCTCAACATCTGCCATGGTCCACCGGAGAGTCAGCCACATTTCAGTAGTAAATGAGATCTTCAGAATGGGAAGGTTAATAAACAATGTATTATACAGGATGGGTAATTGCAAAATGCCGTGCAATGAAAGAGCTACAGGCTTGCGATATGCTGCAATCTGCTTGGACTGTTACGATGCAAACTCTTTTTTTGAATGCTCATTCCTATAATAATTGTAAATCATTAGTAGAGTAATTTGGAATCTTTCTGCATGAAGTCATGTAAAGGCCCTTACTGATATATGAAGGATCCTGTACTGATATGTTCCTATAAGATATATGTCAGAGATATGTTCATACTGCAAGAGGTAGTCCCCAAAGAAGAGGAGGGCTGGTCACAGGTAGCAATCAGTTTCACAAACAAGAGAGGGCTGTGCAGAGAAGAGCCATAAGTATCTCTGAGTATTAGCTAGTGGGGTATTTTTTCTGATTTGCTGGGTTTTAGTAAAGTTGTCCCAAACTGTAGGATAGTTCTGATCTGCTTGGAAGGTCAGCTTCTTGTGTTCAAGGCCTACCTCATCCCACACTAGATGCCAAAAGCCAAAGCAAAAAACAACAGCTCCTTTGGGAAGCCAAGCATGGAAATGTACCTGTCCTTTATAACAGCCTTTTCTAAAGCATCTAAGAGAGGTCTAGAAGGCACTCAAGACTTGACGGACATTTCATACACAATAACTACCACATTAAGGTTTAATCAGACACACCTGTTCTGATGCAGATCCCCTAGCTTAAAACCTCTGAGCTCCCAAAAAAGGCAGAGTCAGTGAGAGAAAGAAATCCTGACCTACTCCACATCCAAATGGAAACAGTGATACTCATGACCTAACTCCTGTTCTGGCACTGTGCTCCTGTGTGTTTTCCTGTAGTTGCTGACCTATGTAGGAAGAGGACTTTTTACCTTGAACCTGATGGGATGTAAGCAGTAGGGTGTTTGGATGGATGAAGGAAAAGCAAAGGAGAAGTGTGGATCTAGGCATTATTTTTAGGGCCCTTGACAAAACTTGACATTTTAAAGGGCCGTAAAAAGGGCATGAATTGCATTTGACACCTATTCAAAGTGTCCTTTATTTTAGCTGATTGATGCATGGAAAAATCGCCTTCAAAGAATTATGGATGGAGACAGACAGAAGACAAACAGACATGTCTGCTATGTCTCAATAGATAGGTATCTGTAACTGCTTCTTTTGGGCCACCTACTGTTAACAGAGTTGTCCTCCATATGCAAGGTCTTAGAGCTTAGCCTAGCCTCTGCAAGCCAACACAAAATACTGTTGATTTCAGGTCTTGCTTGGCAGCCACAAAGGTAGATGGAGGAACTCAAATATTCCCTGGAAGGGTCTTAAAATGTACACAAACTGCATTTTTCTTTAATGCAAGTTCTTGTGGCAAAATTAAGCACACTGGCTTTTCTCTCTCTCTCCCCTCTACTCTAGTCATCCCCCTGCCCCTCATCTATCCAGCCAGGATTCTCACGGCTAATCACTTGGTGAGATCTTGTTGCTTCCCCCTGGGATCCAGTGAAACAAGGCTGGAGGATCTGATGCTATCACTTAGGGAAGCAAAGAGCTCCTGCTTTTCTTCCAAGCAGCAGCAGCCCCCATTTTGGGAGGAGGAGGAGGGGTTTCTCTCTGGCCCTGACTAAGAACAAGGTGCTTAGTGTTTTCCTTTAGCACAAGAAGACACCCCTCTATAGGAATGATTTCCATCTATGAATGGCAAGCGATGCTTAACATTACATTGACGTAGACTTGGGAGTGCAGACTTAGCCAAATTAGGAGCTAATTGGTGCACTGGGGACTGACTCTTGGGCCCCCTTGGCTGCAGGGATGTGATTGCAAAGAGAGAGAGAGAGAAAGAAAGAGAGAGCAGGAGCCGTCCTCTGCCAACGCCTCTCTAAAGGTTGGGATTCCTGAGGCCGCTGCTGTCTAGTGCTGTCAAGGTCAGCAGGTTCGGGTTCACTGAACGGTCAGGATGGTTTGAATTACTGGCACTGCCTGCCGATTCCTCCACTGATCGTGATCCGTCTTCCAGCGCTGGCTGCGGGATGCTGCTCCCCGGCCGTGTGCTGTGCACGGCGTGGGGCACAGGGAACGTCAGGCAGATGCTCTTGTTAAGAGGGTAAGTTTTTAGGAAGATTTAAGGGGCCAAGGCAATGCTGAAGAAAGGCACTACTCCATGCACTGAGCATGTGGAGACCAGGCTTCCAGAAACAGCAGTTCTGATCTGTTTTTCTTCTACCTGGAGAACTGCCCCCTGCAAGCTTCTGCCTTTCGTGAAGGTTGGGAGAATGGCTTGAACATGGCCCTATGGGGTGAAAAACCTGTTGGTGAAGATTTCTGTCCAATTCTGTATAGGTAGAATGCTTAGTCTGCAATGACTAAGGTGTATGTAAACCACACTGCTTAGGACATTTTCTCCCCAAACACAGGCAGTGTATGACCAGGCTAAAGGGCAGGGGTAGCCAGGCGTGTTCCTACAAGGTTGTCTGCAGAGAGCACCAGAAGGTGCTCAGAAAGCTGCCTGCCAGTGTGCACCCCAGCAGGCAGTCTTGGAGCCACCGTAAGGGACCTCACCAGAGCAGGTGGGGAGAAGCCGTATCTGCAGGGGTGTGAGTATGCACAGGCAGGCTGCTAGTGTCACAGACGTGTGCCTGGGGTGGCATCAGCGTGCGGCTGAGTGCCTCTGTGTGTGTGTGTGTGTGTACTGTACACATGCACTGTCCATGCATCCGTAGCAGCAGAAGTAAGCATGTGAAAAAGAGCATGGCAGGAGAGGGCAACAAAAGGGAATCAGAAGAGGACTGGGGGCCGTGTGGAAGTAGCGTCCAGCGTGTCTTTGACAAGAACATCTCCACAGGTGTCATTGACTGGCGTTCAGTGGAGCTGCACTACTGAGAAATCTGGCCCTCTCCGTCCATAAACTAAAGTGCTTATTTTTGCTTCTTACTCTGAGGTTTGTTGTGTACCTCTGCAAGTCAGTTAGGTCCTGGGTGCAGTCAGCTGCATCTGCCTATAGCTGTGTATATGTAGCTTTCATACTCACACCTCCACCTACATCTCACACATCTGCCTACCATTTCTACATATTTCTAGACCTGCAGGAAACTCAGGGTAAAGCTGAGAATGGGGTTGCAAGGGGCTGCCCATACCTGGTGCCAACACATGCAGCTTCTTGTGCAGCACTCTCAGTGCTCACCAAGACACAGAAGAGATCAGGGTTAATGTCACGCAATGTCCTGTGTAAAAGGGAAGCCCTGGTCTCCTCTAAGCTCAGCACAGGGATTCTGAGCAGGTCCTCTGTGTGGCCTGGTCCCTATGCATTAGGAAGTACATTGAGCCTACTATCACCTCTGCTCTTGACTCCTCTCCCAGTTCCCTCTTCCAATGCAGAGCAATGGTCTCTGGCAAGAAGGGTCAGGGACAGTACCCAGTATCGTGCTGGTTTACATTAATGAGATACACAGAGTGTAATCCAGCAATGGAGTCAGCTCTACAAAAGGAGGTAATAGCAGGCTGCCATGAACAGAGCAGCTCAGGTAATTGGTTTATCTATCTAGAAGCAGTAGTAGCAATCTCTGCACAGACAGAGTAGCAGTAAAGTCTCTTCCTTAAGGCTATTTCCTTTGTCTTTTCAATTGCTTGCACATCCATGTGAGATAGAGAGAGAGAGAGAGAGGAAGAGAGAGAGAGCTAGAGAGAGAGGGAGAAATGTTAATTTGTGAATTAATGGCTTTTCTCAGCGGAATTGTAAATTCAAATGTCACCTCACAGGGTGACACTACGCTGGGCTGCTGAAGAAGCAATGATAAGATCCCCCCCCATCCCCATGCCGACATATACCCATGCCCCTCCCCTCCCTGAAAGATAGCTACAGAGTGGAACATGCTACTTTTAATTTGCAATAACACCACAGCAAAGGGATGCAAGAATGACTGCTTTCCGACCCTCCCTTCCACAACAAGCCGGGCCACATCTTTCCCTTTCCACCTCTACCTCCTTCCACCCCCTCTTCAACCCCTCCCATTTTAAACTCAGTCCAAGACAACACATTATCTCAACTCCCCCCACCCCAAACTAATCAAAGGATGAGGTAAGGGAGGGCTCTTTAGAGCGGATGGCTCTGCAACCCTCTCCTCTCCTGCAATAATCAGGTGAATTAATGACCCTGAAGTTAAAGTGAGCGCTGATACTCAGGCGTTGTGCAGCGTAGGGGAGAAAGCCTTCATTGTTTTCGAGCAGGAGGCGGGCAGCAGCAAGGGAGATTCATGGATGGAGATTGAATATGCAATTTTCTTTCACCTTGCCAAGAGCTGCCCCTGGGCTGTGCCTGGCCTAAATTTTTTTTTCCTCTTGCCATCTCTGCCTTATCCGGCCCTCCCACCTCCCTTCCATTCTTTCCAGAAAATTACCTTCAAAATTGATTTCCACTTTTACAAACAAATATAATGGGAACATGAGGGGGGAAAAAAAATCTTGGGCTGTGATGAATTAGGGCTGTCAGGTGCTTCCAAGTCTCCTTTGTTTTTGTTTTACTGCCCGTTAGGTTCTTTGTTTTTCCAGCAACTGGGAATAGTGCCCCTGCCCACACAGTATAGTCCATGGCTACCGTCACAGGATATGTCCGTCACCTGATGTCATCACTGTGTTATCCCTACTCTCCATCACTGTGATGCTAACAGCGACTGCTAATGGACTGCCCCAGCCCTTCACACCAGGATGGAACTGATCTCCTCATGGAGACACTGTGTGTCCCACGCTGCCAGTGACCCGGCTCCTACAGCCACTGTACAGGTCCTTTGAGTTGCCTCAGATCTTCTTTACCCTGCTCCTCCTGTTCTCCTTTGCCTTATTCAACTGATTCTTGATGGAGGTTTCCCAGCCCTCCCTGTTCTGATAGATCAACCTGGGTCATCAGCACGTCACCTTGATCCTTGCTGTGCCTCAGTGCCTTGTCACCTGGGTTCCATAGCAGTATTGCCCTAATGTCTCATTGCCATGCCACTCAACCCCAAAACAGTGTCATCCCTATCTCCCACCGTCATGGCAGCCTGATCCACTGTTATATCAGTCTCATGTCCCGTTGCCATGTCACCAACAACCCTCTAAAAACACCATTTGACTGCACATTGCCAGCTATTCCTGATCACTTTTGTAGTTTATTCTGTCATCCGCTGCGTATTAACCTGGGATCCTCATGGATCCAGGCACCGTGCTCACTCTGACTCCCAAACTCTTTACATCCATGAAAAAACGTAACAGTCACCTCCCGGAATGCGGGCAGAACCAGTGTGCAACTCATCTAGAGTAAGCAAGAAGATCCAGAGAGAGACAGGCACCAGCAAAGCTAGGGAGCAACCTCTGCACGGGTGGACACGCGGAGCAGGCAGAGATGCTGGGAGGAGTTGTAGCTGTCTGACTGATGACTCTGACACATTAGCTGCAAAAACCCCTCCCAGGAACGAGTCAAAAAGTGAAGGGAGAAAATCTAACCACAAACTAAGTACCCATAAATAAACAGTCAGACAAGCACACATTCACAGCACTCACACAAATAAACTTAAAGAAAAGCTCTACACAGAAGTAAGACTCACAAAACGTAGCCAATAACATTTAAAGACACAAGAAGGGAAACTGGGACACAAGGAGGTACTAATGCACGTGCATGTCAATTAAATGTAATTTCTGAATAAACAACTTACAAAAATGTACATACACTAACTAAACAAAAACCTGGAACCGAAAGGAATTTCCTTAATTTCACATATACAAAATTAAATCATGTAAACAAATACAAACTATTTACATAAATAAACAACCTTCATACAGGCAAGAACAACCGACATACATATACAACATACACACAAATATATAACCCCAATGCAAATACACATCTGTACAAACTATATACAGAAGTGCACAGCACTAACAGGCTACATATTCATATCCAGGAACCACAAAGATACAGTGATACTCCAAGTATGTAACAACACATACACACAGAATATACATACAAATATACAACATTCACATATATATGCTCGAAATGTGAATACAAATACCTGGCATTCATAGAAATACATAGCACTAATGCTGAGCCGTACATGCCTAGATATCCATATGATCCACAGTATGCGTACTCCTACTAAGCAATATTATACACAGCTTAACATACACATTTTCCAGGTCTCCATAGGCATGCACAAAAATATGGGTCCAACCTGCCACTCACCCCAGTACATAAGCACAGATAAGTAGAAACCAGTAATCCTAACCCAGAAATACAAAACCCAAACAGGTGTGCATTCCTAGAGACACAAATACACGAGTAGAGACGGACACAAATACAGCTGAAGCCAGACCAGCTTGTCTTCAGATAGTACCAAACCCTGCCAAACTAAGCAGCACTATAAGCTTTAGAAGCAGAGCATTCTGTCCAAACTGCTTTCTGTGATGTAAGCTTTTAACTCTCCCTTACCTGAAGTCTTCCTGAGCAATGCGTATCCCCCCAAACCCTCAGGGTGCGTGCAGACACACACACATATACATATACTGTCTCTCTTGCTTACGGACTGACCTCCAGATTTGTGGGGCAGCAGCCCACATTTTTGACAGTGCTGTGCTTCTTATTCATTGCTGCCTTTATCCAGTTTCCCCCTCCTCTCTTTTTCCACATATACTCTCCCTTTTCTGACCATCCTCTTGCAGTTTATTTAGAGACGTGCAGGATGAGTAGCATGTGCCTTTCTCAGGTCCTCCTAAGAGTCTCACCAGCCAAAGACCCTCAGGAGGAAGAGGTGTGTGGCTGCTGAGAATAAACTCCCTCTTCAATTTACATTTTCATCTAGAATGGAAGGGAGTGTTACCTACGCTTGTGTGTATAGACCCCATGAGCTCAGATGTCCCCCGTGACAACTGCTGTTTGCAGCAATACACCATCACTGCAAGCTGATAGCCACTGGAAACTCAACCACACTGCATGAAACAACACAGTCCCAGGGAAAGTAGGAGAAAGACAGTTTCAGAGTGTGAAACACTGCAGAAACCGCTCACCCCATGTGCACAGCCACAAACTGCTGGGTGCATGCCCCACAATGGCGTGTGATGGTTGGAACATGGGGTTAGCACCTGAGACAATGTAACCACATGTGTGTCCAGTGTCATTAAGACTATTGCTGACCTGCAATAAAGCAATCATATGGAATAACGCAAACACATCAGCTGTGGTGACAAGAAATCACAGCACGAAACAATGCAGCCTGTTGTGTCACCTGCAGGGGTCCAAACACACTCTGTTGTCTTCAATAACACAACAGCTTTGGGAGAACAGAAATACATCTAATATGCTCAGAGATGAACGTACATTAGGTGCCACGATACAGTCAAGTGGAGTGACTCACACATACTCTTTGCAAACATATGTAGGCAGCATAGGAAAACTAATGTATTTCCCTACAGGACAGTTAAGGGCTAGACCTCTCTGCACTACTACAAGTACAGCACTGACAAAGCATCACCATGCTGCAGATGACAACATAAGCATGCTGTATGTCCCGAAACAACCCCAGTAAGCTGTGGAACAATATGGTCGTACTTCGTGAAAACACACAATTCTCAACGCAGCACTGCAGTGACATAGCCATATTGACTTCACTCTCACGGCCAGGTGACAGTCTGTTGTCAGTCAACGCATTACATCAGCTGCAGTAACAACTATATGAATTTCAATGACAGTACAGTACAACCTGAAGCAGAGTACCAACATTTACCACATTGAAACAACCTTACTGCATGCAATGATGCACCGGAAACAATTCACAGCTGCGTCTGAAAAGTGTAACTGCCTCAAGTGTGATGGGGCAGCATGGCAAGCAGCGATACAGTTAATCTCATCATTAGTGTCACAAACCCACAAACTATACTGATACAGTTACAACACCATGAAAACCACAGCCACACTGCCTGCAAACATATATGGATGCCACTGACAATGACACAGTCACCCAAAATACCACAAGCACATCTCCCAAATTATATCATCCTTGCTACTCTGAACAACCCTAATGGGATCATACTTGCAACGGCACACTCAGCTGCTGTGTATCTGCTCAAAAACTCAGACCTCCTTAAACACATGACACATCTCTCCTCTCTGCAAGGAGACTTAAACAATTGTCCACTTAAAGAACTGAGTTCAAAATTTTCCTCAGGACATTCGATGTCCTGGGGCAGTATCTTAAAAAAACAACTTTGAGGACTGGGACTGTTGCACATCTCCCTGCCTCACACTCCACCTGAAGGAGGCATTTCTACTTTCCCAGCAGGAAAATGAGATCATGGCCAGGTAGGAAAATCCCCAGGCTGAACACTGTCAAAACCCTGCCCTCAGTCAGAGTCCTCCCATTTGGAGTGAGGGAAGAGAAAACCACCTGTAACAAAAGCAGTGCTTCTCAGTAGAGGGTGTCGTGGTAGTAACAGTCAGAAAATTATGTGTGTAGCAGCAAAGAGAAGTGCAATGATGCTGCCCATCCTGCAGCTACATGACTAAGTGCAAATGCTCCTACTGCTAGTAGGCAACACCCTGTTCTGCATAGCTCAACCCTGTTTTGAAGAGTACGGTGAACCACCTGCACTGATACAGTTAACACTCTGTGGAAAACACCACCAGATCTGCCAAAATGTTGGTGACCCTTTACGGTCCTGCACTGACACAGCCCTGCATCGCTCACTTCAGTGTAAATCACTCTAATCATCAAAATGACAGGTGAAGAAAGGAAAGGAGGAACTTCTGCCTTCTCAGGTTTGCTCCCCCATCTCCACTGGGGATTTCTTTACTGCAAACAGCCTGAGTATTATTGCCATTTACAGTAGCAATCACCCCGTCCCCTCCTCTCCCACAAACCTACTGCTGATATTAGCACTGATCATACTAACAAGCCTGTGGGTTTTATTACTACTGATACTAATAATACTGGACACATTACGTCTGCTCCCGCCAATAACAGGCTGCAGATATGATCCCTGCTAATGCTAATAATACTGAGGGATATTATCTCTGCCATTGTCGGCACTGCAGATATTATTGCCAGTAATGCTGTCAAATACTACAGATACTGTCAGGGACCAAGATTAATAACGCTGAAATTGTTACAGCACCAGCCTCACTGGAACACGAATCCCAAATGAGAATTTGGGTCTATAAAGGAAGTCTGTCTGTGGCCTGCTATGGAGAGAAAGAACTGTGTTTAGTACAAGTGGTTTTGTAAAGATCCCAAAAGTTTCACCCAGCTGGAGATGCTGTGGTATGCAGGGACGAATTTGAAATACTGTTTTCATATTATCTAATTATCTGTTTATCTATCCATCTATCTGTCCTTCCCTTTCTCCTTATCTCTCCCTTTTTCTTTTTATACAGTGCTCAAGACTACAGTATGAGTGATACTCATTTTTTGTTAGTGCCTCAAGGTCACCCCAATTCTCATCCTTTTAGCTCTCAATCAGTGGGTTATGGAACAACAAAAATATTTGCATATTATTTTTCTTCTTTATCCTTCTGTACTTTTTAATGCCGCTCCTTAGTCTGACAATGACTCTGCTGAGCTTGGCCTGCCATCACAGCATTAGGTACAACATTAGGATTGTGAAGAGCCAGGAATTCCTGTTTCCAGCTGCAGCTTGATACCCCAAGACTCTCAGTGCTCTTGGGAAAGTCATTACACGCTGCAGGGCCACTTCTGCCTCTGGAAGATGGTGGGTGTAAGTGGTGGGGAACGTGAGAGGGAAATTACAGCAATGCTGGCTGTGTCCATAGACTGCAAGAAATGGCACACTGTGCTACACCAGTGGTGTTAAACTCTTTTAGTCAGATCATTTTAAAAATTGCAGGAGACCAACTCTCTACTTTGTCTAATCTATCACTGAAGTCAGAGGTTTCACAATCACTGGTCAAAAACTGAAACAAAAGGAATACAGGGTCTTAGCAGGGCAAATACTGACCATCCTTCCTAGGCGCTCACCTGAAGAAGAGACACTGTTTTGAGGAAAAACCTGTGATCTGACAGTTCCTTGTTGTGACTAGTAGACACTCAGAGCTACCTCCGTGCTAGCTCTCTCAGTGCCATAGTCTTCCCAGGACACCCTTGCAGTTAAAACCAGCACATTTGGTAGGCTGGGATTTCCCCTCTTCCCTCTAACTCCCTGTGAGGGACACACCTGGCTGTCAGCGTCCATCGCTGAGCCCACCTCATGCATCTGTCTGGCTCCTTCTGTCCAACATAGGAGTTCTGCTACATCATCTTGACACATAATTATCTTTCCTCTTCTTAATCATCTGTGCTACTGTCTAATGTAGGCACCAGCTGCAGCAAGGAGGACCTGGGGGAGGGGGTGTGCTCAGACAGAGGCTCCTCTGTCTTTCTCCCACCCTGTTCCGCCCAGCCATCACAGAGGTTGCTAACAAGGTTTTCAGAACCGGGGATTCAGGAGCAGCTTGATACTTCCCCACTTTCTGCTGAACTGCATTCCTCACAGAGGAATCCTTGCAGCAAAGCTGGTCCAAAAGAGTGGAAAGAAAGAGAGAGCAGTGTTGCTTCTTCTGCCTCCTTTAGGGAAGAGCCACCCCCAAAATGCTGGAAAAGTAGATGTGCATTGGGAGCTCATAAGGGCTTTTCAACATGAGAATAAACCCTGCAGTTAAGAAACTGCAACAAAATAGTGCTCAGAATCTCTAGGAAATGCCAAGAAGGTGTATACATCCAACATGAGCATGAAAGAAATACCTGCACTGGATTTCTTGCCTGGCTTTCCTAATCCCCATCTCAGCTAGGAACAATCACAGCCCTCAGAGCTACAGGGGAGTGAGTGCAGGAGTGAGTGCAGGTCACTGGATGTGCAAAACCTCCTCTTGGACCCTTCTAGCCTTAGGACCCAAGCCTGCAAAGTGACGATGTCTTTCATCATTTCTTAAGGGCAGTGTGAGCCCAGATAACTCTTGGCTAGGGGTGTCCAGCAGCTGGCAGGGGGTCCCATGCAAGGTTTCTCTGGGACAGGAGTGCAACCTCTCCCTGCAGCAGCTATCTGGGATGGCAGGATGAAGGCTGTTCTCTAAGGCAGTTGCAGCTGTGTGTCATGTAACTGCCACCTAAAACTCTGAGAGCTAAAGACTAGCAACATCTCCAGAATTGTCTGGTACCTTTTTGATTCCTAGTGGGATATGTGGGCTCTTGGCCAACAGCAGGGAGTTGCAGAGTGTTGCTTGCCCTTCATAAATCAAATCTGGTATGAGTTAAGGACAGACATAGAGAGTTGTTCTTATTGTCAATATATCATTGTGAAGTGTCACAGTCTTAGATGGCTGCTTGGTTGTTTCTGTGTTTAATTGTACTGCTCAAAAAAAAGCTCAGGTTCTAAGGCTGGAAGTGACTGTGTGGCTGCATCTAAAGTGGGATGATCTTTCCAGGTATTTGGAAAGAATAGCTGCTAAAGCCGGATTGAACTGCTTCATTTCAAAATGAGGTATGGAGGCACCATGTTGAAGAGCTGGTGATCACCACGCTGGACTGTATGAGAGCAGGCGTTCACAAAACCCCCAAATAACTGCCAAGAGATTTGCACAACCATTAGAGAAACTTGTCACTCAGTTTGAAATGTCACTATTTCCTGTATATGCAATGATGGGAAACGCTGGAGGGGTTTGCAATGTTTGCAGTCTTTTATTCCTGACATTTTTTGACTTTGAGGCATTGACTCAGCCCTTCCATTGCTACACGTTTCTCTTAGCTGGGCCCTACTGCCATCTAGCTGGGAAATGGATCTTCCTCTGGGGCCTGATCCAATTTCCAATGACATCAGCAAAAATCTTCCTGTTTGCTTTAATAGAGTTGGTTTGGGTCCTTGCCTCTAGTTTTACTTTGTATATAGGGAGAAAGGGGTCACAATGACTGCCTTTTTTTCTTGGGATTATTGTTTTTATTTGGATCAAAAACTTACAGATGTGAACCTCACCAGAACCAATGCTGAGAAAATTACTAGCAAAGTTCCAAAATGCAGCATCTCTCTCAGGAGACCTTTCTCTTTGCACCACGTATCACAGAGAACCCTCATGTTCTCTTGCACCACACAGCCTTGGGGTTACAGCATACACAGCAGACTGAGCCACCCATACTGCTAAGAGGTTCCCCCCATGCAACAGGCAATAGCAGAAACCAACATACTGAAGGCAAGGCTGAACCGAACAAACTGATCAGGCACTACTTTTAGAAAAGTTCACCTCCTGGCCCTCAATTTTTGAATGCATCAAATTAAAAGAGCAACATTTAAGAAAAAAAGTTTACAAAGCCACCATAAGAGCACCAAGACCTGAGCCGCCCCTCCTGACTCAGTCTATCTAGACCTAAGGCTCCAGCTTTTGGCTCATTTCAGGATTCACTTTGCCCTGAGTCCTTCCCAGCAGGTAGGAAGGAAAAGCAGATAGCTTAATCCTAATTCCTTAGAGCCCTAGTGAAAGGCTTAGATAATAACCTTAGGGCCACAGCACTCAGAAGACCTCCTGTTCTGCTTTCAGACTGTTGCAAGCATGGCAGTTCTGCTGTGGTAGATGCTACCCATTGAAAACTGGGCCCTTACGATCACCAGCTAATGTAGCTCAGGGCACATCACCGGGCAGGAACTTGTGTGCAAGGGGAATGAAAGATAACTCCCACATTGCTGGTGCTTCTCTGAGATGGCATTTTGTTTGAAAACGAGTGAGTCGGGGAAACCATGTTTACCCGCAGTTCAAAGTCCGGGCACCTGCTGGCACCTGGGGAGTTCAGTTCCAGCCGTTTCCAGCAGTGAATGAACTTGGGATCAGCTCCAGCAATGGAGACGACTTTCTGCCTGCCGAGCAGATGTCTGGAGACGCAGCCTGTCATGAAAGGGCCTCGGAAGAAGAGCATTCCAAGCCAGCAGGGCAGTGGCGGGGAACTGGTCTCTGTTGCTAAAACTGATCTAGCCCCTGGAGCAGCTGCAAACCTTGGCCTGAAATTGGAGCCTGTACATGGGGACAAAGAATATAAAAGGGAGGATGAGCTTCACCCCTCCCCCTACCTTCATCACGTTTCCTCTTCTCGCCATTCGACCGAGGAATCCCCAGGATCCCGTTAATGGAGTAAGAGCCCACTGGATCATTGGAGGCACTGGAGACGGGAGGGGATGCCGTGCTGGGCACTGGACAAAAGGAAAAGGGAAAAAGGGCCATGAGGAGAGCAGCACAGCACTCGGGGATCCCCCAGGTGAAAGCTATGCATGCCACCAGTCTCATAGGAAAGCCTGAGCACTGAGCAGACTTCCAGCCCCTCACGCTGAAGGACTCATACTTGCTCTACTGCTGATGTTGCTGCATCCCAGCTTTGCCAGTCCACTCCTATACCATAGCTCCGCAGCCTTCCAGTACAGGGCCATTAATAACAAGCAAGTGTATTCCACCAACAAGCTAAACCTTGTTATTATATCCCAGTTTAGAACAGGCTTCCCAGTGCATGCCATGGTAACTGAGTGCAATGCTGCATAGGCCACATTCTCTAGTCACCTGCTAACCCATCCGTATTTTGCCAGATTGTTTCCTCTCAGCATTTTTCCACCAGAAGTGCAAATGTTCTGTCTTAGCCAGACCAGCCTCTTATGTGTCCACCCAAAACACTCATTGAAAAACTACCTTCTTAGCATAGGTTAGAAGCGCTTCAGTGTTGGGCCAATAAATTAAATTCCCTACTAGAACAAATGGTGAGTTGGTGACACATACTCCAACCCAGATTAATAAAAATGTAGTGTCTTCCTTTTGCACTGACCAATGTCAACAGGCAGACTTCTGCTGCTAAGGGCTGTCCAAGATTGGTCATGAGTTTCCAGTACATCAGAAATGACAAGTCATTCAGATTAGAAATTAACACTTCATGATAATCAGGGCTTCAGAGTATAGAACAAGTAGAGCTATGCATCCAGTAGTCATGCCCATTATGTCTCAGCATGTCCCAGTAATGGGGAGAATATCCCAGTTCTCTTATAGGCCACTACCCATCATTAGGTTCATAAAACACTGACCTGAAGCAATCAATACCTCCAACACAAGCCTTCCAGGATGGAGCAGAACCTGTCACCACTATCCAATGTAGACCCACACTTCCCAGTACATCCCAGAGCTATGACAGACTCCAGCAGCAGCGTTCACAATCACTATCGCTATCCCAGCTCAGCTAGACATTGCGCTACTTTTCCAAGAAGGAATAATATCTACCAACTCCATCTGTTGTGGTCAGTGATTCCCAGTCCAGTGAGCAAGTCCAGATGAAAAGGCCATCCAGAAACGCTCTTCCATACTGGCCCGTTAATTCCATTGTGCTCCTGAACACAGTTTGTGTACAGGATTATATCTGCCAGCTCTGTCCCATGTAGACCAGCACTTTCCAGTAAATCCTTGTGTAGCGGCTGACTCTCAGTAACCAACAGTACCTAAGACAGGGTCTTAGGGCACGAATAAGCCACTGTGTTTCACAGTATCCCAGAATACTGCATGTTTTTTCCTGCTCTGAATTGTTACTGGATAAAGCTATGCTAGCAACAGCAGACCATACAGCCCAGAGAGACATCAGTGAAAAGTACCTCATCACACATCTAGCACAGTACCTTTGAACACAACAGACTAGGAGACATTTGGTCGCTTTATTACAGCCTCCATCTTCTGCTCATCTCGATAAACCCATCTCCCCCAGCAGAAAATGCATTTTCTCAGTGAAATACACCTATGGTATACCTGACTGCAGAGCTAGAACAATGAAGAACTCAGTTGTGAGGCGTCGGGAATATCTTTACCCTGGTCTGTGTATTACTAGCTCTAAGAAATGGACCAGTTCCAGCAAAGGGAGAGAAGAGAAATTGGGAGAAAGAGGGGAAAAGAGAGTCAGAGTAAGAAGGAGACAAAAGGTGAAGACGGGTGCTTAGACAGGATAGTGGTAAATATTTTTCTCTAGGGAGGCGAAGGAAAGAGCATGAACATGAAATGGATGTTAAGGCAGAATCACTTTGGGCAAAAAACATGGTTTTCTGCCATGATTCCCTTCTCTGCAATGCAACAAGGGAAACGAAGAACAGAAACCTCTGATTTGCATTGAGGCTTCTTTCCCCCCTCCACCTCCTCCCTTTTGCTCTGCTTAGCATCTGCTCGTCAGACTTTGTTCCCTCAACTAAGCTTCATCCTGATGTCCACTTGTCCTGTCACCACCCTTTGTGCCAGTCTTCTTACCGATAGTATGTCCTGGTGCAGTCACACCTGTCCCGCTCCCGTCTGGCGTTGGGTGAAAAGGTTGCTGAACTTTGGTTCTGATGATCCTGGAAAAGAGCAAAATACATTCAGAACTCAACTGCAACTTCTCTGTGCCTTTGCATACCTGCAATCCAGCTGTCAGAACCTGAAGTCTGAACTCTGGGTACAGCAGAGTGGCCTCATTTGCCTTCTTGTGATCCTGATTCTACTGCTTTAATGGTCCAGTTCCCAGAGAACTGTCCTTGCCCTGCTCTGACATCTTCTCCTCAAACTTCGCTATTCACTGCATAACTGTGGTGCTCAATGAATGAGCTAGGATCTTCTATGTGTTAGCAACTGTATTATCATTTATGAACTGATCTGCCAGCATGACCACAAAGAAGTCTTTGCAGCTAATTGAGCCACTGCTGGATTTAATTTTGTTGTGTACCTAAAAAATACCTTTCTGGCACAGAACTGAGTGCTTTGAACTGATGGAAGGCTTGCCCAAAGCCCTTGCCCTTCATAAATAAGAAGGTGGGAGCAGAAGGCATCTGTAGGAAGTGCTGATGGGATATAGATCACCAGGAAAAAGAAGCTCCAGCAAAGAAGGCAAAAATTGGTGTTTATCAGGTGGTGAATGAACACAGCATGGGAATGCAAAATGATGTCTCAAAGAATGCCACAAAGCTCATATGCAGCTCAGAATGAAAATAAACTGAACGTAATTGTCAGTGCTCCGTTTCTTGTTACGTGAAATCTTTCACCTCCAGGTTGCTGGTTTAAATCCAGCTGAGGTCTGTGGTGAAAGAAAATCACTAGCACCTCGTACCTGCCTGGCAGGGTCCCTGCCTGCCTGGCAGATGTTGGGTATCTGTGACTCAGGAATGACTGCTTCACCAAGGAACTCAGCAAATAAGCCATGACCTGAGGAGGCCATGGAGACCAAATTCCTTTCTGAGATTAAAACGAGCCTCTCCAATTAGAGTGAAGGCTGCAGATGCTCTTCAGCCTGAGTTTCTGGAACTCTCAGCCCTGCATTATATTAGCTTCAACTTCTCCCCAGAAATCTCTCCAGAAAGTGAAAGCAAATAACACATTCTCCCTGCCCACCCAAGAGCTTCCCTTAAAGATGCGTTCTAAAGAATAAGCTGGTAAAACTTCAAAGAGCAAATGTGTGGCTAGTGAGCGGTATGGCATGGATAGAGATAGGCAGAGACGTTGAGAGGGCATTTTTGAAAAAGCACAACTCCTGAGAGTGAAACCTTCTTAGGAAAAGAAAGGTATTTCAGAGCATATCACTCAGCATGTTAGGAAACTCCAATACACACATGATGAAGCCTGGGCAGTAGCTGGAGCGACAGAGAGGCTGCCTGGGATGTAGCTGGAGACAGGGAATGTCAAGGTTCTAGCTGGGGATGGAGCTCCAGATCCTCATCCCATATAGGTCAGCAGTACCAGGGCCCTAATCTATCGGTGCTGAGGACTTACACAGAAGGTGTATGAGGGCCTCAGGGCCAGATTCTGAGGTCATGCTGATTTGTACTAGCTGAGGAGCTGATCTGAGAAGTCTGTGCTAGGGCAAATAATATAACTTTTTTCTTCTTTTCTGTTTTTTTCTTTTCTTTTCTCTTCCCTCACATTCCCCCTAAAACCCCCTGAAGTGCCACTCTGGTTGTGTGAGTTTATTGATTTCCCCCAGCCCAGAGAAACAGAAAGAGGGGATGGGGTGCAGGCAAAGGGATGGAAATAGAAAGCTATAAATTATTTGTGACAGGAAAGCAATAGTGCCAGAGTGCTGAGCACAAGTCCCGTGTCACTATTAGATTCCTTTTAGCCTGATGACACTGTAAAAGAGGTTAAGTGTCTGATGGAATCGTACACCTTGGGGGCAGGGGCAGTCCAGGAGCAGAACAAGCCACAGAGAGCGGGTATATCAATTCTCCAGGCCAATAATATTCCCCTCATTGATCGCAACACAAAGTTCAAAAATCTCATTATAGCCAGGCAGACCTGGAACTTTTTAAAAATCAATAGAGTGATATAATGTATGTATACTTTGTATAAATGTATCTATCCATCCATCCATCTGTCTATCCAAAATCTGCCTGAGGGTGTCTAAGTTAACCTACACATTATACTGTGTTATGTTCTATTGTAGTGTAGCATAGTGAATGGATTAGAAGATTTCCCCTGCAGCCCTAGATGACATATTACAAAACGTCCTGTTAGCACTGAGGTGACATCAGACGGTTCCATTCCTACTGAGATATGACATCAGATTCGCCATTTGTACTGGGAGGTGGCATCAGACAGCTCAGCTTCTACTGAGGGGAACCATAAGATGAGCTTAATTATACTGAGAGGGCCAATCAGGCTGTGCTGAATCATGCTGCATGAAAATTGCAAAGTTTTGAAAATCCATTTAGAGTAAAAACAGCCTGTGAAATGATAGGGGTATAAAATGCCTGTCCATAATGTTTCAAAACCCCAGGCAGGGGACAAAGAGGAAGGTTCAATTTCCTTCCCCATTCAGTTCATGGTCTCTCAGCTGAGAATGCCAGTTAGTGCCAGTTGTGACTGTGTTTACTGAGATGTGTCCATTAGGGACTGGAATGAGACTCACCAGCTCATTTCACCCAGTAGCCGTCAGCTGGTAATGATTTTCGGTCACTACCAACCAGGGCCAGATTTCAGCTAGTGACCCAGAGGTGAAAGGCTCTGTTCAAAAACGTTCCCTTCCTAAGAATGAAACTGGTTTTATGTCAAGAAAAAGTATCTGGAAACAATGAGCAAAGGGGAGCTGTTCTGGTTGCGCAACGTCCGGTGGCTTGGGTCAAATAATTCTTGGCATGAAATGCACAGTGAATCTAATGAGGTCTCAGGTAGAAGGTATTTCCTATGGCTAAGAGGCAGGTCATGAAGAGGCTCTCCCCAGCACTGCTCCTTTGCCCTATGGTCACACTGAACTCTAGTGTTGTAAGGAAAGAGGAGAAATTTCAGGACCCTAACACTACGTACAGAATACAGCAGTGCATCCCTCTGGGTCCATTCATTTAGGGACAGTGATAAACAGCAGGCTAGCTAGGCATCACTGCTGCTGCTTTAAGAGACTTCAAGTGAGTCTGTCCTACACGAGGCCACCTAATGAAACAGCAGATGAAAGATGAACAGAGCTGACCTGGTCCTGTAGCAACAGATGCAGCATAATAATGCTGTCTTTTAACTTCAGGATTGCTGAAAGCTTCTCACCCTTACTGGAGACTGAAATACGCACTAAGCCAGCTCTGCTGCCTCAAACCTAGGATTTCTGGATTACTGCTGTGTAAGAGGGAGGCAAAACTTTTGATCGCCTCTTGCTGCCTTTGATGGCTTGTTCTTGCCTCTAGACACTGGAGAAAGACAAGCCTTTTTGCAGAACACTTCCTCAGCCCTTCCCAAAAGCAGCAGGGACACAAATCCTGGCACACCAGTTCGCTGTGCTGATTTCTTGAAGTAAATGCCGATATTTTCAAACGTCTTTCTTTTCTCCAAAGGAAATTCAGACTAAATTCATCCCTGCTCTAATTCCACACAGTCAGTGACTCCAATAACAGCATTTGTTTTTAATTAGGGGCATAAACTGGTACTTACTCTAAAGACCCATTTTTCATTTTCCAGTGGGAGGTTTTTGCGCAAGTTGTTCACTTTGAGTTTCGGAGAATATACACAGATTTAATACATAACCTAAAGTTTCAGCAACAGGACATTTATAGATCTTTGATTGCAGTAAAGCAACTGAACTTCATTTCACAATCTGAATTTAATATGTGATATTATCTTAAGTAATGGCATATAATGTCATTACAGTACGTAGTATCATACTGTGAATTATACATCCATTCCTGGAATTCATGAGTTACCACAGTTGGCTTGTAGTACCTCTTTCTAGAGTTAATACTGCATACTGCTCCAGCTGAAACCAACTGCCTGTTTCCAAATGCCTTTGACTTTCTTAAATGTTCAGCATTAGATCATGAATTCCCAATGTTTGAATTCTATTTCGTTATTTTCAGCAGTTTCAGTGCAATTCCTTTTGCTGATTCTGAATACAGAAATCATCTCTCCTAATATGACAGTTGTAACAAGCTCTAATCAAATTTGGTCAAGAATGTAGAAAGAAATACTAGAAGTTAAAATTAGCTGAGCCATAATCCTTTCTGAGAAGTAGAACTTTCTTTCATTCTTTGTAATAAGCAAGTAAAAAATCACTCCTAAACCTGTCCAGAAATCATTTACTAAAAGAATGACAGAGCATAGGAAACATCCCTCACTTCTCTGACATTTCTATCCAAACTGTCTTATAGCCTGCCATGCTCTGTGGTTTCTCCTCTCTTACTATTGCTGGCAGAGTCTTTAGACAGTATCTTAAATAAAAAATTATTCTAGAGCTGATCAGAGGGAGATGAGGTAGGTCTGAACCGTCTGGAGTCCCAATCTGGCAATTCTTTTAATCCTGGAAGAACAGAGTGAAGTTGCACCGAGAGAAAAAGTGGTGTGTCCTGCTGCCCCAAGGAGACCCTGACAGATTTCAGAAACACTGGTATCCTCACTTTGATCATACTCCTTTGTCATGGATTATTTTTCAGAGTGGAAGGATACACTCAGCAGAGCACCAAACTCCTTGTAATTGTTTTGGAGTATTCATATTTTAAATGCTCCATATTAGAAGCACATTACAAGACCCCAGGGTGTGCATTACTGGGCAATTAAAGCGGTTCTTGGAAGGCTAACATTGCGAAGCTTCAGCCTTTTCTCTGCAGTGTGTCCAAGGGAGGCTGTGATGGCCAAGGAACACACACCCCGCTGTGCCGCACTGCTTAATTAGCGCAGGGCTGCACTGCTGAGCCACGGGCTGTGCCGGCGGGAGAGACGAGGCAGCCTGCAGGGGACTTGGTGCAGGGCTAAGTGAGACAGCGATGCCTTCTCTGCATCAGATTGCTTCTTACAGAAGGGCTCGTGACCATCCCAGTGATGCTGGCGTCAAAGCACGCCTGAGGAAAAGAGGGACAACATGGGATGGGAAGAGGCGGCTTTGGGCTCTTTGGCGACAGCCCCCATGGAACCAACAATATCCCACCTGCAGACTGAGACTGCTGCGCAGGCATAAAGAGCTCTGAACGTGGCCTTGGTTCACGTAGGAGTTTCTGTGCTGAATTCACAGTTGAGCAAAAGAAAGGGAGAAAAAAGGTCTTGTTCACACAAAGTAAGTTCAAAATGGAAAGCAAGTTTCATAGCATGGTGAGGAAAAAGAACCAAGGGATTTGGAGGGTGAAGGAAGGGAAATAGAAAGTCTGATAGTTAGAGCCTAATCCAACTTAGGGAAAGGGCTTCAGTTCCTTGCTCTGTCATGGACCTCTCATCAAGACTTAGGACAAATGGCATTTCTCTCTGTGCTCTGTTTCCTGCCTGAAGTGTGAAGATAGGAGCATTGCCGTGCCACCTGGGGCACAGTGAGGACAGCTGGAAGGAGGAGTGAAGGGCTCAGACTCTCTAATAACAGGGGCCAAGTAAGTGCTTCAGCGAGCTGTAGCACAGTATTGGCTTCGTTCCCCTGCTTGAAGCAGAAGTGCAATGTACCCTGCTGACAGTGGCTGTACGTGAAGGGAAGGGAAGGGAGGCAAAGGCAACAGGAGCTGTATTTCAGCTGCACTGGCTTTGATGGTCACGTTTGAATTTGCAGCAGCAGATGTAGTTGGGAAGATCAGAGCTTCCATTGCCCCCCAAAAGCCACAACGTAATTTCCATTAGGATGGGGGGGCAGTAGCTTCTCCTACTGCTCTCAAAATCTACCGCAACACTTGCAACCCTCAGAACAACAGCTGACATTGGCAGAAGCAGCAGACTCGGCTTCCTTGCTAGCTGGCCTGAGGCTCTGGCGTTCCCTGCCAAGACAGCAGAATGCCTTCAAACCCTGCCATATTCAGGGGCCACGAGCAATATTCACACATTCAAACTCTCTCCTGTCATGAAAATTATATTTCCTTCTCCATACCTTTTGGAAAGAGAGAGAGAAGGGTGATCATGTATTACATTAGTATATAAGCACAAGTATGACAGATTAAATAGATAGATCGATCGATGGATCTAAAAGGTGCCTGAAGTTATCTGTTTTCCTGAAGTTTCCAAATAGATGTGAGGTCGAAATGGAGATGCTTTATATATCTCAAAACACAATCCCAGCCCTTCCTGAGAAGATTTGACTCCTTATCTGCTGTTAACCTGTGTAGGTACAGCTACTTCACTGGAGCTACACTGACATCATACCCGAATACACGGGGGAAAAAACTGCCACTTTGTTCCAGGTTGCCCTCCTCACTCCAAATACAAGAGAAAGCCCAATCCTGCCCTTTTCTCTCACTGCATTTCTTGGCTGCACTCTGAGGAGAGGCAGGATTCACAGCAGCAGTTTTACTATCTGAAGGGCTTAGAGAGGAGCAAGGATTTTTTTGTTGTTTTAAATCAGTGACCCATGATGACACCATATGGTTTTATTTCATTTAATTTGAGCAGAGCATTAACGTTCAGCTTCTAGCAGATCTCTGCCCATTCCAGTTCTGCTGTGCTACATGGTACAAGTCCAGATGTAAGGAAGAGAAAGGTGAAGATGCCTGCCTTCTAGGGGGGAGATGTGCCAGGCAAGGGGTTGTCCTGCCAACTCATTCTGCTGAGCAGTAACACACAACTTCATGCCACTGGTACTGATGGGGTTGACAGCAGCCAGCCCCATGTGTACAGGTTGCCGAGGCTGACCTCCCAGAATAAATTGCTGTATTAGGCTTTAAGAAACATTTTCCCGTTCATCCGAGTGGATTTGTGTTGGGGTGCAAAACCCACCTGGGAAACAGAAGGTGTGCTTGAATAGTTGCTGTGTTCTGCAAAGCTATGGCTACAGAGCCATCAGGACCTGGGCTGGCTGGCTTAAAGCTGGCTAAACTGTATCTACATGAGCTGCAGTCAAGCAGTGACTGCAGCATAGAAATGTCCTCAGGCAGGTGTTTCTACTTTTATTACACTCAGTTCACATTTGGAAAGCTTTCTTTGCAGTCAGGAAAGCCAGAAATTCATTAAAATCCAAACATCTAGAAGATGTCATACAGTTTACAAAATATTGGAAGCAAACTTGATCCTGGGTGTAGATGTTTAACATCCTGGCATTTAAGGTGAATTAGGAAATCTTAAAGGACAAAAAGGCTTCTGCTGGTCTTGGAAATAGAAACACAGGCCTGGGAGGAACCACCTGGGTCATCAAGTCCAAATTCTAATATCATAGGCAACCACGGAGCAGATGTGTCAACTCACAGCACCCACGAGAGTATCCATCCCTGCAGCTACAGACCTACCACTGCCCCCTCAACAAAACTCATAATCCTCCGCAACAAAAGACCAAAAGCTTCAAAAACAACAAGCCGCAGGAAGAGAGCAGGAGAGAAGCATTGCGGTAGCTAGGTCCCCTTCACTAGGAAAGAGATCTTTACCATGAAAATGCTCAGGAAATTTTTGAGCTCTTAGGAATTAATAATTTTCTAAGAGTACCCCTACACTGCAATGACTGCAGCTCTTCTGTCACCTACGGGCTGGCCGGCTTGGGCCCCGCCAGCAGCGTTGCTGCAGCAGCAATGGAGCTGGCGTAGCTGCCAGCACAACCGGTGACAGCCACGCAGCACGGGCCGGAGCTGTCAGAAACCAGCGGCTGTGCCAGCAGGTGAGTTCAGAAGACCTACAGAAACACATCGGCTTGCCAAGGTTAAATATCTTAATCTGGAGCATGGGAACTTTTAATTGAAAGCTTTGCTTTGAGCCCATTTCCATTATTAAAATTCAGGAGGTCTGTGCTGAATTCCTTGTGGACATCCATTTTGATTAACAGAAGACATGTGTGTACTAGGAAAGGAGTCTTGAACTGGGAGGAATCAGATAAATGTAGATAACATTCTCAACTCTCTTGCAAGTTATGCCATTGCTGGTATTTTGTGTAAAACCTCAGATCTTGAAGATAAGCAATTATTTCAGCTTTCATTTAATACCAAGGTATTTCTGGCTTTCATGGCTGCAAAGACCAGGTGGAGGTGGGACCTGGCTGCCTCCCAAGGGGCCAGAACTGGAGGCAAAGGAAAAAAAAAAAAAAAACCAAATACATTCTTATTTACAGCCTTGTGAATTTTATGCCAGTCTCTTCATTTTGGAGGGTATTCACTCAGGACTTTTTAACTTTTAGGCTTGGCAGCATTGTGTATTAGCTGTTTATTATGTCTGTATCCTGCAGAATGCTCCACTGTAGTACGTGCTCGCGTGTGTTGGGTAAGTCAATGATTCCCTGTGCAGAGGTGGCACTGTGTGTGCCTCCCTTACGTTTGTCAGAACTGGTGAAAATTTCATAATGGACCCCTTACCAGTAGAAGATTTTGCCCAAAATCAGAAACAAAAACAGTGCTGGGAGTGTGTCTATTTAGATCTAATGTTATTTTTACTTTGGGTTTTAAAGAAATGAACAAAATTGTGAGAAGAATTTAACTCTTATCAGAATGGGGGAAAAAAATTCCCTTTAAAATGACCTTTTTAGGGTGAATGAGAGACTACACTAAAAAAAAATAAAATTAGAATAATTTAATTATTTATTCCTTGCTTTATCATGCTGCCCAAGGCAGTCAGGCACAGGGAAGCACTTCAGGGTGCAGGTGCTACATAGGCTCCCAGCGTAAAGCTGGTGCCCATCTCCATAGAAGATAGTCTAGTTTTCATATTTATAAAACAAAGCCATCTTTTTATAATGAAAAGACAAATCTGCAGCCAGTCTGCCTGGCTCGTGTAAGTCAGTATCAGGTCTAATGTTTAGACAATACAAGCTGTATGTTTGTTTATATTTCTATATTGTGTTTCCAAATGCACTAACATTTGTCTCTTAGTATGTTTTAATTTACCACACAATGTGTATACTTGCTTATCTTTGCCTATAGGTCTGCATTTATAACTGTGGCTATATGGACTTAGACATCTGGGTCACATATTATATATTCAGACCCCATGAAGAATTAATAAACATTTATTCAACCATTACAGTTTTTAACAGAGTTTAATGGGCAAATAGGCTGTTCAGATCTGTGGCTTGTAACCATCACCAGCTAGCTATATGGATGTTTTTGTACAGCACCAAGCACAGTTATTACAAATAATAAGTCATAACCACCTAGAACTCATCTGTAACAAGGCTATAATATCCATGATTTAATAATATCTAACATGTCTGAATACTGATACATAATCAATGTGGAACCTTGCTGTATTATAAGGCCCATACTCGTGTACATTTGCATAGGTGTGCAAGTTTGTGAGTGCAGATCTGCTGTATTTATAAATCGTATATCGGGCATCTATTCGATTAACTGCAGAGCTATGGGGTTTCTGTGGTCCTTTAGCAACCTATTTTTTTCTGTCTTTTTCTGTTACAATCACGATGGCTGATAGAGTACGTTGGACTTTTGGGTCCCCTTTTCCTGGCCCCTGTATAAATATAGTCTCTGTCCATAGGAGTTAGCAGTCTAAGGGTTTACCTACATACAGCTGTGCAAAATAACTAATTTGAATTAACTGAATGTGTGAAATTAAAGTGGTCTAGTTAAACTACATTACACCTCTGACTCCCTTGTTTAGAATTAAGGCAGCTTTAATTTAGTTTAGCTTAACTCACTTTGGAAATTAAGTAAACTAAATTCATTTAGGACACTCAAATTTTGAATGAGCATCCCGAACAATGTTTTCATGCTTTTAACCAATGCACTTGCAAAGTTAATTCAGATTAATTTTCTCATTTGCCCCTGTGTAAACAAGCCGGTTGCCTATTCCCTGTCAATGAAACCATCTCAGCTGAGACTCCTTCAACAAATCCAAATTGACAAACAACCTCCCAAGAGCAGCAGTTTAAATGATCCTCCCACGCGCACAAGTGTGTCTTCATCCCCACATCCTCATGCAGGCAACTTTTCTCCCCGTGAGCTTTAGCGATCTCTAAGACTGATTTGTCCAGAGCTTGACACACTGAGCCAGGCCTAGCTGGGGTAAACACAGAAGAGGTGCAGCAATTGTTTAACACTATATGAAGACCTGAGTTATAAATATTTAATTATTCAAATTTTACAGTTTAGGCTTTTGCAGTGGAATACTGTACTGCAAATTACAAGATATTCTTTCTGAAAAATCACAATATTCTAGAAAATTTTAAAATCTAGTCATTTTATCCAGTTCCGTTATTTTAAAATATGGTCCCCTTAATCTGAAGTACTTGTTCACCTAATGAATCGGGATACCTCCAGCTGTAAATTAGCATGTATTTCATTTTTTGATCTAACTTAGATCGGACAAGATCAGATGCAATCAGGATTCATAGGTAGAGGAGTACAGAGAAACGTAGGCAATGGTATTTAGAAAACTATACTACTTTTACATTTTTTCTTGAATATATTGTAGTCTGAGAGGACAGGAGGTAGAATAAGGTGGCCCAAAGATTCTATCTTGCCATTTTTAAAGGGCAGTTGCAAAATCAATCATGAACAAAACTTAGAAATAACACAGAAACATATTTTAAATGCAAAAATATTAATTTTTTTAAGCATCATTATGGAAATTTCAAACTTTTCATTACCTTGCTTAATTTTAAAGCCACACTGTGTATTTTGTCAAAAGACGTCTCAGGAGGAAAATGTTGTCAAACATTATTTTTATCACAATGCAAAAAAGCCCTTGAAAAATTGCCTTTTGGAAAATCTCAACTCAGAGAAAGCACCTGCCCTAAATCTTTGCTAAAAACTCAACCAGACAAACAAAAAACCAAATAAAGCAAAGAAAACCCACTTAAATATCCCAAGCTATCAAGTATGATTTGATTAGATGGTTAGGTTATATTTTTGTGTGCTTGATTTTTATAGAGTTAGTGCTAAAGAATAAATGTTGTTTGACGGCTACTACAGTCTCAGTTCTTTGACTGATAGAAAACTAGCATAGTTTCACTCAGTTACCAGTATAATATAATAATGAGACAGTCCTATATATTAATATGCTTGTGCAGAATGCATTTGAGTGTGTGTGGGCATCCACATATGTGCAGCTAGTTAAAAGATACCACTGTAAGTAAAATCTGGGTTTGTAGCAACACATCGGTTTGCATGACTTTTTTGGTGTGGATATACAGCTGTACAAGGCTATACTGATGTATCAGCATGTGCGTGTATGTGCTTGTGCATTTGCACACACCTTCATTTGCATGTATGTCTGTCTGCAGGTATGTTTCTACTTGTGTGGTGTAATCTGGCTGCGGTGCTTTCTGAATAGTGATGAGCTCAGGAAAAGCATGTATTTGTATCTGTGTGTGCATCTGTCTGCATACGGATGGGCTTGCGTGGTGTCTGTGGGTGCATTTCTTCCTGTGTGTTTGCGTGTCCCTCCTGTGAGATGGATGCCTTCTTGCGCTCTGATCTCAGTGACTGTGTGTGCTTTCATTTCAAAAGACAGCGTCCTTCTGCAGCAAAAGCACTAACTGGGCATCAGGACACCTGGATCCTGGTCCAGCCGTCCTGTTGATGGGTTCTGTGACTGAGCAGGCTCTTTTAATTCTCTCCGTGCCTCAGTTTCCTCTCCCATCTTTTTTTTTTTTTTAACAAATACTGTGGACATAGACTGTGTTCTACCATGTGGGCATATGTAATGCCAAATGTGATGGGCTCTGCCTAGCTCAGTCAAGATCTTGGGTCCTGAGAGGATCTTCTGTGCCACTGCCTTACAGTAATGTTCATCCCTGCACATACCTGCCTTCGTGTTTGGGTGTCCATCTGTGTACTCTGTGGCTGGCTAATTGTAGTTTTGTTGAAGAGTTTATCCCCCCCATGTACATACAGAGCAGGGGGAGGTGGAAAGGAAGGAGTTATTAAATGCCAAGCGGATATGCAATAAATCCCATTGATTTTACAAACTCCAACTTGTCTTCAGTCTCTTTCTGTTCTTTATCCTGGGGGCATTGCAACAAAACCCTATTTTAAATACCTTTTCTTTCCTTTCGCCCCCTCCCCCTCCTCCTACTCCCCAAAAAAGTGTCAATATTTTATTTGGATTTTTAACTTCGCTCCATAACAGTTGTTTGACCTCCTGACTCATGTGAGTCACATAAATTCTGGGACTTTATTCAGGAGCCATGTTCCTGCTATTGAATAAGCAATTTGGGAGGGTGAATTAATGACTTGTGCTGTTGCTGGAAAGTCCCTGAAGAAATATTAAAATTGCTTGCAGACTGAATCAATACTCACTGACACCCAGCATGAGGACCCTGGGCTTTTTAATGGCTACAAGCAGCGGCAGTCAGTAGAGGAAGGGGAATTCCTGTACACACAACACACGGAGGCACACACAACCGACAGCAGTCCTCCCCCAGCCTGGCAGGTGTTTTCAACAACGGCATGTTGTTGTGCACACAACCTGGTAGGAGCTGATGCCTGCTGTGCCAGGGAAGGGACTTAGAGCCTGATTCCCCTGTCTCCCTCCCAAGAAGATCATGCAGGATTTGCAAAAGCCGGCCGTTTGGGCCTTGTGTTAAGTGCTTGGGTTAGCATGCTCTGGCACAGTCTGCGAGGCGCAAGGAAGGTCGATTATTTGTGGCGTTATGAGCATGTTTTATGTGGGCACTTTCCTTTTTTCCTCTCTGAAGGGGAAAGACACTAGTGCTGTGATAGATTTGGGTGTGCTGCCATGGTTTGGGAAGAGGATTGGCCTGTTTTGCGGATGCACGTCTGTGAGATGGTTCTGTAGCTTTGGGTGCTGAACAGCGTTTGCATCCGCTCATAGCGTGGACGTGTTGCATTTCTAATATTCAGGTTTTGCTTTCTTATGTTGCTTGTGTAAATGGTCAGTCTTGAATGTCATGCACCCCTGCTTATGTTAAGAGTGACCCCACAATGCTTTTGGTCATTGAGCAAAGGTGTCACTTCACTGGATCAGTCTATTTCAGTGGCCGTGGGTGCAATCCTGCATGGTTCTGAGCGCCCTGGGGGTCCACCAGCCTCACTAGGACATGAACGTACTCGGTGTGCTCCTCGGTGAGGCTTTTACTATTTGTTACTCGCTAGGCTGACAACAGCCAGATTTTGCCCCCACCCTAGGTTTTGCTCTAAGCCCCCTTTGGCAAGGGTGGGTTTTGTTGCCAGAGTTTTCAAGTCTCCTTTGAGAACTCAGCCCCGTGTTTTGCCATTGTGGTCGTGAATGGCTGTTTTGTATTCACTTGTTGGGCAGCTGTTATTGTGTATTAACACCGGGGTGGGTGCGCTTTGTATGACCGCATGTCTGTCTCATTGATTCCATCAGTATTATTTTGTAATCGTGTGTCTCTGTGATTGAGTTAGTGTGCATTTCAGGGCTCCTGTGTATTGAATAATGATGTCAGGGATTGGGTTGTTTGACTGGGTAATGGCCTCTTTTCAGTGTTGTAAGTGAATGTGTCCTTCTCCTGTTTCCCTGCCTCGGCTGGGGCGGGATCATTTACACTAGGTGATTCCTTAAGATGCTCACATGCACTAAAAGAATATCCCTTTGGCTCCCGAGCTCTCCCTGCCAGCGGGGCGTGCCGAGGGTACACCGCTCGCGTGTATGTGACACACGGGGTGGCACGTCTTGCTGGTTCTCAGCCACATGCTTCGAGGTCTGTGGCCACTTACGTGGGAATAACCGTGTGTGTGTGTGTGTGTGTGTCACCGTGTTTCTAAGGCTGTATGAATATGTTTACATGTGTGTGCACCTTCTGGTGCATTCAGGGTTTTGCTAAGACTTTTCAGTTATGTTTTTGGACAAGTCCTCCATATCCAAATTCACATATTCCACAGTCACAAATATATGCAAGACTATACTGTGCAGTTTTGAATAGATTTGACTCTGTAAAGGGATCTGTAAGTGACTACGTACATCGACAGTGAAGCACACGCTTGCCTTTGCAAGGGTCTTCTTGTGTGGCTTTCTATATTAATGCATAGAAGGGCATCCGTGTCAGTTAGCAGATGCCTCTGAATCTGTGTGTGACTGCCTGACGATGTTCCCATGTCTGAACTGACCTGGTTCTCTTATATATGTAAGGAAGAATGGGATTCTGTGTCAGCAGCATTTAGCAGTAAATATATGTGCTAAGGAATTTTAAACGTACAATGAATCTCTAGGTTTGTGTGATGGCTTTCTGACTTGTGTGGATATTGTGCGCTAAATGCCCTAAGACAGTGTAGCCACATTTGGTCCCTTGGAAATGAAGAAGAGAGTTCAGTTATTTTCAGCTGATGATTATGGTGTCATTGCCTCATGGATTTATTTGCTCTGTGCAGGCAATGTGTCTGGCATTGGGCCTGTTCTGTGCTTCTCAGCCGTCAGGATTTGGCCCAGCAGCAGTCACATCCAGACAAAGTCTATGAAAAAGGCTGTGAAAGATCCAGAAAACTTGCAGAGAAAGCTTCTCAACTGCACCCTCTCACCAAAATATCCCATCAGGGAAAAAAAACCCATGACCTCTCTCAGGTCATCTATATGGCTGGGATTAGCAAGCCAGTGACTTTAGCTTATATTTTTTCAGTGAGGTTGCTAAAAGGGGTACTCCTTACTCCTCCTTGCATTAGCTCAAGCCTTGTTACTACCCCCTGCCTCCTTGTTTGTGCTCTCCCACTCTTTTTCCCCCTTCCTCTTCTGTATTCCTGCCTGCATTTGACCTTGAACAAATGACACCATCCTTAGCCCACCCACTGCTTTACCAGCTCCCACCCCTCACACTGGGGTAGCAGCATCAGGGTAATAGGGGGAGGAAAAAAATGAGGGAGTGAGGAAGGGAGGGGGGGGGGAGAGAGAGAGAGAGACCTGTTTGAAAATAATTGGAGGCTGTTAAACAGAGGAGCCCAGCATATCACTCTAGTAATGGAAATAAATTCCATTGTATTTGCATTTTAATTTTCCACATAAACAAAGGCCCGGAGTGTGCTGGCTTCGCCAGAATCACCGGCCAGAATTTAATTAGAAATGAAAAGTTTATAGGGTCCTCTTTAATGCGATTAATGCACAGTTAACATTTATCACATACATATGCTGGAATCGCCTTTTTTAAGCAACCACCGGCCATGAAATGAATTTCTTTTCAACTTTTTTAGCGTGCGTGAGGAAGGCTGTCTCTGGTGAGGCGGTCCAGTGAGCACACTCCTGACAGCTTGGTAAACTGCAGCCCACAGAGGCTTAGTAGCCCCCATCCTCACTGAGGAAAGTTCAAGGTGGCTTAGAGGGAAGCATGGTCTAGTGGTTAAAGCCTGAGGTTGGGAGTCAGGGGATCTGGGTTGTATTCCCAACTCTGCCACATGCTCACTGCATGACTGACTTGCTCTCAGCGGCTGTTTCTCTGGGTGTTAAAAATAAAAGAGAAATCAGCTGGAAGAAGATATCTCAGCCACAGACCCCTCTGTGTCTCCAGCTCTCCAGAAACTTGCCCATCCCTGCTGTATGGGATCTGGATTGGATCCTGCATTGTGCTGACCTCTCAGCTCATCTCCCTGTGCCTCAGCATCCCTACACCGGCCGCAGGGACAGGGGAGCACCCACAGCGCTTGCCTGATGCGAGAGGCTGGGCTTCCTGGAGGGACTTCTTTGCACTGCCCCAGCTGCCTGCCCACGCCAGGCAGCGCTGGTCCCTGCCGCGTGGGTTTGTGTGGATCTTGCGTTGCTTGTGTGAGATACGCATCCTTCTGCCAAGGGACGTGAGGCAGGAGTGGAACCAACTCCGCCTGTGCAGTGTGGGAGCCCTGGCAGCCCTGCCACGGAGGGACCTGTGTTCACTGCTGAGGCAGCTTCGTGTTTCTGAAGGGGATCCTCTCATGCCAGTTTGGTCCAAAAAACTGCTGAGAATGGCTTGTGAGATACTGGGGCCACCAAGCCTGAACCTCAGATCCTAACAAAAGCCTAATCAGGAGCAGCTACCAGCCCTCCTTGTGTTAGGGGTAATTATACCTCCCCCACCCTGAGGGGCCCTGAGAGGTCACCCCGTGAATGCTTATAAAAAGCTTTGAGCTTGTCTGCACGGGGACACTAGGAAAAGCAAGTCTAAATCTAGACAAATTATCAATATCCTTCCCTTGCAGAGCACAACGCCGAGATAAAAGGCCAAAGGTGAACACCTCCCCTGTGAGCTCGTGCCCCTGCCAGAGCCAGGAGGGCATCAGGCTTGTCACCTCCCTGCCTCCTCCTGGCTCCCAGAGGGGACCATATCACCGCCAGTGTCCCCATTGTCCCTTCCTTATGCCCCCTCCCCTGCTCTGGCTGTGTGACAGATGGGGGCTACAGCCCCCCCTACTCCCACGCTTCCTTTCCAGGCTTGCAGACAAGCAGAGCAAATAAACCAGGCCCATGGACACAGAGTGTTAGCGTGTTAGGGACACAGCAGGGGAAGGAGGAACATGAAACCTCTATTGATCCCTTGAGGAATGATGTCCCTTCCTTATCTTATCAGATTCTCTTCACTCTTCAATTATAGTCTGTTGAAATTGGCCTCTTAACCCAAACAAGATAACCTGGGTAATGAGGAGAAGAGTGTGAGGGGAGGGGAGGGGAGAGCAGAGCAGAGTCCAGTGCATTAAACTATGGCTATCATTAGAAATATCTCCTTTAGCGTAACCCCCTCTGCCCCCACTGTCCCCAGGTATACCCTTCTTCCATCATGTATCAGATGAACTGGCACACATCCACTCCCTGCCAAATACATCACGCCATATACACCCTTCATTCCCTCAGATGCTCTAGGTACCCCCAACAGACACGTCCCCCCATTCCTACATGGCATCTCTATGTATACGTGTACCCACCCTGCCGTACACCTTCTGTGCTCACACATCTCAGCAGATGCCACCCTGCTGTACGCACAGTCACACATGTTTGTGTTACTGACGCTGCCCATCTCCCCAGCTGCACTCTCCACGTCAGTGGTATGGCTGCTGGGATAGACCCGGGTCTACCCAAAAGAACTGCTGACAAAGACACAAGCACTGCTAGGTCCCCCATGCATCTGTTCACAGCCACAGTTTATCAGTGTGTTCACACGACTGCCTTGACACCGGGAAGCAGTCACACAGAATCCTGTGCAGAGCCCCACAAAACCAGACAGGCTTCCCAAGATCCCTGTTGCCGTGCCTTTGCTCGCCCCTATGACTCCTAGCATGTAACTGCAGAGTTACGACGCTGTTTCCATGGATAAGACTATTCTTAGTTCTTACACGGACCAGTAATACCTACTTGCTATAAGTCTATACTCCCAGCTGGACATGTTGCCCTAGTGATATGCCCACGCTCCTCCTTGTACACATGTCATGGGGTACAGGGCATGTCTCGCCCAAATATCCATTACAGAGAAGATTGTCTGGTGGAACAATAGAGACTCAGCGGTGTATCTGCACAAATGCACCCAGGTTTCTACGCTCAAATTACTTCACTGTGCACAGAACGATCCAGGAGCACATTCAAATGGTGCAGAAGGTGCTTTCATTTTGGAAAGGTGGTGCTCTAAGCAGTACAAAGGCCTCCTTTACAAGGCCGACACCCTCCTCTTGCACTCTTCTAAAGACTGTATTCCCCAGGATCATTTTATCCCCTGCCTTTCACTGTGCCAAGGGCATTGCCTTATATACACATCCACCTGAAATGGGCCACATTCCCTTCCATTTCATGTCTCCCTGCGCCACCAGCTCTGCCAGTTTTGCCTGCTGGGCACCAAGACCCATAGCGGGTGACCCATAGGCATGTGTTTTTCTTTAAATATTTGTGGGTCGCAAAAAGTCATGTAATCTGCAAAAGGAGCTTAGAATCATGGCAGTCATCTTTTTAAAAATTTACATGTGCTGTCTTATGTGCAATCATACAAACTCATCCATGCAGTTACTCCCTGCTCTCCAGCTTGTGCACCTCACAAGAATCCATGCACTGCCAGATTCCCTTAACTCTGTCCCCATCCTTGCTGCCTCCATATGCGCAGACCCCTGACTCAGACACACATGTAGCCTGAAATTGTTAAAGCCACGTAAGGAAGTTGGATGTCAGTACTAGATTACTCTCTGCATCTTGTTTGGCACAGTGGCCAAAACTGCCTTCTGTAAAACCACAGCAGGTCTGGTTTTGACACTATCCAAGTCAAATCTGCCTTAGCCTTTCACTCCATCCTTATCTCTTGCCCTTTCCTCCCCCAACCTCTCCCAGCCTGCTCTCCACCCGCTCTGGAAGCTTCATGTTGTAGCTGCTTGTCTGCAAGAGACAGCACCACAAACATTGTCTCTTTAAAACTCTAAATGTGCTGTTTGTTCTGTAGGGAGAAGGAATTTGTGACGTTGTTCATTTCCCCCTCTGCCTCTGCTTGCACAGCCTTGGCCCATTTGTACATAGCACATCCCAGAAATACACTTCCCCAATGCACTCAGTATGCAAACATGATCTCCTTTGCTTCAGAAATATTATTCCATCCTTTCCTGTTCTACATCTCCTCACTTCCCTATTGTTTTTATAAATAAGTGAGTGTATATGTATTTTTGGTGTATGTAATTTTCAAGCTCAAAAGTCTAAATTTAAACAACCAAGAAAGGGCCTTAATTTAGGTAAATATTAACAGCAGGCACGATTACATAGTCCTGCAGTCTTTCTTTTTAAAGACAGATGACCAAAAATTGTTCTTAAAAGAATTTTTAGAGAAACATGAGTATGTTGAAGGGCAATAGTCCCTTTAAGAAGTGCCCAAATGTTAGTGCCCAGAGACTCTATCGCAATTTTAAAGTGAAAGCTTGAAAATGGGTAGTGGGGTAACGAGGTTGCCCTCATATTTCAGCCCAGCTTGAAGAAAATGAGGACTAGTTCGGGAGTCAAAAGGCTGGGATGTTAACCCTCCCTGACCAAAGAAATGGGTACTGTTATTGCTGCCAGAACCGTCCAAACTACCCTGAAACCAGAGGTGGTGCAGGGCACCCTGTCTGGCAGATGTGTGAGGGTTTCTTTTGTGACTTTGTTGTCTGGTTGCAGACTCTGCTTTTCCTTTTATAAATTAACAGTCACCAATCTGCCTTGCAAAACATGGATAACACCCCTCTCAACTGAAAGACAGTGATGGGCATTTTGAGCAGAGCTGATCCCTGTTCTTGATGCAATTTGCCTCCCAATCAGACATGGAAGTTTAATGCTGTGCCTTGGACCCTGCAAAGGCAGGTGGGTGCTAACCTTGGAAGGAAGAGGAACTGTTCAAAATGGAGCCAAAGGAATAGAAACTAAATTGGCCCCCAGGAGAGAACAATTAATAGAGGCAAACTCCAGCATATTTGTGTGTGTATGCATGTGTGCGTGTGTTGAGGGAGTTGCTAAAAGCCTGGGGAACAACAGGCCGTGCAAATTTTAGAAACGCTACAGGAACTGCAGAGCTAGGGGATGACAGCAGCAAGAAATGTCCTATTTCTATTTTTCATACAGGCAGAGACAAGCCACCAGAATCTCCCTTCCTGATTTAACAGTGAGGTTTGGGTAAATGTTTCATACCTAGCATTTTCTGGGAAGCGTATCTGTGAACTCACAGTCCGTTAGCTCAGGCTTTTGGCACATCACTCTTTCTCCTCTCTGTCAAAACTGGGTACACACATAAATCCCAAGCCAGACTGAGGACAAAGGAATATCCTTCCCCAACCACATCAAACTCCTGCATATGCTTCCTTTAGCCTACCAGCATTTTGTGTCACCGTCTACATGCCTGCCCAGAGATACATGTTCCCTGCCATATACCAATATATTTATATGTCGTATCCAACCAGCAGGCGCGTTTCCCCAAAGGTACCTATCTGCATTGTACTCACAGCCCCCATATAAATGTCCTATAAAAAAATGCAGTATAACTGCATTTTTCTTCCCCATACCCACCTCTGAACACATCAACCTTTCAAATTTGCCTACTATATATATAAACGTATACCCTACGCTCCTCCTATCCCATCATTCCTCCTCAATATCTATATGGACAGACATATTCTGTCCATACTCTCAAACACTTCATGCATACATCCCGTCATTCTTCATACCCCAACCATGGCTATTCCTCTCCTATGGCTCTAGGATTGAACTATTGTGTTGTCCATTTCCCAGCGACAAGGGGTCTAGTTACAGGGTTATTGATTGGTTTTCATGCAGACAGATGGATCTGCCTTTGGTCTCCCCACCAAAATCCACCTCTGTATGGGCTGATTGTCACTGCTCCAGGGGTAGGATTTCACCAGGAGACCACCCTCCATGCAAACATCCTTCACCCAGGCCACGGATGGTAATAAATGGAGTCAGGCTGAGCCATAATAAAAGCAATTGAGTGGGTTACCTGTGCAGACCTGAGATTTATACCTCCTCATATTTGATGTGATTGTTTTATTGAGTTCTCAGTGCAGTTAGGATGCCGTTTATTTATTTATTTATATGCCTACTTATCAGGGAAGAGGGGGGAGGCTGTCGCAGTCTAGCTAGTGTTCAGCCTCCGTCTTGTCAGATAGGAGCCCGAAGACGAGGACTCTCCAGTTTTGCTCTGCCTTTCACCTAGACTTGGACTTAGTGGGTGAGCCCTGGCCAGATATCTCATTTCCTGTAACTGACAAAGATGTTTGTTTCAGGATCCCTGAAACCTTGAGGACTGTCTGAATTATGAGCCTAGCAGAAGCTAAGGGGATGGTGTAAAGAAAGACGCGTGTATATACTGATTTTCTAAAAGAACCTCTCGAAAGAAATTCCTATTTACGCTGTGCCTGTTTTGGACAATGGGCTGTGATCTATGCACAGATCCTCTTTATGCTATTGCAATAGAAATAGTAAGCACTAGCATTGCTTCTGACTGTCATCACATGTGAGCGTTGAGAAATATTAGCAGGTGCAAATTGATTGGAAATGAATATTTCTAAGTGCACTCTGAGGAGTTTGGAAACCAAGTGATTAGATTTGTGATTTTCAGCTGGGTAGATAGCCATATAAGTGCTACAAAATCAGCTCTCAGTTACTGGCACTAGAGAAAATTGGAGGCTAGTGCTGAATATCATACTGTCTAGTATTTCATCACAAGCTTAACGGTGTTTGTTGTGGGTTTTCCAGCTCCTCTAGTCAAGTGATAGCATGAGAATTTCAGTTCCCATTTAATAAAGTATGTTTCCAGCGCTTGGGGGGGACTTGAAAAGGGGCCTGTCGGCTCTCTGAAGACTCAAAGGAGTGCATTGTTAAGGTGTTTTTAAAGTCATTTAATGGTAGTCAGATATCCAAATCCCTTTAAAAATTTAGGGTAGAAAAGAGAAAACAACTAAAAACAAACCCACATTGTATTACAAGTACTCATGATTTTTATGCCAATTGCATGATTTAGGCTCTGCCTGAGCATTTTTAAACCATTGGGACTGCTAAATATGGCCATGCGTGTACAGGCTTCAGTAGATTAATTGGGATTACAGTGGAACAATCCTCATTCCCGTTAGCTCTCAGTTTAAAGAATGATTGGGAGAAAAACTCAAACCTTTCTGACGCTTCCAGGAGTAGTAATCATCATCAGAACTGTCTACACACAGACGGGATTTCCTAAAGCCCTAGTTAACTGCGCGGATGTTGGGCTGATGACAAATGCTTTTGAAAGCCCATACCTTTCCACTTATGGAGACTCTCCCCAAAATTTAGGGATCACTAAATATTTTGTTGATTGTAAGTAGTGAGCCTAAACTCCATTTGAATTTCAACATGCCTTAATTAAAAACCATGGCAAGATAATCTGAAGCTCAGCCTTGTTCAACAGTTTTGAAGTCATATATTTTTATTCAAGTAATATGGAACCTTTTGTTTGAATGGGCTTTAGAATCCAAGACAGGTTTTTTGCGATATTTGATATACTGCTGAAAAGACGAGTTTGTTTTGCATGCATCATGTCATCATATCATAAAGGGTCCAGCTGGCCTTCTAGAGCATTATCTATCTCTTTAGCCAACACCAAGATTATTTCGTATTGTATATTTGCTTGTTATAAATACCATTTAGTTATATATATTCCAAGAAATCAGGAATTCCTGTGGGATGCAATTCCACAACTTAATGGACGTCCCTATCAGGAGATTCCTTCTGCTACCATTTAAATGTTTCCTTTCTTATTTCCCTCCCTTCATTCCTGGCTGTACTGCTTTGTTTAAATGTGAATAATTTCTTTCCTGTTCGAGGGACTCTGCCCTTCAGATCACTGTATTGTTCTCACCACTTCGCCATTGCTTGGCCAAGCCACTTATATTTTCTCCTCTTTTCTCCCAAAGTCAAATGAGTTTTCCACATAATAGTGATTCTGGTAAATGAGGTTTAGCTCCATAAGACTCATTCACCCAGCACTGAAATGCAGCTACCTCTATGGCAGAATGCAGCAATCATTCACTAGATGCAAAAGCCTGAAAATGTTTAACTTCCAACAAAAATCAAGCTTTCTGTACATCTGTACAAAAAGGAAGGGCTGGGGTTTTGCGTGATAAAGAGATCGATGTGGTTCTGAACTTCGAGGTTCACAGAACAGGGAGCTCAAAACTTCTCAGGCACAACCAATTTTACTTGCTAACTGCCTCTGTTGAGCTAATATCTCTGCAATATGAAAATTAGAAAAAATGCAGCTAGCTTATTGTAGTTCCCACCATACAACCTTCCAGTGGCCAGATATAAGACAAAGAGAAATGTTGTGAGCGTTCATTTACTCTTTCAGCTGCAGTAACATTGTCTGTAACCTCTGCTTTATGAGCCTGTCCTTTATTTGCAATGATAAAAAGAAGATAATACCAGGTTTGTGTCTGATGGAAAAGAATCTGAATTTAAAGGAGTGTATTCCTTGTAATGAAGCCCTGTGTGACCCAACCACATTCTTTACTCAGCTGAAAGCAACTGGCAGTAGAAGTCTTCTGCCTTGAGAGCATCCCCTGATGCAGGAAATTGCATGGGAACCTTAGACTCAGCATCAACTAAGTGAGAGGATCCCAGCTGGGATCCTGAGTTTCTTCTGTGCGCGCTAAGAAGTGCCAGATTACGAGACCTGGTAAACTCTGTTGGGTGCTGTCAGACAAGTTTTCTTCGCCCCTGCTTTGCACCAACCCATTGTCAGTCAGAGGCTAATCCAGTCTACATGGCCAGTCTAATCCTTGGCCTCTCTATTAAGAAAACTCACATGTGGGCACTAAATAGTGATGATGGTGATAGGTTTGTGTGACGCACACACTTGCCATTTAAAACTGTGCAATTCACCCTGTGTTCACTGCAGACCATGCAGTTGTCACTACTTTTGGTCACTATGAACAAGCTGCCATTAGAGAAACTCTGTGTTCTTCCAACTTCTCCTTAGACTCATTACCTGTCCTCCAAGAATTCCAGATTTGTTTGGTGGGAAAGACAGGGAGAGATTTACCAGTGGCTTTGACCAGGATGCCCTTTGCGGAAATTCTCAAGCGAGGCTAGTGAGAGTGACTCAGAAAACTCTGTTTGCATAACATTGATTTCTTCTGCATATGACACAGCCCCTGCCCTAATACGCCTGCCTTTTGCAAGACTGGATTGTTTATCTTTAGACGTTACGTTTATCTCAATCGTGATTCTGTTCAATTCTATTTCCCTTGCGTGGGCTAAAGCCTCAGCTGATGTAAAACAACCTGGCTCCAGTTTCGAAGCTTTTCTCATTACACGTTGAACTGCATGGGCATTTTTAGTGAAAGATCACACTGAGTTTTACAAAGATAGCTAAATACCGTTATTTTCATTTTACAGATATCAAAGCAGCCTCATAAGGAGTCCGTGTGACCTGCCCAAGATCAACCAGAAAGTTAATGGCAGAACTGGTAAGAGAAATCTGATCTCCTAATATGCCATTCTTTGCTCTAAACTACAGGCCTGCCCACAGCCACTGAAACTGACCACATGCTCAATAACATTTCAGTGTACGAGTATATTTCACTGGTCATTGAAATCAACCTGAATTCAATGTGTGTGTCTTTCTATATGTATTTTTTAAAAGCACATCATTATTGGATACTTTGACTAGGAATCATTAGCCGATTGTTATATAATGAAACAGGAAACAACTCCTGAAACTAAGCGCTTAACACTAGAAATTAACATATACCCAGTACCTAAGAGAAGATTGAAAAAACATCTAACGGCTTGACTGAGGTAATATGTCCACTAAACTCCATTCTCTGCTGTGGGATATTAGTTAGGTGTACTCTCAGGAGCTCCGGGTCCAAAGCGTATCCAGAAGGCTGACTGAACTCGGTAATGCTTTGGCTTTGGCATTCCTTGGACAAGGACTAACTGGGAGTCCCTAGTACTGCACCTAGCTGCAGGAGAGCTGGGATAGAGTGACACATTTTGTGTGGGGTGTTTTGCTTTGCTTTTCTGGATCTGTAAGGAATTAATGAATTTAAGAGAAGCAGGAAATAATGCTTAAACTATGATGTCCATTGCATCACTTGCTGCATAACCGTGAATGCGTGTCCGTGATGTTCTCCATCCTGTTCCTACTTAAGTACGCTGTCTAATTCAAAAGATTTTTCTGGGGTGATTAGTATCTCATGAAACCTGTGTTCCTAGGCTAACTGTATGTACCACAAAACAAAGCAAAAATTCCGATTAACATCTGCTGCCAAGTTCACACTTAGGAGACCGCCGCAAGGTTTACAGCAGTGCCTAGATCAAGTGCCGTTGAAATATTCTAACCCAAAGTGACCAAAGATAACTCATTTATAGTCATATGATAGATGGAAAAGTTTGGGCTGTCAGGGTGCTCAAGAAGCAAGATTTTCAAATTATTTAAAGTAAGCATTCATTGTTTACCAAAGAATTAAGAGCTTCTGTCACTTGCCTGCTTCTCAATTACACGCACTGTGTATGTTTATGTGTTTACATATATGCACGTATAAATATATGCATATGTTAATATGTGTGTGTAATCTACACATACACAATAGGTTTATACTGTGTAGTACCTATTGCATGAAGCGGGAACAGGAGAGCTCGCAGTGCAGAGATAACTGCTCTGTCCTGATCCTGTCAGTTCTGGTGCGCCTTGCTTATTAACTACTAAACTCTCTAGACTTTTTTGCCATAATTAAAGCAAAACTACCACATAGCAGAAGACTTAATTTTTTTCCTGAATCTTGACAGGGTAGTTAGATCATGTTTTTCACCGGAGTTTGTATCTAGCCTTTATCTGCAAGAGTTTGGTATGAACAAGTTTATGGTAAATCTCAATACTGAATTACATGTCGTCCCAAACGTGTCCTGATATCCTCAGTGCAATACTGACAGACCAGTGCAATGTAGGCATATATAATTCATGTATCACAAAAAATAATTAATGGAAAATAGATTTTTTAAATGTTTTAGGGAGACTTCAAAAATGGAATTGAAACTGTGTTGTTTTGTATTCTCTCACATGAAAACCTTTGTTAGTTTAATGTTAGACTAATCCTCAGAAAGAAAAGAAAATGTAATTAATACACTTTCAGAAAATCTTATAATAACCAAAAAGTCGGGTTTTTTCTATGTACCAGGAGATCTCCATTTTGAAGTGCAGTATTCACAGTCTAACTAGGGACATAGGTAACTTCTATTTCTGTAAACGCCTCGCTTATAGTCTCAAGATGTTAAACTGCTCATGGATGTAGCTCCAACAGTTCCAGATATTCGGCCAATGCAGTTTTTGCTTTGGAAACCCCACATTTGGGGAAAATACAGAGACAGCTATTTCTACAAGGTTGCGTTTAAAAATTGTCATCTATCTGAAGCTGCTCAGAGAGTTGGAGTGTTAGATTAACTCCAATTTGTGATCGTACCGCAGGTAAGGGATGTGCTGTTACAGAAGATTGACCCAATTCTGTATGTTTATTTTTACAATGGGAGAGAGAAAATTGTATATTTAAATTGTGACCTTTGTCCTCTCTTTGTGTTTTGTGAGTTTTGTGAGCTGGAGTCACAAAAGTCACTGGAGTGACGAAGCTCACGCTAGTCTTCACGGCACCAGGATTGGGCCCTTGTATACTTGCTATTTCCTATTCTGCTGCAATTTTTCCCACTTCGATCTCTTGTTCTTGCCTAGCACAGACTTGCAAATTTTGTGACCTGTGATATGGTGGGCTCACTTCCTCATGGATGTGAGTTTTGGGGAGCCCCGTACAAAGGTGAACAGTAGGAAGCTGAGCCTGAATTTTTAAAAGCAAGGGGAAAAACTTAATAATAAGAAGCCAAAATTCTCTTGTGCCTTGGTGACTATACAAATGCCATCGCAGTATGAATCAAACATGGTGGGTCACAGCTGAGCATCTTTAATATAATAATACTTAGCAGCTACAAAGCACTTGTCCTTCTCAAAGCATTTTATAAGCGCTGTCTAACTGACATCTGTTCCCACCTCATTCTGAGAAGGATCGCTTGTCTTTTCCATGGTGGGGAAACTGAGGTAGAAAACCCCCAAAGCCCTGCCGCAAACCGGTATCAAAGGTGGGAGCAAAACCTGACTCTCAACCTTATACACGGGACAGCGCAACCCAGACGTGAGGCGCTGGGTCCGGCAGGCGTAAGGCTGTGACTTCAGTGACATTTGGATGCTGACAGCCCTTGAGCTAGCAGAAGTATACATGTGTGTCGGTCCCTATATGCTATTCCTCCAAGGAGCCCACAGCCGTTCCTCTGGACTCCTGTACCATCAGCTTAATTCCTCCCAGGGATAGCTGGCTGTCCTTCCGCAGCTGCCTTTGTAAGGTGTCTGAATGTCAAACTGTTATTATTTCAATACCTGACTGAGAGAGTAACAGAGACCTGGAGGTTTTTTAGGAGGGTGTATAATTAGCCGATCAGTATTATGTTACCCTGTTCATAACTTAATAACCATTTTAATACAGATGGCACACACAGGGATAATTTCCTAGGGTAGCCTAGCAGTATATTACAGAGACAGTGTGTCTGAGGGAATCTTTCTTAGCCAAGGTACATTCCACTAGCTAATTCTACCTGCTGTTTTCAAGATGATTTGGGATAATTCCATATCATTTGCAAAATATTAAAACCCATTTATATAGGATGCCAGATTTAGAAATACACAGTCTGAGTTATTAGACATATTTTGATAAATCTGCCATGAAAAGCGCAAGACAAAAAATACCACTGCAGTTGCCCTGCTATTTATTTTTTGCTTCCCTTGCTATAAATACACCAGGTTTAAAAAAAAAAAATCTGGCTAAACTTGTTATATATCAAAAGGGCCAATATACTGACTTGTGCATTTTTATCTATGCGGACACTACAAAAGCCTGCATGCATATTTACATATACCCATTATACATTTATTTCAGTGGGAAGTGCCGTATATTTGGGTTTGCGTGCAAAATTTCATGTATTCTTACTTTGTCGGTGAGGTATTTTGTGCCAACATATGCACCCTTTGCAAATATCCCTGATACTCTGTTTCTAGAGGTTGTATTTCTGTGGGCATAGTGAAGGTATCTGTACATACATTACACTGAACTAGAATAATTACTTTTACTGCATGCGTAAGAGTGTCGTGTGTTGCCCAAGTGTGAAGATCTGATATATATGTTGCGTTTGAACGTGCAGGCATGTGAGCAGTCTGAGTGCTTTGCAGTGTATTAGTACTTGATTACATCTATCACCGGCCTTTTTCTCCTGCATCGATCCTTTTTTTTTTTTTTTTTCCCTGTCATATGGTTATTTTTGTCACCTCAAACCTGAGACCAAATCTGAGTCCCTCCACCAGCAAAAGTCGCACCCTAACAGCTGGGGGAGGAGATGGGGGGGAAATTGTTCGCTAATGCTGAATGAATCTCGCTGCTTCCAGCTTCCTGCCAGGGCAGGGATCAGCCCGAGCCGGGAGCCGCAGGCACCGCAGGGAGCAGCGGTCCCCAGCCGGGGGAAGGAATCGCCTTGCCAGTTTAGCCGTTCCCTCGGGCTAGCCATGAGGAGTGAACCAGGGGAGTGGGTGCAAGGGAAGCCTTCCTCCAGCACTCAGCGGCTCGGGGCTGTGAACCCGGTTTGGCAGCGGATAACGGCAGCTTTTCGGCTCAGAGCCCTAATACCCTGGCAAGGCTGGCGGTCATTTACACCCCGGGAGGGGTGTTGGAGGGACGGGGGAAAACCCGGCTCCCGCCGCCCGCCACCCCGCCAGCCCGAACAGCCCCCAAACGTTGCGGCACCGCCGGGCTGCTCGGCGGGGAGCTCATCTGCTCTCGCAGCAGCGCTGCCCGCCCCGGGCCAGGCGGCCGGCGCAAGCTGCAGCCCTGCGGTGTGCAGCAACGAGCCCCGGGGCAGACCCGCTGCCCGGGACTGGGCTCGGGGGTCACGGCGGAGCCGGGGAGCGCCTGCTGGGCGGGGGCTGGCCGACCATGCCCAGGGGTCCCGCTGCGGGCGGGGGGGGCTGGATCTAACCTGACCGAGGAAGGATTGTACCGTCCGCGCTGCGGAGAGAGGTTTTATGGGGCCGTAAAGAGGCGACTGGGCCGCGAACAAGGCTGCGGGCTTGCTCTTACCTGTTTATGGAGGAGACGCTGGGGACCGTGTCGTTGTCGCAGATGCCCTCGGCCAGTAGCCTGTCCCGGATCTCCCAGGCGAACATTGTCGGGTTTTGTCTCTTGTACTCGGCGATTTTATCCACTACTTTGGGGGTGGCCACTTTGGGTTTGGAGCCGCCGATCACGCCGGGCTTGATGCTCCCCGTCTCGTAATACCTGCACAAAGGACGGTCAACGGCCTGCCGTGCCCGGAACATCCCCGCCGTCCCCGAGCTCCCGGTGCCCGGCTGCCCCTCGGAGCGCCTTGCGACCCCCGGCCTCGCTCCCGGCACCGCGCCCCCACCTCGGCTTCGGCCCGCCGGTGCGCGGCGTCGGGCCGCGGCGGTACGGGTGCCGCATGGCGCGGCTCCGCAGGGCGCCGGGCCCCCTGGGGCTGGGGCTGGGGCAACCCTTCTCCTCTCCAGGGCTCGCTCCCGCTTTCCTTCTTTTTTTCCCCCTCTTTTTTTTTTTTTTTTTTTTTTTGTGTGTTTTTGTGTGTTGTGTGTGAGAAGCGAGGGGCGCTGGACCGTTCGCTGCCTCCTCCTTCCCCCGCCTTACACGCACACACTCATTTCAGGCCCGGGGATCGGGAAACAAAACAGGAACCCTAGTCCCGATGCGGCCGGCCGGAGGCGAAGCCCGCAGACTGCGGATCCGGGCCGGGCGGCCGGGGAGGGGGCGCGGGGAGCGGGCAGCGCTGGGCTCACACCTCCCGCCCCCGGCTCTCCCGGCCGGCACGCTCCGCTCGCCGCGATCGGGGCGCTGGCAGGGCTGTGGGTGCGGGAGCGCGGTTTATTCCTCCCACCCCGGGTCCCTCGGATGCGGGTGCTCGTACGGGGCAGCTCCAGCCCATCTCCCCGCTGGCCATTAGCTCTGCCCGCGGCAGCGGCTCTGACCCGTCCTCTGCAGGGGGCACGGCAGCGCACACACACCGCACGCACAGGCGTCTGGGGCTCTGCCGCCTGCTGACACCGCTCCGCATCCAAGCGGCCGGGCCCGGGGGCGCCAGTTCCCCCCCTCCCCGGCTTGCCTCTGGCGATATTTCACACCACACTTAGCGGCGATAGGTTACCGTGGGTATTTATTTATTTGCCCCGTTGTTTGTTTATTTACCCGTGTATTTGCTAAGGCCGCTCACGGATTGTTGTGAGTCGGGGGATTTTTTTTGTGTTGATTTTTTTTTTTTACGGTCGTTCTTTCGTTGTTTTTTTCTGCCCCCCGGCCCTTCTCTTTCCCGCCGTTCCACCCACCCCTCGCAAATTGTTTGTCTTCCCAGGAGTTTCCAAACACCGCGGGGGAGGAGGGGGGGGGGGAAGGGGGAGAGCACGTCCTTCCCGGCTGGAGGAGGGGGCCCTGCTCCGCTGCGGGCTCCCACGGCGCAGAGGTGCCGGGGCCGCTCGGGGAAGTGGTGGGGAGAGCCCGGCGCCGCGGGAAAGGAGGGAGGTCACACCGGAGCGGGGAAGGGATGCACCGGTGCTGTCCCAGGGAAGGGAAAGGAGCTGCCTCTTTCCTTACCTGCCCAGGATCTTGCTGACACAACCGTGGCTGACCCGCAGCTGCCTGGAAATGTCACAGGGTCGCACCCCCTGGTGAGCCAGCTCCACTATCCTTTGTCTCACCACGTCAGGTAGGGGCCTGCCGTTCACAAACACCCCCCCGAGCTGGTTCACACCCCCGTGCCCTGCTGGGGAAAGAGAAATAAAAAAAACACAACAACCCACGCACACCAGAAACACACCGTTAGTCGTGGATTCTTCACTACTCGTACTGCAAAATCTCCAGTCACTACCGATGGATGGAGGTGATGGCGAGGGGTCGAGAGGGGGGAACAAGACGTGGGGGAGAGAAAGAAGAGAAAAAGGGAGAAAGAAAGAAAGAAAGAGGGGGGAAAGGAGAAAGAGAATGGGAGAAAGAGAAAGAAAGATAACGAGAGAAAAATAGAGAAGGAAAGATAGAGAAAGAAAAAAGAGAAAAAGGAAGAAAGAGGAAAAAGAGGGAGAGAGAAAGGAAGAAAGAAAAGAGGAAAAAAAGAAAAGAGAAAGGAAGAAAGAAAGGGAGAGGAGAAAGATGGGAAGGAAAGACAAGGCAGGGTGAATTTTCCCGAGCCGAAGGCTAACCGGGGACTGTCCCCCCCCGTACGCCATCTCCCCTCCCAGGGCCGGAGAGCACCTCTCCCTCCCGCGGTCCCCGCCCGGGACGCCGGAGCGGCGGCTTCTCAGGGCCATTGTGCTGGGGCGAGGATGGAAGCAGTGCCCGCTCCGGCTCCTCTCCCAAGAGTTGGGGAGAGATGCGCTCCCAAACTCCGGAGCTCAGCTGCTTAGCGGCTCCGGGCAGACCCTGCCGCAGGTTCCCTTCTCTCTACTCTTGGGCTTTCCCTCTCTCCTTTCATTTTCTTTCCACGATTTTCTGTCACATTGTCAATTACAGCTACTCGCGAACCCCTCCCTCCCTCACCCCGCGGCATGTCCCCCATGCAACGCGTTCTCTCCCGTTATTTTCGGATGCGAGTTGAAGGGATTCAGAGAGAAAAAGAGAAAGGGAAAGAAATGTAGGGGGAGGGAGAGAGGAAAAGAATATTTTATGTCCCGCGCCAGTGTTCGTTTACAGACAGACCCTCTCTCTCCTCAGCTTTCGATCTTTAAAGGAAAAATCCTCCAGTAAAAAAAAAAAAAAAAAAAAATTAAAAATATGACTCGCACGGTTCCGTCTTCTTCCCCCCCCCCCCCCAACCTAATTCAGGGAGAACTTAAAATGCTCCGTTTTCCTCTGTTCCCCCTTTCCAGGCAAAAATCCGCGCTTTCTCACATAGGACTGCTAGGATCGCTTTTTTCCCGATCTTTCTTCATTTCGAGAAATAACTTGGGGAAAAAATAAGTATGCACCTTGATAAGCGTGGGCAGGAGGAATGACGGGAATAAAGGGAAATATCTCCTTTTGGGACTCAGCAAGACAGGCGGTCGTGAACCGCTTGCACCTGGGGTGGTCTGCCTTAGAGACGGGAGCAGCTCGCCTTTGCCCGGGCGTGTGGGGAGATGCACACTCGCAGGCGGTGCAGGTTTGCTGGCGCTGCTACCTGGGTGTCTCTATCTCTGGAATATCCAGCTGATATAGCTGTGGAGTGTACACTGTATTAAAGCTTTCCTTTCACACAACCCTAACCTTCTGTATCTTCCTCGCCAAGAGATCTTAGTTCGTTTTGCAGTTTGCTGAAAAATGATCTGTTTGTATTTTCTGTGAGGTTTTTTTCTCTCCTGCTTCTGACACTGACTTATTGGCTCTGAACTTAGTGGAAACTCTCATTGCCCTGCGATCGATCCAAGTCCTTTCGCACAAATAGAGTTTTTTCCATCTCCCCCACCCCTTCAGTAACACCTCCACATATCCCCTCCCAGCCGCCTCGGCCAGGGCGCCGGCTGGCTTCCCCGTCCCTTCCCCGATGAGCCGCGGTTATTTGTTGCATTCTTCTGTTAGTCTTTCTTAAAACATATTTAGGGTTTCAGAGGGGAGGGGGGGGATATTTGTCTCCCTCCACTAAAACCCGCGGGTATATGTTGTTGTGTGTTTTCTTCGTTTGTTCAGGAGCCCTTCTGCACATGTTGCCTCTAAAGTTACAAGACAGCAATTTCTTCGGCAAGTCCATGATAAATAATTCAAAGTACCTTTTATAACTCGCATTACAAAGTATTAAAAGGCAACAGATGCAAAAAAGATTAAAAATTAATAATTCAAATTATTGCAGCCCGGATATTTTTCACACGAGTTTGTTTTGATCTGCCCCGTGCTTTTCTAAGGTTATTTTATCGGAGCAGTAAGATATTTACGTGTATTTATCTGCGTGTAAGTGCCGGCGTCTGTATATACATATACGCAGCCAGTCGTACCGCTTTCGTACGGATCGTGTTTTGCTGTCTCTGTGTGTGTCAGGAGCCCGAGCCCGCATGTATTTTAATTGCTCACTAATATCTAGGTCTGTGGCTCTAGAAATACATTTTAGGGAACAAATAAAATGTTGATTTTTAAATTTTTTTTTTAATCGGAAGCCAAAATTGTTGACGAATCTCACTGGAGTTTTGTTATGGGTTTGTTGGGGTTTTTTTAATCAGAGACAGTGAAACGCCTCTTTCGGCTGCCTGCATGTTCCGGATCGTACCGGAGGCAGAATTACTGCAATCGCGTCTGAAAGCAGGTCGCAGCGCTGAAAACTAAAAATAACCTCTAATGCACGGACTATTATTCTGTTAAAGGGCTTCGAAAATTAATCCCTACATTTTTAGCAAGGTATCCTGGAAATCATTAGTTTGGAAACAGGAAGACAGTTACCTCCATTCACGTTTGGGGATCTGGTCGTGGGTTTATATTTCTGCGCCTTCCTTCTCACGGCAAAATCGGGATTTTTTTAAACTTCTAGCATTTCCATTTTGTATCTTTTCGGTTTGTTTTTATGCAGCGGGCAGGGCGTGTCCTCAAAAGTTTCGGTGTCAAAAGTTACAAATTGCTCTTAATTATTCATTTCCTGACTCAAGATGCTCTCAATCTCGGCTTCCTATTTGTATTTATTTTTCTTTAATTTTAATCTCGGAATTATTTTCCCTCAGTGCAGTAAAATTAAAATCCCTGAAAATGTCTTGTTACACTCCCTGGTAAAGGGGTCTTTTCGCTTTCCTTCGTCCCTCTCTTATAGAAAGCTTCTTTAAAGTTAAAATATATCACGAATGCACTTTCCTCTGTGCCAGGAATGCATTTAAAATGTACACCGGGGATCTGGTAAATAAACCAGAAGGGATCCTGACTTCTTGGGAGGCTCCGAAGCCGCCACATCTCCCAGCTATACAATTGTCCTATTTTTCCCGCAGTCCAACCTTTAACCAAACCAAACCAAAGCACGGAAGAGCCACCGACCAACCCGCCATTAATTTCAAACTGGCGTCTCCCCTTCGCTGCCATCGAAATCCGAAATCAAAGCAAGCAGCACCAGACCGCGAGGGAAACTGTGGGTTTAGAGCCACGCAGGGTTGCGGGAAGCCCTGGCTTCCCTTCCCCTCTAGGGACGGGGAATGGGTCCAGCTCGGGGGCTGACACGAGTCGGAATAAACTCGTGTTGTCTGAGGGACGATGGGGAAAGTGCCTTTGCGGAGGAAAGGTCTGTTTCGGAGGAGTGTTCTTTCGCGCACACACACGGCACGCAGCACAGGCACAGCCGCACACAGCTCTCTGCCCCCCCGGGCTGGGGGTCCTGGCCCCCGCCCCACCGCCGGCACGGAGCTCTGCTCCCCCCCGGGGCCCGGGGCTGCCCGGGACCCTCGCTCTGCCGCCGGGGCCGGCGGTGCCCGTCCTGCCTTCATGAACGCCTCTCTAAGCCCGGGCTCGGCCAAGGGCGGAGAGGCTGGCGGTGAAAGGATGGACCTGGAGGAGGATCAGGTGAGGAAGAATGGTTGGGGAAGGAGGAATGGAAGGATGAGAAAGAGGGAGAGCAGCGGAAGGAGCCGGGCTCCAGTACTCACGGTGCATTGCTGAGAAGGGGTCTGCCTTGCAGTGCATATCCATGGGGAGGCAAAGGAAGGGGAAGAAATCGGCTGAAGCCGCCGTGTCGCCTCTAAAACTCAACTTCAAGACTTAGGGGAGAAAAAAAATAACAAAAAAACAAACCAAAACAAAACAAAAAAAAAAGCACACAAGGAGAGGAGAGGAGGGGAGCGGCGGGGTGCGCTGGCCCCCCTGCCCGGCGGAGCAGGGAGCGAAGTACTTTCCGGGGGGCGGGAGGGCTGCGCCGGCTCCGAGAGGCCGGGGCGGCGGGGCCGGCGGAGTCAGCAGAGTCCGTGGGAGCGAGGGGCTGGCGGCGCCGAGGGGCAGGTGGGTGTCATGGCTGGGAGGGCTCAGAGCATCCCCGGCGGCGGGGAGGGGGGTGCCGGAGCAAGGTGCGGCCAGGCGGCAGAAGGCGCAGGAGGACGCGGCTCTCCCTCCTCCTCCTGCGGTCCGGGGCTAGTTCATTTAAGTTCAAAGCAGAGTAGCAATCCCCGGAAAGCTGCGAGCGGCGGGCGGGCGCGCCCCCTCCTCTCGGCCGGGCGGAGGATCCGGCGCCCGGCGGACTTTCGCCCGAGGTGGGAAGTGCTTGCGAGGAGCCGGGGCCGGAGACTGGAGCCTCCGCTCCCGGTGTGTGTCTCTCTAAAAGCCGCAGCGCCCTCAGCCCCCCGCCCGCCTCCCCGGAGATGGATGACTTGTCAGACAAAGGCAATAGATTCCGACACTCTCTGATTCGCCAGCGCGCCGAGCCGAGCGCGGCCAGGAGAGGAGAGGAGAGGGGAGAGGAGAGAGGAGGGCCGGGCCGGCGGCGCTCGGCGCGGGGGGGGCCGCCGCCTTCGGGACCCGGCGGCGGGGGAGTCCCGGCCCTGCGCTCCGGAGCGCCCCGGGCCACGCGTGTGCGGGACGGCGGCGCCCCTGCCCGGCCCGCGGGAAGGGACTTGAGCCCTGCTTTGTTGTCACTTGCGGCTCTGGATCTTTAACTCCCTTATTTAACGCACGCACACACGCACGCACACACGGCTTGGTAGTTTCGTCTCCCTTCTCACGCCCCGCTCTGTTTTACCGGAGACTTTACTCGGGGTGAAACAGGAGGGGGGAATTCGATACACATCAAGGCTTCCGTGGTTTGCGGCTTAGAGTGGGAGACGGACAGGGAGAGAAAGGGAGCAAGGAGGTGAGGGAGGGAGAGAAAAGAAAAGGAAAAGGAGAGCGATCAAGAGAGGAGAGAAAGAGATCAAGAGGAAAAGACATAAAGAAGAAAAAGAAAGAAAAAATAAATAGAAGCTAGAGAGACTGAGAGGAAGAGAGAAAGAAAAAGAGAGACAGGGAAAGAGAGAAAAAGAGAGAAAGAATGAGCGAGCTTCTTGCACATCTTTGAACCAATAGGTTGGGCCCATTTCGGTCATTGCAAAGTTTCCCCTCACGTGCATTTGGGGAAATAACAGCGAATCTAACCTCCCGCTTTCCACATCGCTGCTGCTTTTTTCTTTTTTTGATGCTAGAGTGGGATTTAAGAATTATTTCACAAATAGGTCTACGGCTAAAATAGACGTGGCTTTGACCTAGCAGAGCGACAGAGAGCAAGGGAGAAACGCTGCCTTAGTGTAATAGCCAGGGGTAAAAAGATAAAGTAGCTGTGAGCTCAATTTTGATTTTCAAAGCGCGAGTTTTTCATCGCCTGAAATGTACTTTCTTCCTCTCCTCTTTTCCTTCTTCATCCTTCCCCATCCCTCTGCTTATCCGTCACGGAACAGCCCCTTTGTTTTCTAACTGGTGTAAGTAAAGAATCTCCGAGAGATCTTTATGAAATATTTTCCACTGTCTCATAAATCATTTTGGCACTTCAGCTGATGTTTTATCTTCCTCTCCCCACACTCCCCTCTCTCTTTCCCTTGTGCGCAAAAAGGATGATTTAAAAAAGAAAAATTATTTTTTACACCATCGATGGTTACATGTAAAGCCAGCGCTCAGCTCCCGGCTCTGCGCTATGGAGAGGCACGGCGGGCATAGCCGAAACGCAAGTACCAGCAGCCCCTGACAGCATCCCCACGCAGGGTGCGTTTTCCACACGAGTGGGGGCTCCCCGCTGCCCGGTCAGGAGCGATGTTCGCTGCTGCTCGGCTGGAGAAGGCGCCTCTCCGGCCTCACCCGGGAAACTCCTGCCGGACGCCAAGTTTGCAACCGGCTTCTGCGCTCCGCGGGCAGCCCCGCCGCCGGGCCGGGGATGCCCCCCTCACCGCCGCGGCCCCCGGCCCTGCCCTGCCCCGTCGGCTGCAGCTCGCCCACCCGCGCCGGGCCCACGACGCCCCCCGCTCAACCGCGGACCCCCTTTATCAGCCGCTCCCCCCCCCCTCCCCGGGCAGCCGGGGCCGCCCCCCCTCGCAGGGGCGGAGGGGGCGGCCGGGCGCAGGTGCGGGGCGGCGGCAGAGCTCCCCGCCGCGGCCCCTAGATGGCGCCCTCCGGTCGGCTTGGCGGCGCGGGGAAGGGGCGGCGGCGCGCGCGGGCCGGCAGCGGGGCCGCCACGATCCCCGGCCCCGCACACGCACCTGCCGGCGGCCCGGCCCGGCCCGGTGGCTTTTAAGTCCCCCAACAACAACAACAACAACAACAACAAGTCCTGTTAGCGGCGGGGTGGGAGCGCGCTAATCGCCACCGCCGTTAACCCCTTCCGCCACCCCGCTGCTCCCGCGCCGTCTGTGGCTGGAAACGGCCCTTTTATCGCTCTGCTCCGCCGAGCGGTCTAGGTCGCTTCTCGTCTTCCCGCAGTTCCCCTCCCTTCCGCCGCAAGCAGCCCCGATCGCCCTACGCCCTACGGGCCGGGCTCAGGCATGCAGCCAAGCCCGGAGGCAGAGGCGGGAGGTGAGGGTAGGAGCCCCAGCCATGCCGGGTGGAAGGGTACATCCTCCGCCGTTGTTTCTGCCTTACCTAACCGCCCATCCCCAGGGCCTCTGCTTTCAGGGAACTTCCTCATCCCCCCGCCCTGTGCAGTCATTAACACTTGGGGAGTTCATTTTGTCTCTCACAGAGATGCTCTGGGGCTTTGTAACTGTTGATTGTACGGTGAGGAGATAGCAGCTTGGTGGTGGGCCGGGGCCGGAGGACCTCAGATCTCCTCCCGAGAATGTCTTTTCCCGTAGTTTCCTCACTCGCTGTTGCTGCTTCCCCATCTCAGTGAGGAGAAAGGCAGGAATAAGAGACTCGAGAAATACACAACGTGAGCGCTCTGCGAAACGAAGCTTGAGTCCTACGGCGCGGAGGTAGCCCGTGTAAACGCGGGAGCCCCGAGCCTGGTAAAACAAGACAGCTTTCTCGGGAGGGGGAAAGAGAGGAAAGGAAAGGAAAGGAGAAAGGAAAGGAGAAAGGAAAGGAGAAAGGAAAGGAAGAGAAGAGGGGGAAAGGAAAGGAAAGGAAAGGAAAGGAAAGGAAAGGAAAGGAAAGGAAAGGAAAGGAAAGGAAAGGAAAGGAAAGGAAAGGAAAGGAAAGGAAAGGAAAGGAAAGGAAAGGAAGAAGAGGGGAAAAGCTCCCCTCTCGCTGTCCCCTTCCCCCACCACACATACCACAATATCACCTGGTGCCCGTTCCCACACCAGACTTCCTGGAAGAATAGCTTTGTCAACGTTTAAATCCACCGAACAATTTCTGTCTGCCCAGATTAAAAATACTGGCGTATCCCCACGGCCCCGGGCACGGCCGTGTGCCCTGCGGGACCGGGAGAGGCTGAGGCCACGGGCCTCTTCCCTCTCCCACGGCTCCGCACGCTTCTCCCCAACCTATTCCCACCTCACCAACACTGGGTGCTTTTTCCCCTGTCTCACTTTAAATGAACCTTGCAGTCTTTTTTTCTTTTCTTTTCTTTTCTTTTCTTTTCTTTTCTTTTCTTTTCTTTTCTTTTCTTTTCTTTTTTCTTTTCTTTTCTTTTCTTTTCTTTTCTTTTCTTTTCTTTTCTTTTCTTTTCTTTTCTTTTCTTTTCTTTTCTTTTCTTTTCTTTTCTTTTCTTTTCTCTTCTTTTCTTTTCTCTTCTTTTCTTTTCTTCCCCCTTCGTTTATTTCTGTCACTCTTTCTCAAAGAGGATCTGAGGATCTCCCTCTCCTTCGCTAGCCCACCCCCCCCCCCCCCAAGCTAGAAACATTTACACTTCAAAAGAGGCGCCCGCCTCTCTGCGGAAATTTCAAGAAAAATAAACTTTTGGGGGGAATTGCGGCGATAGTTATCTTTCGATCTGCTTCATTAGCCGGCTTTCTCCAGCTGATCAAGCCAAAATCTTCTCCATTGATCCTGTTTTCCACCCCCGGCCCCAATACACATGACCGCGAGGGCCCTGTCAGCTCCCCTCCGAAGTCTTTTTAGTTCTCCCGTGCTGCCTTGGCTTCGCCAACTTGCCGAGCTCGCCTTGTCCCTGGGAAGCCGGTTAAACAAACGCTGTTCTCGGCAATTGCCTCCTCTCCTTCGCTGCCAGCCTGGGAAGGGAGCTCCGCCCGGGAACAATAGGGGTCGGACGGCGAGGGGAGCCCCTTGGAAAAGTCAGGCCTTGAGCAAAATTGTTGTGTCTGCGATCGTCGTTGTCTCCAGAGCCAGGGCTTGCGCCCACGTTGGCTCCCAGTTTCCCAGATTTTTACGGGTTATCTGTTGCTGATTACACTGGAAACCAGTTAAACGCGACCTATGGCTAGCGGGAGGGCGCACAGTGGGGGCAGAAGTTTTGTATTTATCCCACCTCGGGATGCCGCTAACTCCTCTGCTCAACACATCTCCTGTCGTCTTCCCCCTTGCCAAGCGTGCGAGCGCTTTCAGCCTAAACGTTGGTAGTTTGGAGGAGGTTTAGCTCTGCCCTTAATACTCCCCAGCAGGATAAATCTGTGCTGACCATCTATATGTATTTTTCTGACCTGCGACAACTAATTTAACCTCGCGTGGGAAACTCGGGGGCGAAATCCCTGGCTGTGAAAAGATAAAGAAGGGGGAAAAAAAAAAAGAGTCCAGGGACGTGAGCGTTTAAGGGAAGGAGTCAGCGTGTGTGTGAGAGGGGTCTTCAATGAAGGGGGAGCTTTGATAAAACCTTCCTGGACGACTTTTGGGGTGTTTTGTCTGAGGACCCAGTGATTTCTGGCCTGAGGAGACATCCCGCTGCCTCTCCCCAGCGAGCACTCGGGGGAAAGGGACGTCCAGACCAGGGATCCCTACTGCTGGAGGGGTGCTGGGGATCAGATCTCCCCCGGCGGGAAAGGGCGAAGGGGCAGGGCTGGGGTGCCGGGCAGCAGCGTGGAGATGTGGGAGCGGGATCAAAACTGACTTCAGAGGCTTTTCCCGGGCCAGGCAGGGCGAGGGGAGGCAGGCAGGGCCCTGCCGCCCCTCCCCGGCTCCCCCCCCGCCCCCAGCCGCTCTGCCCAGGAGACCCGAGTTGCTCTTGGTAGCCGAGTTCAACAAATAAACACAAAGTTAGGTTTTAAACGAACAATTAATAAAAAAGAGAGCGCGAAAAGAATAAAAGACCCCCATCCTTCCCCTCCCCCCGTGTCTCCGAGCCCCTCTCCCTCTCTCTCTCTCCCCCTCTAAGCACCTCTGGTCACGTTGGAGGATGAGTTTTTGGAGAGCTTCTGGTACAATATGGAGCACCACGGGCTGCAATTTCACACTCCACAGCACATTCCCCCTAAAGCTACTTTCTTTTTTTCCCATCTAAGACCCCCTCATGTCTCCCCCTCTCTCTTTCTCTCGCTCTTTTGTGAGCCATGGGTGGGTTGCATGTCTGGGGGACGCCGGGGCCGCGAGGAGGCCGGCGGACGGGCCCTGCCAGCGGGGCGGGTGCGTGTGTGCGCCGGGGGGGCCGCGCTCCCCCCTCGCCCTGCCTGCTGCTGGCTTTTCCCTTCTCTGCATTTGTTTGCCCTGAATGGTAATAGCCCACGTGTGCTGCTCTTTATTCAGTCACCGACACTTTAACCTCTTCTCTTTACAAGAGAGCGTTTGCCACAAAAACGAGACAAGCCGGAGACCTTTTACAGCCTCATTGAGGGCGAAAAAAAAAAAAAAAAAAAAGAAAAAAAAAAAGAAAGAAAGAAAGGAGGGGGGGGGGGGAAGCCAACAATGTGAAGAGACACTTCTGCAACAAAGCCGCCTCTTAGCGCACCGGGCCGGCCGGAGCTGAGGCGAGTCTCTAAGCCTCCCGGGCCACAGACATATGGGGACGGGGACAACCTCGGCGCTGACCGCCCGAGCCTGCCCCCTCCCTCCCCAAGCAGGCAGGGAGGGAGCGGGCACACGGCTCCCGGCGCCGTGCTTCGGCCTCGATCCATCCCCTGCCCCTGAGCCTCCCACCCGGCCCAGGACTGGGGGAGCCCTCCCTGCAAGCGGGGTCCCCGGACCTGGCTCCCAGCAAGGCGGCCTCCGCGGGCCGGCACTGCCCGCTCGCCACAACCCCCCGCCATGGATCTCTCCCTTTGTCTGTCCCCCGGTCCCGGAGCCCCTCCGCTCCTCTGCCTGCTCATTTCTTTGCCCCCGAGCGGCGGTGGACGGTGAGGGCAGGGCGGGTCCGTGCTGCTCCTCTGCCCCAAAGGAGCTGGCCCAGATGTGAACCCTCCTGCCCCTCTCGTGATGGGAGGCCGTTGCACTGGCGAGGCCCAGCTGCCTCTTCCCTTTGGCCTGGGCTGCCGCTGGGGTAGAGGCGTGGGAGCCCCCCTCTGCTGCCTCCTCCCCCCACGCTGGAGATGTCTTTTTTTTGTCCTGCTCTAATTTCTCCATAAAACTCCCGATGAGTGAATTAGACGCTTATTAAAGTCTCCTTTTAATCAGCAGTAATGGGAGACCCTCCCTCCCTCCCTCTCTCTGCCCGTCCAAGGTTAGTTTGCCTCCGGGCCATTTGCAAATGTTAGGATTTACAGTTATCACACGCAAAAACATTTATATAACCCCTAACTATAATACACCCATAAAAACGGGGAGGGAGCGAAAACTGCTGCGGATCAGCGAAAAACCCTATGGCTTGCCCATTAAAGTCCCCGGAAAGGGTAATTCCAGCAGTCAGAGGGGCCAAAGTGTGGTAATGACTGCCTGGGATTCACATCTCCAAAAATGATCGCACAAAGAGACCTGCCGGGGAGAGGGGTGGCCGCTGCGCTCCGCTCCCTCCGCAGGGCCGGCGGGGGAAGTTGGGAGCAGACTTCTTCGCACATGCATTAGAAAGTGATAGATACGCCTCGAGACTTTATTTCTTCTTTCCTTCTTTCTCTCCTTCTCTCGCTCCCCTTCCTCCTCTCCACCCTTTCCTTATTTCCTTTCCTCTTTCTCTCTTACTCTATTTTCCTTCCCTTTCTTTTCTTTCTTTTTCTTTCTTTCTTTCTCTCACTTTCTCTTTCTCTTTCCGTTTTTCTCTTTCTTTCTCCCCATCTTCTTTCCTTCTCTCTCACGCTTTCCCTCGTCTTTCCCTCTTTTTTCCTTCCTTCCTTCCTTCCTTCCTTCCTTCCTTCCTTCCTTCCTTCCTTCCTTCCTTCCTTCCTTCCTTCCTTCCTTCCTTCCTTCCTTCCTTCCTTCCTTCCTTCCTTCCTTCCTTCCTTCCTTCCTCTCCCTTTCGTCTTTCTTCCTTTTCCTCTTCTCTTCCCGTCTTTTTTTTCCTTCCCAACCAAGCTGAGCCCGGACAATTTCTACACACACACGAATCCACCTCCCCAGAGAAAGTTGCCCCGGTCGCTTTCCTGGCAGCGCTTCCCAAGCCCCGTTGTGAGTCCTGCATCTCTCCCCGTTTCCCCCCGCCACGGACAGCTCTCCGGTCCGAGGGGATGCGCCGGGAGCCGGGTCGGGGAAGGCAGGCTCGTTTCCACCGCTAAACAAAGGCTGGAAACGCACCAACAAAGGACCTGGCGCGGCCCCTCCGCCCGGTGCGAGAGCCGCAGGTGAGGGTTGGGGCTTGCCCGGCCGGGCGCGGGGGGTCCTGCTTGCGAAGCCGTGCTTGAATCGGCGGAGGGTGGGTGGGTGGGTGTGTGAAGGCGGGGGTTTGCAGGGCTTCAGGAGAAACTGGTAGTAAGTTGGTGGGGAAACTTTCCCCTACCTCCCCTTCTTCTGGGAAAGCCGGGAAACCGGGCGATTTCAGTTCTCTCGTCGCCTGTCCCCTTTGCACAGGGGGTCTGGCTCCTTCCCTTCCCCTGGCTGGGGACCGCGAAAGCCCAAGTTCGGCGCCTAATTAAAAAGAGTGGCAGGAAGAGTCATTCCACTTTACCATCAGCTGTTAATGGCCTCGGAGTTTAGTGCATCTGAGGAGGAAGACACAGAGCGAGAAGCTGGGGGATGGAATGTGCAGGGAAACGGAGGGGCTGAAAGAAGGAGGGGGGTCTCTAAGCGTGGTGGAGGAAGAGAAGGAGAGAATAAAAGGAGAGAAAGGGAGAATTTTAACTTAAAAAGAGGAGCTGGAAGGTGGAGGGGGCGGGGAAGGACTGAACTGTGAGCCGACACCAAATCTCCCCTCCAGCTCCCCTGGCTGCCTCAGCTGGGCAGGCTCGGGAGAGGGACGGAGTCGGGGAGCAACTGTGCGGGCGAGGGAGAGCGGCGCGCAGCAGAGGAGAGGACGAGCGGATCCGGGATGGAGGGATGGAGCTCTTCCGAGCCGCGGAGCGCTTTTCTTAGCTGCCTGTCTTGCCTTCTCCTCTCTCGCACCCTGATCTCTTCCCTCCTTCCTCTCCTCTCTGAGGTTTGCAAACCAAACGTCACCAATCAATACGAACCCCGGCTCTGTGGGTGCGTGTGTGTGCGTGCGTGTATGTGCGTGTGTGAGCGCGTTTGTTGATCCTGACCTGCTGGACTTCAAAAATCTGCCGCTTCCGACTCCCTCCCAGCCTGTAAGTTCAGAATTACAACCTTCTACATCTATGCAAACTTTTATTTATCGGAGAATTCCTTTCTCTAGGAGAAAAAGAAATTGTCACCATGTGATCGGCTAATTTCTGTCACACGGGGCTTTACCCCTCCCCCAGCGTGGGGAAAAAATATCTCCCGTGGATCTCTTTGAACTGTGCACAATCCATAACTTTGGCAATATATATACAGTGTTATTTCTGCAAGGCAGTTTTCCAGGGTTAGGGGAGGTGGTTGCATTCTGCTAAATGGATCCTTTGTGGTGAGTGCAGATTTATGCCCAGTTTTGATTTATAATTAAATTAGCTTCTAATTTGCAATATGTGTGTCTGTGTTTAAAATGTATCTAATCTGTGAAATTGAGGACGGGGGCACTTTAAATGAAAATCTACCTTTCGCCTCAAGGGTTTCTTTATGAAGGGATAGCCGGGAGGGCAGCGTGCAGCAGGAAAGCGGGGCTGTAATTTCCATTAGGAGATGTCAATCAATCCCTCTTTTCAATACATCAATTAATAAATCCGATTGGTGCTGCAGGCTGCTCCCCCCGGGCACTCTTTCTGGCCGGATGGGGAAGTGTGAGGGGAAGACAAACTTTGGCAGGGAAGTCCCCGCAGGCAGCGCCCGGCCCGCCCCCCTCCCCCCCGGCCCTGCACTGGTCTCCGGGACCGGCTCCAGCCCCGGCCCGGCGCGGCGCTGGGGGCAGCAGGGGAAGCCGGCGGGACTCTCCCCGTCGGCTCTCGGGCTCTGGCAGAGCTAAATTAGCACAACCTGGTGAGACACGGTCGATTTTTTCGCCCCCACACGCGCGCCAGAGTCACGGCGCGGCGGTGGGGGTGTGCACACGCGGTTAGAGCCGGGCCTGGGACCCCCCGTCTTAGGTGATTTATATTTAGGCTTCACTTATTTAAACGACACCACCCCCCCGCACTCCGTCCCACCCCACGCAGCTCTAACCCCGGCAATAAACATCATCGTTTTGTTCGGTTGTTTTCCAGCGGCACCGCAGCACCTAGCTTTCATTTTTCACAATTAAAAAGGGGACGGGATGGCGGGGAACTCCTCCAGCCTGACAGCTCGTCCTAGCTCTCTCCCCTGTTTCCGTGCGCTCCGCACCTACAAATCAGCGGGGAAATGGGGAAAAAAGGGTATTTCTTTATTACTTTTTTTTTTTTTTAAACGGGCAAATATAGGAATTCCGTGGTCTCTCTCTAATTTAGCATGACCCCAATTCTCCCTCTTTTTAAGTGGCGCTGGTAGTGCAGAATGCCACCGCGGCGGGTAGGCGGGTGGCTGTGGGAAGCCCGAGAAAGCCCGGCGCAGGGGTGCCCGGTGCCCACCCGGGGAAGGCTGGCCCAGAGGGCACAGGGCAGGTATGCGGAGGGGGCCGGCGTCGGGACAGGGCGGCACCGAGGTCCTCCCGTTGGGTCCCTGCCCTTAGAGCTTCACAGGGTCAGAAAAACCCGACAAGCAAAACTAATTCAATGTGTCGCCTCTCCCTGCCAGCGCACACACGGTATTTTATAGAAATTTGGGTAAAGAAACGGCTCACTTTTCTGAATCCCCGACCGATGTAAAAAAGACGCTTAGAGGTAGGGAGAGCATCCTCAAACTACTACTTTGCCATCATCATCAAGCCTGTCCGTTTGATTTAAAACCAGCACGACAGGGAACACGCTGTCACTGAACGCTGTCTTCCCAGCTTTTTTACGCACCCCACACCCCCCAACCATACGGCTTTTTACCCTCAGATTTGCGGGCTGCTGTTGTCGGTTTGAATTGCTCGGCACAAACGTCTTTTGCGTGTCTCCAGCGATGGGAGTAACGCTGGGTAAACACAGGGCTGCGAGCGGGAGCACGGGCAGCCTGGGTTTGCAGGGCTGAACTTCGGGAAGGAAAGAAGTAGAAAGAAGAGAGAGAGATTGAGAAAGAGTCTCCCAGGCAGCTTGATCCCATTAGCTCCGTCCTTGGGTTGCATATTTATACGGTCTAGGAGGTGAACAGATGGACTATCAATTTAATTCCATCTTCAACACCATCAGAGATTGATTTTCTACTCGCTTTTAATTTTGCCATAATTAATTAGATCATTACAACTGTTTTCTATTGATCTCCCTATTTAAACCTCAGATGCAAAGGGACTTCGGCAGATCCTTTAAAAACACAGAAGGGAAAAGGAACGGAGGGGGTTGCAAACTTTCTGAAGGTTTTTTCAGTTTCGACTTAGAGGATTTTCGGTGCAGAACAGTGAAAAAAAGCCGCCGTGGCCTTTTCTTTCAGGAGGCCTTTTTCGTTGCCTTTATATTTTTCCTTTACGTTTTGGTGAATCTTTGTCATGTTTATATATAATATACAACATATATAATAGATTTAATTGGTTCGATTATGAAAATACATGCTTGCACGTATATGTGTGTATATACGTGTATATACGCACATACAACGTATTTAATATAAAGATTTACTGAGGTGGTGCACATGCATTTATATACGAGGAATCTATCGACAGAAAAGAGATGTGGTTTTCTGAAGGGCGGGTGTTTTTGTTTGCCTCCCGTACGCGTCTGTTTGTGCACCTGAATTACTCTCTAGACGGGGGATATTTCACCCTGCGACTCCGCCAGAGATGACAAAAGAAAAGCGGAGCTGCAAGCCCCGGTTCCCAACGCCCGCCGGAGCCTTTCTTTCCAAGCCTCCCCTTCAGCAAACGGTTGGCAGCCGGGGCAGCAGCACGGCTCCGTGCTAACAGTCGGCGAGGTTTCCATTTTAAACTTCCGTTTAGGTTTCTGTCTCTTTTTTCCCCCCAAAATCCCTAAATTAAAAGCTCCGTTTATATACGTCATTTGAGAGAACCAAACCGCGTAATTGTGCTTTTACCACGAGCGGCAGCGCCGAGAAAAACCTCTCCTCTCCGGCAGGGTTTGTTTGAAGCTTTGTTTGCAAATCATAAAATTGACGACGGGGAAAAGGGGGGCGATCCGGAGACCCGTCCGTCGGCGGGGCAGGTTTCGGGGGGCGCGGAGCCAGCGTCGCGGCCCCCGCCCGAGCCCCGCGCGGGGGCGATGCTGCCCCGGTGCCGGTCGCCGCCCGCCGCAGCCCCGCTCCCGGGACGCAGCTGCTCCGCGTCCCGGCCCCGCAGAGACCGGCGAGGTGCTGGGCTGTCGGAGCGCCCGGAGGCGCGGACGGTGCAGGTCCAGAAGCAAAACAGCCACCACAGCCAGCAAAGTTTGACGGGGTGGGGAGAGAGTCGGTAGGGGAAGAGTTTAGGCGATGCCCTGAACTTTCTACGGACGGGAGGGAACTCCGGGGCTGGGGCAAATCGCCAAAACCGGAGCGTAACATAGGCCGGGGGCTGAAAGCGGGTGGTAGCGGCTTGCACGGCCTGCCCGGGCGCCAGAGGGGGGCGGCGAGGCAGAGCGGCCGGGGCGGGGAGGGCGGGAGGGGATGGGGCTCGGCCCGGCTCGGGTTCGCGTCTGAAGGCTCCGCTGCGGGTCCTCGCAAAGCTCTCACGGAAACACGGTGGGAATCCAGCCCTTCGAGGGGGGCTGGAGAGGGTACCCATTAGGAGAGGGGAGCATTTAGCAGGTGAGATGGGAAGTGTTAAAATAAGGGGAATCTGGCGAGGCAAGGAGGGTGTGTGTGGAGGAGAGTAGAGGCAGGCTGCCTCCTGCCAAAGGAGGGAGTTGGGGGTGACCGTCTCATCCTTCCCTGCTGAATATTCAGCGGCCCCCCCTCCCCCCCCCCCCCCCTTACCTGCTCTCCCTGAGCTCTGAGCCATGGCTCCTCTGCCTAATGGCCCGTCTCCCCGGGACGGCTGCAAACCAGTAGATCCGCCGCGGCCTTTTCTTCGCTTCTCTCCTCCCCGCTTGGGTGTCTTGCTTTCCCCCGCTGACTTTCGAGATCTAGGCGCAACCACCCAAAACTAAACGGTTTAGATAACAACACACACACACACACCAGAGCACCACCACCACCAAAAAAAAAAAAAAAAAAAAAAAATAGCCAGCCACAGAGAAAGAAACGCCGCTCTACTGAGCCGGGACAGGCTAAAAGGAGGGGAAAATAAATAACAATCAAAGCAAATGCAGCGCTGCTGCTTATAAAAGTGGAGAGGGACTCACCTGCTCCAGTGTAGCAGGGCTGTACGGCCGGGGAGGAAAGGGGCTGGGGGGGGGGGGGGGGTTCTGCGGGGGGGGGGCGGGGGGGGGGGGGGGGGTAGCGCCTGGACTTTGAATCTGCTTCCCCTTGCCCCCCTCCCACAAACCGGCTACCTGTAGGGAAGTCTTGTTGCAACAGCAGATTAATTTGTTGTCTTATTACCATAAAAATGTGCTCAGAGAGGGGCTGGCAGGGAGAGGGGGACGCGGGACAGAGGAGGAACTTCCTCCAAGTTGAAAAGGGAGGCGGTGGGCTCTGGCTGCGGGGGGAGAGCGGGGAGCGCGCCGGGACTGGGGCAGGAGGGGGGGGGGATCCGTGCGGTGGCGCAGCCCACCCGGGAGCTGGCAGCGCTCAGCGCAGGGGCCCGGGCAGCCTCCAGCTGGGGTGGTGGGGACGGGGACTCCGCCGTTTACTTTGGAGGTGGCGGAAGGCAGTCCTGTGAAGTCTGCCCCTGTGAGCGCCTGGCTTTGTGCTTCTCAGAGATTCTCTATCTGCCCATCCATCCGTCCATCCATTTATCTGTCCACTCTTCTCTTCCTTGCTCCTATGGCCGCGTTTTGGTAAAGGCTTCGCGACTGAAAATAAATAATAAATAAAACAAAGCTCCAAAGAAAAGAAGAAAAATTCCCAGTGCTAAAGACATCACTGAGCGAATATTTTTCTTTCTTTCTACCCCCCCTCTTCCATCTCCCCATTGATTGAAAGTCTCTCTCAGCTCCAACAAGGAGTCCCAGGAAAAATGAACCATTCTGCTATCGATTCTTCATTAAAATTACATTTCTGCATTTGCTAAATTGGTTTTAAAAAGCTTCCCCTGTTATTATTGTCTTGTCAGAGCCGGCGGTGCTGGGCAAACAGTATTTAAAAGCTTGGGACATCTCCAAGATGAGGCTGTTGGGGGTTTTGTGTGTGCATGTGTTTCTTTTTCTAAAGTGTTTAGGAAAACGTTAACAACGCGGACTGGCGAAAAGCATACACCAGACAAGTGGATCATTGTAAAAATAAAGAAGGTGGAGGGAGCGCTTTCTTTCATAACACTTAAAAATCATCGATTGTCGCTTCAAGCAAGGAAAAAAAAGTTTCATTTTAAATATTAAAATGGGACGCCAAAAGTCAATAATGGCAGCAATGAGTATTATTCTAAGACGTCGTCTCCAGCTCGGTCTGCAGCAGCCGCCAGACCTGTCTGGAGCGGTTCCTCACCTCGCTGCAGCCTGAGCCCTGCTCGCAGCTGCACACTCTCTGAAACGTGCTTCCACGGAGAGATGTTTAAATAAGTCCAGCTAACCCTCACACACGCACCAGATTCCTCCGACCTAGCCCCAATAAACCCCACGGAATCCCCCTCCTCCCTCCCCAAACTGGTGTGGGAAAAACCCAGGAGGGACTCTGGGAGATTTACTTTGAATTCTGCAAATCTCTCTCGAAAGAGCAGGGAAGCAGAAATGTCTTCCTGATGTGTTTATCCCCTAATCAGTTCATTAGTTATAAACAACATGACATTAGAAGTTAGGAGGCAGTTGATATTAATTTTTATTTAACTAGTTGATGTTTAATCCGTCACGCCAGGCTGCTTAGAGAGAGCTGCCTGACACAAACCAGTTAGAACTTCATACACCGCGATGATCGTCCGGGCACCGGGACAAACAAACGGCGGCGGGGGGGTGAGGGGCAGGGAAACTGAGGGGAAGGGGGAGAGGGAGAGAGGAGCGAACCCGGGAAAGAGGGAAAAGCAGCAAAGGAGGCTGGAAAATTCCCCCTTCCCGGAATAAAAAGAGGGGAAGGGAAAACAAAAAAAGGGAATCGGCGCGGGGCGGGGGGGGGGGGGGGGGGGGGGGAAGAGCATGAAAAATATCGCCAGGAGGCTGAGCCGAGCGGGCCGGGAGAAGGTGCCCGTGCCAGGCACCCCTGCGGGCGGCCCGGGAGCGCAGGGCGGGCTGGGCAACCGGGCTGGGCAACCGGGCTGGGCAACCGGCTGGGCAACCGGGCCGGGGCTGCCCGTGGCCACGCGAGGGTCCCGCCCGGCCAAGGGGCGGCGTGGGGCTGCGCGCCGCCGGGCAGAGCGGGGGTCGCCACCGAGCGACTCCTCCTCTTAATTAAAAGAGGCGCCGGATAATTACAACGGGGCTGGCCGAGGGAGAACAGCAACGCATGCTGGGGCCGGGATAAACGGGGACCGGACTTCTCCCGGCTTTCCGGGCTGTAACAGTTTCCCTTGGTGTCAAACTCCGACCCTTAACCAAAGAGCACAAGTGCTACCGCACATAAAAGGAGTGAACGATTAAGGACGGAAGGCTCGTGGGTACATTTACGGGCACACGTCTCTTCCTACCTTAAAGCCGTGCTGAAGTATCATCTAACTCGAGTCTAGAATTACAAACATCCCTGGTGTCATCTCTTGTTTCTCCCCTTGTAGCAAACTGATACCCTATAAATGGGTTTAGGGTACCTGTTAGGCTATACACCACCTTTATATACGTGAATCTCTGTTCTTTACCCACTGACCCCCCACTCGGCACCGTTTCTCCCGAGGTGACCACCTGCGTTATCTCAACACCTCCCTCTCTGCGGCGGGACCCCCGACGTGACACCACCCCCCCACCCCCCCGTGAGTGCTCCTGTGCCCCCTCTGTGTGCCCTTTCACTCAGCACTGTTCAGAATGCATTAATGTGAGCTATTATAATTATATCCGCATGTATTTCACAATTAAAGCGTTTCTTGGCGAACCAGGAAAATCGTCGGCAATAGCTCGGTGCATTGCTTGCCCTGGACGCCTGTGCCTCCGTGCGGCTGTAGCCGTGCGGCTGTGGCTACAGGGAAAGTGTGCCTGCCTACGACCCATATTTTAATATAAATTTCCATATTAATCAATCACCCCATCTATCTGCTGGATAAAGGAAATAGTTCGCATTCCGAAGAAAATTGCCTGCTTTCCTCCAGTTAATAGTTAACTCCGGCATAGAAAGTTCCCAGGGAAATGCGGAGGCAGAGGGAGAGCGGCTCTCCGGCCGCCTCTTCCCCCGGCCGCGGGAGCGCGGCTGTTCATAACCCCCCCGGGAAAATCTCCTGGCTTCTCCGCTGCGGGCTCGGCGCTCTGGCTGCCCCCGCATTTTTAGGAAAGAAATTGGGATTGAGTGTTTTAAGGAATAAACTCCTGATGGGGATGTGGGATGCAGGAGAGGGGTAAACTCTTTCCCCATAAACCGAGACATAAAGTGACTGCAACAGGTAATAGGGCAGACACCAGCCACACGGGGAGCAGGGGGGCTTTTCAGCGGCGAGGGGAAATGCCTTGCCTGTTTGGCTTCAGAGCATCGTAAAGAAATGGGTACCTTTCCCTTTGTCCGGCGTCTCCTCTCCCTTTCTCTGAGGCAGGGTGTGCTCTGAAGGCTAGAGAGGATATTAAGCAGGGGACCTGCTGAGGAACCTGCGAGGGAGGTGCAGGGGGAGAGACGAGGCTCGGCCCCGGCCGGGGGGCTGCGGCGCTCGGAGGCGGCTCCCTGGGGTCCGCCCGGCCGGCCGCCAAGCCTGGGGCCAGCCCAGCCCCTTCCCGAGAGTTTCGGGGTGACTTCAGAGGTGCGGGGATGTCCGTGTCGCTGCCGCTGTGCCCCGCACAGTTTCCTTAGTGCTGGGCTGGCCGCTTGGCGCCTTTTGGCCGTGGTGGTGGTGCTGGGGAGGACACAGGGAAAGGGGAGAGGAGCAGGGGATGGAGTCGGCCTCCGTTCTGGTTCGGGACTCACTGTAGGGGCTGTGGGATGAGCAGTTTGGACTTCCAAAGTTGGAGGGATGGGGAGAGGCTGTCCTTCCGGGGGCTGGACTGGTGGCAGAGCAGTGGAGTAGGAAGGGGTTTGCGAGAGGTGCGGGGTGGGGGTGAATGCCTGGGGAAGCGGTGGGTTAGCGTTGCCGTGGGACGGAATCCGCCCGCCTGCCCGCGGGACGCACCCGCAGGGGCTCCCGCTGCCTTCGCGTCTCCCCGGCGGGGTATCGGGGTGCTGGTGGGGAGGACGGAGGCGTGGGAGCCGGTGGAGCTGCGGCAGGCGACGCCGGTGCCGCGGCCTTGGTGTGAAGTTGCCGGCCAGGACCGGGACGTGGCGCGGGGAGGAGCGGGCTGGGCGGGCGGGCGTCCTGGTGCCATCCCGGGGCACAAAGCCCAGCCGGCTGTAGGAAGCCGTGTCCTCGGCCGGGATCAGGCCGGGAGCTCCGGCATTGGCCCAGAGGGAGCCGGGGACGGGGGCACAACTCTGCTGTCCTGGGGGCCCCGACGCCCCCGCAGCGGGGCGGCTCCGGCACCGATCCCCGGCGGGGCGGCCGGGCCCCGCGTCCCGCCAGAGGGGGCAGTGCAGATCGGCGGTGCCGGGCCCCGCTCCGGGCGAGCACGGGGCTCCGGCCTCGGTCCGGGCAGGGGAGCGGGCGTCTGCCCTGACCCCGCGGGGGACGGGGACCTTTAACCCCTCGCTGCGCTGTGGTGAGGCTCAGAGTCCAGAGCGCTTCCCAAAATGTTTCCACGCGCCCGTCCCGTCCCATCTGAGTGGAGGCGGCGACATGCAAAACCAGGCAAAGTCTCCCGGGGTCCGGGCTAGCGCACCCCCCCGAACGGGGCCACCTCGGGGCTGGAGTGGCCGGGAGCGCTCTCCTGGGTTTTGGGAGATGTCGGTGGGAACAGTTCTTCCTTCCCCAGGTAGTTCAACACAAGTTTCTAGCCCGAGGAGGGGGATCTAGCAGCTTGAGCGGCCTGCAGGTGCCCTGTAGGGACAGCGTGGGCTAGCAAAGGCCGGGAACCTGCCCCGGGGCTCGGGGGGTATGGGGAGTCGCTGCGTGGATTAGGGGAGAAATGCGGGAGAGGGACACGCAGGCGGGGAACACCCACTCGCCGTTGCCAGAGCTGAAGAAAAGGAAGAAACCTAGAATATCACGTAAAAAATGCGAGAGGTTGGATATATAGAGCGCGCCCTGTACTAATGTGCAAAAGAAGGGGAAATAAAAGAAGGACGAAACTAAGTGAGAAGATAGAAACCAGGGTGGATGGATAGACAGATAGACATTGATTTTTACTAATATTAGAGAAAAATAAAATAAATATATAAATAAAGGGGACGTTTAATTTGAAGATGAAAGGAGGATGGATAAATAGAATAGAGATGAAATTTTAATGTGGAAAATACAAGAAGGAAACAGAAAATGAGGCAAAAAAACTTCTAGCGTTTGGAAACAGAAAGAAGGGAGTGAGAGGGAAGAGAAAGGAAAGAAGAAGAGAAGAGAAGAGAGAAGAGGTTTTTAAGAGCCGTCAAACAGTTGGTAGACATTAGAATTAGAACGGAAAAGCAGAAACATTTATGGCAGCCAGCGCCGAGGCGATTTTCCCATTGGCATTTTATGGAGTTCCTAAATCTCAGCTTAACGCTGCTTTGAGCTGTAAGAATTATTCCCCACCACCACCACCACTTTTCTTTTTTTAGGTTCACTTCCAGTTTCCATTGCAGGTCCCTCGGAGCAGGCGCACCCTGGCGCTCCGTATGCCGCCCCCCAGAGCGAGAGCCTCCTGCCGGGCTCCGCGCCCGGAGGGGGACACACACGGAGCTCCCGGCCCTCCCGCCCCGGCCTCCTCGGCAGCCCGGGAGCGGCTCCCGGCGGCCCCGCAGGAGCCGGTGTAGGCCGGCGGGCAGGAGCAACAGTTCCCCGGCGCGTCGAGGGAGGGGAAGGACCTGCGTTCCCCCCCGGGGCACGGCTTTCCCAGGGCTGGGGGAAAGCCGGCCCCGCGGCCGGGAGGCAGCACGGCCGGGCTGCCTAGTTCCGGAGTTCTGGCCGGGCGGGGGGGGGGCGAGGGTTGGGGAACGGCTACAGAAACAACAAAAGAAAGACCTCAAGGTGCGGAGAAGTGAGGAATCGAAGTGGCTCTCCCTTGCCAGGTAGCCTGTCCTTACACGCCGCCTCCACGTCGGTGGAAACCTCCAAACCTCGGTGGAAAACTCCAATACCCCAGACATTAATAATGATAAGAGGAACAATAATGACAACAACGATAATGCGTTTCCGTATATTAAAACCTAGGCAATAAATGTGCTCCTACACTCGCTGCCTCCCCGGCTCTCTGGGACGCGCTGAGTTTTCTGAGTGTTTCGAGGGCTGGGGTAGATTTGGTAGAGGATGTTGACGGGAAGAATAAAAGCCAGGGGAGATGTAACTCGTGTGCCTTTCACCTTATCCCGGTAACACAACCATTGTCCTTGTGACAAGAATCTCTGTTATGGTCTGGGAGCTGCAGAGAAAAGGGAAGTTTGCAGGGCTGTCTCCTAACTCCGCTGCGGCCAGCTCCCTGCCCGCCTCCCCCCAGCCTGCCCCGACAGCCCCGGCAGCCCCCGGGCTCTGAACCAGTTGATATAAAAGTGTGTGCGAGGACGATAAAAGTTCCAGTCTCTCATGAGGGGAGAAGGCTGCAGGGGCAGAAGCAAGTTAATTTCCAGCCGATTTCTCATTACTCTTCTTAACGCCTATAAGGGAGAGAAAATTAGGCACACAGCACACGTTTTGGCCACTTCATAAAAAATGCAGATTTGAGAGATGATGTGAAATGTGCCCTCGAGTCAATGATTAAAGATAGCTGACTACATTTTTTTTTTCCTATTTGGAGTTGAGATGAGAAATGCCCCTGAGCTCTGTAGGTCCAGGAAGGGTCCTTTAATAACTGATAAATTGGCCCAAGAACTCCTTCCCCACCCCCGCCCCCGCCCTACCCCCTCCACCATCACACACCGCCGGCCGTCAGAGGAGAGATGCGATCCGCTGCTTTTCGCCCGGCAATCAATACGAAACGCTCTCCTGGGATTATTTCCCGAGCGGTCCTTGTGTGCGTGGACACGGCCGGCCGTGACACTCCAGCGAGTGGGTGCGGAGGGCTGCGGCCAGTCCTGCCTTGTCCCACTCGTGTCAGCAACTTTCCCTCCCCACCATCCCCTTAGGTTGTCAACTTTGCCTCCGAGCCGGCCGAGGGACGGAGATTCAACAGCATTAAAGATCTGCACTTAACAATAATTGCGGGTGGAGATGGCCAGCCTGGAAACAGGCGTATTCACGTTTATTTTGGAAGCGGATAAACTTGCGGAGGGCTGATGGCAACGGGCATCTCTGGCAGCTGCCATCTTTCCCTCAGTGCCAGCACTTGTGTCTTCCCGCAAGTTTCCTAAGGAAGTTTTGTCATCGACCTATGTCCGTGTAAAGGGGGAGCACCAGCCGCCCCCCGCCACGGCCACTCATAAGCGGACAAAGCAGCATTTGCCGAGCCCTGCCAGGGAGAAGTTTAAAGACACAATGAAGGAAAACTGTCAGGAAGAGCCCAGTTCTGTCCCTTTTCCCTGCCTGGAGTCGTAGCAAAAAGCCCGGGCTGCTGGCTTCCAGGGCTGGGATCATCGGTGGAAACAGGAGTCATGAATGCTGAGGGAGGGGCGAAGGAGAACAGTCCCCTCCAAAAAGCGCTTCAGTTTCTGACTCTCAAATGCATCCTTCCCTGCTGTCCCCACCGCAAACTTTGGAGGAAGGAAAAATAGAAAGGGAGGGAAAGATAAGAAGGGTGGGGGGGTGTATAAAATCAAAGCTTTCCAGCCCGCTGGAAGAAGAAATGTGTATTTCTTTTCTCTAAACACTCCTAATTTTTCAACCCAATTGAAAATAATAAAATGTATAAAGAAAGCAGGGATGCAGTTTTCCAGAGCTCAGCTGCTGAATAACTCCTCATCAGCCGCACCGATTTCTTTGATTAATCCCGAGTTCTGAAGCAGAAGCAGTTCCAGTGTGATACCTTACACGCCAAGCTGCTTCTGCTTCCCTACTTTGTTAGACTCGTTTATGCGCAATTTTTTTAACAATAATTTCAACTCCTTTCCCCCTTAATAAATCCATTTTTTGAAGCGGTACCTGCTTTCTAATTGCCCTGAATAAATGCTTTTTCCCCATCTCCGGCTTCCTAAATCCCTCAGCACCCCGGTGGGAAGGAGGTCGCAGGCACCAGGCGGGGGGACCGGACCACCCCAGCTTCTGGCAATTTCCTCCTGCTCTGTAGTCAGGAACTTATAATTGTAATTTCGTGTGCGAAACGGCGCAGACCGACATTCACTCTCTTAATGGGACTTAATGTAACTGTACACGATCCTTTATGCAACTATATATCTAACGAGTTCTCTTATTGCTAGACGTATTGGCAATTCTCAGATTCCCTGCGTAACTATAAGTATATATGTTATATTCACAACTACGTGCATATACCCGAAATACATTCGTCTGTGGAGAGGAATATGTGGGAATATATACGAAATGTATAATATAAACCCGAATCTCTATATCAAAATGAAGAGACTTTAATTTATATATATTTTATTGCATATAACCATTTCTTTTGGAGACAGCTAGGGAGCATTTAATATGTGGAGAGATGTACCTGTGCAGAGATTTGAAAGGGAACGCTCCTGTGTGCTTGCATAGCCTGTGCTTATGCACATATATCATATGTATCTCTCCCTCTCCTCTCTTGTGCATGTATAAAATATCAACGTGATGCTTTAGAAAAGCTGTGAGCTCTGCACAGTTCTTTACCCTTTTGCCAGATGATGCTGTTGTTTATAAAACCACACTTCTCTGCGAGGCGGTTTGCGCCCTCCACACTAATTTACACTATCGAGTCATTTATCCAGCTTTCTTTTCCCCCTGAATTACCCGGCTCGGAGTCAACCAGAAGCACCAAATTCCTGCCTTTCTGATGAATGGACAATATTGTCTGCTCCTTTCAGGGCGAGAGAAAAATAGCTCGGGCAAACGAGACCGAAGCCGGGGGCTGCTCGGCGGCTGCCCCGCAGGGAGCGGAGCGGGGCCGGTCCCCTCTTCACCGGGCGCGGGGGCAGCGGCCGAGTCACCCCCCGCGCTTCTCCCCGCCGCGAGTGGGTGAGATGTGGGCGCGGCGGCGGCCGCGGGTGGGAGAGGCACCGAGGAAGGCTCCGGCTAGAGCCGGGCTTCCCCCGGCGAGGGGAGCCGCGCAGCCCGCCGAGGGTGCGTCTGCCTCTGCGCCTCATCTGCCTCCCGCTCCCCCCGGGTGTGCGTATGTGTGATTTGCCTGGGCTGGCTTTGGGCTGCTTCGCAGGAGGCGCTAATTAGAGTGTAACTGCCAGGTCATTGATTTCATGTTACCAGAGTTGTTGTTGTGGGGTTTTTTTTTTTTTTTTCCTATCTTTCTTTATTTTTTTTTTTTTTTTTTTTTTTGACATGATATATCAGCCCAGATCAGAGGCAGTAGGAGCTGGGCTGAGGATGGTCTCCTATGAGATCCCCCAAACCCACAAAACCCAATTAACCTAATACACGCACACTGCTGGCTTGGGAGTTTCAACCTCCAGACTCGGGGATCTGTCTGTTTTCCCTTTGTTGCTTTGTTGTAAGTCTCCTTCTGAAGCCGAGATCTGAATGCAGGGAGCATTATCAATGACTTTTAAATAATAACAAAGGGGGAAAATAAAAATAATTAGCCCCGCCTCTTCTAGTTTCAATTACTCTAATTAAAAACCCGAAAGGCAATTCCTAGGCAATATCTAATAATAGAATTAGCAATCGGATCCATCATTTCACACGGGGATTTACTTGCAGGGGTACTGTGCGAGCTCTATTAATAATAATAAAAAATCCTGCTAACCCTCTTTTTAAAATTAATAACTCTGTAATTATAATAATTTTATGTGCCTTTTTATAAGAAGAGGTTAATGTTGCCACAGTCTGCGGATGGGAAGGATGAAGTGAAGCGAAATACTGCTGCTTAAACTGACACCTTCCTATTTTATTAGGAGACATTATTATTATCAGACATCTGCAGGTAGAGAATTAAAATTAAAATCGCTTTCAACAATCCAATACACTTTTTATCAGCCATCTATCTGAAAATCATGAACATTCATCATCGGAGGCATTCTCCCTGAAAACAAGAACCCATTCAAATTTTATACAAATTATCATATTTATCATAGTCTGAAACTCTGGAGTAACATCTCCACAAACTGTCTGCTAACTCCCCAGGGAACTGAATTCCACTCCGCAGTCGCTCAGAGCAATTCTCGCTCCCTCTCCCACTCTCCCGGCCCTTTCACACTCTCTGCTTCCTGCGACTCCGCAGCCCCCTGAACAGAGAGAGCGAGGGCGCAGAGAAGGGGGGGGGGGGGGGGGGGGGGGGGGGGGGGGGGGGGGGGGGGGGAAGAAAGATGCGACGACAAACAACATTAAAACAACATACAACAAGGCGAAATGCCATCCCCACCTCTTGCAAAGGAAGTAAGTTTCGCCGGGTATAGCGAGACTTTAAAGCTAACCGGTTCTCCGTGCCGATTTTGGAAGGGTGGCATTGGTTTACCTTTAAGGTTGACTCTTTGCATGAAAACATTATTATTAGGAGCAGTGATAATAGTAATAATAATAATAATAATAGTAATGTCTGATTCGCTTCCCCTCCATTTTTTTTTTTTTTTTTTTGAAAACGCTGCCGGTGTTTTGCCTTGCAGAATTCAACCGGCGCAGCGAAATATATTGGCTGTTATTTATATGGGCACTTGGTGCTGGTGACAAATGACACGAATCGGTGCTTCCTGTTTGCGGGTTTGGATGAGACAAATCACTTCCCACGCTTTGCTAATGACAAAAAGTTCATCAGCGCTGAATCAGGGGCTGGAGCTGCGCCGGCTCCACGCCTTTATTTATCCCCTTTTAAGATCGCGCTTCTCTCGGGGAGGGACCACCAGCCGCAGAGGGGCTCTGCTCCCCCCCCCCCCGCCGCCGTGGGGCCGCCCCGGCCCCGCCACCCCCCCCGGCCCCGCCGCCCCGGTCCCGCGGACCCCTCAGCACCGCGGAAAAAAAGTAGTTCCAATACAATGTTTGTTAACTAGGTTATCTAGGCTGTAGAAGATTTTAATGTTGAATTTTATAGCTTTACCACGCTCTACCGTCCTTGTGAATATTGTAATATTGCATTTTTTACAAGTTACTCTTCTGTTAATGTTCCAGCTAGTAACTTTTATAATCCTCCTCAATGAAATTTTTTTGTATTCTTCCGCACCGTTAACCTCAATGGCGGCACCTCAGCCCCTGGCAGGAGGCAAAGATGAAATGAATTCCTCTTTAATCAGAAATAATAATAATAAAAACACACACAAGGCTCCCTCTGCCTTTTATTTCAGCTTCCCTTTTCGGGGAGGGGGTGACACCTCAGGAGTCTCCAGCCCCCTGCCCTATGCTGCACCCCTGGGGTGTGCCTCTGGAAGAGCCGGAGGTGGGCCTGGGATGGTGCTTGCCCAGCCCTGGTCACTCTACTGGGGATGGGGGGACCATGGCCTGCCCAGCCCTGCGCCCCCAGCCTTTGCTGCTGCTTTCTGCTGACAGCCTGGAAGCTGGCTGTGCTGCAGGCGTGAGCTGGCAGCCTTCTCAGAGGTGCCCACCAGAAGGGAAAGTTAGGCACTTATTTTCCTTCTTCTTCTTCTGTAATTCTGTCTGTGGATTGATTGAGATGCTCCACAGAGTAGCACCCTTAGAGCAAGTTCTGCTGGTGTCATTCAGCTGAGCTTGGCTCCCTTTTTGGTTTCTGTCGACCTCAGCTGGGCTGGAGATGCCCAAGCCCTAGCTGTTTGTTTTGCTGAGTGGTCTGAGATGGATCTCAAAGAGGTATATATGCAGGAGATGCACTCGGATGGGCTTTTAATAAAATATGTCCCTGTAGATGTAAATAAGGTTGGAAACCACCCTCCGCCCCAAACTCCCCAACCTCTAGATGCCCTTACAAATGAATTAGACTTGCAAGCGCAAATGATCAACACCCAGCAGCAAAAGGAATCATACAGCAATAATGAACTGAGTGCCCTTTAGCCCAGGGACTGTATTTTGAACATGGATTGGATGTTGTTATTTCCCTTGGTCGTTGTTAGCATTTAAGAACTTTGTTCTCAGGCTCAGCCTGAGTCTTGCATGAATGAAATATCAGAGGGGTTTGATGTTTGATTGCAGGGCACGGGCGAGGGCTGCATCTCAGCCTTATCTTCCAGCTACATCCCAGAATCTGCCCAGACAGCTGTTAGGATATTGTACCCGAGATTATCCCAACAGCAATTTCTCGCAGTCCCAGCTCCTGGAGTCAAGTGATCATATACAACTCTCAGCTTTCATGTATTTACAAAAGTGTCTTTTTAGTCTAATATAGTTGTAAGGAAAAGCTTAGCTCAGACCTCAGCCATCAAATGAGAAGGATGTAAAGTTTATTGTTAATTTGCTAATATCTCAAACTGTAACTGATTCAGGATTGATACAATGTTTGGGGATGACAATGGAACTCTTGTATATTTTATGAATACAAACAGCTTCCTTCTTTAAAACCACACAACAAGCTTTCTGGCCATTTTAGAATATAAAGATAATTTTCCTCTCTCAGAAGTCTACAACTGGGCAATCACATTAATTCATATGGTCCAGAGTTAAGGAATAACTTGAAACCAAAACATATATACACAAAGCAACTATTTTTTTATTTTTCAGTTATACTATTTAAACAAGTATTATTACTTCATTGGTATTGCTTTTTTTTGTTTTTTAAGGTGAACAGATCCAATAGGTGCAAGTTTTTCTGAAAAAAAAAAAAAAGTAATGAAACAGAGCAATGGGGTTAGATTATTTTAACAGAAATGTTATTATTTAACTAGTTAATACTCTGGTGTCACCTTGTAAGGCAAAGACGTAGTACAGACTAGTCTTTGCTCTAAAATCTTGATTAGGAAAGAATTATTATTCTTCAATGCACCTACCTGAGAACCTCATGGGAAGCTTTTCAGAAAAGCTTTTCTGAGTTAGTACAGAGCAGGTAAGAAGGAAAAACAGGTAGTAGTGTTTCTGTGTAACAGGCAAGGAGCAAAAGTAGATGGAAGACACAAAGAAAAACAGCAGCAGAGCTGGGAACCAGGTCATTGCTAATTTAGTGAAGGAGTATTAAATAAAATGTCTAAGCTGTCCTCTCAGGCCTGGACAAAATCCAGAGCAGGTTTGATCTTCTTGTCTAGAGACCAGCAGGTTGCACTGGACTTCCTGAATCTCACCCCAACTCTTCTTCAGCTCATCTCTGCAGAAGCACTCAGGTGGTATCTAGGTAGTCTTTCTTGGGATAGCTCTGGAGTGGCAGGGGCTACACAGCACTCTGTTCTGAACAGAGCTTGGATGTTATGTTGGGCACATCCTTTCTGGATAAATCTACCTTCTCCTGAGGAAAAGGCTCCAAATGCCCCAATAGGCTTTAATGGCCCTGACCAGCCTCACCTGGAGCCTCTACACACACCACACCCCCTAGCCCGTGGGCTGGGGCCCAGGACCTCCATTTAAGCTCAGACCTAGGCCTTGCTTTGGCTATGCTTAGATGTACCTCTCCCCTGGCCCTTTGGATGGACTTTGGACTTGGGTTGTAGGTAGCTTGTCTCCTAGATGTCTCTTTTGTACGTGCATTACAGTTTGTCTCCAGTTGCATCTTTTAGCTGTGACTTTTGTGTGGTCTCTGGACTTACATTGCAGTGTTGTCTCCAGTTCTGTGTGACCCTGTCTCCTTTTGCTCCTAACTAGGCTCCCCTGCAGCTGGCTCGTTGCTTGCTTTGCTTGGGTCTGTCGATGGAGCCTGCTGCTGGCTCTGTGTGCTGTGCTCAGGTGCTGTGCAACCCTGCCCCACCACCACGTGTCTGCTCTGGGGCTGTCCTTGGCCCCTGGCTTGTGCTCTCTGAGGGGGCAGCTGGCCCTTGTTCCTCTCTGACAGATGCTTCTGCTTGTCCCACAGAGCTGCTGCAACACTTTGAGCTTCCTGTTGGGGCTTAGACTTGTTCTTGGGAGCTGATGTTGCAAACAGAGGCCTGAAGGCTCTGTTGAAGAATTATTTGGGGTTCTTGTTGCTGTTTATTCATGCCTTGGCTACAGTCAAGAAGTCAAAGGATTAGCCAAAATCCCATACTCCCTGGTGTTTGCTCACTGACAGAGTTCAATAAATTCTCACCATGTAAGAGTTTAATGTTTTGTGAGGTGGTTGTGGAGCATCTGTCCTTCTTAACTTCTACTGTCTGTGAAATCAATATTTCAAAACCATTTTCTAGGGTCAGTGGAGGCTTCTAGGTCAGACAAAACCTGATGGAGAGATTAAGAATAGTCCCTTTCACCTTCTCCTTCCCTCTTTAGCTAATATACTTTTTTGGTCAAAACCTTTTCAGTCTCTGTTTATTCTTATAGAGGCCTTAAATTTGTTTTTACTCTCTCCATTTAACATGTATGTTCAGGTCTTTTAGTGCTAGTACCATTTATTCCTGAAGCCTGGGAGACTACTCTGAGAATGCGTTGCTAGGTGCTTTTCTTGTATGACCACGCTTGCTTTCTTATGAGCCCTTATGCCCACAGATCTGTATGAAAATTTGCTTGCCTTGTCTCTAAATTTATTGTTCTCTTAGCTTGGGACAGTAGCCCCTATGCATTTTGTATTGGCATGCAATGCAGAGTTAACTTGAATTCCTTTGCTTTAACAACTGAACTACAGTGGGGAGTTTTTCCACTTTATTATTTTATTTTTCCCCAAACCCACTGCTTCTGTTCTAAAAGCATTCATTCTCAGTATGAAGCTAGCCTGTGACTACTGAAGTGATTTTTGAGGCAGATCTGCCAAAGTGTGTTCTGTGCAAGTACCAGTCGTTTTGGACTTTGATAGTGTCTCACACTTCTCAGGGACAGGGTTAGGGAAAGGAGAAGAAAAGCTGCAACTCAGAAATTCATACATGTAGTTTTTCTATTACTAGCACATCACTGACTTCTGAAGAAAACTTCTTTTCAAAAAAGGTATGAAAAATTCCCACTGGAAAGATCACAACTGATGAACTAGCAACTTTGGAGAAAGAAAATAATCTAAGCAGATGAAACATCAAATTCACATCAGTGATTGTATTGGTGAAGTAGATGTGTGTGTTAGAGACTGTTATGTCATGTGGACACACCTGGTCTGGCTTTAAACTTGCTAGGCTGGCTATTGCTCATAGTCCATCATTAGTCCAAACTGGATTCTGTGCCTACTACCCACTTCACTTCTCAGGAGGGTTTCACAGCTCACGCTGAGCTTTGCATTGTCCTGGCTGCGCTGCTGCTGGTTTCAGTGCTTGCACAGGTCTGTCAGCACTGCGCTGTCGCTCTCTGCAGAGGCTGGTGAGAACTGGGTGCCTGTGGTGAGTCCAGAGAGGAAAGCTGGGTGTGTTTGTCAGGAAGCTGGTGGCACAGATGTGTGTGGCCGGGAAAGCGAGTGCAGGGTGTGAAAGGGGAGAGAATGCGAGCAGGCACTGCTCATCCAGGCAAAACAGGCCTTACTGCTGTAATTTGCTATCATGCTGCAAGGGGCTCTGAGGATTTCAGATGTTGGCTATAAACTCTTTAAAGTCAGGATCACTCTGTACAGCCCCTAGCACTGCGGGCTCCGCATCCCTCACCTGGGACCTGGTACTGCTGCAGTACAAGTAGCAGTGGTGGCATTGGAGCTGACTATGCTGGGCACAGGGAAGAATTTTTTGCTCTCTCAATCTGGTTTGTGAGGAATCTTTATTGTTAATTAGGGTAACAAAAATTTGCACTTTAAAACTGCTCCATGTTTCTGCCACAATAAGGAACTGTGAAGAAACAAAGAATTTGATCTTTACTAAAGAGCAACTCTTCCCTCTCTTACAGAATTGTAAGCAATTTCTCAGTGAGGCTACTTCACACATATATACATGAATGTGACTTAAAGTATTTCTTTCTGTAGGTTTACAGTGTATTTGCACTCTTTTGCAGGCATGTTCAAACATGTATGTTTGTCTTGTATGTGAATAAGTAACTATGAATTTGTCTTAGCATGTCTAAAGGGTATGGGATGTGCATATGGTATCTGTGATGAGGTGTGTATGAATGCTTGGGTTGTGAATGTATATGATAAGGAATGTATCCCTTTAAGTGAAAGCATCTTCAAACTTGCACATACCTTTCTATTGACATGATTGTGCCCGAGAGGGAGGTGAGAAAGTGTGTTTCTGTACACCACAATACTGGCACACCCGTGTATCACTGAGCATTTGGTGGATGCCCATATGCAGGCAACTCTTGTACATGAACACATATGCATGTGTCTGAGTCATGAGTGTGTGTGAATCTGCACATGGTTGAACATGTATGTGTGGGCAGGGGAGTTTGAGCGAACTGCACATCTTGTCCTGTTGAGTACGGGCATAGAATTGCAGTATCGGGAGGATCTTGGCTGACAGCCTGGCAGTACCAGGCATGTTTGCAGAAGATGAAGCAGAATAGACAATGTGAAAGTTATTTTTGTCTATCAGCTGAAGCATTATAGAGACATCAACAAGCTCTTGTCTCATGCCAGCTTAATTCCTAGTTAATCAGCAGTCTGCTTGGGCAAAGGAAGGAACTCACATCAGGGGCTGATGATGAGCCAAACTTCCCAATACTGATTCAGGAGCTTGCAAGGAGCCCTCAGTATTACTCTGCCTGCATTTGGCTGCATTGCTATCCACTGCGCAATGCTCTGGGATAGCAGAGTGCTTCATCAGCTGTATCCTGATGGGAACAACTCCTGCACAAGGAATATGGGTTGGTTCTTTCGCTGTCTCTCCCCAGGCAGTCAGCAGGGGGTTATTCTTCACTGTGTGTGATCAGATGCCTTATCCAGGCAAGTTTCAAGTGACTTAATTCCAAGTCTTCAATCCTCTTTCTTGGGCACTTCCACATAACCTGCAAGTTGACTCTTGCTTGCTTCTCTCCTATTACATCTAGTGAGACCTTCCTCTGTCTCTGGTGCCAGTAGAGATGCTTTTTCATCCTTCCCTCATTCATGAACTAAACACATCTTTGCTTGTGGGACTTGTATATCTCAGCTGAGGGCCAGCTCACTATCTTTTCTAACCTGAATTTCCCATCTGCTTGCTGAAAAGCCACCTTCCTCCTTGTTTTTCTTCTGGCTATTTTTTCTGAAGCCACCAGAGCAGTGTGGGAGGGTACCTGCTTGCTCTGTGACTGGCATGTGTTTATCACAGACCTACAGTCAAAGTAATTGAAGTGCTGATTGCACAGATCCTGGCAACCAGCCTGATAGTTACTTTCTAAGAGTGACTGTCATGGTGTCCTGTTGTACAAATGTCCACAGAGAATAACAGGAAACAGCAAATTCTCATCTGTGGCTGCTGGGAATTCAACCAAACAAGTTACTATGGGGTGAAAATGAGCTTGGGAATGCCTTGAGTGTTGGCTGTTTTGGGCAGTTTCTGTGCATGCCCTTGTGCTCCAGCACTCCATACTGAGGGCAAAGTCATCAAGAGCAGACACCTCCCTCCCCCATGTCCTGTCTCCCCCCCTCCGTCTCCATCTCCGTGCCCCCCCCCCCCCCCCCCCCAAAAAAAAAAAAAAGGCTAAACTACCATGAATTTCCTAGGTATTAGAAAGCACCAATGGACAGTTGTTATGGTATGGCTGGTGTCCATGTCCTGTCTGCTTTCATATTGGGATTTTATCATGATTAAGTATGATTCAACCATCAAGCATTCATGTAACTCCTAGCACATGAGCTTGCCTTCAGCTTTTCTGAGCAGATAAGATCCCTTATCCTTTTGGATGCTGAGCAGTCTGAGGTTTATTGCATTCTTGAAAGGGAAGTGATCAACGAATCATGGGTGCTGTGGCTATAGCTGTGGTAGAAGACCTTATGTGTATTAAACCATAGGCATAAAATGAGTGGAGAGTCTTCACTTGGTCCTGTCTTAGTCACTGAGCTGACAGATGAGAGAATTTGGTATCATCCACTATAGTGTTTGATATGCTTTGTTCTATATCATTAATAAACCTGTGAATTGGCTTGACACCAAATCCAGCTATTCCCTCCCCTGTGCTGATCATTATCACATTACCTTACCTTTGTTTTACGGGCCATCAGTCATGTTTCAGTACATGTGATGGTGGTCTGCGCAAGCCCATCTGGTGTTGCTTTCCTACTAGGGTTTTGCCAGGCCCTTTTCTCAAGGCTACTACAGCACTGCTGGACTTCCCACTACCCCCTCCCCTACTGATACAAGTTCATTTGTGTTCCAGAGCTTTCCCAATTCTCCCAGTGGACTTTCTGCCAATGGAGTTTGTCATTGTTATTGCTGTGAGTCCAGGTAGCTCAGCAGAGACCAGCATAGCTCTGCATAAGGTGGTATGCAAACACACAGATCATGTACAGTCTAAAGACATTGGGATGGGGGGTGTGAGGCAGGTGGAGGGAAAGGTTGAGAGGAGCAAAAAAGGTACTAGGAAGGGAAGTGGCTTCCCCTAGCACACTCTAATTAAGAGTTTCTCATCTCCATTTGCTAGAAGGCCAGGTTAAATGCTTCCAAACACTTTCTTACCTTCCTTTTTTTTTTTTTCAACCAAGAACTCCAGGAGCAAAGACTCCATTGCTGTCTGAAGCTCTTAAGTAATATATTTCTCACTGAGATCTTCCCATGTAACCTCAGCTACTTTAGCCTGGGAAAAATGGAAAGCAGATCCTGAGAGTACTTTTGATGGGAAGCACCTGGCCAAAGCCTGACAACAGGGGAACAGCTGAGGCTGGCAGGAGGAATGGAAGAAGAGGTCTGGAAACAGGCTCCTATTCTCTTCAACAGCACAGTCTCCCTGCTGGGTTGCTGGCCTAGGGCAGGAATTCCTCCCCAATGGAGCCAGGCTGGCCAAGTTGTTTCCATGGCAGTCATCTGGGCTGCATGTCCGTGCTATATTGTAATGTCTCCATCTCCCCTTCCAGTTCATAGTGCAGACTGCTCTGTGGTGTTAATGGGCAGTGTGCTAAGAGGCAGCTCCATTATTCTACATGATCTTTTAGTGTGCCAAGGGGGAGGGTATAGATACAGTGACCTGCACTGAAATGCTCCAGTTACCTCCCAGGATCAAATGGGACATGCCATATGCTTTCTGGTTAAGCTTGTGGAAAACTGGTGATGAAACCTCAGCAGTGTGTTTGGTATCAAATAATGACTTTCTAAAGTTTGTTATTATTTTGCTTTCAACTCTTCTCCTGCATCATCATCTATCCACCTAAGTACAGTGCCTTCTCGTTCTGCAGTGCTCACTCCCACTCCTCCTTTTTGTTCTGCCTGCCCAACCTCAGCTCTTGCCTCATCCCGGCAAAATGTACAGCAAAGCTGTAGAAGGGAGATAGGAAGGACAGGGCAGGGGTAATTAGATCTGTTTCCTAAAAACTCCTCACTGATCTCCCTTTTAGTTCCACAGCGGTGGATATTTTATGGTCAGTGCTGAGCAAAGGCATATCCTATCCCTGTTCTGCCCTGCCTGGGGTCTCTAATAGCAGTGACATGCAGAGAGGAGTGCTGCAGAGAAAAACATTGCTCTGACACTAGCACCCGGCCGTGGCTGCTGGAGAAGGAGTTGAGATTGATGTGAAGGGTGGCTGCATTTCTGCCTCTCTGTCCTCTTACAAGGACTTGGCAAATGCTCCACGTATTGTGGTTTGCTCATCTCTTCTTAAACCCATTCCATTATGAAAGACCCAGGGAGATGCTCATCACCAAGAAGTGGGTGGAGAAGGCAGGAGAGACTTCCCTTGGTCAGAGTGGCAGGTGGAAAATGCCCCAGTATGCTTTGGTCCTGTCCATCTTCGTATCAGATTGAAGGGAACCTGTAAACACACTCCAGCTTCTCTGATTGCATCTGAGTCACTCCTGGCTGTGCTCTGGGGCCTTGTTTACTGTTTGGGAAGTGGTCTTTCCAGTTGTCACTCCCTCCTTGTTGCATTTGGATATGGTCCAGGACTCACTTCCCCCCCCCATCACCCCTAACAGTGATTAATAAGGACACACATTTCCTAGGTTTTGCACCCATTTTTCTTAGAGAGTCGCTTGCCAGTGGCGAGGAGACTGAGATTGTAAACCACTGCTGGCATATGAAGGGCCCGGGGGCAGCAAGGTTTGGAGAGGCTGTGATACAGTTCCAAGCATGGAGAGAGCACAGGGCAGCTTACAGAGACAAATTCTGCTGTCAGCTGTGGGTTTCCTGCAGCTGAAGTGAAACACTGGGATCTATGGTTCATTGTTATTCACACTGATACCTTCTCAGAAGTGACAATCCCAACAGTAGCTGTTGCGGTACTTCTGGCTTTTGCAAAGCATGTCTTCACTGTATCAAAAATCAAGAAAAGCCAACAAGTGGGAATCCTGGAAGATTTTCCATTGGACTCAAGACTTTTTGCCTTTGATATGGTTTCTGTGAGATGTAACCATGCCTGCTGTGAACCAAGATGCTAAGTGGATGTTCTTTTGCTTGCCTTTCTCAAATGGATCATGGTCCAGGCAAGTGTCCCCTTGTAATCAACGGGAGTCTGACCTAAGTACAAAGCTCAAGGCCAGTCTCAGTATAAAAAAAATCACTGACAGTGGCAGAGAGGTTTCTTGGGATTGTTGCTCCTGCCTGCCTGCAGTAATGTCCTGTGGCCTGAGCTCTTTCCATCCAGCTCCATAATAAAAGCCATATCTGGAACACAAGTGTGTTTTGCAGTCAATCCTTTCTTCCTTGCCTCTTCTCGCAGGGGAGTAAATGCCAGCACTGTCCTTCCCCTCCCATCTTTGATGACTTCTTTAAGCACTTCGGTCATTTGGTCACATATTTAATATTTAGGCCCAAACCACATCTAGGGTAGAAACATGCAGGAGGTTTGGATCTCATTTGTGGCTTAGCTCAATGTTGTAGGAGATACCAGCTGAATTTCTCCTGTGTTAGTATCTTGTCTTTAAGACAGCATTAACTGATTTGAAGATTTTGCGAAGAGACCTCCAAGAAGGACTTGGTGCTCAAATATCAGAACAATTAAATCCATACAAGTAAGGTTAAGGGCAAAGTTTGGGAATTGTGGGCACTAAAGTCCATGCTTTCTGAGAACAGAAGCTCAGAGTAACGTGAGAGGGAGTAAATAGTTTTGTTGAGATAATGCTGAGTTTTTCTAATGTCATGTTACAATGATATTCAGGGTTATGGCTAATTGGAACAGCATTTGTGGAAGTCAGCCCTGCCCTGAGAAATCTGAAACAGAAGAATACATTTCAAATCAGGCACTTCAATCCTTTCTTAGGGAAATTTTTTATTATTATTGCATTGAAAGGAAAAATAGAATGAAAAGCAGATTTAGGACCTGTTTTTTAGCGGTCTGAAGTACTGTGGAAATTACCAAGGTCTGTGTTTCAGCCTGTTGCACTCTGAGAGAGCCCTGGTAGAGGGAGAGGAGCGTGGCACCTTCCCATCAGCGGCCAGTCTTCGTTCCTGACATACATGTGCTTTCAGCTGAGATACCCGGAAGCAGGATGCTGCTCCAAAATGTCTTGGTGAACCAGAGCTCCCTGGTGCTGCCCCAGGTCTTGTGGGAACTTGGCTGAAAGGCAGCGTTTTCAACGACAGCCAGTGCTCAGCCTTTTGATGAATTCAACTGCAGCCGCTGTGGGGTAAGCTCAGTCTCCAGTGCAGGGAGTCAGCCAGGGAGGGAGGGAAGGAAGGAAGGATGGATCACTGTTTCTCTCTGTGACTGCAGCAGCCTGCACATCCATGAAGGAGAGAGGGAGGAAAAAATAGACAGAGGCAGAAAGTGGAGAGGATACCAGTCAGCAACCTCTGAAACTGGGGTTAACCACGTTGTTTCCAGTGATGGCCGCATCCTGCTTAGAGCCAGACTTGTGTGAAGCTGGTGTGCTGGTGATAGCAGCCAGAATGCACCAGCTCACAAACAAACAAGCAGAGAGAGGAATAAAGGCAGGCAGGAAGACAGGTGCCCCTTGGGCAAACACTTGTTAAATTGACAAACTTGTAGAAAATGATTAAGGCTCTCGCTGTTCCTGGTCCAGAGGGGCCCTGAGCTGCTGCCTCGAGCTGAGATACAAAGGTAGTTCCTTGGGAGCCTACAGTGGACAGGGCACAGAGGGAGGTGAAACAATTACTGCCTGTCTCTGCAGTGCCGTCTCTTGTCAACTGTTATTTATGTTTCCCCAAATGTTGCAGTCTTCTTACAGGGAAAGCAGGCCCTGCCAATCTATGGCAAAATAATTGCAACCACCTTTGTCTCTTCCTTTTCCCTCCCTCCCTCCCTCTTGCCACAGCTCTCTCCATCTCCAGTTTGCCTTGGACTCCTTTGATAGAGAATTGTGATGTAGCCTCCACTGGGAATTCAGATCACTCACAGATTGGTGGGGATGGGTGCTCTCTGGTGCTTTGGATCCTGCTGGAAGTCACCCTAAGAGAAGATACTCATGCCCCTACATCAGTTCTTGTTGAAGGCATGTTGTGCTTTCTCTTTTCTATATGTGCTTGAAATTGAGGCAGTGTAAAAAGTTCTTCCTGTCCTTTGCAGCTGAAATATACTAAGCCAGATGATGCATGCATGGGGGTTCAGCTGTATTGACCTCACGGGGGTGTAAGGAGAAAGGAAGGGTGGTTACAAACCTACTTTCCACCCCTCTTGAGGTGCTGCCCCTGCACTTGATGTTCTTTGGAGGTTGTCTCCATCTGGGGAGCAAGGAGTCAAACCAAGGACCTCAAATGGGGACAGCTTGTGCTAATAAACAACCTGAAGCGTCCAGGGCTGAGTCTATAATTGCTTAGTACAAAAGTGTGGTGCAGGATTACAGTTGCAATGAGCAGTTCCTGGAGGTTATTAGGGACCTAGTGTCTTCCAGCAGCCCCTGGAGTTTAACAGAGGAGCCTATGCTCTTCTCTGTCAGTGGTACCACAGCCCAGACAACCAGGTAAAGTGAAACAAGCAGAGACCTTTGACATCTCTTTTAACCTCTCTGAGAGCAGGGATGCTTTCAAGGAAAGCCATCAGCACTTGGATGTGGTTTCAAACTTTGGGCTTCCCCTCATGTACTGTTCTGTCCACCATCCTCCCTTTCCCTTCATTCCAGATATGCACAGAGCCTGTCAGGAAAGGGTTAAGTGCTGCTTACCCCAGCCAGCTTTGCGTATTTAAAGTGAGTAAAGGTTTAATTACCAAATGATGACAGTGTCATATGGTTTTGGTGATGGCGCGTGGCATTCGATGAATGCAGAAGAGGGGAGGATGTGAGAAAGACACTGAGTGGCAGTGGGGGAAGCGAGGAAGCTAAAAAATGCCAAGACAGTAAAACATCTGTAATTTGCAATTCGCTAGTGTTCGCTGATTGCTCATGGATTAAAGATTAAAATCTATTCTCTGGCAGATGGGGGAGAGAGAGAGAGGAAATTCTTACGAGCATGTTTTGCATCTGCATTTCATTCTGCTCCTCTTTACAATAATCACGGATGAGGAAATAAACCCAGATCTGGGCTGGCAGGAGGCGGAGAAAGCGCACAATATAGGCAGGACTCAGCGTGCTTCTCCTGCTCGGGAAACGCCAAGCAGAGAGGGGAAGAAGCCGACATCAGGATTGCTCTTCTCGGTGCCTGGGACTCTGTTTTGGCTGCACAAGGATGAATGTTCCCGTGAGGCTTGGAAGTGCCAAAAGCCAGTTCAAAGTCTTTCTTCTGGTCACCCCAATTCTGCATTGGGGGGTTTCTTTGATGGGAAGGGGACGTTAGCCATCTGTCCTGTCTCAAGGGATGACTGAGTCTGGCTACAGTGTCCATGACGTGATGTTAATGCTTGCAGGCAAACAATACAAGTAGAAATAATGTTGCAAGTATAAATCATTTTATAACTTCAGCTAATCAGAATCTGTCCCTTTTATGGGCATGATGAGCTCTCTCTCTCCCTCTCTCTCTCTTTCTCCCTCTCTCATTCTGACTCTCACACAGGGTTTCTCAAGTGTGCAGGACATTAAAAGAAAAATGGATAATAAAACTGCAAATGCACGGCCTGCTCCTGAGAGGTGCTGGGTACTCACGACTCTGGTTGGCTTCACTGGAGCCAGCTTTCATGGTGAAGCCCATGATTTGAAAGGTACGATGCAAGCGTAGGATACCCCAGCAGCCTCGTGGAGGTTAGGGAGCTCTCCCCCAGCAGCGGAACAGACCTGGTGGTGTCTGTGTGAAGTGCCATTGGCAGACCTGCCTGGTCTGCGGAAATTCTGTCCTCTGGAAGGAATAAGGATCATGTGAAGTGATCAAGATAGTGGAAAGAGGCTTGCAGGTCCTCAGCCCTGCTTCTGGAATGGTTCTTTGGGTGGTTGTTCTGGCTGCCAAAAAGGCAACTTCTCCCTGCTGCGCCATAAGCCAGTACAGGGGAGGAACTGTAGCTAATTTCTGCTCCAGCTGCGTCCTGCTTCACACAGTGCTGGCTTAGCTCCACCCACACTAACAGGTTTTTTTATGTGGGAGTAAAATTTTGTTGGGTGTCTTTGGAGATGTTTCACAAAGATGAAGATAATACAACCTATCAATGAGAGCAATCATTCTACAAGCAGCATGCATTGCCATAGCATTTCGTATACAAGCATACCTATATGTAAATTTATTCTCATACACCTATCTCCGTCCTTATGCACATACAGAGACACCCCAAAATCTCAGTCCTCATCCAACAAACCCATGCATTCTTGCAATTCAAATATTACCATTATTTTGGCTGCATGGAAATGTGAAGGTGAACATGCCTGATGGAACCTAGACTGGGCCAGGCCCAGTTCAAATGGATATTTACTGTGAAACTGGGAAAGGGAACTGATCAAAATGTCCTTGAGGTCCCCCATGTCCCATCTCTGTTCCAGTTGTGACCTAGCTCCAAGTCCCCCATGCCATGCTCCTGCCTTGACTCCATGTCCCCCCTGAAGTAGTCCCATGTCAACCCACAGCACTCAGATTGTTTCAATAGCCATATACCCCAATCTTTGTAAGGTGTGAAGATACACCTTGATGGGGGGAGCTCTAGTCAGGGCCCTGAGGGCTATTTGTGCACTTAATTGGCCTGACAACCTCACCTGGGACCCACATTCTCTGCCCATTGGTCTGGGAGTTTTCATTTCATCTGAGGCCTGGCCTTTCACTTCTTGCTTACCTATGTTTTAGGCACACCCATGTTCAGCTCTCTCTTGCTGAAGGCTCTCAGACAAAGATTGAGTTTTGTCTTCAGTTCTGTTGACAGTACCATCTCGTGCTGCTCCTGACTAGCTCCCTGGAGGACTTGAACCTAATTCACACTTTGTCTCATCCAGGGATGCTGGTGGACCTTGTTTGGCAGTCTGCTTTTGATACTGTGAAACTGCACTCTGGATGGTGAGTGTCATCTCTACTGTGGTTGCCTTTGGTTCTTGGCTTATAACCTCTGTTGTGGAGCAGCCCTGCTCTTCCTGCCCCTTGATGCTTTTCAACCTGCTCTGACTGGAGTTCTGGACTTGCTCTTTCTACCAGTTGTAACTATGGTTCTTTTATTTAAACTGTCCTTTTTCTGGTTAGTGAAAGGAGAGATACCTCTAGTCCTGGTCTCCTGACAGTACCCACTTTCCTTTTATCATGTGTTTTCAGCCCTGCTCCAACTGCCATCCCTTCTCTTACCCTTAGTCTGGACCCAGTCCCCAACCCTAACCTTTCAGGTTCAAAGTGTCTGACTGGGCAGTGGCTGTGGGGCTCTGTCTACAGCTTTGCAGAAATCTATACTTACAGTTGGATTCTGTTAGTGTTTAGGGATGGGAGAAAGGTAAAACATAGAGCAGTATTGCTGTGAGACTGTTAATGGGCTACCAAATATAATCTGAAGCTACCAGGAAAACTTAGCTGAGAGATGCGTTTTGTTTGAGCAGCTGGTACAGCTTGCCTACAGCTTAAGAGAAAACTTAGGGCTTAGCTTAGAGTTGAGAGAATAAAAAAGCTGAGCTGTAGTAGGATGGGGCTGGAAAGATCCTGCTTAAGGAAAGTGGATAGTGCCAAGATATGTCCTCTGATAGATTTTTTTTTTTAAATTATTTTATTTTTTTTGTCTGGGGAACAGCTGGTAAGTGTTGAGGTATTATTTAAATCCTTTCAAAAAAAATAGGTTTATATTTATATTTGATAAATGAGAAGGAAGGTGTCAGAGTGAGAAAAGAATGTGCACAGGAGGAGAAAAAAACCACAGAAAAACAGTGTGTGTGGGCAAAAAAAGGAACCAGCATTTGATTAAGAAGAGGAAAGTGATCTCTTTGAATTGGGTCGCTGCTGTTGGACCACTGGGAAAGCAGTGTCTCTGTTTGCAAGTGATCTGTTTCACCAAGCGAAAAAGATGAGGCAGAGCAGAAGAAAAGCTGAAGAAAGATCAATGGGAGGAGGGGGACAGCATGGCAGATTTAATTAATTACTGCATATTAAAATGTTTGTTTACAGTAACAAACAGCTACAAGAGGTCTGATGTTAATTAATTTACAGCATTTTTCACCAGTCCCTGTGCCGTTGCTGGCAGTCAAGAAGGTAACACTGTGGCAGGTAAGATAATGTCTCTTTGGATTTACAGCAGCATCTCTGAGGTGAGCTGGGAAGGTAGTGCAGTGCTGACTGGCTGCCTCTGTGCGGCACAGGATTCAGGGGATCTTGTCCAGCCAGTAAAAAGGACATTGTTTGTCAGCCCGGGCAAATGTTGCTCCAGCATAGCTGAGGAGCTGGGTAGTGCAAGGGTGGGTGCTTGGATAAGAAAGCCAGGCTTTTGGGGATGGAGTTTTGATATTGTCTTGGTTAAGCTGCAGGAGCAAGCATGCTGTGAGGTTGCGACTAATTTTGTTGTTGTGGGTCCTGCAGCTCCAAAGGAATCTGGGCAGCCTCTGTGGTATTCAGGACTGTGTAATATGATTACTGGGGTTGTTTAGCCTGGAGAAAAGGAGGCTGTTGGGAGACCTTATTGCTCTCTACAGCTACCTGAAAGGAGGGTGTAGTGAGGTGGGTGATGGTCTCTTTTCCCAAGTAGCAAGTGATGGGACAAGAGCAAATGGCCTCAAGGTGCCATTAGGAAAAATTTCTTCACCAAAAGAGTTGTCAAGCATTGGAACAGGCTGCCCAGGGTAGTGGTTGAGTCATTATCTCTGGAGTTATTTAAAAGATGTGTAGATGTGGTGCTTAGGGACGTGGTTTAGTGATGGACTTGGCAGTGCTAGGTTAACGGTTGGACTTGATGGTCCAACCAATTGAAAGGTCTTTTCCAATCTAAATGATTCTATGATCTTTCTACAGTTGGCATGCAGAGGATCATTGCCCCCTCCATGTATGAAAGATTCTGGAGTGGCATGTGTCCTGTTTCAAAGGTGGATGTGGTCAGTCTCTATGGGCATTTAGCAATATTTTTCCATGCTGGGATCATTTAGGTATTGATGGGTTGATATCACGTGAGAGCAAACCCGGAACAGAGTTTTGCAGTTGGAAGGAATATGCCTTATCCCAGGCATCTTCCTTTGAACAAACCAAAGTTCAGGCCCCAGGGAAATCTATGTGTGTGTTCCTCCAGCCCAGCATGGCTTCTCTGCTTTCCCACCTTATGCTCTGACCTCACTCCTCACCTAGATGGCTTTGGAGGGCAAAGGAGAGATGGTATTTTTGTACCACTGTCCCAATTGTGCTATAGCTGTGGCTAGATGCCCTCAAAGTGGATGAGAAGGTCTGTGTGAGCTGAGAAGGTGGGTCAGGTCCTAAGAGCAATGTGTGAGCTGTGCAAATAGAGGGGAAAACCTCTAAGGTTATTCACAAAGCTCTGTCTGTTGCTCTGAAACAGCTGGAGTGCTTAGCAGAGGTCTGAGAAGCCCTTTCACATGCTGCATAATGTGCTTATGGATAGGCAGGTAATTAAGCATGGAGAGAGCAAGGCTGAGCTTAAAACCTCTGATCTTGGTTTCACTGGTGTTAACACTAGCAAAGAAGCAGTACAGGAGGTCTGGATTTCACACCTGGCTGGTTCCTCAGGCTGATAGAGCTGTGCTCTGTGCTCCTTTTCAGTGAGCCCTTTGTAAATGAGGCTGTCTCTTGCTCCTCTTGGTAGTTCTTTACAACCATGAGACTGTTAACACCACGGAGAAGGCAAGTCAAATTTTACCCCACTCCTACCAACACTGAAGTTCTCCAGGCTGAAACCTCAGCTGGAGTAAATCAGCCTTGTTTCCTGAACTTCACTGAACCTCAGTTGTGCCAGCTGTGGCAGACTGAGCCTGTTTTCCAGCTGCCTCAGGGGGGGAAAAAGTCTTCTCCCACTTTTGGAAGCTCCTCATCTGAATTTCTCTGTGTGGCTGCAGGTGGGCTTTGTTCTTATCTACTTTGTGGGCCTTTGTTCTAATCCCATAATTGATCTTTGTAGTGGCCCTGATATTGGCCCTGTCATTTTAATTGGCAGTTAACACTTGTAATTGGTCCTGACTGTATCCCTCTGGCAATTAGCTCTTGTCACTGTGGTTCAGTTCCAAGTCCTTGATACCCGGTGTTAAGAGGTCCTAACACTGGCCTGCCTAAACTGCCCTTTGCTGTTTGTAATTTGACCTGCTATAACTTCGGACGTGAGCCGCTCTGCTCCGCCCTGATCTCAACCATACCCTGATCTCAACATTAACACTCATTGTAATTCTCCCTTTTACTGACCTCTGCAATCAATCCCTGTAACAGAGAATCATAACAGTAATTGAATGATAATCGGCAGAAGAGAGCACTCTAGCACAGAGATGTGCTGGAGCACAGAACCCAGAAAGACTGCGTTAACTTTTTTTGTTCATGAAACATTCAGATTGGCTTTTGTGAGTGCATGCGGGCAGTCTTAACGGGGTGGGTGCTTCTTCGCATCTTTGTCCATCATGGCACTGAATAATTTCTCCAACCCAAAGAGAGAATAGAGAGGGGTGGGTTAAGAAATGAGAAGGGGTTTCTCAATGGTAAGTGTGGCAGAGTGAGAGGAAGTTCTTCTGTAACTACCATGTTGTTTCAGAGACAAGCCTGCAAGGCAGCAAAACCTTTGCTGACGAATGATTTCTCAAACCGTTAACGGGCTGAACATAGCTGAACATCTGGGGAAGACACCGGAGCAGCTGTTGCTGCTCTCTAACTTTCCTTCTGCTTTTCCTTTAACCAGAAAAGTGCTGGCAGAAGGTAACAAATGGGAAAAGGGGTTGCTCTCAGGGCAGGTGTACCCCTGCCCTGGATGGAGGAGTGACACAGCCTGACAAACGAGATCACAGACAATGGCCCTCTAAGAGTCCTGTAGGCACATGTGGCTCTTGATCCATTTGAAAATTCCTGTTTTATGGCTATTTTCTATTTCCATGGTTAATCCATGCTACAGTAGTAGGAGCAGGTAACTTTAGTGACCTTAGATGTCTTAGGTAGGAATGAAAGTTCTTCTGAAGATGAATCACTGCAATAGAGACCTGAGCATGTTCTTTATGCAAGGAGTACTCAAACAAGGAGCTGTCTTGTAGACAGCCCTTCCTTTTGAGATCTCTGAACAGGAAAAGGTAAAGGCTAAACTTCTAACAGCTTGAACTTACTATAAAGAATGTCACCAATGTTGGTGGCAAAGCAAAACACAGAGAGCTGCTTTGTTGTGGGTGTTTTACCATGGTTCTCCTGATGCTGTGAAGTAAACAGAGGATTTGGAGACCCAGGTTTTAGTCCTGCCGGTTGTGTGAGCTAAACTGAACCATGCCACCTCTCTTCATCCTGTTTCCTTGCTCTTTCTCCATCTTGTCTGTTCATGGTGTGACACATGTACTATATGGGGCCCTGAGCTCCAGCAGGGCTCCAAATACTATTGCAGTAGGTTTGTTACAGTACTCCAGTAACACGCTGACTAGGGACAGCGGAGTTGCTCCATTTAATTTCTGACAGAGACCTGACAAATCAGGTTAGGAGCTGGCTGAGTATCTCCACATGTGAGCCATGTACCAGTGATTTTTTTATGGGGTGGTCAAACACTAGAACAGGTTTCTCCACCCTTGGAGATATTCAGAACCTGACTGGACGCTGCCCTGAGTAACCTCCTCTTGTTGACTGTGGTTTGAACAGGGGAGTTGGCCTAGGCAATCTCCAGAGGTCCCTTCCTACCTTATCCATTCCGTGATTTTTGTAGGGTAAGAGTGTCACAGAGGTGCAAAGAGATCCTGGATGGTCCTTCTGGCACAGACACTCTGGGGCATGGCCCTGTAGCTGTTTCCTGATGACCTCCTGGAAATTTTTGATGCAAGGAGCTTGGCAGCTCTGTGCTGCAGACTTGTAGGTGTCTCTAGGACCTGTAGCATAGAATCATAGAATGGCTTGGGTTGGAAGGGACCTTAAAGATCATCTAGTTCCAACCCCCCTGCCATGGGCAGGGACACCCTCCACTAGACCACGTTGCCCAAAGCCTCATCCAACCTGGTCTTAAACACTTCCAGGATGGGGCATCCACAACCTCTCTGGGCAACCTGGCATGGTCCAGGAAGGATGCTGTACCTCAGAGAGGCCTTTAGGCTGGCTGCTAACAGCTATGGCTCTCCTCCCACCTGGGTTGCAGGTGCCATGTTGTCTGGAGGGTAAGGACAGCCTCTTATCCTTATCCTGTGTTTCTTTTTTGGTCAGTAACTGTATGTATGGGTAATAGCAGCAGCTGCTCTTTGGGAAAGTTGGGTTACTCCCTTTAACTAAAATAACATGGTTGAGTAACAGCCGAGAACACACCAGAGCAGGGAGGAACCACACTGTTTCTCACAAGGGTTTGGGCTGCCAGCTCTGCGTAGCTCCCACACCGCTGTCTTAGAGCAGTGGTGTGTTTATTTTCTTTCCTAGTGTGTGTTGGTATTTCACTTTTTTCCTGACAGAGATAAATGATTTCTTTAGATTTGAATAATAAGTAAGTAAAATAAATGTGCCCGTCGAGTTGGTAATTCTGACTCAAATTCAGGTACATTGAAAACTCAGTCTGGAAAGTTTGTGTCAATTTTGACTCACAAGGGTTGTAGTGGCATTTTGTTACCTAGTCTTTACTTCCTGCTGTTTTGTTCTTCAGGCTTCTAGTTCTTTCTAGACTGATTTAACACAAATAGGATTGAGAGCTGACCCAGCCAGTGGCTAATGTGCCATGCATCAAAGATGCAGTTGGAAACCCGAAATAGGCAGAAAGGCCAGCCTGAAGGTCTGAGTTGTGAGGCTTCTTTAGGTAAAAGAGAAGCTTTTCCCTGCAAGATCTCATCAACTCGCTAGACTGGGAGCTGAGGCTTGAAGAAAAATGTGGGCTTGTATGGGCTCACCATATAATTATGAGACTTGGCAGTATTTTCATCATCTGAGAGTGTGTCCAGGATACACCTGGTTTCAGTCTCCTTTCATTGCAAATTGTTGAAGCAGGTGCTGTATGTCATTACTGATCAGTGCAGAATGTAGTGGAGTGAGGTCTTTGGCCTTTACTAGAAGCCCCTAGGCACTGAGATCATACTTTGTAATGAATAACAGCATATGGACACGGGGTGATCTCGGACAGGGCCTGATTGCGCTCTCTTGCCTGTATCATGTCCGTGGGGTTTTTATACGAAGTCAGTGAACTGCACTGATTTGTATGAGTGGAGTGTCTGGTGCATTGACTCCAGGAACATTGCTCCTGATTTGCACCTATTTAGTGGATCACTTTTGCAGTGGTGTAAATGTACATATTTGATGTAGACCTCTGCTTTCCCTCAGGGTGCTTGCCAGTATATTTTTGCCTGCAAAGCCTCTAATTCTTCTGTGAAGAGCAAAGCAAATGTTATTTCACAAGGGGAGTACAATGTCTCTCTTGATAGAGGCAGCCTGTACAAAATCTGTAGTAATAATATACCAATAATAATAATTATTATTGGGTATCTCCTGTTCAGGATTCTGGCTGTGCAGGCAGTTCCTCTGCAGTTTGACAGCCTTGTGGCCAGTAAGAAAGCGTTAAAAATGATGCAAGCATTTAGCATTTGTGAACTTAACTCTATAAACTTGATGGAGTGAAGAGAATCTTTTTGTTCTGTGCTGAGCTGAGAAATATTCTGGCACTCTGGACACCTGCCATCTTCCTCCTACTGCCTCTTTTATGTCTTGCTGTGAATCTGCAGTATCTTCTGCAGTGGTAGCAGCTGGCAGGACTCCGGTGCCTTTACCTCCCTGACAGCTTTCTGTATTTGTACAGCACCTTGCACTACACAGCCCAAGTTCTGTGCGGGGCTCCTTAGGGCTCCAACAGTGAACGTGATAAATAATGACAATAAATATGTCAACAATGAACAACATGAACCCTGTAAATCATTGACAGCTAGAGCAAAATGTTTCCTCTTTGGAAAATAGTCACCCTCAATGTGTGTATTATTCTTTCATCTCTTTATTGTCTTTCCTGTGCTAACATCAGACAGCAGCCAAACAAATCCATGGGGTAAATATGCTGGAGCAGATCCACAGTCCCAGTGGAGGTGCTGGGGTGTTGGTAGAGCCACACTGATTTATGCCATTGCAGTGCAGCCCCCTTGTCCCTAGGACACCCTCCTGCAACGCTAAACTGGGTGTATAATTCCTGTAATCACTCAGTAGGCATATTTCTGAGAATGAGATCTGAGCCAAGAGCAGAAATCTAATTCAGGATCTCAGACGATCTTTCTTTCCTCTAACTGGTGGCCTTGGGCTCAGAGTGACTGACTCACACAAGGAAATGAGTGTGACCTGTACGTTGTTACTGCTATGTGTGCACGTAAGGGCAATTGAGTTGCTTGATATCTGATGAAATCACTGATGACTTTTGGTGACCTCTGATGGAAAAGGTCATGTTTGAGACCAGGAGATTTTTTTCTGCACGGTGTCTGTCATAAACAACAGCACCTCATTTCCACATGCTGGCTTTGCAGGAAACAGCAGCAGTCCAGCATTTCCAAACTTGCCTGTATAAAAGTTGGGGTCTGAACCTTTAGTTAGCCTAACGCACTGTAGCTCCCTGGGAATCAAGGGAGCTTTACTTATCTCCACCGGCTGGTTCTTAAATGCAAGGGTAGGCACTGAATACTGTGGGGTGTCCAGATTTCTACCCAACCCCCTGAATGGGTGTGCTGCTTATACTAACTTTTGAGCAGCAGAACATTCTTAGTAGTAGAGAATGTGCATTTAGGAATCAAACCTTTAGTTTCAAGGCTTGAAAATGTTGATCAGAGAGCAACAGGTATGTGATCTCTTGTAGGTCACTGAATCATGTATCTGATTTGTCTGCAATTTACAGTAGTTAGTAGCAAGTGAAGAGAGAATTGGGTCACATGCTATCTGGTTCAGCCTCAAATACAACTGCTGATGTTTAGGAAAAATCAAGGAGTGGTAGGAGACGTGAATTAGGGGAAGGCCGAAACCTGTCCCTTCTGGCTGCCCAAAAGGGGAACTGCTGGCAAACTTGAAGGCTATGGATCACAATATGGAAAATAGGTGTGGGTTAAAAATGTCCAACCCTCTGACTCTGGGGCTGACAAGGAGCCAGAGAACCACACAGACCAGAATATATAACCTGCAGCCTATGGCCCATAACAGTGTTATCTTTCTTCACCAGTGAGCAGTCCTGCCCCCTGTCTTTGCTTGTCATATGGCTGACCTGTCTTTCACTTGGAAACTTTGTAGTGCTGACAGTATGTGTGTGTATATATATATTTTTAGGAGCTGCACTACCAGTATCATTTCCCGCTGATCTCACTGGAGACTAATCCAAGCTCTGCTGTCAGCCAGGACCCAGGGCTATTTGGCATATCTCAGAATTAGGCTGCTCTCTGGTCCTTGCTAAGGCTTCTCTCTGCATGCAGTAAGACTAGAGAGGAGCTGAGGAAGAGTGCTGACATGCTGATGATGGCTAAGAGGTCTTGGGCTGGGCCTACAATTGAGGAAACGGATTAGGCTCAGTTGGTTTCACTGATGTTGTAGTCATTGGTGTAAGCAGAGGCTTTGCCTAATTCCATTACATGTTTTGGACTGCATCATCATATGTTACAGGCCAACTGAAGTAGCATATGTGGCTTTCCACCAGCTAAGAACTGGCACTCACTTCATGCTGCTGCTGCTCTGCACAGTACTGCTGCCATTGTATGCACTTCTACTTGCCTGCACCTCCCTTGCAGCCTAGGACAGATTGGCAGGACTGGATGTGGCTCCCCTTCCTACCTGGACACTGTGCAGAATGAGCAATCATAAAGCTCGGGTGGTGAAATGTGTTTTGAAGAGTCAGTGAATGGCTCTGAAAGGCTCCTTTCACATCCCGCACTAACAAATGAAGCTCCTTGTGCCATCAAAGTAAGATTGATAACTCCTCTGACATTCCATATTCAATATTCTGAATATTGAGAGGTGTGGGTTTCCCTTGAGACACGAACCTTTATGATTCTCTCCCCCTTCATCTCCAGAGAGCCTGCTGGAGGATGGGGGGGTAGGGAGAGAAAAAGCAAAGAAAGACTTGGGGTGGGGAAAAGGAGAAAAATGACACAGAGGGGCTTTTTCCTTTTTTGACTTCATCAGCAGAGTATCTCTCATTTCTGAGCCTGGCAAATGGAATTGTGCTGCTCAGCCACGATGAATGATCCTGTTTCCCTACACCCCTCCCCCCCCAGCAGGGTCATTGAAATAGGCTTCAAAACTAATATAAAAATGTTCCTGTTTTTATGAACACTAGAACCTGCGATCTGTTTCATTTGAGAACTTTTGAGAGGTCCAAGTTGGGAGGAAAGAGGGGGGGAGAGAAAAATAAAGGGAGCTCAAACCAACCTGAGGCAGATTTGATTTTTTTTTAATTTGCCATGAGGACGCAATCCAGGTATTTGTCTATCCATGTGACTAGGGATTGCTTAAAGCCTGAGAACCAGAAAAGAATAATTTCTAATCGCATTTCTCCCCTCCCTACTCCTTCTCACTACCTGATGTTGTGAAAGGAAGTAGTAGTGGCACCTGGAGCAACTGCGGATACCCAGAAATGTAATGCCAGACACTTCTTCACCAGGTGGGAGTTCTCCTAGCTCAGTTCACTCTGAAGGGGCTAGCGCAGATCAGTTTTCTGCTCCAGAGCTGTTTAGATGCTGAATGAGAGACCCGAGGTGCAGCTTTGTAAATATCATTTTCTGTTCTATTACGCCTGGAAAGGTAGTAGTCTGTGCTTTCTGCTGTAGCATGTTCATGTCTCAGCTGATATCATCACCCTGTACGACCTCTGTGTCTCCTGGAGTCCACCTCAGCCTGAACATGGATGAAAAAGCCTCATGTAGAACTGCTTTGCCGCATCTACTACCCTGCAACACTGACGTCTCCGACGGGCTTGTCTCCCAGATGCTGCCTGTCTTCCACTGTCTCCCTGAAAGTCCCACACAGGTTCACGTGCTGGCAGTCCAGAGGGCAAGCCTATGAGCGGGGAAACAGGCAGACATAGCAATGGCATCTTGGGACAAAAGGTGCTCTGTTGGCAGCTTGGCTTCCTTGGTGAGAGTTTCTAGTGCCACAGCTCAAAAGCTGCATGGTGCAGAATGTCTTCCATACTCCTGAGAGTGGTTTTGTATGTGGGATGCAGCTGGCTTTGCAGTAGGTTGGGGTGGCCTATTCCCCTCAGCATAAAAGAAATACGTTTTCCTGGGAAGGGTGTGGATTGCAGCCTCTTGTGTAGGAAAAACCTCTCTCTGCAGGCTATGGCCTGGGGCAGACATTCTTTGCTCGCTCACAGTAATTCACCATCTCTCAAGGGACCCATTGAGCTTATTTAACAAAGGTCAGCTAAATTTTCTAGTATCCTGCTGTGAAAGCAGGATTAGTAGAAATCTTGTTTATCCTTGGTGTCCAGCTACTTGACTGTTCACTTCAAACTGCCATGTTGGCATAAGTCTGAAATTGGTGTGGTTGTGGTGGATAGAGTCTTAAAGCACCCACTGCATAAGACTTGCAAGAGGGTGCAGCTGTGCAGAGGGGGCTTGATTTGCTTCCGCACTTACCCTGCCCTGATTTTCCATGGCTGACACTTATGTTTTTTATCAGTTTTTATGATTGTAGGTAATTTGGGCCAATTCTGAGCTTAAAGAGGACTTGTTTTCAGAAGTTCTAGAAACAATTGTGGCTCACTGTGTGTGGTTTCTGTTTGAGTGATGTTCTATGAATTGTCTGTTGTATTTTCATTGCTACTCTTCATGGCCTGGTGGCCCCATCTCAGCTGGGTGTTTGTGGTGCTAGGTGCTGTGCAAAGCATGATAGGGGGCAACAGCTGCTCTGAAGACTCTGCAGTCTAAATGGATGTGACTGCCAGGATTGCAAGGATGGTATTCCGGTTTTCTCAAGTGGGGGTCTGTTACAGCCTCTTCCTGCTCACTCCTATGAGGCATATAATTTACCTGTCCCTTTCTCTTTCTTAAATTGTGCTGTTGAATCTGTGTGTCCCACTTCTGGAATCTCCCCAGTCTCACCAATGAACAGCATGTGTTTCTAGCTTGTCGTGTACAAGATCCACCTCATCCCCCCTGCCCCAGATTTTGCCATATAAATAGCCTATTAGCAGTTGCTGGAGCACTCAGCCGGTCTGCAGCCTTACTGGCAGCAGGAGCATTTCCACACACCACCTGGCTCATCAGTGGGATTATGGTAGCTGCTCTATGGCTAGCTGGGGATAAGTAACCACCAAAAGCCTGGGGAGCTTTTGCAGCTTCCCCAGGACATGGTCAAGGAGCTTGCAGCAGACCTGAACTCCCGATCTTCTGAGAACAGTAGCAGTGTCTCAAGCACAAGGTCACCCTTCCCTTCACAGCAATGGGTGCAACTGCTGACTACAGATGGCTAAACAGTTTGTGGAGCAGACACAGAAAGCAGAGGGGGCTGTGTGGGTCAAGGCAAAGCAAACGCAGGCGATAGCGAGGGCTGAGATGAAAGCCTCCCAGTCCTTTACAGTTGAGGCTGGAGCAGCTCCATCCTTCCCAGACTTCTACCTGCAGCGCCTGAGCGAGTGTAGCTGTAACTGTCAGTTCTGCTGATATGAATTAAAAGCAACATGGCAAATAGTGTATTCTAGCTGCTGTAATTATCTCTTGTGAAAGAAACAAGCAGCTGCCTTTGGCACAGCTCTGATCAGCTGTCTCACACAGGAAGGGCAATTGCAACTTCACCTGTTGGGTTTCCTTTTGTTGATGTGCCATGATACTCAAAGCCAATGAATCTGGGCACCATGAAAGCTTGATCCTGGCACAGCAATGAGCTGGATTGGGAGGCAAGCTCCTCTCTTCAGGGAGAGTCCAAGCACTGATTGCTTCTAAGGTTTGATTTCAGCCTTCTTGTCAACCCTGGGACCAATTCCTGCTGTAAATATACCCTGTTCATATTTCTGCCATGGAGAAAGGAGTGAAGCCTTTCTTTTGAATGTCTACCTGTGTTGAGAGTTAAAAATAAATCAATGTGTCTTGGTTTTGTGGTCTCCAGTCTCATCTAAGCCATGAAACACTGTGTAGGGTCTGAGCCAGATGTGCTTTGTCTTTTGAAGGAAAAGGCTTCATGATGGATATCACCCTTGTGTCATCTCCTGCTGGTATCTCACATATGTACCTCCTGGGCTGAATGTAAAAACCTGACTTGCTGCGATCAGTAGCCAATTATGTTCTGTGCATTTTTGCTGTTGTCAACCCTTCTATTTCTCTTCCGGTGCTCTCCCATCCTCCTTCTGTACAGGTGACTTGTGTTATGTAAGGTCTTATATTCCAGCACAGACCCTTCCAAGAGTGTGTGTTATCTGAAGGTGCAGGTTATATGATAATATGATAGTCTGGTACTATTGTGATGAAAGTTAGGCCCTGTGTAATCAATACTGTTGTTTCTTGGCCATTGGCTCATCAGAGCCATGGCTTCTCCTTCCTCCCATCTTGCATACCTCCTTCAAAAGATCACCTGTTCTGAAAAACATTTCTCTTAGTGGGAGAGGGAAATGAGGAGAATGCAGCTCTGAATATGTAACACAGATTCCACTACCCATAATTCTCACTGATCTAATTTTTGGCTAGGGTGGATGTAGACTGAAGTATGGATTGTCTGAAAAGGTCGGTGTCCTACTGTGTACTCACATCTCCCTAGGCACTTGATCAGAATGACTTTTCCTTAGGGAAGGACATCGGAACTCAGGGATAGGAAGGAACTGCCTGGGTTTTGGAGTCCATTCTCCTATACTGATGGTGTCAGTCTATGGGTCAGATGTATAGCCCAGAAGGGGCTGCAGAATTCTCAGTCCGTATGCCCTGACTACTCACAGACCCTTCCCCAGTCCTCTGTGAAGCCTGCTGTGCATCAGGCTTGAAGCACAGCATTGAGAGCAGGAAAGATCAAAGACTGGGCCAGGCATCTAGTGGGTAAAACCACCCTGATGGCCCCAGGTCACACCTCACTCTGCACAATAAAGTGAAAACTTCTCCCCTCCCAGAAAAGCTGACCTAAAAAATATAAATAGCATGTGGGTATAAATCATCACCAGCCGCATCTTCTCCACTGACCTTCCTACCTGTTCCAAGCTTCCTCGCTGCTGTGGGCATTCCCAGGCCTGGACAGGGAACAAGCATGCTGCAAGAGCAGTGGGGGTTTTAAAGTAAGAGATGTTCACCTACCCTTCTGTGTGCAGACAGTCTTTCCTCTGTGATGAATTAGCCTGTTTCATAGCTCAGGTTGGGATACTTCCTGCAGCCCATGGACTGTCTTCATCTGTCCAGCAGCAGACAAAGGAAAGGAGATGTTCACACAGCACCAGGAAAGAGAGGAAGCCAAAGGAAAAATGAAAGGGAGAATAGGAGGCAGGAGGAATTATTTTCCTTTTTTTCCCCTTTCCTTTTTTTTTTTTTTTATTTTTCCTGTGCTCTGCCTGTTCCTGTCAAAGCCGCTGGAAATTGTTACCGACAGATCGAGTGTCTTCCAGTTTCTGTGTCAGGGAGTTTTGCTGATTCTGTGAACCATGCAAAAGAGGGGTCAGGCAAGAGAAGGGGAGAGCAAGAGAATGACCAATTCAGCAGAGCTCTGGCTTTATCACTGATCTGGTCAGGTTCACTGGGTTTTAACTCCATGAGCCAGTCAGGCTTAGAAACTCACACCTTTGTTATCACCTTTCAAGAGGAGGGAGCAGGGCAGTGTGAATTCTCTGGGGTCATCAAGAGAGGCAGGACAGGGATCATCTCCCATAGCAGAGACTGCCATGCCCTCACCCTCCACAGCGTGCCAGACACTTGGATGCTCTCTGTCAAGATTGATTGCTATTTATTACTGTGCAGATCAGAGTGGGGACAAAGGCATATTGGAGGAGGTTTTGGGTCCTGCTTGGTCCTACTATCATGGCTTAGGGTAGGGAGGACCATGATAAAACTTGTCAGCACCAGGTACTATTGCTATTTGGGTCCAAGTCAGAGCAGAACTCTGAGATCATGGGACTACCTTTGGTTCAGGCATGTGTTTCCCTGGTGGGAATAGAGGCTGTATCTGTACAAGTCGAAAAGCACAGACCACCTCCTGACTGTCCCTGTAAATGCCTTGTGTGTGGCCTGCGTACAGCTTGTCTCAGTCTGCTTAGCCATGAGCTCCTGTGCCTGGTACTCTTGGACACCCAAGGTCCCCATGCTCAAAAGGATGTGATGCAGGCTGTGCACAGCCAAGGAGGAGTCTTGGGGTCTTGTACCTGAAAGTATGACCATATCTAAGGAATTTGATGGGCATCATTGCTCTACCTGCATGTGAAGGTTATACTGGACCTGGCAGTACTGTCAGCCATGCTAAAGGTGGCAGCTGAGAGGTGAACTACAGTCACTGGGAGGATCAGGCTATACAGACTGGGAAAATATCTTTGGAGACTTTGCTGAATCCTTTTCTGCGATCAAAAAATCAGGAACAGGGTCTCACAGCAGCGAGACCTCAGGCAATTTCTTCTCCTTCTAGAAGCTGGAACCTGGTAGCCATGAGAAACGGAGTGTCTTGTGGGTAGCATAGCTGATAGTCACTTTGCTGGAGGCCTGACTGAGCTTGAATGGAGGCTTGGGGGAACTTTACTTAGTTGGAATAAAGTCTGTGCATGTCCAGATTGGTTCATTAAAGCTGGTTATCTTGCTTCTGCTCACTGCTAAAGCTTTGCTCTGACGTGTTACTGGTAACATCACTGCTGAATGTGCAGGCCCAGAAAAAAGATATCTCTCCGCCTTCAGAAGCAGGTTCCATCAGGGCTACCTGCAGAGTGGAGGTATAGTAGCTGAAGTAGCATGGTTTAGTGGAAGAAAGGAGCTGGAAGCCACCGACGCTTTGGGATTCTGCTCCTTTCTTGGTTAACAGGGGACTGCTAGGCTATTTGAGTGCCTCTGTTTCCCCCTCCAGAAGGACTGTCTGTGACCCCTCTGCTCCAGAGAGGCTACAAGAGCTGTTCTCCTGCTGCAGCTAGTTGGGCTACCAGCTCAGGAAGGATGTCCACAAGGGGCCCTCCAATGTGCACACCAAAACCTGACCACCTGAGACCCCCAGCACTGCAGTGCTCTGCATAACTATTTAGCTGTCCAAGCAGGAAGGCAGAACGATCAGCCAGTGCCAGCTCTGGGGACAGCGAGATTAGCGAATGATGTGCACATTTTGGTGGTGGCTTTGGCAAGGACAGTGCTGAATGTGAATATTCCAGAGGACGTGTACAAATAGCAGCGGGGCTGGTGCTCCTCCGCAGGCTGATGGGAACCGGCTTTCCTGCTGATCACTGGCCTGTGCTATTCCATCACCCTGCAGAGAGAGCAAGATGCTGGCTGGCTGGGTGTAAGTCTGTCAAAAAAACATTGTGTTACTTCAGCAAAAGGTTCCTGGAGTTTGGAAAGTGGAGGGAGATTGAGGGGAATGTCAGCTGACCCTGCTTTCACCACCAGCAGAAGGCACAGAGGGATGTTCAGGCAGCTGAACAGAAGTGTGTGTGCTGGAGCTGTATGGGGGCTGCTGCTGCTTCTGTGGTGGTCAAGAGGCCTGGGCATGTGATATGTTTTGTACAAACAAAGGACAAAAAGCTGTCTGTTTTCCAAAGAACTAACAGTCTAAGGTGAGACAGGGTTGCTGACACAGATGCCATCGAATGAGTAGGAGAAATGTGAGTTTGTGTCCTGAGCCCTAAATAGTTGGTTGCTAGAGGTGAGCAACTAGAGATCACCTTCTGCAAAGATATGGTTGTACTGTCAGGTCCCAGGCCTCCTGACTCTGAAGTTCTCATATTTTTTCAGGTTCATCTCTGGTGATTAGTCAGTCCCAGCTGTGGCTGGGTGAGGGTATCCTGGACCAGGATCCCCACTGCAGCTTAGTGCTCTTAGGCTGCGTCATCTGAACAGAAGTTGACTGTGGTATGTGAGAGGGGGTTGGCCTAAAATGTTAACATGAAGCAAAATAGTGATAGACTGTCTGCCAGTAGGAACATTTTTTTCTCCACTCCTGTGGGTTTTTTTGCCTTCACACTCCTTAAAGCACCCCAGAAGGTGACAGAGTAATGTTTCTTGCCAAAGAAAAAATTCTGTGGGGTTTTTGGAAGAGGTCTTTGTCTTGTCTCTGGCATTGCCTGGGCTGGCCATTGACAACAGAAGAAAAGAGGTAGGTTCAGTACTTGGAATTGAAAGAGCAAGTGTTGGAGGTGGGTTGTTAGGTCCTCTGAGGATTTGTGACACAGTCTTGGAGCAATTTCAGGAAGTTTGTTCCTCTTCCTGCATGGGTGTCACCCTTGCTGTGGACTGTTTTCTGGTGGCTTCTGTGGTGCACTGCTGATTCCCAGCTGTGCTGCAGTTTCAGAGGTGTAGGATGTCCTGACTACTGAATATGTAGAAACCGAGTAGACAGCTCTTGAATTTGACTAGTTGTGGGCAGCACCAAGGGTAACTCGATGACTAAAGGATCCTTTAATTTTGCTTCTTGTTTCAGAACAATTTGGGTTGTATTTTCCAGCTTTTTCTTCACCACGAGAAAAGTACACAGCGAAAACTGGTATTATAATCTACTCACTTGTCTTCGATACTCTTTGCACTGACTGACTTTGTATATAAGATCTGGTAATTCTGCAGGGAAAAAGAGACTATGTCAGCAAACATCTCAAACCAAACTAGCTTTAAGACAGTTGAGATTCTGTGCAAAGCATGTAGACACAAGATCAGTTCCATTGTGATCAGCTTTGTATTTCATGTGCTTTCTTCTCCTGTGGTGATGTTCTGTTTTCATGGGGTTGCCCAAAAATTCCAACTGGACTTGACTTCAGAAATGCAGGCTTTGGGTTTCAGAAGGTATCAGTGAGCAATATATGGAGGAAGGAGACAAGCAGCCTTTGGTTAGGTAGGAGTCACCCAAGCGTGGGTACTGAAGATGACTCTCAAAGATGTTGCCTTCTGAGTGTGGGATCATGAGTAACAGCAACATTGTGGGCAAGGTGCATCTGGATGGCCTGGAGCATCCACTGGCAGAACCAGCCCTAGTAGGACTGGAAGGAGTGTGTACACAGCAGTCTTGAAGAGGAGAGGGAGAGACCTATGGTGTGGTACTTATATGCTAGGGGAACTTTTATTACATGGGCATTACAATTAGCAAAGGAGGTGTTTGTGCTGAAAGTATCTGTGTGGGGAGGGGGAAGTCAGGGAGGGGAAAGAGCTGGCGGTGACGGGAAGGAAGGGAGGGTGCCCTGACCTCTCCTCATAGCCCTGACTGTGTCCCCATCTGAAGGTCTGGCATATCCACTCTCACTACTTAATGATAGTGACATTACCCATCCGCCCAGCATCGCGGGGCTTTTGTCTTCATTCAGGCAGAAATGAAGTTCTCCTGGGCGCACTTATCAATCACTGCAAAGCTCCAGCTGTTCCGGAGCCTTTGGATCGACTTCAACAGCCGTGCTTACAAATTGTCTCTGAATAGCACCGAGCTGAGACCCCCTTTTTTGTCATTGTCTTCCGACAAATGTTTTTTTTCGGCAGCCTTTCGCAGACGTTGCCGGCTGCCTTCTGCCGCGGTGATTGAAAACAGGCCTGTTTTGCATTCTCCTGCCGGAGTCCTGGGTTCAGGGAGCTGTCCCTGAGTGCCACTCCAGCGAGTGCCGTGCCAAAGACAATTACATGCATAGTTTTGCTGATTGCATTAAAATCATTAGAATGAAAGATTCTGAAATCGTACATTAAGGGGGGAAATTAGAAAAAGCTTCAGAGACAGACAGCAGCGTCCCCAAAGTGAGGGCAATACAATTAGCTCAAATTGTGTTACATACACACAGAGTAGGAGTAGCTCCTGTAACAAATGACCTTATTATTGCTGCTCCCTCTCTCCCTCCATTCCTTTTTCTCTCCTTCACTCCCTTCTCATCCCCCCTTCCTTTTTCTCTTCTCTGAAATGACTTCTTTGGCCAGGACCACCATTCTCCTTATTCTTCCTTTCACCTTGCTGTTCTCCCCTTTTGTCTTGAGGAGTGCCTGGGAAAGGTCAGTCATGGGATCCCTGGAGTGTAGTACTTTGCTTTCAGAGCTGCTTTGCAGGCCATTTAGGAGGAAGTGAGTAAGTGCAACCCAAGAAGTTAATTTTCAGCTGAGCAAGAAACTTTGCTCTCCTGAGGAACAAGGAAGTACATGACTCCAAAAGCTTTGTACATGCACCAGCCATCAAGAAGATCAAAGCATTCAGCTGTCTAGCTATAGTCCATATCCAGTGCCAGGAAAGAGACTAGTAGCCATGCCTGAGGTGGGAAATGTTCCTGCATACCACAAGCACCAGCACAGGGGGAGGTGCAGAAAGGTTAATTCTTGAGGGGAGAATGAAGCTTCTCCAGTGTGAATTCTGGGTTGTTGGAAAAAATCACATTACATCAGGGTTTATGGGCCAGCCCCTTTGTCATCTTGTAACCATAATTACAGAAAGCAGTTGGCTGCCTAGGAGTGCCTTACAGTTCACAGCCGTAGTATTTAGACAGCTGAAGGTAAGAGGAGGGTTGGACTCTCAGGGGTTTGGTTGAATGGTGATCAGTCTCTGAGGAAAAGGGGAAGGAAGAGGATTACTGAAAATAGTGCAAAAAGAATTTGAAGGAAAAGGATTTTCTGGGAAATAGAGAAATTTGGGTCATAGCTTAGGGAAAAATCCAAGATCTTAGGATCAAGGAGACACCTGATAAAAGCTCAAGGAACCAAAGAGAATGCCTTGTGGAAGAAGAGCGTGAATTTTATGTGGATGCTGGAGCCTGTACACGTCACAAAGGACATTTGTCATCCTGTCTAGACAATGCCAAGAAGCAGATGAGAGATTGTGGTTTTCCTTTATGTGAAGATGGACTCCAGAGCATGTCATATGAATTGACCAAGGTCGACCAGGGAACCTGTGTCAGTCAGGGACTGAAATGCATCTTCCTCAGCTGGTAGTCAATATCTTAACTGGAAAACCAGTTATGTGTCACTCTGAACTATGACACTGTGCAGCTTCTCTGCTGGGACTTAGGGTAGTTTTGATATGGACTGGGATGGCTCTTTTGTTTCCAGTGTAACAGCTTGCAGCAACCTGTGTCAACTATGCCTGTACATCAGCTTGCCCCACTTTGCTCCAGGTGTCTCCAGTCACACATGATCTCTGTGTTGTGCTATAACATTATGCACTGTATAACTTGTGTTTGTGTCCACTTGCTGCTTCCCAAAAGCCTGGACATACTATGCAGTCTCTATTGAAACACACGTTGAGGCACCGAACACAATGGCATACGTGTGGCAGTGAAGCAGCACTGGTAGTGGTCCAGGATCTGCCTTGGGGTCTTTGCTTAGCTATTTTCACTGCTCAGTGGCATCCTGAGCTGTACTCATATGGCCTAAATTCCACTCACATTTCTGTGCTAAGCTCCTGTCAACAGACTCTGGATCTTCAGAGGAGCCAATGTCAGTGGTCACCTCTGTACGAAGTGGTCTGAAGACGTGTGCGGTGTCCTGGGTATTCATTGTTAGTGGGGTGGATTTTCCTGCCCTCCCTGTGTACGCCTGACTTTAGGCTCCAGTTCTGCTCTCTGAGATGTAGGGTATGGTCTGTCGTCTCTGTTTACAGTCTAGCCCAGGATATTGTTCATGACAAGAGCTGCTGGGGCAGACTTAGGGGGAAATTGTAAGAAAGGGGAAAGCAGCTGTGATACTTCCTTGATGTACTTAGCTGCTTGCAGCAATCTGTGTCTCAGGGTACCTGAACCCAAGGTGGTATCTTTGTGTTTGTAGTGTATTAATAGTAATCATTCAAAGCACTGCAGATTGACAAGGCACTGTACAAACTTCACGTAAGATGGTATGCTCGCTTCTCTTAAGAGATTACAGTCTCAGCTTAGATGTGGCAAAGAGGGAAATAGGATTTCTACTCATGTAAAGAATTATGGGAAGGAATAAGCAGTAGGTTGGTGACATAATGGGGCAGAGACCATAGTAAGTAAAAAAAAAAAAAAACCACTAAGAAGGGGAAATTGAAGGTAAGAGTGGGGAAAGAGGTAAGGGAGCAGAGGATATATCAACAGAATGAAGTGGGTGGGAGATCAAGTTGCCTTCCTAATGTGAATCAAAGTGTGGATGAACTGTGTAAGACAAGTAGAAGAATCCAGGAGGTGAGAGAATGGGGGTGTGAAAAAGGGAATGGATTTGGTATAGCAGGGCAGCACAGACTGGAGACAAATGTGACAGAGGTGGAGAAACCAGGCAGGAAAGGAATTCAAGCTAAGACAACCTGTTACAGAGGAAAGGAAGTACTGGGTTTAGTGGCTTTAAGGAAGAGAGAGGTATATATTTTAGATAAGGGGAATTGAGTGTTGGAAAGACAAGCAGAGATACAGGCTTGAGCAGTATGAAGAGAGTAAAGTGATAGGGGACAGATGAGGGTGAGGAGGGGAAAAATCTGGTTTGCTCAGAGCTCCGAAAGGGATCTGGAGATGCTAAGTAGAGGAAGAGAGTGAGCTGTGGAGCCCAGAGATGACCTTAAAAACATCTGCAGAGAAGTGGAATGATAGGAAAGTGCGAATCTTAAAGGATATATCAGCAGCCAAGACTCCTCCTAGTAGGAGAAGACCTGACTGGAGGCAGCTGTTCCCTCACGGGGATTTCTGCTGCTTCTGTTTCAACTTAACTCACAGGAAGAACAACCAAGCGTCACTGGGATTTATCTCAATTACCACTGCTCCCTTTGAAGCACCTTCCTCCTTACTTCCTTTTGTGGCCAGCTCTCCACATTCTTCCCAGCAACTGTTAGGCTGGAAGGGGTGTTGTGAAATTTTGTCATTGCAAATGCCAATGGACCCCTTTGGTTATTGGAGGTAAAGACTAACCTTGGCTCTTTCAGAGATCAGTGGGAGACATTCATTCACACCAGCTTCTCCCTGCAAGTTGGAGAGTCATGTACAAACAGTCTACTTGTAGATGCCATGCCTAAAAACGGGTAGGTTCTAGGATTCAGTCTCCGAGGTGAAGCAGCAGAAAGATCAGATTGTATGGATGTAAGACTCAGCTATTTGAGACACAGATATTAACTTCCAGGCCATGTTAATATTCAGCAAATGATACATAGCAGAACTTAGAGCAGTGGCGTCAGAAGGTGCTCTTTGAATGTTTTCCACTGTCTGGCCTATGTCTTCTCTGTACCCTTATCACAAGGTGCTCTCCAAATTCAGAGATCCTATCTTGCTCTCATTCAGTCCAGACAGATTTCATAGACTTTTCTGAGGCAATGCACACCTTTATGTGATATACCTTCTTTCCATCAACATGAGAGAAGATCTGAAAAGGTCAGTGTCCCAGGGCAAGTTTAGCCTGTCTGAACACCTTTCTACTCTGCCAGAGATCCCACTGCTGCTTTTCATATGACTTATGAAGATGGCCAGTTTCTTGTTTGCTTAGAAGTGAGGGGAAGGTATGGAAAGGTGCCGACTAGAGTGTGTTTGGGCCAAAAAGGGCCTGACTTGATCAACTTCAACAGACTTTGGATCAGGCCTTTTAATGACCAGCATGTGGGCTGGTGTGAGTAGGCTGAGAAGGTATGTGGTCTATGGCAGGATCACTGCAGAGAAAGGATGGTGCTTTACTGGGGGTGGAAAATGGAATTGTCACTGTGGAATGAATGAATTGTACAGTTTCTCTTTTGTAACCCAGGGAATAATTAAGATAGATGGGTAGATGAATTAGCTGTCCTGCAAGGTCAAAAGTGGATTGCCTTATTACTCTATTATTTCACTGTTGTGGAACTATCACCACTAACGCCTTTTTCATGATATTTTGTACATCGCACCAAAAAAAAGGGAAAAAAAGAAAAAGGGGGGGAGATACAAATTGATCGTTTGCTGGTGAAATCAGTCTTCGTCATCGCCAGCAGTGCTTGGATTAATGGGATTGAAGGCTGCTGGAGGTTCAGCCAGAGAGACGGGCGGAAAAACAAGAGAAATTGGTTTGCACCCCTGGGAATGGAATTGATGTGACTTGCACGGAGCTGCTGCAGCAGTGGTAGCTGCTATGATGGGGTTTTTTGGTTTTGTTTTTTTGTGTGTGTGTGGTTTGTTTTTGTTTTTTTTTAATGGGAGATGGGAGAACAAAATAAATCCCTAGCTGGAATACTGGGTCATTGCAAACATGGATGGTATTCTTCTAGGGTGTTTGGGAGGTCCATTTGCTATAAGCCTTTAGGGAACAATAGAGCACGGTCTTTGTGAAACACAGCTGCTTCCTGGTAGTCTTCTGCTATTCCTGTGGGGCTTTAAAGATGAGGTTTGGGACACACACTGGAAGCTGGACATTACTCCCATTACTGGCAAATACTCTGCAATCTACATAGCTGGCCATGGAGATCTTCCAAATGGGTAAGGACCATCATGTGGGTGTAATGGAAGTAGATGAGAGGATACCGATGATAGACATGGTTGTAGAGTGAGAGAAGCAGGGGCATATCAATTTAGGTCATTGTGTCTTTGACCTCACAGTCACAGAAAGAAACATGGGGGAGAGGAAAACCTGTAGTCAGTCTTCCCATCTGCAACGCCAAGAAGTGGCTCAGAAATGCTTGCTTGCTTCTGAGTTTCTTGCTTGGATTCTAGTAAATAAGGGTTTGGAGAGGTCTGAACTTCTGAAGAGAAGACAGCTTATTTTGCTCACAAGAAGTCCCACTTATGCTTGGCATTGTGGTTATAGCTGATCATGTCTTCCCCAAGCACCATGAGTAGCAGCAGAGGGAATCAATGTCTATGTGCAGTCAGTGTCAAGGGTCTTTCCTGTCTACATACATTCCCTTCTGTGTTCACCCAGTGCAGGTGATGGTGCAGGGTAGATGCAGCACAAAACTCTGAAGTGCTGAAGTTAATGCTATGCATGACTACTCGTAGGCAGCAGGATGCATAGTGTTTATCTGAACAGCTTTAAAGCAGATGTATTACGAATGGCTTTCCAAATGTGGGGCTGGATCTGAGGAAGATGAAGTCAACACAAGACTTCTTTGTGTGAACTGGAGAACTGGAAGAATGCTTCCTCAGTCAGAAATATTTGCCTTTTATCCTGTTCCCATTTGGTCAACACTGATGGACAGTGTTGTCCATCACTATGTTGTCCAGTCATGTCAATGCTGATGGATGGTACTGTCCAATAACTATGAGGAAAATCAGCTGTGAGATCGAAAGAGTAAATCCCAGATTATTTCTGAAACCTTCTGCATGTGGTTGAAGACTCAAGATACCACACTGCACAACTGTGTCCTGTCCATGGGGAGTCAAACCGAGACTGGAGGTGGCTTTCCAACTCATGACTGGCTCTGGGAGCATTTCCCATGAATGAGATTATCCACAATGCAATAGTGTGCAGGGCAAATTTCCTCTTTGCTTTACCTACCCTCCTTTCCTGGGCTACTCTCTTAATTATGAGAGATGATGGTGTAAAATTGGCTATGAACTCTAGGCCATTTATATAAGTCTTCTACACTTGGAAAGCCCTCCCCTATTGGTGGTTAAATTAATTTTTTCCAGTCTTATAAATCTAGAATAGCATAAAAGTAGAACAAAGACTACTAAGGTATAATATAGCTGAGAGCTGTCTGTGTTCATCTCAAAGACATGTTAATTCTGAAGTGTAAAGAAGGCAATTTTTATCTCGGACAACTAGTGGGTGACATTTGGGCAGGGCTTTGGTGGAAAGCCTGACCTCCCCACCCAAGATGTCTGTGGGACAGCATGAGTCTTGCATTCCTCTATGCAATAAGATTAGCCAGAGCATCAGTGAGAAGGGGGCAAAAACTTGACAAAGGAAGCATTTAAAAGAAAACTCAGAAAGTGGAGTGTGCATCCCAAAAATTCTCTCAGCATCTTCTACGCTGCTTTCTTCTGTGCTCAGTGCACAGATAGAAAAGACTCAAGGGAAACTGGGAAACTCCTTTTCCAGCACTGTGAACAGTACAGAAGCAAGACCTTGATGCAAAACATTACGGTGTTTGCATCAGGCAACTGGCTCTGAAGATAGTCAGGGTGAGCTGAGCCTATTTACTAGCAGGAAGAACAGTTGCCGCACAGGGCCACTGATGTTTTCTGCTCTCAGATCTGCACTGTGGATCTTGCCTTCTGCTTTCCTGATGAGAGGTCCTTGCATCTCTGAAGGGGCAGGTCCATCTCTGAGCCATGCTCCGTGCAGGCCTGAGGGAAGCATGCTTTCTGAACTGTGAGTTGCTGTGCTGGGTGAGGAAACACTTTAACCCTTGTGTGCTTTAGGCGAACCTCTTATTGTTGCCAATCTCATTTGTGTATTGGATTTTTCCAGAACATCTATTACTCTTGGTTTTGACCCAGACTACCTTTTCTTTCCCTGCAGCGCACAAGGTCAAGGCATAGTGCTAAAGGACTTCTGAGCTACAGCTGTAGCTTGCAGTTATAACTGTAGCGTATAGCTAAGTGAAAAGTGAAGCCAGGGAGAAAGATCTGCTGCATGATGTGAGGCTGGACCCTGACTCAGGGAGCTTGGTCCTTGTGATCAGAAATAAGGAGACATGTAAATGTGCTGGATGGTTACCTGACCATAGGCTGTGTTAAGTACTGTGGTCTATGGTGTTATGGACTGACATTGGCCAGGAATGACCAACCAGCAGGAAAGCCTCTGCTCCAGCACTGCAGGTCCGTGGGACTGTGATGTGACCAGGGCAAGCTACTACCATGAGCTTCTTACTGGCCAAGTGAGAGTGTCTCCTTGAGGAGCACCCTTTACTGCAGCTATTTGCAGGGTGAATTGGTCACTTCTGGAGAATTCTCCACTGTTGATGTCCCTATCTCTGCTTTGTTTTAGTTGATGAAAGAAGACAGCTGGTTTGTCTCCCAAATTATGATATGGCATGTGTTGGTGTCACATGGGTCTCTCTGAGCCTTTCAGTGGCAATTATGAACACCAGAGAAAGGGTTTTGAGACAGCTATGTGAATGCTTCACACACAGTTTCACATATGTAGCAAAATAAAGGAGCATTTCCCATTGCTGGTTTTGTAGCTCTGATACATCATGCCTTCTTTTGCCTCTCACCACTGGCTCTGTGACTGTCATCATCCCAGGTGAACTGTATTTTGGCTGAAAACTATGTTCTTGACCAGAAACAGTGATGCAGAAAAACTTAAATGTTTTCTTCTAACATTTAGAAACAAAATAAGCCTTCATTTTCCTGGTTACATTGATTTTAAGCTTTACATTAAGTGCAACTTCAAAGAATTATAGAAAGAAAATATAATACCAAATTAGAAGGACTACCTTGGAGTAAAGCTGTATATTTTGCTTGCTCTAAAACACTTTTTCATTTTGCCAAGACAAAACTTAGACTGATACTTCCTTTTCCAGCATGCTATTTTTTGGTAAGTGTGTGGTTTTACAGCTGAAACTTATGGGGGGAAATAGGCAGCATGAAGGAGTAGATCCAAGAGAATCTAGTGAGGTGTTTCTTAACTTCCTGTCCTCATAGCTGATAGAAGTTCAGTATTAGGAATTTGTAGCTTTTAAAACTGTACCTATGAGGAACAAAGTTTTTTCTTTGTAGCTGAGGTTTTCATTGTTTCAGCGGATTATAATCAGATAGGCTTTACCTCTGGTGAAAATCAGTGCATTTACACCATGGTTGATTTTTCTTATTTAAAACAAACCTTAAGTCTTCATCCTTTCATGTGCCCTTCCTCCTACAGCATTCACACACTTTACTGCTTGTCTGAATTTGACCCACCGGTGATGGTAGTTGCTGTTGTCGTTATTATAGTCCTGCTAAATCGATGAGTATTAATTAAGTTAAAGCAGCATGAGTGGAATAAAGTGCACAGAAAAGGCACTGAAAATACAGTTCTGAACTCACAGCTGCACCTTTTGAAAGCTGAAGTAGGTACTTTATCTGCTAGGTTACAGTCTCTGGTTATCGTCTATTGGAAATTAAAGGTATTATTTTTACCACCGGAGGGCTCCCATATTTTTCCATTAATGCAACAGAAACATATTGAACATGACTAATACTCAGGTGATAAAAACCATGAAGTTCAGACAAAGTATGTTCCCTACTCCACAGCAAGATCTGTACTCACAGGACCTTTGAGAGAAACAAGAGTGACTGCTGTATTGCTGGTTTGACAAAAGGGCAGGGCAGATCATGTGATGAACAGACTGTTATTTGCTGGTGATAGCAACGAAGCAGTATTAAAAACATGGAGTTTTATCACTGGAGAGAAAACTCTAGATCCTTAGCTGGGAGTTGGGGGGATGGCAGCTCAACAGGGCTTTGTGAGGATAACGCGAAATAACAGCTTACATGAGGTGCAGGTGTGGCCCAGAGGGAGCAATTGGTCCTACACAGAAGCACAGTTTACAAGTGAGCAGTATACGAAGTGCACTATACTATATAAAGGCATTATTGTTGTATAAGGAGCGGTTTCAGCAGGATGAGATGGAGCACTGAGGTGCCCTGGCCCTTTCCCCAACACATAGCTCTGCCCATGTGGTTCAGGAGTTGTGTTGTCTTCCTGTGACAACGCAGGGACAAGCTCTAAGCCAGTGTCAGAGACAAACCATGGGCAATGCTTCCTGCTAACCAGCAGTGCCACTGCTCCTTGACCACAAAGTCCCCCAGACCATTAACCCTGTGCCTCTCCTCATATCTGGGGATCCCAAAATTCTTGCTATTGCCTTCCAGAAGACAGCAACACGGACTTATTCTGAAATCTGGACTCAGACATGCCAAAGCAGGGAAGTTATTTGTTTAAAACATTTTTCTTTCTGAAGAAAAGGTAGATATGGTATGACCTGAAAAACGTCTGCATTTGATTGTATTTTCTCAGGAAAAAAATTTCTGAACAAGTCTAAATATTGTACTTTCTCTTTTTCTTTTTTTTTTTCCCCTCTAATAAAGTGCCTGTATTCCTTAATGGAAAGTAGTGCTTTATAGAGAAGATCTGCTCGCCTGAGCAGTGCTCTCTAGAACTGCCTGGGTTCAGTCTGTTGGGAATGGAGTCAGCACTTGAATACAGCCATGCCATTTCTGTCAACACCGAATGGTCTTTGCAGGTCTACTATCCAAAAATCAACCTAGTATGAGCCCACTAGCTAATAAAACCACAGAAGGTTACAGAACAAGGTGGTCTGTAGGCCAGGTAGCATGATTAACAGTGGGTATTTAATTGATTCTGATGTCTTCAATGATCAGCATCAGAATGGATTATTGCCTCCTAGCCCAGATTTACTGTTGACGACGTACCATGTCATACCACTAAACTGTCTTGAAGGTGATTTCTGGCCAGCACAATATCATGCAACTGCATTGCAATGACATTTTGTGACAAAAAAAAAAAAAAAAAATCAATGGCATGCTTTAGCTCACCAGCCATATAACTGCAAAGTGTCCTGAAAGGTGGCCCTTTCTAACAGGGCAACCCTGAAAATAGTGCAGGAGGTCGTTGTACCTATGCCCCAGTTGTGGGGAAGAGAATCAGCTTTAATTTCAGTTTTTATCTTAGTAAAGAAGGGGAATGTTGTGAAACAGCCACAATCTTTCATGGTAAAAACAACAAAAAAAATCCCTTATGCTTTGCTAGAAGTTTGATTTTAAAAAAAAAAAAAAAATTCCTGGGTTTTGATGTTTTCATTAAATGGAAAAAAAAAAACCCAACAACCCAAACAAACCTTAAATTTCTCTTAAAAATATCTTCCTTCCTCTCTCATTCCTTTCCTTTCTTAATAAAATGTCATGTTGGGGCAATCCAAGCCTTTACATTTAACCAAAAAGGACCTATTTTGTTTTAGTCGTGTTTAGCCCTTTTTTCTAATGTTGGTCCCCTTTTACACAAATGAAATAGTTCTGACTCATAGCCAGGAAGTAATGTTTGGAGGATGTTCAACACGAGTCCTTCAGCATTTTCACAGCTATTCTACCTGTATTTTGCAGCTGAAATGGTCTGTCAAATTGATTGGAGGGTTTCTGGCATTTTCTACTCATTCTTAAATACCACCTAGCAGGGGTGTGGGAGAAAATACCTCCCTTCAATCCTGCAGGAAAGAAATCAAGGTGCTTTATAGCCCCTTGGCTCTCTAGTTCACTATTCGGAGTAACTTATTGTTGTGGTTCACTGTCCACCAGGTTTTTTCACACAGGACTTGGTCCTGTTGGCTCTTGTGGTGTATGTGGGATGGGGCAATATGAAGGTCCTGTGCTGGGTAGTATTCACTTCTGCTCCTTGGCTTTTCAAGTTCCTACGGCCAGTTTGCTACTGGGGAATTCTGGATGAGCCTTACAGCCCTTGATTGGCAGTGACTGACAGCTGAAGTGACAGGTTGACTTCAATGCAAATCCAATTTCTCCTGGTTTATTAGTGCTTCTTGAGTACTATTTTGCAACAGTGAAGCTGGTGTGATTTGCTGAGTGAATTTACACTTCAGTGATGTGGCAAGAGCTACGGTAATGAGTGAAAGCCAGCTTAGATGAACAGCAGTGCTGCTGCCGCTTACCACTGTGACACTCTCCCACCTGGCTGAAAGTGCCACGCGTTGTTTACGTGGTATGTGTGAAAGGCTCTGGGCTCTGAGTTCATCTCTCGGGGATTGTCACCCTTCGGTGGGCATCTGTAACGGTGATGTACTGCTGGTAGTTTTGTATGCCCTGTTGACCAACTTGGGCAGAGTCTTGGAATTCCCATCTTTCCGCTGTGCAGTGTTGCTGAGCTGGGATCACCCCTTGCTACCAGAGGAAAAGAAATAGCAAAGCAAGTGTTTCCTTCCTGCTTTCCCTTTTTCTCACTACTGTGGTCTGACAGCCAACCTGACCTGCTTGGGGTTTTTGACCACCCAGTATGTACAAAAAACAAAATACATTTTGAATAAAATTTCTGGTTTCTGAAGACTTTTCTTTAAATATTTGCTTTTTTATCTTAAAGGACTTGCTAAAACTCGTTTTGTTTTAACCATGCATTTTCAAAACATGAATCTACTGGTTCCTGTTTATTAGGAAAAAAAAAAAGGCCTTTATGGTCTGGGACTGATCTCTGAAATGTATTTTTACAAAATGTGTTTTTAAATCAATTCTCTTTCTGCTGAGGAAAAAAATCCCCAACCTCTTGCTTACTGCACATTTTACTTTTGAGTGGTTAAAAAAATTGCAGTGAGAAGTGTGCTGGTTTCTGTCATGTCTAATACTGAAACGTAAGAAGCCAACCCCTGTCTTTATAGTACAGCTGCTTGGTGTGGGATAAGTAAAGGCAACAAGAGACCCCAGCTGTAGGTCTTGGGACCAGACTGTCTGCAGTGTCAGCTGAACCTCTGAGCTCAGTGCTGTGCACAACAGCAGTTCATAACAAAAACAGGTTGCAACAAGGATTTCCCCTTAGCCCTACAGGAACAGTGTGAAGCAGGTGACTGGGAAGACTGGACTGGTGGGAATACTTTTTATGAAGCTTTTTCCTTGAAACACAGTGTAGTTTCACTGAAATCAACATGTCTGGTAGGAGCATAGGAAAGTCTTCAACAACATTCTGAGAATTTCCTGAGTGGAAGTTAAGCTGTCTGATCTAAACTAGCAGAATAGAAAGTGACCCAGTATGGTTAATAAATTTGTGCTCTGGGCACACAGGGGCAAAGGGCAGAGTCAAACTCATGTCCTAGCAGAGAGTGATTCAGAAGATGAACGAGGCCATACACCACCTCCATCCAAGTGGACACTTTAACCGGCATGGAGGTACAGATCACTTCTGTTAGACCTGTTCTAGTCTGCATCAATGACTCGTAGTTGGCCCAAGCCAATGCTGGACTATCTGCCTTGTGCAAGACCTTTGTCCACAAGCCAGGCTGGTGGCCTGCCTTGGAGTGGGGTGAGAGCTGGGCCTTGGACCTAGTACTGGCTACCTGTGTTGCTCTGCACTGCAATGGCTATGAAATGTTTTGCTTTTATCCAAACCTTGCAACATTTTGTAAATACGGTATTTTGGTTTCCATGGAAGAAGTTGGGGAGTTCAGGCAACAGTTTGCTGGGACCTGATGTTTTGTCTGTTCCTTTCTTCTGTTTTCTTCTTGGAGATCTTTGGGCATGACTTTCCAAGCAGTGCTGGGGCCCATTCTTTGTCCCTTGGCTGAATGAATCTCTCAAGCAGTTTTGAGACGCTCAGCCCTTCTGTCTGATTGAATTTCATTTCCCTGTTTTGCTGCAGTCTTGCCTTTCTCCTTGTTTTGCATTCTCCCTTAATCCATCCTTCAATGTGATGTCAATCACCTCTTTAAAAATCTAGACATGCCACTTTAGCCTACCTTCCAATCTGGTCGTAGAAAAGTCATAGGTGTTTGCTGTGTCTTCTGCACACACCTGCATGATGCTGCAAAACTCCCTCTGTTAAAGAAACAGGGTTTCCTTAAGGGATTTGTGCATATTAGGTGGACTGCTGGCAGCCACCACACACATGTAAAGAAAACTTGCATATGAATGTAGCTTTCTGCCTCAGGTGCAGGCTTCTTGTAAGACTTCGGCTTCCGTTTGAGGAACAGTAATATACCTTGTTTGGTCTGAACATCCTCTGCTTACACAGGCAGATGGCTGATTTGTGAGCTGATGACTTTTTGTTACCACCGTGTTTGGGCAGCACAACGTAAAGGTTAATTATTTTCAGGGAAGTCCAGAGTTGTGATTCTGGCTTTGACTAAGCAAGCACTGTGGTGCTAACCCTTGGGGTACCAACAGAGACAAGTCTGCATGAATTTGCAGGTCTCCAGCCCTTAAGTCTCCTTTTGAGATTTGAATTTTGTCCTGCTGGCCATTCACTTCTTCTTTACAATGTCCCATTTCTCTCATCTAAATTTACCCTCCTCTTCCTTGTGCCAGGTTAGCCTTGGCTTATGTTTAGAGAATTTCCTTTGAGATTGGCCCATCCTGTCTTTTCTTCAATATGGATTCTTGTTTTCATGTCCAATTGCATCAACATCAAGGTATCCCTATATATTTTTCTCACAGACACTGGGGCATGCTCTTATGGGTTATGGTAAAGCAATGCAGGACCTCCCCTGAGAGCTCACTGTCCAAACAAGCTCCATGGCTGCAGTGACAAGAAGTAGAGCCCAGCTCACCTGTCATCTGGACCAGCGCATTGATTGTGAGCTTCTCAGTACCTCCTTTCTTGGCAAGCATTTTTTTGCTCCCCAATCTTCCTTAATATATGATCACCCTCTCCCTGTCTCCCCAAGGCCTCCTCAAGTCCTTTGTTTTTTATTCCAGGACACTTGTACTGCATTTCCCTGTTCTTTATTCCTTTATTACCTCTTGCTGCAAAGTCCTTGCCTCACCTAATTGCATTATGGCTTGGATCCATCTGTATTCTTTCTCTGGGAACATTCCAGCATGCTGCTCTCCTCCCTTTCTCAGTCTGAGGCTTCATCTCTTGTATAACTTTTCATGAGCTTCATGCAGCAGATGTGAGTTGGGGTCTCAGCCTTTCCTCATTGCCACCTGTCCTAAGGTTGCATTTTGGGCCACCCACCAGGCTGGTATGTCTACTACATGTGGCTGCTACATTCTTTTGACATTAGTGTCTTAGGCAAAGTTATTTGGGCCATTAATGTGATGACTTAGCCTAGTATTTTTGTCTAGTTGGCTTCTTTCCTGTTGCTGTTTTATCATCTTTACCCCACAAGTCTGTATGGAAAGGGGGCAGGACACTGTTCGGGTGGGTGTCTGAGAAGTACTGATGTTTGGCCTCTGGGGTTGTGGTGGTGAAGGCCACTTGACTACCCCTCTCCACAAACATGTGTGCCAGGCGGTGTTGGCAGGTCCTCTTGTTTGGTTTCATTTGTTTGCTTTTTGTGGTTTTTTTGTGAAAAGCCAGCAGTAGCAGCAGCAGCAGCTGTACGGCAATGGCACAGCCGCTCTATTCCTGGCCAAGAACCCTGTGAAATTAATCCACATCTCGCTGAAATCCTACCCCGCTTTCGGGTCACTGCCTCGTTCCGGCACCGCGGAAGGCAGGGATCCCGCGATGATTTATTACTAGCCCCAACGCACATATTATTATGAAATGAGTTTATTACACTCTAAATCTCCTGTTAATGTGCTACTGTTTTAATCCCTTTATCCAATTTTCAGTCTCTCAGGCTTGGCTGCTGTTCACTTGCACAAAACTCTCCATTCTGAAGGTTTTATTGTACGATATCCATATCCATTTATCCTGCTTTAAGGCTGCAGTGCTGAGACTCTGGTGAGGAGGGGGAGCATGAGAAAGGGATGGGAGAGGCAGGAGGGGATGGGCCAGGGGCTGCATGGGGAAGAGGAAGAGAGTGGTCTGGCTTAGCCTGTAAAGGTATGGAAAGGAGTTGAAGTGGGTAGAGGAAGACGGGGGCGGGGGGGGGAAGAGGAGCAGAGCTGATTTTAAGGGCAGCGGCAAGGATAGCTACCCAGTTGAGGAATGAGGGAGCAAAGTGAAGGCACTTTGATAAATCATATAACAACTGCATAAGAGAGGAAGGGGCCTTAGCCTCTGCTTTGAGACCACCATGAATCAAACAGCTGTAGAAGTGGAGAAAAGAGAGGGCAGAAAGAGAGCAAAGACAGAAAATGAAGAGAAAGGGTAAAAGGAAGAGTATGTGGAGGGATGGGAGAGGAGGAGCATGAGGCTAAGTGGGGAGGGTGTGAGGAAGGAAACCTGGGGGGAAAGGGCTGGGGGACCTGGGGGACCAGGGTGCAGAGAGCATGCTCTGGGATGCGCAACAAAAGGGTTTGGGCAATGGACCAGTGAGAGGAATCACATTCCTGATTTCCCCCATCAGTAATCAGGGACCAGCCGCAGCATGGACAGAAGGAAATGCCTCACAGAAGTTTCTGTGAATCAGATCAGTGTTGCCATGGGGAGGTGTCCCTCAAGGATCAACACTCCCCCCCATGCCTATGTACTCAGCCTTCCTCCTCTGCAGCCTGGGCCCTCCAGGCTGGTGACTGTCCCAGCCAGCTATTTGGTGATGCCCCACTGAAGGGACAAGGTGATTCTTGGCATTTCAGATCATTGGCTGGAGGGAGTTTGCTCTGCAGTGTTGTGGCTGGTGATGAGCATTGAGTACTTCCACTCAGCCCTCAGACCAAAGAGGCATGGCTGCAGTAGACTTGAGACAAGAAAATGGGTCTCAGAACAGATCCCTAGAGACAGCCCTCCACTCCACTGTGGCAAGTGCTACAGTAGGTGCTACTTTCATTTACTCCAGCTAAGGATCCAACCTAGAGTCATACCCAGTACCTAGTGAAATCCAATAGACAAACCTATGCTTATCCAGCCCTGCTGTTGGCTCCAGCTACGTGTGCAGCAGAATAAAGAAGCTGCCTGAGCCGTAAAGCAGCATTGCATCCCCCAGCTGATGGTGGGAAGCTTCAGAGGCAGCAGCGTGTGGTTGCCTGCAGAAACGAGGCAGGATGATTGGGTCCCACGCCCAGCTCTGCTGTTGGTTTGCTGTAGTGCTGAGGTACTTGCAACACCTCCACGTGTCCAGCTGCAGGATAAGCACAGTGACCCTAACCTATCTGGTCCTTTTATAGGTAGAAAGAAATAGGTTGATGCATGCGGGCTGGTACTTTGTGGCTTGCAGGAACCTGTGGGGAGAATGCTATTGCATGAGATTTATTTTTTTTTTTTAATCTAACTCCCTAGGTTGCATTAAAAATCACAGCCACAGAGCATGGTGATAAACGTCTGCACTAGAATGTTCCTCTGCTGTGTTTTGCCCTCTTGTTGTACAGATCTATGACATCCTATGCACTGTCCAGTAGATACTTGTGCAAAAATCTGTTACATTTTGCACAGAAGAATACATAGCAGAGTGCAAGGTCATTAATTTCATTTCTGATGAAGTGCAAATCTTTATGGCTTTCCCCCCAACACACTTCATTGTACATATAAAACAAAATAAGAATAAAATGTATGCGCAAAGTTTGAAAATGAAGATATAGAAGAAGGGAACACAGCTAAATAAAACTCCCCAAAACTTCTTTGGGAGGAGTGGAAAAATCCCCAAACTTTAAGCCAGAATAAAGAAGCAAAGAGATTTGCTTAAAATAGCACGAGCTCTTGTGATGGAACTGCTGAGTAGCTAATGTCCTTGGCTTTTTTAGCTAGCCAGTTATTTAAAATAGCTCCTGCCCATAGTGTTTGCTTTATGGTGTTCTTCTCCTTCCTTCCACCTATTCTCTTTCATTTTCTCCAGAGAAATATTTTATCAGATCTAGCCACTGAGAGTAGGAGAGACAGAGATTAAATGAGATGGTTAGGCAGCTAATGTTTTCGGTCCATGAGAGGGATTCAGAAGCTGAAGAGGCTTCTTGTAGTTCAGCCCATGCTGGAGAGCTGGACTTGTTGCAACTCTGGTGTGCACACAGGATTAGTTGAGGGAAGGGAGTATAAAGTAAGAGAGTATAAGGTCTCCAAGGGTCTGCCAGTCTGGTCCCAGCCCTGCTTCCAGTCTCACCACCTCAGGGAAGTCCAAGACCTGTTCTGTGCCTCGGTTTCCCTTCTGTACGAGGTGATAATGATTTGATGGAGGGTTCTTGGTGGATCAGTCTGAAGTGCTTGAAGATGAAGAGGTCTGCTAACAGCCAATATTCATTTGGATCTTGCAGCCAATGTAGGCATTAGGTCTTTAATAGGCAGCAAAAGCCTTCCTCTGACCTTGGTGAGGTGCTGGGTCCTGTCCTGTGTTTCATGGGGGACTGGTGGGCTGGGGCAGGTGAAGAATTAGAGAAAGCCACCAGCAGGAGAGCTGTGCCTTGGTGTTCATGCAGCCCAGCTGAAGCCAGCGACCATGCTCGGGGATCCTGCCAGGTCAGGATTTCATTAGGCCCCTGGTTCTCCTCTCATTGCAACACCCAGCTGGGTTCATGGCGGCCCTTTCTGAGCTCTGCCATTGAGCCCAGCAGATAGCCCTACCTTGCTAGCCTTCCCTGCCCTCCTCTTCTTCCCCCCTCCTGCTCCCCCCTCCACCCCTCGCCCTGCCTAGCTGTCTGCCCTGCTCCTCTGCATTTTCCCACTCCTCCTTTTCTCCCCCTCTTCCCGTGACTCCAGCTCCTGCTTCCTTTTTGTCTCACACGCTCCCCCTCTCCCGCTACCCTCCCACATCCTTATAGCCTCCCCCACACACACTCCCGCGCTCTCCCTCTCATGTCGAGGACTTGCCTCTACTCTCTGACACAGAAGCCTGTATCACTTCCAAGGCTCCTGCTGTCAGCTGGGGAATAGATAAAGATAAATGATATTATGTTAAATTCCACTTAATGACAAATTTTTAATTTTCTGAACATGGTCATTTTCTGGCTAGTGAATCAAGTGTAGGGAGCTAATTACATGAAGATCTGAACAAAAATAACTCCTAATTTTCAAGGATAATGGAAGAGAAATGTTGGAGATTAATGGCACTATTTATCTTTTTTAAATTTCTATCTTTCTCTGTGATAGCACTGCTCCCCAAGGAAAATATTCATAAAATGAAATTGAAGTCGTAACTTAATAGGTTATTAAAATTTTTGAGTGCATATCACTTTCCTTCCGCCGCACTGTAAATTTAAATTGAAGTTTGCGGCTCCTCGAGTCACCAGCGGAGTTTTTTTTATGATGGCACAATAGAGGGAAACATGCATCTTTGTCAGGAGGTATTTGCTATTCTAATTTTATGGCAGGCCGGATTATCAGAAAGGAATGTCAGAGCACGGGGAAGCTGACAACACTACAGCCTTCAGCCATGTGTTTCCATTAACGCCCAAAGCCGTCCAGGGGTTTCTCTGGACTGTTATTTTCCATTTCAGTCTTTTATCTTGATTTAAAGTGAGGGCGCCGAAAATTCAGCTCCTGTCATTTTTCTCACTCTCTCTCTTTTTCTCACTTTCTCCCTTCCACTCCTTTTTTCTTTTTTTCTTTCTCTGCCTCTGCTCACTGCCTCTTCCATCTTTTTTCTTGGTTTTTTCCTTTTTTTTTTTTTTTTTTTTTTTGTTGTTGTTAATCCTCCCCCCAGTCTCTGGCAGGAGATCCTCTCTCTGTGTCCCCATCCCTCCCCCACATGTCTCTGGTCCTTTGGGTGTAAAGCTCCAGGGAGCGATGTCTGGGAGTGGGGGCAGGGAGGATATTTTTCCTCGGTTCTCGAGGAAATCAGCTGCCTTAAGGCTCTGTCTAGGAGCATGGCACACAGGGCTTCCTAGGCAGCATATCGGGCCATGGTTTTAGTTGAGTATAAATTTGATGCTCATCTGGGCTGTGTCAGATGCCAGTGCCAGGGATAAGGTGCTTTGTGGTGTCAGATTCCGCTACCTTAGCGGGAGGCAGCTGGAGCAATGGACATGGGCAGCACATGAGGGAATATTCAATCCTTCTTTTCCACCAGCTTGCTCCGTAGCCTAAGCCACCTCACTTCACCTGCTTTTCCCTGGCTGGTTTGCACCATGGGGCAGAGCCTTTTACTTTGTGCCTGCCCTGGTGTGATGCTGGAGTTTCCAAGCCACCGCTCAACTCCGCTGCAAGTCAAGGCACTCTTTAGCAGGGTTCAACACACCAAGGATGGGGCTGCTCAAAGCTGGACAGCTCTGTCTGTGCATGTTGCCTCTTTGGAGGTCTCCCTCACCAGTGTGACCTGTTCCTCTCTGGCCATATCCCTTCTCTTTTTTCCAGCAAGAATATGTTCACTTCTGAGGCTCTGAAGGTTTTAAACCAAAACCGGTAAAAAAGCCAAGACTCCTCTTAAATGAAGGTTCAGCTCTCCCTGAATCACCAGCCTGGTACAGTTCCTCTTGGCTGAAGCGGATGAGCCTGGGCTCGGACAGCAGGGATCCGCTTTGGGCTTCTGAATGGGAAGGGGACAAGGTGTTTCTGCTGGCCCCAGTCTCTGCACACCTGGGATCTTTCATACTCTGTGCAGGTGGAAGGTTTGGGTTGTCTTTTTGGTGGGAGGTTTTGTTCAGCATGTCTAAAGCCAAAGCCAGTAAACTACAAAACAAACCCCTGTTGGCTTCAGTGTAGTCTTCTTTTTATTGCCTTCTGGGGTTGTTGAATCTGATAGGTTTTCTTCCACTAAAGGATGGCTAAACCTCTGTCCTTCGATACCTCCCTCTCCAAATTCATATGTCCTAAAATGTCATGACTCCAGATGCTGAAGTTTGAAGAGAAGCAGCAAGTATCACAAGGCCTAGAATAAAGCTAGGAAGTTGGGCATCCACAGCAAGCATCCCAGTTTTTGCCAAGGTCTAAAGGGACTGTGACAGCAGTGTCCTCTTCACATGCTTCACTTGGACCTCAGGGCTGTGTGTGCCTGGAAGCCGGGGTATTGTGGTGCCCAGTGTGGCAGTGCTGACAAGGAATATAAATGCCAGCACCTCTGGAGATGACTACCTGTGCAAACTACAGGGCACACAGCAACTTGATGTTTCTGCTTGGGATCTGGTCATGCAGCCCTAGTCTCCTCAAAACTGCTACCTTGAAGGGAACTGGACGTATACCAGGCCATTCTGGAAAATGTACCCTGGAGGCATGATCCCAGTGGAACCAGTGTCTGTTGGACAGATGTCACCATTGTCCCTGGTGCCCAGCCTGTGTGGGAATATATCATAGAATGCCCCCATCCCTTACACTCCACCCATGGACAATGACACTCACCCAGCCCATGCTTGCTTTACTAGATCAAATGCACACATCTCTCCTCTGTCCAGTCTGAAGTGACACATTTGACTGGAGTGAGAAAGTATCAGTTCCTGCTGGCGTTGCTGCTCTTGGCCAGAAAACAGGTCACTTTTTTGGAGGGCCCCAGTGAGGAAGGTGCTGCAGAAAAGCAAGGGATGTTCTGGAGTCCTGCCAAGAGGCAGAAAAGCCGATGGCTTGGCACAGCTGGCAGCAGAGGACATGCCCTGTGAAACTGGCCAGGTCCTGACACTGCTCCATGCTGCATGGTATGCTCTGTTAATCCAAGGCAAGAGAAGAAGCTCTAGGGTTCAGGTATTTTCTTGGCAGCTCACCTTTGCACCTAAGAGAGCTCTTGTCTCCTGGCTGCACAAGGAATGTGCCAGCCGCACTCTGCTGTGCACCTGCGGGCTGGAGAGGCTGGACCATCGGTGTCTCCCTGCACTGCTACATCCTGCTCTCCCTGATCAGCAGCAGAGATGGGTTTTCAGAAGGAGCTCTGGAGAGCATTCCCACAGATCTTGACTTCTGCAAGAAACAGGGAATAGGGGAGTTTTTAGCAGGGCCTACTCTTGCCCTGTAACTCAATATGCTGGGTATGTGCTTTCTACCAGAGGTCTTAAGTTTGTCTTAGACGTGAGTGCTGATTTGCAGTTTGGAGCTGGGATATTGTGCAGACCCTTCTGGACTGAGTGTCTATTCTATGATGCCTGTGAATGGTTTGTATTTGATGAGTTTCCTCTCTTCTGTTCCCTTGTTCCTAAGCTGGTGGCAGATGTCACAGTGTACCAAGAAAGACAGGCAGCCTGGTGCTTAGGGGACCCTGCTTCGCCTGTCTCTGGTTCTCAGGCACATCTCTCAGAGATTTTGTAAATGGCTGCCAGGTTTCTCCCCTACCTCAGTTTCCTTGCCTATGTGATGAGGATAAAGGATGCTTTCCAAAGGCACCTGAGGCTTTTACCTCTTGATCTCTGTGTGATATTCAGAGTCCTGTGGACCATGATGGAGACATGCTAAACCAAAGTTAGACCTTCAGCATAACAGCGTGTTCTCCTTTCCCTCACCCCCGCCTTCTTCGCTGATGCAAGCAGCTTTGGAAAACATGGGTCCTTAAGGGATGAGGAATGAAATAAATGCTTTTACATTTTTCAGCTTCTCTTATTTTCCTTGCCCATAAGAATTCTGAGCAACAAATGAAACACGACCGCTATCTCTATGACTGATCTATTTGTATAATTCTGTCTATGGACTCAGACCCCAGAAGACACATCCAAGGAGGGAGGGTGTAGGTGGGAGGGAAGCTATTTATCCCCGATAGAAACTTTTATGTTGGTGTTGATGACAGTTCTTTTCCATTGTGCAGGGAAGGCCAGGATTTGAGTGGAGATGTGAAATCTCCTGGGGAACAGCGTGGTGGCAGAATGGAAGTGGAACATGTAGGAAAGAGTGGGTTTTGTCCTTGGGAAAGCACCAGTGGATCAGATGCTGTGCTGGGCTGGCATGGGAAGATGCTGGTGGGACAGGGTCTGTGAGGCCAGGAGGTCCCTGCTGGTGTAATGAAAGATGGCTCCATTGTGCCTGCAGTGTAAATTAGCAATGCACCCTTTGTCATTGCTGGACCAGACAGTTTTGCCTACGCAGGCACTGGTGGCTTTCTGAGCTGCCTTCTTACAGCTTTTCCTCTCACTGCCTTCTTCCCCTCACCTCTTGTAATTGATTTGATCTTATTAAATTGATACGTAGATGTGAGCTGGCCAAGCCATAGTAAAGCAGCCCCGACCCTGGGAGGCAGAGGAGCATCCTACCTCCCTTTGCCAGACAACGAGGCTAGTCAGCCCTCGGTAATTGAGCTTTAATAGACTCTGAGAGGGATGTAGCTCTCCAGGGAGTGGCCTCAGCTGGCAGTCCAGGGGGTACGGTGCCTATTGAAAAGGGCTTTCGTGACAGCGGGGAATGGTCCTCGCTCCGTGCCGACAGATGAGGCAGAAGAAGAATTATCAACAGGAAACACTGGACACTCAGCCAGCGCTCCTGCGCGAGTCAGCTGGAAAACCTGCACATGGAAGTCTGAGGTCTCTGAGTAAGGATGTACACTGGCATTATTTGGTGCTTGATTTCTAGGGTCCTGTCCCCCTCCTCTGTGTTTCTTGTGCACTTTCTGTATGCTCTGATCACTAATGCCTGTTTTTCTCCATCCCCTGAGACATTCTCACCCTAGTATGTTGTTTTTCTGTCCACCAAAAAGATATTCCTTAAGGTCACCCCTATCTAAGTGAGAAAGTAAATTCTCCCTGAAGGCTGAACTTCTTGCCATGGGACTGATTCCCTGATGGGCAGATAAGAGATTCTCCAGCTCGAGATGTGGAGGAGGCTCAGAAGACAGGCAAGCCACACTTCAGCACTGCTGACCTCTCCCATTGAACTCACCATTTGACTAAGAGAAGTCTCTTTCTCTTCTGTCATTGAAAGAAAGGTAGCCTGCAATGTTTTAAAAGAATGAAATCCCCAAACCAAATGCACCTGGCAACTGCTCTTGTTTTCTAGTGGAGCTGGAGGCAAAGTGCTGAAGCTGAGCTGAGCCTGGAACCCCCCAACCCAGCCTCTGGGTCCTTCGCCCCCGGCACAGGGTGACGCCCTTGCGTGAATGTTGTCTGTTCTCTTTGCAGGCCCTTTCATTGGAAGGATAAAGTTTTTTCCATCGAAGTGTCAGTAAGATTCAGAGAAGTGATACAGACTCACCTTGCCACTAAGATTGGCTGTCTCTCAAGTTTATGAATTCTTCTCAGATGAATTAGCAGGTGATTTCCAGATGTGTGTCCTGTTCATTAGACATGGCTGCTGTTATCAGATTTCATGTGATGTTCCATGTACTAAGAGCGGTTTCTGTGGGATTTTATGACTTAGCACACATGTAATACATGTTCCATAAACAGCACCACCTGTATAATCATGTGTACCACTGTGCTTTTATGCCACTGTCATGTGAGCTCCCCCCTGATTTGCAGGAGTGTTTCCTGCTGCCTTCACGTATATTCTGCAGAAGTGTTTTTGTTGGTTTAGAGGTCACACACACTTTCCAGCTCATCTGGTTTGTGTCTTTCACCTGAAAGCACGTCCACTCCTGAGTGAATTCCACAACCATCACAAGCAAGCCAGGTTCAGCTTGGAAAAGGAGATAATGTGTGAGTATTTGAGCAGCAATGAGATGAAAGGGTATGTGGGGGTTATTTAGGCTGGATCATACGGGCAATGGAAGAAATAAATGCATAAATTAAGAATACTTAGCACATACTATCTGCAGTCCTTAAAACATCTCATATAGATGGAAATTTGATCTAGGCAGGAAATAATGTTTTTTCTATGAGAACTTGTAAACTGCAGTTACTTCTGCTCCAAAATGCAATAAGAAGTAAAAATATGTAATGCTTTCACAAAGGAATAATTTGAATCTTGTCCTGACCCTATCTCCTTCTCCCTATACCCTTGCCCCATAATTTTGTATCAGATCAAATGAAATGTTTTGTTCCCAGTGCAACTTTTTATCATTTGAAAGTCTCTTTTAAGCCTAAATGGTCTAGAACTTAAAAATGGAAACTAATTTTCTATCATAAAGCAAATGTTTTGTTTAGAAAATGTCAGAGCTGGATGTTGCCATGGTTCCACAACTTTTTTAGTGTTCTTCCTGCCCCGCCCCCCCCCCCCCCCCCAAATGGTTTCTGGAAGTGATAGGTGTTAGAAATTGACCCCTCCCTTTGATTTTAATGAGTTGGTCATTTGGGAAGTAAGACGTTTTCATGAAAAATTTGCACATGGCTCTAGAGGAAAAAAATTCGTGTTTCTTAGTATTACCAGTTCTGGAGGTTTTTATTTTTTTTTTCCACACCATCCCAACATTATGTGGTCAGGTGAACAGTGAGCTTCAAGCTCAGGAAAAGAAAGAAACTTCTTTCTAAATCTTGTAGAAAAGCATGGAAACTAGAGTCCCATAGACCGGGTTCTCTGAAGGCGTGTGAGTCCTCCTGCATGTGGCCCTATCCTTCTTGAAGGTGTCATGATTTTTTAAAACCAATCTCATCTTTTTGGAACAGGGAGATGGTCTGATTCATCATTTTTAAGTGCTTAGTTTTAACAATACTGCATTATTCCCAGATAGCAGATGGGGAGATGGAGAAATGTGGTGAATTGCCAGCAGCAGAGCCAGAAACAGAACCCAGATGTCCTGGTCTTGTGTCGAAGCTCCCTGGTCTCTCCAGGAGGGCAATGAGCAGGCTTGCAGTGCAGGGGGATCTTCCTCCCAGCAAAAGCGAAGCCCTGATGGGCAGGGTGAATCCCCTCCGTGGACACCGGAACACCGTCTGTCCGTCCGTCGGCACAGTCCTGCCCTGATGCAGAGAGGAGGCAGGGCGGTCCGGTGGGTCCCTGCCAGCTTTGTTGTCTGTGTCCCCATGACGTTGTCTGCGTGCTCTGTAATCTCACTGTGCGGAGCGGGCAGGTCAGCTCACGCGTGCCTTTTCCACCTCGCTGCGCGTACTGCACAGGTCAGCTCGCCTGTGGTTTAGCGTGGCTGTGGGAAGCTGCCGGCTCCCGTGTTTAGCTGCCTTCAGGCCTAGCTAAGCCGAGGCAGTGTTTGGCTCCCCAGCCACAATCTCTCGTTAGAAAGAAATTAAAAGCCACTCAATTTTGGCTAATATCCCTCTGTAGGCCTTTAACTCCACCTGTGACTAACCCATTCATAATAGCTCTGTTTTAGTGGCTTGGGTTGATGTATCCTCGATTAATTTGGGAGGAGAGCGGCAGGGCCATATCTCTTTGTCTCCCCCTCTCTTACTCCCTGTCCTGCAGTCTGTCTTCTCCCGCTATTTCACCTCTGCTATCATTTCACCATTCATTCACCCTCTTCTCCCCCTCTCACTTTGTGGTGTTTTCTTCCCCAACTCCTCTTTGCCTGCCTTTCCCCTTTGTTCTCCTCATGTCCTTTAACCTTCCTCCTCCGGCTCTTCCCTCCTCCTCTTTTTTTCTTGGCTGGTATTGCTTCCTTTTCCAGCTTTTCCTTCCCTTCTCATCCCTTTTCTCCCTCATTTGGACCCCTTTCTCTGATCCTCTCCCCCCACACCTCTCCTTTCCACCCTTGCTGTCTCTTCCTCCTTCCCTGGGTTTCAGATGCTCGCGCGATTTCTCTCCCTCTTTGTTTCAGGCACCCCCACCCCACTCCCCACTCTCGATTATTATTAATGATAAAGGCTAAAACATCACATCAGTAATTTCTGAGTGAGTTTTGCAATGAAGCTGGGGCCTTATCAGCCCCTCCCGAGTGCCACAAATTTTACTTTTGCAATTTCACGCCTTTGGTTATTATCACGCTGCTTCGTCCCTGCTCTGCCTCGCGCTTTCCCTCCCCCCCTCCTCTGGAGAGAGTACTTAAACTTGTTTTCATTCCCTTATTCTTTATTTTTTTAATGTCCACTCTCTCTGGAGCCAGTAATGTTCTTCCTCTTTTTTCCTCTCCCATTTTCTGTTAATTCTGTGCCATCTGCCTTAGCATCTGTTAAAAATAAAATTTCCCTCACAATGAGAAGCCCTCCCTGCCTTGCCTCCATCCCCTCCCCCACAGCCTCAGCCCCCCTACTTTTCCTACCAGGGTTGTTGGAGGCTGCCGCTCTCCCTCTTGGGGTACCTCTTCATCCCTTTTCCCAGCTCCCCACCTGCCTTCCTGGGCTGGCTCAGCAGCATCTGCTGAGCGATGGGGTGGGAGTGGGAGGAGAAGGGATGAAGAAGGTGGTGCTGGGTGCAGCTGAATTACTGTCACCCCACATGTGCATGCGTGTGTGTGCGTGTGCACGGGTCTCTTACATGTGAGTGTTTCTGTGAGTTTGGGCAGGGTACGACGAGCACCGATATGGTGAATCAGCGCTGGGTCGAAGGGTGAGTTGTCTCCCTGAGAACAGGAGAGGGTCTGGCCGCTGTGTAATGCACCGACTCTCCACCATCCATGCTCAGCGGGTGAAGGCTGTTTTGACCAGATCTGTGGTCAGGTGTGGATTTGGCCACTGTAGAGCAAAGCTTCTACCAACCTAGTTCACATGAGCATGAAGAAAATTTCCTTGTCCAGAAGGAGGCTTTGTTGAGTTTTTTCAGAGTGATTTCCTTTTATGGCCAAGTTTAGAGTAAGAAGTGGGCTAGGCCTCTGGGACTTCCTGCTTCCATGAAGTTCTTGGCTGTGGGTCTGATACACGTGAAGCCTCCCTCTGGCACAGTGCCTTGGAGGGGCTTTGGTTGGTACTTCCCATGGGCAGCTTTTTGGGGATAAGGAGGAGATAGAGGCTCTGGTCCCCATTAAAAGTTTCTGTTGTGGTTTCATGTCTGACAGCTTGGTCCCTGCAGCAGGAGGTCGGATCCCTCACAGTCTGTGGGACTCATGAGCTGGGCTCTGGGAACTGCCTCATGTCAGTACTCACTTGTCCCTGATCCAAGTCAGGCCAGAGTTTGAACCGGGATGTGGGTCTTCCACCCTGCTCACCCACACTCTGTGGCCCCTGGGACATGTTTCAGTATCAGGCCCTTCCTCAGGTCATTCAGGGTCTTTGGAGGGTGGTTAGAGCACAGTGTTTGAGAGATTCTTAGTTCATGACACACGGCATAAATATTTGCAAAACTGCTGACAGCAGACCCCTGCTCACCAGCCACTTCCTTAGGCTGTCACTCCCCAGGGGCCTTCAGCTTCTCCTTTCCCCGTGATGCAGATAAAACTTTTTTAAAATGACGTGGATTAGCATCCCTTCTGCTAATTCTACCATGTGCTCATCATCTCTGAGATACGGCCTCAAGACTTTCTCATTTGTGCATGCCAGGAAAAGCATACTGTTGTGCACGAGTTTACCTGACTGTGTGTGTTTATGTGTGTGTTTGGGTTACGGACTTGCATCCAGATGTTGAGGGTATGCATATGAGCCATCAGGCATATCTATATGTCCAGCTGTAGATGCCTTCAGCGATGAACTGTTACCTTTGCGGATCTGGATGTGTGTGTATTTATCTCTGAATCCACGAGTGGCCAGCAGGTGCATCTGTGTGTGTAAGCTTGGGTGTTTGCTCTGTGCACGTCTGAGTGTGTGCCTATAGCAGGTGCATTGGTGGGAGCGTACGGGGGCCCGGCTCCCTTGGCAGGTGTCTTTGGATGCCAGTGGATATGGGAAAGGAGGGTGCAGGGCCACCTGCCATCCTCCGTACATGCCTGCTCTGAGCCAGAGGGTGTGAGTGAGCAAAGTGCGCGTAGAGGGAGACCCCGGCAAGTTTACACGGAGCAAATCCCACCCTGCGTCTCCCTGCAGTGCCTCCATTAACAGCCACACTGAAGGGGCTCAGAAGCAGCGTGATTCTGCTCCAGCACAATAACCTCTGTGGCTTTGATAACAACAAGCCCCCTTAAGCCCTCTTCCTCCCCCCCCCAGCTCCCCTTTTCTCTCCCCTGCTCCCTTTGAGCCCTGCCGACAATAGGCAGGCCTGCTGCAGTGCTGCCCACAGCCCGGGCAGGCACACAAAGCCGCCGAGAGCTTACAGGAATTCTTTGGCAGGCTGCTGGTTGCTGCGGAGAAGAAGAAGGGCCCTTCATACTCGGAAGCTGTCTCATTGCCCCTGGCCCTATTCTCTTCCCGTGTTTGATAGACACTGAGCCACGGTAATCTCTCTCTGCCCCGAGGGGAACAACAGCTTTTGTGAAACAGATTTTTACAAACTGTTTTGACCCCACATCCCCGGCCCCCCCCGCCTCCCCCCTTCCCTCCCCTCCAGTTCACTGGCTGTATCAGTGTCACATAATTAAATCAGCTTTCCTGTTTGCCTCTGCTTCCTGCTAATTGTTTGCTCACAGCTAGGATTAGCAAGTCAGGGTTATTTTTCACATATCCTCACACAGGTTTTTCTGCTGCAGGAGGCCACTTCATGGTTCTTGGCCTCCTTACTAGCCTGCTCCTCATGCACTATGGACAAACAACTCTGTGCGCCTCGGAGATGCAGGGAGATCACTGGGCTTCCCAAAAGACCACCTGGTGGTTCTGCATGCTGGAGAGGGGAGAGAATCTGCATCAGTATTTTTTTCACTGACTTTTGCAAAACAGGCTGAAGATTTTCCATAAGGAGAAGCAGTTTGAGAGTGGGGGTGACCCCACTGGGCACCTGGTGAGCCTAACACCCATTCTACAGATCAAGTTGCAGCTCAGGATCTGCTCAAATGAGGAGCTCCTCAAATGGAGGCTCGTGATAATCCCTTTGGGAACTGCTGAGCCACACCATTTTAATGGCATTAGCATGAGGGGTAAGCCTAAAGCAAATACTTGGTGTCACTATTGCAAGTGCATCACAGTGTAAGAAATTATCTCCCATTAGCTAAGCCCACATAGCTGCTCGGGAGCCCCACTTGCAGCCTGCCCCAGCTAGGAGGCAAAATGAACTGGCTTACACCACCCTTATGGTGTCTCTTCACTCTGCAATTCACAGAGGCTAGAAGTGGGTTGCAGAGCTCAGCTAACAGATTGCAAATGGTTAAGGCATAGTTACATCATCTTTTATGGGCCTGGACTTGGATCTTCAAGGCTGATCAAAATGCTTGAATAAAATATCTTGTTTCAGAAGGAGGAAAATAATTATTTGATTAAGCTAATTAGTGCAGAAAGTATCTTTTTGCAACAAACACTTGGAAAAATACACTTTGATTTTCAGGAAGAGGGAGCAGAAGTTGTAAACCATCATACTCTGCTGATGTGGCCTTGGTCTTTCAGGAGACCATGCGATTTTAATTTTGTTTATGTATAGGGAGAAATTTGTACTGAAATCCCTCAAATGTGGAAGAAAAGTTTACATAAACATAACCACAAGATTCTATTTTTCACCTACTTTTTTTCAGGGTTAAAAACCTCTCCTTTTCTGGTGCTATTGATTACTCTTTCATTCCTTGATGGCAGGGGCTAAGAATCTAAAGTGGCTTGAAATATAAATTTAACCGCTATTTCCTTTTTACTCCATGCTAAGCAGACCCAAAAAATTTTAGCTGGACATTTGAGGGCTCTTGGCTAACTGACAGAGTAGTCTTGAAGATAGGAAATTTTTTTTCCCTGTGGGCCCAGAGGTTAATAGTAATAATAATAACAACAACAACTAAAATATCAGTCTTGTGTCCTCTATAAAATTTCTGTAGGTGCTTCACGCTGAAGGCTTTACCTGAAAAGAAAACCTTTCTCTTTCATACAGACCTTTTGACTTTTCACTGCAGCTGCTCTCTGACTCCAGACTGCTTGGGTGAGTAATCCTGGGCCCTTGGTATTCCCCAGCTACCCTGAATGGAAATGCCCAACATTTCCTCTTTGCCACATTTTCTGTTGGGAGATTTCCCTGCTCTCAGTGTTCTTAAGTCCCCGTTGGTTCAGTAGGGATCCTGTCTCTGATAATTTCCAGGTGGGAAAATGGATTTAGTAGGACGGGCTTGAACAGGAAGATGGCTAATACACTAAGCCCTGCGTATTAAAGACAGATTGCTGTTTTACCAGGCTCCCAACACTTCACCACACTGGAAGCGTACCACTCAGAAGTAGTTTGTGAAGGCACAGCTGAAACTTTGCCGGCTCCCTGTACACAGCAAAGGGTGTGCATTGTCCCTGGCCCCCTGGAAAGCGTGCTAGGACTCTGGCTTTCCAGACTTCCCCTTCCCTTGCTAGAGGATCTTCTCCTCTAGGACCTGGGAATGTGGTCCTGCACCAAGAAACTCAGCTGCAGTGCGGCTCTAAAGCCGACCACTGTTCCCTGTTTGTAAGCTGGCCAGGGCCTGGCATGTGCTAAAGCTCTGCTATTCCATTCCTTGGTTAGATTCCCCCATCCAACTTTCCTGCTAGTACAGTGTTAGATGGAGCCCTGAGTAAATGAATCTGCTTTGGGTGGTTGCTAATTAATTGGCTAATTATTAGGCTGACTGATGGTTTAGTTGATGATTCAGTGGTTGCTGGTAGCTTCATCATATGGGTAAAAGCATCCTTTATGAGTTTCCCTGGGAATGGAGTCAATACAGGGCTGGGAACCAGGAGTTTCTTCTAGCTCTTCCTTTGCCCTAACTGGGTTTTGTAGTCTGGAACAAAGCTCTTTGCCTCAGTTTCCCCAGCTGTAAGTTGGAAGTAAGCATTCATAGTTCATTTGGGTGTTATGGACATTAGTTAGTTCCTGCTTGTTAAAGGTTATTTGAAAATGTAAAATGCAATTATCTGATTGGCCAAGTAACAGGCTGGTTTTCTGGTTGGCAGGATGGCTAGCAAATTGGTGAGTTACTTAACTAGCTTGGTTAATGACGTGGTACCATTTACAATGGGAACAAAATGATAGTAGGACACTCCCTTTCAGCAACACAGAGCTCTGTGGGTTTTTTTCCCCTGAGATAATGAATGGTAGGAACACCTTTATTTAACGTAATAATTTTAGATCAAAAATCGGTGCAAGGTTAAACTATAATTTAGAGTTCTGTTTCGGAATCAGTTATCATTCAGTTTTAAATGGTTCCTTGGAATAGATTTCAGCCCAAGCGAGGTAAGCCTGAATAAATCATGGACTAGGCAAGTTTTTACACCGTAGCACCTGCCTGGCAGACAGGTCGGGGTGGAAATTCCCCCGATGAGGAATCTGTCCCCTTTCCCGGGAGGATGCGGGGGAGTTCAGCTCCCGGAGCCCGGCTGCCGGCACCTCCCGGGTGGCGGGGCGGAGCGCTCTCCCGCCGCGGCGGCCCCGAGGCCGCTCTCCGCGGTGCTGAAGCCACCGCGCCGCCCCCGGCCGCCGTCCGCTGGGCCTTCTCGGGCCGCATCCACCGCTCCCGGGGTGCTGGGTAACGGCCGGGCCACTGAGTGGTTCTTCTGCTTGTGCTCACAGGACCGAGCTCCTCAGTGGCCAACAGCGGCCAGAATGAGCGTCCTGTCCTGCTGCTGCAGAGCATGATGTGAGGAGGGAGCAGAGTGGGGCTATAGGCGACGAGTGGAGAAGGTTCTCTGTGAGCTTTCTGGTGGTCTGTGACATTACAACGTAAAAGAGCCCATAGTCTGGAGAGACCCACTGGCTGCAAACAGGTCACTGGCATACAAACAAAATCAGGTTAGAATTTAGGAGATCATTGGGATGAACTGGCCCTGAGCTGGAGTTTTCACCCATCCCTACTTTTGTGTGAAAAGTAATTCCAGGACTTTCTCATCAGCTCCATAAGCCACTGCTTCTTCAATCAGTACAAATCTATTGAGTTACAACGGAGACTGGAAGTCCCAGCAGAAGTACCAGGATCTGCCCAAACTTCTCAGTATCAACCCCTATTTTCTGTTGCTTATGATTTTGTCAAATATTAACCACACAGTCTTGGATCTTGCAGGCTAGGTGTTTGCTCAGTTGAAGTTTTACATTTATTAACTAATTTGTATCTATTAGAAAAATATAATTTTAACAAGGTCATATTATTTGTTTTTCTAAGCAGAACTAGTATCCTATGCTCTGGATCACAGTGCTGGAATCTGATGAGGACTGAGCTTTATTCAGGAGATCTTTAGCCTATACCTTTGCACCCAACAAAAGATCACAGTTACCTAAGCAATTCTGTCCTTAGAAACCTCCAGTGAAGTCATCCTCCTCTCTCCAAGCAAATCTATTGCAGTACTTACTCCTCTCATTCTTTCCAATGTCCAAAGTAAATCTTTTTTTGTTGCAGTTTAAGCCCATAACTTCTTTTTGTATCTGTCAGTGACAAGGAAAAAAAAATTTATTCCTTCCCTCTTTTACCTATTAGTAAACTGCTGCTACATCTCTCCTCAATCTTTCTTCCAACTAAATAATTCCAGTTCTTTTGGTCTTCTCTCCCATCTCATCTTCACAGATGTCTGATCATTTGTTCCCCACTCCTGAGGACTCAGAGTCCTGAGTAAATTTGCATGTTGCTTAAATTGCCCCATATGGAAAGCAGCCCACCAAAGGAGGCTTTTCTGGGATAGATTACAGTGGGAAGAATAATTCACATGTCTTGCAAAGGATACTGCTGTTCATAAACCTGGTGTGGTAGCTGCTTTTTTTTCCTGAAAAGCTTGACATAGTTGACTCATGGATGTGATTCATCATCACTCCAAGATACTTTTCTGCAAATCTGCTGCCTCCTAAATTGTGTTTGCACAGCCAATTATTCTTGACAGTGTGGTGCCTGGTATTTTTTCTTTTGGTGTGGATTTTTTGGGGGCAGGAAGATTATGTAGTTTTCTTACATGTTGGAAAAGCAAGCTAAAAACGTCTTCTTTACTCTCCTCCACAGAATAAAAGTAGTCACAATAGGTTTGAGAGAGCATTTTTTCACATTGCAGTTAGCATTACTGTGGTGAAGATCTGATAACCTTTGCCAGACCTCTCTGTCTGTATTCCTTATAGACAAGTCTTTGGTTACAAACATTTTAAATAGGATTACTGTCTTCTCCACTGATCAACCTGGATGTGCTCAGAAGTGGACTAGAGTGAAAGACATTTGCCCGTAGGGCCTCTGCCTCTTTACTTACTGAATCTACAATGAGTCAGAGTTGTACTGGTGAAGAAATCCTTATTGCATGGTTATTGAAAGGGGAGTTCCAAAGAGATGTTGGATGAATCACTTTGCCACAGTAATAACTCACTAATTTTTAGGGTCATGCTTTCCCCCTGCTTTATCCTGAGGTGTGGCTCTGAGTCATAGATGTTATTGCTGAATATAATGGGAACTGTGGTGCTTGCACAGTGAGCTATGTGTACTGAAAACATAAAGGGTTTCCAAAATTAATCAGATGCCTTTGGATCTTCATTCCTGTATGGCTCAGTTTCTTGTCTCTAGAATGGAAATAACAAGTCTTGTTTTTGGAAGGTAAGCGGGTTCAACTCAGACAAGCACTCAATCACTCTTGTAATGAAGACCAGGAAAAAAACCAAACAAACCAACCCAAACAAAAAACAACAGGAGAAAGAAATGTACAGTTATGCCTTCAGAAAAAGGTTTGGGCAGTGAACGTAGTGCATAGCACCTAACAGTGAACAAAGAGAAAATGAAATAAGGGCAGAGACACTTATTAAGGGAACACCATCCTAAGCCCTTGATTAAGGAGCCATTTCCTTGGAAATATAGTTGAGATTGTGTAACTGAAGCTGATAACATAATGCAATGTGGTTTTAGGGGCTTTAACACTACAAGGCAGTTTTAATTCTGGCATTGCATCCTTTTGGTTCCTTGGCTTTGCACTTCAGGCAGGATCTGTTAATGCTGGAGGCAGTGAAGTGTGTGTGTGTGTGTGCGCGTGCACATAGTGAGGAGACACTGCATTTAGTTGCCAGAAAAACTAATTTGGACTCCACTGGAGCTGTAAAATGCTGCTTACCCTCTTGTATTATGGGAATATCTGGGGAATGGGGGGAAAATGTTTCAGGAAGCCCTGTGTGGTTTATTATTTTTCAAATTTTGACATGAAAAAAAAAGGTGAATTGAAATCTAGCCTTTGAATAGCAAAAAAAGGGAAAAGGTGTTCTAGTGCTCTTGTCATCCCCCTCCTTTCCTCTTCCAGTTCTGGAGCTAATTTAGAGCTGGTTGGATACATTCATGTGGTGCAAATGACCCACTGCCAGCAAAAACTTCTAATTTTCCCTTCTTCCCAGAAATCAGGTCTACTGTGGGTCCTGCTGGTAGCTGTGATGATGCGTCACAAGCTTGGTGGAGTCTGTTTCTCACCCACAATAGGAAATGTCTTTTTCTAAATACAGGCTGAGGGAATATATTTTTCTCATGAGCCCTTTGTTAGCTAAGGGCTAAAGAGTTTGGGCTGGTGGGATCCTCCGTAACATGTTGATGACTGCTGAAGATAAGCAGTGTGGTGTGGCTGATCTCAGCACTGGGGGAATCGTGAAGTGAGACGGGAGCAAAGTGAATGGGGGGAGGCAAGGAGGAAGGGGTTGGGGACAAACTGAGAAAAGATGAGGAAAAAAGGGAGCAGAAGCACAGCTGACACCTGAACCAGGTCCCTAATGATAGTATTTTGCTAATCTAAATGCTCACCATTGGCACATGAAGCTGTGATCAAGCTCCTCCCTGTTTTCAGCAGGAATAAAACGTAGGACAAGGAGATCTCTGCACCCTGGGAGCACCAGAACAGGAGGGGGGAAGGCATATATTGCTTTTCATGTTTTACAGATGCTCATGTGATCTCCCATAATGCCAAGAACAAGTTAAGTCTTGCTAATCTGCTTGCTGGAGTGAACGCAAGGACATGTTTGATGGAGCTTGACAGGCATGACCCTGGCTCTTCCTTGAGAAGCAGCCATGTCTGAATGGCTGGGCCATACCAGGCCAACACAGCCAAGGGAGCCAGAAGTGTGCAGAAATGCCCTTAGCACTTCAGAGGGGAACTTGCACCCCTCTTCAGCCAGACCTTACCAATATCCCAGCTGTGTTTTCTGCTGTGTGGTACCTGCTGCTATGTGCACTGGAAGTGACCATGCAGTCATCTGCTTTCATCTTCCCCAGGTTCTTTCCTCAGCTATGCTCACCTAGGAACCATCTGTCCAGTCTTTATTCCTAGTCCTCAGTTTTCTCTAGCTCTGTTCAGTTGGGTTTATCATAACTGAAGGGCTTGCCTGTGCAAGTAGGCATTTGAAAATAGCCTTCATAGTGCTCTGAAATGTTTCAAGTGAATATCTTTCCTTTTTGATTGTGTTTATTTGCTGTACAACATATAATAGGAAGTCTTGATTGTGATGATCTGCATGACTCCTGGATGAAAAGAGATGGTCAAAAAACTTCAAAGAAAAGCAGAAATTACATTTCTGCCTTCAGGGATATATTCCCACTCTCTCAACTCTCAACAACTCTACTTATGAGGTCTGGCCATGTATCATACCACACTGTTGGATGTGCAGGAGGAAAACTATCTCATTGCTATGAGGTGGTCATGTCTCCCCACATTTGTATGTTGGAAGAGCTTGTGGTCCCTTGCTCTCTTCCCTGAAAGAGTTGATCCTAACCACAAAGAAATCAAGAGAGTGTCCTTAATGCATGAGCATGGAGAGATCTGTTCTTTGAAAAGCCCCTGACCATTTCACCTCTACTCAGAGAATTCTTGGTGATCTATATTCAATATCAAAGTTGTGATCAATATTGTCTTTTAAAAGCCATGAAAACTTTTGTCCTGATCCTGTCAGGTGTTTGGTCAGCTGTGCTGAAGGGTGACTACACAGCCTGAGACTGGGTCCTGTGTTTGAATAAGAAGGTCTTTATTCCAGACGAAGTACTATTTGCATCTTCTTCCAGGACAAATGATACCCCCATCTGGTAATGGGAACTGTTGGTGAAGATGTCCACGTTGATTTGGTACCTACAATGAAGAAGTGAGGCTGGGCTGTGGTTTTTGTGCCTCAGAAAGCCCAGATTTTTTCAGTTGGCAGTCACAGACATGTGCTGAGAACATGATTGCCAGGAGAAGCTGGAGAGCAAGCAAGCTTTTAAAAACCTCTTACGGAGACAACTTTTTGTGTCTACAAATATGGCCACTTTCAGCTTTCCATTTGGATCCTAGAGCTGCAAAGTGGCATTTGTCCACCAGAGGGCATGTGGGCTATTTTCTCCTCCTGAACACAAAAAAGGGAAGGAGAAAGGTTTCCAAAGCAAATGCCCTTCCAAAATGGGACCCTGCACTGGCTGCCTTGGCTGCTGCCATTGCAGCAGGGATGCTGGGGAACAGTGCATGGGCAACTGAGCTGGCAGCAGTAGAGCTGATGTGACTCTGTGGCACTACTGCAGAGCCATCTCAGTGTGTCATGGGCTTCTGCCTGTATGAAGTGTTAAATGTAAGTCTTTATGGTGCCATGACTTTATGGTTCCCTAGACTTGCATTTCAGACCCTTGTATGTGCGTATATGTGTATATACATGCATGTGTGAGAGAGAGAGATACACACACGTGCACATGTACACACCCACATTTGCTCACACAAGTATCTGTATCTGCACAGGCCCACTTTACAGCTTGCAAAGTAAATTAGACTTAAATGACTCTTTGGAAACAAAATAAATCAAATAGCATAATAGTACCATCTTTTTATCTCATTTGTTCCCATACAATTAGTAGTTTTACTGCCATGTTGTGACAGGTGACTGTGTTTGACCTTTGCCGCTTGGGTGGTTGGCTGGTGCTCAAACTAATGAAGACCCTTAATGGATTGGCTTTTGTGAGGCTGTGAGCGGTGGGGTTAAAGAGAAAATGGTGCCTTAGACAGAGTCCAGAGAAGATCCTTCAATTAAACCTGAAGTCTATTAGCAAAGAAATATTGAGGAGGTTGAGAGTTAGCAATGATTTAACCAGCAAGTCTTCCTTGTGAGTCGTTAAAATTAAAAAAAAAAATCTCCCTGGTTATTTATTGTTGAGCATGTGGTTGGACTCCTATCCTCTTGGGTGAGAGGGTGGGAGTAGAGCCATTGGTTTGGAGAGGCTGGGACTACAAGGCCCTAGTCCCAAGTATGTTAGCCCCTCGGCTCCCACGCAGTCGAGCTTGCCTTGGACAAAAGAGCGAGGAAAAATGAAGCAATAGCAGGAACAAATGAAGAGTGATGCTAGGGAAGATAAAATGAGATCTCTGGGATAAATAAGACTTTTTGGAACTTAATTGTTTTTCATGATGTAAATAAATTACAATGAAAGAAAAGGAGAACTGGCTGCTTCTGGGCTATGAGTCAGAGGGCAGTGCCGAGCTGTAGAGCGTGAGTAATAAACAGGAGCAGAGGGAGGTTGGTGCAGGACAGGTGGGAGCTGACCAGAGCAGCACAAATGGACATGACAAGGAGCGTTAGGTGCAGGGACCCAAGGGATGGCTGAGCTGTGAGAGCACTGGACGGGCCAGGCCTGATTATGGGAAAGGGCTGTGGGGGCATTCTCCTGCTGTGTTAGACACTTCAACAAAAATCTTGCACGTGGCAGATACAACCTGCCTGCTGCTCCATGGGATTGCCTCCTGCCCCCAATGGCTAATGAGGTGGTTCCTGTCCATTTCTGTTAGCTTCAATGTCAGAACCTGGGCATTTCTCATTCCTCCCAGACAAGCTTCCTTCCTTTTGTTTTCAAGAGTTGCTTAACTTTCAGGCTGAGCTTCATCTTGCAACAGTGTCCATGGTCTTGAGCAGAGCTGGGGCTGCCTCTGCCCCTCACTGGTCCTTTGGGTGATATACTGTTCCACTGTTGAGAGGTGGGAAATGGGAAGGATCTGATGAGGGAAAGCATGAAACCGATTGTGCTGACTGGAGAGACCTGCCTTCCTGCTAGTTATCCAAGTTAGGTTCTGTTAGGGTGTCCTAGAGATTGCTGGCATAGCTGAGGCTTTTATCCCCACACACTTCCCCTGCCTCCGTGCACAGTGTAGTAAACCACAAAGAATTCAGCATGTCAGCCAGGCAGACAAAGTCTGAGGTGGGACAGGGAGAGCAGGGAATAGTGTCCTGGGTCCTGACACGCCTCCTTCACACTGGCCCATGCTGTGGGCTGATTCAGCATCTTGGTGCCTATCTCTTTCTCTTCCTTGGCCTACACCCTTGTAGAAAGACCATGTAGGGAGAAAGCAGTTTGCTCCCAGCAAGTGTATTTGCTCTGTGCTTCTCCCTGTTACTTCTGGGTGATATTTTTTTGAACATGCCATGTTTTTTACAGTTCTTTCTGCCCCTGCTGCTTCTTTCCACTGCAAAAGCCTTTCCTGATGGAACTGCAAGCGCCTGCATACGAGGTTGGAGCTGAGCAGTCATGCTTGGATTGAAACCAGACCAAACTGGACACTCCCTCTTACTGGGATGATGGAATACATTTTGGAGGTAAAAAGCAAAGAAAACTGAAAAGCAAAGAAAAAAGCTAAGATGCCTCAACAGGCAGGAAATTGGACTCTCTTTAGAGCCTCTGGTTGTGCCCCAGAAACGTGAAGGCAACAAAGTTGGAGGGAACTAGGCCCAAACTGCTTGCTGCTTACATGGAGGCAACTGGATTTGCCACGTTTGCAACCTTTTCTGGCTATAGGAAAAGGAGAGGTTTCACTCCAGCTGAGTCATCACATAGCTTTGAAACATCTCAAATGTAGTGCCTAGCTGTTCCTCTTCGTGGGTCATCCCACCTCAACACCCTCAGACAGGACTCTAAAACTGAACACGCTGCTCCAAAGATCCTCAAACACCATGGCAGGCCCTCAGAGCTGGACTCAAGGACTGCCCTAGTCTTTATTTCTTCTTCCTCTATTTATCTGTTTGTCTATCTATCTATCTAATCTTTCACTCCTTCCCCATGGAGCAATTCCTTCTTTTCACTCACACAGTCTGTCTTTCTCTCTTTTTCTTTTCTCTCACTCTCAGACATATGCCTCCCCCCCCACCACCTCCCCCTACTTTGGGGATAATTTAACATGTTACACACTAACTTTCCAGTAATGGCACTCCAGCTTTTTGAAATTCTGCTTCCCTGTTTTATGGCTGGGCCTCTAATGGTTATCTCGCAGCCCTGCCTCTGGCAATCATGTAAGGAATAAATAGAAGCTGACACAGTAATTTACTTAAATCTTCTCCACACTTTTGCAGCATTTTCCTCCAGAGGATACCCCCGAAACAACAATTATTTGAAATGTCACGCGTTCCTGCCCCTAGGCTACCGACAAATGAACATTAAATCTATTAACAACAAAAAAAATTAAATGTTTACTTTTCCGCGAAGGTAAAGGAGAAGCTGGAGAGAGGGAGGGATGTCTCCAATAAATTTCTTCTCAATAATAAAGAGGTGTAGTTAATGTTCTCTCTAAGCAGAGTCAGCTTGCAGCCCACATCCTATGAGGACAGAGATGTGATGCCACAGTACTGCCATACAGCCTTGCCAGGGCAGCTCCAATAGCCTCATTTTTCCAGGCCAGGGCGCTCAGTTTTAGGTTGGTTTTTTTGCAGACTAAATAAGGTGTGTGGTGGGCCAGAAGCAGAGAACAGGGTGGTCCCAGCTCTCAGCCCATCTGGCTGCTAGTGCATGCTACGGGGACTGGAGCAGTGGGAGAAGAAGTGATACCCCCTTGACAAAGGCAGGTTAAGAGTATAGCTCATCTGTTTTACAAAAAGGAAAACTGAGCATTTTGGAGCTCTGCCCCAACATCCTGCAGGAAGTCTAAGCTGGAGGTAAGGCCCAGCTCTTCCTCTTTTCTGTCCTATTCTCCTGCTCCTTCACTCAACTTTGCTGAACATAGGTAAATATAGATACTGGGGGTGGGACCATGTGAAGGTGGACTCAGCCCTACGCATGGGGCCTGGTGAAAGATGGGGGGAATATGGAGAGTCATTTGCATCCACTTGCTGTGGATGAAAGTTCCCATGGGGATCTGGGCAAAACAGGCTCAGGGACCAAGCCTAAAGCACAGGGAACCATCCTGTGATCTGCAGATGGGGAAGTTCAGGTCAAGAGTGGGTTAGAGGGTCACTGAGATACAGCAGCAGAAATGGAAAGAAGTATCTCAGCTCTACCCTGATCACTTCATACTGTCTTGAAAAGACTGTCCCCCTGCTTGAACTCTCCAACTTATGGCTACTTTGGAAAATGTTCCCTGTCCAGTGATTCAGCATAAGACTCTCTTGGGAGCCATTGTGTTTATACAGCCAGGAATCCAGCCATCTGACTTTGAAATCCTCTGTCCATCTGAGTTCAGCGAATGGTTGGGATTTAAAGGAGCCAAAAGGACCGTGTGTCTCTTGTGAATGAACTTGTGAAGAAAAATTTCTGATGTGATGTTGAATGCTGCAAACCCCATAGAACTAGAAACGAGTAGAAAAATTTGCTCTTCTGTTCTTCATTTTCCCTTCTTTTCAGCAAAAGAAGCTTGGGTGTAGACCTCAGATACCTTGGAGAGAGTGGCACCTCTGATGCTGTATGAACCAATCATTGATATGGAGGATGAACAGAGACCTGCTAGCTACCTTTTGAAGCAGGACACATAAATATCTGACCAGCCTCCTATTCCTTTGAGCAAAATGGCTGGGCACTTTAAACTTTGCTGTCACCGTGGTTCACTGTATCATTGGGCAAGTATGCCAGGATGTGTCTCTTTTTTTCCCCCAACAGGCTGGGACCCCACTTCCTTGGCACTGGTTCTGACCCTCAGAGCCAGACAGCAGAGGAGACATCCAGTAGATCTGCTGCATTCAAGTCCCAGCAGAGCTTACTGTCCCAGTCCTAATCCATTTCTTCACTGCTGTTCTGTGTAAATGGTCCCAATCCACCTACTAAGGTGACTGATGATACATGGATGCTCAGTCAGGCATCTACGATGCTAGACTGCTCTTGAACTGAGATCACTTTGTACCAGTGGCAGACAGTGCTCCTGGGATGGTGTTTGCTTGGGAGAAGGCCCTCCAAGGTAGCTCCCAGAGCCCTGCTACACAGGCCTGTGCCCTCACAGGGTAGTTTATACAGCCAGGGCATTCAGAACTGGTACAGGTCTTGAGTCCCATGGTCCTGCTTGACGTTTTGTTGCTACCTGCAATGATTCTTTAAGGAACATGAGGAAAGATCATCCTCCAAGCACATGATATGTGTGTGTCTGGAAGGAGTGAGTTTGTTCTCTACCACAATCCTGTTGACATTCAAGGGTGTTTCAGAAGAGGAAAGTAGCTCATCCAAGAAATCAGGCTTTAGCTCTGGAGGAACAGCTGCTTTGGGCTCTTCTCAGGCCTGGTGCAAATTCTTTGCCTGCTATCTTGCGCTGCCATGACTCTGCATGGAAAGCGTGTCCTTTCTCATCCAGAGAGAGAGGTTCATGTGGGTTTTTTTCTGGATGTTTCCCATTTACTTTCTCAAACAATCTATCCCTTTGATGGAAAGGGTTGTCTTCTTCCCCACTCCAGATCCAGCAAAGTGTCTGAGGTTTAATGATGCATGAAGTTCAAGGTAGATGTGTTACATCCATGATCAGACAGCTCCACAACATACATGCTCCATATGAGAAACCACACAGCTAATGATATACTAAGCACAGGGTTCTGACTTGGTCTTAACACAGACCTCAAAGTGTACTGTAAATTCTGGAGTATATACTGCAGGTGAAGTCCATCTCAGTATTGCAATGGATTGATTTAAGTAGTTTCACTGCCAGCCAAAAGTCTAAGCACCATAGCATGTTTATGAGTTATCCAAACGTATACAAAACACAATTATGTGGTCTAATATATTGGGATGGGCTCTTAGATAGTATATAGTATCAATATAAATCAATGTCTCCCATTATAAATTGCAGGGCCTCAAATACCCATTATCCTATTGCTAAAAAAACCCCAAGCAAACAGGAAATTGGGAAGAGGATTCACCAAACTACTTTGCATTAAGTTTTATTAAACTTCCTCCTGTATCATCTTCACTTTGATCTCTTCTCTGCCCAGATTCAGATCCCAGCTCCTGATTTCCACCAAGGAAGGTATGCAGGGAAGCTGGGTGCCCAAACTTTTTTTTTTTTTTTTTTTTTTTTTTAAGGTTTTTAGCCCGTTCTTGTGCTCTCAATTCCGGATAATGCTGGATCCCTTTTATCCAGCCCCTCCTCTTGCCCTTTCAAGTGAAAAGAAGACTCCTGTGCTCCCCCATCAAAGTTAAAGGGAGGCTTTAGAGAGGAAGGCTCAGCACGCCGGGGCTCTTGAGCCTGTGTTTAATCTCTTTTCCCGTTCCTGTGTGCCTCTGTGGCTTCCCTGCCAGTTTCTTTGTTGCCGAGTTTCTCATTTCCTTTTATTTGTGTGTGCGGGAGGTTGCCAGGCTCACTGGAATGCAGCTGAAGTCATCTTGGGGGGACACGCCTCGGCCCCCGCCCCGGGTTATACATGACCTGCCTGGCCCCCCCACTCACCCACCCTGGGCAGGCTGGAGCGGGCTTGCGTGGCTGCAGGCAGGAGGCGAGGCAGGGAAGGCAGCAGGGCAGGAGAGGTACCCACCTTGCTGCTGCGGCTGGCTTGTGCAGGGGTGGTGCGTCCAACACCATGGAGGGTGCGGAGGAGGATGGACGTCGGGGGAAAGGGACTGAGAGCGCCTTGACCTCTGGGCTGCTGTCCTGCCTGGGGAAGGAGAGCAGAGATGCGTGCAGCCTTTGGCAGGGGAGGGGGGCCTGGTCTGTCTCGGTTCCTGCCTAACCTCAGCTGACCTCAGTGCGGTGCCCCGACTCCTGACCACGGCTGCCCTGCTCCGCCGAGTGACGCTAGGCTGAAGGTGTGGCCTTTGGCTGTATGCTGGGATTTGCTCCCAGGAAAAACATGGGCTGATTAGGCACTGGAAGGAGAGAGTTTGAATTGGACTGGTCTGCTGGGGACTGGGAATGTTGCTCTAGAGCTGGGCATGGCTCTGAGGATTTGCATTGGTCTTAACAAGTGTCCATAGAGACTGAGTTTGTGTTCATGCTATTTGCCATTCCTTCATCATGAAGGGACCTCATTGGAGAACCCATCTCTCAGGGAACCTGTAAAGGGGATGTCCCAGGTGGAATGAGGCATGGCAGGAGCACAAATTCACTGATGCAGTTTGTCTCAGCTTTCCTTACATCTTGTCCGTCCCACCAGAACGGAGAGGCAGGTGGCATTGCCAAGATTTTCACCCCTCCTAGGCCTTATGGGTCCAGTTTGGCACATGGGGTTACCATCCATTTTTCCCTGAAGCAGTCTTGGGGAACTGTAACTCCAACAGGATCCCATAAAAATCAGTCAGTGTTAATAGCCTATTTGCTAGGCTGGGGAGACTGAAGAACAGAGAACAGGATGGGACTGTGCCCAAAGCTGGACAACTTAGGAACTGCCACCTTTGTTTGAGCTTGCTCCACAGCCTCTAGAAGTTCCCTGTACTTCCCAGGGTGGATATCTGCTGGTCCAGCTCTTAACACTAGAGACAGACCTTGACCCACCAAATGAACAAAGAATCTTCTTCAGGTTTCCTGGTCCTTGCTGAGTTTCATCTGAATTCCTGGTAAAGCTTGGTAAAGGTTTTGTCAGGGCTCTTCCTAGCTTGAACTTGGTCCTGCCTTGTCGCTGTGGTATGTGATATGCTGAAACTAGGAGTTCCTCACTAGAGGAGAGTTCCCAATGGAAAGGAGAGCAAAGCTGTGGGCTGGTTTTACGTAGGATGGGTCTGGAGTGTCTAGAACTGAGGGTTTGCTGTGTAGTAATCTGCAGCAGTCCTGGTTGGGGCTGTCCCATTGTGCAGAGCTGAGAACAGTTAAGTTTTGGTGTTATTTTTCTGCTCATGGGCTCTGAGAGCAACAGTGATAAAAACCTTGTCCTGGAACAATCTCCAGCAACAAGCATGTTCCTTTTTGATTCTGAAGGCCTGGCTGGGGAATGCAAAGCTTGCAGTCCTTCAGTATTTGCATATTGTTCTCCTTTGGTCTGCATTCTCCTGGTTTCTTTTTTATTGGACAAGTTCTGTGGGAGAAAGGTGGTCTTTCCAGGTGGTGTTTATGTAGAGACGCTCAAAGGATGTTTTTATCACGGCACTTCAGGAGAGAAATCTGGAGACGGATCTCAGGCCAGACTAACCCACAGACTTGATCAGGTCCATTGAAATATTGCTTGTTTGCTTGGGGGTTTTTAAATGGCAAATTTTACCTTTTTCTTCTGTATTAGAAATCTAAAAATCCACTGAAAAAGTTTTTGACCTGAGAAAAACATCTGCTGGGAAAAGGAAGAAGGGAGGGCTTGGTGATTTGAAAGAATAGTGAAACTGACTGGGAGAATTGCTCAAAGTTAGTTTCAAACCCCTATAGATGGATGTACACCACAGGTGGCTCAAGACAGGTAGGTCTTTGCCTCAACAAACCTGTCTTCTGTGGCTGTGAGTGGTTACTGTTGTACTGCACAGACCAGAGCTGTTAGGCTCACGGACCCTCTGGCTACCATCCAGCATGTTACTGCGCTGGTATCTGCCAAATCTCCCTGCTGCTTTGTTCAAGGAGCATTTGTGCTGCCATTGTCTCTGTTCCCTTTGGACAGGCCCGTGGGGTTGTGCAAGTCTCTGAGTTTGTGTAGTATCTACCTGGATGTAATTGTTTTGGCTCTGTACCTAGAACAGTCCGTCAATCTGCAACCCCGAAACTCTTGCAGGAGACCCAGAGATTGCATCACGTATCAAGGGGAAGACTGACTGGTAAATATATTCCAGTGAGAAGGGAAAACTATCACTTGCTGTAAATACCCTTCTACCCTGTGTTGTTGTGATGCTATTTCAACCCAGTGATTTAAGTATCTTTGTGGAGAAGCTTCCACATTTGCTTTCTTTTTTTCCTTCTTTTTTTTTTTCCTCCCTTTTTTTTTTTTTTCCCCTCCACACACTCCTGTGAGGTCAGGTTACTTCCCTGCTACACATCTGGCTGTTCCTGCATCACTTCTATGGAGGATTCCTTCAAAATTTCCAGTACCTCTTAAAATGAAAATTGTGTTTTCTTCTTAACTAAGATATTGTGAAAAAAGCTTCTGATAAAGCCAGTGTCTTGAGTTAGAAGCACTTTTATTTAAGCATTCTTTGAGAAGTTTCAGCTTTTACAAAATTCAGTTTCTGTTTTTTTCTTATCAACCTCAAATCTTTTCATTCTTGGTTTTCTTCATCAGGATGAAGTGCTATAGCATGGCAGAGCAGAAGGAAAGCACATCATCTAACCACTCTGATTCTCCCCTGCTGCTGCTTGGCATCCATACATGGTGTATATTGCAAGAGAAAAGCCAGACCTGGAAGCAATCTGCTGAGGGTTTCAGATTCTCTCTGTTCCTCTCTTCCAGTCCATTAGGCCAGAAAGGGAATGGCAGTCAACAAGTTTTTCATCTGGAAGTGTAGTCCTGGGATTTCCCCAGATTTTTACCCCAGCTTGAGCTGAAGACCAGTTTCCAACTATCAGTCATCCTTGGCTGAATCTCTATTCTGATTTTTCAGAGCTGATTTCCAGCCCCTGCCCGCCTTATAATACCTCCTATGTACTCATTCAGGATGTGGTTGGATCAGGCCTTGAAAAGGGAGGAATTTTTGCAGGGGATTGGTCTGAGCCTATTTCTGATCAATATTTGTATTAGTGAGTTTGATAATAAAATGGAAACCAACCAGGGATAATCTGTGGGAGGTAGTAAACTGGAAGAAGGTTGCAAGTCCATCGCAAGTCCATAACTCAAAATAGCTTGATATGCTGGAGAAATAATCTAAAATTAGGGAAGTAATATTCAGTAGATGCAAAGACTCTGTGTGACTAAGGAATGGAGGAACTGGTGCACTGCCTGGGAGGTGCTGGGAGGGAGGGAGGGCAGATCTCAAATGGAGTGTGAGTCAGTAATGTTGCACTCTTGCAGTAAGGAAATGTTTGGGTCTGGAGTACATCAATGCCAGAGTCACTGCTGAGACACAAGAGGTTCCTGCACCTCTCTGGCATACTGCAGTGGAGTCTTGCCTAGTGCTGGAGGCTGTAGTTCCATGGCTATGTTGATCTGTGGGAGAGTGTCTACAGAGAAGACCAAGGAGGAAACAGAGCTGGAAACCAGGGCCTGTGAGGAACGGTTAACGAACTGCTTTCTGGGAAAGTAGAGAAGATGACTATGGGTGTAAAATGGTCACTTTCTCATTGTATAAATGAATGATATCAAGAAGCAGGTGAACAACCATTTTCTGTGCCCACCTGCTAACAGCAGAAAGAAACAGGTATCCCTAGAATGGAGGGAGACTGTGTAGCCAAAGCTCTTGCTAACTCATGGAACACAGAAGCACCAGCAGGGACTACCATGTAGCTGCTGAGATGTTCGCTGGAGGTGTTTCAGAATATACATCAGCCAAGGATGGTCTGGATGTATTTGCCTCAACAGGGAAGTACCTGGGCCATTGTATTGCTTTTTCCTAGCCTACATTTATGCATTTCTCTCCATTCTTCTCATCTGCCTGGAAGCTGACAGGGCAGTGGGAACTTCAAAGGAATTTGTACATTGAGGTTTTTCCTTTTTCCCAGTGGAAAACCTGCAGTACCAATGAAAACGCATAGCACATGCTATGTATCCCCCCAACAGAAAGCAAAGCTAGCTAGCTATTTGATGCAAAATGCTTTGACATTTCCTTGTTGGAAGACGATTGATTATCAAACAACTATTACACAGTGCAACAGAGACCACAGCTACTCTCTGGTGCTGGAAAAACGTAAGGATTAAACTGGCATCTCCTAGGGGAAGGATCCTTTGGGACAGGTGGCCCCTGCAGAGAGGCAGTGCAGTACGCACATGGCTTTTTCACCAGGCACCAGCTCCTCTGTTCCAGCCCATGCCACTGGCACCTCGGAGCTCTCCCCCTCCCTTTCCCCCCCGCAACCCTGGCATGTGCATGGCTCGTTAGCAGCAGCCTGGCAATCAGGAGAGCCCGCTATGGCAGCAGCTGCTTTTCCAGAGCTGTCCTGCGTGCAGTGCAGTGCAGGGGCTGTTTGCCAAGGTGAGGCACTCCCTGCAACTGGCTGAGATGGAGCCTGTGGGCTCCACCAAATGCAACCACCTGGAGCAAACTTTGCTTCCTTGCAAAGCGCTTCCACCTTGCACTCCTGCCTGCCCAGCTAGTCACCCTGCTCCCTGATGTAGATGCAGCCAGGTACCAGGGAGCAGAATGAGGAAGAGCCATCTGGCTTCTTCCAAGCTCATTCCTAGGCTGGAGCTGGGGGAGCTGCTGGAACAACGAATGGCATTGCCTGGGAGCACCTGGACTAGGGAGTTTGTGAGTACTGTAGGAGTCTTAAGCTTGCTTCTGCCAAGCTCCTTGGCTTCCCAGCTGCAGGTTTCCCAAGCCACAGTGCTCATGTGTGTTCCCTAACAGCTGAGCTGTGGGCTCCAGCAGCTCTCCCAGTCTAGGGGTCTTCTGCTGGACTCATGCGAACCACTATCTGTTTTTCCCTTTCTCAGCCCACACTGCTGCCCTTGTGGTAGGACCACATGGGTCATACTCATGGTCAAGACACCCTATCTGTCTTTGACATGCCTGACACAGCCAGACCCCATGGTGCCAGCTGAGATTTTCCTGGCTAAGGTTCTGCTTCGTTCCATGCTAGCTCCACACAGCCAGGCTGTGTGGGGCTAGTCACCAGGGAACGGGGCTGGCAGAGATGAATAGAGGATGTGAACAGTTCCCTTGGTGCCCTTTTCCCTCAGTCTTGTTTCCCTCTCAGCAGGGGGAAGCAGTCTCTGCGCGGTCCTCTGCCGATTGCATCAGGGAAAGTCATTAAAAAGAATTAAAAAGGAAACAGAGAGAGAGGGAAGAGAAAAAAACCCAACTGAACAGCCCCAAACAGTTACAAACTCAAACAAAAGAACAACAGGATCTTCCTGCTCAAAGCCCTGGGCACTGTCCTGGTAGCAAAGGACAGCAGCACACCAGTGGCTTACTGGGAGAAGGGAGGAAGGCCTTGGCCATATCCCTGCTGGGGCAGTGCTGACATAGGTCGTGGGGCTGGTTGTAGAACCTGTCATCTGATTGTTTGGGCAGGCAAAAAAAAAATATATACAGAATTAAATTAATTACACAAGATTGACTCATCCATCTGCTGAAATAGACAATGTCTCTGTATCCTGGCTTTTGGAGCCCGAATAGCATGTAAGGTACCCATCCCAGGGAGGCAGTGTCTCTCCTCCACTTTGCTCTGGGAGCACTCAGCCTCTGTTAGCAACTGCTCTAGCTGGGAAGCAAAAGAGTGGGATGGAGCTCCTGGTTCCTCCTGTCCTATCTTCAGGGAGGATTTGAGCCCCAAGGGTATGGGTGTGTGTCTGGTCTGGGAAGATCTGGTTTATAATCTGAATTCAGTACCATAAATGTTTTCCCAAAATAATTGCCTAAATTTTGAGTCTGTCTTGAGATGTAGAAGTCTGGGCTCTTTCAGATGCCAGCCACTCATTTGGTCTGAATCATGACAGGACATGAGCAGTCATCTTTAAAAGGCTTGCTCTTTGAGTTCTGGATGAGTGCTTGCAACCTGGGTTGTCCCAGGATCCTCACGATTTTCACTTCCCTCTGTTTCAACACCAGCCTGTACCTGCCTGAACATGTCTTTTTAGGGCTCTGGGGCAAAGGCAGAAACTTGAAGATACCAGGTAATTTTTGCTGCAGTCAGAGCAGCCTGCAGGCTGGTAATGGAGATGGTGATGGGAGAGTGTGGCAGAGCACAGACTCTGACGATTACTTGTAGAGTCTCATTCCAAAGTCCTACGAGCCATGCACTTGCCTGGGTCTGACACAGTCCCTAGTTCAGGTTCCTTCTCAAACCATCAGAGAAACAGCAGCATTTTTTCTGGGTTTATTTCTGCATGTTGGACCTCAGCTTCAAATGAGTTGGATTTTCTCACCCAAATATTGGCCCCAGGAAAGTTCCCGGACCATTTTCCTATTAGCCCTCCTTGCCGGAGTTTCACTGAGGTAGTTTGCAGCTGCAGATGTTCCTGTGCATTGGTTACCAAGGCTTAGGCTACAACTGTTACAGTAATCCTTAAATCCAGCATGGTGGCTCCCCATGAACATTGTGGATATGCTCATTTACATCTCACCTGGCATACCACAGACTGAGGCAGAAACAGAAGGGGTTCTGCTAGTGCCAGGGAGGTTTGGCTCATACATTGAAATAGATTTAGCTGCTGCACAAAGTATGCTTTTCATTGGTGGTGCATTTAATTGTTTGCATTAGTTTATTTACATGTATATTCTGGCATCTACTGTATATTAATATGGGTCTCTGCATTTATATCCCTAACTGTATTCTTCTAGGTGTAACTGTGTCCATGTTGTTACAACGTGCAGGTTTATCGTTATACAGATTACCAGTACTGGGGTAAAACATTATCACTTTGATGCACTCACAGTTGATTTCTAGTTCAGCAGCTGATCCTGTAGAAATGTATGGTCCCCAGGCATAGGTCAGGTAAGTGTATTTGACAGTGTGTTTCTGGGGTATGTTGTGAGGTGTTGCATTGTTAAGTTGTGCACTGGATGCACCCTTCCCCAGGGGTGTTTCTGTGGGGTGTTTTGAGGCATTCACTCTGAGCGTCACTATGGGGACAAACAGGGGGAAGGAACGCAATTTGTATTTCTTAGTGTTGTGTGATTGTACTCTCACACCACCTCGGAGTGAAGGTGCATGATGAACTACATACCTCTGTTCTGTATTTTTCTGTATGACAATAATATGCACGCACACATGCACTCACACATACAGGCACACACCCTCCAGGCTCCAGTGCGTGTAGGAGAGTGTGTGTGTGTGTGAATGCTATTTAAATAAAAAAGAAAGGAAGTGAATCAGGGTCGTTTCCATTTTAATTGTAAAACAGATAAGCACTAAACACTTTGAAAAAGTAAATGACTTGAGAATAATTACTATCTATTACTCTGCGTCCCAGGGGGGCAGTTGGAGGAGCCCAGATGGCTACAAAAATGGGATTTAGCAGAAAATTGAAGACATTATTCACCGTAACACATTATCAATTACCTTCATATCAATTACAATAACCTTACATTAGAAGAAGGGCCAGGAGACTATCTTCAGCCCCCAGCCTGAATAGTAATTGCACTACCCCTATGGATGTTGTGTGTGTATGTGTGTTAGAGGGTGGGGGGTACCACAGGGTTGTGCAGGGGTTCTGGCAGCTCCCACTGCTCGTGGGGGAGAGGATAATAATGGCTCAGGGTGGTTTTCCCTCCCCCCCCTACAGTCACCTCATGGAAGGTTTTTCTCTGTCCTGTTTGTGTGGTCTGATAGCTCGAAGGGCAGCTGATGTGGCTTCTTCCAAGAAATTCTGCTTGGCTTGTCATTGGGGAAGTTCAGAGTCTCTGTGCAGAGACTGGCTGTTTCAAACCAGTGTCCTCTGCTTTCCTCTTCCCTCTCTCAGCCATTTCAGCCAAGCTGCTCAGTTTATTAATGGGGGCTGGTATGCAATCTGAGGTCTTTTGCTGTAGGATGTGGATTTCTTGGTGTAGTGATCTGACTCCCACCCCGTGCAGGAGGTGGGAGCTGCTCCCTCTGCCAGACCCAGACGGGGCACCAGCTCATGTTTCCTGTAAACACTCACAGAGAGGTCACACAAGGCCTTGGATGGGATACAGAGATGACCCAACCAAAAACAATTAAAAAAATATCCTTCCTCCTCCTTTTCTCCAGGGACGGTGGAAGGTGTCTTAGGGAGGAGCAGTACCAAGGCTGCTTCAGCAGGCTGGTAGCATGAAGGTAGCTCTAAGGACATCTTGTTGCCCGTGGCTGTCTCTTGTTGCCAGCTGGGATAGCCCTTGGAGCTGGTGGTAGGTCAGTGCTTCTGACTGTACCTGGCTAACACTTCTGGCTTGTCACGGTGCCATTCTGAAATTCCGCCTCGCTTGATCCAACTCACCTGAGTATTTGCACATGCAACAAGCAGATCTAGCTGTTGTGGTCCCATTCTCTGCTTCAGTCCAAACACATTTCACTGCCACGATGTCCTGGCCTATGCACAAATGTGTGTGTGTAAGACAGGCATTTGGACACATCAGGGCACTTATGAGTTAAACTGTTGGTGACACTCCCTCCAGCCTCCCCCCTTTCCCAAATATGCAGTGGAGTGTCCAGTGGGTTAGTGCAGAGAGGACTAATTGCTATTAAAAGGCTTTAATCTGGGAGATTAGTGCTGGCTCCAGGCGGTGTTTGCACACGAAGGAGACGTTTTCGATGAGATGAACTAGAATTCGTCCCTGCTGTTTTGTTGATAGAAAATCATCTTCCCCTTGGTTTTTTCTCTTTATCTCTGTCTCTCTTGCTTTCTCGCTCTCTCTGATCATTTGCTTTTGCCTCTTCCTTGAAGTTGAGCTGAGCGCTTTATTGTTTTTTAGAGTAGCAGTCCTCTTTGACCTTTGGGGTCGGTTGTCTTTGGACATACCTACAGACATGCATGTATATATGCATAGATGTGACCAGAGTTTCCTGCTCCAAAGAGTCTTCAGGAAATAGATCCTGATCAAGAGAAGTAATGATAAATATATTTCCCCCTTGCTTGCTGTTGAGCCTCTTGTGGGTCAATGAGGGGCCTGCCAGAACCCTTCTTATAACACGGGTCAGGCCAGTCCCCTTCTCCTGGGCAAAGGCTCAATTCAGGGAGCATCAGAAAGAGGTGTTGCAGACTGAACATCCTAAAGCTCCCTGCAGAGGTAATTAGTGGGAGGTAATTAAATGATTACATATGGGAAGGTATGGAGCATTACTGGACCTCCGGCATGACCCAGGAAATGTCACTATTGACTTTGATGAACATTGGATCAAGCTCAATGGAAATTAAGTTGATAACGTGCCAGATGTGTCCAGAGAGCCTGTCCATGAAGGAGACACGTTTGACCTGGGAGCACAGAAATCTTTGTGCTACAGTTGCTGGAGGATCCAAAAGCGAAGGTGCTTACTCTGAATTCACTGTTGTCCGAAATCCAAGAGTGTCTCCCAGGTCTGACTATCTAGGCAGATAATCCCTGCTGCTCCTAGTGTCCAGCTGGAATTTTCACAGCATCCTGGGGAAGTTAAGTGCCAATTCCCTTTGAAAAGTGCAAAGGAATAAATGTACAGTGTTTACATGTAATTTGAGTGGAAGGAACTGCAAACATTGTATCCCAAAGAGAAGGATGTGTGAAAACTTGAGGAGAAAAGGGGGACTCGGGTAGAACCACAAAGTTGCATGGCCCTTCTGGCCTCCAGAGTGGCCAGACAAAAACTATCAAAAAGAAATGGTAAGAGGGAATGAGTATCCTCAAATCAATGAGGCCAGGAATCAAGGTGAGAGTTGGGCAGGGGGGAGGATATTGGTTCAGGATCTGGGTCTTCCATTCAAAGAGGTCAAGGCTTTCCAAGGAGGAAGCGCTCCATTTGCAAAGTGTCATGCATTCTTCTTCTGTGTACTGTCTGACCACCACGGGCAAGTGCTCTTTTGCAGGATGCTGCCAGAAACTTCCATGAGACTGCACCATGATTATTTTCACCATAAATAAGTATTTTTAGGAGGTGTAAATCAGGCACTGGGAGCAGAGAGGGGAAAATTAAGTCACCTTTGTATCCCTAGGGGCTCTCCAAAAGTGGTTGTGGAGCCTGTTGCTTGGCAAAGTGGTGTGTTGTTGGGTTTGGGTTTTGGTTTGTGGGGGTTTTTTTTGGTGGGGGGGGTGTGTGTGTTTGTTTGTTTTGGGTTTTTTCTGTGGGTTGGTTTGGTTTTGGGTTTTTTTTAAAGCATCTGAATCAGACATGAAATATCACAGCATGGGTCCTCTTCGGAAGACTTTGTAGTGAGCTGGAATTTTGGATAAAGGTATTTATTTCTCTCTCTCTCTCCCTGCCTGAAAATCCAAACTGTTACCATTAGTCAGCAGGAGGGCAGACCCACTGCTCATGTAAATTGCTCTAGTTCCATTGTTTGCCCTTGTTCCCTCAAATTTGCAGATGATGCTGGTGTAACCAACATAAGGATCTGGCCCCTAGCATGTGTTTGTCCCATCTGCTGTCCAGCATGTTAATTTTCATGGAAGACACAAACTTGCACGGACTGTGATTTTAAGGAGGGGCCCTTTTTCTTTTCAAGAGCCAACTGTGAAGCCTCAGGGGCCAGATTCTGAAAGGCAGTCAATGCCAAGATCAGGAGGAGCTGGTAACTTGGGTCCTGGCAATTTCTGGCTTGTGGTCCAATACTGACAAGACCATAGGGAAGGAAGCATGTGTTAGACATTTGTGTAAAAGCAGTGATGACGATAAAAGATTTTTTGGTAGCAACATCCTTGGGTGAAAGGGCCATGCTGGCAAAAAAGGACTCAGTTGAAAGGAGCTTTGAAAAATCCCCAGGGGTGTTAGAAGTAGTGGGACAGGGAGCATATTTCCACCACAGTTGCCAAACAAAGTAAAAATAATGATTTCATTAAAAAAAATGCAACAGGTAGGAGAGAAGGGATCTGTTTCTCTGGCTGATCCTCCTTATCTCTTAGTAGCATGCCCAGTGATCTTGAAAGTCTTGTGTTTTGGGTGCAAGATTGGAAATACCTGGGATTTTCTAAATGCTCAGGCATGATCTTTTTTTTTTTTTTAAAGGGGGGAGGGGTGGGCGGGCACCAAACCAGAAAACATAAAGGTATTTTGAAAGTGTCCTGAAACTGGCAATTTAGATTCCATCTCAGCTATTGTTTACTTTTGTTAATGTTTGTTAGGATACATTTCTTGATTGTTACTGTTCTTACGCAAGTGGCTTATTGTGCCTCTATTCTATTTTTATTGTATGTTTCATGAAAACTACTGAGTTTCTGAAACTCCCAGCTCTTAGAATCAGGTGCACATATGACAATATGTCAGCTGTTCTTGCAGTTTGTTATTTTTTCAATGTTTCTATGCCCAAGGTGGGCATTAAATCAGAATAAATAGCCTGAGAACTTATTAGAAGCTTAAAATTCAGAAGGTACTCAGGATCTATGATATTATCAAGTATTTTAATGACTTTCAGTGAACCTTCTGGTTTTAGCAGATATGGCACACCTTTTTTCAATGGCTTATGTTGGAAATGTCACAGATAGGCTTCTGGTCGCTTCCAAATACACATGGAAACTGATCTTTTATTGTATTCTCCTCACTGCATGATTGGAGCACCAGGGGGTTGCATCTAGGGCACATGGAAGGAGTTGGCCAGTCAGCGTTTGGAGAAGTGTTTAGAGATCTCCATTTGCTGAACCTCTTCAGCCATCATGGTAAAACTTCCACTTGACTTCAGAAGAGTTTGAGTCGCATCCCACATCCAGGAGTGCAGGTCCAGTCATGAACATGACTTGCACAGAAGTACCTCTTAAAAACACGGGAGACCTTGTTTTTGGGGAGGAGGCTGCACTGATATTTGGAGAAAGCAGGAGAGATGGTGAATGGTGCAGGACCAGATTGACAAGAGACTTAGAAGGGGTATGTGGGAAACATGTGAAGGACCATTGCAGCAGGCAGATTCCAAAAAAAGAAAGACTCTGACGCAGGCATTGGAATTGGAAAGCTCCATGGACACAAGGCAGCAGGGAGCTCACTCAGCAACTATCTAATCCCTTTTCTCCGAGCTGGAGCTAACCAAGGATGGAGCTTCCCTCTTCTAGCCTGCCAGTGGCTTTAGAAAATTTAAGGAAACCTAAATTAAAGCTGGCCCCTGATGGGTGTTCTGCCTTACCAAATCCAATTAGCCAATCATGACTTTTCACTTAACTGCAATGACTTTAATTGGATCAGAATAACAATAGGAAGGATAGAAAATTACAGGAATTTACTTAGCATGCAGGGCGGAGCCTTGCAGCTGGGATCATCATTATCTCTAGCACAGGCTGTAGAGTTCATCAGAGATGTAAAAGCTCCATGAACAGTCCACAAAATTACGTATGGAATTTTTTCATCTTCTCTTAAGGCACACGCATCCACATGGAAAGCTGTAATAGGCGTGGTGGTCCAGCCTGCTCTTCCCCTGTGTGTGTACTCTAGCCAGCAAAATTTGACTGTGTGCAGCACCTCCTTTGCACTTGGTGGTGTGAAGGGGCTTTTGGACAAGTGAAAGGCCCTGTGAATGGTGTCCAAGTCTTTAAAGTTGAGCACAAGCTTAGAGCTATGCAGAACCAGGGCCTTAGGGCAGCGATTTTCTTTTGGACTGCCATTCAAGAGTGCAGGGGCCATAGTGAAACACAATAGCTCCAAAATGTGCATTCTGTCATGTTACTGGACATGGGGTAGCACCACCAGATGAGCTTTAAAAGCCAAATCCCAGGGTATCAAGACAACAATGACAGTGCATTAGCACCAGCACAATACTTGGCACTGACAGCGATGATCTAGCAATGGTACTAATAAGATATAAACTTCTTCTAAACAGATGTGTCATTGGATTGCTCACCAGGATGTGGGAAAGAGTGGACATGGTTGGCACATCCAACATTTTTCGAGCATAATTTAGAATGAGATTTCTGGAGACCAAAACATACCTTAAAACATTCAGGTTAGTGATTTCTTTTTTTTTATCCTGCATTTTATTGGTCAGGGTTGGTGATGGGCAGCACACGATAAATACAGCACAAAGCAAAAATTAGAAAAAAAGGGAGAGGAAAGGCAACTCTTTTCCTGCTTTCCATATAACTTAAGGGACCTCCCTTCTACCAGAGCAGGTTTCATCATGCAGGCCACACTCCATGCATGCTGATGCCACTTCATATCCAAGGGATGCCTTGCAGCCTCAGTGAATGTTGATCTGGATTTACACGACATAACAGGGATCAGATTTTTGCCCGCTGGGAGCTGTCAATGAATGCAAAGTGTGACGTAGTGCTTATCTAGCATGCACACGAGGGACCCTGCTGCAAATCAGGAATGACTTCACTAAATCCAGTGGAGCTGAACAACCATAAATGAGCAGAATGAGGCCCACGCATTATCCCAGGCTAGCATGCTATCTTTAACAGGCCCTAATGAATTCGGCTGCAGCATGTAGTCATTAATCCCAGTGGAAAGAGCAGCTCACCATTACACAAGCTGGGATTTCAAGAGTTTGCTATTAATGCACCAGGCTGCTGTCCTGCTGCAGAACTCTCTGTGGCTCCAGGCCTGGGGGAAACCCGCATTACCCTGGACCCAGCTAAAATCTGTCTCAGCAAGGCTCTTTCAGCACCTTCCTGCCCGGGTAAGCAGAAGGGCTGGTAAGAAGAGAGGAAAGGCCAGGGTAATAGATGGCACACAGGGCCCTGAAATTGTTTATGATGCAAATATGTTTTAAAGCACTGCGTTGCCTCCTCTGGGAAAAGGAGCTTAAAATTGAAGTCTAATGATAACAAATGATTGTTAATGAGTTGTCTAAACATAATAGATGGAAAGAATTAAAAGCTTAGAATAAACAGGGTTTCATTAAAGCACAATAAAGAAACAACACAAATTTCATATCTTAGAATAAATGGGCCCTTGTGGTCTCGCTGGGGGTGGAGGGCACTGAGATGGGTGCATGGGCCGGGGAGCTAAGTTCTCTTCTGTCCGGGTGCAGGGCTCCGGCGGCTGGGCAGCGCTTGCAGTCACTGACTGCTTAGGGCTCCACTTCTCCACAGCTTACGCACATGCCCGACCTGCAGCACATGAGGAATTCACCGCACCACCAGCACTCCTCAGGTGCTTGAAGGCAGGCGCTTGCTCAAGTGTCCTGCTTAAGCACCTCTCAGTGCTGTCAGTGCTCTGAGATGTAGAGGGAGACAGGTTTTTGTTCAGAGGTGTTTACAGCCAGGGGCTAGCTAACCCTGGCACTGGAAACCTCCATGACTGCAATTCAAACAGTCCACGTAGCGCTTCCTTACAGCAGCAAATATCGGTTTCAGGGTCCACAGGACCCCCTGGCGACCTTGGGCCATTCCTAAGTGAGTCTGCAAAAGTTACAGAGAAAGGCAAGTTCAAACCAGCTGTATAACAATCTACAGATTGTTTTTGAAGCCCTTCAGAGACTGATCTTTTTTAAAAATTTTTTTTAAAAGCCCATAGATAAAATTAAATTTGAAAATCACTCCCCTAGAAAAGTATGCTACCAAGAATGTGAAATTCTGCAGAGATTTCACAAATGGTTCATCAGAGTGTTAGATGCCAAGAGCACAGACCATATTTCATCTCAGTGTGTGTCAAACAGCACATTGTGGATAGATTTTTAGACCAAGATTTTATTAAGGACATGTGAAGAGATGATCGATAATTCCTTGGTGGGCTTGTTTCCTAGACTGTCTACATTTGACATGGTGACACGATTTTTTGTTATTTGTGTGTGGTGGGAAACTTTGAAATTTCAAAGTTTTTTTCAGGCTTTAGAACAGACCCTCTACTTCACTTTTCATTTTAAATCATCAGCTAGACAGGAGCAGTATTCTGCAAGCCCCTTTTAGACTCTGGGAGTCTGATTTAGCTTTTAGAGTTTTTCATTAAAAGGAAATGTGGGGCAAAAGACAAAAACCAGAAAAAATGCGGCAAATAGCATGTCGAGATTTCCTCAGGAAATACTGCCTTTAAAAAAAAAAAAAAAAGGCCCTTTTTTCTCTAGGAATTAAAAAAAAAAATAAAAATCTCAAGACTCTTCCCCCCAGTCCTCCACCTTCTGTTTGTTGGCTTGGAGATCTTGTTTGCGTTTCAGGAAGGATTGCATGTTCAGTGAAGTGTATGTGAGAGCAGGAGTTTTTGCTGTGGTGACGTGTCTGTGTTCTGGAGTGTGTCCATGTCCAAGTGTAATGTACTTGTCTGTATTGATGCGCTTTATGATGGATGGATTGCAGATCTGACAGGTGCTTTCTGTGTGTTTGTAAAGCTGCACGGGGCTTGGCGCTACGCGGACCCAGTCCTGACAGTCCCCAAAACATCCCCAATGTTCAGCCGGGGCTGGCTCCTGCCCCCTTTATTCATGCTAATTTGTACTTTACCCAGTGACTGGTTTGCCTGAAGCTGCCGGGAATACTTGTGAACTGTGCAACACAAATATAGGACAAACAAGGCTTGAAAAATCCGGGCAAGAATGAGAGCTGTGCAGCATTACAGCTTGGCAGTGTTCCCCAATAGGAAAATGGCTTTTTAGTGACTTTTTCTTGATTTAAAAATCTGAACTTTTTTTAAAAAGATGCTATTTGGATGTTTCTGTTGAAACAGGAAAATGATCACATTTTCTATATGGATTTAGATTTGGGGTTTTTTTGAGAAGGACTTAAAAAAAGTGTCCCTCCTCCTTTCTCTAAATCAATGAAAATCAAAGTTAAAACTGAAAATAGTTTTTCCATAGGTAGAAGAACATTTTTATTAATAACAATTAGCACTAATGTTATTGTTTCTCTTTTGCTAATAGTATTAATGCAGGTATCTGCTTGTGTGCTCAGGCTTAATGTAACACAGTCTGCCTTTCTGAGGGCATTTGGTCCTACGGCTGGGGCATGTGAGGATTTGGGGTCCTGTTGTACCTGTGACATTTGTCAGTCCTAAATACAGCTGTGCAAAGGCACTGAAAGAGCCAGTGTACCTCTAGCTGTATTTACATTGAACTCTGTCTGTGACTGTGTGGGGAAAAGCCACATCCGTGCGGATACATTGTTAGACCTTTGTAGAGAGGAGCTCCTCCTTGGCAGCTGCTGAAGTTTCTTTCTAGCACAGTGAGAGAAGAGGAAAACCTTCCAAACACTTCTTGTATGGATGAATGACACAAAAATGCAGTCTGGGGCTTCATATCTGAGCCCCTTGGAACTGCAGTATTCTCAGGAAAAACTTGATCCAAATGGATCCAGCACCCCAAATAGCTCAATTTTGGTAAAACTTAGTTTATTAAATGAAATTATATTAAAATATTCTGACTGGCTGTCGTGAAGAGGTATCACAAGTGGCAGCTTGAGACCTGATTTGGGGAGTCTGATGCCTGGCATCACGGACATGCAAAATCCACTTCATGATTTCATACAAAGGAATGTATGAATCTACCTGGGTGTCCATGTTTATTGAGCCTGCATCCACGGGAGTGTGCCTTGCTGGCTGAGCAGCGTGTGTCACGCCTCAAGAGTCTGCACTTGTGTGTGTTAATCTGACTGGGTGGATTTGTCTGGGTGTACCTACAGTGCGTTGTGCTTAAAGTAGTGTGGGTGCAAGCAGTGTTCTTGCTTTAACGGCTGGTGTGCAGGTCTGGGAGAATCATAGAATCGCAGAATGGTTGAGGTGGGAAGGGACCTCTGGAGGTTGTCTTGTCCAACCCCCCCTGCTCAAGCAGGGCCACCTAGAGCCAGTTGCTCAGGACCATGTCCAGACATCCCTGCCAGTCTCCCTGGCTGTGGTTGCAACTGCAAGGAAAGTTACAAGGCTCAGTTAGGCAGCACTGGCCCTGTCAGTAAATCACTGTGCAGTTCAGGCTTTTTTTTTTCTCCTGGATTGGACTCCATAGAGAATCAGACAGACTGTGCTGAGCTGGTCCCATCTGCACCCAACCTGGACAGCAGCTTTATCTTGCCTTGTAAAACTGCAGAGCTCTGTGACAAAAGAGTTAATCTCTGCCTTTGTTTCTCTTCCTCTCTCTCTTCTCTTGCAGCAGGACTGAAAGGCAAGATGAGAGCAGATCCATCAGTGTCAGCTGCTTTCAGCACATCAGCACTTTGGGGGGTTTATTGGGGACTAGCCCATCAGCAGTGCTTCCAAACTGCAAACAGGCTGCAGCCAGGCCCCTCCTCCGACGCAGCAGCCAGGCTGCCTGGGGAAGCAACGCCGGGACCCCGGTGCCACTGGCCAGGGGCTGGGTGATAAATGACTGTGCGAGGCATCTCCATGGCTTGCGAAGTCCAGAGGGTAGACCAGAGCCAAGCTCCTGGGGAGGCAGCAATGAAACTATATTAGTTTCTGGGTGTGTGTCCATGTGTGTCTGTGTGTCTGCGCTGTCTGAAATAATACACTTGACACATACACGCGCTTCACTTTCAAAACACAGAGTAACACGGAAGAGGGGTGAAAGAGAGAAAACAATCTGATTGACAGGTTAATGAAGCAGTTCATAATAGCAATGTATATTATAACCTTAGAAACAGCTTGTAAATACCTAGTTGCTTTACACATATGAGCATGCTCCCATGCCTAGGTCTGTCTGTATACATTTGCCTATATATGAAATGTATGTGCCTGTGTATATGCATTTCTGAAAGATGCAGGAATGTGAAATCAGTGCTCTACAGTGAAACCAAAGAATAAACAGGAGATAGAAAAAAATGAGCTTCATTGGCCTAGCAGCCTCATATATCCTCTAGGTTTTATTTAAGTCCTAGGGCTGGAAGACTTCCAAAGCAGTGGAGAGACTTAGGAGCACACATCTCACTGACTTGCACTCCTAAGCCCTCTTGGTAGTCTTGAAAACTCCACCTGTGGTGTGTGTGGTTTTGGTTTTTTTAATCCCAAGGTTTTGGGCAGAGCAGCCTCAGCCCATCCATGCAAGGGTGGGAAGTCACGTTAGGAGAGTGGAGTTTGAACCCAGATCTAATCCAGGGTCTTGACTAATTCCTCATCACATTGGTATGTCACACTCTGAAAAGCTAGATGTATCTTTTACTAGGCAGATATTTGGATGTCTTTCTTTGCTTCTGTATTGTGTATATCCGTGGGAATTTCCCAATGTACTCTGGACTGGGGCAATGACTTATGCAACAATCCTTTCTCTCTTTTGTAGGACCTATTAGCAAATATAAATAGCGACATACTGAGCTCTTGTGGATGGGAAACAACCCCAGGAGCTGAAAAAGCAAGTTCAGCATGACTAAGGAACTTTAGCTTTTCATTTCATGACTCTGCTTTTACTTGAAAGCATCAATTTTACAGTAAGATATTTCCCCTGAGTTCTTTTCCTAGCTTTTCTTAGAGAAAAAGAGAAGAAGATTAAGAGATTTCTCATACAGACAGAGGAGTGTTAAATTTGCCAGTTCCCAGTAAGAGCCAGGCACTATTTCTAAGCATCATGACTGTGGCTGAAAAAATTCAAAAATCCAAGTGTACCAGGAAGGATCAGAATGGAAGGTTCATAGAACCCAACCTACACAATGGAAAGTTGACTTTATCACATTGAAGTTTGGCTCAGATTTGAACTCTTGCCAAAATCCTCTGCAAATTCCCCTCTAAAAGTATACAGTTAAGTTCCTGGTCTCAGGTCTTCGGTAAAGAGTTGTGCCAGGTATTTTCTCCCCTGATGTGAATTCCAAGATAGAAGCACTTAAGAGGTGGGATGTGTGCGGAGACTGCCGATGTGACACGTGCGGCACCATGCAAGGAGCATAGATACACATGTGCATCTTGGGCAATGTGCAAATGACCACACCTGTGAGTCTCTAGCCACACATGCCTGTGCTTTTGCTACAGCAGCAAGGGATCCTTTTATTATAAGGCAACTAGTGCTGTCTTGGTCTAGCTCTTAACCAGAGTTCTTGATGAGATTGTGATCTGAGGAGCTTACAGGCAAAACAGACAAGCCAAGTATTTTGTGTTAATCTTACAGCTGTGGAACAGACGTGACTTGTCCCTGATCACATGAAAAGCTGAAGGCAGAGCTGGGAATGGGACTCAGATCTCCAGCATGGTAAGCTCATTCTTTCCGTTTCTGCCTAGACCAGTCAATTATGCTAAAGCAACACTGGCTGATTATTTGTACAGAAGCAAATAGCTGTGTATCTTGGTCTTTAGGAGCATCATAGCTCTGTAACTGGGAATCCTCTGGTTTTGGGTGCAATTTGAACTGCTGTCTAAGAATACCATTCTGCCTAGCATCCTCTGTCCCCCTCTAAGCTCCCTTTTGCTCTGTCCCCTAGGGTTAGGGTCTGTAGTTGCTCTCCACAAGCATTTTCAGCCCTCTTTGTAAGATGGAGGAGAGCAAGTTGACTTAAGTCGAGATGGAAGGAAACTGGGGGCTGGTAGATTTCAATTTGTAGCCTAGAGAATTAGTGTCCCTGCAGCAGGGACTTGCCCTTAATTCTCCACCAGGGAGGACTGTCAAGTTTGAGCAGACTGATGCTGCTTGTTCAATTCTCTCCCCTGTTCCAGAGACCAGAGTGAGGGGTGGGTGTTGGGGGACAATTAATTTCATATGGGAGTGGTAGGTTGAGGGATGGGAGCTGGCGAGGTCTCTCTGTCTTTGGTGGTAAAGAGGAGAGGGCTATGCACAACAGTTCAGCTGTCTTCTACCATCCAGGCCAGGCAGCCACATCCGGGAGGCCTTCCCAATCAGTGCAGCAAGCTTAGCTTTGCTGCCATCAGCACTGCTGAGAGCAGAAGCTGGGGATGGGTGAATCCAAATATCCGGATTGCATGGATATTGGCTGGAAATGTTCCACCATATCCGGGTGGCTGCTTTTGCGTGATATTCATGCTCGTCAGAAAATTAATTATTCCATTCACTAGGGTCTCTGAGCTAGCAGGATTACCTCTCAATACCTGGAGCTCCTCCTGGGGGTGGTGTGTGTGTGTGTGTGAGCACGTCTGCCTGCATGCCTGCTTACTGAGAGTGTGTATGTTGTGGACACAGATGTGTACAGACAGCAAGAGATTGTGTATGACTGTAGGTACAGAGAAGGAGTTGCATGAGTGATGCAGAAATAAGGAAGATGCCTTGCTCTGTGTGTCTGTGAGAGAGGGTGCCCTTGGGGATACTGAGTGGCTTTGTCTGCATACCAGAGAGAGGAATATTCTCCTCCAGGTAAGGTGAGCTGTGTGCAGGGAGCAGAGGGTGCAGGGCCTGGGTGGGTGACATTGCATTCCTTGTCTTTGCCTTTATGTGCGTGAGGGGCATACACATGGCCTAGGCCACGTCCTCATGTGTTTTAGATCTGCCTTCAGAAAGGTTGATGTGTATTTGATGCAAGCCTAAATCTGCCCATGGTTTCCTGCGTACTTGTGCTGAGAACATGGAAAAAGTTCATTTGTATACACTGAGTATTGAAAAACTGCATATGTGGTGGAAAATCTGGTGTCAGCTGGCATCACAGTAGTACCTGTCATTTTGAATGCATTTGATTTTGACTATGACCCTTCTAAACACAGCTCTGGTTCTTGTCTTCCTGCTTTTACAGCTGATCAACAGCATGCACATCAGTAGGTAACTTACACCAGCAAGTAAGCAGAATAAGGTCTTGTGATATTTAAAAATAAAAAGTTTGCACCCATTCTGAAAGCTTTCCTGGGATCTTCTAAGTCACAGAAGGTCTTATCCCACATGGAGCAGTGCAGTCTGTGTAAATGCTGGGGTCAGGGTTTTCCAACTGCAGCAGCAAGGAGTGATCTTTCCTGGAAAGCAAAACTACTTAACTGTGGCTTGACTCTGAGAGCGCCCTGATTGGCTCTGCTAGGCAGCACAGCGCTGAGTTTCAGGCTTGGGGTATTCTTGGAAATTTATTAATTGAAAGCTTATTAATGGCAAACACAGGATGACATTTTACATGGTTTAGTTATGTTCTGTGAGTCATTGGTACAACGCAGCCTCAGCCACAAGGCAAGGAAGCTCCTGCCGTAACTGATAACAGAGAAGCAGTAACAGCTCGGTTCCCACTAACTGGTCCTGGGGCGACAGAGACAGCCCTTGCAATGTCTGATCATCTCCTCTCTGATGGTCGCTCATCCTGGGGTTAAGGGCAGTCTCAGAGGAAGGCAGACTTACTGAAGTAATAAGTATTCTGGTTTATTACCAGTGGACTTGAGAACTTTGACTTCTCTGAATGTCTGGCATTGCCCTTAAAAATAAAAAGGCCTGGAAGTGAGGGAACTGCTGACATCACGCTGAAAGTCAGTATCCCCATGTCTAGAGTAGGAGATGTGATGTTGCTCCAGAATGAAACTTTGGGTGCTGGCCTGTGGCTGGGTTCTCTAGAATGATGTTTGAGTCCTATTCTCCCATGTTTGAGACGTGGGTCAGTCTGGGTCTGGTTTATATCTTAATGGGGAAAGTATACGTGTTTGGAAGAGAATTTACTATTGCTTCTAATATCCTGCAAAAAAGACTTTTTCCTCTGCCCAGCTGCACAGATGGTCAGTGCCATATATCTAAAAATTAAAATAAGATTCCTGTTGAAACACAAATGGAACAAATGTCTGTGTTTAAAAATATGTTAAGAATCTAAGTGGCATTGTCCCATCATTGTGTGGATGTGGCTGCTGTGTCCACCTAGTCCACGAAGGGTACATCTTCTTTAAGCAGATTTCTGAAGACCATTGACCAGACTTGTGTGTGTTTGTCTTAGAGCTATAGGCATGGGCAAAGCAGGCATACTGCTCGGAGAGGCACTCCTGTAAGCCACAGCCATGGATCTGCAGCCTCTTTTGTCTGGGAAGAAACACAGGTTGTACAAAAACCCCAAATACCTCCATCAATCTTCCTGGTCCCGTCTTCCCCACTGCTATGTGTGCATCCTGTCCTGGCTGCCAGAACTCCCAGGGTTTTTCCCAGACACATTGAGGGTAATTGAACTCAGTGTTGTCACAGGTGGCATTTGCTCATGTTGCTGAGGTTCCTCAGGGAGGCACTCTTCACAAACTCTGCTCTGACCCTCTGAAATGGAGGCGAGAGTTTGGAGACCTTTCCTGCCAAAGTTTGGCCTTGGGTTGGGAAATCCACCCTCTGGGATGGAAGAAGCAAGGGTGGTGATGGTGGGAAGCCACCCACCATCTGCATCTGGGTCTGTAGAAATAGCAATACATCCTCCCCTTTCAGAAGGGAAAGCTCAGTTGTGGGTGCCAACTGGACTGTTCCTTCTCTGGGACAGCCAAAAGGGGCTAAACATCTGCACAGACTGATGGGAACTTTCCTTGAAGACCTCCACAGATCTCTTAGATCTATAGATCTGTGTGACACAAGTGGTCTGTTACCCGTATTCAGTGCTGCAGTCCCACTCTGCAGCTGTCAGCTTCATCAACAGCTAGAGCTGGGTACAAATGAAGTCCTCTCTGCAACTGCTGAGAGTTTTACAGGGGAATATGGACAGCAGAGCTCCTCTGCACTCCCTTGTCCAGCAGCAGAATTATTTCCACAAAGGCATTGCAGGCACCGGGAGGAGATTATAGGCCAAGTGCTTAAACTCTTCCACCCTGGTTTAGCAAGAGCCCCACAGCTGTGGATTGTCTGATGCCAGCAAATAAACCAGATGGATGACATGGATGGAGACAGGCCAAGCTGGGATGGGAAGCACAGTGTGCCCTCCTGTCTTAATGGGCTTCTGGAAGATGAAGTAGCACAAGCTGGAAAGAGCCTTCAGCTGCAAAGCTCCCTGTGTTGAGGTAATGGGAAATGGGATCTACTGGTTTTGGTGGGGCTTCACCTGTGGCTGGTAGGATCTCCTCTAATGCTGCAGGAAGAGGAGTGGTGTCCTGGGTGCCTACAGGAAGGTGGGACATTTCCAGGCTCCATTGAAAAGAAGAATCCAGATCTGCAGCTGTAGAGAGCAGTGGGCTTGGGAAGAAAAATCCAGCAGTCATTATAAGAGGTGTTTTAGATCGTATGCATGCTAGAGGATATAACTGCAGTTGCCAGTTCTAGTTAGCAGGTTGCAGGAAGATGAAGCCCACCCAGTCTGCAAATGACAATAATGGGTCAGTGCTGCTGGGCAACATATGCTGCTTTCGCAAGGGGCCAGACCTGGTTGTTCCTCCAGCACTTCATGACTATGATTTGTTCCCTGAGTGATGGCAAGGCCTAAAGCTTAGATCAGACTCTCACTGTGCTAGGTGCTGTATATACAAGTCTAGTGAGATTCATGTCCAAAAAGAGGTTTCTCCCATGATTAACAGGACATCATTTTATGGATGGGCTGTCACAAAAGGGTGTGAGGAAACCACAAGTGCTTCGCTTCACCAGCTGTCCAGGGCCCCCAGAATCTGGCTTCCTTCAAAACCCAAGGTAAGGCAACCTACCCTTGTCTCTGCATCTCCCCATTGACCATTTAGGCACCCAAGCTTGGTGCTCCCAAATAACAAGTGATCTAAATGACTCATGGATCTCTTGAGTTGTGAGGCTACAGAAAATGCCCCAGGACTTTGTATGCAATGACACATGGAGTCCATATCAGTGCTGAGAAATTAACTTGGCTCTGTCCTAGCCTTAGCTCCATGACTAGTTGGGATGTTTCAAAAGTTAGGGGCAGTGTGTCCAGCACTAGAGTATGCCTACAGTGTGCCGTGGGGTACTGTGAGTTGGGGTATCCCAGCTTTACTAGGGATGAGTCTTACCACTGCAAAACACAAGTTGCTGGAGCCTGTCTCACAATAAAGGCTTGAACCTCAGTTCAGTGCCTCTTCAAGCCAGGCCAAGCTGCTTGCAAGTCTGTTTTGGAAGGGATTACTGAACACTCCCCTCAGCGTGCTGGAAAATCACCCCTGCCGGTAACAGGTACTGTCCAGACACAGTACACTGTGTTTATGGGGTTCAGTGTGGAGGGGTGGATCCAGAATCTGCTTGCCAGGCTGTTTATGGCTGTGGGGGAGCATGCCCTTTCTAGGTGTGATCCTCACCTCTGCCATTTGTTCTTCTTTCTCTATTCTGCCATCACTGAAGCAGCCCGGATTGGTTATAGCCCACGTTACAGTGGCCAACCTGCAAAGAGAGAGCCAGAAAAAGTTAATGTGGAGTTCTGGTCTACTCCCAGGATGCATTTGGGCTGCAGCCCATAATGATATGTATAATTGCGAAGGCCTGCCAAAAAAAGCAGGCTGGATTTAATTGAGTCAACACACTGCTATTAATAATAAAATGGCAGAGACTTTGCTATTAATCACTTGTGCTGGCTTTATCACAGGCAGTCTCGGCTATCTGGCTACCAAACAAGACCTTTAAAAAAAAATGGTGCAGTGGAAAACTTACTAGTGGGAATACACCTGCTAACAAAATAAACCTTGTAAACAAAATGTTCTTTGCAGAAGAATGTACTTTCTGAAGGGGCAGCCTATTTGGGAGGTAAATGGGATTATGTCAAATGCCTGTGTCCTGCAGCAAAGTCCTCCTTTGGAGGATGCACTTGGCAAATGGTGCATCTTTGGAAAAGGTTATACTTGATAAAGGACTTTGCATGGGGTGGGAATTCAGGAAGAAATGAATCCTCCAAAGAGACACGTAATTGCTGCAGGAATATAGCACAGCCCAGAGAGGAATGCATCTGTTACCAGTAAATAGAAAACACTGTATCCGCTGAGGTACTGAACAAAAAGGGAAATGCAAAATAAATATCATGCCTGACACCTAAATTGCAGCCTTCCTTGTAGAGGGCTGGGTAAGTTGTGGCATGTCAGTGTGGGAGGCTGGATGTGGAGCTCTCCCCAAAGTGCATGCTGCCAGCACTGCATGCAGCACTACTGAAGGAGTAGGGTGTGATCTTCTGAGGGGCCACCAAGGCCCAGAAGTGCCCTCTTTCCTATGAACTGACTTGGCCATGCTGTGAGGTGGAAGAAGGGCTTGAATGGAGCCCCAGCCCTTTCACACGTGCACCATATTCGCTTACATGAGCTGCTCATGTTCCCTGTGGCCCTCTTGATGGACTACACCATGGTGCCTGGGACTGGTACTGTTTCCTCCTGGCACTGCAGTAAGAGCATGCTGCATTTTTAAAAGCACCCCGCAGCTGAGGTTGTTATCATAGCAAGCACAGTAATGGCAGTCTTCACTTTTGCTTCTGAGTAGAGCTGCTTGCCACGACTATGTCTGGGAAGGGACCATGTAGCAAAAAGGTCTGAAACCCAAAAGGAAGGGAATAGGCTTGAAAACAGAGCTTCTGAGTAGGGAACACCATGTGTCTGTAAGCAGAGCCAAAGAATATAGAGCAGGTAGAAAAACAAACAAAACAGATACATTATGTGGCTTTTAGTGTAAGAGGTTGTGAGGCTTAAAAAAATGACCCTTCTAGCAGACAGTTGGAAGGGGACAATCCCTTGCTTTCCACATCTGAGAATTGCAAAGGAATGGATCTTTTCTTCCCTTGCAAGTTTTCCTGCACAAAGGGATACATTTTCTGTGCACCAATGCAAAAAATCTGTGTGCATCTTGCACCAAATAGTCAAACAAAATAAATGATTTAACAGGCTAAAAGGTCTCTTTCTCTCTGCTATGAATTAACAAGGTCTGTAAATGAATGCAAATATTCCCTCAGAAAGAAAGAGAAAAAAAGAAAAGAGAGAAAGCAACAACAAAAAAATCCCAGAAAAAAAAATTAGCCACTTCCTGCTGTTTTCCTTTCCTCCCCATAAAGTGAGTGTCTTATCCTCAGAGAAATTCACTTCATTGTTAGAAATAGCCGAAATTGGCTTGCAACTAGTAAAGATGCCAAGAATTTGCACCTTGCTCTGTGACCTAAAGCAAAAATGACATGAACATTGACAAATTTGACAAGGAAATTTGTGCAAAAAACAACTTCTATTTGGCTAGCCAAGCAGCAAATATGTCGGATGATATGCTTTATTAAGCAATCCATTTTTCAGCAATAGCTGCACCATCTGCAAAGGTTAGTGTGCATCAGGCTTTCCACAGAATTTCATCTGCGTCTGCAGCTAGGTGCAACACACGACCACATTTTTCATGTACATACAATTTTGGATGCAAATAGAATACTTGATGAAAGAGGTGACCTTCCGGACTGACTTCCCCCATGCAGTAAAGTCACAGGCACAGAAGCAGCTGAGAGAAACATATCTCTGCCTGGAGGGGGGGGGGGGGGAGTGGGAGAGAGGAAGGAGGAGAAAAGGGAGAAATAAAGAGGAGGAAACTTCAGGAAAAAGTGTTTACCAAAGAAATGGTTTGGCACATCACATAGCAGAGACTCTGTACTTATACCAGTCAAAGGGGAACAGAAACTGTTGTGTTGGATAGCTGCAGTTTTCTTCTGGATGGTATCCGTCTCTCCATCTTCTAGTTTTTCTCTTGTTATCTTGTGTAGTTCCTGCTACTACACTATCTAAACATCCTTGTCTTTCATTGCTCCCCCTATCATGGTTTGCATTCCAGACTTGTCATCTCTTAGGGATGGGTCATTTGCCCTCTTGCTACTATGGCCCCTGCCTAGGGCTGCTGGATCTCCTTCCAGTCATCCTTGGCTGTACAGGATGTATTTTCTAGACCCAAGGAGGGGAAGCATTGCTTTCAAGTACTAGTTGGATGTATCTATTTTTCTGTCCCCTCCCCCCCACCTTTTTTTTTTTTTTTTAAAGGTATGATGGTCCTGCCTCTGTATTTTCCCATATTGTTTTCTAGTGGATGGATATGATCTTTTCATGTCCTGCCTGCCCTACATTAGGTGGAATCAACTCTTCTCTAGTCCCCAGTCTTCTTCCCCAAATGTATGCTGTACACATGGCTCCCTACGCCTCATTGATGGTTGCTGGTTATAAATTCATGTTCTCAATCCCTACTCCGCTTAGCTGAAGTTGGATGCCATCCCAGTGCCTTGCAACTGTCCCTGGTCCAGTGGAAAGTTTAATCTGCCAGTTCACGGCGTGTCGTCCTATGGGGAGAGTTCAGTTCAGTGCAGCTCTGCACTGCACAGAGAGAAGCTCATTAGCAGGACATGGTAGTGTCTGATGACACTGTGGTCCAAGAAGGCCTCATTAGGCACAAAATGTTTTTTTGCGGCTCTCTGAGATTTCCTAGTAACTTAAGGAATTCAGACACAGTTACCATGGGGGCACAGATGAAATGGGGAGCAGAGATGTGCTCTCCAAGGGCCATCTCCTATCTGTGTCTTTTGCAGGAGCAGATATCGGACAAAGCCTTGGATCCCTGCTACAAAGCTGCGGACCGGACCAGCTGGGCCTGGCAGGCACACTCTCCCCTGGTTGGCTGCTAAGTGGTGTTAAGTGATGAATGTTAAACTTAACAAGGAGACTTACAGATTTACGTAAGGATTTTACTGCCTGCCAGGTATAAATGATGAAACATCTTTGATCTTTAGGGGGATCAGTACTGGAAGTGATTTAAACTAAAGTTAATAAAACTGCTTAAAACTGTACTCTGTAGTCCCACAGGATGAAGAAGCCCTAGTGGTCATTTGACTGCTGTAAGTAAAAATTGTTCACATTTATGAGGGAGATCAAATCCCACTGGTGTTAACTGTGTTTCCAGCTGAATAATAAATGGTATCTTCCATGAGTTCTGCAAGTCCTTCCTGATGTGCGCTGCAGGTCCCACAACCTGCTGGAGCCACCAAGCTGTCATCGACAGATGCAAAAAAATGGTAGACTCTTGGTATTTCCACGGGCTTTTCTCATTCTCTCTCCCCTTAATAATCTCTAAACCAGGTCTGATCCCTTTGCCATTTTGTAGCATGTCACAAGCTAGTGTTGGTGGGTTTTTATTTTGACATCAAGTGGGACTTTTGATGTGTTTCAGCTTTGGAATTTGCTGGCCTGCAGTGACAAGTAAATGCCATAAACATTAAAATTTCACTGGCTTCATGGTAGGCTTTGCCACCAACAACCTTTAGAAAGGGGACATCACATTATTGTTTTTCTGAGTGGTCCTGTAATGTCTTCTTCCATTGCAATGCATCTTAAGAAAGTTCCCCACAAAGGGGAAAATTCTAATTTTTAATGGAGGGTCTATTTTCTGTCTCCCAGGAATCTCAACTGCCCCCTACAATGTAATCTTGGGTATTTCCACTGGGTATTTCCATAATATCCCAAGATGGAATAGTGTGAGCTGCACAGGGCAGGGTGCTCGGATGCTGGTGCAAACAGCACTTGTGTAACCTGCACTGATTCTGGTGAAGAAGTGGCTCTTTTGTAACTATCAGAGAAGTTGATGGGATTTACTGGCATTCCCATACCAGCCCAGCTCATTAGGTTTACAAGTGAGATCAAATTCCATCAGTTAATTGTGTTCGCAGCTATGAAGCAAACAGGCCCTCCCTGCATGCCAGGGGGTCATACTGTCAACCGGAGTCACCAGGCTCTCCCTGCACAGACGCACAGAAATGGAAGTCATCCTGGTATTGCTATAGGGTTTTCTCATTCTCCTGCCATTTCCTACAAACTCTTTAACAACTACCAGAATGCTTTCTGTCTGCTTGGTAACAAAACAAGTAGCCTTTCATGGGCCTCTCTAGAAATCAGTGATTGGCAGCCACTGAAATTGAATTAGCAGTAATTCACCGCTGGTAGAAAAAAATACTTTTTTGTTTTTTATTTCAGCCCAGCGCACTGTTAGTGATGAAACTGTGCAACACAATGCTTTGATGAGGCCATGATCTTGGAAAGATATAAGAAGAGATGGGCTGTTTCAGGCAGATCACGAGGAAATCCTGAATTACAAAGGTACAGTCAAGTCTGGGATGGGATTTGCTCTGCAGAGGAGCCAGCTGGTAACTGCCAGTGATCGGGAGGAAGTTGCATGAAAATCTTGTTATTTGTACCTTGTTATATAATTACCTCTTGCAGAGTTTGGGGTTTGTTTTTCTTTTTTCCAGAATTACAGTCACTGTTGGAGACAGGTTATGGGCTTAGACAAACTACTGGCTGGAGGGCCTAGTATTTCCTGCATTCTTCCACAGATCCTCTAATAGCCCTGCCGTCTGGCTTTGTCCTGCTATTGTGTCTCACTGTGAGGATGGTCTATGTCTGAGATTGTTGTGGGATTTCTGCAGGCAGCTTCTAGTGGTATTTTCAGAGCCCCCTGATACGCTCCTCACGCTCCCAACAGCATCTTCTAAATCCTCTGGGGGGCTGAGAGTCATCTCTCACTTTACATGGTATAAATTGATAATGACACAATGAAATCAGTCATGATGAAATGGCTCCATTTTGATTACAATGAGAGGGCATTTTGGATCCGTGTTTCTGTCATGGTGTCTCAGGACCTGTCCTTATACCACAGTAGTGTTTTGGCAAAGATTTCCAACGGTATTTTGAAATCTTCTAGCCCATCCCATAAACTGGACGTTAGATTCAGCAAACTGTTTTCAGAGGTTTTCCGTGTGTTTCCAGATAAGTTCTTCACATTGCGTCTTATAGCAGCCTGTCTGTTCATTGTGGCTGGATTTTTGTGGCGCCACAACTGTGGTGTTAGGGAATGAGGGAGGTGATACACACACTAGATGATCTGCTGTGGCTGGAATTTGTTCCTCACCCAAACATCAGTGTAGGTGAAGTAGTTTGGGAAGCATCACTAGATTTATGGTCGTTTGCTTTTGGCTCCTAATGTCTCTCTTTCCTTGTACTGCCTAGTCTGACTAAGGGCTAGTTTCCGTTAGCTTTCTTGCTCCCTTAAAAAAAGGTGCCCCATGTCCCTGGAAGTCTGGGGAAATCAGGCACATTATACCCTGAGGCTCCTTTGAACCTGAGCCTCTGCTCTCGGCTCGTTTCTGCTGCCTGGTACCTTGCCCATGCTGCAGCACTAAAGCACTCAGACAGGATAAATCAATGGGTGTCTGCTGATTTACACCACTGGAAGACTGGGCCCAGGTCAGATAAAGAGCAGAGAACCCTCCAGCAGAGTCTCTTTAAAAGAAACCACAGGCAGGTATTTCAGCCCAGTTAGCTGGGCATTCAATTATGACTTATGCTACAGAGTAAAACCAGTTTTTCCAAAGGACACCGGTAGCAGCCTCTTAAAAAAGGAGTTGTGGCCCCTCCCCGGTGACCTTTCCTTGTCAAATGCTACATGCTGTGATGTTCCTACACAATAGAGAACACTCTGGTCTCTGTGTACTTGGCAAAGGAAGAAATGGCTTTTTTAATCTCATTGCATGAATTATTGGCAAAACGTTTGAAGTGGCTCCAAGATTTCTCTCTGACTGACTTGCATTTTCTCAGGAGATTTGTGTAGTTTGGGAGTTTGGAACGTGTAACTGAGTAACTCGGAGAAAGCATTTGCTACCTTTTGAAAGGCTGCTGTGTCCTTGCAGAAAAACCACTTCATCTGCTGCATCAATGTCCCTTTGCAGAGGACGAGC